>NC_136061.1:2092236057-2093436057 GCF_964261635.1 Lissotriton helveticus
CCGGAGCACCCGACCCGGGGCCCGCCCGGGCCCCTGGACCCAGCCGGGGCTCCCAAGCCCGGAGGCGCATGGGACGCCTCCCCGGTCCCTCCAGACCCCGTCCGGGACCCGTGGAGCCCGTCCTGGGCACTCTGACCTGCTGTTGGCCCAGGGGAGGGACCCCAGACGACCGGGACCCGTGGAGCCCGTCCTTGGCACTCTGACAAGCCGTTGGCCCGGGGAAGGGAGCCCCAGACGACCGGGACCTGTGGAGCCCGTCCTGGGCACTCCTGTATGCCGTTGGCCCGGGGAAGGGAGCCCCGGACGTCCGGGACCCGTGGAGCCCGTCCTGGGCACTCCTGTATGCCGTTGGCCCGGGGAAGGGAGCCCCGGACGTCCGGGACCCGTGGAGCCCGTCCTGGGCACTCTGAAATGCTTTGGCCCGGGGAAGGGAGCCCCGGACACCCGGGGGGGAGGACTGCCCGGGACCCGTGGAACTCGTCCTGGGCACTCTGACATGCCGCTGGCCCGGGGAAGGGTGCCCCGGACGCCCGGGGCCCGTGGAGCCCGTCCTGGGCACTCTGACAAGCCGTTGGCCCGGGGAAGGGAGACCTGGACGCCCGGAACCCGTGGAGCCCGTCCTGGGCACTCTGAAATGCTTTGGCCCGGGGAAGGGAGCCCCGGACGCCCGGGGGAGGACTGCCCGGGACCCGTGGAACTGGTCCTGGGCACTCTGACATGCCGCTGGCCCGGGGAAGGGTGCCCCGGATGACCGGGGCCCGTGGAGCCCGTCCTGGGCACTCTGCCATGCCGTCAGCCTGGATGGAGCCCCGGACGCCCGGGGGGGGGCGAAGGCCCGGGACGCCTGGAGCCTGTCCCGGGCACTCTGCCATGCCGTCGGCCTGGATGGAGCACCGGACGCCCGGGGGACGACTGCCCAAGAGCCATGGAGCCCGTCCTGGGCAATTTGACATGCAGTTGGCCTGGAGGAAGGAAGCTCCGGGTGGCCTAGGGAGGTGTTGCCCAGGCATATCCCATCTGGTCCCCATGGCAGAGAACCACCAACCCTGGAGGGGTGTCCGGGCATACCCTGCCCCATAGTAATCCGGAGGCAAATTACCCCCCTTTCTTGCAATCTGTGCACGCGAGGTGACAGAGGGGACCCAAGGCGTGAAAGAACCCGACCTCATGGAGCCCTCGCTGGGATCCGGGAGGCGAATGGCACCTCATTAAGACTTCCAGGGAAGTTCGGCCATGTGGTCCCCCCCCATAGGAAAGCGTTGCGGGCGACCAGATGCCCGAGGGGATCCGGGCGACCAGATGGCCGAGGGAATCCGGGCGACCAGATGGCTGGGCATGGAGGTGAAGCCGCCTGGACTCTTCCCCACCCCGTCCCCGTCCCGGGACGAATGCCCGGGACGCATGGAGCCCGTCCTGGCCACTTGACGTCCCATCCTGGGCATTGAACCATGCCGTCGGCCTGGAGAAGGGAGCCCCCGGACGCCCGGGGGAGGACTGCCCGGTACCCGTGGAGCCCTTCCCGGGTACTTTGCAACGCCGTTGGCCTCCTGGAGATGGGTGCCCCGGATGCCCGGGGGTGGGCTGCCCGGGACCCATGGAGCCCGTCCTGGGCACTTTTACATGCCGTCGGCCTTGAGGTGGGTGCCCTGGACGCCCGGGGGAGGCCTGCCCGGGACCCGTGGAGCCCCTCCCGGGTACTTTGCCAATGCCGTTGGCCTCATGGAGATGGGTGCCCCGGACGCCCGGGGGGAGGACTGCCCGGTACCCGTGGAGTCCTTTCCGGGTACTTTGCAACGCCGTTGGCCTCCTGGAGATATGTGCCCCGAACGCCCGGGGGGAGGGCTGTCCGGGGCCCATGGGTCCCGTCCTGGGCACTGTGACATGCCGTCGGCCTGGAGGTGGGAGCCCCGGACGCCCGGGGGAAGGCTGCCCGGGACCCGTGGAGCCCTTCCCGGGTACTTTGCCATCCCGTTGGCCTCCTGGAGATGGGTGCCCCGGACGCCCGGGGGAGGTCTGTCCGGGGCCCATGGAGCCCGTCCTGGGCAGTGTGACATGCCGTCGGCCTAAAGGTGGGAGCCCCGGACGCCCGGGGGAAGGCTGCCCGGGACCCGTGGAGCCCTTCCCGGGTACTTTGCCATCCCGTTGGCCTCATGGAGATGGGTGCCCCGGACGCCCAGGGGAGGTCTGTCCGGGACACGTGGAGCCCGTCCTGGGCATTGAGCCATGCCGTTGGCCCGGAGAATGGAGCCCCCAGACGCCCGGGGGAGGTGTTGCCCAGGCATATCTCATCTGGTCCCCCGGGCAGAGAACCACCAGCCCTGGAGAGGTGTCCGGGCGTACCCTGCCCCTAGTAATCCGGAGGGAAATTACCCCCCTTTCTTGCAATCCGTGCACGCGAGGTGACAGAGGGGACCCAAGGCGTAAAAGAACCCGACCTCATGGAGCCCTAGCTGGGATCCAGGAGCCGAATGGCACCTCATCGGGACTTCCAGGGAAGCCCGGCCATCTGGTCGCCCCATTGGAAAGCATCGCGGGCGACCAGAGGGCCGGGATCGAAAGGACTCCCAGCTCCCCATCCATCCCAAGCCTTCGCGGTAGGGTTCCTGACTGCCTGCCCACGCAAGGCAGGGCTCTTGGACCCCGGCTGGGCCTCAGGCGCAGGTTGGACCACCGGAGCTCTAGGGCCCGGACGACCTGGGGGAGGAATGCCCGGGACCCGTGGAGCCCGTCCTGGGTACTTTGACATGCCGTCGGCCTGGAGGTGGGTGCCCGGGACGCCCCGGGGGAAGCTGCCCGGGACCCATGGAGCCCGTCCTGGGTACTTTGACATTCCGTCGGCCTGGAGGTGGGAGCCCCGGACGCCCGGGGGGAGGTCTGCCCGGGACCCATGGAGCCCGTCCTGGGTACTTTGCCAATGCCGTTGGCCTCATGGAGATGGGTGCCCCGGACGCCCGGGGGACGAATGCCCGGGACGCATGGAGCCCGTCCTGGGCACTTTTCCATGCCTTCGGCCTGGAGCCCCCAGACACCCAGGGGAGGACCACCGTGAAAACCATGGAGCCCGACCCGGGCACTCTGCCATACCGTCAGCCTAGATGGAGCCCCGGACGCCCAGGGGACGAATGCCCGGGACGCATGGAGCCCGTCCTGGGCACTTTTCAATGCCGTCAGCCTGGATGGAGCCCCGGACGCCCGGGGGACGACTGCCCAGGAGCCATGGAGCCCGTCCTGGGCAATTTGACATGCAGTTGGCCTTCAGGAAGGAAGCCCCGGGTGGCCTAGGGAGGTGTTGCCCAGGCATAGCCCATCTGGTCCCCATGGCAGAGAACCACCAGCCTCGGAGGGGTGTCCGGGCGTACCCTTCTCCCTAGTAATCCGGAGGAAAATTACCCCCTTTTCTTGTAATCTGTGCACGCGAGGTGACAGAGGGGACCCAAGGCACGAATGTACCCAACCTCCTGGAGCCCTCGCTGGGATCCGGGCGGCGAATGGCACCTCATCGGGACTTCCAGGGAAGTTCGGCCATCTGGTCGCCCCATAGGAAAGCGTTGCGGGCGACCAGATGCCCGAGGGGATCCGGGCGACCAGATGGCCGAGGGAATCTGGGCGATCAGATGGCTGGACACGGAAGTGAAGCCGCCTGGACTCTCCCGACCCTGTACCCGTCCCCGTGCCCGTGCCCGGGATGCATGGAGCCCATCCTGGGAACTTTTCCATGCCTTCGGCCTGGAGCCCCCAGACACCCAGGGGAGGACCACCGTGAAAGCCATGGAGCCCGACCCGGGCACTCTGCCATGCCGTCGGCCTGGATGGAGCCCCGGACGCCCGGGGGACAAATGCCCGGGACGCATGGAGCCCGTCCTGGGCACTTTTCCATGCCTTCGGCATGGAGCGCCCCGACACCCTGGGGAGGACCACCCTGGAAACCATGGAGCCCGACCCGGGCACTCTGCCATGCCGTCGGCCTGGATGGAGCCCCGGACGCCCGGGGGACAAATGCCCGGGACGCATGGAGCCCGTCCTGGGTACTTTTCCATGCCGTCGGCCAGGAGCCCCCTGACACCCAGGGGAGGACCACCGTGAAAACCATCCGGGCACTCTGCCATACCGTCAGCCTGGATGTAGCCCCGGACGCCCGGGGGACGAATGCCCGGGACGCATGGAGCCCGTCCCGGGCACTCTGCCATGCCGTTCCGACAAATTCGTACGGACTCCTAACCTTACGACACGGATCGGAATCGAGCCCTCTCTGACCCAGCAGTTTCAGGCGCCCGGGGGACGAATGCCCGGGACGCATGGAGCCCGACCCGGGCACACTGCCTTGCCGCCGGCCTGGATGGAGCCCCGGACGCCCGGGGGACGAATGCCCGGGATGCATGGAGCGCGTCCCGGGCACTCTGCCATGCCGTCGGCCTGGATGGAGCCCCGGACGCCCGGGGGACGACTGCCCAAGAGCCATGGAGCCCATCCCGGGCACTCTGCCATGCCGTCCCGACAAATTCGTACGGACTCCTAACCTTCCGACACGGATCGGAATCGAGCCCTTTCTGACCCAGCAGATTTCAGGTTGATTTGCTATATACTTTACGTACGATTTTATGGGGGCCGATTCCGATCCGGTACGTTAAAGCAAATACGACCGACATGTCGGACAACCACGTACACCCAGGGGATAGGACTGCCCGGGTCACATGGACCCCGTCCTGGGCACTCTGATCTGCCGCCGGCGCCGGGGATCGAACCGTGATCACCAGATGGGGATATCCCAAAAATCTGGCATGGATACGGCCCGCCAGGACAGGTTTGGGCACCCCTGTCCTAGATGGATTTCAAAACAAGTTGGAGGTGACTATGCTAAAAAGCCAGGGGGCTGCAATATGGGCCCTTATGGAGCCTTGGTCCCAATAATGACTGATTAGGTTATCAGATTGTTAAAGAGATTTGCTATCTCAAGGGTCCCTCCCTGGGATTTGTCTTTGAACCTCTTTTTTCTGTTGACTAAAGATATTTATCTTTTAAAATTGCATTGCTAGGGTTATTACCTCGGCTAGGAGGATTGTGGAGCTTAGTGTACTGTTATGCAAACCTCCTTTCTTGAAGATTTTGGAAGATGGACTACTGTTGAATCATAATCAGGCTTTCATACCAAAGGTGGCATCCAAGATACATAGGGAACAACAGGTGTTGATTCCGGTTTTCTTTGCCAGGAAAGAAGAGCTTTTTTCATTTGTTGGCTATAAAGAGAGCAGTGGAAATGTATCTCCAGAGGTTGAGAGTTATAGAATGTCTGAATATTTCTTTGTCACTTTTTGAGGAATCAATCAAGGCCACAAGGTTTCTAATGCTACGTCACAGTCATTATATAACCCACCATGACCACCCTGACAGCTGGTCTTCGTGTGGCTTGGTATGATCGGGAAGGGATGTGGGTAAAAGGGGTATTTTTACTACCCTACGGTGGGTGGGGTTTACCCCACCACTTCCTGTTTTTTTCCTGGTTGAGGTGAAGTTCACCTCAAAAGTAGTGACTGTGAGTGTTGTGTTCTTATCTCTTTAATGCTCGTGCTTAGAATATAGAGCGTTGTATAACAGTTCCATGTGGAACATTGATGTTACCGAGCCGGTTGGAGAAGGACGTCGCTTCCCTGGCTCTCACCTGTTATATATATAATTATCTAAATAAATATACTTGTTCCACAAACTTCACAGTCTTCAACATCACTTCAAATTGGCGACGAGGGAAACTGGCGTTTATCCTTACAGACTATTTATAAGGACTTCATGGAAAAAATGTCTATTCCTTACAAGCGGGAAGAAAAGAAGATAGCGTACCAAACGGAAACTTCGTAAGTGAAAATTTTTATTTCCTCTCCCTTTGCATGGAAATCGTCAACTACGACAGCGCTTTATCTAAATAATAATTGGCTACAAGCTTATACTCAGCGCCATCACAGAGCAACCGTCACTCGCCTACCTGCATCTTTTCAAAAGCGCTCGCTGTTCCACTGCATGCGCTGACTGTCAAGGGGACTGCGCGCGTCACGATCAGCGCGTCTTCCACAATCCCCTCATCGACTGACGTCAGACGCAGGTCACGCAACGTGACCCCAACGTGGCGGCCATTTTGCTTCCTCTGTTTACATCGGTCGGAAGCAATTATCATCTCGATCGGGTTCAAGCATCAAAGTCGTGTGACGCATATTAATAACTACAATTCCGAGGTACGCATTTCCAACAGAACAGTAAGGGTAAGAGAAATTTTAATATAAATAAGGAAAGAATTTACTATAATTTGTTGTGGTGTGGAACAATTGATAACAGGTGAGGAAGTCGGGAGAAGGTCGTTTTAAATTAAATAGTACTTCATAGTGCATGGAAGAAGGAGATTCCACTACAAGTACTGTGGTTAGAGACAGAGACATGGCACAACAGAATTTTACCATTAGTCCTCCTGAACCATTTTGGGTTAAAGGTACCCAACCTGTTATAAAGTGGATAGAATGGAAGGAATATTTCATTAATTATTTGGAAGCTGTTGATGAAACCAAAAAAATGAAAGCAGAGCAAAAGAAAAGACTTTTGTTACATTCTCTTGGTCCCATAGGTTTAAAAACATTCTCAAGGATGAGTAAGTCCGAGGATTCTAATGTAGATGAATTTGAGAATGCAATAAAAAATATGGACAAATACTTTGCTCCTAAAGTATGCATAGGAGTCATAAGACACAAGTTCTTCCAAAGAAAACAAACCAAAGAGGAAACCGTAGATGAGTGGATGGATGATCTCAAGAAGTTAGCCATAGATTGTAAATTTGAAAATTTACATGACGATCTCATTCGGGACCAGTTGGTAATGCATAATAACAACTCAGCCTTACAAGATCGTCTTTGGGTTAACGGTGACGCACCTCTTGACGACGTTGTTGCCATTATGAGGAAATCAGAGATGTCAGGGAGGTGTGCAACAGTGGTAAAAGAGACAGAGAAAGATGTTTCCAAAACCTCAGGAACTGTGTGTAAGATTCAAGCATCGAATAGAAACTTTCGTCAACAACAACAGCAAGGGAGATGGACTGGTCAACCGGCAAAAGTCCAGAACAAAAACATGGAGGATAGGAGATGCTATAGATGTGACAGTAAAGAACATCTGGCATTTAGTAGACTATGTCCTGCGTTAAAAAAGAAATGTGGCATTTGTGGACTATTAGGTCACTTCAGCAAGATGTGTCGTAGGCGCACTAACGTAAAATATGTGTATGAGGATGAATGTGAGAGTGTGGATGAATTAGAAACTGAGGAAGAATGTTGCATCAAAAGTATTAGAGGGAACTACGTGATCAACATTTCAGAAGACTCACTGAAGGGAAAACCTATTTGTGATATATCCCTGGGCGGGGTAACTATTAGTGTGTATGCGGACTCTGGTTCCCCATATACAATCATAAATGAGGAGGTTTGGCAAAAGAAGTTTGTAAATAAGATTGGTGAGCAACTATACCCATCTGACGTCTGCCCAATCAGTTTTACAGGTAACAGGATTGGTATGATTGGCTTTAGGTGGCTTACCTTTGTATTTAAAGGCAGGTCCACAAGAGCAAAGTTGTATGTAGCAAAGGTTGGACCGTCTGTCTTAGGATGGTTCGATCAGAAAAAATTACACATAATTCTAGACCCTAATTCTAAAGACAAAGTTTTAATTTTAGATGACTGTAGTAGAATGGAAGAAAAGTTATCTGAAAGTTTTCCCAAAGTTTTCAATGAGAAGCTGGGTGTTCTAAAAGGGTTTGAACATAAAATAATTTTAAAGGCTGATGCACAACCCAAGGTTCATAAAGTGAGACCAATACCTATTCTCATAAGGGAGGAAGTAAAAAAAGAAATCCAAGGTCTACTTGCAAAAGGTATTATAGAGGAAGTGGAAACATCAGAGTGGATTTCTCCGATTGTGGTTGCCCGGAAACCCAACGGAAAAATCCGTCTATGCATCGATTTGCGCCATTTAAACAATAACATCGTCGTGGAAAAGTTTCCCCTTCCTAGAATAAATGAAATGGTTTCTTCCCTTAAAGGAGCTACATGGTTCTCCACGGTGGATCTTTCTGCCGCCTACCATCAGGTAATGTTGGATCCGAACTCTAAGAACCTCACGGCGTTTATAACACCGTTTGGTTGTTATCAGTTCAGGCGTATGCCTTTTGGTTTGGCCTCAGCCGCTGCTGTATTTCAGCGGCTGATGCATAGACTGTTTGGAGACATGGAAAATGTCTCATTTTTTCAAGATGATATTCTTGTGGCAGCTAAAGACAAGGAAAGTCATGATTCCAAATTGAAACAAGTTTTAGAAACCTTACAGTCAGCTGGTCTGACTGTAGAGTTGTCAAAGTGCAAATTCAGCCAAAGAAGTGTTTCATACTTGGGGCATGTCATAAGTGAGGAAGGTGTCCAACCCAAGCCTACCTTGGTGGAGAATATTGTTAAGTTCTCAGCGCCTATATCGAAAGATGAAGTGAGAGCTTTTCTCGGAATGGCTGAATACTGTGCCAAATTCATAAGAAATTTTGCAGCAAAAGTTCACAATATGCGTGCATTGCTGAAGAAGAACTCTAAGTTCTTTTGGAGTGATTTGTGTGAGGAAGAATTTAATTTGATCAAAAAGGAGTTGCAAAAGGTAAATGCTCTTGCCAGTTTTGACCCTAATGCTGACTGTTTGCTCACAACTGACGCAAGTGATAAGGGTTTGGGAGCTGTGTTATCTCAGTATGATGACTGTGGTAAAGAAAAAGTAATTCTTTTTGCTTCTAGGGCCCTTTCCCCTGCTGAAAGTAGATACCCTATCATCGAGAGGGAGGCCCTAGCGTGTGCATGGGCGTTGGAGCATTTCCGTGCATTTGTTTGGGGCAAACCTGTGACCATTCGTACAGACCATAAACCATTGATCCGCATTTTGTCATGCGATGGCATCTCAGGTGCGTCCGCAAGGTTAGCTAGACTATCTATGCGGATGAAGGAATATATCTACAATATGGTCTATCTACCGGGTAGGGACAACCGAATTGCTGATTGTCTGTCAAGACTTCCACCCCCTTTGGAAGAATGTGAGGATGACCCCTGGAGCGAATACTGTGTGGCTTTGATACACGATTGTGGTGAGCCTGCGATAAGTAAAACAGAATGGTTAACCGAACAGAGTAAGGATTCTGTATTGGGAAGTGTTTTAGAGTATATTTGTAAGGGCTGGCCCAAAGTGAGGAATATTCCTGGTTTGGATGCTTTTTGGCAAATCCGTACGGAGTTGTCATCTGAAAATGATATGTTGTTTAGAGGTGATAGGATTGTCCCACCTGTGTCCTTAAGGAAAAAGATTCTGCAATTGTGCCATGAGGGACATTTTGGGATTATGAGAACCAAGTCTATTGTCAAAGGTATGTTCTGGTGGCCAGGAGTTGACGGGGAAGTTGAGGAGTTTGTTAGAAAGTGTACGGTTTGCATGTCTGCTGACAAAACTCTAAGGACCTTTAAGCCCAAGATGAGTGATGGTTTAATTCCCAACTTTCCGTGGGACACCATCGCAGTGGATATTTTTGGACCTGTAGGTGATTCTAGGGATTATGGTTTGGTGGCTATTGACCTTTTTTCCAAGTGGCCCATTGTCAAAATTGTGGAAAGAGTTGACACTCCAACAGTACTAAAATTTTTGGACAAAATTTTTATGGCAGAAGGTTTACCAGCCTGTGTGCTATCGGACAATGGTGTCCAATTTACGTCTAGACTAGCTAAAGAGTATTGTGTTGTGTTCTTATCTCTTTAATGCTCGTGCTTAGAATATAGAGCGTTGTATAACAGTTCCATGTGGAACATTGATGTTACCGAGCCGGTTGGAGAAGGACGTCGCTTCCCTGGCTCTCACCTGTTATATATATAATTATCTAAATAAATATACTTGTTCCACAAACTTCACAGTCTTCAACATCACTTCAAATTGGCGACGAGGGAAACTGGCGTTTATCCTTACAGACTATTTATAAGGACTTCATGGAAAAAATGTCTATTCCTTACAAGCGGGAAGAAAAGAAGATAGCGTACCAAACGGAAACTTCGTAAGTGAAAATTTTTATTTCCTCTCCCTTTGCATGGAAATCGTCAACTACGACAGCGCTTTATCTAAATAATAATTGGCTACAAGCTTATACTCAGCGCCATCACAGAGCAACCGTCACTCGCCTACCTGCATCTTTTCAAAAGCGCTCGCTGTTCCACTGCATGCGCTGACTGTCAAGGGGACTGCGCGCGTCACGATCAGCGCGTCTTCCACAATCCCCTCATCGACTGACGGAGGATCGGATTTAGGATTATGAGATTTACTGGTAAGTAACCGGACATTTTGTTGCTGGTTGTAATTATGATAACAGCCCTTCAAGATACTGGTTCATTGTCCTGCAAAGCATTTGCCGAAGACCTGGCTAGTACACACTGCACTTCTCGTGTTCCTGTGGCAGCTGAAGCATATCAAAGACTGCGTAATCTAGCAGCACAGGACTAAAACTACCTGTGCTGTCTTGCTGGCATTCAAACGTGTGACTTTGGGGTTAGATGCAGTACTCAGCAGCAGACACGTTAAGCATTTATGATAAACATTTGGCACGCAGATATGGAAAATAACATATCGCAGTATCTAAAGTCCATAGTATGGCAAACTAAGAGCAGCCAAAGGTCGCAAGTTCGCATTTTGCTTATATCAATTCGGCGTTTCATTCTTGCGTGAATAGAATAATCATCAGTGAAGCAGTGGTAACAAGTGGCATGCAAAAAGTTACAGCATAACTTCAAAACAGTGGCAATAAGTCACACGTAAACAAAATGACCTACATACGAAAACAATATATGTGAAAGGGTATCACTTTCATGCGAGGATAGATTAAACTTTACTTGAGTAATTTTCCCAATACCGTACCTGGTACTCTGAGAGTAACTCCTTGGACAAGAGACTAGCCGAGCCTCCCATTTTCTGAAAAACAGACAGCTACAGCCTCCTCTCGAAAACTTCCGCCCAAGACAACGTCACCGACTCTCCTAACAACTAAACTAGACAAACTCGAACTTCCGCATATGACGTCCCCAAGCCGAAAGGTACACACCGGTGAGACTGCACCCTTCAGTAAACCGAGAAATAACAGCGTTGCAGTGGTTTGGAATGCGTGATAACCTGGGATTGGACGGCGGGAGAACTCTTGCTTCTAGATTGGCTAACTAATTCCTCGCTATAATTGGCTAGTGGGTGTCGCACACTGTAAAGTGTTTTTTGATTCGCTAGTGAACCATATGCCAGTTGTCACTTGTTGCAAATGCTGTGCCTGTGTCTATGAAAGAATTTGCTTTTGGTCAATGACGAACTACCGGGTTCCCTGACTTTGTTGAATGGCTTGACTTTACTTGTTCCTTGCTTTGGCTAACCTGATTCATCTCAATATCAAGAAGACTCCTATGAACGGGGACGGTGCTGCTGGTTCGTAATCTCTTCGACAATCCTGTAGTGTTGCTTATGCTGTTTACCTTTAAGTAGCTCGAGCTTGTAGAATGTGTGTATGTCATGAGTAGGATTCTAGATAGGAGCATTCTTGTACTGACTGGAGATCGTTTTATACCTATTTCCCTGGCGCTCACCTGTTGCTGAATAAACCTTACTTCTACAAGGAATTCTGCTGCATTCGTGTATCTTTCAACTCTACAATTAGCGACGAGGATGAGATCAAGCATAGGACGTGATAGAAAGTGTTATTTGGGACATCGTAGTAGTAAGATGAGGTTTGGGATGAGTAAAAGCATGATGGAGGAGGGAAGAGTCTCTAGAAAGGGATTAGGGAGATCATAGTAGTAAAAGGAGGTTTGGGGTGAGCCTAGGAGGGAAGAGTCTGAAAAGTTCTGTTGCGCTTCTTAAAAATTGGACTCGGGAGAAAGTAACTCCACTAATCACTCCTTGTATTTGAATATTTGTATGTTTATCAAATTTGAATTGTATGAAGTGTGCCAGGGCCCTCGATGGTACGGAGTGTGCCCCGACTGTACATGAGGACCAGGCCTGGCAAGTTGCCAGCAATCATACATGCACACAGTGTCACTGGTATGGGTGGGAGACCCCGTGAGGTGTGCGACCCTTTTATTTATAACCTCTGGCCAGAGCGTGACGTGAGCATCTACATCCAGGGCACAGATCTCCACACAGAAGCCGGATGGGTAGTGACCACTGGGGTTGCACTCTTGCATTCGGTTTTCTATTGTATTGTATTATATAGCACTTATTTCCTCTAGGGCGCTGAACCACTTGCCTACATGGGTGCACACTACATCATGGAGGGTGTGTGGTTGCAAGAATGTTGTCTTTGTTTTGATCCTGTATGAGAAGTGTTTCCGTGTGGTATTATGAAGCAGTGTGTTGGATGATGAAGTGTGAGAGCCAGACCCACAGTTTATGGCTTTCAGTATGCTGGTAGCTTTGAACTGCTCTGCTGGCCTCTTTTTGGTATTTTATATGATATGGTCTGCTCAGCTGGTTATTGTATTGGGTTGTCCAATCTGAGATTTTGTGTATAGTTGTGGTTCTGAGTTGGCATGGTAGGAGGAAGAGAGCAGTGGAGAGATCTGTTGGTATATAATGAAAATTAATACCAAAGTGGCCACAGTTGCACGTGTTGTGACAATTTACTATTCTATCATGGCACTTAACCATGTTAGAACCAATGGTCGAAGTGGGCATGATTGCAGGGCCACGATGTGCCCATACTTTTTTAAATTTAAGAAAAACAGTTCCCCTGTTGCTTTGTAAAAAGGCAACCGTCCCGGGTCGTTAATTCCGACAATCAAAATCCTTCAATTGAAGCTTAAGGCAGGGAGTCTCCTTTGCTGTGAAACTGAGGGAGGGCAGACAGCTGAATAAGCCTTCTTGCTAGAGTGCCTGCTTGCCTGAAAGAAATGTAAACGTGCGCAACTAGTCAATCTACAAATGTAAAGGGTGCTTGGAAGCCGGTATTGGCTTTAATTGGTGGAATCACTTGAAGCTTCCTGATGACACAGATGTATTCTTTTTGAGTGGTATTGCAAAGGAGTTAACAGCTGAGCTGTGAAATGTGTGCTTTTAAATGACAGTTACAAAGAAAAGTGCGCTAGGTACTGTCTGGGTATTACTAAAATCCTTATTTTGGAAGCACTTTTTTATATTAAACCTTCTTGCACATTTTGTAGCATCTTGTCTTTTACTGCATGTAATGCAATTTTAAAATAATGACTTACATATTCACAGTGCTTTCTGTTGCAGACTGGGACCCCATGGGGCTAAAAATACACAAGTCATTTATTCTCCGCTGCACCAATCAGGATTCAGTTCTGCGGATCTCTAGTTACAGATACAGTTCCCCGCAGTGCATTAATTAATAGAAGTTTCATAGTGCATTTCCCACTGATTAACATAACTTGCATTTCATTTTGATATAAACTGTGCATTAGTTTGTATGTAATTACCTGAAGGTAAAAACCGAAAAAAGTTAAAGGAATATTTTGTTTTTTTAGCCACGCATTTGACCCTGCCCACACACTCATTCAACCCGCCCTCATTGTACGCAGCATCACAGTCCCCATACTTTTGTTAATGCACTTTGACCACTAGTTAGAACAATATATAAAAGTAAAAAGAAAACAAAGTGCTCACCAATGCCAAAAAGGAACCAAGCAGCCTGGTAGCAATTTGTAGCTGGTTAGTTTCGCAGGTCTATGTGTGACAAGTTAAGACAGTCTTGTTTTTTTCCTAGAGCTCTGGAACTTGTAGTCCTGGCTTTTATACTGTTAAATAAGACTACAAGTCCTACAATGTGCTCAAAAGAAAAAAAGTTTTTTTAAGTCTCAGAGTAGCAACTGGGCGCTCTGCCAACAGTGGACGCAACACGTGTTTGTGCAACAATTATAAAGTGGTGCAACTGGGTGAGCGGAAGAAACCCTCTAACCACTCAAAAGTATGTCAGAGAAGTACTGACACACCAACAAGTATTTACAAGAATACCCTATGCACACAACAAAGAAATCTCATACAGTCATGTCCATGTAGACACAAATATACAAATTAACAAAGCCAACAGAAACGAACAGGATTTTCCTGCAGGGTATCGCTACAGTTCAGATCTTTAATTCTTTCAGAACCAGCCAGCCGACACGTGTTTCATCGCTTTTGGAAAAGTGTTTCCGCGAATCCTCAGGGCTGAAATTCAAATTGCGTAAAAGAAAGGAGGTTGCTCCACCGGTGATAATTCCGACCCGGCAGGGCCCGTGACCTAATGCATAAGATCCTGGAGGTAATAAGCTGCAAAATACGAGTAGGGACCAAATGGAATCGTACTCTTTGGTGTATTTCCAAGTCATGTGTATCGTCACTGGATAAACCAGATTAAGCCATGGTATCGTTGCCAAAGAGAATCTTGATAGAGAAGTATGCGCCAAAGGCGTTGTCCTAAGGGCTGTGAGCCCGGGAGCGAGGTACTCCGCGTCACTTGGAGCGGATAACTCCTTGTAAGTCTTTATTTTTTTTAGTGGCGAAAAAATATATGATCAGTCCTCTCCCGGGTCGCCGTGTTCCAAAGAGTGTCCACACTTGGAAATACACCAAAGAGTACGATTCCATTTGGTCCCTACTTGTATTTTGCAGGAAAATCCGGTTTGTTTCTGTTGGCTTTGTTCATTTGTATATGTGTGTCTACATGGAGACGATGTATGAGATTTCTTTGTTGTGTGCATAGGGTATTCTTGTAAATACAAGTCCTACAATATTAAGAAAAAAACAAGACTAGCCTAAGTAGTCATAAGTGGACCTGAGGCCTTTGAAAAAAATA
The DNA here is from genome assembly GCF_964261635.1 of Lissotriton helveticus. Classification (NCBI taxonomy): domain Eukaryota; kingdom Metazoa; phylum Chordata; class Amphibia; order Caudata; family Salamandridae; genus Lissotriton; species Lissotriton helveticus. The sequence continues at coordinate 2,092,250,927 of NC_136061.1, forward strand.
AATAATTGAACAAGCTGTATGGGGAGCAGAGAATTAAAAATGTAATGTGTTGAGCTCAGTAGCACATTGCAGCTTCCGGGTCATCTTTAAAAAATAAAAATCACCCAATAAAAAAGAAATTAATATGGGAAGAGAGCAAGGAAACACAAGCACTCCCACAAAGTGCTGATACCTACAGAAAAGAGTCCCCTAAACGCAGCAGTGGAAGAATACAACTCATCCAGTTAGATAGTTAGACTGAAATACTCATAGGCAGAACAAACAGAAGAATAGGGAGGAAAACCATTGAATTAAGAACACCAGAGATAGTGAGTTAATGGCCATTGCTATCTCGGCCTCCTTGAAGTCTTGGCCCAGTATTTTTCCCTCCTCCTTCAGTATCTTGGGCAGGTTAAGTCTTTTTAGGTAGTCTGTGGTGCCAGCCTTGTTGATGTTGTCGTCTTTTGTGTATAGGTCTTTGTAGAATTCCCTAAATGTGTGTAGGATTTCTTTGTGGGTGGTGTGTGTCTTGTGCTACTCTGTGATAGTGGGTATGCATTGTTTTCTCTGCTTGCGTTTGAGGTATGTCGCTAGCGTTTTCCCTGCCTTGTTCGCTTCGCAGACGTTGATCTGTTTGTACTTTCTTATCCACATTCCTGCCCTCTGACTGAGGATTCTGTTAAATTCGTATTTCTTCCCTGTAAGTGATAGAAGGAGCTCTGAGTTCGAGGTGTTGTCTATGTGTTGCGTTTCTAGTTGTTTTATTTCTTTTTCTAATTTGTCTAGCTGTGTTTTTGCTTCTCTGTCTCTTCTGGCTTTGGTTTCTATCAGGCTCCCTCTGATGGTTGCCTTTAGGGCCTCCCACGGGCATTTTGGATCGGTATCTGGAGTGTCGTTCTCATTTAAATTCAAAGAACTCCTTCTCCCAGTCCTGACCAAAACTTTCAACCACTGCGCAGAGGATGGGACAATAACAGAAACAATGGCAAAGCCAACATAATTGTCATCCCAAAAGAGGGCAAGGACCCACAATGGCCCAAAATCTACCGCCCCATATCGCTAATTAATCTAGACTGGAAGATATACGCTAAAGTACTGGCCACAAGATTAAACAAGATACTACCCCAGTTGATTGGGAATGCGCAAGTAGGGTACATGAAATCTCGCATGTCGCACGACAACACGAGACTCCTTTGCCAAGTCATAGAACATTCTTCAAACTCACTGCGCCCAGCTGTCGCAATCACACTAGACGCCGAAAAGGCATTTGACAGAGTATCCTGGCACTTCCTTGAGAAATGCTTGCAAGCGTACAACTTAGGGGACAAATACACGAAGAAAGTCATGGCGCTATGCAAAAAAACAAAAGTGCAAATAGCCATAAACGGAGGCTCATCGACCCCGTTCGAACTAGAGAGAGGAACGAGACAAGGGTGTCCACTATCCCCGCTACTGTTTCTACTAGCCCTAGAACCTCTGATCACAGACACCATAGCAAACAGAGACATCACAGGGATAACAATTAGCAATACAACTGCCAAGATCGCCGCCTACGCGGACGATCTACTTATAATAACGAACAACCCAGCCCACTCTATACCAGCACTCATTTTTTTTTTTTTAAACAAATTTTATTGGGTTTTTGTTTCACACATCATACAAAATCAATTGCAGTTCCCATGTTACCCGAGCTCATGATACAGCCCCCCCCATGTACATACTCAGTAGTGAGCTAGGTTTCAATCCAGATTCTGTTTATAAACCCCCTTAAAGGTGGATCCCAACATGCCTGCCATATTTTACTAATGAAATCTCCCTTGTTCCCACCCACCACCCCGAAGCCCCATCATCGATGCCTGCATGTAGTGCTAGTCGTTACAATCTGTGTGCACAGGAATGATCAAGTAGTGTTCCATGTGATGTACCTGTCATGTCTCGGGGATAGTCACCAATCTGGGCACTATTCCGTTTCATCTTCTTGTGTCCCATAATCGCGCAGTGATTGCGCCAGTGCATCCCACGCCTGAGCCATTTCTAGTGCCTTCTCATTGCGTTGTCTATGCGCAAGTCGATTTCAGCCCTAGCCCACTTGAGGAACTCGTTTTTCCATCTAGCGCCACTGGGTCCCACTGTCACCTACCAATGTTTTGTGATCTCGCGCTTTGCTAGTATAAGCCCCATGTCAATGAATTTACTTGTTACCTTGTCCCGGGGAGTATGAGAAAACCAATGCAGGACACCCACGGCCATATCAAATTCCAAGCCCCTGTCTGTTACCGCATTTAGAGCGTCTCCCACTTCCTTCCAGTATAGCTTCAATATCGGACATGTCCAGAGCATATGATCTAATTCTGCACCGATTTTCGCACATCTGGGGCACGCTGCGGATTCTATGTCAAAGTATTTCTTGATCTTCCCTGGTGTCAAATACGCTCGGTGGAGGATATAGAAATGTACTAACTGGAATCTTGCGTTCCGTGTGCTCTTCCAGGCCCTCCGCACTATCTGCGCCCATGGCGCCTCGGGAATTTCCTTCCCTATGTCTATTTCCCACTTCCCCTTCAACGTCTCCAGAGGTGGTAGTCCTTCATTAATCATTCTGGAGTAGAGGCACGTGACTGCCCTAAAAGTTCCCGCCGCCATCATAGCATATTGGCAAACCATTGTTGTTCTTGGTTCCGTCAGCCCTCCCCTCCATTGCTTCTGTATAGCTCGTGTCAGTGCTGCATGCAGCAGAAAGCCCCCTCTTGGCAGGTCGAACCTTTCTGAAAGCGTCGGGTATCGGTAACAACGTTCCATCTTCGTATAGGTCCCCCACCACCAGGACTCCTGCCTCTTCCCATTCTTGTAGCTGCGACCAGTCGCCACCGTGCGGCAGCGCCGTTAGCATCCCTATGGGGATTTCAGGGGCATACGGATGAAGGACGCCCGCTCTACGCTGTGTTCGGTTCCAGCATAATCTGATCGTCCTTTCTTCTTGTGTCAACTCCTTGAGGTCTAGCCTCTGTTGTAATGCTATGAAAGAGAGGACATGGCGAGGCACACCTTGGCCCCTTTCATGCTCCGGTCCCCGGAATTCGCGCGCTATTTCCTGTGTATAAATCTGAAGTTGAGCTGCCAAGTAGTATAACTCAAAGTCCGGTACCGCCAATCCACCCTCCGTTTTAGTTCTAACCAACGTTGTTTTTGCAACACGTCGGCGTCCTGTCCCCCAAAGGAAGGACACTATCATTGACTTAAGGAGTTTGAAGGTAGTGGCAGGTATGCATAACGGCAGTGTTCTAAAACAGTACAAGAGCCTTGGAAGCGCCACCATCTTCAGTAGTGCTATCCGGCCCGCTAGTGACAACGGAAGAGTAGCCCAGAATGCCATACTGCCCTTCATTGCTCTTAAACCATGGCCAATATTGCCCTCCAGCAAGTCCGCCGCCGTATGGTAGATATATACGCCTAGGTATTTCATAGAGGTGGGCTCCCATCTAAGCTCCCGGTTCACAGAGGCTTGGGTCTCTCCACGTCTCACCGGGAACAAGCACGTTTTAGACCAGTTCACTTTCAAGCCAGATATTTCGCCGAAGCTCGTGAGTAAATTTTCAGCTCCCATTAGTGCTTCGCCGGCGTCCTCGAGAAAAAGTAGGAGGTCATCTGCATATAATGAAATATACTGTTGATCACCCCCACTTCGCAGTCCCCCATAGTGGTCTCCCGATCTGATTGACAGCGCGAGAGATTCCAATGCCAATGCAAACAGCAACGGAGATAGTGAACATCCCTGTCTCGTGCCTCTTTCAACCGGGTATTGAAGCGATATTAGCGTGGCCATTCGCACTCTGGCTACCGCCGAGGTGTATAACGCCGCCGTCCACTTCAGGTAATCTTCCCCCACTTCGAAGCGTCCCATCACCTTATAAAGATAGTCCCATTCAAGGCTGTTGAACGCTTTCTCTAGGTCTATCGACAATATCATTGGTTGTTGAGCCTCCAAATGTTCCCCCTCAAGCAACCGCATCAATCGTCGTATGTTCGTAGTCGTGTGTCGCGTCGCAATGAAGCCAGCTTGGTCCTTGTGGATCAATGTGGTCATGTACAGTAGGAGTCGAGATGCTAGGATGCTACTTAATATTTTATAATCAGTGGTTAGCATCGATAGTGGTCTATATGATGCTACATCTCCGCTCTCTCTCCCTGGTTTTAATAACGGTACCACCAAGGCTTCTCGCATAGAACGTGGCAATCGCCCAATTGGTTTGCCTCTCTATAAACCTCCAGTAGTCTTGGCGCTAGAAGGTCAGCGTATGCTCCGTAAAATTCAACGGGTAACCCATCCAGACCCGGGGTTTTATTGCGTGCCATGCGTTTTATGGCGCTTCGTATTTCACCTAACTCTATGGCTTTACCCATAGCCTTCGCCTGTTCGTGATCTAGTCCTGGGAAGCAGAGCCCTTCCAGGAAGATATCCATGGCCGGGGTGCCGGCCACTAACTTACTTTTGTATAAGTTCTCATAATACCTGACAAAACACTGTAATATCTCATCCTGAGTATAGACCTCTTCTCCTCCCATTGTATGCATGGTCACTATGGGGGAGCCCCTTTTCACAGGATTAGCAAGCCAAGCCAATAAGGTCCCTGCCTTGTCGCCATCCATGTGGGTCCGCGCTGCGTACGCCTTATAGACGTAGCTGCGCAAGCTCTCTGTTTCCACCGCTACCGCTTCTTTCGCCACGTTAACCCTCTCCTGCAACTCAGGGTGACCGGGTCGCAAGAGTTCCACTTCGCGGAGTGTCTTATCGGCCTTATCACTCTATACCAGCACTCATGCGTACAATTGATACATATACCAAGCATTCAAGCTACAAACTTAATAAAGACATCTGAATGCATGCCACTCAACATACACACAACAAGGGAGGTAATAGGAGACTCAGGCCTAGCGTGGCAACCAAAGGCCGTCAAGTATCTGGGCATCCATTTTAAAAGAAGCCTAAGAGGCACCCTAGAACTGAACGAGAGGCTCACGCTGGGAAAGATAAAAGATCTACTAGATACGTGGTCGCCCAAGTTCATCACATTCTGGGGTAGAATAGACACCATCAAAATGATGGTAACGCCTATAATTAACTACTTGGCAGACATGCTTCCCCTGCCCCTGACAGATGACTTCCAGAAGAAAATAGACCAGATGATCAACAAATTTATATGGAGAGGGAAAAGAGCTAGAATAGATCTCCGTAAGCTGAGGCTGGGGAAAACAATGGGCGGGCTCAACATAGCGGATTTGAGAACGTTTCAACTAGCATTCATAGCCAGACAACGGATGCACTAGCTACTTCCTGCACAAAAATACACGCCAACTTGGCTAGCCATGGAGAAAGCCATGCTGAATGACACCGAACCACTCACATTGCTAACATCCAACAAACAAGCACTCAACAACAACCCGATCCTAAAGATCACGAAACAGGCGCTCCTGAAGGTAGACCGCAATCTAGAAATTAGCATCAAAAACTCGCTGTGGGAGACAATCTGGTCTAACCCCAAGATTAAATACAGGCTGAAAACACTAGACATGAACACATGGAAGAAGGTAGGAATTCAGTTCCCAGCACAACTGGAAACGGAAGTAAAGTCATACACTTTCAACAATCTGAAAAAAAATCATAACCTCCCGGATATAGAACTCTACAATTTCCTAGCTATCAAAACAGCCGTAACAAAATCGAAACTACACAGGCAAATCCTGTCCATCTTCCAGTTTATGGATAACATAAACAAGACAGGACACCAAGTCTCACTTCTATACAAACTACTCCGTCCCGTCACATCCAAACTTAACGCCAAAAAAACGGCCTACTGGGAAACCCAGACAAACCACACACTTGCAGAACATGAACTACAAACACTGTGGGCATCCCCATCCAAAAACATGATATACCCAGTACTAGCTCAGACCACATTTTGGCTACTCCACCAAGCTCACTGGACACCAGCACGCCTAGCCTCTATGGGTCTAAAGGACACCGACACCTGCTGGAACTGCGGAATCGAGAGGGGGGACGTAGAACACCTCATCTTCAGTTGCACAAAAGTCAAAAAATTCTGGAAACCGGTGCTAGACTTCACAAACAGGGCGCTAGGCTGCAGCCTTAGGCAAACATTCGCCACAATCATCACAGCACGTATCTCACCAGGCATCTTCACACACGAAGACAAAAATCTCCTTGACTTCCTCCTCACTTCAGCAGCAAAAATAGTACTCACGAACTGGAAGGATACAACAAAGGCCACATTTAAAGGGTGGCTGAACTGGGTGATCTTCCTCAGAGGAGCAGACTACTCCACTCTCAGAAACACACCAGGGAGACACCCCAACAGAGAGATGTGATCTAAACTAGATAATCTGACAAACTCCTTCAAACCACCATAGACTAAGAATAACCAAACTTCTAAGGGGGTCGGGTTTTTTTTTCTGTCACAAACAAACCACCACCACTCCATGTTTTATGTTATAACTAAGAATCAACCGACGGCGATAATAAATGTTACTTGGGAACCAGTCCATCCGGGCAAACAAAATCGAACCGGTAAACTCAGGACAAATGCCCGACGCGAAGACCCTTCAAAGAACGTCAAGTCTATATGTTTTGTTAATATTTGTAACCTGTAGATACCAATAAAAACATTTAAAAAAAATTATATGTATTGGAAACAATAGGTCTGCCAATAGACCTCTAAACCTGTCTGTTGCTGAGACATAAACGTCTGTGCCTGAAAGCAATCAAACTGCAATCTTGTGCCAGAGAGCAGGGTATGTTTAAATAGTCTAAACACACAAGGTGATGGACGGAATGTTGCACATTGGCAAAACATTCACCCCAGTCACAGATCTGGGTTTAATCCTTTGTTATTTTGCTCAGCACGCCACCCCAGTTCAGATATGGCCATATGCAAATCAGTCTTGACCCTGATGATAGCCAGAAACCAGTCCTAGGATGCTTGATTCCGTTCCAGGGAAGACATGGCTTTGCAGTTCGGGCTGGACTGTTCCCATGAGGCACAGGGTCAATACTGATTTGCATATGGCCATGTCTGAACTGGAGTAGCGTGGTGAGCAATATAACGATGGATTAAACCCAAATCTGTGACTGGGGGTGAATGTTTTGCCAATGTGCAACATTTCGTCCATCATCTTGTGTGTTTTGCTGTTCGGCCAATGTGGGAAGGGTATGCCCAGACGTGGGTCCTGTGCTCACTATGCCACTGGAGTCAAGCTATCCTGGCTGATGACGGCTGATAGCCAGAAACCGGTCCTAGGATGCTTGATTCCGGTCCAGGGAAGACATGGCTTGGCAGTTTGGGCTGGACTGTTCCCATGAGGCACAGGGAAAAGACTGATGTGCATATGGCCATGTCTGAACTGGGGTGGTGTGGTGAGCAAAATAACGATGGATTAAACCCAGATCTGTGACTGGGGGTGAATGTTTTGCCAATGTGCAACATTCCGTCCATCATCTTGTGTGTTTTGATGTTTAAATAGTCTTCCCTCCAAAATGTCTGTCTCCTGTGCTATACACATTTCTGGGTCATGTTGTAAATCTGTGTGATAGGAAATTGGCAGTGTGCTTTTTTTTTGTTTCATAATTCTTTATTGAGAAAACTTGTAATGAATACATAAATATGAGTACATAGGATTATCGGTTAACATTTCAAGCATATAAAATATTATCACAGACAACAGAGATAGTTAAAAAAAAATACATAAGGGATCTTATATGATATAAAGAAGGTGTTAAGAAAGAGAACAAGGTATAACAAGGTAATACATTTACATATTTCAATATACAAGTACAATTTAGATAATTATACATATAAAGAAATAAAAACTGGAAGGTAAAAATTTATCCAAGAAATACAGAATGTATAAAGTGAGGGAAAAATTGAAAGATATGAGAGAGATTGTCAGAAAACGGAATTTAAATAAATGGATAAATAAGGGACTATGTACATACACATAAGTGGGGAAAGGAAAAGTAAGTGTAAAAATAAATGAATAGGTTTAACAAGGTAGAGGAATACATAGATGGATACTAATATAAGTATACAAATAAGTAGAATTTAGATAAATATAGATTTATGATGGGATATATATATATATCTATATGTATATATAGATATATATATATATCTATCTATAGATATATATACATATATATGTATGTGTGTACAGCTATAGATATAGGGATAGATATAGCTATAGACTCCTTGTCCTAATATAAAGAGGTAGAGTGTAAAGATAATATATGAGAGGAGGAAAAGGGTGCTTAGGGGTCTTGAAGAAAGGGATTCCTCTTGATCTTGAAGTCGGTATATAATATGTTCATGAGATGCTGTTTGAAAAATTGGTACAAGCCATTCTTCATTTGAGGGAGTGTTAGAAGATTGCCAATGTCTTAAGATACATATTTTAGCAGTAGAGAGTGCGGTGTGTAAAAGGCGACGTTGTGGACGTGTAATGGAAGGAAGAGTTCTAAAATCATGCAATAAGGTAATAGAGAGGGTAAGGGGAAGACGAAGGGATAGAATAGTTCTCTGTAGAGTAGTCCTTATGAAAGTTCAATAATCCAGTATGTTATGTTATGTTAATATAAATGTATAAAGCGCTTTATCACCCAGGGGTCTCTAAGCGATATCAACGGACATCCAATACTAGTCGAGAACGAAGAGACCTGCTCAGAGTGATCCCCATGCCTCTAAAAACAGTACAGTTTTCAAATTCTTCCTGAATTGAAGGAGATTCGGTTCCTTACGTAGTTTGACAAGGAGGCGTTCCATGCCTGGGGGACTATGGTCGAGAAAGCTCTACCACCCGGGACGAACGATTAAACCGGGGGCAGGCCAGGTAGCAGGCACCAGCCGACCGGAGAGCCCTACTTGGGATGTAATTGGTCAGTCGGTCCTTAATGTAGCTGGGGGCTATGCCATGAACGGCCTTATGCGCAATACAGAGACTTTTAAATGTAGTTCTCTGTATGATCGGAAGCCAATGTAGGTCCTGCAGTAAGGGCGTTGCATGTGCATGTCTAGGTTTTTTAAAGATTAATCTTGCGGCGTCATTCATTACCACTTGGCCAGAAGGTTCTTTAGTAGGCCATGATATAAAGAGTTACCATAATCGAGACGCGACAGAATCAGGGCTGAAACTGCCAGTCTAAGGGTGGCAAAGGACAACAGTGGAGACAGTTTCCGAAGCTGACGCATTAGGCCCACAGTTGTTCCGACCACAGCCGACACTTGCTGTGACATGAATAGCAAGTCATCAATCTTGATACCAAGGCTTATTACGGCCACGGCAGATTCGGGAAAGGGCCCCAGTTCTGAAGGCCAGAACAGATCATTCCAAGGGTTGGAGACTGTGGTGACCGTTAGGACTTCCGTTTTATCAGGGTTGATTTTTAGCGAATTGGCCGACATCCAGTTGATGGTGAACTTGAGAATATCTTGCATTCTCAGGTAAGCCCTAGGTGTATGGTCAATCTGGATTATAATTTGAGTCTCGTCGGCATAGTTATAAACCCTGCAATCCAACTGGTTCAGTGCTGCAATCAATGGCTGTACTTAGGCATTAAAAAGCAGAGGAGATAAAGCTGAACCCTGAGACACTCCGCATACCAGCATAGGTGGATGGGACACCAAATCTGCTAGTTGGACTCGCTGGGAGCGGTCCTCAAGAAATGAGGTCAGCCAGGCCAGAGCCGTGCCCTGGGTCCCTAGATCCCTGATCCGTGATAGTAATTGGCCATGATCAACAGTATCAAACGCCGCGGATAGGTCCAGTAGTACCAGAGCACACGGCACTTTATTGTCAGCCTTAAGTCTCAAATCGTCCAGTACGGAAAGCATGACCATTTCCATACTGTGATAGGCTCTAAACCCAGCCTGATTAGACTCGAGAAGATGGTTAGACTCCAGGTGATGAGTGAGTGTAGTACATGTTGTTCAAGGATTTTAGCCAAAAAAGGCAACTGGGAGATTGGCCTGAAATTCTTACGATTTTTAGGATCGGCACCTGGTTTCCTTAAGAGTGGGATCACCCATGCTTCCTTAAAATCAGACGGAACAAGCCCTGTTTCTAAGGAGCGATTCAAAAGGGAGAGCACTTTGTCTTCGATGCCCGGCCAAGCCATTTTAAAGATTTTAGGGGGGCATGGGTCAGCTGGGGAGCCTGATTTCACACGTCCCACTAAGATGGACAGAAGCTCCATGGTGAGTAAGGGCAGGGTAGTCAATACATTTGTTGGCCTAGGGGAGTGGTAAAGGGGTTCTAATGAGCAGTGCAGGGTAGGGATGTGATGGATTTCTGTCATCAGATATTTTATCTTAACCAGAAAAAAAGATTGGAAATCATGGCAGCCCTTTTGACTGAAAGTAGTTTCTTGCAACCTAACCTTCCTTAACTCGTTTAGGATCCTGAAGACCTCTTTCTGAGGGTTAGCGGCCTGTGCGATGGCAGCCTCATAGAATTCGGCCTTCCGTAATTGGATGGCTTTTTTGTAGGCGGCAAACTTCAGTACATAGGCAGAGTGGGCACTGGGTTCTTGGGATTTGCGCCATGCTCTCTCACACTGACAAAGTGCTTGTTTTAATTCCCTCAGTGCGGAGTTGAACCAAGGTGATCCCTTACCCTTGTCTACCAGTCTGATCTTGCGGGCCGGTGCCGCAACCTCAATGGCTTCCCTGAGTTTGGACAATTGGGTGGCGCACTCCGACTCCAGACTATCCTTACCGAGTGAGGTATTATCTGCATGCAGTAGGATAGCTGTCAGGTTAGTCGCATTGACCTGCTTCCAACTGCACAGTGTTTTCCATTCAGGCATGGCGGTGATCTTTTTTGTAGAAAGGGGATATTGGCCGGCAATAAGATAGTGATCCGACCAGGAGCACGGAGAGATAACTATAGGGCCAATCAGCGGGCAGGAAGACCAGACCAGATCTAATATGTGACCTTTCTCATGAGTAGACCCACCCACCATTTGGCTGAGTCCTACAGAGGTTAAAACCTCTTCTAACTGCTTTGCCTGACCATCCTTTGGGATTGTTTCCCAGTGAAAATTGAAATCTCCGAGTACCATCATTCCTTGGTAACGTGTACGGAGATCATGAACTAGTTCCAGGAAGGGCCCCATAAACCTAGTTGGGGTAAGTGGTGGGCGGTATACTAAGAGAAACACAGCACAGTCTGTAGGGGAGCAGAATTTCACTCCTAATACATCAGCGCCTTCTATACTTTCAGAGCAAAGAGTTTCAGTTTTCAGTGTATTATTAAAGAGGAAAGCTATACCCCCCCAGCCCTCCTATCATTAGGTCGGTTGAAATGAATAGCAGCGAAGTTAGGGGGCATCGCTGCAACCAGATCCGGCATAGCCGACTCATTAAGCTACGTTTCTGTGACACATAGGAGATCCAAGCTGTCTTCTTGAAGGAGTGAGAAGACCTCAAGGCAGTGCCTTTGTAGTGAACGGGTATTTAAAAGTGCGAACATGCACACATGATGGCTCCCCTGCTTAACCGGCTTTACCAATAGTGGGGCGTTATTTGACTTCCTTGGTTTATTTGTGAATTCAGCAAGCCCTCGCCCCTAAGTTTTGTTAATAATCTATCGGGCAATAAGTGAATTCCATTCTTCAGGGAGAGCCGCCCCTGCTTATAATAGACACTGGGTCTCAACACTCTGCACCCGGCCGCCCTAGTGCTGCTGATGGTGTAACAAGAGTGCATCACTGACCCTGGGGGACCCCTGATTTTAACCCCAGACCTTAACTCCCACAGTCGATAACTTACCTTTGAACCGATTACCTGTTTTTCCTCCATAGGAAAACATTGACAATTTTTCTCCCAAAAAGTTTCTAAGTGTGGAGTTTTGAAATCTACAAATATTTTTTAAAAATCGCACGAATAACCAAAACGCATTTACTTACCTGTTTGCAGGAAATGTCCCAGTGCTGAATCTAGGTATCCAGCACTGAGTTAGAAAAGTAACGTAAAAAGTAACTTACCTGTAATTTACTGAAAAAGCCTATTAATTTCAATGTACTGTATTTGCTAAGGATTACAACCTACTGCATCCCCTGTAAATCAAACAAAGTACAATTCCTATTGCATTTTCAAACTGTACTACAATCAGCAACTTATTACTGTAAAGTACTTAATGCTTACCTGTGCCAGGCTTGCTTGGTTTTAAAAAGAAAAGTTTTTTTTATACAAAAACAATTGGCCTAGAGTTCAGTCCTTGAGTGTGTGAATTCACTTGCCGGCTGAGGGTGTACACCAACTGCTTAATACTGTCCTCTGATACTGCCTTACTGCTCGACCACTCTACCACAAATAGAGAGTAATGTGCTATCTAACTGTAACCTCTGCGGTCATCTGGACTCTATACACACTATACCTCAGTTTGGTGTAGTATTTGTAGAGCCAGTTTCCTACACCCTGTGCCCTCGGGGAAAATCAGCAGCTTAGTATTCACTGGATTTAATTTCAGGTAGTTCTGTAATATCCATCAGCATATACAAAGCAGACTCTGAGCTAGGAAAGAATTATTAGATTGGTCCTTTATGAACCCAAAGATCAACTGTGTTTCTTCTGCATGCATATAACATTTCTCTCCCACTGGGTCGACAGTTGGGCCATAGGGTGATTGTAGATATTGAATAAAACGAGAAAAAATATTCAGTATTAGGGACAACACAATTCAGAGATTGGGGTTCAGACGTGTACAGAGGGATTGCTACGATTTGTGTGTATATTTTTCATCTAGGATTTGTTTATACATGAGGCTGGCCAAACAACTTATGCTGACTCTAGGTCATACCTAAAATGTACTGCATGCATATATCGATATGCACAAAGCTTGTATTCGCACCTAAATGCCCTGAATCCGTTTTTACAGACTTTGGAGCTCAACCATTGTGTTGCCTCTTTAACATACCAACCCAATAAATTAGAAGATTTTGATGTGTCTTTGGCATTAATTTATTCATTACTTTTATGAGTTGATGTACAGTCCTTTAGTTTCTGATTTGTCTTTCTTCCGATTCTGAAATGAAAGTCAACATAAATCCATTGACCATTGTGCAAACACCTTGAAATCCCCACTGTTACTTGTTCAGTAGGATCAGTTTTACAAGGTATTAAGTCAAGACTTCTCTCACAGAGCTTACCCTTTCATAAACCATGCTGTTTCATTTGAATGTAGCCTGTAAGGATAACTTGTTTTTGATATAGTGTTATGTACAACAGTCCTGCCATTTATTAGAGCTGTACATTAAAGATTACACCAGCCTAGCTAGAATTTAGCAATGCTGATCAATAATTCTGTTCCAAGAATTTCCTCAATGGGCTGTAGTTTGGTTCGGATCTCAAGGAAGGTCTACAGGTGTTCCACAATCTTCTGCCTATCCTTCCAGGAATCTCCCTCTATGCTTCATCGTCTTGAATGATTGTGGCTTGATTAGACAGGTGGATGCTCAGCTGAGGTTTGTGACTGGAGTGTAGCGTGGCACCAGATTCTTTGGTTATTCTCGGTCCTTGAGCAGTAACTTTTAAGGATGGTAGAAAGAACATTACATTTAATCATAACTTCTACTGATAGGCCCGGAGTGCTTCCAGGTTTAATTTGAAGAAGTCACATTTATGGTAGACTAGGCACATTTTGGCTGTCTGGCTATTTACCTTTTGTAACTTGCCAATACTTTTCTGATGAAGACTAGTTTAGATGATTAGCCTAGGTATGGTATTACAGTGGCTCTTCTCAATTCAGGTTGAGGGAGGATTTCCAGGTGTAGGGAGAGTTGGAGATTGATGCCCTTGGAAACATGCAGGAACTGAAGCAGCATGTGTGCTCTAGTAATGTTAGAAATGAGGACATTTCATGTTGATCTCTGGCAGGGTCCTTTTATGTCCACACGAGTGAACTCTGTCCCTCATCATCTGAGCCATGAAGATGCCAGCTAAGTCGAAAGAAAAAGAACATGGGTACAACAGGTAGCCAGCATGGGCGAGGAGTGACTCCTGCACTGGTCTTGACAGGATTTAGTGGCAGTCTTGGGGTAGAGAGATTGTGTGGGAGGGTCCCCTGATAGGAAGTAATCTGGGAACATGGGAAGTCCAGAATGTCTGACTTCATGCTTTTCACCAATTTGTTTCTAAACTAAGTCATGGCTAGCATCAGATTCACTGATAGTTTTAGTTCTGTTATTTTTATTATCATCACCTCCTAATTTGCCAGAAAAGGTTTAAATCATTTTAATAAAAAAACAAACTAGGTTTATTAAGACATTGACCCTCTGCTCAGGTGCATGTGGTAACTTAAATATTTGGAGGAGCAGTTTCAGTATGCTAAGCTGCAGTAGAAAAGAAGTATAGTTATTTCCTGGCTTTGAATATTCATCTGACCTTTACCTCCTTGGTAGAGGTCGCCACTCCCTCTCTGCTGCAGCGGTACAGAGGAACCGCTCCCGGTCCTCCTACCTCACTGCACAGAGGGTTGAGTCTTATGTCAGCCTCCTGCTGCCTTGGTCCCTCGCTGGCCAAGGCATCTTTTCCTCAGCTGTGCCCTGATTTGCCCTGATTTTCTTTATTCTTTTTCCTCTTTTCCCTCTGTCACCAGCTTATTTTTTATCCAGTTTTAATCTTATTACCCCCTCCGGTCGGCCGCACCCCCTCTCTGCGGCCAACAGACTCATTTTGGTTCCTCACTGCTGCCTGCCCTCCCTCCACCCAAACTGACCAACCCACCTGACAGGGCTACCTAATACAGGTCGCAGCTTGGACGCCCCATTGGCTCACCAAAAGCAAGCCTGTCTGTGCGTGTCCGTGCCTGGACAGCAACAGCGCCAGAACCCCATAATCTACACCCCACCTCTACAGCCCACCGATACTCCTCCGATGAAATCACAACCTCGTACAGAATCCCACGGACACAAACTGCCACACCACGCTCCACTAGAGGACCCTTCATCTGCCGCCACTGCTGCTTCATCTGCGACATGAGTATCCCCACGACCACCACCCATCAGACACCTAGCCACATGCCTCCACTCCAGTGCACTCTGCTCAACATCAGATCACTCTGCAAGCACCCCACGGAACTCAGGGACACCATAACCTCCCTCGCCCCCGATGTCCTGTTCATAACAGAAATATGGCTCACACCTGCTTCAGCACCATACATCGTCACCACAAGTCCCCCTGGATAATTGATGAATCACCAGGCGGAGGCATCGCCATCATCCACCAGAACTCCCTCAACATCACTGCCAACGACACAACACACATCATGGAACACCTCAGCTTCCAGATCAAACACGACGTCAACACCACCATCCGAGAAATCCTCGCCTACAGACCTCCCGGCCCCACCCCAGCTTTTGCAACTCCATCCCGGACTTCATAGCCCCCCTGACCATTGACTCCGACCACTATTTGTTCCTGGGCGACTTGAACTTCCTCCCAGAAGACCCCAATGACTCCAAGTACACCACACTCCTTGAAAATAAGAGAATCATTGGCCTTTCTCAACTGGTCACCAACCCCACGCACAGTCGGTCACACCCTTGACCCCACCTGCTCCACCTACGATAGAGCTAAATTCTCCCACACCACTAAATTGACCAGGACAGACCACAGCATCATCCACTTCACTATCGACAGTCCACAAGATCCTCCTACGAGACACCCGACCCACTCTCGCTGAAATTGGGGCAGGGCCACAGAACCCGTCTGAACCACTGCCCTAAAAGTAACAAGACCTGCCCCCTCGGACTCCTTCCAACACGACTTCTCCAATTGGATCGCCTCGGCTGCCGACACCATTGCCCCCTGAAGAACACCATCAACAACAGACCTTTCAAACAGGCCAGCTGGTTCACTCCAAAGGTACTGACTTTCAAGCAACACTGCAAGAAACAAGAGCGACATTGGCGTTCCAACAAGACCTCCACCAACCTCTACTCCTCCAGATCCGCCCTCCACAACTACCATCTCAGAGAGACCAAGAAACATACCCTCAACACCCACATTACGGAAAGCGCCAACCACACCAAGGAATTGACTGTTCAGCATAGTCAGAAAATTTTCCTGCCCCATCTCCACTGAGAAGATGATCTGCGCCTCCCAAGCCAGCTGCGACGACCTGGAAGACTACTTTCACTGAAAAAGCACCGACATCTATTGCAACTTTGACCCCCAATCCACCGGCCTCAACCACTTCCACACCCTTCCTGTCCCTTCCAGCACCCCAGGACCACCGGCTGGAATCATCTCTCCACGGGTGACACCAGCTCTATTGTGAACTCCATATACTCCGGATCTCCCACCAACCCCTGTCCGCACCACAACTACAAACAAGGAAGAGAAGTCATTGCGGGCCCATCATCGAGCTTCTCAATACTTCCATCTCCACATCCAGTGTATCAAACTTCTGGCAGTTCCCAGAGGTCAAGCCCCCCCTGAAGAAACACTCTGCCAACCCCAGCAAACTCAAAAACTACTGCTCGATCTCGCTTCTCCCTTTCCCCACCAAAGTTTTGGAAAAAGTGATCAACCGTCAGCTCATGGACTACCTCGAGACCAACAGCCTGCTCGACCCTTCCCAATCCGGCTTCCAACCAAACCACAGCACTGAGACCGCCCTGATCGCAATAACGTATGACATCAGATGCCTTCTCAACCAAGGCAGAACAGCAGCCCTCATCCTTCTCAACCTTTCAGCAGCCTTTGACACCGTCTTCCACTACACTGTTATCACTGGACTTTACCACATCGGCATCCAGGGCCAACACACTCCACTGGATCTCTTCCATCCTCTACGGCCAAACCCAGAGGATCTACTAGTCACCCTTCTCCTTTGAACCCAAAGACATCCTATGCAGCATACCCCAAGGATCCTCCCTCAGCCCCACCCTCTTCAACCACCTACATGACTCCTCTGACAAACATTGCCCACTCCCACAGACTCAACATCATCCCCTACAACGACGACAACCAGATCATCCTATCCCTCACAGAAGACACCGGCTCCACAAAGGCCAACTTCAAACACACAATGACAAACATTGCCACCTGGATAAGACTATCTGCCTCAAGCTCAACTCAAATAAGACAGAGGCCATTATCTTCTGAAAGAAGCCCTCCCCATGGGACGCCACATGGTGGCCTGCCGCACTCTGCCCCTCCCCATCCCCATCAGCCAAGCACATAACCACTGAATCATCCTAGACTCCCACCTGACCATGAGGCAACAGATTAATGCTGTCTCCTCCTCCTGCCTCTTCACCCTCCACATGTTCCGCAAGATTGTCTGATGGATCCCCGTCTCTTTGAGGAAGACAGTCACTCAGGTCCTCATCGCTAGTGACTCGACTATGGTAACACAGTCTATGCCGGAACCACCCAAAAACTCCTGAACCTCCTCCAGACAATCCAGAACTCAGCTGCATGACTCATCCTTGACCTCACCAGAAGGACCAGCATCACCCTCCACCTCTGAGATCTCCACTGGCTGCCCATCCAGGAAAGATGCCTCTTCAAACTCTTCACTCATGCCTACAAAGCCCTCCACAAGTCTGGACCCATTTACAACAACTATGCCTAACATTCCACCAAAAGAATAGGAATCACTGATCCTCCACCCTCGCTTTGGCCCTCATCCCCCGCATTTACCACAGCCAATGTGGAGGACGCTCCATCTACTACCTCGCCACCAGGTCCTGGAACAACCTCCCCTTCACCTTCGCACCACCATTTCTCTGAAGGACTTCAGGAAGCAGCACAAGACCTGACTCTTCGACTGAGGCTCACACTTAGTGTATGCAAAGACATGGACAGTCCTTATGTTGAATACCAACCTTCCATCAAGTTCAATAAAAGTGGTTTATTTGGCAAGGAAAATGCCATACTTCTCCATAAGAAGAAAACCTTTGTGAAACGTACTGTAGCAAATGATTGAGGAGGATACAGTTGTCAAAGCCCGAGCTGGAGCAGGTGTCTCTTCCATGTGAAGCTAAAACAGCTGGACGGAATGCACTTTTTTTTTATTTTAAGGGTTTTATATAGCTCTGGCAAGACCCTGGGGTACCTGAGTGCTTTAGACAGGCAAGATGGCCGTAGATTACAATATACATAGAGCATATATTACAATATACATATTCATTGAGTGTTGGGTTGCAGTAGTTTGTGGTGAGAGATATAAAGAAATCATTTTAAAGGAGGTATTAGGTATTGGGGACTGAAGGGTTGAAGTGTCAGTTGAGGAGAAGACATTTAAGCTGCCTTTTGAAGCCCATATTGGAATGGTAGGTGATGATATGCATTGGGAGGGAGTTCCAGATTTTTGGTGCATTTTGGGTGCATTGCCTGAGGAGCACCTGAGGGTTTTTTTGTTTGTGTTTATTGGTGGTACGAGGAGCAGAGTGTCTGTGTTTCTGGTCTGGCCTGCCATGGAGAGTTTGTACTCCGGGTAAGCTAGTTGCCCGATGTGGAAGACCGTGTGAGTGAGGCAGGCCGTTTTGAAGAGGTGGAGCCATTTCAGATTTTGGCTTTTTGTTCCGGTGACCATCCTTGCTGCTGTATTTAGTGTGGCTGGGAGGGGGGTCCTGAGAGGGAGAAATTAGGGGTGCGTTTTCATCAGAGCCAGTGAAGGAAGGCAGAAAATATGTCTGAGGGCTTTGCTCTCACTCAAGTTTGTTTTGAAAGGAAAGACAGTAGGTCATTGCTGGGATGAATTTAGCAGACAAAACTGTGAGCAAAGGTGCTTCTGAGGGGCTGCCTAGTTTGTGGTGGAAGCATCTTGGTTCAAATTGTAGATGGCCAGCTTTTACTTTTAGTGCATATAGATGGGTTTTAGTTTTAGTAGGTTTAGTTCTGCTATGTTGCTGCAGTCCTCGATATTACTAAGCGCTTGGCGTATGGATTGTGATACCATTTTCCACGTGTCATTCCTCTAATTTGTTCCCAAATATGATGCTTTTTGTTTTATTTATGTTCAATAGAAGGTCGTTCTTTTGAAGGTATGTATGTAGTGCTTCCAGGGATCGTTGTAGTTCAATTGGAGTCACATCTAGGATGACGGTGTCATGTCCATATTGTATTGTAGATATGTGCAGAGAGCTGATTTTCAGTAGAAAATTCATTTAGGCTTTTAGCAAATCTGCTAAAATGGCTGTGTACAGGTAGAATATTAGGGGGGCTAAAACACATAATGTTTTGAGGCCACGAGTAGTTTGTATTCCTTCTTTAGATTCTTGATCCATCAACAGTTTTACCCATACCATCTTCCTCTGTCATATCTTAAGAGGAGTGGCACACCAGAGCTGCCTATAAACAGTACAGCTCCCGGAGATCACCGTTGCAAGGTTGCCCGATTGATTCGGTTCTGTGAAGTATATAGATGTTTTGGATTTATTCTCCAACCCACCTTTCCGTTTGAGTTGTATGGATAGGAGTGCGTACCAATTTCCTTTGAGTGCTCGTCTCACCCTACCTTTGCCATGAGCCTCGGGCGCCATGCCTGTTCCCACTAGTGATGTGTGAGAACCTTCTTACTTCTATTGATGGTGTCCTATTACCTCACTTCACCCACACATTGTCCTGAGGAAGTCCCCATTGTAAGGCTCCTGAGGTGGCCTACGTATTGAAGGGGGTCGAAACGTCTACAACTGCCAAATGCCAATCTTGCCTACAGTACTTGAATTACTGAGTTATCATATGTGTCATGGCATATTAGTACAGAATCTTTGTACTCTAACCCTTAATATGAATGTTGATTTGTGTTCTTCAGCACATGAGTAATATGTGCTTGTACTACATGTGATTTGCACTTTTTTCCATCCCACTACCTCACCTGAATACACTACCCTCCCTAAATTCCCCCCTGGGCACCATAATGTGTGCTATATATGCATTTTATGTTTTATATGTACTTTGCTTAAATAACCAATGATCAATGTCAGTGTGATTTAAATAACACTGCACGTTTAAATTGCATTCTGATTTCTTTTTCTGTGAGTTTTGTTTGAATATTTTGTTGTCTGTTAATACTTATTGATGCTTTACGTACTGGGACCTCCCCTGTTTATACTATAAAGGGCAAGACCCCCTCTAAAGCTCTGTCTATTATTCTTGTGGGGGAACAGGGGTCATTTGTGGACTTTATCAGTACCCTACTGATACCTATATAGGTGAACTGTATGTTATTTGATTTAGGTATTTGTATAACCAGACCCAGCCACAGGGCAATTAAGTGATTCACGTAAAACTAGAAAATGATAGCATTCTTAGATTTTTTTGGTTGATTTTTTTTTTTTTTGCACAAGGGCTAGGTGCACAGTGCTATCCAGCTACTCACATGCCACGTTGTCACTTTCAGTGCTCTGCAACCTGCATACTCACTGCTTCAACAGGCAGACAACTTTTAGTGGTTCTGGAATACCATCATATACTTTATCATTGGTTTACTGTTCCAGGATCACAGAAGGGCTGCTTTCAATGCAGTGGGCATCTTGAAATGGTAAACCGATGCTAAAGTTTGGGAAGACCGTTCAAAGAAAGTCACCCAGGCTTTCACATTCTTTCACATTCTTTTTCTCTAAGGGGTGTTTTTCCTAAGGGAGACCAGCTCCAGCAACTTCTAGACAGTGCCTCAATCTGCTTGTTTTTCTTTGAATGATTTTAGTACTTTATCGTTAGTTTCCTGTTGGGACAGAAAAGTCCTCCGCATATTAATGGACATGCATCTTCACCATGAGTGCTCTACTGTACTGATGTCAGAATCCCTAATGCTGAATTTTCTGTTGTCATAGGCAAACACAGATCATACTTGTGCGCTGTGACATAGGCCTATCTGGCCAGTGCTTAATTTGTAAACAAATAAGTGCTGGGATTCTCATAGGGAGGCCGCTGCAGCTTGAACCACACTTTGCCCCTGTCATGCTGCCAGTAATGGTAAAAAAAACTACTACTAACCATCACACTCATTCTGTAAGTTTGACAAATCCGAGTATATCAGTTCTCCCGCGCGATAAGAATGGCTTGGGCGGCAGGTAATGGCAATTTTCAATGTATATTGAATTAATATTGAACAGTTTTTGTGGTCATCTCTAAATTAGCATTACAGCCCCACCTTGTTGCAGACTGTCACAAGCACCGGTGTTGACAATTAAGTGCCGTTACTGAGAGCCGGAGACCACTGGTTCAAATTAAGCACTGCCTATCTCACGTATTGCTGTTTTGTTGGATCGGGTGGAGCACCAAAAGCGCAGCCCTCAATTTGATGGAAGGCTACTGCCTTCACAAGGTGCTGCGCAGCACAAGTGCTGTGGTGGTCGCATACCGTATGGTGATCAGTTGTAGTGAACAGGACCTTTTAACCTGTGTCACTGGAGTAAGCCTGCCATGCCCACTCACCTTTTTAAAGTTCCACTACTGTGTGCTTAGCTCACCCTTTCCTTACATCAGTTTGGTGTGAAGTGCTGTGCTTCCAGGAGTGGTGTATCTGTGCTGGGTGTATGTCTGCCTGGGAAAGGTACAATACAAGGATAATGCAGTAGAGAGCAATGCATGCATGGTGAATGCAAGTGCTGATAGTATCTGTGCCCATGACTGGTACAGTACCTGAAGGATGTAGTGCTGTGCAGTATGTGCAGGATAAATGCAGGTGCGGGTTGTATATGTACCTGTGAGTGATTTAATACATAAAGGGTGCAATGTGTGCATGTTAAATGCATATGTCAGATGTATGAGTGCCTATGAATTGTACAGTATATGAAGGATGCAGTGCTGTGCAGTGCATGCATGTTAAATGCAGGCAGTGGATGTATGTGTGCCTATGATTTATAAGGTACATGTAGGATAAGAGTGTGCAGTGCCCATATGCTGTATACATGCACTGGGTGTATGTGTGTCTGTGGATGGTACAATGCACAGAGGGCCATGGGTTTCATTTTGGAAGACCCATGCCTGCATGGGAAAACATGGGGCGGAGGTAGAGAGATCCTCCCCTCCTCCCCCCTAGACGTAACTGTGTATTGCTGCATTCCTGTGGGCTGGGGTAGGGGAGAGCCAGGCTTCCCCTGCATCCTTTCAAAGGGTGATCTTTGATTCAGTGAGAGGTAAGAAGGAATGGGCTTGGGCATATCTCAGGAAGGAGATGGGGCTGAATAGAAAATTATAAAGAGTAGAACTGGGGGCGCTGGGCCATCCTTTGGATGCACATATCATGTGGTGTGGGACTATCAGCTTTGGAGACACTCCTGTTGTGACAGACTGCACTTCAAAGAAGCAAAACTCCAAAGTAAAACTTCAAAGACTCAGACCCTGTATCACATTTGGTGTCTAGAAATGAACTATAAGATGAGAAGTTTGAGACTTTAGAAATTGTCATCAGCCAAGCAACTAGACTAGGTGTGTTAGGAGGGGAATCTATGCAAGACTTCTGCCAGTGACCAGGATTCCCTGCTGGGTGAGGGGACATCACCCAGGGAATCAAAGACCATCAACCCTGGAGCACCAGCACCTGCCTGTTTGCTAAGATCAGTGTGCCTTGTGGGGAAGAGACGAGTGTAGGACAGCGCGCGGTCCAGTGGGGTGCCCTGTTAAGTGAACTCCTTATTCTAAGTGTGAGGAAATCACTGCTGCACTGATCGGGCCATTGCCCTTGTGCAGGACCGAATTGGTGACCCCAGTATGCCAGGAGAGGGCCTTTGTGAATTGAGCTGTGTGCTGTGCTGTGCTGATCAAGCTGGAGTCTGGTCAAAGTACCACGTCAGTGACCCTGTATGCCAGTAGGTGTCGTACGGTTTGTACTTTCTCAATAAAAGTGCTTCTTTTGGACAACATAAACATCAAAACTGAATAATAATATTCTCCGTGCACACACAAATGTAGGTGTCGCGGTATCAACAGTTCTTTATTCCAATATTCTGTTCAGCCCTTATACTTGGACTTTTCACTTGCCAACACGTGTTTCGTCTATATGCTGTAGGGGTAACAGCAGACTTCATCAGGGCTAAAATAAAATATAAAACCATTATGGAGAGGAAACTCTGGCTTATTATAGTCCCGCCACCATGGTTGGAGACCCAAAAGGCACCTGATGCGATTGAGGTGCGAGCCTCATGTGCATGGCCAAGAGTTGTTCAAATAGTTAAAGCAAGAAAAATTCAAAGTAGCATTTTCTTTGAGTTCCACAGGTTGGGTGGGATCTTTCAAAGGTAATCTGAGAGTGTGAAAAGTGAAGGGTGCACGAAATATATCATACAAGCAGTGGAATAATCATTATAGACCAATCATATCAGCTGATGTTCCAGGTACATGCTTGATAGTTACCCCAAGCCACCATCTGACAGAGTATCGGCAGGTAGTAGCCCACCTCGACATATATGTGTGACACTTCATCTTATAGTGCGTGGTATTCTAGGAGGTAAATTGTTAAATGTAGAACGAGGTGACCCAACTTATAAAGCTCCCCTTAATCACAATGTAATCTAGGGCGAGTCACTTCCCATAACATCCAAAATTGTGAGAGCTTGGAAATTGACTTGAAGCTGATATTAAACTCTATATTAATAAGCTGAACATGGGTTAAAATCGTATGTGAATGCAAGTAACGCTTAGCTCACCTTTACTATAGTTTCATCTTAACGTGTATGTTATTAACATGTTTAAATATTCTAGTCTTGGAAATAAAACACCCTTTTCACCTTATAATCCCTTTTATCATTCCATGGTGTGAGATCATTGACATGTGTGTGAGCACTCGCTCTAGAATTACCTTGAATAATGCACGATTGACTTCTGATAGTTTTATAAAATCAACTTGCAAACCTTGCAGGATGAGCATTCTAAATAATGTAATTGTCTGTGTTTGCTGTATTCTAGGTCAGCAGTGCCGACGCTGGGTGAAGGTACAAGCCAAGATTCAAGTTATTTTCTACAGTGTCATTAACAATAAAAAGAACCAGGGAGTCCTTCAGAGCTGCCGCCTCCTGATTCAGTATATTTGTTTTTAATCCGAAATGTAAATGGGAGTAAATTCTGAACAAATTTAAAATGGAAGAATTTTTCTATTGTGATGAAGACTTAATTCTTACAGGACCTCTTTGGGAAGGATGGAAGTGCAGTGAAGATGAGAAAAAACATTTGTCTAGGTTTGACATCGCCCTACAATCCAGGTGGGTAGAGAAGATGAAGCTTGGTTTGTTCCGCTATAACTTGGGCAACTTAAAGACCCGGATCCTCCCTGGTGTGTTCCAGTTTGTTGCCCAGCTCAACATCGAGAGAGGACTGGAGAGGAGGAAACCTCAGGACATTCAAAGTGTCCAACAGAGCTTTGACCCACAACAATTTAACTTTAATAAAATCAAACCAGAAGAAATTTTGTTCCAGATAAGAAAACAGTTTGTCCACAAGAAACAAGGTTTAAATGCAGAATTTCAAATCCAGGAATCTGAATTGGAAATAAGATATCCAACAAAAAGCGTCACTTCTATACAGAGCAGCTCCAATATCACCGAAAAGAACTGTGTGGCTATGAACAAAGACAAGACACTTCGCATCCTGGCAGTAATCAATGTGAGCCCCTTGGAGTTCGGACATGTTTTGTTCATCCCTGAACCAACCCTTTGTCTGCCCCAGATTTTAACAGCAGATCTCATCGAGTTTGGGATAGAATCCATTTTCCTCAGTGCCCATCGAGGCTTCCGGGTTGGATTTAATAGCCTTGGAGGATTTGCCTCTGTTAACCACTTGCACTTACACGGGTTTTATTTGAACCACAAACTCTTCATCGAGACTGCTTGTACAGAACCATTGTGTCCTGGAAAGAGCTTTCACATACTCTCTGATTTCCCTGCTCCAGGATTCCTCTTTTACACAGATGGAAAGGACTTGGAGGAGCTGGCACACAATATCCATAAGGTCACAAACTATCTGGTGGCACAAAACATTGCACACAATCTCTTTCTCACCCGGGGGTGTCAACCTGGAAATCCAGTTTATCCGGTATCTGAAGATGGAACCCGGATCTTCATCTGGCCACGGCAGTCAGGCTTTGGGGCCAAAGAAGAAACTGCTTTTAACGTTGCACTGTGCGAGTTGGCGGGTCATTTGCCCATTAAAAACTGGGAGGATTTCAACAACATCACAGAGGCATCTGCAGTAACCATTATCCAAAAGTATCTGCTACCTAAAGAGGAGTTTTTGCAGCTCACATCAGAGCTGGTAAATCTTTTAACAGAATAATTATGTAGTCTGTTTTATACTTTCTCTCCATCATTTTTCCATTTTTTATTTTTCCCAACTAAGGATCGTTTTAGAGAAAAAGCATATGAAGTCAGTGGCGCAGGGTTTTTTGCTTGCCCTAAACCCAGCTCCCGGATAGTTGTATTCATCAGATATTACAACTTTTCAATGCAATAGCTTGCTCATGATTTTCAGTGTCAATCTCATACATGTTTACACACAAGAACGAGGTGTCTGTTACTTGAGTATTTATTATCATATGCAAGTGGTCAGAAATATTTACCAAAATCCTTGCTTTGTGCCTTCTGTTTGAACTTAGTAAATGTTATGTTATAGACATTTTTTGATCATAATAAACGATGTGTGGCCTTTTAGCACCTGCCAAACTTGCATCACGCAATGCTGATCGAGGATTTGTTTTTGCCTTAATGTGGAACATGCAGTAAATGTATTGGATGAAGCAAGACCATTGTGGAAGCCACGATGGTATTAGCTTCTTACTACAACATGGACAGCCTTTGCAGCCGTGCAAGACAGAGCAGAACATTCAAGAAATTGAGAAGGCACACATTTGAAAGTTTTGGAAGGATTTAATGGTAGGTTGTGGTTACGACAAGCAAGAGATTGAGGCAGCATTGACACCATTCTAATATCATCCAGAATGAACACTTTCAGTGATGCGGTCCTCCTTATGGGTCCAAAATCTGCTTCAGCCCAAGGTGGGAAATGAACATGCTTATCTGACCGTGCTACATCTGAAACAAGTCTATAATTGCCATATTCTAAAACCACTACAGTTGGCTTTTTCAAGAAAGAGGCAACAGAGTCTTTTTAATTGGAAAAAGGACTCTACCCACTAGAAGTCTCTAGTGGCATGCTTCATCATCGAGCTCACCCAGGCACCTACTGTGACAGATAAACTCAACCTGGAAATCAAAGGTGCTTATCTGTGGTTGTTCATGGTGGGCCCTAAAGAAATCTGATTAAAATGTTCTTGTGCTCCCAATTAAGTATTGTGCAGAGTGCCCGGGCAAGATTGAAAAACATGGGTGATGTTCGTAGGAAAAATGAATGATCCTTAGCATCAAAAGGCGGTCTTCTTGTTTCAGCCCCCTCTTACAGCCCAGTGGGTCGTGTGGCTTTACTCAGGACCAAAATATCAGATCCCCTATTTCTTCTCGGGGTATTTCCCCTTCCTTAGTAACTACAATATGTTGGACACCATATACATTCATGCATGCCAAAGTTACAATCTAATAGGGTTCATTGGCCAATTTATACACTCTAACCATTAGGCGTTCAATGTCTCATAGGGTATTTAGAGGTGAGCGGAACCTATACTCACTCATTCGTCAAGGGTCAACATCATCCCGTAACCTAATTGGTCCTCCAAATCTCTGTTTTAAGTTCATAAATGAACACTGACCCTTAACGATGACAACTCCTCTCTTCTAACCTTTACA
This sequence comes from Lissotriton helveticus, assembly GCF_964261635.1. Taxonomy (NCBI): domain Eukaryota; kingdom Metazoa; phylum Chordata; class Amphibia; order Caudata; family Salamandridae; genus Lissotriton; species Lissotriton helveticus. The sequence continues at coordinate 2,092,277,661 of NC_136061.1, forward strand.
CTGTGGGAAAAGGGACTCCCACATTGGAGTGAGCTGAATTCAAGTTGTAGTACCACTCGAAATAACGTTCTGCCAAGGTTGCTTTACAGAGGTCTGCTCCCAGAAGTCAAGTAGGTGTTAGGAAGAGCTGGAAGCCTTAAAAGTGGCCCCACAGTCCAAATGCGTTTGATACAATAGGAGCAGATTCTCCACAGGTCCTGGAAAGTGTAATTAGAAAACCTAAGAGGGACCCAAAAAGGGCCTGGGAGATAGCTAGGTAAAGAACGTTAGAAGTGATGAATGATGTCACATTAAGAATTAGCGAGAAGAGCCTATTGAGTGCAGGGGTTATGCAGAATTCCCTTGGGTGTCAAAAAAAGTATGGATGTCAAAGAAAGTGTGGACGCTAAAATAAGCAGATGAAAGAGAGAGAGGAAGATATAAAAAGAGGACGATATTGGAGAAAGAAGAATTTGTGACAACGCCAATGTTACTCTGCCTTCTGGAGTTCCACATTAGAAGCCACAAGTACAAGCAATAAATCAATCCAGGTATACTGTGACATTTACAAGATTTTACATTAGTCGGATGTTGACCTCAAAATTTGGCAAGCAAAGCCTCCCTTGAGAAAAGTCTTTAAAAACCATACTGTGCTCTTGGTTTACTATTTTGTTTAAACATTTTAAATTCAACAGAATAGCTATGTGATCAGGCATGAGACTAGCTTACTTTCACTGATATTGCATGGGACTCAAGTTATTTACTTATGGTCTTAGATATTACCAGCTTGTATACCAATATCAAACATGAGCATGGGTTAATTGCTGTCAGGCATTACCTAGAAAAGCGTCAGCTAAGATTTGCACATCATAATGAAATGATATTGGAGTTTGTGGAATTTTGTCTGTCCAATAATATCTTTCTGTTTGAGGAGCAATTCTTTAGGTAGACCTCTGGCACAGCGATGGGCACCTGCTTTGCCCCAAGCTATGCAAACCTGTTCGTTGGCTGGTGGGAGGAGCTGGTGCCCAGGAAGTGCCAGGGGTAAGAAATTGGCAGAGTGGTTCAGTGGCATCAATATATCGATGATCTCTTCATCGTGTGGCAGGGGACGGTGGATACGGCTCGTCGGTATGTCGAAGTTCTGAACGATAATGAGTGTGGCTTACACTTCTCAGGTACCATTAGTCCAGAAACTGTTGACTATTTGGACCTTAGAGTGTTTATTGATGATGGAAGATTACAGACTGCACTCTTCCGCAAGCCTACAGCTGGGAATTCGACCTTGAGTGCCAGCAGTAACCATCCCCCTAAATTGGTTCAGAGCATTCCATATGGGGAGCTATTGAGACTCCGTAGGAATAGCTCTAGATACCAAGACTTTGAGGCGGCTGCCTCAGTGTGTATCAGCAGGTTCAGGATGAGGGGTTACAATCCTGGTTCTCTTGAGAAAACTCTCAGTAGGGTAAGACAAATACCTAGGACAGAACTTCGGCTTGATAAGCAGCGAGGTAAATCCAGCAAAGTAGATGGGAAATTTCAGATGATTACCCCCTACTCCTCAGAAGCTTACCATCTTAGAAAGATGCTGCGTAAAAACTGGCATATCCTACAGGCGGATGCGATTATCAGGGATGATCTACCAGCGTATCCCCTGGTTACATTTAGGAAGGCAAGATCTTTAAGAGATATGCTTAATAGGAGTCACCCCTAGAAAATTGCACCTAGAACAGGTACTCTCGGAGAGATGAGGGGCTTCTTTCCCTGTAGTAAATGTAAGGCCTGTGCAGGGAGTAAACTTGTTCTGTCTTACAGCCTACTAGATACAGGGAGAGTGAAAACGATTGACAAATTTATGACATGTAGTACCCCCTACGCCGTTTACTGCTTAGTCTGCCCATGCGGTCTGCGACATATAGGCAGCACTATACATCAGCTAAAAATCAGGATCTTGGAACATCTAAGGGCAATAGATAAGGCCGATCCAGCCTATCCTGTCGCGAGACATTTTGCAGAATTTCATCAGCGAGATAGGAGCAAACTGCAATATTTTGGCCTAGACTTCGTCCCCAACAGTATCAGAGGGGGTGACAGGCTGCGAAGGTTACGCCGCCTAGAGTCTAGGTACATTATAGACCTCATGTCAAAATCTCCTAGAGGTCTCAACAGCGGGGAAGAACTGGCAGTGCATTTGGGCAAGTAGAATGCTGGAACTATAGACCAGCAATTTGGTTAGTGGTTTATTTGTACATACATGTATATACCTCCTTGTGACACATCAAGTGTACATCTACATACCGAAGATGGATATTGGTATATGAATGTGTATATAATTGAGAGGATCCTCGAACCAATTCCTAGTAAATGCACATATTATACATATTGGATTTGCACTGTAAATAGACTGTACAACAGATATTGTGTGTACATACAATTTATCAACATGTATCTATGGTTTTTTACGATTTATAACCTGCAGGACTTGAAGCATGGATTTTGTAATTTTGATTGTGACCTGACTGAACTTTAGTAACGACCCTGCGACATTTTTGGACTACAGGATGGGCTTTGTAAATTACATAAGGATAAATATCAATAAGTATGATTATGGGTGTTAAATCTGCAATACTGTGAAAGAATGTTGATTTATTTGATTGTAGACTGACTTTGTGAGCATCAGCCTTTTTTGGAAGGGACAGTTGCCGATACACGGCGTAATGAGCTTTATCACCCCGCACCTGATTGGTTTTCATGTATATAACATACCAATAGATGAACTGTATTAAGGATACAGGGTGCAGGCGTGTCTTGTTGTTCCCTATTAGTAAAGTTTGCAGGGAACAAGTCCGATACACGGCATAATCAACAGAGACCCGGGTTGAACAGTGGGCTTGCTTTTGTGTATAACTGTCACGTTAAAGCTTGATATCGGGCATCAATGAACTAGTAAGACATGTTAAAATGGCGCCCACGTTCGACTGAGGTCGATTTGTCCTTTCTTAATGTTGATGAATTGATAGCTGAATACTTTATTAAGGTTGTAACTTCCGAGTGTCATGAACAGCGAAGAAGGCTTGACGCTGAAACGCGTCTGTTCATAACGGAATAAAGAAGTTTACTGAAACGTTTCCCTCCCCTTTGAGTGCGGTTCATTGTGCTAAAACAAAGCAGTGACTGAGCTTTATATTGGCGGAATTCCACGACCGCTGACCGCACCCGATGAAGAGTGCCCCGGTGAATTGTGGAAAGCGAGCGTTTATTTATATATATATATATATGTATAGAACTCCACAGTCCTTTAGCAGATGGGCCCAAAATGCGAACACAAGCACAAACAGGTACAGACCACAGCAATGGATTGTGCAAATAAAGTGCCTTTATTCCGAGATGGGAAGCAACATGACGCGGTTTCGTCCGGGAACCCCGGACTTGATCACATGACATACCCAGAGAGACATGTGGTTTAAATACTGTGCACAACCAATTCCTACCTCCACCTCTTGTTAGCATAGAAATAAAGAACATACTAATACAGTCTTAATACAGTACATCGTGTAATCAATTATCAAACATAGTGTTGTGTGCATTATGTTTGACAATATGATTTATCTAAATATCAAATTTAGTTGTTGGTCACAGAGGAAAAAATTATCACTTATTTTTCACACCGCATAGAACCCAAATAAAAGGATTGCTAAAAATTAGACCAGCATAGCAGCAACAGCAATGAAGGGCTAGTGCCCTAAAAAAACTGTACAAAATTAATCTGTTTATATTAAGTTCAATTCAAAAAAGATATCATGAAGGGAGATTCAAGGGTATGGAGCACAATATATTAACAAGCATTGGAAATGCAATAGGTCTCGCATTAGAAAAGTTGGAGTTATTGGTCTTGTAAATGACATTTTATTTATTTGTTGGTTTTTAAAATTGCTAAATTGATGGCTTTGTCATTTACAATGCCAATAGTTATAACTTTTGCGAATGTGACACCTATAGCATTTGGAATGCAACATGTTGTGTATTTACGTGACTTAGATGGCAGCTCTGGTCGTTAGGCCACATCTCTAGAGAGCAGGAGAGTGCAGCAGGGGAGAGAAGCACAGCAATGCAATAGGTCTCGCATTAGGAAAGTTTGAGCTATTGGTATTGTAAAGGACACATTTTTTAATTATGTGCTTGTTTTGAAAATAGCGAAATTAATAGCTTTGTTATTTACAATGCCAATAGTTTTATCTTTCGCAAATGTGACACCTATTGTAACACAATATGTGTTGTGAGTGAGGGTGAGGGGTTGAGGGTGAGTGAGGGGGAGGGGTTGAGGGTGAGTGGTTGAGGGTGAGTGAGGGGGAGGGGTTGAGGGTGAGTGAGGGTGAGGGGTTGAGGGTGAGTGAGGGTGAGGGGTTGAGGGTGAGGGTGAGTGAGGGTGAGGGGTTGAGGGTGAGTGAGGGTGAGGGGTTGAGGGTGAGTGAGGGTGAGTGAGGGTGAGTGAGTGAGGGTGAGTGAGTGAGGGTGAGTGAGTGAGGGTGAGGGGTTGAGGGTGAGGGTGAGTGAGGGTGAGTGAGGGTGAGGGTGATTGAGGGGTTGAGGGTGAGTGAGGGTGAGGGTGGGTGAGGGTGAATGAGGGTGAGGGTGAGTGAGGGTGAGGGGTTGAGGGTGAGTGAGGGTGAGGGGTTGAGGGTGAGTGAGGGTGAGGGTGAGTGAGGGTGAGTGAGAGTGAGGGTGAGGGGTTGAGGGTGAGTGAGGGTGAGGGGTTGAGGGTGAGTGAGGGTGAGTGAGTGAGGGGGTGAGGGTGGGTGAGGGTGAGGGGTTGAGGGTGGGTGAGGTTGAGGGTGAGTGTGAGGGTGAGGGGTTGAGGGTGGGTGAGTGGTTGAGGGTGAGGGGTTGAGGGTGAGTGAGGGTGAGGGGTTGAGGGTGAGTGAGGGTGAGGGGTTGAGGGTGAGTGTGAGGGTGAGTGAGTGTGAGGGTGAGGGGTTGAGGGTGGGTGAGGGGGTGAGGGTGAGTGAGGGGTTGAGGGTGAGGGGGTGAGGGTGAGTGAGGGTGAGGGGTTGAGGGTGAGGGGTTGAGGGTGAGGGGTTGAGGGTGAGGGGTTGAGGGTACAGGGTTGAGGGTGCAAGGTTGAGGGTGCGGGGTTGAGGGTGAGGGGTTGAGGGTGAGGGTGAGTGAGGGGTTGAGGGTGAGGGGTTGAGGGTGGGTGAGGGTGAGGGGTTGAGGGTGAGTGAGGGTGAGGGGTTGAGGGTGAGTGAGGGTGAGTGAGGGTGAGGGGTTGAGGGTGGGTGAGGGTGAGGGGTTGAGGGTGGGTGAGGGTGAGGGTGAGGGGTTGAGGGTGGGTGAGGGGTTGAGGGTGAGGGGTTGAGGGTGGGTGAGGGTGAGGGGTTGGGGGTTGAGGGTGGGTGAGGGTGAGGGGTTGAGGGTGGGTGAGGGTGAGGGGTTGAGGGTGGGTGAGGGTGAGGGGTTGAAGGTGGGTGAGGGTGAGGGGTTGAGGGTGGGTGAGGGTGAGGGGTTGAGGGTGAGTGAGGGTGAGGGGTTGAGGGTGAGTGAGTGTGAGGGTGAGTGAGTGTGAGGGTGAGGGGTTGAGGGTGAGGGTGAGTGAGGGGGTGAGGGGGAGGGGTTGAGGGTGAGGGAGGGGGTGAGGGTGAGGGGTTGAGGGTGAGTGAGGGGTTGAGGGTGAGGGTGAGGGGGTGAGGGGTTGAGGGGTTGGGGTGAGGGGTTGAGGGTGAGGGGTTGAGGGTGAGGGGTTGAGGGGGTGAGGGGTTGAGGGTGAGTGAGGGTGAGTGAGGGTGAGGGGTTGAGGGTGGGTGAGGGGTTGAGGGTGGGTGAGGGTGAGGGGTTGAGGGTGGGTGAGGGGTTGAGGGTGGGTGAGGGTGAGGGGTTGAGGGTGAGTGAGGGTGAGGGGTTGAGGGTGGGTGAGGATGAGGGTGAGGGGTTGAGGGTGAGTGTGAGGGTGAGGGTGAGGGGTTGATGGTGAGGGGTTGAGGGTGGGTGAGGGGTTGAGGGTGGGTGAGGGGAGGGTGAGGGGTTGAGGGTGAGTGTGAGGGTGAGGGGTTGGGGTGAGTGAGGGTGTGAGGGTGAGGGGGAGTGAGGGGGTGAGGGTGAGGGGTGAGGGTGAGTGAGGGGTTGAGGGTGAGGGGGTGAGGGGGTGAGGGGTTGAGGGTAAGGGGTTGAGGGGTTGAGGGTGAGGGGTTGAGGGTGAGGGGTTGAGGGTGAGTGTGAGGGTGAGGGGTTGAGGGTGAGTGAGGGTGAGGGGTTGAGGTTGAGAGGTTGAGGGTGAGGGGTTGAGGGTGAGTGAGTGTGGGGGTGAGGGGTTGAGGGTGAGGGTGAGGGTGAGGGGTTAAGGGTGGGTGAGGGGTTGAGGTTGAGGGTGGGGTTGAGGGTGGGTGAGGGTGAGGGGTTGAGGGTGGGTGAGGGTGAGGGGTTGAGGGTGAGTGTGAGGGTGAGGGTTGAGGGTGAGGGGTTGAGGGTGGGTGAGGGGTTGAGGGTGGGTGAGGGTTGAGGGTGGGTGAGGGGTTGAGGGTGGGTGAGGGGTGAGGGGTTGGGGGTGAGTGAGGGTGAGGGGTTGAGGGTGAGTGTGAGGGTGAGTGAGGGTGAGGGGGTGAGGGTGAGTGAGGGGGTGAGGGTGAGGGGTTGAGGGTGAGTGAGGGGTTGAGGGTGAGGGGTTGAGGGTGAGGGGTTGAGGGTGAGGGGTTGAGGGTGAGGGGTTGAGGGTGAGTGTGAGGGTGAGGGGTTGAGGGTGAGTGAGGGGTTGAGGGTGAGGGGTTGAGGGTGAGTGAGTGTGAGTGTGAGGGGGTGAGGGTGAGTGAGGGGGTGAGTGGGGGTGAGGGTGAGGGGTTGAGGGGGTGAGGGTGAGTGAGGGGTTGAGGGTGAGGGGTTGAGGGTGAGGGTGAGTGAGGGGTTGAGGGTGAGGGGGTGAGGGTGAGGGGTTGAGGGTGAGGGGTTGAGGGTGAGTGAGGGTGAGGGGGTGAGTGAGGGTGAGTGAGTGTAAGGGTGAGGGCTTGAGGGTGGGTGAGGGTGAGGGGTTGAGGGTGGGTGAGGGGTTGAGGGTGAGGGGTTGAGGGTGGGTGAGGGTGAGGGGTTGAGGGTGGGTGAGGGTGAGGGGTTGAGGGTGGGTGAGGGTGAGTGAGTGAGGGTGAGGGGTTGAGGGTGAGTGAGGGTGAGGGGTTGAGGGTGAGTGTGAGGGTGAGGGGTTGAGGGTGAGTGAGTGGGAGGGTGAGGGTGAGGGGTTGAGGGTGAGGGTGAGTGAGGGGGTAAGGGTGAGGGGTTGAGGGTGAGGGGGTGAGGGTGAGTGAGGGGTTGGGGGTGAGAGGGTGAGGGGGTGAGTGAGGGGGTGAGGGTGAGTGAGGGGGTGAGGGTGAGGGGTTGAGGGTGAGGGTGAGTGAGGGGTTGAGGGTGAGGGGGTGAGGGTGAGTTAGGGGTTGAGGGTGAGGGGGTGTTGGACACGGCCTCGTGGCGTGGTCCGACCCCGTCCGCCTGGAAGGCCCGGAACGACATCGGCCCTCCCTTTACCTACTATCGATCCCCCTGACACGCACATTCACGAACCATCGGCACGAGCAGCCTCCCGGGCCACCTACAGCTCCCCCTCCCTGGTACCCCGGCAGGACCTGCTCGCCAACGCTGCCAGCCTGGCACTCTGACCAGGCCACCCTTCCGGCCCGACTCCATCTTGGGACCCACACGCCCCGAACACGTGGCCGCAGCCATCCCGGGCCCGGCCCCAGCTAAGCCCAGACATTGAGGCACCAGGATCCTCCCAGGTGGTAAAGTGGCCACTCGACCAGACCCCGGAGGAGGGGAGTCTCGATGGGCCTTCTACCGCCCCCGGACGCCTGGTATCGATCGCTCGCCCTGCTCCCTGGGCGCGGGCTCCGCCCCCCTGCTGGGTGTCTGGACACCTTCATCCCGGCCCCTCTGGCCCCCAGGCGCGAGGGTCCGGACATCAAAGCCCTCCAGTCCTATATCTGGGCCAGCCCCGGATCCAGACGGCAGTTGTATCTGGAGTCGAAGCCCTGCTGACCTCGTCGCGGCTGATCCTGATCCTAACTCCTGCACCTAAACCACCTTCGAGGCCCTGCTGACGCTGTCGCGGCCTGTCCAAGCTGAACCACCTTCGAGGCCCTGCTGACGCTGTCGCGGCCTGTCCAAGCTGACCCACCTTCGAGGCCCTGCTGACGCTGTCGCGGCCTGTCCAAGCTGAACCACCTTCGAGGCCCTGCTGACGCTGTCGCGGCCTGTCCAAGCTGAACCACCTTCGAGGCCCTGCTGACGCTGTCGCGGCCTGTCCAAGCTGAACTATCTTCGAGGCCCTGCTGACGCTGTCGCGGCCTGTCCAAGCTGAACTATCTTCGAGGCCCTGCTGACGCTGTCGCGGCCTGTCCAAGCTGAACCACCTTCGAGGCCCTGCTGACGTTGTCGCGGCCTGAACCCTTGAACTCTCCACGCACCCGTGGGTGCCAAGACTGTCCCGCTACCCCCTTTCCCCCGAGACCCCGACATTGCGGATCCCTCGATCCTTGCTATTACCCTGCCAAGAACTTGCTTTGAGTACCTATATAAAGATTCTAGTGAACATCCTTCCTGTGTCGTGTCTATCTGTAAGTAGTGGGATTGCTCTGCTGTTACAATCGTAGGAGAGGAGCCTCGCCAAGGAGGCCTCCCTACGGCGCTCGGCCTATTCCATACAGAGAGGTGGGCCTCGGGGCGGACAGTCAGACACCTTCTGTCTCCCCTGGGGTCGCCTTTCCAACATTGGTGGCAGCGGTGGGATACGAGCCCACGCAAATCGTACAGCGAGTAACACGTCACTACTGACAGAGACCCACAGCCATGATGACTACTAAGGAAGCCGGAACAACCGCAGAATTCCAGAAAGACCTGTTAGAGGAGTATACCCATAAAGAACTTAAACAATTTTGCAAAGACTTGGGTATCGCTACCACTGGACTAAGTACAAAGGACGATTTCAAAGAAGCGCTGCAAACCTGGGTGGAGTCCAGAGAGACCCCACCCCAAACGGACGATGACATTGTCCGAGAGGTACCCGTGAGTACCGTCATAGCCCCCATAGAGGAAAGAACCGCCAACAGGGACCCGGGCCTCTCCCACGAAGATGCCCGGGAGCGAGAGAGGAGTCGGCTCCATGAACTAGAGCTCGCCCGACTCCGGCTGGACGGAGAACTCCAATTAGCAGAAAAGAAAATGGCCCTTGAACAACGGCGATTAGAGGGAGATCTGGAAGAGAGGCGGCGGCAAAGAGAAGTGGAAGAAAAGAAACTCGCATACGAACACGAGCGTGGCCTTAAAGAACTCGAAATCAAAGCCAAACTCGAAGAAGCTGGCGCCACGGTAGCCCGGAACCCCTCACCTCCTGCCGACCCAAAGGTCCACATCCCGAAGGATATCGTCAAAGAGTACTACAAGAATGACGATATCCAGCAATGGTTCAAGGCGTACGAAGTTGCCATGACCGCGCACCGCATTCCGCGATCAGACTGGGGTGCCGGCTTATGGGGGAGATTCGTCAGCGAAGGAAGAGACACCCTGCTGGAGCTGGCCGACGACGTAATGTCCTCCTATGACCACATGAAGGACGCCCTGCTTGTCCGGTATGGCCTCACCCCCGAGATGTACCGGCAGAGATTCAGAGACTGCAAGAAAATCCCCGGTACCACGTGGGTCGAGTACGTGAACTTTTATAGCAGGGCCCTGGAAGGATGGATAAAGGGCAGCAAAGTGTCCACCTACGAGCAGCTGTTCGACCTCATCGTTTGGGAGCACCTCTCCAACAACTGCTTTGTCGAGCTCCGACAGCATCTACTCGACAGCAAGCTAACCGAGCCCCGGAAACTCGCCGTCGAGGCAGATCGATGGGTGAGCACCCGGGTCCCCCGAACACCGATAGGAGAAACCGGTCAGGGCGGCCGGGGCCACCCCTGCCAGCGGGGAGGCGGAGGAGGACAGAACCCGAGCCGAAGATTCCCGCCAGCCTCGGGCCGGGGTCCCCCTCCCGGGAACCCCCCGAGTAACACTTCGCCGTCCATGAAGAGGGACCCCCCAGCCCGGCCGGGGCCCCACCCGAACATTACTTGCCACAGATGCCAGCGGACCGGTCACTATGCCAGTGACCCCCTCTGCCCCATGAACCAGCGTCCCGGCACCACGGGACCTCCGACCCGCCAGTTCGCTGCTGCAGCCCTGGGAGAAGAGAGAGAAGAAGACGTAGAGGTCTACGAGGAAGATCAAATGGAGTATGAACCGGCCGCCATGGCCCTAGCCTGCCTGGGCAATAGAGACCTGGTACCCCAAGCCCCGCTACCAAGCAACACTCGTAAATACCGTCAGTGGGTCCACATCAATGGACGACGGACCGAAGCCCTCCGGGACACGGGAGCCAGTGTGACGGCCGTCCGCTGCCACTTGGTGACTCCCGAACAGATCATCCCGAACGTACGCTGCACCGTGAGGGCCGCCGACAACTCAGAAACTCTATGCCAGATGGCCCGAATTCCCTTCGAATGGGGGGGAGTGTCGGGCACCCTCAAGGTGACCGTCCGAGACGACGCCCCCGTGGACTGCCTCCTTGGAACGACCTCGAGAGCTCTCCCTGGGCCCAAGTCGAGCGGAGAGAGCACCTAGGAATGATGGGATTACCAGAGTGGGTCTGTGCGACGACCCGATCTATGGCCGCCCGAGCCCCGGCAGCGATCGAGGCCGCCCCGACCGAGGAGCCGGAGTGGCCCGAGCCACCACCCTCTGCCATCCCCGAAGAATGCGACTCCGAGACCAGGCCCTCGGAGCCCGGAGACCACCACGAGCTCAGCGACATCCCCGAACTAGCCCAATGGCGCCAAGAGGGTGGTCCCACCCGAGAACAGTTCCGGCAAGAACAGAAGACCTGCCCTTCCCTCGAGGGGACCCGCCAACAAGCCGCTGCCCAAGCTACCGGGGATACCTCAGGGTCCCACTGGGTCTACTGGGACCACGACCTCCTATATAGTGAACAGAAAGTTGCCGAGCTGGGGGCCAGCCGAGTGCTAGTGGTTCCCCTGCGATTCAGAGACTTCCTTTTGAACCTGGCGCACGATGTGCCCCTCGCAGGGCACCTGGGGCAGGACAAAACTTACAGCCGCCTGGTGACCCACTTCTACTGGCCCAAAATGCGCACGGATGTACATAACCACTGCCGCACCTGCCCAACATGCCAAGCCAGCGGAAAGAGCGGAGGGAAGGTGAAGGCCCCGCTCCAACCCTTTCCGGTCATAACCACCCCCTTCGAGCGAGTGGGAATAGACATTGTGGGGCCCCTGGACCCTCAAACCTCGCAAGGGCATCGCTTCATACTTGTCCTGGTGGACCACGCCACCCGCTATCCTGAGGCCATCCCCCTCAGAACCATCACCGCTCCCGTGGTGGGGCGAGCCTTGATGGGGATCTTCTCCCGAGTAGGATTCCCCCGGGAGGTCGTGAGCGATCGGGGCACGAACTTTATATCTAAATATATGCGGTCCCTGTGGCAACAGTGCGGGGTCACATACAAGTTCACCACCCCGTATTATCCCCAAGGGAATGGACTTGTGGAGCGGTTCAACCGGACACTCAAGGGAATGATACAGGGGCTAGAAGAGCCACTACGACGCAGATGGGATGTCCTGCTGCCCTGCCTCCTGTTTGCCTATCGGGAGGTACCACAGAAATCCCTGGGGTTCAGCCCCTTTGAACTCTTGTACGGACACCCTGTCCGAGGTCCGCTCAGCCTGGTCAAAGAGGGCTGGGAAACTACCGTCCAAGGCGCACCACCGGATGTCTACCGATATCTCCTGACCCTCCGAAACCAGACTCGGAAGTTCCGGGCCCTTGCAGAAGCCAACCTGGAGGCCAGTCAGGAGGACATGAAACGCTGGTACGACCAGCACTCCTCCTCCATCGAATTCGAGCCGGGCCAGCGGGTCTGGGTCATGTCCCCGGTCGAACCCTGTGCCCTCCAGGACAAATGGTCGGGGCCCTTCAAAGTGGTCGAGCGCAAGAGCCCCGTCACTTACCTCGTGGATATGGAGTCTCCCCGGAACCCCCTCCGGGTTCTGCACGCCAACCGGCTCAAACCTCATTTTGCCCGCACAGAACTGAGCCTGCTGCTCGCTAACGACGATGGGACCGAAGACGACTCCGAGCCCTTGCCCGACCTCCTAAAGTGCACTGAGAAAGACGGCTCCGTCGAAGGGATCTCCCTCTCTCCCGACCTGACCCCCGCCCAGCGCCGAGACTGTCAAGAACTGTTGGGGCAATTCACAGATCTGTTCTCCCTCACCCCCGGGGTTACCCAATGGTGTGTCCACGATGTCGACACCGGGGACAGTCAGCCAGTACGACACCGGGCCTACCGGGTCCCCGACCGAGTTCGGGCCTGCATCCAGACGGAAGTCACCAAGATGCTGGCCCTGGGGGTAGTCGAACCCTTCGACAGTCCCTGGGCCAGCCCCGTGGTCCTGGTCCCCAAAGCCGCCGCACCTGGCACCCCGCCAGAACTCCGGTTTTGCGTCGACTACCGGGGGCTGAATGCTGTTACGAGAACCGACGCACATCCCATCCCCCGGGCCGATGAACTGATCGACCGCCTGGGGGCCGCCAAGTACCTCAGTACCTTCGACCTCACCGCCGGGTATTGGCAGATCGGCCTCACCCCTGGCGCCCAGGAGCGCTCCGCCTTCTCCACACCCGACGGCCACTTCCAGTTCAAGGTGATGCCCTTCGGCATGAAAAACGCCCCAGCCACCTTCCAGAGACTGGTAAACAAGGTACTGGCGGGGCTGGAAGAGTTCAGTGCCGCCTACCTAGACGACATTGCGGTCTACAGCCTCCACTGGGCTGAGCACCTGAAACACCTCTGGGAAGTCCTGACCGCCCTCCGCCGGGCCGGGCTAACTGTGAAGGCCAGCAAGTGCCAGATAGGCCAAGGGTCCGTGACCTATCTGGGACACCAAGTGGGGAGCGGCCAAGTGGCTCCCCTCCAACCCAAGATCGACGCCATCCTAGCCTGGGAACCCCCGGTCAACCAAACCGCCGTCCGAGCCTTCCTGGGGCTCACGGGGTACTATCGGCGTTTTATCAAGAACTATGGGAGCATTGTGGGCCCCCTCACGGAACTGACCTCGAAGAACCGGCCCCAAAAAGTGCAGTGGACACCCGCGTGTCAGGTGGCCTTCGAGACCTTGAAAGCAGCCATGTGTACCGCCCCTGTGCTCCAGGCCCCCGACTACAGCCGAGAGTTTGTGGTCCAGACCGATGCCTCGGAACACGGCATCGGGGCGGTCCTATCGCAAATGGACTCCGCGGGAACTGACCATCCTGTGGCCTTCATCAGCCGGCGGCTGCTGGCCCGAGAGCAGCGATGGAGCACCATCGAGAGAGAAGCCTTCGCTGTCGTGTGGGCCCTCAAGAAACTCAGGCCCTACCTCTTCGGCACCCACTTCCGGGTGCAGACTGACCACCGACCCCTAAGATGGCTGATGCACATGCGTGGCGAAAATCCCAAACTGCTGCGATGGTCTATCTCCCTCCAAGGCATGGATTTCACTGTGGAGCATTGCCCTGGCAGTGACCACGCCAACGCTGACGGCCTGTCCCGGTTTTTCCGCCTCGACGAAGAGAGCCCCCAGGAAGATGGGTGACTCTCCCCGCCTTCAGCTGGAGGGGACGTGTGTTGGACACGGCCTCGTGGCGTGGTCCGACCCCGTCCGCCTGGAAGGCCCGGAACGACATCGGCCCTCCCTTTACCTACTATCGATCCCCCTGACACGCACATTCACGAACCATCGGCACGAGCAGCCTCCCGGGCCACCTACAGCTCCCCCTCCCTGGTACCCCGGCAGGACCTGCTCGCCAACGCTGCCAGCCTGGCACTCTGACCAGGCCACCCTTCCGGCCCGACTCCATCTTGGGACCCTCACGCCCCGAACACGTGGCCGCAGCCATCCCGGGCCCGGCCCCAGCTAAGCCCAGACATTGAGGCACCAGGATCCTCCCAGGTGGTAAAGTGGCCACTCGACCAGACCCCGGAGGAGGGGAGTCTCGATGGGCCTTCTACCGCCCCCGGACGCCTGGTATCGATCGCTCGCCCGGCTCCCTGGGCGCGGGCTCCGCCCCCCTGCTGGGTGTCTGGACACCTTCATCCCGGCCCCTCTGGCCCCCAGGCGCGAGGGTCCGGACATCAAAGCCCTCCAGTCCTATATCTGGGCCAGCCCCGGATCCAGACGGCAGTTGTATCTGGAGTCGAAGCCCTGCTGACCTCGTCGCGGCTGATCCTGATCCTAACTCCTGCACCTAAACCACCTTCGAGGCCCTGCTGACGCTGTCGCGGCTTGTCCAAGCTGAACCACCTTCGAGGCCCTGCTGACGCTGTCGCGGCCTGTCCAAGCTGACCCACCTTCGAGGCCCTGCTGACGCTGTCGCGGCCTGTCCAAGCTGAACCACCTTCGAGGCCCTGCTGACGCTGTCGCGGCCTGTCCAAGCTGAACTATCTTCGAGGCCCTGCTGACGCTGTCGCGGCCTGTCCAAGCTGAACTATCTTCGAGGCCCTGCTGACGCTGTCGCGGCCTGTCCAAGCTGAACCACCTTCGAGGCCCTGCTGACGCTGTCGCGGCCTGAACCCTTGAACTCTCCACGCACCCGTGGGTGCCAAGACTGTCCCGCTACCCCCTTTCCCCCGAGACCCCGACATTGCGGATCCCTCGATCCTTGCTATTACCCTGCCAAGAACTTGCTTTGAGTACCTATATAACGATTCTAGTGAACATCCTTCCTGTGTCGTGTCTATCTGTAAGTAGTGGGATTGCTCTGCTGTTACGATCGTAGGAGAGGAGCCTCGCCAAGGAGGCCTCCCTACGGCGCTCGGCCTATTCTATACAGAGAGGTGGGCCTCGGGGCGGACAGTCAGACACCTTCTGTCTCCCCTGGGGTCGCCTTTCCAACAGGGGGTGATGGGTTGAGGGTGAGGGGTTGATGGGTTGAGGGTGAGGGGTTGAGGGTGAGGGGTTGAGGGTGAGTGAGGGTGAGGGTGAGGGGTTGAGGGTGAGTGAGGGTGAGGGTGAGGGTGAGGGTGAGTGAGGGTGAGTGAGGGTGAGTGAGGGTGAGGGTGAGTGAGGGTGAGTGAGGGTGAGTGAGGGGTTGAGGGTGAGTGAGGGGTTGAGGGTGAGTGAGGGTGAGGGTGAGTGAGGGTGAGGGTGATGGTGAGTGAGGGTGAGCGGTTGAGGGTGAGGGGTTGAGGGTGCGGGGTTGTGGAAAAGTAAATTTTGCCATGTTATATGTGCCTACGTGTTCCCCATCCTATGTTATATGTGCATGATCGATATGCATATGTATTCCCCTCTGATCGATTAAAGACGCAATTATAGTTGTGTCCACCTCTAGTATGCCAGTTCCCAGTTCTCGTGAAAACAACGAATATTAGGCCTATGTAAATCTGCGTTGCCACATTTCACAGTGTGCACGTTAATTCATTGGATTGTCCCCGTTTCTAGGCCTCAAAAGGGCCCGGACCCAGATTCAGCTCCTGTCTCCTGAACCCTCTCTGAGGAGCGATACAGCCCCCACCTGCATCCCTGACCCTTCACTTACTTCTTGCCACGCAGTGCCCGGCCCGGCCTGGCTCTGCCTCCCAGTCTGCCAAGAGTATGTTATGTTTCTAGTTATCAGTCCAGCCCTCCTTCTCTGCATTCCTAAGCTACTGAATCGCATCAATAGTTTCCGTCATGGTCTAGCCTATATGTCTCCATGTAAGGGAAATACTGTATTAATATTCATAGAATATTCCTCGCACACGAACTACATGTAGAATAATGCATGCACCAGTCTTAGAGTCAAGTAGCCTTTACCCTGATAACTTTTGGATTCTATCAACATGTTCTCTAAACATCAGATACTAGATATGCCTGGGTACATGTCGCTCTGACACTCCAGACTTTAGTCTCCTCTTCTAGCACAGAAGTCATAGCCCCCAGTTCTCCCTGGTAACATGTCATTGCCCGTTTGCGCGCACCACTAGGTTAAAGGTTCCAGCTGCTCAGGTAGCCCCCTCCATGATTCCGCCCCATTTATGACACTTCTGTTACGTTTACATCACATGTCTATGTATACGCCCTGTACACGCCTTCTTGTTACATCATTTTGCCCTTATCTTTCGCGACTGCTACGAAACCACGCCTACTGCCACGCCTACTGTATTGAATGTAATGTAATTGTTTTGGTATATATACTAATGTTTTGTTACTGAAAGCTAGCCTTATTCCTGCCCCCGGCAGCTGCCATCCTATTCCCGTACAGGCTGTCCTGTTCCTGTCCTCTATGCCTGATTAAAGCCTGTAAACTCCAGCTACCTCGAATCTTGACTCTTATTTATTGAGCTACCTGTTTTATTGATTATTCTGAAAAATAGATCCGGTAATAAATTATTTATTTACCACAGGGTTGAGGGTGCGGGGTTGAGGGTGAGGGGGTGAGGGGTTGAGGGTGCAGGGTTGAGGTTGAGGGTGAGGGGGTGAGGGGTTGAGGGTGAGGGGTTGAGGGTGAGGGGGTGAGGGGTTGAGGGTGAGGGTGAGGGGGTGAGGGGTTGAGGGTGAGGGGTTGAGGGTGAGGGGGTGAGGGTGAGTGAGGGGTTGAGGGTGAGGGGGTGTGGGTGAGGGTGAGGGGGTGAGGGTGAGTGAGGGGGTGAGGGGTTGAGGGTGAGGGGGTGAGGGTGAGGGGGTGAGGGTGAGGGTGAGTGAGGGGTTGGGGGTGAGGTTGAGGGTGAGGGTGTGAGGGTGAGGGGTTGAGGGTGAGGGGGTGAGGGTGAGTGAGGGGTTGAGGGTGAGGGGGTGAGGGTGAGGGGTTGAGGGTGAGGGGGTGAGGGTGAGTGAGGGGTTGAGGGTGAGGGGTTGAGGGTGAGGGGTTGAGGGTGAGGGGTGAGGGGTTGAGGGTGAGGGGTTGAGGGTGAGGGTGAGTGAGGGGTTGAGGGTGAGGGGTTGAGGGTGAGGGTGAGGGGTTGAGGGTGAGTGAGGGTGAGGGGTTGAGGGTGAGTGAGGGTGAGGGTGAGTGAGGGTGAGGGTGAGTGAGGGTGAGTGAGGGTGAGTGAGGGTGAGGGGTTGAGGGTGAGTGAGGGTGAGGGCGAGGGGTTGAGGGTGAGGGTGAGTGAGTGTGAGGGTGAGGGGTTGAGGGTGGGTGAGGGGTTGAGGGTGGGTGAGGGTGAGTGAGGGTGAGGGGGTGAGGGTGAGGGGTTGAGGGTGGGTGAGGGGTTGAGGGTGAGGGGTTGAGGGTGGGTGAGGGGTTGAGGGTGAGTGAGTGTGAGGGTGAGGGGTTGAGGCTGAGGGGGTGAGGGTGAGTGAGGGGGTGAGGGTGAGGGGGTGAGGGTGAGGGGGTGGGGTGAGGGGGTGAGGGTGAGGGGGTGAGGGTGAGGGGTTGAGGGTGAGGGGTTGAGGGTGTGAGGGTGTGAGGGGTTGAGGGTGTGAGGGGTTGAGGGTGAGGGGTTGAGGGTGAGTGAGGGTGAGGGTGAGGGGTTGAGGGTGAGGGTGAGTGAGTGTGAGGGTGAGGGGTTGAGGGTGGGTGAGGGTGAGGGGTTGAGGGTGGGTGAGGGTGAGGGGTTGAGGGTGGGTGAGGGTGAGGGGTTGAGGGTGAGTGAGGGTGAGGGGTGAGTGTGAGGGTGAGGGGTTGAGGGTGAGTGAGTGTGAGGGTGAGGGGGTGAGGGTGAGTGAGGGAGTGAGGGTGAGGGGGTGAGGGTGAGTGAGGGGGTGAGGGGGTGAGGGTGAGGGGGTGGGGTGAGGGGGTGAGGGTGAGGGGTTGAGGGTGTGAGGGTGAGGGGTTGAGGGTGAGTGAGGGTGAGGGTGAGTGAGGGTGAGGGTGAGTGAGGGTGAGTGAGGGTGAGGGGTTGAGGGTGAGTGAGGGTGAGGGCGAGTGAGGGTGAGGGGTTGAGGGTGAGGGTGAGGGGTTGAGGGTGAGGGTGAGTGAGGGTGAGTGAGTGTGAGGGTGAGGGGTTGAGGGTGGGTGAGGGTGAGGGGTTGAGGGTGAGTGAGGGTGAGGGTGAGTGAGGGTGAGGGGTTGAGGGTGAGTGAGGGTGAGGGTGAGGGGTTGAGGGTGAGGGTGAGTGAGGGTGAGTGAGTGTGAGGGTGAGGGGTTGAGGGTGGGTGAGGGTGAGGGGTTGAGGGTGGGTGAGGGTGAGTGAGGGTGAGGGGGTGAGGGTGAGGGGTTGAGGGTGGGTGAGGGGTTGAGGGTGAGGGGTTGAGGGTGGGTGAGGGGTTGAGGGTGAGTGAGTGTGAGGGTGAGGGGGTGAGGGTGAGGGGGTGAGGGTGAGTGAGGGGGTGAGGGTGAGGGGGGGTGGGGTGAGGGGGTGAGGGTGAGGGGTTGAGGGTGGGTGAGGGTGAGGGGTTGAGGGTGAGGGGTTGAGGGTGAGTGAGGGTGAGGGGTGAGTGTGAGGGTGAGGGGTTGAGGGTGAGTGAGTGTGAGGGTGAGGGGTTGAGGATGAGGGGGTGAGGGTGAGTGAGGGGGTGAGGGTGAGGGGGTGGGGTGAGGGGGTGAGGGTGTGAGGGTGAGGGGTTGAGGGTGAGGGGTTGAGGGTGAGGGGTTGAGGGTGAGTGAGGGGTTGAGGGTGAGGGGTTGAGTGTGAGGGGTTGAGGGTGAGTGTGAGTGTGAGGGGTTGAGGGTGAGTGAGTGTGAGGGTGAGGGGGTGAGGGTGAGTGAGGGGGTGAGGGTGAGGGGTTGAGGGTGAGAGGGTGAGTGAGGAGTTGAGGGTGAGTGAGGGGTTGAGGGTGAGGGGGTGAGGGTGAGGGGTTGAGGGTGAGGGGTTGAGGGTGAGGGGGTGAGGGTGAGGGGTTGAGGGTGAGTGAGGGTGAGGGGTTGAGGGGGTGAGGGTGAGGGGTTGAGGGTGAGTGAGGATGAGGGTGAGTGAGTGTGAGGGTGAGGGGTTGAGGGTGGGTGAGGGTGAGGGGTTGAGGGTGGGTGAGGGTGAGGGGTTGAGGGTGGGTGAGGGGTTGAGGGTGAGGGGTTGAGGGTGGGTGAGGGTGAGGGGTTGAGGGTGGGTGAGGGTGAGGGGTTGAGGGTGGGTGAGGGTGAGGGGTTGAGGGTGAGTGAGGGTGAGGGGTTGAGGGTGAGTGAGGGTGAGGGGTTGAGGGTGAGTGTGAGGGTGAGGGGTTGAGGGTGAGTGAGTGTGAGGGTGAGGGTGTGAGGGTGAGGGGTTGAGGGTGAGGGTGAGTGAGGGGGTGAGGGTGAGGTGTTGAGGGTGAGGGGGTGAGGGTGAGAGGGGTTGAGGGTGAGGGGGTGAGGGTGAGGGGTTGAGGGTGAGGGTGAGTGAGGGGTTGAGGGTGAGGGTGAGTGAGGGGTTGAGGGTGTGAGGGGTTGAGGGTGAGGGGGTGAGGGTGAGGGGGTGAGGGTGAGGGGTTGAGGGTGAGGGTGTGAGGGTGAGGGGTTGAGGGTGAGGGGTTGAGGTTGAGGGTGAGGGGTTGAGGGTGAGGGGTTGGGGGTGAGGGTGAGTGAGGGGTTGAGGGTGAGGGGGTGAGGGGTTGAGGGTGAGGGGTTGAGGGTGAGGGGTTGAGGGTGAGGGGTTGAGGGTGAGTTAGGGTGAGTGAGGGTGAGGGGTTGAGGGTGAGTGAGGGTGAGGGTGGGTGAGGGTGAGTGAGGGTGAGGGTCAGTGAGGGTGAGGGTGAGTGAGGGTGAGGGTGAGTGAGGGGTTGAGGGTGAGGGGTTGAGGGTGAGGGGTTGAGGGTGAGGGGTTGAGGGTGCGGGGTTGAGGGTGAGGGGGTGAGGGGTTGATGGTGCGGGGTTGAGGGTGAGGGGGTGAGGGGTTGAGGGTGAGGGGTTGAGGGTGAGGGGTTGAGGGTGAGGGGTTGAGGGTGAGGGGGTGAGGGGTTGAGGGTGCGGGGTTGAGGGTGAGGGGGTGAGGGGTTGAGGGTGAGGGGTTGAGGGTAAGGGGTTGAGGGTGAGGGGTTGAGGGGTTGAGGGTGAGGGGTTGAGGGTGAGGGTGAGGGGGTGAGGGGTTGAGGGTGAGGGGTTGAGGGTGAGTGTGAGGGTGAGGGGTTGAGGGTGAGTGAGTGTGAGTGTGAGTGAGGGTGAGGGTGAGGGGGTGAGGGTGAGGGGGGCACAAGTCCTAACAAGGAAGCAAAGCAAACAGCCGGAGAAGAGAGAAAACGGCAGGAATCGAAGTAAAGAGGAGGATGCAAGGAGAGGTACAGAGGGAGTTAGCATAAAAGGAGACACGGCCGGCGGCCGTGAAACTGAAAGGCCGGCCGGCCGTGAATAATTAGGGGATGAGCGCACGCTGAGAAGCTTCCTTTGATGTGGTAATGCGAGGCAGGCAGGCAGGCGGCTGGTGGCATTGTGCACGCGTTTTTTAGGGCTTGCGCTTGCGCAATGACCTAAAAAGCACATGCACTTCAAGAAATCGCCAGTGGAATCGTGCTTGGGTAAACGCTGTTTAAGCCCCTATAGAGCTTCGCCAGCTATGCGCATGCGCACAGCAGGCGAGCCCTAAAAACCACTAAAAAGAAATGTTTAAAGTGCAAAAAGTAGTGCATAAATGTATTCATATTTCAATAGAGCAAAAATACCAGAACAATACCCAGTATTAGCAGCATACGTGTATTATTTCTCAAAGTGCCAAGTGCAATAAAGTGCAATTTAATATATAATCGGCTAACTCATACATGTTGTTTTTAAATAGCAGCAGGAAATTTCATGAAAGAGTGCATACAGTGCCATAAACTAACAGACCCTAACAGGCTATATTTATAACTCATTAAAAGACTTATCCATATTCCAGACTACAAGATTTAGAAATATATATTCTACTGGCGGTCGCCAGTAGATAGTTATAGTTAGGACCTATTTTCCATAGGAAATCCGCAACATTCTATTTGGAATAACTTTGGCGCCGGTTGACGAATCTTCGCATAATTTTCAAAACTAATGGCTAGTTCTGTTCTCGGGGTGATCCGTCAAGTGGGGGCCGAAAAAAAAGGGGGGTCCCAAAACGTGTTTTCCCAATGCAATTTTCCATAGGAACCGTTCATCGCGGCTATAGCCCGAACTGCTGAACGGAATTACACCAAATTTGGCAAAGAGGTAGTCCTTAGTTCAGACTTGTGCCTTTTGCTTAAATGGTGTACATCTCCCGAGCACACGGTGTATTGTAATTGGCTGTCAACACTCCAAATCAGGAAGTGTTGATAGCCATCTTGTGCCTCGGTAGAACCGAGGCGCAAGAAACCTAAATAAAAAATGCGCAAAATGCAAAAAGGGGGCATGGTAGAAACACCCTGACCCCTTAGGCCTGTTCAGGGGGTCCCACAGGCCCCCCAAAAACTTTTTTTTTTTTTTTAAATGACAAAATCCGCACAGGGTGCGGATCTTGCCAATTAAAAAGAAGTAAAAAAAAGAAGCGCGGGCTCCTGCGCTTGGATGATAATTAGCCCGCAGGGGGGGCCACATCCCGGGGGCATGTTCATAAAAAAAAGTGTGGGGGGCCCAATCCCCCCCCCCCACACTGCCCCGGGGACCGCCACCCCCTGGGGCAAAAGGGACTGTGAGGGTATTGGGGACCCCCCACGGTCTCCCACGGAGAGGGCCAGCCCCGGGGGATG
This sequence comes from Lissotriton helveticus, assembly GCF_964261635.1. Classification (NCBI taxonomy): domain Eukaryota; kingdom Metazoa; phylum Chordata; class Amphibia; order Caudata; family Salamandridae; genus Lissotriton; species Lissotriton helveticus. The sequence continues at coordinate 2,092,299,230 of NC_136061.1, forward strand.
GGGTCCCTGGGGCTACAAATGGCCCGGGAGGGGGGCCACGCGGCCCACCTCCCCAAAAGTAAAAAATAGTAAGGCCTGCCCCGGGGATGGGGTCCCCGGGGCCATAAGTGGCCCCCCAATAGTTTAAATAAAATTAAAAGGCCATGTCCCGGGGGATGGGATCCCTGGGTTGATTAAGGCCTCGGGACGGGTGCTACATGGCCCGTCTTCCTCATTAAAATTTTTTTTTTTAAATAATTAGGGGGCAGACCCTTCTCTGTGGCTTAAGCTGCCTCCTTTCCCCGCCCCTCAGGAGAAAGGGCTGCTGCTTTGACTGCCATTATTGGCTGCCCACCTGCAGCTGAGCCATGCCCCTCTAACTTGGGGACAGTTGAAAGCTGCTCCCCAGCTGACGGGAGAACGGGCAGAAAGGCTAATTCTCCGCAGATATGGTATGTACAGTAAAGGAGAGGCAGGACCCTGTGCACAGCATGCCCCTCCTCTTCGATGAATGGAGCTCTGTGCTGCAGATAGTGTGTTACGTTTATGCTCCTGGGTGTGTTTCGTTGTAGCCTTCCAGCGCATATTAACCAATGTACGGCATGTAAGGCTTGCAGCTGCTCTACTTCCATAAGCCTTCCAGTGACATTGGTATGTTTCACTTTTAATTACTTCCAAACATGGAGAAACCCAGCTCCCCCACTAACCATGTGATCCTGAGCGCGTGTTCCACTACCTTCTATCCGTTATTTACAAAGATAATGGGAATGCAGGAATGGTCTCGGAGCAGGCTATAAAAACAGTGCAGTCAGCATTGGTCCGCAAATAACAGGCTGGGAGTGTACACGGCCTTCTGCACTGTTGTATGCCTACAGGTACCCTTTGTAATGTAATTGCAGTAGTCTGCTTCCTGGACGTGGTGTGTGGGACAATGAAAGGCCTCTTGATTTTGTTTTGTTATAGTAGCTGGGGCTGGTGTGTCTGTAGCATGCACAGAACACGGGCAACAGATACCATCCCTAGCACCCATTGCACTGTTCAGGGATAAACAGCTTGTTTTGATATCTTTTAAGCCAGGTCAGAGCGTGTTAAGTAATTGTAGACTATTTCAGGAGCACTGAACTCAGGGGGTTGGCCTCTACGATTCCGCCGCATTTGATAAGTTGGCACGTTAACTACATGTCAGTTCCTTTTGTTTATGTACACCTAATTTAACCACTTGCTTTGGCTGCAGTGTGTTCAAATGTACTTTTGGGCACAACATCCTGTCTGTGAGAAAAAACGGGCGAACTGAGTGGTAGCCTTGGTTTTCCCGTTTGTTTAGCTGAAGAAGTTTTCCGGAGTCTTATTTTTATGGAAACAAACTCAAGATTTCAGAAAGGAAACGAGGCAACGATAATACGTGTCAAAACAATGTCCTTCCCTCCCATTTGTGAAAAACCGTTTGTTGGGGAAGGTGAGGGCTAGCATAGCCAGCGATGCCATTATGGCGGTCGCACTAGTCCCCGTCTTCGGAGAAGGGGGGGGAGGGGAGGCCGCATCAGCAATGACGCGGCGATCCCTCCCGCATGACAACCAATAGGCAAGATGTGGCTTTTTGAACCGGAAGCACTTCGGTGCTTCCGGTCCAAAACGTCCAGCCTGCACCCTGGTAGACCGGTCTGATCCGGTCAGCCGGGGCGCCCTCCTTATGAGGGGGAAGTGGGGAGCAGAACAGTCTCTTGTTCTTGCTCCCCACAGGACCATCCACCGGGCCGGCTGTGGGCCCGTAATCTGTTTTCTGTCCCACCCACCATTCCCCTAAGGCAGAGTTGTTGGAAGGTTTTGTTTTGTGTGGTATGGATAATTGTCTTTTGTTTCCCTTGACAATATTTATTTTCAGGTAGTGAAGTTATTGAATGTAATTAATTTTGATTTAATGTATGAATAAAAGTATGAGGTTTTTTATTTTCTCTTCCAGTTAAATATTGTCGTATTTAGTTGTGTGTCTTTGTCAGGCGGTAAGGTCATGATTGGTAAGCATAGTCTTCGGTCCTTAGCGGTCAGCACCATGTAACTCCAGGGGTAGTGACAGCTAGTAAGTAGACTGTCTGGGTGCAGGGCTGGGGGAGTCATCCTTCCCAGTGGGCCTGGGGCCACCCTGCACGCGCAAGTGCATCAAAGCGCCATTATGCAGAAGTCTGTAGCCCGGTAATGGAGTTTAAGGCACAGGGCTAAGGGGGGCCCAGGGGAAAGTATCCGTCCGATAAGCTGTACCCCCTGCGCAACCTTACTCCGGGAGTAGTATTGGTAGTACACTGGGATCAGGGGAGCTGCCAGTCATTGACCTTGCTGTAGGCCAGTAGTTCCCAAACTGTGCGCCGCGGCACCCCGGTGCGCCATCAGATGTCACCAGGGGCGCCGCACACTTCTTGGGAACGTGGGAAAGGTTCTGTACTGTAACTTTAACCCAATGCTTTCATAATTAGTGATGCAGATTGTGCACTCTGTGATTCTTTGTTTTTTATTCTACGGCGTTGTTATAAAAACATGCACTTATCTTTTTTGTAAGGTGCATTTGAGGCCCCCTGTTAGGAATGCCACGTGGGGGAGTTACGGAAGCCACATCAGTCAGCGTCTGGAATGGTTTGAACCAGAGCATGACGTATGACAAATAAGAGCGTGTGCGCTTAGGCTGGGCCAGGCATCATCAGGACAGTGATGCAGAGCGAGTGTTTTTGCTGCCATCTGCCCTCTTATAATAGAAAAATCGGGTAAACAGGATCATGTGAGGCAAAGGGGTCAAGTTACGATCAGGTGAAGTGTTTCTGGAGTTTTGGGGGGGTTCTTTGAGATGTCTGGCAAACTTTGCTATGTGCATTGTAATCTATCCTGCCACTGACAATACCATGTTCTCAGCTTGCTTGCCATATTTTCCAAAGTTAAGAATACAAACTGCTCACGCTCCATGCTTTCAAAATGTTCACCACTCTGTATGTACTGTAAAACAAAGCATTGAAATGCAGTGGCACACGCATGTTTGAAAACACCCACACATTTACTGAAAAGGGCTTATCTAAGCACATGATTTTTTTATGAAATTTCAGAGTAGTTGAAAAACTATTGAATGCTGGGCTGCCGCTTTAAAACTCAAATCTTGTTTATTACAGCCCGGTGCCACTGTTATACACATACAGTGCTTTATTTTAATCGAACGCCAGGTGATGCAGTAACGTCTTGAGCGTTGCATGCAACTGGCTGCATGTTAAGTGAGAATTCCGACATCTCCCACTGCAGTCCAATTTACCCACTGAGCTACCTGCTTATCTTTTCTATCCCTGATTACACATTAGTTTACCTTACAATTGGAGTCAACGTTATGGTATGTGTTTGCCGACAACACCAGTAAGCCTCCATACCAAAAGTAGCCATGTGACATAACATGTTCTCATTTATTACATCTTTTTCTTAATCACTGTACTTTCCTGCACCTGTAGTCGGGCTTTCATCACTCCACCCACTCAAAAATGGACATGATGGGGAACCGAGGCCAACTCCCAATTATGTCATGGGAGCCGTGGGTCTAAAAAGTTTGGGAACCACTGCTGTAGGCTGTAGATGGAACACGCAGAAAGTAAATATATGCATTGTTAGATTTACGGTAGGAGTGTCTTGTGTATTCGACTGTGTTAAGGTTAGCCCTGTAACAACATTTGTCTATCAATGTATCTGTACTTTCTGTGTACATTTTTGTATATAATGCTTAAAAAATGTTTGTTCATTTTTAATAAATATGGCCCGGGGTTACACCCCCCCTCCAATCCAAAAATATAATATTTTGGTGTGGTTTCAAATACTTTAGCCTGGGGGAGGGAGGGACCATTCATACCCCAGAATCTGTAGTGTGCAGCAGTTGGAGTAGGGGACCTAAGTAAGTACCAGACCATATTACTTTGGTGAGTTTACTTGGCATCATTTATAGCACTGCTGTGTTTCGTCTTTGTGGAGGGTTGGTGAAAGAGCTCTCATTGCAGTTTTTGTCATGTTTCTGACTGACAAGTCACCGAAAATGATTGATCGGGGGCATCACTGGTTACTTACATCATTTTGTTAAAGTGGCCTTTTTAGTCAAATTAATGATCCTGGCTTTTATGTGTACTCAGTGACATAAATATATAATATAATTCCTTTAAGCAAACCGTTTGTCATACGAGCTGTATTATGACGAATATTTTCTACCTATTTGCAATACAATAGGTCTCGTATTTCTGAGAGTTTAAGCTATTGGTATTGTAAATGACAATTCCTTTTATTTATTTGTTTGTTTAAAAAACCAACACATAAATAAAAGGCATTGTAATTTGAAATCCCAATAGCTCAAAATCTTGCAAATGCAAGACCTATTGCATTGCAAATGGTTTTTATTCCAGCCCACCTGATACTGTACACTTAATACATTTCCCTTCCATATGTTACACACCTGCACACATTTCAACCGCCATGTCTCATTAAGCACCAGCTCTGAAAAGACTTTACATAATGTGTATCTGTGACATACTTTTGTATTCATAAAGCACAAGTTCACCTTTTGGGCATCTTGGTACTGCATAAGAGATGTTGACTGTTAACCAACTCAGTGGTACTCCTTTTAGCAACTTCAAAAGAGTGAAAAGCTGGGTGAACCCGTCAGAATTAGAACATGTGATCATTAGGTCGAACAGATTTCTGGAGTGAGCTGACTGATGTAGCTTGTCCATTATTTATCATCTCTTAGAGCCATTTCTATTCTCTTTCTTCTATCTACTAAACCATCATGCACGCAAAGGGGACTGGCTTCCGCTCTGAGCTCTGAATGGTGTTGCATCTCTGAAGTTGTGTGAATTGTACTTATATAACAATATCTCACATGGCATCCTGCAAAAGGACACCACCGGCTTCTGCACACCTAACGATATCGCCAAACAACCTAATTTGATAGTCCTTTCTGCTATAATATTCCCCTGGGTGTTCTACAGACTAAGGGCCAGATGTATCAGGTAACTGTTTTGCGATTCCATAATTGCGAAATCTTGCTATTCGCAATTAGGAAATGGTAAAACGTCATGTATGACAGTGTGTTACACGCTTTCTGCAATTCATAGGGGGTCGCAAATGGCCTACTATATGAATATTAATGAGGTAGGTCGCAATTTGCGGCCCCCTAGGAATCGCTAATGTCATGGGGATCATGACCTGCTGGGGTCAGCAGGCCACCATGTCCATGATTGCTTCTAAGTAAAGCAAAAATATTTTTTTAAATGCAGCCTGTTGTCTTTAAAGAAAAACGGTTTGCATTTAAAAAAGAAAATGAAAAGTTTTTTCCTTTTTTAAGAGCAGGAAGTGATCTGTGGGACCACAACCTGCTCTGAAAAAAACGTTTTCATTGCCATTCCCAAATTGGAAGGGGTCCCTTGGGAACCCCTTCCCATTTACAAATTGGTTACCACCTACTTGAAGTAGGTGGTAAAATGCTAATGTTTTGCAACCTCATTCACAGTCACAAAACACTCATACATACCGTTGCGATTCGGTATTTGGAAGGGACACCCTAAACACGCCCCTTCCAAATACCAAATCGCAAAATAGGATTTGATACATGTCAAAAACATGTTGCTGAGAATCTGCATGTTTGCGAATGCAAAAACTATTGATACATGTGACCCTTAACCTTTTGTATTTCATTCCAGGATGCCTCAAAACCTTTTGCACTTAGTCCTTGGGGTAACCTCATGACACAATATCCATTAATAAAAAATCTAGCAGTTTAAGTTATCAGAACTTCACACAAAGCACTTCTCAATCTATTTGGACCAGTGATCAACCAACTTAACAGCAAATTTGCTGGGCGCTCCTGGCCGGACGACCAAGAAAATCAATTCTTAATCTTTGCCACATTTTTCTTCTTAATGGTTTGTAAATATATTCTTCTCTTTATCTCATTCAAATGTTGTACCTTCTTATAAAGTATGTTCATTGGCTCTGCTTTTGAAGTAAACCACGTGCCAAACTGGGAAAATATTTAAAATTCCCAAGAAGTACAATAATTGTTCCCTGGTGAAAGTAACTTTTCTGTTTCCTTTAAAAGACCTGGCCTTGATCTTATAACATCACCTGATTTGACAGACCCCAAGTATTCAAGATCAGATTTGTTGTGCCCACATGGTTCCTTCCTTAGGTTGCAGCATCTTTACTCAAGTACAGTGAACATAACGCCTAGGCTCATCTCATGTTCTAGCTTGTTTGCCTATACACTAAATGCCAGGGCACCACCCAATTCTTTGAATGTGTTAAGTATAATTTGTTGGCCGCCTGCTGCTGTAAACGCTGGACTAAACAACATGCTTCTGAACAAGAAAACACCATCTGGTGGGTATGAGAAATTTGGTTAGGTGTTTTGCCTATTTGGCCAAGATATACTGACATTAAATTTAGTTCAGAAGTATAGCGTGCTCAGCCTAGCATATGTACCTTCTCATCTGTTCTTGACAAAGGGTGTAGGTCTATTTCCATTGTTTTATTTATATTCCTCATGTCAATCCACACATGCATTTCCTTGTTCTGTGTATGTGCCACAACTATTGGGAGTAATCATATAGATGACTAATGTCGAGATCACATCATTTGCACTTAGTTTACAAAACTCTTGTCTGCTCCTTCCTGATACTCAGTCGGACACATCTCAATATGTGTTGAATTGATATAGTACTCTTTTTACATGTGTAATGCAGTTAAAGCACCTGAGTTCACAAAGGACATCTTCACAACATTAGCATGACATCCTAAATCATTTTCTACTTGTCCTATGTCGGGTCATTCCCGTCTAGACTCCTATCTGATGGTTCTAGCTCTCCAAAGCCTCAAACCATGAAACTGTTTTCACAGATGACCGTTAATCTTGATTTCAAGTCTATTATTATTGGAAGAAAAATTCCATCAATGACTAAATAATCAATGGCTACATGGATAGCACGGTACAATTATCTTATCCATGCACATGTGAGCAGGAAGAACCATATTCTCCACTCTCGAGTAACCCTGTGCCTTCAGTCGCTGCATTGACTTCTTCCTTAATCGTATTCTGCTTTCATACTCGTGCAGAATGGCCTAAGACAAAACACACTTACTGTATTCCCATTTCAGTTCACGACATTGCTTGTAGCCCAAAGCGATTTAGAACCACATTTAACAAAAGTCTCCTGTATTTTGTGTTTCAACAAATTTCCTTTTGTCTCTTTCCTTACTTTAAAAGAATAATGTAAAGGCTGTACCCACATACTGATGTCATTAGTTTTATTCAGGACCTTTGTTGATTTATGTAACCCTGTGTATGTTACTGTTGACCGTAACTTTATCTAATGAGTGGAGATTTTTGTCAGCTAGAACCCTTTCATGTATCTTGTTTAGTTTGCAAAACTACAAATATTTTGTTTCAAACTATCATGTGGTACAAAAAGGGGTGGTGATGGATGGAGCATCTGAACCAATCAAACACTCACACCCAGTCAACAGATCTGGGTTTAATCCATCACCGTGTTTCAGCCCACTCTGCCACCCCAGTTCAGACATGGCTATATGCAAATCAGTCTGACCCTGTGCCTCATGGGAACAGTCCAGCCCGAACTGGCAAGCCATGTCTTCCCTGGACCGGAAACAAGTTTCCGAGGACCGGTTTCTAGCATTCCAGCCGTCTTCAGCCCGGCTTGCTTGACTCCAGTGGCAAAGTGAGCAAGGGACTCACGTCTGAGCATATCCTGCCACTCTTATGGCGGCCAAAAGCGGTACAAAAGGGGGTGGTGACGGACGGAGCATCTGAATCAATCAAACACTCACACCCAGTCAACAGATCTGGGTTTAATCCATCACCGTTCTTCAGCCCACTCTGCCACCCCAGTTCAGACATGGCTATATGCAAATCAGTCTGACCCTGTGCCTCATGGGAACAGTCCAGCCCGAACTGACAAGCCATGCCTTCCCTGGACCGGAAACAAGCTTCCTAGGACCGATTTCTGGCATTTCAGCCGTCTTCAGCCAGGCTTGCTTGAATCCAGTGGCAAAGTGAGCAAGGGACTCACGTCTGAGCATACCCTGCCAACTTAAGGCGAACAAAGCGGTACAAAAAGGGGTGGTGATAGACGGAGCATCTGAACCAATCAAACACTCACACCCAGTCAAAAGATCTGGGTTTACATACATATTAATATATTATTTTGCCTGTGTTCACCCGAAACAGTGGTATGTCATTTCACTACTTGAACAGATGGTTCACCTCGTTACAGCTACCTAATTAAGTTTGCACAACATGATAGGTTGCATATGGCCAGATGTACCCAGATATCCTATCCGCCATACTCTGAGAATGCACCATAAAGATATTTTTCTCTCCGGTTTAAACATACGCTTGTTAAGAGAACCTAAATAACTTCAGGTTAATTAATTTAGTGCATATTCTTTAAAAAAAAATCTTTTTATTAATCATTTTTCTTTCAACACAAATACAATTTACTCTTTCAAGCAGTTGATCAAATATCATCATTACATAGTCACAGGAACATTGATGCATTATCTAGTGGTGCATACTTCTCAGACACCCAGTGTCTCAGTCCCACCCCTATTCCCTTCTGCACTGCCCTTATGGGTAAGTTGGGTCGTGGCCTGAAGACCCTCCTCTGAGAGGCCTTAGTATTGTATCCGTGGGTTCCAGATTTCCTTAAACTTCTTTGGACAACCTTGGGCTATGTATGTGTTTTTTTCCCCTGACATGTATATGTCCATTCCCCTTTTCCACTCACTCAACTTGGGCCACTGTGCTGTCCCCCATTTTTGCGCCAGATGTCGCTTGGCTACCACTAAACCCAGGTTGACCAGTATTAATTTTTTCCTGGGGAGATCAACATCTGTAGATATACCTAATAGCCCAAATTTGAGGTCCATGGGCATCTTGTCCCCTAATACTTCCTCAGGCTCATTCAGTACTGTTCCCCAGTATCCCTGTATTTCTTGGCATTCCCAGATTGCATGAATATATGTGCCTGTCTCGTGAATACATCTAACGCAGTTAGGCGTTTTGGCCCTTCCCATTTTGTGTAGATGATGCCAGTCATAGTATAACCTATGTAAAACCTTAAACTGGATGAGGCGGTGTCGCGACTTAATAGCCACTTCTCACGGGTGCATTAATGCAGTTTCCCAATCAAGGTTGTCCATGACTCCCAGTTCTAGTTCCCATTTCGTCCTTATTTTATGAGAGTGTCTGGCTTATTATTTATGATAGTCCGGTATGTCCAGGAGACCGCTTTTTCACTAATTTCCTCCATAAGGAGTCTTCCCTCCAACAAGGTATATTCTGGAAGATTTTCCATGCCAACTGTATGTATTTGAAGTGCTGCTTCTGATGCAGATCATATTCTTTTTGGAGATGTGAAAAGGTGGCCAGTTCCTTACGGTCTAATGTCTTTGATTTTAGAAATACCCAACAAATCCCATTTCTTAAACCTTTTAATTTTACAAATTCTCGGAGTCTCCCCCCTTCCCAGAGTGGAGTCTCTCTAGTTTCTTGGTTGCTCCCTTTCATCTATCGTTCTGCTTTTTCCCAGGCAGTTATCACCACCTGCGTGGCTGTTAGTAAACTCTTGTCTCCCTTACCGCCATAGAGGTAGTGTGTATGGGGATGCGTTTCAAATTGTGTACATTCTAATGCATATGTGGGGTGGTCCCCTGGCATGTGTTACCAGTCGTTTATAACAATTAAGTGGGCCGCCCAGTAATATGCCCTGATATCTGGTAGTGATATCCCCGTTGTATTGGTTACGTTGCAATGTGGCGAGTGCCCCTCCGTGGTCCCCCCACCCCAGAGGAGTGTCCTCAGTGCCTCGTCCGTCTTGACAAAAACCTCCTATGGGAATGCTTGGTATGTGTTCTGGAGTATATATAAGAATTTCATCAGTGTTATCATTTTGTATAGCGCCGCCTTCCTAAGGAGTGTTCGAGGCAATGTTTTCCATCGTTCTATTTTGCTATTGAATTCTGTACAGATTTTGGTTCAGAGCCTCCAGTCTATTTATAGAAACGTATATACCTAAGTATTTTATCCCCTCCTGTTCTACTTTGAGCTGCCCCATGTTATCATGGAGTTCAAAGCTCTGGTTTGCTGGGTAAAGGCAGGATTTCTCCCAATTAATTTTGTAACGTACGTGCTCTCCATACCGTCCAAATGTGTTGAAAATGCTGGGGAGAGTGACCCTGGGGTTAGTGACGTATAGGAGGATATCATATGCATACAAAGGCATTAATCTGTGGTCCTAATCTCGTTTCCTCGCAAACCAGTCATCTCTCGGTGTGCCCTAATTATGCATGCAAGGGACTCCAGTACCAAGGCAATGAGGAGTGGGGATAGGGGACATCCTTGTCTTGTACCATGTCTTATAGCAAATTCTCTGGAGGTTGCCCCATTGATCCGCAGCCAGGCCATCGGTTGCTCATAGAGGATAGCTATCCATTGCCTAAAGTTGGGGCCGAATCCAAATTTGTCGAGGGTCCCCCGGCGCCGTCCGCTCCTATGAAGTCTGGAGCCTAGAGCAAACAAGTCAAGGGGAGACAGTTCGTTCCGGTGAGCTGGTCAGCGCGTTGATCACTGCTTTACGTTCACTGGCTATTGTGTCTAAATCAGGGTTATCGCTAACGGATGGCGCCACCAGCGAGAATCCTTGAACTTCAAAATTTGCAAGTGCTTGCCTGCCATTTTCACCTTGGGATGGTTTTTCTTTGTTTGCCCTAAGTTGGCAGGGTATGCTCAGACGTGAGTCCCTTGCTCACTTTGCCACTGGAGTCAAGCAAGCCTGGCTGAAGACGGCTGTAATGCCAGAAACCGGTCCTGGGAAGCTTGATTCCGGTCCAGGGAAGACATGGCTTGGCAGTTTGGGCTGGACTGTTCCCATGAGGCACAGGGTCAGACTGATTTGCATATGGCCATGTCTGAACTGGGGTGGTGGAGTGAGCTAAAGAACGGTGATGGATTAAACCCAGATCAGTTGACTGGGGGTGAGTGTTTGTATTGTCAACGCCCCGTCCATCATCACCTTTGGTTTTTCTTTGTTCGCTCTAAGTTGGCAGGGTATGCTCAGACGTGAGTCCCTTGCTCACTTTGCCACTGGAGTCAAGCAAGCCCGGCTGAAGACGGCTGTAATGCCAGAAACCGGTCCTGGGAAGCTTGATTCCGGTCCAGGGAAGACATGGCTTGGCAGTTCGGGCTGGACTGTTCCCATGAGGCACAGGGTCAGACTGATTTGCATATGGCCATGTCTGAACTGGGGTGGCGGAGTGAGCTAAAGAACGGTGATGGATTAAACCCAGATCAGTTGACTGGGGGTGAGTGTTTGTATTGTCATCGCTCCGTCCATCATCACCTTTGGTTTTTCTTTGTTCGCCGTAAGTTGGCAGGGTATGCTCAGACGTGAGTCCCTTGCTCACTTTGCCACTGGAGTCAAGTAAGCCCGGCTGAAGACGGCTGTAATGCCAGAAACCGGTCCTGGGAAGCTTGATTCCGGTCCAGGGAAGACATGGCTTGGCAGTTCGGGCTCGACTGTTCCCATGAGGCACAGGGTCACACTGATTTGCACATGGCCATGTCTGAACTGGGGTGGCGGAGTGAGCTAAAGAACGGTGATGGATTAAACCCAGATCAGTTGACTGGGGGTGAGTGTTTGTATTGTCAACGCTCCGTCCATCATCACCTTTGGTTTTTCTCTGCCATGAGGCCCAACACCTCCTGTGCTTCTTTCAGGGATTTTATTTGCCATTGCTTGCTCTCGTGCCGAAAGATGATGCGAAAAGTGTGACCCCACGAGCACAGTATCCCCTTCTCTCTGATATGCGCGGTGATAGTCCCGAACTCCCTCCTTTTGAAGAGTGTGGTCAGGGAAAGATCCTGGGAAAAGGATATCGTGTGACCTCTGAACTGTACCGGATGGGTCTTCCTAGCTTGGCAATGATGGATTATTTCACCTGGAAGTCATGGACGCATACCAGGATATCAGGCGAGGGAGCCTTGTTGCTTTTAGGGAGTCCCACACAGTGCGCTCTATCAATCTGGATTTCTGCGGGTATTCGTCCCCCAGCACCATTTTGAAAAGGATGAGAACCTATTTGCGTCTGTGCTCCACTGCTGCACAGGATGGTGCCTCCCTGATGCGCACGTTGTTTCTGTGTGACCGGTTTTCTAGGTCCTCCGCAGCCACTTGCAGCTCGATATGTGGGCGAGCAGTAAGGCTTTATCAGAGTGTAGTGTTAAGCATTTGTTCTACATACTCAGGCAAGCAACAAAGAATGAACTCAGAGCAATTTGTTGTATCAAAAATATTAAGTTATTTTATTTTTGGAACCAAGCCAGGCCTGGTGCAGGTAAGTGAAATAATACTTTGCAAAATCTTTTGCAGTGGTTTACAGTTGAATGCAGGTTCAAATGCAGTTGGTTGAATTACAGGTAAGTCAATAGTTCAAAATTACTTTTTAGTTACTTTACAGATTACTGTGCAGGTTACTTTTTAACTTACGTTTGCTAGTCAGTGTGATATGCCTAGATATCACACTGAGACATTTTCTAGACAAAAGGTAAGTAATTCACTTTTAGCACATTTACAGTTTTTCAAGTTTTCATACAAACCAACTCCATACTTAGAAGAATTTTCAAAGAAAAGCAGTCAATGCAATCCTATGGGATGAAATGAAGTTATCGGTTGACAGGTAAGTACTTGTTTCTGGGAGTTGGTATTCTGGGGTTAGAACTAAAGTGCCCCCAGGGTCAAGGATGCACTCTCAGAACACCTTCAGCAGCACTAGGGCGGCCAGGTGCAGAGTCCTGAGGCCCAATGTTATCCAATGGGGTTTAGGGGCTCTCCAGTTGGTGGCTGCTCATGAGCAGGCCACAAGCAACAAGGTTGTGGGAGCAAAGCTCCTGGTGCTAGGCTCAGGGCAAAGGGGTATCTGGTTTAGCACACAAAGTGCACCCACAGAGGCGGATGGGTGCAGGGTGCTATTTTGGCGACGGGTGCCCTGTTTTCAATGGGGATTGCTGGGTTTGGTTTTTAGCTGCGGGCTCGTTCCAGGAAGACTTCCAAATGGAACCAACAGCTGGGCAGGTAAGTTGGAGGGCTCAGGATGTAGGTGCACCTTGGGTTCTTTTCTCCAGGGCACAGGGTGGCTGGATGCAAGGGAGTCTTTTGAGGCCGGATTTCACCTTACTGGGCCACTCACTGTTGTGGGGGTCTCGGGGCAGAGGCTGCAGTCGACATCGGGGAGTTCTGGGTGGGTCAACCCACGGAGGACTCAGAAGCAATGGTGGACCTTACTGGGACCGGTGGGCAACTCTAACTCTGGCTGTAGGCGATGGGTGCATGGTGGTTCCAGATGTCTGGTTTCTTTGTCTTCAGCAGGCTCCAAGTCTTGCTTTGGAGATTCTTTTGAACAGAACTGTTGTTCACAGAAGAACCGGTCTTTGTGGAAGGCAGTCAGTCCTCCCAGGTGTTCAGGAGGTCACTGGCTGCAGGACAAGGCAACTTCTGGCACAGAATCTCTAGATACTGTAGACGAGCTAGTAGGGCTGGGGCCAAGTCAGTTGCTCTTGGCAGTCTCCTCTGCTGTGCGTCTTCTTTTGACCTTCTTCGAAGGTTGTGGGAATCTGTTTTCTTGGTTCAGGGCTGCTCCCTAAATACTGTATTTAGGAGGCGTTTTAGGGGTCTCGAGGTCAGTAGCCTATAGGCTATTGACCTTAGGGTGACTACACCCTTGATGTGCTCAGCCCACATGGGGGATTGGGCACAAAATCCCTAATCCTGAATGGAGAGGGCCTGCCATCTGCAAATGGTGGGCACTGAATAGTGGGCTTCACCTCACCTCCCCCACCTAAGGGGTGGAGTTGGCAGGGTGGGCATACCTACTGGGCTGTGCTATTTTTTCCCGCCTGTCTTCCTGCCGAAAAGGAGGGGAGACAGGAAGGGGTCCTGCTCCTGATAGCAGGAGAGGTGGGTGGTCGCATTACAAAGGCGGTGAGGCCTTTGAAGCTCCCCTGCCACTGATGGCTCTTCCGGACCTGGGGTAGGTGTGACCACCTCCGCCCAGGAAAGGCTTTGTTTCTGGGCTCAGGGAGCAAAGGCTCACACCCCTGGTCTAGAAACATGTCTCGTGGTGGCAGGCTGGTGTGTACCAGTCAGGGAATCCACCAGAGGCTGGCCATTTTTCAGGTGGCATCTCTAAGATGCCCTCTGAGTTCGCCTTCATTGAATCACACACTTGCATCAGTAAGGGTTTAATGTGCTGAGAAGTTTGATACCACACTTCCAAGTTTTCAGTAAAGCTATTATGGTGCTGTGGGGTTTGTAATGACAAACTTCTTGCTACATATACTCTTAATGGCATTACTGCACTTACAATGTCTAAGAATTGGTTTAGACACTGTAAGGGCTCTTGCACCTGTACCCTCACCACTGGTATAGTGCATGGGGTGGTTGACCTATGCCAGGGCAGTGGGTTGTAGGCTTTGCACACAGGGATGTGTGCCATATCGACTGTTCACTTTGTTCTGCCTGCAATGGTAGTGTGTGTAAAGGTACAGGGCCTCTAAGTGTGTCACAATAAGTGCTACAGCCCTTAGAGGCCTTCCATGGCCACAGTGCCGTTGGTACCCATGGTACCTTTTACAAGGGACTGACATGTGGCTAGAGAGGTGCCAATTGGGGATACAAGGTACAGTTTTGGTAAAGAACACAGGCCCTGGGAACCTGACTGACAGGCACCCAGGGCACATCAAGTCAAAGTGCATCAGTAGTCTGGCAAAAAGTAGGGGGGTTACTGCAACATAAACCCAGCTTCCTACAGTATATGACCGCGCTGACCAGCATCGTCAGATCTCATGGTTCCAACATAATTTCCTACACAGATAACACCCAACTCATCCTCTCACTCACAGACCACCCCACCACCAGAACCAACTTCCATAGATGCATGACAAGCAATGTAGTTTGGATGAAAAACAACTGCCTACAGCTGAACACAGACAAGATGGAAGTTCCGAACTTCGGCAACAACAGCAACACATGAAACTAATCCTGGTGGCCATCTGACACAGCCCCTGAACCCGCTTCCTCCGACCACGCCAGAACCCAGGAATCATCATTGATTACAAGCTCACTATGAAATCACAGATCAATGCCGTCTCATCTGCCTGCTTTCTCACTCAGTGCATGCTACGCAAGATCTTCAAGTGGCTGCCGACACACAAGAGACACAGTCCCTCATCACCAGCCAACTGGACTTCCGCAACACCCTCTACGTGGAAACCACCTACAGAGACTTCGTATCATAAAGAACGCCACAGCTAGACTCCTCCTCCTCCACCTTTCCAGACGAACTCACATCACACCCCACCTCGCACAAGTCCACTGGCTCCCCATACAAAAGAGATGGCAATTCAAGCTGCTGACCCACGCACACAAGACTCTACACAATCAAGGACCCGCCTACATTAACCACTGGCTGAACTTCCACCAACCATCGGGAAGACAACGCTCTACCTCCCTCTCACTTGTCCATACTCTCTGCATCTACCAAAGCAGAAGTGGATGACGTTCCTTCTCCCACATCGCAGCAAAGACCTGGAACAGCCTCAACACTCCGCTCGAGAGCATCACATCACTTCCGGAATTGCAAAGAGCCTTCAAAACCTGGCTGTTCGAATAAGCCTCTGGGCCCTGCAGCACCTGGATACCCTATCGGGTGATTAGCCGCAATTTATAAATCCTGATTGATTGACAGTAATGTATTTGCGAACAATCATGGACAAGCAAAATGCATTTAAGACTGACAATGCAACGTTAAGTATAACATTGAATTCATTGACTATAATAAAGATATAATAATTTAACTTATCCATTGCGGTATGATGTCAAAATAGTAAATAACCTAGGTAAAATACTACAATCCTATTTAGGAAGAGGTCAACTATGCTGTCTCAATAGTACATATTGAGTAATGATTAAACCTACATTTGAAATAATACTTTCTATATTCGATCAATGCAGGGCATATGCAAAGAAATTGGATAAAGGATTCAGGTCCCGGACTTCAAGGACGGCATTTATCTTTTACAGTAACAAGGCTCCAGGAACCTGCGAGGCTAGGTTTTGAATAGTGGAAATGGTATCGTAAATACATGGTATCGCACTTTCTGTGACGTGGGTACCGTGAGATAATAAGTTTTGAATGCTCCCAGCCACTATATACATTTGACGTAAGTTTCTCCTGGAAGTTGGAAGAAGGGACATAGTTGGATGACCATTTCATCCCGGAAATCCTGGACAGCACTGGTACAGAAGCAGGGTAGAAGAATCGAACTGTCTGCAACAACAAGGTTGCACCAGTGATATTTTGTTTATAGATCCCCCTCTTGACATCAATCCACATTTGCATATTAGCATTGGCAAGGAAGCTCAACAAAAATGGTCCATCAGATAAGCCACCGCTGCAGTAAAACTGAATATAGTGGCCAATTTACAAAGGCTGCCTTCCTCCTGAAAATCTGCACTTTTATAGATTGCAAAACAACATTATAAGTATGTGGAGGTCAGGCCGTGCAGTGCTGTATTCCTTCTAGAGACACAGCATCACAGATCCAGCTCCTGGCCTTTCCCTGACCAGCTAAAGATTCATAAGAAATCTGTACCCTCGCTTTCCACCACCAAAGATCCTTTTATACATCTTTTGCCAGACTGCGAAATCTAGTGGTGAGTCAGTTTGGCAATGCCTCTATGCTGCTACTGCTACTGCAGCATCTTATGATATCAGCCTGGCACAACTTCACGACAGGTATCGAGGACAACGTGGGTTTGTAAATGAATTCTATGTTGCTACTGCCACAGGGATCAGAAACACAAGAAGGTACTTTCTTGGACTAAACATATGGAGCAAATGGAAGACCCAATCATACACTGTCCAGCTGATGCCCCAACTCCCAGTACACTGCAAATTGAAATATCTTGCATTCCGAAAGAAGATTACAGTAATGAAACATATTCACACCTAGAACTACAACACAGGACATACCTATCCTGGTGGCCCTAAATGCTGCCTATTAATGTGTTACCTGTAAATATGTTGAGAAATGAAAGATAACCCCATGTATAGTATTTATCAATAAATATTGTCGCTGATCCTCGGGTGACAAAGTTGTGCAACATATAACCCCCACATTCTGCTGGTGAGCCTCGTTATTTTGTACTGCACCAGTGCGCTGGCTTACTGCATGCTCCACCGACTGCAAGACTTATTTCCACCGTCGTCTGTTCCCATAATTTATTTTCTCCTTCCAGCTCATTAATTTTTAAATGAACCCACACATTGGTAACCCATAAGAGAATTTTATTGTATGGTGAATCAAAACCTTTACTTATAGTAAAAAGCAGGTGCATGTGCAGCGTTCAGATAAAACCAAATAGTACAAAACATTGCTGGGTACCGAGGGAGGAAATGCAGATACGTTTTGATTTTCTAGTGGAAGGAAACAAATCGAGCACATAGCAAGATAGGTCTTTGTGGATCAGTTTAAGCAATAGACCTGCGGCACAACACAGAACCCAGACTCAATGCTGAAGAGATGAACAAAAGCAAGAACAGGTCTTGTAAAAAGTTATTAAAACCAACAAAAAAAATGCTTAAAACAAGACCAGCTTTACGTAGAGTTATTTCAAACAATGTGCACATTTTGCAAAGCATAGGCCTTGATGTAAAACAGTCAGCTAAATGGGGGTAGATGACAAGAGTTCTCTTGCTCAAAGACTGACCTGGTGCGGATCAATGTAAAGAGAGCGAGCAGGCAGTGCAAAAATAGAGGCCAACTTCGCAGAAAGGTGTTAAAAGCAGTGTGCAAACGTTGCAGAGCGAGGGTCTGGGCGTCAAGCAGTTGACTGGGATGAAGAGCAAAAGTTCTATTATTTGAAGGATGGCCTGGTGCAGCCCGGACAGTGCATTTTAGAGCGCATAAGTGCAAGGAGTGGAGATAAATATTCATAAAAACATGGACGATGGCCAGCCTAAGAAAGTTAAACAGCAGCTTGGGTCATTATAAAACTCTTGTGGGTAGCAGTGTGCATACAGTGAAAGACTGTGTGCATGAAAACTTGAAGTTATGGCTGGGCCCGCCCCTTGTTCAAACCACTGTGAAATAAAAAAAAATTCTAGCTAGTGCGTCAAGCATTTTCAATTCTATTAAGGAGACGGAGGTGAGGATTATGCTTCTCTTTACTTTACTGACAAAACAGCAGCCAATGAAAAACTTTAAATTAGCATCACCCCGGAAGGACAACCCCCTCCAGTGTATGCACCAATCACATAACACTCCTTTACTATAAATGTCCGTGACGTCAAACTTCTTCCTTTTTCTTTGCAAAAAAACCTTTCAACACAGTCCATAAACTGAACCGAGGAACTTTAAACTCCGCCGATTCCTTCATCGACTCGAACTTTAACCACAGGAAGTTCTTCTCCCGATCCAGACAGGAATTCCCTTTGACTCCTTCAGCCATCTTATTCTGCTCTCCTGAAAAGAGAATATGGATCATAATAAACCATTCATTGACTGCATGTCCAACAAGAAAATGGGCGGGAAGAAACCCAATAATATCAAACAAAATATAATAACATTACAATTGTCAATATGAACAAAGTCCAACCTCATATTATACAATAGTGTTTCAAGGGTGGGATAATCCTCGCCTCCGTGTCCTTAATAGAATTGGAAATTCTTGACACTTGCTAGAAAATCTTTTATTCTATGTCAGTCCACGGAGGCTCAGATTATGCTACTTTAAAGTTGTCCCAATGTGTGAATCAACAAGGACCCCCTGATAAGAATCAACTTCCTGGGTCAGGGCAAATAGTATATGTGAATAAAACACCCAGGCAAATTTTCAATACCTACTAGCACATAAAAAGTGGCGTATGCCACACAACAATTAATAATAATAGACTACTGTTTTTACACATGGAATACACTTTAATTCCTCATATACAACATGATATTTGATAAACCTCGATACATACTTATACATAAATGATAAAATATTCCAGCATTATAGCATATGCACAATTTCATATACATAACATTTCTTTAAAAAAACTATTAGATTGTTTGAAAGTTGTCCCACCACATTAGTTGCAACATCTACAATTGGTTTGTGATAAAACGTCTTGAAAGTAGAATCAGAAGACCATTCCGCCACAGTCATGATATCCTCGAAGCGAGAACCTGTAGCAAAAGCCCTAGAAGCCATAGCTCCTCTTACAGAATGAGCACCAAAGGCGACGTATTAATGCCTGCCAAATTCAACAACCAAGTGACCCACCTGGCTAGAGTTGCGGCAGTAAGTGGGCGAAAAGGTCTCTGTAAAGAAATCAACAATTGTCCTGCCATATCATTCCTAAATTCTCGTGTGCAATCTTCATAACATTTCAAACATTGAACTACTCACAATTTACTGTGATGCGGAAACGCAGGATAAGAAATACGTTTAGAATTCGTATTAAGTCATTTCGAAATAGTAAATGAAACCCCCGAAGGAGTGAAAACTCTACCTGCTAAGTCCAAGGCGCGCACATCAGACACTCGTCTGCATGAAACTACACATAGCAAAAGTGTCCATTTTATTGATAACTGTTTGCGGGATAGACCCTCATTAGCTGGCCAATTTCTGAGGAAACAGAGGACTGCATCCACATCCCACAACTGTGAGTACCGTGATTTTGGAGGGTTTACCAACCTGATGCCTCTCACCACCTTACATACTGATGGAGCGAGGTTCAGAATAAAATTTTGTTCTGACTCGCAAAGTTAAAACTTCCATAATATCATAACCGTATTCATCAGAGTATGTTGAAAAATACTAATCAACCTAGTTTTAAAATGCATTACACGACACAAGGGACTAATTTATGTGCTCTACGTTGCAATTGCAAGTACGTTGAAAATAATAAACTAAACTTGTCTAGTGTCTTTGTCAGTATTAAATGCGGCTGTTTAACTAATGGCATATGCTTATTTTGTGTGCTTATGTTATGTCTTTTCGTCTTTATGTGGCATTAGCTCGTGGAGGATTCTGCGGCCTAAATGAAGAATGGTAGATATAAAACATGCAGCTCTGTGTGCTTTAGCTTCAGCTAGGTAACATTGATTAATGGGTTAATAATTAGCAAAGGGGGTGGGTAACAGAACGAGTTTCAATACTTTAATTAATTAATGTCTTGTGTTTGTTTGAATACTAGTTACCAAGGGAGAGGCTTAAGGCCTAGCGTTTTAAAGATGGTGCTTAGAATCCTGTCCAGAGTGGAGCCCTGCACGTATTCTGAAGTGGAAACTTTTTACCACATCGACAGTTGTCAAAGAAATACCGATGAATGACTCTTGTGCAGGACGTGCTCTGAGAATGACAAAATCAAGGACAGAATGCGGCAAGTCTGCCAAGCTAAGGAAGTAACGGTCTGTTACTTGAAGAAATGTTGCATTTCCGAGGAAGCTAAAGTCACGTTTTTAGTCGGACAATGGAGCCGAAGAAAAGGCTCGGTTTTTGGATTGAAAATATGATGAGCTGACATGGACTTTGTAAACAAATTTGGATGTAGATCATCGGAAGTTTAGACTTATGAAGCGGCAGCCGACCGCATTTGAAGGTTTTACACGCTGCATTAGACATCAGATTCATTGCCTCTCCCTGACGAAGGGCTCCAATGCCCTAAATGCATAGGAGGATGGAATCTTTATGATGTCAACTAAAACGTTACTTTAAGAATGGAACATGAAAAGCTGAATTAATTTCAAAGAACGAATGAATCAATAAAGCAATATTTTTGAACATTCAGATGGAACTTTATGTTGAATCCTTTTTGAATAAGAGGAGAATTGCGTGTGCCCTAGAGGGATGCCACTAATGATTAACGGCACATATTATATGGACTGACATCTGTCAGCCAATGGGAACTCTGGATGGCAAAAGAAAGAATACATTTTAGTGAGATTAGTCAGACAGAAAAGGTATAAAGCCTGACCCCTTTGACAGGAGGGCGCTTCTCGCTTTCCAATTCCAGAAGGGCGTGTCGCGCTGATGGACTTTTGGTGCACGTAAGGATAATAGGCTCAAATGATTTTTCCCTTACAGGTGCAGCAAAGAATAGTTAGGGAAATAGCTTGAGGGATTGGAAACTGTTATTTTGCCTTAATACATGCTTAATGATTTGCTTTTGAAATGTCAGCCTAATTGATCATTCCTCATTAAATGCTGCTTACTTGCTAATAAAATAATGATTTATTGAATAAAATGCTTTTTCTTGAAGAATAAAATTAATAAATTAGATTTTTGAAACGACAAGCTGGTCTTGTTTATTCATGGTCTAGTTACCATCAGCTGATCCATTTTCCTTAGTGACTTAACCGCATCGCTGCAGCGGCTTTTCCCGCTGTGCGCGGCGGTTTTAAAAACCCCGCGGTTCATGACGAGCTGAGCTCGTCATGAGCGCACGGCAGGTAACGCTCATGACGAGCTGAGCTCGTCATCAGCCTGGAAGGGGTTAATTAAAATGATATTTGTATAAAAACCATGGTAAGAGTTGATAAACTGCAGATGTATATAAATGTGTAAATAGATTGTGAATAGGTTCTGATTAATTCGGTCACATGATTCAGTTGCCCAAAAATTGTCTTGTTAGTTTATGGGCCTTGTGAGTGATTTATGATTAATGGTGAGTATCATGGTGTTGGGTAGCGTTGTTGAGACAGTTTTTCTATAGGGGCGCTGGATCAATTCCTTGGTAGCAGAGTTACGGTTGCTATGGTAACTGTTATGCTACATGGTATTTACATAGGATCAATGTTTAACATATGTTGAGTTTGGTCAGTTGTTATTTGTAGTCGAAAGGTTTTTTCCAGCAGTGTGAAAATTCCTGGTTTTGTGCCGGCATATGAGTAGTGTAACAGGTGAAGTTGCACAGTGCATTTGTTCTGTTTCAAAACAGTGGTATTGTCATATATCACTAGTGTTGTGGTCGTACAGCACAAGTTTAGGGATTTTTAGGTGTGCTAGGTAAAATGTATAGTAAGGGTTGTCTATGAAATCGTAGCTTTCGAGTATAGGGACATCTGTCCTGTTTTAAAACTCACTGTGAAAAGAGTAGTAGAATTTATCCAAGCTTGAGTGAAGGGTAAGGTAGCGTCGTCTATTTTTACTAGTGAGTGAGGATTTCATTGGTTGGTTAAAGTCCTACCAAGATTCATGTATGTATGGTTAGGGATATTTTCCGTTTGATTGTGTGTAAATGAATTTTTTAATATACGATCAAGTGAAACTTTGAATTGTCACTTTAAGTGCATTCAGAGAGAATCGAATTCGTTATTACCTGTTAGAAGGGTAGAGTAGTCTTACTTTATCAACAAATGAATATTCTGTGAAAATAGCGTTGTCTATTTCATGCAAAAGAATACTTGAGTGACTGTAAAAGCTATCGCTTTATTTTAGTGATACAGACAAATGGTTTGTTTTTTCTGGAGTTACTAATTGAATTCCATTGAAAAGTTTTGTTAAAATGGCGCTGTAAAAATATGTTGTGAAGGAGGGGTGAGCTCTAGGAGCAAGAGACGAGAAGCTGCAGCCGCAGTGTACGTCACAGGGTCCGCGCTGTGATTGGCTAACATACGTCACAGCAAGCGCGCTGATTGGTTCACGTGACTAAGACGAGCTGACAGCTGATTGGCTTATCCTGAAAACAGCAATTCTATTGGTTGAGGAAGGTGGTGACGTAGCTTAACCTGATTGGCTTGTTAGTGAGTTTCGCGCACGGATTGGCTGGTGCAGCGGAATACTAACTTCCTTGTTACGATCTTTACTAAAGCAAGGGAAACAGTTTTAAAACATGGATTATTATTATATTAAGCAGAAAAAGAAACTTTCATGGTTTCAGAAATTGAAAAATAAATTGAAATCTGACAAGAAAATTGAAACGCGAGGTGGAAAGTTACTTCATAAGTACAAGACACCTGCAGCTTATATGGAAGGTGAATATGGTTATCATACTTGCCTTGGTTTGAGAATTGGATGGATTATACCAAGAAAGATGGTGTTTTAGCATGGCCGGAAGATGGTTCCTTTAACATTAAGGTAATGAAAAATTTAAGAGACAAGATGATGACACTTGAACCAAGGCCTAGACCTACACAATTTGAGGCTTTAGCTGAATGGGAGGATGAGATGTTTCAATTGGAACGGGAGAGCAAAGGTATAGCAAGAGGTACCAGATTAGACATTGATCGAGAAACTCATGAGGATAGAATGCGTCGTTGGAGACGTAGTGCATGTGATGGTCTGTATCCAGCAAGATTTGGTGAGGCAACTAGTCAAAACAATGCCCGAAAGAAAAATAATAATGCTGAAGAAAGTGAATTAGAAGATCCAGTTTTAGAAGAAATTTATATTACAAAACAGAAAAAGACTCCTTATCAACCAGCCTGTACATGGTCTTCCCCGATGGTTCCTCCAGGAACTTCTCCAAGTGCTCCTCCAAGAGAAATTATTGATGAGACATCACCCAGATTATACCCGAATAATGCAAAAACTCCTGAAAGAGTAAAAACAAGATCTAGTTCCAGTATATCTGGAGAAAACAGAAATTATGTGTAAACTCCAGTTCGCAGAAATGAAATCCCAAGAAATGTAATGAGAACAGAAGGATGTGGGGAAATGCCAAATACTTTAGAATATTTTCGAACAAAAGATGAATTAATACAGCAGTTAACTAAAAGTATGGAAGCAGTAACGGTACCAGTAACAATTGGACCTGTTCAATCTGTATTTGATCAAAGAGAAGTTAGACACTCAGCTTTAACTATTCCATTAAATGCAGAAATCCAGAAAGTGGCTGAAAAATTTTACTCAGATTTGTCAGAAATTCACCGAGAAAAACCAATGATGCCCGATTTAACTTTTAATCAAAGTCCGTTATGTAGAACACCAACAGGTGCAGAATCTGATACTGATTCGCCAGAAAAGAGCATAAATAAAATAGATTTACCGCATACTCCAAAGACTCCAGAAATTAAATTACTTGATGTTGCAAAATTAAAAGCAGATTTGGAGGAATTGATTATTGCCACAATTGGACCTGAAAATTTAAAGCTGTATCAAGATGAAGAATTATTGTTTATTTGTAAAAGCATACAATGGAAAACCAAAACGAAGTATGAACAGTTAGAAGAATTAGCTGCTGAATTGGAAGTTGATTGGAGCAGGCAGAAGAATTTGGGAAAACATTACAGAGTAGATTTTACTGAAAAAGACATTGAAAACTTGAACACTACAGGGAGAATAATTCATATAAAACAATTAATTGTGGTCCTAAAGAGATTAGGTGAATTAAGTAAATGGAGAGTGAAATGGACAAAGAAAAGAGAGGAAGAAAGGAGAGAGGGAGGTGAAGTAGCAAATCAGTTTCCAATGAGAGAAATAGCTGGAGGTGGGTATGGGCATGTTCCTTGGACAAGGCAGGACATCTTATTGTTCACCAATGATTTCCCTCGACTGAGAGAAAAGCCTGTGGAATGGTATCGACAGGTGGATAGATTTATTAAGGTTTCAAAAGTTCTGTGGATTGATCTTGATGGATTCTTTGACATTGTCGTCCCATCGGATCTTTGGACAGAATGTAAAATTTCTGTAAGTTGGCCCAAAGAAGAACCTGCTCGAGATAGAATAACAGGTGCTCCATCAGCAGATGTTATGGATCTGTATGACAAAGTAATTGTGTGGTTGAAAAACAAGATTGCCCCAAAAGAAGTTGATTGGGTTAAAATAGACAGAACAAATCAAGAGCCAAAAGAATCAGTACATTTATTTTATGAAAGGTTACTGTTGGTTTTTAAACAATACAGTGGCTATGAAAAATTAAGTGAAAAGGACATGAGCCACTTTATATACAGGTTTGTTTATGGTTTAAGACCTGAAATTGGTGATATGATTAGAAACGGAATAGTTGGCTGGCAATCACTATCAGTTGATGACATTTTGAGAAAAGCAAAATATTGTAGTGACGAGATAGATGCCAAACAAAAGAAGCTAAAGGAGAAAGTTATGTGGGCACAGGTGAAGGTAGCTGAACAGCAAATAGCAACTCTGGAAAACAAAAATGTTAATCAGAATCAAGGAAAATTTAAAAGTAATAAGCCTAGATTGATGGGAAATATTGAGGAGTTGAAGCAAAAACTCCCATGTTTTAATTGCGGCGAAATTGGACACTGGAAGCGTGAATGTAAAAATCCGCCCAAAAATTTAAAAAATGCATCATTAAATCCACAGATGCAGAATGAGATAAATCTGCAGCAACAGCTACAGCAACAGCTACATCAACAGCTACAGCTACAGCAACCGCCACAGCGACAGGTAGTGAATCAGCAGAGTCAGATTCCACAACCGCCACTTCCAAATTGTGTGAATGTGCAGAGATACAATACAGAGACGGGATTCTGTGGAGGAGAGCAGGTAAACAGATCACAAAGAGTGAATGTGCAAAATGTTTCTCAACAATATTTGATGAAAGAAAATGGAGGGAGTGATTCTGAGGATTACTTATGACGGTGCCTGAGAGAGGAGGAAGAGTGTGTGCTTGGAGCCACTCTTGAGGTAGACCAATCAGGTCCATTTGTAAATGGTAAAGTGAATGATGTAGAAATCACTTTTCTTGTAGACACAGGTGCTACCCGTTCTACTGTTAGATCAGTGGAAATAGAAAACCTACCTCTCTCTGGTGACACCATCCAAGTAGTTGGCGTAGCAAATCAACAAATTAAAACAGTTTTAACAGAACCTGTCAAAGTTGAAATTGGTCAATTTAAAGATAAACATAGATTTGTAGTTTGTAACAGCAGTCCTGTAAACTTGTTAGGGAGGGACATTTTATTCAAGATGAATTGCAAAATATATTGCTCACCGGATGGTATTGAGCTTCAAACTCAAGAGGAAGATGGGCTTTACAGGTTAACAATGTTAATGGTTGAAGCAGAAGAAAGTAAATTATTTCCTGCATTTGATTAAAGATAATCTTCCAGAAGAATTAAAAGAGACAGTTAATGCTAAAATTTGGGATTTGACAGGAAGTGAAATGGGTTTGATGAAAAATGTTGACCCAGTTAAAATTACAGTGAAACAAGGAGTAGATTTTCCAAACATTCCTCAGTATAAAATGTAGGCAGAAACTATTGAGGGTGTCATACCTGTAATTGATAAATTCATAAAACAAGGTGTTCTAAAAGAAATTGAAAGTAGTCCATGTAATTCACCGATTATGGGGATTAAAAACCCAAACGGAACTTTCAGGATTGTTCAAGACCTGAGAAAGGTTAATCAGATAGTTGTTCCATGTTGCCCAATTGTTCCAAACCCAGCGGTAATTCTTTATCAGATTCCGCATGATGCAGAATGGTATACAGTTATAGATCTTTGCAATGCATTCTTCACTGTTCCATTGCATCCAGAAAGCCAGCAAATTTTGGCATTTAGGTTCCAGGATCGCATTTTAGCATGGTGTCGTATCCCACAAGGGTATACAGAGAGTCCATCTATTTTTAATCAGTTGTTAAAGAAATCCTTGGAAAAATTAGATTTGCCTGGAAAATCAACTTTGGTGCAATACATAGATGACCTCCTTGTGGCTGGAAAAACACAAGACAACTGTGTAACAGATACCATTACTCTTTTGAATCATCTGGCAGATGAGGGACATAAAGTGTCTCCTGCAAAATTACAGTTTTGCAAACAAGAGGTTACATATCTTGGTCACAGAATTGCAAAAGGAATCAGGCAAGTGACTATTGAGAGAATTAAAATGATTCAAGGAATGCAACCTCCAAAAACACAGAGACAGGTCAGAATGTTTTTGGGAATGGCTGGTTATTGTCGCCAATGGATTAGTGGATTTTCGGTAATTGCAAAACCATTACAGAGATTGACAAAAGCAGACATAAAAGACCCGATTTCTCTAACAGAAACTGAGTTAGAAGCTTTTGAACTGTTAAAAAAAAGTTTGTGTGAAGCACCTGCTTTAGGTATGCCAGATTACGAGAAAGAATTTGAACTGTATTGCAGTGAAAGGGAAGGTTGTGCATTATCAGTTCTGATTCAAAGACATGGAAAACTGAGAAAGCCAATAGCCTATTTCTCAGCAGTTCTTGATCCTGTTGAAAAAGCATTACTTGGCTGCTTAAAAGCATGGCTGCAACAAGTGTAAGCCTTGAGCAGAGTAAAGGAATTATAATGGGATTTCCTGTAAAAGTTTATGTACCCCATTCAGTCGAGATTCTTCTTACCAGAAGCAAAACACAGCATTTGACAAGTAACAGATTAACCAAATATGAAAAATTAATTCTGGGATCAGATAATGTCTCGATAGCAAGGTGTGTGAATTTAAATCCTTCCACATTATTGCCTGATGGTACAGTGACGGAAATCAGAAACGAGAATGACATTGATCATGAATGCCTGGATGTTTTATAATATTGTACCAAACCCAGGCAGGACATTAAAGATGTCCCTTTAACTGAATCAGATTTTGTTTACTTTGTTGATGGTTCATGCTTAAGAACAGATGAAGGTGTTCTAAGAGCAGCATATTCAGTCTGCACGGTTGCAGATGTAGTTGAGGCTTCTTGTCTCGAAGGAATTCGTTCAGCTCAAGTAGCAGAATTGATTGCTTTGATTCGAGCATGTGAAAGAGCAAAAGATTTAAGGATTACCATAGTGACTGATAGTCAGTATGGATATGGCGTAGTTCATGATTATGGCCAGCTCTGGTCTCAAAGAGGTTATTTAACTTCTGAGGGAACTCCGATCAAGAATGCAAAATTGATCAAAAGATTGATCGATGGCATTCAGTTACCAGAGAAAATTTCTGTCGTGAATGTACAGCACATAAAAGGGGTGATGATTATATTACAAAAGGTAATGTCTATGCAGATGATATTGCCAAATATTGTGCAAAGACCAATTTTTCAATCAATCGGGAAAAAGACAGTGAACATGTTTTGAATTCACTTATGCTAACATCTGTAGTTGAGACATGGCAAGGAGTAAAAGATTTACAGGATGAGGCAGATGATGAGGAAAAAGACACATGGTTAAAAGCAGGTTGCAGACAGAGAGAAGAAGATGAGATTTGGGTTTACAAAGATGACAGACCAGTTATGCCAAATAGCATGATTGCTGACAAGGCTAAAATGTATCATGGTCAAGGACATATTGGAAGGGATTCAATGATTAGGTTGTTTAGGCAGACATGGTACAACCCAAAATTCAGACTAATTGCAGAATCTTTTTGTCAGAGATGTTTAACATGCCAGCAGATCAACACAAACAGAAAAACAGTCGTGAGCATGGGAACCGTAGGACGGGAGGGTGGTCCTTTTACTAGATTGCAAATGGATTTCATTGACATGCCACCCCATAACAGGTTGAGGTACGTTTTGGTCATAGTTTGTTTGTTTTCAAGATGGGTGGAAGCGTTCCCAACACGTCACAATGATTCAGTTACTGTTGCAAAATTGCTTTTAAGGGAGATCATACCTAGGTACGGTTTTCCAGTGACTGTTGAAACTGATCGTGGCACACATTTTGAAAACAGACTATTACAGATGATTTGTGAAGCATTGAACATAAAACAAAAGTTGCATTGTGCTTACAGACCAGAAGCATCAGGTGTTGTTGAGCAAATAAATGGTACAATCAAGAATATAATAGCTAAAATGTGTCTAGCTACAGGAGTAAAGTGGACTGATGCACTTCCACTTGTTTTGATATCTTTGAGAAGTACTCCTGATAAAAAGACAGGTCTAAGCCCTCATGATATTGTCATGGGTAGAGTCATGAGACAAGCATTTGTACCAGTTGGAAAATTAATATGTATAAATGATAGCGTCATTTTGGAATACTGTAGGAACCTTTCTGACGTTGTGACTTCTGTGTTCCATCAGGTGGGAACTGATGTAATAACAAGAGAAAAGGAACAAGCTCATGCTCTGTTACCAGGAGATTGGGTGAGGACAAAAATACACCGGAGAAGAAATTGCCTAGTACCCAGGTGGCAAAAGGCAAGACAGGTGATTCTTGTCACAACAAATTCAGTAAAGTGCAAAGGATTGAAAAGGTGGATTCACGCTGGTACCACCATTCGTGTGCCACCACCTGAAAATCCTGACGAAGGTGATACTACAGCTGATTCAGATTCTGAAGAAGAACCTGAAAGAAATCTAGATCCTGAAGATCGACAAGAAGGTCGACATCTGGAAAGTTCAATTGCGAATGAAGCATTGAATGAAGATACTGAAGAAATTGTGATACTAGACTCAAAAGATGAAGAAAATCTGCTAGAAAAAGAAGTAGAAGAAGAGTCTGATCAAGTGGTAATTCAAAATCAGGAGAGTATTGAAAAGCAGATTGGAAGCTCTGAAGGCAGGAACGGTAATTCTGAAACTGGGAAGTTGGAAGTTATTGCAGAAGAAGAAGAAGAAGACGAAATTCCGAGTACCAGCTATAAGGATGATGTTCCTAACAGAGTGAAACTGCTGAGTAAAGAAGAACCTAGATTTAGAATTGAAATCTCGGAAACGGAATCAGATGAAAGTGATGAAGATTCCTAAATAAGAAATTTTAGAAAAAGAGCTTGGAGAGCAGAGTGTAACTCGACTGAACCAAAGAAGAAGTTATCAAGAAAAGGAGATAATTGGTCTAATGAGAATGAAGGTCTGAAATTGAAATTAGTCAACAGATCAAAAGAGCAAATTAACGAAATATCAAGTCAAAAAGGAGATACGGATAAGAAAATTCAAGCAGGGAAGAAGATTGAAGTAATTAGCAGTAGGGCAAAAAGAGTTGTAAAACCTAACCAAAAGTATAATTCCCCTGAGTGGACCTACATTATTATCCCACCAGTAGTGGAGGTAAATAGCAGTAGTCAAGAAGATATAAATGACACAAGTGATAATGACTGATTAAAATCTGTTTTGGCATAAATGTAAATGTAAATGTACAGGAATTTATATAGCGCAAATCACCAAGCGGTTTCTAAGCGCTTGCTTAGGGAACCCGTCCTGGTATTCCCCTGTGAGATAACCCCGGCAGGTTATCCGCAAGGTGAAAGCCAGGCATCCCGCCGCGAGGGGCCGTTGTGGAGATTAAGCAAGCTATTGCCCAGAGTCGCAGAGTGTGAACCCGTGAATCGAGTAGGCACCGGAGCGAGAATTGTTGTGTCCATGGACATTTTAGGACTCAAGACCCCGCCGAGCCGGGAATTGAACCCTGGTCCCGGGTCCCATAAGGCTGAAGAAATTGTGTTAGGTGACACAAGGTCGAAGAAATTGTGTTAGCTGAAAAATACATTCGATGTAAGACGTCAGGTCGAAGAAAAGCTGTTAGAAAGTAGGGTTTTCTTAAAAAAAAACAACAAAAAAACAGGGGGGTATATTTAGTGATTTTAAATTTTGATTTTTTATTTTTCTTGTAAGGCTCTTGTGTTAGAGTAAAGATGCCTACTACTAACAGAAATTCAAGATGTTCAATCCTAAGAAGATGTTGTAAAATGTCTTTTATTTGTGTGGTTTTAATAATCTTGGTCTGGTTAATTTTAGCTGTCATTTTCCCTTTTGGAGTTGACAAGGAGATGTATAAAGCTAATATGACAAGCAAAACTATACCTAAACAAGATAATCATGGTTCAGCAGGCAAAACTAACAGAGTTATTGATCATAAACCAGAGATCCACCAAGATAGATCTGTTGGTGATTTTTCTAGTAATACTTTTTCAAGGCTTTTATCTGAATATTTTAGGGTCATGGTCATGGATGTTAAAGACTGCTACATTTGTGTGAAACTACCTGCTTCTGTTTCGGAGAAGGTGACATATAATATGCTTCCCCTTACTTATGGCATTACTTGCAGCGTAATAGCTAGTCTGTTTTATCAAACAGGTCGTTTAGAGTACTATTATTCTAATTACGACGAGATTTTTGCAAATTTAAAGGTTGAAAAAAGCTTGAATATGCATAAACAAGCTAAACAGATGAGGGAATTTTTCATTGTAACTAATGAACTTACTTATGAGTATGCTTTTAGAAACAATCTAACTTGTAAATTGAGAGCTAAAGAAAAGTCTTTTTTAAACTTAGTTGAAGAGAGAAGAGCAATTTATAAAAGAAATGAAATGCTGAAACAAACCAAATCTAAGTTTTGGCAAATTGAGGATGAAAAGCTTATTGGAAGATCATCAGAAAATGTTGCTATTCATATAGATAAACCAGTTAGTGGAAAGCTTTGCATTAGGAGAGACAACACGCTTGTTAACAATTATTTTGTGGGTGCAAGCCAATGCGAGAATACTTATCAGATCTTGGGTGGATGGGGATTCAAAGGTGGCAAGGATCCAATTTTCCCTGGAATTTATTTTGTATGTGGGGATAAAGCTTACTACAATCTCCCAGACCACTGGTATGGGACTTGCTATGTTGGATTAGTTTTTCCAAAGATATTTCATGTAGACAGAAATGAAAAAGGTTCATTTGAGATTAACAGTCATCTGAGAAGATTCAAAAGAGAAAGTCTTTCAGAAATTTTGGGAGATATTTTTGGTGCAGTAATACCTTTTGTGGGTATAACCCTGAATGCAGTTAAATTAAAAAAATTGTCCACAATTGTTGACAGATTATCCACTGATACTGCTGGTGGTTTCCAGCTAGTGGAAACTGAAATTATTGCTATGAGATCTATGGTTATACAGAACCGTCTTGCTTTAGACATTCTGCTAGCAAAAGAGCGAGGAGTTTGTGGAATTTTACCTGTCCAGCATTACTGCACATACATTCCAGATAAGAGCCAGAATATTGAAATGTACATTAAAAACATTACAGAATTACATTCAGAAATTGAACCTTTAGAAGATGAAGACTTTTCAGAACGTTTGAGCAAAATATTTGCAGCAATCAAAACCTGGTTTCAAGAGATTAGTAGTTCAATTTTAGGCAAAATACTGACTCCTTTATTAGTTATAGTTTTTGTGATACTTTTATTGAAAATTAGTTGCATGTTACACAAAAGAAAGAAATATCTAAGGGAAAAGAGGAGGATTTATAAGCTCAGGAAGGAACAAGATAAGGAAATAGAACTAGAAGAATTTCGTAGATCACAGTATGAGAGTTACAACCAGACAGCAGAATCAAAACTTTAGAAACACTAATACAGTGAAAGTCAAAACATGTTCAAAGGGTTTAAATTTTTGCTAAAATTTTGGGTGTAGTTTGGTGATTTTGAAATCACCAGATGAGGGAGTTGATGGAGCGAGGTTCAGAATAAAATGTTGTTCTGACTCGAAAAGTTAAAACTTCCATAATATCATAACCGTATTAATCAGAGTATGTTGAAAAGTACTAATCAACCTAGTTTTAAAATGCATTACACGACACAGGGGACTAATTTATGTGCTCTATGTTGCAATTGCAAGTACGTTGAAAATAATAAACTAAACTTGTCTATTTTCTTTGTCAGTATTAAATGCGGCTGTTTAACTAATGGCAGGTGCTTATTTTGTGTGCTTATGTTATGTCTTTTCGTCTTTATGTGGCATTAGCTCGTGGAGGATTCTGCGGCCTAAATGAAGAATGGTAGATATAAAACATGCAGCTCTGTGTGCTTTAGCTTCAGCTAGGTAACATTGATTAATGGGTTAATAATTAGCAAATGGGGTGGGTAACAGAACGAGTTTCAATACTTTAATTAATTAATGTCTTGTGTTTGTTTAAATACTAGTTACCAAGGGAGAGGCTTAAGGCCTAGCGTTTTAAAGATGGTGCTTAGAATCCTGTCCAGAGTGGAGCCCTGCACGTATAGTGGAAACTTTTTACCACATCGACAGTTGTCAAAGAAATACTGATGAATGACTCTTGTGCAGGACGTGCTCTGAGAATGACAAAATCAAGGACAGGATGCGGCAAGTCTGCCAAGCTAAGGAAGTAACGGTCTGTTACTTGAAGTAATGTTGCATTTCCGAGGAAGCTAAAGTCCCGTTTTTAGTCGGACAATGGAGCCAAAGAAAAGGCTCGGTTTTTGGATTGAAAATATGATGAGCTGACATGGACTTTGTAAACAAATTTGGATGTAGATCACCGGAAGTTTAGGCTTATGAAGCGGCGGCCGACCGCATTTGAAGGTTTTACACGCTGCATTAGACATCAGATTCATTGCCTCTCCCTGAGAAGGGGCTCCAATGCCCGAAATGCATAGGAGGATGGAATCTTTATGATGTCAACTAAAATGTTACTTTAAGAATGGAACATGAAAAGCTGAATTAATTTCAAAGAACGAATGAATCAATAAAGCAATATTTTTGAACATTCAGATGGAACTTTATGTTGAATCCTTTTTGAATAAGAGAAGAATTGCGTGTGCCCTAGAGGGATGCCGTTAATGATTAACGGCACATATTATATGGACTGACATCTGTCAGCCAATGGGAACTCTGGATGGCAAAAGAAAGAATACATTTTAGTGAGATTAGTCAGACAGAAAAGGTATAAAGCCTGACCCCTTTGACAGGAGGGCGCTTCTCGCTTTCCAATTCCAGAAGGGCGTGTCGCGCTGATGGACTTTTGGTGCACGTAAGGATAATAGGCTCAAATGATTTTTCCCTTACAGGTGGAGCAAAGAATAGTTAGGGAAATAGCTTGAGGGATTGGAAACTGTTATTTTGCCTTAATACATGCTTAATGATTTGCTTTGAAATGTCAGCCTAATTGATCATTCCTCATTAAATGCTGCTTACTTGCTAATAAAATAATGATTTATTGAATAAAATGCTTTTTCTTGAAGAATAAAATTAATAAATTAGATTTTTGAAATGACAAGCTGGTCTTGTTTATTCATGGTCTAGTTACCATCAGCTGATCCATTTTCCTTAGTGACTTAATTAAAATGATATTTGCATAAAAACAATGGTAAGAGTTGATAAACTGCAGATGTATATAAATGTGTAAATAGATTGTGAATAGGTTCTGATTAATTAGGTCACATGATTCAGTTGCCCACAAATTGTCTCGTTAGTTTATGGGCCTTGTGAGTGATTTATGATTAATGGTGAGTATCATGGTGTTGGGTAGCGTTGTTGAGACAGTTTTTCTATAGGGGCGCTGGATCAATACCAAAGGATGTTCCCCTGCTGGTTTACCATCCACGTGAGAGTGACCAGCCGAAATTGCAAATCTGAAATTATAAACTGTCCTATAAGCTAAACCTGAACTTGCCATATCCGACAGGAAATTAACCATCATATGGATTCCATATCCCACGGGATCCCTCTGTCGTTCAGCATCCCAACTAACCCACTTACGCCAGGCTGACTCATATCGTTTATGCGTACTTGAGGCCCAGGATTGGGACAATAAAAACATTGTGTTCTCAGAAACTCCCGGCAATTCCAGCGTCTCCTGAAAGCTTCCACCCCATGAGTGACAACTGTCCCTGAAGTACTAGGGGGTGAGGTTGACCCAGAGGGTCCTTCAAAATCCCCGGGAACGATAGCAGATGTATTGGATATGCACACAACAGGGCCAGCGCCACTGGAAACCACGCTTGTTCTCTCCGACACGGGGATATCAACATCACCTCTGCCCTCTGCCTGCAGAGCTGCGCCAACACTCTCTGAATCATGACGAATTTAGGAAATGTATACAGCATACCCATCGTACATGATAAAAGAAATGCGTCCGAGTTGTTCGCCACAGGATCTAGCCGCCAACTGTAAAATTGAGGCAGTTGTGTATTGAGTCTGGACGCGAACAGATCTATCACACAAGGGCCCAACTAGTCGTTCAGTAGTTGGAAAATCCTGGGGTGAAGTCGCCAGTCACTGGAGTCTTTAAGAAAATGAGAATTCCAATCCACCACCACATTGGTGTTGCCCGGAATGTAATTCGCTGTTACTGAAATGTGGTGGAGTAGGCAATAATGCCAGAAATTCTTGGCTATTTTCGCTAACAGCTGGGATCTCATGCCTCCCAGACGATTGATATATCATACTGCTGAGACATTGTCCATTCTCAGGAGTATGCAACAACTTGCCTTCTGTGGAGACAATGTCCTGATCACAAATGAGCCCGCCAATAGCTCCAGACAATTTATGTGGAGTTTCAGCTCCTCCGGAGACGATCTGCCCCCCCGTCTTCACGGAGCCACACCGGGCTCACCAGCCCTACCTGCTGGCATCCAATTCAACCACTACCTCTGGGACTGACGCAAAAATGGCCTTGCCATTCCATGAATCCATGTGTTCCAACCACCACAAACTTTCTGTCCTGGCTTCCTGATTCAACAAAATCTGTGTAGCTCAGACCCTTGCACAAATACAAAATCTTTCATCTCTGAAGTGCACTGTAGTGAAGGGGATCCGGAAAAATGACTTGAATCGACAAGGCTAACAGGCCCACCAACCTGGCCAAAGTCCGTAAGGATATAGTCTGAGAGGACAGCGCTCTCCTCGACTCTTTCTTGACGCCAATTCTTTTCTTCAGAGGAAGCAATAGTTGAGCCGTGACCGAGTTCACTTGGAACCCCAAATAATAAATTGACTGTGCTGGAATCATTAAAGACTTGTCCGAGTTGATGACAAACCCCAACTCCTGTAGAAGTTGCGTTGTCCACGCTAAATGTTGAAGAACTGTACCCACACTCAGAGCAATTATCAGGATGTCGTCTAAATAGAATATAAGCCTGACCCTCTCTCTCAAATACTGAACAACCGGTATGAGGAGTTTGGTGAAACCCAAAGGGGCGGACGAGAGTCCGAACAGCAGTGTGGAAAATTCGAACCATGCGTTCTGCCAATGGAACTGAAGGAATCTCTGGTGAGGGGGGAGAATAGGTACCGCTAAGTAGGCGTCTTTTAAATTGAGTCGCACCATCCAGTCTCCCTCCAAGATCAAGTCTCGTAGTAAGTGTATGTCCTCCATCTTTAAGTGGCGATACACTGCCCAAGAATTGAACTCTTTGAGATTTAGTACTAGTTGAAAGCCCTGATCCTTCTGTGGAAAAGTAAATTTTGCCATGTTCTGTGTCCCTACGCCCCATCCATCATATGTTATGAATGCATGACCAATATGCATATGTTATTCCCCATTTCTGATTAATGACGCAATTACAGTTGTGTCCACCTCTAATATGTTAGTTTCCAGTCCTTGTGAATACTACGAATATCAGGCCTATGTAAAATAATGTTGCCACGTTTCTCAGTGTGCACGTTATTCCATTATAAAGTCCCCGTTTCTAGGCCTCAAAAGGGCCCGGACCCTGGATTCAGCTCCTGTCTCCTGAAAGCCTCGCTGAGGAGCGATACAGCCCCCACCTGTATCCTCGACCTTTCACTTACTTCCTGCCTCGCACTGCCCGGTGCAGCCCGGCCCTGCCTCTAAGTCTGCCAAAAGTATGTTATAGTTCCAGCTATCAGTTCAGTCCTCCTCCTTTGCATTCCTAAGCTACTGAACTGCATCAATAGTTTCCGTCGTTGTCTAGCCTTCTCGTCTCCCTGTTAGAGAAATACTGTATTTAATGGTCATTTAGTATTCTTCATCACGCATTTCATGTAGAATAATGCATGGTCCAGTCTTAGAATCAAGTTAGCCTCTCCCCTCATGACTTCTAGTTTATATCAACATGTTCCCTAAACATTAGATACCAGATAGGGTTTAGGTACATGTCGCTCCGACCCTCCAGACTCTAGTCTCTGTTCCTAGCACAGAGTTCGTAGCCCCCAGCTTCTCCTAGTAACACGTCATTGCCAGTTTTCGCGCACCATTAGGTTAGAGGTCCCGGCTCCTTAGGTAGCCCCCTCCTATGTGTCCGCCCATTCATGACATATTCTGTTACGTTTTACTTCACATGTCTAAGTAAACTCCCAGTTACACCTCTTTTTACTGTTATCTCTCGCGACTGCTACACGTCATGCCTTCTGCTCCACCCACTGCTACGCCTACTGCAATGTAATGCTATGTGTTTGCGTTATGTATATAAATGAATGTCTTGTTATTGAATGTTAGCGCGCTCATCCCAGACCCAGCCCCGGCAGCTGCCGGGCCTCTTTTCCCCTGTCATCCTGTTCCTATGCAGGTTGTCCTGATCCTGTCCTTATGCTGTAATAAACCTGCAGAAACTCCTAACTACCTCGAATCTTGACTCTTATTTATTGAGCTATCTGTTATTCATTCATTCATCCAAAAATAGGGTATTATTTATTTATTTACCACATAATGGCGCCCGAATAGGGACTTGCCCTTTCCCCACGCGTCGGTGAAGCCACGCCGACCCCCTGACCCTCTGCAGTCGTGACGGAACCATACCGTGCACCTGGCAGATATTTCTGCTTCAAGTATCCCTCAGGCCCACGGAGGAGACGGAGGAGGCGGTCCAGCATCCGAACGAGACGGTGGAGGAACGCGGCGAGTCCCGACCAGAGCCCAAGCCGAGAGTCCAAGGTCCGAGGTATCCGGAGGTCCACCCGTAACTGAAGTCCGAAGTCCGAAGTTCGTCGTCGTAGTCCAGTCCCGTCCGAGGCCTTCCGTTCCGTGCTGCCCGGTGAGTACCATTGCTGGGGTAGTGTCTAGACAGGGTCAGTCTAAATTGACTCTGGTCCGTGGGTTGGTGGTACCCAAGCTCACAAACGAAGTGTTCACCTAGGTGGATACGGGTCTTGATGTGTTCCTTTATGGGACCGGTATGTTCCGTACTGTTATAGCAGTGCATCCAGTAACTCTAGTCTGTTCCGTTCTCGAGAATTCTGTTCTGTTTTCAGTATTTCCAGGTAGTATTCTGTTCGAACTGTTATTTACGATATTGTTTAACGTATTTCCAATGTCGTGGTATGCCTGAATTGTTTCCCCAATTGTTATTGTTTTTCGTGTATTGTATTGTGTTCCGATTCAAGTTTAGAATGCCGCTCTTTTCCAAGTTACGTCAGTTAAAAACTAGAAAGGGTCTGCTGGAAGCAGCAGTTCCTGTTCCGCCTAGGGACAGTCCAGGTCACTTTATGTATCAGAAACATGGCATAAGCGCCATATTGTATCTAGATTTATGGGTAGAGTATACCAAACAGTTAGAAGAAAAGTATAGATGGCCCGTATCGGGTACATGGGATGCCGAATGTATCATGCGAGTAGAAGAAGCATTATGGAAAAAGAAAGCCAGACAGTCACAGAAAGATGCCATCGAGTTATGGCGTAAGGAAGCGCATAGAAGAACGGAAAAGGAAGTCAGAAAGTCAGAGTTAAGTAGAGAATCCCAAGAACGAACCCAAGAAAGAGAATTAATCGAGATAGGTGAACAAGTTAAAGCCGAACAGTCAGACAGACAGAGGCATGCCCTTATTAAGGGTATGTATCCTCTCCTTGCCGAAGGCTCGCCAAAAGCGACCCCAGAGGCACCCAGTAATTTCCCGCCACCATTAGTTCCGACCAAGCTACGTCACAAACCGACCGCAGCTGATATTTTTATTTCGTCCTATTTGGACGACACAGTTCCAGAATATGCAAATCCTGTTCGCGCTCCGCTAGTCCCTGTAAATCAGGCACTTCCCGTTCCTCCAGACACCGGAGTACCTGTTACGGTACCCCCGGGTCAGCCTGCCATACAAGTTCAGCCCACGTTACAATTACCGACCCTGCAAGCACGAAGAATGTCAGTCGACGATTCTAGTCTAGGGGCCGCAGGAGGAGGTCCTCCTCAAACCCCGCCGCCACACAAACGTTTATCAGCACTCGAATTACATGCTCAAGCATCACAGCGTACTCCTAAAAGTAATAAGTCTGTTACAGAAATCAGACAAGCCCTTGCCGAATGTGTTTATGATCCAGTTCCAGGCGAATATAATATGGTTTTATATTCCGTACGCGTAAGAAGGGTGACCGAGTATCTAGTCACCTTACCAAATATGAAAGAAGATCTAGACAGAATATATCGTTTCATCCGTACAGGGGATGATCCAGAAAGTATTGGCGAGATCATGTCTCAAAGGAAAGCCGAGATTCAGCTCATGATATTAAAGTTCCTGATCAATTGTCTAATAAGAGAACAAGATTACCCGTCTAAAGATCCCGCCGAAATGAGAATCCTGACAAGGTGGAGTGATAATATAGCCGAGGGTAAGCACAAGACCATTAGTGCCATGGAAAGTATGTACAAGAAAATTCGTAAAGAAATAGTAAGGTTACACGAACAGCGTAAAGCAGCACAAGTAAGTGAGAAAGAAAGTATCTCTGATCCTGAAGAGGAAGACGAGAATCCCGCCAGAATAGCGTATGTAGGGAAATCCAGATTTCCAGATCGCCATTTACGTCTAGAACCCAAGTCTATTTTTCATCATCCAGCACCAGAACGAGAGCCTTGTTCTCTAGAACAAGTATTTCAAGCTACCGATCACATTCTGAAATCACGAGTCGGTTATAGCGAGTTAAGCACCATGCATGAACAAGAATTAGCCCGATCAGCAGTCCGATGGATTACTGATTCTACCACTTTTCCAGACGAAATAGTGGCACAAATGTTTCTGAAACTGCCCCCAGCCGAGCAACGACTGGTGGGTATGTATATGATCCAGCACCTCATTACTCAGTATGAGGGTCAACACTCTGATCCAGGCCCGTTACACGATATCCTGAACGAGTTACTCCAGTACAGATGGAGAGGTCTAGGTACCGATTTAATTAGTGTTATTCTAGAACAGCGTCACAAGTATAGAACGTTCCTGAACCCGCATTTTGTTCACGTCTCACCCCCAGAAAGTAAACCATTCTACATAGACAGACAGAATCCGCTACGAGAAGTCCACCCAGTCCAAGGGGCGGGTGGCGTAATGCAACGAGTGTTTGTATACACTCCGATTTCAAAGATGGAACTCCTCGAAATGAAAAAGCTAATTCCCTGTCATGACAAAGATCCAGCAGGGTTCCATAGAGAATTAAAAGACATGCTCCGTATGGGAGAATACACGTACCCAGATGTCATTAAAATGTTAAAGGTTCTGCTACCCGCAGGGGTGTATGAAAAGTTAAAGGAAAAAGAATGGGAGGTGGGAGAGAAAAAGATCGATTGGACAGCTCTAGAAGCTGAAGACAAGGCACGAGTACCAGGTACCGGTCTTGGAGATAAATGTAAAGAATTACCAGAATTATTGATTCAAGTTTTACCCAGATTATTGACAACTAGAAAAGAAGACTGGGATGCCATCTCAGCCTGTAAACAGAAACAAGATGAAGACATTAGTGATTTTTATTCTAGATTTGAGAAATGTTTCAGTATTAATAGTGGTCTCAAGACAAGTAGTGAGTCATACCCTCATCTTTTCGTTACCAAATTAGTCGAGAATTCAAGTCCACAAATTAAAAACCGAGTTTTGAAAGTCGAAAGCACCTGGCAAGCAAATACTCCGTCCCAGATGCTCCAGATGCTCCAGTATCACCAGAATAGAATTAGAGAAGAGCAAGAACACGAAAGAAAACGTATGAAAGACACGAAAATGAAAGTGCTAGTTGCACAATCTATTCCTCAAGACAGTCAGAAGAGGGGTCCGATTCAAGCCAGTCATCCTGCAGCTCCCGTTAAAGGGAACTGCAATTATTGTAAACAGCCAGGTCATTTTATAAACGAGTGTGCAGTTCTGAAACACAACATAGCTACTGGTAAGACTAAAGAAAGACCACGTCCGCCGAGACAAGAACAAGTTTCACAGATTCCTCAGTCACAGAATGCACAACAGACAGTTACAGTACCGCAGCCTATTGCTGCAACACAGCACGTTACATCGCAGATGTACCAGTATGCACAGTCTGAGTATCCAGAGTACCAGTCATATTCATGAAACAGCCTAGAGAGGGAGGTAGGCTTGCCTCTTATCGAGATACCTGTAGACCAAGAAGGTCCCTATGTACACAGTCAAGTATTAGGGAAAGACAGAAAGTTTTTGATCGATACAGGGGCAAGTAGGACCACAATTAGTCACGCCGAAGTTCCAGGGGCTCCGCTCTCAGGCTCAAGAAATGTTTCCCTTGGATTTTCAGGAAAACCCATAGTTAATGAAATATCTCAGCCAGTTACTCTAGAAGTAGGTCCATTGTCCCGTACTACTGATCTGTTACTTACTAAGGCATGTCCAGAAAATCTGTTAGGTATTAAGACACTGAAAGAGTTAGGTGCAGTTATTTGCTGTTCCCCAGAGGGAATACGTCTGTTCCTACGTGACTTTAAGGGTCACTATGTATTACGAGATTTTGATTCCAGATTGTCTAATGTTCCGCAGCATTTATGGGCGCAAGGTCCAACTGATGTAGGTTACATGCAAATCACACCCTATCGTGTGACTCTCAAACCAGGTGTAGTGTTACCCCGAATCCGACAGTACAGATTGCCACCTGAGGCTGTAGCAGCCTTATCCAAAATTATTGACGAGCTCATGGCTCAAGGAGTAGTTGTAGAAACTGACTCCAATGTATGCAATTCTCCGATCATTCCAGTCATGAAACGTACTGATCCAAATGCACCCCCAGTATATCGATTAGTGATTGATTTACGAGAGCTTAATAAATGTATTATTCCTCAGTATCCAGTTGTTCCAGACATTTCTTCCCTGTTAACTGCCATTGATTCCGAAGCCATGTTTTTCACTGTTATTGACCTCAAGAATGCATTTTTTAGTGTCCCAATTCATCCAGACAGCCAGTTTCTTTTCGGATTTTGTTTAAATGGAAGGAGCTATATGTTTACACGCGCTCCTCAAGGTTTCACAGAAAGCCCTAGTATTTACAGTCAAGCACTCAAGAGACAACTAGACAATATTCACATGCCAACTGACACTGCCCTGCTCCAGTATGTCGATGATCTACTGATCACAGCCCGTTCTGAACGTGCTTGCGAGCGAGCATCACTTACAGTTCTGTATTTTCTAGCCGAGATGGGGCACAAGGTGTCACCTTCAAAGCTTCAATTCTGTGTCCAGCAAGTGGTATACTTAGGACACTTGCTGTCCAAGAGGGGTAGGCAGTTGACACCCGACCGTATCCAGTTAATAGCGAATCTTCTCCAGCCCAGAACCCAGAAGGAGGTACGTGCTTTTATCGGCCTTACTTCTTATTGTAGACAATGGATTCCCCAGTATGCATTTCTAGCCAAGCCACTGATACAGTTAACGACACAGGAGGCAGCCGTATCGACTGTCCTCCCTTGGACATCTGAACATACACTTAGTTTCAACGAGTTAAAGAAAGCCCTATGCCAAGCTCCAGTTCTAGCTACACCGAACTACAGTAAGCCTTTTACACTTTTCGTTACAGAACGCGAAGGTACAGCATTATCTGTTCTCACACAAGATCAAGCAGGTCAATACAAGCCCTGTGCTTATTTTTCAAGCACATTAGATCCAGTCGCCCAGGCGTTGCCTGCGTGCCTCAAGTCAGTTGCAGCCACAGCACTAGCTATCAGACAAAGTGATTCCATAGTTTTAGGACATTCCCTGACAGTACAAGTTCCACATTCAGTAGAAGTTCTTTTAAACCGAACACAAACTCAGCACTTGACAATTGCACGTTTAACAGGTTATGAATTGACACTGTTCCAGCCACACATAGAAATTAGACGCTGCAATGTCCTGAATCCTGCTACACTGTTACCATCAGTTAATTCAAATCCAGACACACATGACTGTGTGGAAGTAGTTAACGTTACGACAAAGCCAAGACAAGACCTGACAGACATTCCGTTACCAGATCCTGACCTGACACTTTATGTGGATGGTTCATGTATGAGAACTAGTAC
Source organism: Lissotriton helveticus (assembly GCF_964261635.1). Lineage (NCBI taxonomy): Eukaryota > Metazoa > Chordata > Amphibia > Caudata > Salamandridae > Lissotriton > Lissotriton helveticus. The sequence continues at coordinate 2,092,342,129 of NC_136061.1, forward strand.
AGGAGAACTAGTCGCCGCATATGCAGTGACTACTGACACTGAAGTTATTGAAACACACCGTATTGATACCCTGTCCGCTCAAGCAGCAGAGCTAGTTGCTCTGACACAAGCCTGTATACACGCCAAGAACCTGAAGGTTAATGTTTACACAGATTCACGTTACGCATTCGGAGTTGTACACGACTTCGGAGTGCTCTGGCAGGAGAGAGGTTTTATGACTTCTCATGGAACCAAGATTCAGCATGGTCTCCTTATTCAAGCTCTGTTAAATGCCATACATTTACCGACATCTATTGCTATCATGAAGTGCAAAGCACATACGAAAGTTACTGACATTATTTCCCAAGGTAATGATCTAGCAGACCGCACAGCCAAGCTTACAGCACAGACACCAGACATTCCAGTAAACATGACACATACTCCAGATCTGATTACATGCATGACAGTTAAGGACCCTACACAAGATGTCATAGATATTCAGTTACATGCTACTCCCGATGAAATCAAGAAATGGTCTGTACAAGGAGGGGTCCAGACAGATCAAGGATGGTTAACGAAGGGTAGAGCCACATGGTTTCTCCCCGATTCTATGGTTCAAGTTATTATCAATACCGCACATAGTCCAGCACATTTAGGAGAAAAAGCTATGTTAGACAGTATCCAGAACATTTGGTTCAACAAGCATTTACGAGCTGCAGCCAAGCAGAAAGTCCGTACCTGTATGATATGTTGCCAGTTTAATCCAGGTAGAAGTGTCCCGGTGGAACAAGGTGGTTTCCAGCCCCCTGACCACCCTTTTGAGGTCCTCCAGATGGATTATATTCAGATGGAGCGATGTCGAGGTTTCAAGTATGTCCTTGTAGTTGTATGCGCTTTGTCCAGGTGGACAGAAGCATATCCAGTCCCAGATTACACAGCCGCGACCACTGCCAAGCAGCTGGTTCGTGAATTCTTCCCTAGATACGGACTCCCTAGAGTCGTATATTCTGATAACGGTCAGCCATTCTCATCCGAACTCATGAAACACGTTTCCCTGTTGTTAGGGTACCAGTGGAAGTTCCATTGTGTACGCCATCCAGAAGCAGCTGGACTAGTCGAGAGACATAATCAGACTCTGAAAATCCGTATAGCAAAAATCTGTAAAGACAAGGGTGTGGACTGGTTAGTAGCTTTGCCAGTCGCTCTATTTTACATGCGTATGGTCGCACATTCCAGATCAGGTCTGTCCCCGTATGAGGTCGTATTCGGCCGCCCCCCTAACATGTGGGGTACTCCTAGACCCCGAAGTATTACCGATGTTTCATGTAATATGCTGACAGATTACCTAGCTTCCTTGATGTCTGCCCTCAACTCATGTCGTTCACAGGTTGCCGCCGCATTTCCAGACAATACAGAGGTGGCACCGCACGAGATCGTTCCAGGATCCTTGGTGATGGTCCGCAATTTTGACAGATCAAGTCCGCTGGAACCACGTTGGAAGGAGCCACGTCAGGTCCTCTTGACCACCCGAACTGCCGTCAAGTTAGAAGGCAGGAAGGGGTGGGTCCACCTCTCTCATGTAAAACTTTTCAAAGGACCAAAGCCAGACTTCAAAGACATTGCCAAGAACATTTCCCCGGATTCGAAGGATTGCCAGAACATTGTTTTAAAGGACTGTCCCGCACCAGACTTTATTACAACCCCTCCCTTGGTAGAGAAAACTCCGCAACAGGAGTATAAGTTAAAGCTCAGGTCTAATAAGTCAGCCAGTTTGATTGTATAAGTCCTCCCCTAGGTGAAACGGTTAGACTGTTTCTGACATGTATAAAATAGACCCCCATAGTGAGAGAGTCAGTCAAGGTTCACTCAAATGCATCGTTTTTCTGAGTTTCATACTATTCATCAGCATAATGATTTCCTGCACCAGTTATGCTTTCTATCTGTGTTTTCCAGTTCCTCATGTAAATATGTCTGCTCATGCTACAGTAGAGCACACGTTTAGTGATCTGCCTCCTCACGAATATTCATACCGCCTCGCCATGCGTAATAACACATTCATCCGTATGTTACATTATTCACACCAGACCAGCAATGCCACTAATTGTTGGGTGTGTGGTCGACTCCCCCCTTTCCAGACATCGAAGGGAGTTCTGCCACTGTTTCCTTATCCATTTTCACACAATGGTTCGTGTGGAGCATGGTCCACGCTAACGTCATCCTCAACAGATATGTCTTTTCTTAACAGTACATGTTTCCCAGACAAGCAAGGTTTCCCCCATAGAACAGGTTTAGATCTAGAAAATGAAGTATATAATTTAGGAAATTATTCGTCGAATTTCATGGTTCTGAATGTTCAGTCTGATACTACTCCAGACTCACCCGCTATTTCAGTACTACCAGTCAAAGGCGAATTATGTGTCCGTAGTTATGGTTCTGTACATATAGGTCATAGTGAATGTACTACTGTTATCCAGTATAGTGACAGTAGGAAATCTATTTTTAAAGCTTCACGTCATTCTTATTTTGTTTGTGGTCAAACTGCATATGTCCGTCTGCCCCTCGATTGGGAGGGAACCTGTTACATTGCTTTCCTACTGCCACCTGTTTTTCTAGCCCCACCTGATTATCATAGGAATTCTTTCTTAGTACACACTAGACACAAGAGAAATCTCCCGATTGTCGATTATACTGAAACCGCCGCAGAGCAATTCATTGATATAGATAAAGGTGTTTTCCCTTATTTAGGTACAGTTGTAAATAGTAAGCTTATTCGTAGGTTAACAAGAACCCTTGAAGCAGTAGTAGATGAGACTGCCTCCGCTCTAGGTAACTTAACTGAAGAGCAATCCTTTATGAGAATTGTCGTTTTACAGAATCGTCTCGTCCTTGACGTCATACTGGCCGATAGGGGCGGGGCCTGTAGAATTCTCGGATCCAGTTGTTGCATTTTCATTCCAAATAACGCGCCGTCTGTTTATTCAGCTATAACCAGACTCCATAAAATTGCCCATCTGTTACATCAAGATCCAGGCACCTGGACATGGTCCGGTTGGTTCTGGAATGTAATTTCCGCATGGGGATGGAAAGTCCTGTCCTTTCTAGGTATTGCAGTAGCGATCATATTTAGCTGCTGCCTCTGTATACAATGTGGCCCTGCGATTTGCAGCATGTGTGCTACCTCTTGTATTCCTAGTCCCAAGCCCCGTTCTAAATCCCGTTCCAAGACAATTCGAGACGAGCAAATGGTACTGTATGAAATGATAGACGGTATCATGAATATTGATGTTTCCTGATGGAAACGTAGTGACAAGGAGGGAATGTGGAAAAGTAAATTTTGCCATGTTCTGTGTCCCTACGCCCCATCCATCATATGTTATGAATGCATGACCAATATGCATATGTTATTCCCCATTTCTGATTAATGACGCAATTACAGTTGTGTCCACCTCTAATATGTTAGTTTCCAGTCCTTGTGAATACTACGAATATCAGGCCTATGTAAAATAATGTTGCCACGTTTCTCAGTGTGCACGTTATTCCATTATAAAGTCCCCGTTTCTAGGCCTCAAAAGGGCCCGGACCCTGGATTCAGCTCCTGTCTCCTGAAAGCCTCGCTGAGGAGCGATACAGCCCCCACCTGTATCCTCGACCTTTCACTTACTTCCTGCCTCGCACTGCCCGGTGCAGCCCGGCCCTGCCTCTAAGTCTGCCAAAAGTATGTTATAGTTCCAGCTATCAGTTCAGTCCTCCTCCTTTGCATTCCTAAGCTACTGAACTGCATCAATAGTTTCCGTCGTTGTCTAGCCTTCTCGTCTCCCTGTTAGAGAAATACTGTATTTAATGGTCATTTAGTATTCTTCATCACGCATTTCATGTAGAATAATGCATGGTCCAGTCTTAGAATCAAGTTAGCCTCTCCCCTCATGACTTCTAGTTTATATCAACATGTTCCCTAAACATTAGATACCAGATAGGGTTTAGGTACATGTCGCTCCGACCCTCCAGACTCTAGTCTCTGTTCCTAGCACAGAGTTCGTAGCCCCCAGCTTCTCCTAGTAACACGTCATTGCCAGTTTTCGCGCACCATTAGGTTAGAGGTCCCGGCTCCTTAGGTAGCCCCCTCCTATGTGTCCGCCCATTCATGACATATTCTGTTACGTTTTACTTCACATGTCTAAGTAAACTCCCAGTTACACCTCTTTTTACTGTTATCTCTCGCGACTGCTACACGTCATGCCTTCTGCTCCACCCACTGCTACGCCTACTGCAATGTAATGCTATGTGTTTGCGTTATGTATATAAATGAATGTCTTGTTATTGAATGTTAGCGCGCTCATCCCAGACCCAGCCCCGGCAGCTGCCGGGCCTCTTTTCCCCTGTCATCCTGTTCCTATGCAGGTTGTCCTGATCCTGTCCTTATGCTGTAATAAACCTGCAGAAACTCCTAACTACCTCGAATCTTGACTCTTATTTATTGAGCTATCTGTTATTCATTCATTCATCCAAAAATAGGGTATTATTTATTTATTTACCACACTTCTTTGGGACTAGAAACACAGTGCTGATAAAGCTGTGACTGTGAGGATTTGTTTTCACAATCGCTCCTTTTTGCATCACTGATGCCACTTCGGCGTCCCTAAAAGATTTCTCTACTGAGGTAAAATGTAATGGGTTTGGTCTGTGATTTTGTCATGGTGTTGCGTAAAAATTTATATGAAAGCCTTGAACTGTCTGGAGTACCCAAGGGTTGTCTGTCAGGGTCTCCCACTTGTGTACAAACCAGGCAATCCAACCCCCTACCTTGACACCCCCACCCTGAATCAGATTTACTTGAATAGGAAGCATCTCTGTCGTTACTCTACCCAAAATAGCCTCCTTTTTGACTTTTGCCTCTACCACCAAGATTTCTGGTGGGATAAAAATTGGTTTGATTGGCTCCCCCACGTCCTCTCTGGTCGAAGCCTCTGGAGGTCTGACTAAATCCACGGGAGGTCACGCGACCCCTAAAGCGTGTGGAAGATCTTCTTGATATTGCTCTGGGCTTTGTCCAGTGCCAAGAATGTCGCAACATAGGGGGCGTGGCTAGCAGCATGGCCGAGTGAGTCGCACTTTGCGCCAGCTCCGGCTAGCCGAAATAATCCGACACTATTACCTTGATCCACCGACTCTTTAATCACGGCATGCTGTGGTGCACGACTGGCTGACCCAAGCGACTGCTTTTGCTAATCTTCCTGAGACACAAGAGCGCAGGAATCGCTGAGAAACAGCCGCCGGACTCGGAGCCAGAGCCAAGATGGCGGCGGCCGCGTCAGACTGTTGATTCACCCGAGGCTCGGACCTGAGGGCCTCCTAGGGGGCGGTGGAGCTGCGGCCCTGTGGCGCTGACCGTTTTGGGGGCTAGAGGCTGTACCGGAGCCCTACATTACTGCATCGGGACTCGCCTGGATCTGGCGGAAGCGGCGGACCGGAGGAGCGTGACTTTCACCTGGCCCCTTCCCCCACGCGGCGCGGGGATTTGACAGGCGAGATCTAACAGGCGGAGCGCCCCGGGTCCGGACCCCTGACGAGACCCGGGTGTGCGGGCTGAGGTAGCGGAACCCCATGCGAGCTAAGAGAGTGGGGCCCGAACCCATTTGCGGGGTGCAGAGACGACCCGACCGGAGTTGAGGAGCATCACAGCCAAAAGGAGACCGACCCCGCTGCTGCCTGGAGATCGGGAGAAGGAAGCAGGTCAGGGGGTGCACGGTGCGGTGCTGTTTGTTTGCAGCTACGCACTGCGTGTCATATACCCAGTGCCCGGAGGGCTCTGCCGGACCGGGGGACTGCATGGGAGCGGACGAGCGCTGACATCACTAACTCGTGGGTTGAGTGCCCCCCCCCCCCGTTGCGCCCCCACCCCCTCCGTACGGGGCTGAGAGACTCCCTTCTGGCCCTGACTTGGCCGGTTGCCCCAGATGGCCCGCTGCCCCTGCCTCCCGCGCCCAGAAGAAGATTGCTACAGCCTGAGGCCCTTTCCTACCGGGCCACTCTCCTGAGGCCACTGGCATCCTCCCCAATACGCCTTGCTGGGCCACCACTCCGAGAGCACGGTGGAGGGAAGAAGTGGTCTGCGGGCAAGCACTCAGACCCTGGATTCGGCCCCCCCCCTGCGCTAGAGAAGCCAATCCGCCATGGGGAAGAAGGAGGCGGTCGCGAAGGCGCAGAATGTCAAGATTGCGCTCCGCAGGATCCGCATGCAGCAACAATGCTCCACCTTCGGACCTTCCGAACACCCTGAATGTATCTCACAGGGTGTTCAGACGATACGGTGAGGGAAAAACCCCAAAAGGGGAAAAAACCCAAAAGAAAAAGGGAAGAGGGAAGGGACAGCAGGGGAAAAGAAGCTGCAAGAAAAAACACACAATGGTTAATACGATTCTTAACCCTGCTCTCATTACATTCTCACTAGATAAAGGGCACTATGAATCACCTGTAGGAAGCCTTGTGCCTTAACCTTCATACAGCTGTTTTCTTCTGACTCCCTCCTGTCCTGTACAACACAAGAAACCTTATTAACATATGTGATGAACTCTAGCTGCCTATAACACAGGTTCTCACTAAAAACCTACCCCGTAGCCTGAAAGCTGAGAGCTCTGAAGAATAGACCAAAACGCAATGTATGCAAAGTGATTCGATCCAAGAACGTAAAGTCACAATGAAGTGCAACAAGCACTGTGCTTTAGAATGAAAGAGAATCCTTAGTCACTGCCAGCAGAATCCTCCTTCGCTATGAAACGTACTAATGTGCCCAACACCGTACCAGAGGTAAAAATGTTAAACCAAACACGGCATGGCGTAGTTCCTTCACTACTGCCATCCGCTTTGGCATTTATATTCCACAAGGTAATGTACATGCAACGTCATGTCTTCATGACGGTAATGCGGAGGACCTCTCCCCCCCTACATTCCGCCACTGGAACGTGAAAACAAACACCCTCCAAAATGTGCACACCTCTGAGTCACTCTTCCCGAGGGTACTAACCAACTCCTTACATCAATCCTCACAGCCGCGAGGCACTGTTGAGCTCGTGCAGACTTGCTCCGAGCCGATTGCAGTTATATAAACAAACGTGCTAGCGAGCGCGTGATAAAAATACCAGATGCTTTCTTCCACGGGATGAACGGAGACCGTGTTCAATCCCCACTGGTCTAATAGGATCCAGGAACCTCAGGAACCAGGCGCTCCCGCAACCACAGTAGAATCACGAGCCCCGATCACCCGGTTCCGCCCTGCAATATCCTGCAGTACCGCTGAGGATCATGGGACTTGTAGTTCGGGCCCTATGCATCATGGGAACTGAAGTTCTGGTAGGCGCACACTGCTCTAAACCCTGACACAGAAGCAAGGCCTCATAGACAAATTTGCAGTGGCGCAGCAGAATGGCGGCGGAGAGGTGACAGGATCGAACTCGGACACAGCTCTCCTGATGAGTGCGATACAGGCTTCTAGAGCGGACATTCAGGCGTCCAGGGCGGCCCTTGAAGTGAAAATCGGTGAGGTGGGGGTGGAGGTCAATCTGCTACGGCAGGACTTCAGAAACCTTACGGAGAGGGTCACCACGGCGGAGACACGATTGGGGGAGGCGGAGGATGTCATACACAACCTCCTGAAAGATGTTAAAGACCTACAGACGGCGCACAAACAGCTCCTATGGAAGGTGGACGATGCCGAAAACCGGGTGAGGCGGAACAACTTCCATTTTGTGGGATTTAGAGAAGGTATCAAGGGGGCCGACATGGGGGAGTTTCTGCGCACGTGGCTGATCGAGATGCTGCCCCGGGCGCACTTCTCCAACTGCTTCATCATTGAAAGGGCGCACAGAGCCCTTATGGCCAAGCCACTGGCGGGGGTGCGGCCAAGGCCGGTCATCGCGAGGTTCCTAAACTTTGCCGACAGAGACTTGATCCTGCGAGAGGCCAGAAAACTAGAGAGATCAGACTTGAGAACGCTCAAATAATGATTTTTCCCGACTACAGTCAGGAGGTACAAAAGGCCCGGCGCTCCTTCGATACAGTAAAGGCCAAACTCAGAGAGCTGAAAATTCAGTACATGCTCCTCTTCCCGGCGAAACTAAGGGTCATCTATAAGGACAAAACGTACTTCTTCGTGCATCCGGATGATGCGTGGCAATGGTTAGAAGAACGCCCACCTCTTCGCAGGCGGGAGGGGAATGAGACGACTGCGTCGAGGACAGACCCAGTAGCTGGAAACCTGTGGGAGCGGGTACAACCACAGAGGAGACATAGATCATGGGGACGGAGGAGGACACAAACGACGCCGTATCCACCACAGAATGGATCCCAAAGGAAGGAGCGAGACCCTGGCTCACCGCGGCCTGGAGACCCGTCTGGGTCTAGGTTTAGCGCACTTGCTGTAGAGGAGCATACAGAGTTAGAGAGCGAAACGGGAGGAGAACTGTCCGAGGTCGAGGAAGGAGAAGATCAGTCGCTCCACCCGATGGCACTGGCCATTCAAGAACTGGAGAGTGGGCCTGCCGCTGATAGACCCGTGATGCCGGACGAGACTGTCCCCCGCGGCACTTTATTGGTCAGGATGGTGGATGAACACGTTATCGGCTAGACCGCATGGAACCACGCAAGTGACACACACGCACCTTTAACACTTGTTCAATACTGAGTTCTGTTTGATTATTTTCTCTTGTTTCTTCTTCCTATAGAGCACTTATACTCAACGCTGTGAACTTTGAACTACTCGGCCACTTAGGCCATTGTGTGATTGACAAGTTGGGGTAGATCTACAGGGGAGGGAGATACCAGGGAGGACGACAGACCTTTTCCCGCCAATAAGGCCTATCGCAAAGGGAGGTAGAACGTGGGCCTGTTGGGGGAGGAAGGTGGGGTGAGGGGAGGGGCGGAAATGTTGGGAAATGTTTCTGAGCTGGCTTAAGCGCGCAGAAGGCGGCACGAGGGGGGAGGGCGAGGGCATTGGGGGGAGTTGGAGGGGAGGGGGGGAGTTTTACACCACAAAAGATGCATTCACCTGTCAGTAAGGCACGCGCAGGGCGCAGCACACTCCACCGCGCAAAGTCAGATGTCCTCCGATATTATGTGACAAGCTCCACCAGACATCGACATACAGCCGGCGCCGACCACCCACATGGGATATCCGGGCCCTTGTTCACTCACCACCAATATGATTATGGGGAGCCCAGAAGGAGACACTAGAAGTAGGGGGAGCGTTAAGGTGCTGACATGGAACATAAACGGCTTAGGCTGTAGGATCAAACGTGGATTAGTCAATAACTACATCAAGAGGTCAGGGGCAGACGTAATACTCCTTCAAGAGACACACCTGCAGGGCACCAAGTGCGCGTTCTTGGCGAGAGGACAATATAAGGTTCTAGCGCACGCAGGGTTTACCTCGGGATCCAGAGGGGTTGCAATATTGATTAAAAAACACCCACCAATGACAGTAACACGGGTTTGGAATGACCGTCAGGGTACCTATGTGGGAGTGAGCGGGACATGGAGGAGAGGAGAGTACACATTTATCTCAGCCTATGCCCTGCCTAAACTACAAGCAGATACTATGAAGGGAGTGTCAGACATTATACTCAACACATCAGACACTGTACAAATAGTTGGGGGGACTTCAATGACGTAATGAATACGACTGCAGACAGGACAGGTACACGAGAGGGACCTCATCCGATGACCCACTAGCTAAAGTCATGACGACACTGGGCCTTATGGATGTATGGCGCTGGCTGCACCCAGACACACAGGCATACTCATTCTACTCCGGAGCACACAAGGTCTACTCCCGACTGGACTATATCTTTATGGCGAGACAGGCACTACAGGTGACAGACTCAGCGGAATATCATGCCCGAGGGATATCTGATCACTCACCCCTGGTAGTGCAATATGGTGGGAGGAGAAGGAAAGGACCTACACTCCTTAGACTCTCGGCTTGGGACTTGCAAGACCCGGATATTATAAAGGGGCTGACAGCTGACGTAAAGGTGTACCTGGCAGACAACGTGGGGACTGCGGATAGTGCTATGGGAGGCGCTTAAAGTAGTGCTTCGAGATAGGGCTCACTGTAGATTGGCGGAGGCTAGGAAGAAGAGACAGTCTGAGATCCAGACCATGGAAGCATCAATACTAAAGCTGGAGAGCGAACACCTACTCAAGAGGGACATAGAGACGCAAAGACGCCTCGCCGATACACAGGCTCAATACAGACAACTAGTGACTAGGGAGGCTAAGACGCAAGCACTAGCCACTCTCCACCGCATCTATGATGTAGGATGTAGGAGATAAATCTGGGAAGCTCCTGGCATGGCTTAGCAGGAAAGAAAGGGATGACCGCTGGGTCGACAGAATACGGGCGGGTCCTGACGACTGGGTATGTACCGATGACAAGATAGCTGAAGCCTTTGCTGACTACTATGAAACCCTGTACAAGGCCTGGGATCTAGGATCCAAACTGGAGGCACTGCAATACATGACAACCATCATTCTCCCGACTCTTGGCGAAACACTTGTTCAATACTGAGTTCTGTTTGATTATTTTCTCTTGTTTCTTCTTCCTATAGAGCACTTATACTCAACGCTGTGAACTTTGAACTACTCGGCCACTTAGGCCATTGTGTGATTGACAAGTTGGGGTAGATCTACAGGGGAGGGAGATACCAGGGAGGACGACAGACCTTTTCCCGCCAATAAGGCCTATCGCAAAGGGAGGTAGAACGTGGGCCTGTTGGGGGAGGAAGGTGGGGTGAGGGGAGGGGCGGAAATGTTGGGAAATGTTTCTGAGCTGGCTTAAGCGCGCAGAAGGCGGCACGAGGGGGGAGGGCGAGGGCATTGGGGGGAGTTGGAGGGGAGGGGGGGAGTTTTACACCACAAAAGATGCATTCACCTGTCAGTAAGGCACGCGCAGGGCGCAGCACACTCCACCGCGCAAAGTCAGATGTCCTCCGATATTATGTGACAAGCTCCACCAGACATCGACATACAGCCGGCGCCGACCACCCACATGGGATATCCGGGCCCTTGTTCACTCACCACCAATATGATTATGGGGAGCCCAGAAGGAGACACTAGAAGTAGGGGGAGCGTTAAGGTGCTGACATGGAACATAAACGGCTTAGGCTGTAGGATCAAACGTGGATTAGTCAATAACTACATCAAGAGGTCAGGGGCAGACGTAATACTCCTTCAAGAGACACACCTGCAGGGCACCAAGTGCGCGTTCTTGGCGAGAGGACAATATAAGGTTCTAGCGCACGCAGGGTTTACCTCGGGATCCAGAGGGGTTGCAATATTGATTAAAAAACACCCACCAATGACAGTAACACGGGTTTGGAATGACCGTCAGGGTACCTATGTGGGAGTGAGCGGGACATGGAGGAGAGGAGAGTACACATTTATCTCAGCCTATGCCCTGCCTAAACTACAAGCAGATACTATGAAGGGAGTGTCAGACATTATACTCAACACATCAGACACTGTACAAATAGTTGGGGGGACTTCAATGACGTAATGAATACGACTGCAGACAGGACAGGTACACGAGAGGGACCTCATCCGATGACCCACTAGCTAAAGTCATGACGACACTGGGCCTTATGGATGTATGGCGCTGGCTGCACCCAGACACACAGGCATACTCATTCTACTCCGGAGCACACAAGGTCTACTCCCGACTGGACTATATCTTTATGGCGAGACAGGCACTACAGGTGACAGACTCAGCGGAATATCATGCCCGAGGGATATCTGATCACTCACCCCTGGTAGTGCAATATGGTGGGAGGAGAAGGAAAGGACCTACACTCCTTAGACTCTCGGCTTGGGACTTGCAAGACCCGGATATTATAAAGGGGCTGACAGCTGACGTAAAGGTGTACCTGGCAGACAACGTGGGGACTGCGGATAGTGCTATGGGAGGCGCTTAAAGTAGTGCTTCGAGATAGGGCTCACTGTAGATTGGCGGAGGCTAGGAAGAAGAGACAGTCTGAGATCCAGACCATGGAAGCATCAATACTAAAGCTGGAGAGCGAACACCTACTCAAGAGGGACATAGAGACGCAAAGACGCCTCGCCGATACACAGGCTCAATACAGACAACTAGTGACTAGGGAGGCTAAGACGCAAGCACTAGCCACTCTCCACCGCATCTATGATGTAGGATGTAGGAGATAAATCTGGGAAGCTCCTGGCATGGCTTAGCAGGAAAGAAAGGGATGACCGCTGGGTCGACAGAATACGGGCGGGTCCTGACGACTGGGTATGTACCGATGACAAGATAGCTGAAGCCTTTGCTGACTACTATGAAACCCTGTACAAGGCCTGGGATCTAGGATCCAAACTGGAGGCACTGCAATACATGACAACCATCATTCTCCCGACTCTTGGCGAAACTGATCGCATGGACCTAGAGTCTGACGTCACCGAGGAAGAAGTTAGGGTGGCACTGACAAAACGCCGAGTTAGGAAGACCCCGGGCCCCAATGGATTCCCAGCTGAGTTTTTCAAGAACATGGCTGATCTCCTGACCAGACACCTGCACGGCCTCTTCCTGGACGCTGAGGAGGAGGGGCAGTTCCCACCGGATATCAGGCAGGCCACGATTGTCCCAATTCATAAGACAGGGAAACAGGCAGAATATTGCACATCATATTGCCCCATCTCATTGCTGAACGTAGAAGCAAAGATCTATGCCACAATACTGGCTCATCCCAGGGCTGATCCATATGGACCAGACGGGGTTCATCCCGGAAAGGGCGACTAGGCACAACCTGCGAAGAACACATAATTGGCTTTGTGCAGTAGAAGACAGAGCAGAGCCACATTGGTTCTTATCACTAGACGCAGAAGAGGCATTCGTTGGCCCTTCTTGGAGGGAGTGTTGGAACAATTGAGCTTTGGACCTAAATATAGGCGCAAAATTAGTATACTCTACGCAGACCCTCGTGCCCGTGTGAGGGTTAACGGGACAACGTCAAGGGCCTTTCCCATCCAGCGGGGAACTCGCCAAGGGTGCCCCCTATCACCCATGCTCTTTGCTCTTTGCTTTGCCTTGTCTATCGAGGTGATGGCCTGCGCGGTAAGACAAAACAAAAGGATCACAGGGTTCCGGATGGACGTACAGGACGAGAAACTATCACTATACGCAGATGACGTCCTACAATACATCACGAACCCGAAAAGCACGGTACCAGCGCTATTCGACGAACTGGCAAGATATGGCGCTAGGTCAGGATACCAGATCAACTGGCATAAATCGACGCTCTATGACCCCAGAGGACGTAGCGACTGGCCCCAATTGCCACAGAGGCTGCAGACGACAGATGACGGATTTCAGTACCTAGGGATATTTGTCACAACCGACAGCACCATCTCGTACGACCGAAATGTTAATCGTGTCATACGCGACTTAAAACTTGATGCCAGCAGATGGCAAACGCTTCCCCTGACAATTCGTGGCAGGGCAGACATGTTTAAAATGATCTCCCTCCCAAAATTCCTCTACGCCTTTCAAAATTAATATTTCCCGGTGCCACCGAAGACTTTTCGTGACATACAGGCGGAGCTCCGGTCCTACTTATGGCTGGGGAAACACCTTATAGTAGGGCTGACAACGCTGCAGCGCCACCAATATGACGGAGGGATCTCCCTTCCAGATCTTGAAGCTTACTACTGGGGCAGAGCACTTAGCACCCATTAATGACTGGATACACGCACCCGCCACACACCCCACGTATGCCCTAGAAAGGTACACCATGGGTACACGTTCATGCCTCCACTACATTTACGGTGGGAAGGGTCAGGCCAGATTGCTCCCAGCTACCAAAATCACGCTTAGGGCATGGAACAGAGTATCGAATATCACGGGGTGGACCCATAGACCTACGAGGCAGACCCCGCTATGGGAATGCTCATGGCTTAAAGAAATAGGCAAGCTGAAGGGGTTCCAGGGATGGGACGCCATCGGCGTTTCCACTCTGGGGGATGTAGCCAAAAATGGAGAATTGAAACCCTTTACCTCCCTGCAGGCTGAATTTGGACTGCACCGCTCCCAGTTTTTTAAATACATACAACTGAGGCATGCATGGAGGGCAGAAGCTGCGCTACAGGAACCGCTCCCTGAATATGCCCCGCTAGAAGGCCGCTTACTGCAGGAAAGTATGCCTGAAAAGGCTGTATCACTGACCTACAAGACGATCATGAATAATAAACCGGATAAACTGGAGGGTCCGCGAGCTAAGTGGGAACAAGAACTAGGGGAGATGGATGATGTAGACTGGGGGGTGGTCCTGATGCACCCTAGGGAGGTGGCAATCAAGTCACGCTTACGCCTGATCCAGTTCAAGGTCCTACACAGGGTATACTATGATAGAATACGGCTCCATAGAATGGGGAGAATCTCCGATCCTAGTTGCCTGCGCTGCGGACACGATAGCGGGAGTTTCCGCCACATAATATGGACCTGTCCACATATTCAGGCATATTGAGTCGCGATTACTACTGAACTGAGTGAAATATTGGAAGTAGACATACCACTAGACCCGAAGCTCATCCTCCTGGGGTGACCAATGACATAGACTTGGCCCGTCCGCTGCTAATCTTCCTAGTGTTAACCTTAGTAGTGGCCAAAAGAGACCTAGCTAGGAAATGGGGGGCACCTGATACACCCCACCTGGAGGAGTGGAAGAGGGATCTAGACATGTACATGGCGGCTGAAAGGGTCACCTATATAGCGAGAGGATGGCCAAAGAAATTCCGCAGAGTATGGAGTAAATGGAGACACTATCATGGTTTAGACGGAGGTCTATGAGGGGGTTCACGAATGTGTATATTGACTTGTTGCGGGAGGATGGGCTGTGAGGAACCATGACGATGGGTGGAAATGCGGGCGATACTAATGTGAAAGAACATTTGAAATATGATGTTGGGACATTGCAATCTGACGGACATGGAGGGGATGTGGGGTGGGGGGCGCGGGGACACTTCTTGATGGTGACATGCTTGTTATGTATCTTCTATGTGGAAAAAACAATAAAAATGTTTTAAAAAAAAAAGAATGTCGCAACATACTTCCCCAACTCTTTGACAAACTTATCTCCGAACAGTAACCCGTTCGCCAGGGTCCCTGCTTCGGTCGTGGCCATGTCCGCCAGCTGCGGATTAATCCTCATTAAGAATGATCGTCTCCTCTCGGTCAACAGTGCGCAATTGGCATTGCCCAAAAAACAGAGAGCCCTCTGTGCCCATTCCAAAATTTCCATAGCATCTAATGGTGTATTGGAATCCTTGGCCTGAACAGCCACATCCAGAATTTATGGGCAGAGACATCTAACAGTTTATCCTGACACCCTCTCCATGCCCTGTCCATCCCCTTATTTGGGTCCTTTGAAAATTTTATTCGGATCTACCTCCGGTGTTTTGGCTGTTTTGCCTAACAAGGCGGGTCTAGGGCATCGCAATGTAGTGCGTACCTCACGCTCAAAGCCTTGTCGAAGCTTCTCCTGCACATAGTGAGCAACCTCTACTCAAGGCACCCTTTCGGTAGATCTTGGGTGTTCAATATTCTTGGGGTCGAACAGCAAGTCCTTATTAATCGGGACTGGGGTGACGTTATGAGTCTTGCATTTCTTTTTGGTCTCCTTCTTAGATTTTACATGGTCTTGTTCAGAGTTTGAGGTATCCTAGTGGCTGGAGACAACTCCTCTGCCTCCCCTGTCATTAAAAGGGACGAATTTCCCGTCGGGAGGGACACGTCATAACCATCGTCCTCAATGACACTGGACGCCACCTGGGAAAGGTTCTCCGCAGAGAAGTATCTTGATGGTTTGCCCAAAGACACCTTAAATTTGCGTTTTCCATAATTTTTCAGGGCTTGGGAAATGGTTGTAGAGCCTTGATCAGCGCCCTGTTCACCGAGCCCTGGACGTGGGTATCCAGGGCTTCAACCAATTTTTCCTCCATTTGGTGTTCGTAAGGCACCTCTTCATATTCTGCGTAATTGTCATAATCAGCCCACTGATCAACCTCCTCATACGTAATACGACATTGTGTAACAGGAGGTGTGGAGGAATTTCAGTGGGAGGAAACCCACGGGTGTCACTGATATCTTAATTATGCACAATAATAGTATTAGAGTGGAGTAATTGTCCCTAGCTAGCCTGTCCCTAACTTGAAAGCACACACCAAACACTCACCCTGGCACTAACTTCTCCAAAATTGTGCCAAAACTGCTATTATTACTCCGTGGAGGGAGCCACCCCTTAATGTCCCCTCAGGGAGAGCCTTCTGATTCTTACTCACCATGTCGCGCAACAATAATTATGCAAAACTGTAGGCGCTGAACACAGACGCACACAATCGCGATACGCAATGCAAATATCAACCAGTAATCAGAGAAAAAAATACACTTAACTCGCTACTGCAGCAGCAAAGAAAGAGGAAGAAGTTTGATGTCACAGACATTTTTAGTAAAAGAGTGTTATGTGATTGGTGCATACACTGGAGGGGGTTGTCCTTCCGGGGTTATGCTAATTTAAAGTTTTTTATTGGCTGCTGTTTTGTCAGTAAAATAATGAGAAGCATAATCTGAGCCTCCGTGGACTGACATAGAATTCGACTCTGGCTCGTCATGCTAAACATGTCGACGTTGTCAAGTTTTTGCCAACCCCTTGTATGCAATTAAGGATGGTGAGCACAGAGGGCAATGATTACAGCATTAAAGAGTGTATTACCCCTGCACTGGTGCCATTGGCTAAATCCAGTTTGATCAGTGCCATCTAGAGAAATTTGACAGTTTAATGTCAAGTAGTGGATTTAATGGCTTCAGGCTAGTGATTACTGCCTGCCCACAGGTACGCACTCCTAGCCGAAAGAAGTTGGCATGGAGAAGAGTTCTCCTTTGTTGCAGTAATAGGGGGCAAATACATAAAACATGAATTGGGGTTTCTTTTCATTGTTTGCATAAGCAGCAGCTTAGGTCATGAGTGGCTGGGCAGGACCAGGATGGAAGGTGAGCGCAAAAGGTATATTCGCCCAGTCTTAGAACCACAAACCAAGCTTTAATCCATATAGGGCAAACATTGGTAACCTAGTCTTAGGCTGTGATATCAGAAAACAGGTAAACCAGATACATAGCAGGATCAGATAAGAGAGGTGTGTGACCAATTCTTCTTTACCAACCTTGTTCAAAAAAATAATATTAACATGGCCAATACCTTTATTATCCGCCTAGTAGCTCGCGATATTTTTTTGGGGGGAGGGGCTGTGTTAAACAGGGCTGGTGGGGCAAAGTGTAACAGAGTTTACATTTTGTATTTCAGGAAACATACCTAATGGTATTGTAATCTTTTCCCCTACTCCGCATTCTGTTGGCTCAGAAGTCGAAAATGTGACTAACCAATAATATACTATTTTCCTATATAAACTAAAGGTTTTCTATGGGAACCTTGAAATGATGGGAAATTGATATTGTATATCTTAAACTATGTTGTTAACATAACATCCAATTGCATGTGAGACAAACTGAAGTTGCTGCGTTAACCACCGTTCAGAATAGTTCTGTTTCAGTTAAGAATGTGATTAATAAAAAATCTTTACAAATAAGAGATGCAACAAATTCCATTCATGTGACATAAATAGTAATGAAAAAAATACATTACAATTAAAACTGCAACCAAATTGTATGTGTAAAGCCATCAAAAAAAATCTTTATAAAAAGGCTCTTCCTAAAAATATGTAAATCTGCTTGCTAGTTAGAAATTATTTTTATTGGCAAAACAAGCATTTAACTGGTCACTTTTCTGATACCAAACTCTAAAAGTAGGGGGGCACCAAAGGTTCATGTTCATTTGGACGTCTATGTATGAAAAAAAGAGAGGGACCCCTTTAACCCAAAGGAATATTAATGAAGATGACGTTCAAAAAGCTATAGTCTCAACCTCAGCAGGAAAGGTGCCTGGTCCAGATGGGGTACCCGCTGACCTCTATAAAGCTGATCCAAATGTTTGGGCCAAGATTTTAACCCATGTTTTTAACGCAGCGTGCATTAAGGGTCTCCCCTCATCATGGGCCAAGGCGGTTATCGTCCCTATATTTAAAAAAGGAGCCCGGGACGATCCCGCCTGCTATAGACCAATCTCCCGTTTAGATTCTGTGGCTAAAATACTGGGAAAAGTAATTTTGGATCGTTCCTATATTCCCAATAGGCTCTGCGCATTGGAATAATATATCCTGCAGCTTAGACGTAGGACTTAAGTCGACTAGGTCTCTGCCGAATATATTAGACTTAATTGTGAGTGCCAGCTAGCTCAGAGGTCACTAGAAACTTTTTCTCGAAAGTACAAGAAGGGATTAGTCTCTGACAACCATATAACATGACAACGTTGTTTCCCCAGAATGAAACGTATCTCTAGAGTCGCAGAAACAATTGGCGGCTATTTCACTCAGTCAGATGTGCATGCTTCGTTTCACCAGAGTTGCTCAGAAATAGAGAGACGGGCGTTTTCAATAAAAGTATTTATTGAACAGTCTTATTTCTTAAGCATAAGAAATGCATTGCTACAATTGAAATGCTAGTTAAGAAGTACAATGCATATAATACGAATAGTATTATTAAATAGTACTGTAAGAGCATGATATGGTTTCTAAGCCATAAACATAGAATACATAAAATGCATAACATACATACAGTGATAAAATAGTGGCTAAAAGTACTCAACTGGTGCTTCTAAAATACGCCTACCCCGGTGTACCTAACCTAAGTCTAGTACGAGGGAGGAGTAAGTGTGGTGTAGCTTATGTCAAGTAATTTTCTGCCAAGAATCTGTTCCAAGAATTCTCTAAGGTTCTAATCAGCTCCGTACCTTGGTTTTAGAATGATAGAGGTCTTGTATCTCTCTCTCTCAGGACTCGATCTCCCAGCAACCCACAAGGGTAGCCTGGAAACACCGGAGCTGGATTTCTCTGCAAGAGAAAAGACAGCGTCTTCTAAGTGCGTCAGTTGGAGGGTTGGCTTCCTTCGGCACTTGCAGCAGCAGGGCGTCGGGCAAGTAGTTAGTCGATCTGCTCCTGAACCACCGTGTGTTTGACTGGGCAAATGTAGGCATATTTATACTTTGAAGGTGCCGAGTTTTACGTAAGATTGGACATAATATCGTCACTAGTGCCTCAGTTCCTTGAAAACTCCAGGAGTTCTTGGATACATTAGTATTCAAGCAGGGGGAAGTCCCTGACTGCTGAAGGCTGCTTTTTCCAAGAAATCGTTGTGGATTCTCGTAGTTTAGTGGAAGTAGCCATGCCGTATTTGGGCTGCACAGGCTAAGACTAAATAAGTAATGATTCCTATGCCTATATAAGGATTGGGTGAATTATACCTATATATGGGCATGAATCGGGAACATTTCACTAGGGTCCTAGATTCCCACATAACACCCACTCCACGATTATTAAGTTCAATAATACCTAAGCACTGAACATATCTAAAGCAAAGTGTTCACAATCCCGCCCCAAAATACAAAAATGCATTTGAATAGGCTTGTTCACATGAAATGAGTATATACTGTATGCAAAAGTTATAGGCGTCATCTGAAATCAAGCATAAATCATGAGCATATATTCTCTCATTAAATAAAATGAAAGTACATTCATCCATTGATACCTGAAATCTGTCCCATAGCATACGTTTTTAACTGTGTTTGTTTTCAAGGTGGAAGCCAAATATTGTCATTTAGGAAGTTCAAACACGGAATCTTGTTCTCTAAGAATAGTTCTACTTTAAAATGGACCAAAGTGTGGGCTGCCTGGATCACTTATAGGGGAGATATCTGCGAGCCCATTCCTGACTCCGACCAAGATAGCTCAGATGATGATTCAGGGGATGATTGAGAGGGTGGGTGGGTCGATGCTATTGTTGGGATTGCTTTTGATTACCAAGGGAGTACTGAGACATATGAAAAGTGTCGTCAAAAATGTCATGTACGTATTGTAACTGGATGTTCTCTACATGCGAAATGCTACTTTTAAGTTTGCTGTAAAACCAATAAAAACATGTTTAAAAAAAAAAGAATAGTTCTACTTTAAGCAGATTACTCTGTGCCAAAAAGTTCTATTTTGGAAAAAGTTTAAATTAGCAGATTGTTTTGAAAAATGAAGGCCGAATTTCAGAGTTCAGACCGCTGTGTGAAATAATCAAAAGTTATTCTCAGGAGTGTCAGGAGAAAACATCAGATCGTCAAGGCTGGCAAAGAAACCGTCTACCGTAGTAGGTGAAAGTGGAACCACTTCAGTTAGCAGATCAAAAGTGCAGAAGTGTGGATCATGGCCGTCAGCGTTTGATGCATTAGCAATGTCCGTAGTAGATGGTGCCTGTATGCCCGTAGTTTCTCGTATCTCACCCTCAGTTAGACTTGCCGGTGAGACCTCAATGAATGAGAGGAGAGGAGTTGGCCTAACGGCTAGGGCGCTCGACCTCGAACCTGGGGATCTGGGTTCGAGTCTCGGTAACGACGCCAAAACCTCCTGTGATTCTGGGCAAATCACTTAATCTCCCCGTACCTAAAATGAATGTGTGTCCGTCCTCATGTAACGTAACTTGTGCTATGTAAAGCGCTCTGATACCTGATTCGGTTCGGGTCTAGTTCGCGCTATATAAAACTCTGCAAAAAATAAATAAATGCCGTCCTCAGAATAGGCAGCCGTTGGGGGCAACACGATGCATGAGCCGTTACTGGACCTAGCAAAGTATCAACATCCGATGGCAGTACTGATGGAAGTGTAAGACAAATGTCCAACACGCATTCCTGTCCGTAATGCAGGCATCGAAGAACAGGTAAGATGCAATCTTGCCAGATTGGTCTGAACAATAGAAACCAGGTTGTGTTCAGATCTCTTAAACGAGCCAAGCCAAGAATCTGCAAAATTCTCTCACGATACCTCATGGCAAGGAGGCATTGTTCCATGGTAGTCTGGGTGTTGTTGGTGGCCGGACTTGCCATATCAGAGCAGAAGGAATAAAAATAGAATTCCTGCTACTAGTCCCAAGATGAGAGGCAGGCCGCCGAACACAGAGTGCACGAAATTTGGAAAAATGCCGAGGACTGCTTAAAACGGTGTTAACAGTCCCAAAAAAATTGTCTTAAATACATGTGCGATGCCACTGGTATCAGACATGTTTAAGATTTGACTTCACATTTCTGCGAAATGTACTGGGCAGTTTGTTGATAATAATGCATGTATCTCTGCGGAAGACCTTGCTACTTGCAGATCATACGTTTCTCTAGATGAGGTCAGATGCACATTTTTTTGTAAAAGAATGGCTTTCATTCTGCTTAAAGTATCAATTCGTGTAGAAGAGATATTCAGTGAAGGCCATAAAGCTGTCTCCCTTCCTGTGTCGCTTTTTGGATACAATACTTGCATACAACAAGTGACCGTGGATGACACAGTTACAAGATAACTTTTTCTTGGCAACATGCCCCAACTGCTGTGATCATTGAGCATAACGTAGCTGCCATTGGATAGCTGTCTGAAAATCGGTACTATCGCTGTGGAGGGCGAACTGTGCAGGTGGCAAGAGAGGTTATTTGCAGAACGTTTGCAGGCTCCGTGCAAATTAATACCCTGGCACAAAAGTGTACCACTCAGTGAGTTTTTACAATTCTTACCACTAAGGAATACTTCATGTCCCCCATTCCAACATTTGTGTGTGTATTGTAAAACCCAGGTCGACTTAATGTATTCTTTACCCAACCTTTCATACATGCCCACTGGTATATGCTCCAGACAATACTGAAACAGGAAGGACGTCACTGGTATTGTAATGGTGCCATAAATTATCCATTCAATGACAGGCTTCTCAGAAACTGTTAATTGTAATCTTTCGAGTTTTTCAATGCTCAGCACCGTATAGTCTGCTCCTCTTTGTGCCAAAGAGATTTGTTTATCTGTAAGGTTAAATACAGCAAACAATGACATGGTATTGATTAAATGCCAGGGCACATAGCCTGAATGCAGATTTTGCAATGTCCAGCCTAGCAGCATGATAGAACGTATTTGAGACTGGCCATGTTGTAACATTAACAAGTCTTGTTCCATGATGTCAATGGCAGATGACATGATGCTGTCCAAAGAATAAATTCTGGAGGACAGAGTCGTTAACCCATTGTCCACTACAGAGAGGCTTTTTTCTAAATTTATACGATCAATTTCTCGTATTCTTTCTGCAGTTTCCATTTGCGTCACTTTCCATATTTTGTTGTATGCCGCATATATTCCGGCGTATATGAAATGTTTTTGCCGTGGTTTGCGAGGCCCCATTAAGAAATCTCGCAAATCATTGCTTTCTTTAAGTAAAGATAAGTGTTGTTTAATTTCTGGAAGTGGAGATTTCTGAAGCCACTCAAGGCACAGCTTCCCCACACTATAAGTTGTTACTATCCCTGGATGTTGTCTCTGAGAATATCTTGGATCTGGCCAATTCTTTTTGAACCCCTGTGTTTTGTTCAGGAATCTATCTTGACATTTATTTGTATCTGTGGGCCAGATTAACCATTTTTTCCAATCAGGTTTAGTTCTGTTTTGTTTAATGATATATGGTACGTCTACCTCCTCATCTGAATTGCTGTTAATGTCACTTGTGGGTTTAGGTATAGATGGTTTGTTTAACTCTTTAATCTTAGCCAGGCCAAGACAAGACGTCTGTTGAACAGTGTCATTTAAAAACATTAGTTGTTCTGGTATAATGCAGGCTCTGAACAGGGCTTCTAAACCGTGCACCTGCCAGTCTTTTGCGCCCCAGACAGTTTTTGTCTCAATGTTGTCGTTCCAAAAGTCAAAACCTAATGTAGACAGCTGAGCATAAAAGTTTGCAGAATACATTTCTTTAGTATTGGTCAGCATTGTTTTCATACCTGTCTATTTATATTTTTAAAATAAAACGTTTCTGGATTGGTAACATTAAACCCTGAGAAGTACAAACATTTTTCTTGAAATGTTTTATAGCTGCCTTTCAGCGGAGTAGGACAATGTTCCCATTGATTGTAATGAAACACATTTCTAGGGCTTGCAGATTTATGCAAAAAATGGTGACCATAATGATTAAAACAATACATTTGTTCATAATCTGATGACCCTTCTAAGTAGTCATGTTCTGTAAATTTAGCTGACATTTCTAAATCTTTCATCATATTGTTAACAGTCTCAAAGTCCCAATCATCCGAAAATTTACTGGGTGCGACAAAGTCACTCAAAGAAACTTTAAACTGCTGAGAAATCTTCAATAATTCCACCGGACCATAGATGTCATAATCAGTTTTGTCCCATGCTATACCCCCAGGTATAGGAATGGCTGTGATGTTCACTGCTGACAGGCCTCTTCTTTCACGATGAGATGATTTGTAAGGTTTCAGGACCAAGTTGATTTTCTTACTTGCTGTGTCCATAGTACTATATTTTCCATCAATCATCCTTCCCAAGCTTAACACTAGTACGAGCCAGAGCAGGAGGAAAAATACACCTAATCCAATCCAAAATTCAATCCATGGTGAAACCAGATATGTTTTTTCCAGTAGATGAAGGAGTTCTGTTACTTTTTCCTTGAAGTTTGTCTTTGCTGGCTTATCCTCAGGTTCACTGGGATCCTCAGAAAAGTTATCGAAGTTGATAAAGTAGCCAGAAGCAGTTCTGTCAATTGTTGGGATTGCATCAGGATTACTTGAAATCACTGGAGCTGTTTCTCGTTTCGCCATATTTGTATAGTCAGATGTCACATCATTGTAGACAGGCGTGTCTTGACGAACTGTTATTTGGGTTTTCAGAGGTACAAGGTCCATGGCTTTGTTGCATAGTCCTTTTCGTACTGCAGGTTTATCAAAAGTGATTTCAGTTTGAACCCCTTGGATTGTAGCACGATTCGGTCATCTGCTACTTCTCGGGAGTCCACTGGGCCTACTACTTTTTATCGGCCACATGTTGTGGTTAGACCAGGTCGATGGATACAACCCTGTTCTCCCTTTTAACAGCATGGGGCGGTAGTACTACTGATCTTGTTCCTTGGATTGCCAAGACAGGTACTGCTTTTCTGTAAGAAGGCCCAAATTCCTTCTGACTAGATCCCAGATCTTTGGAATCCAGACAGGCCTTGCTGGGACAGGGGGTTTTTCTTCAGTGGGCGTTTGCTTCTGTATTGTATTACTCAGATTTTTTCTTGTTTCATTTAAGTCCTGTAAAACAGTCAAACGATCTTTGACATCAAAGGGTTTTTGTTCCACCACTGAAGTCTGACAATCGAGGTCTTCGATTATCATTCTAGTACCAAACAATATTTCATACGGAGTGACCCCACCCAGAGAATTTCTTGGCAGATTGTTAAGACTACGTTGGACACTTATTAGATGTTTGACCCACCCATCACCCAAACCTAATACCTTAGCTGTTATGGATTGCTTTATGTCACGTTTTTTTCTTTCCACTACCACAATACCCTCAGGATGGAAGGGACTAGAATACCGCAATGCAAGGCCCAAGCTAGCCATGGTCTCGTTGTAAGCTTGAGAGCTAAACGCAGGACCCTGGTCAGAATGTAGCGTGCCAATTGCGTATGTGTCGATAAAGACTCGCAAATCCTTTATAACAGTTCTGGCGTCAGCCGAGCGCTGGGGCCATATCCAAATAAATCTTGTGCAGGAATCCACTGCGACCATGATATATTTATAGTTACCATCCCTTTGTAAGGGACCACAGTGGTCTACATAAACACACGCTAGCGGTTTATCTGAAATCAGGAGGGGCGTCTGTGCAGGACGTTTCACTTTTGACACTTATTTTCTGGCAGATTTCACATTCTAGAACATAGTTTCTAGTTTGTTTCCTCATGCGCGGCCACCAATATCTCTGTTTTAATAATGATACTGTAGCGGAAATGCCTGCGTGTGCAGATGCCAGTCCTCCATGTGCTGCTAAGATCAGTCCTCACCTATGTTCCATGTTTGGAATTGCCCTATCCCCCACGCCAGGGATTCGAGCAAAAGGAACATTATTCGCATCAGTTATATATGAGTACTTTATTGGAAAGC
The DNA here is from genome assembly GCF_964261635.1 of Lissotriton helveticus. Lineage (NCBI taxonomy): Eukaryota > Metazoa > Chordata > Amphibia > Caudata > Salamandridae > Lissotriton > Lissotriton helveticus. Next base: position 2,092,367,211 of record NC_136061.1, read on the forward strand.
CTTTCGGGAGTGTCTTACCACTGTCTTTAACTGAAGCAGTGACAGCTTGCATTATGTCGCTGACTATTTATGTTTTTGCCCGAGTAATCGCAGCTACGGAAGCTGTTTGTACAGCTGCCTTCGCGGCTTCATTAGTCAATGAATTCCCTGTAACGTGAACGCCATCATGTTGATGACTCAGCGTATGAATCACGTCAGTGTTTTGTAGTTCTTTCTGCAAAAGAACTACTTGTTCCCAAAGCGTTTTATGCTTAATTGTGCCACCTTTTGCGTCTTTGAAACCTTTTGAACCCAGTTCTGCAAGTGTTTGTTGTAAGATTCAACGCAGAAATACGAATCGCACACTATTAGTGTGGGGAATTCACGATCGGTATTTTCAAGCGCCATCTTGAAAGCCTGTAGTTGAGCTCGCTGAGCTGTACAGTCTCCGAGCGATTGAGTTTTAGTGACCATAGGTCTGAATTTACCATCGCGCCAATGACTTTTAACGATCGCGCATGCAGCACTATAGGCTTGTTTACCCCCAATTGCGGGTTGTGCTGATCCGTCTGTATAGATTATACAGCCGTAATGTTCTAGAGGCAGAATTTCTGTCGGCAGAGGACATTCGTATTCGTGTTGTAGGAATTCTTGTGTCTTCAAGTAGGGGTCAAAAACGTATTCAACGTCTGTTGCAGCAAGAGAGTTAACCCATTGTATCCATCTTGGATGTAAAGCTTTAGCATTTGGAATGCTTGCTTTCGTTACTGCCTCTAAGGCAGGTACAGGTGTAACGATCATTATGCGTTTACCCTGCGCGAGAGCTCTCTCTTTTGCTACTGTAGTTTGAACCGCTGTCAGAATTTTTTCTGTTGAAGTGAATTTCATTTCAGCTTGTGTGTACAAGTGTGATTTGAATACAATTGGTACCTTTTCACCTTCATTGAAGGTCAGGTATGTGAACCCGCATTTCCCTGGGATGACCCGGATCACGAGATTGCGCGCATTGTTGCGTGTATCTAATTGTGTTTTTGCTAACATGTCTGTTTGTACTGAACGCAAAATTTCTGTATGTTTCTGAGTCCGATATGTTGGTTTGAAATCAGGTTTGATTAGTACGTAGAGAGGTTTAACCCTTTCTGTGTAATTCAGAACATAAGTTCTTCCAAAATTCAGAAAACCTAGAATTGACTGTAAGTTTTTCAGCGTCTTTGGAGGTTGGAGTAGCGCACATTTCTCAAGAAAGTTTGCTGCCAGGCTTTTGCCTTCACTTGACAACTCGTATCCTAAGAATAGGACATTGAGATGGGAAATTCGTGATTTCTTAAAATTTAATTTGTATCCTTCAGAAGCGAACCCAAGTATTATGGTGTTCACTCTTCTCAAGTGCACGTCCAAATCATCGTCTGTAAGATACATGTCATCGACATAAGATAATGCCTCATCATCGTACATTTGTAGTATTTCTGTTACTCTGGCTGAAAATAACCCTGGACTATTCTTGAATCCCTGGGGGAGACGGCAAAATTGTCGCTGTGTCCTCAAGATTGAGAAAGCGGTCAAGTGCCTACTTTCCGGTGCAATGTTTTGACAGAAAAACCCATTTGAAATATCTAATGTGGTTTTATATTTTTTGCACACAATGTTATTCATCAGTGCTGCACTATGTGCATTTTGTACTGCAAACATTTTACAACAAGAGTTTAGGTGTCTGTAATCCAAAACTAGACAATATGAATTGTCTGGCTTGGAGACAAGAAACAAAGGATTGTTCATAGATGAGGTGCATGTTTCAATCACCCCTTGATATTCAAGTTGATCCAAGATCTCCTTGACTTGTTTTTAGCCTCTTGCTTGACTGGATACTGCCTTTGAGCAGTAGGTTGATTTTTTAACTGGATTTTGTGGTGAGGAGAGTCCTCATCCCATCCTACGTGATTTTTATATAATGCTGGAGCCTGAGCTACTGCCCATTTCCTGGCATAGGTATATTTTTTATGATTTGGAATGTGATTTGAGAAGGCTGGCATAATTATCTCTTCGCCGTGTGGGCACTCCCTAACAACTGCAGGTGGGCAGTCTCTTTCAGCTAGAAGTATGTCATAACCCTTGGAAAGCTTGTCCCAAAAGAGAGCTTTTATTTTTCTAGTTATGTCCCCCTCCATCCGGAGTGTTACTTCATATAACTTGTGGGGTACACTAACCCTGGTGTCGGCAGTTTCAACTTGAATGCATTCATTCAAGTCCACTGTCTCCAGATGATGCTTCAGGATCCTGCGAACTATGGTTACTTCTGCTGCGCTGTCTAGCATTGTCTGAGCCCATTCCCCGTTCTTGAGTTGTGTCCTCAGAATCCTCGGCATGTCTGATCTTTACACTTGCTACCTTCTTCTTGGTGAATTGAGTTTTCTTATTTTTTGGAACGTGCTGTTCGTCTTTGGACTTCACGCGTTCTTCTTTCTGTTCTGACCGTCCTCTTCTTTCTGATTTCTGCGGTGAAGTCTGAAAGGTACGAGAGGAACGTGTATCATTATCTTGATATCTATCAGGTTTTCTTAAAGTATCCCTATTTCTGAGTTTGTACCTCTTTTCAGAGGGCTCCCGTTGGGGAGACCTACCGCCTCGTTGGGGAGATCTTCCTCTGGACTGGGAACGCTTCTCTCTAGGAAGCGTTTGTTTAGTGTTCTCCCACTTCTTTTTAGGAGTAGTGAGATTATGTTTGCGGTTTTAGTGGTATCCCACCCAAACTATCTCTACCTAGTTCTTCATAGGATTTTACAATTATTCTGGCAAGCTCATATGGTTGCTCAGTAATATCTGTTTCTTTTAGTTTCTGGCGGATTGCCACTGATGCTGCTAATAGTATAGCCGAGACCTGTTTGAAATCTTTCAGTAATTTCATACCTAGATTTAAAGCCGGTTCTGGACCGTATTCATTTTGAATCTGTCTTAGAACGTCTGGTATTACCGCCATGGACGGAACGCCATGTGTTTTAGTGTATATTGAAGCAAAGACTGTCCCCCAAGTGTCACAATCCTCTACGTGTGGTGCAATCCCCATAGGTAAACAGATTGTCAGAATCCTGTGTTTCTCATGAGGCGTACTATCAGGAAATACTGCCTCTATTTGAGTAATTTTTTGAGCTACGCGGGTGGACCCTGCGGGCAGGTACATGTTGGCGCGAGGGTGACTGAATGGCCAGGAAATTCTGCTTGGCTCCCTCTATGCCCCGAACACAGAGCAGCCTGCCTACTTGGAGAGTCTGAAACACATCCTCCACCCGTACGCTGGACTTCCCTGGTTGCTGGAGGGGGACTTTAACATGGTACTGGACATACACTTAGATAGGTCCTTTCCTCCCCTTCGAGCCGCGACAGTGGCGTCCACCGCGCAAGCGTTTAGGGTTTGACTCGTACACTGGGGGGGGTGTGACCTCTGGCGTGTGCAGCACCCCACAGACAGAAACTACTCCTTTTACTCCCCAGTCCATGACCTACACGTCCGCCTGGATAGAATAATCAGTACCCAGTTCTTACTCCCGCTCCTTGTTGAGACAGAATACCTAGGGAGAACGCACTCGGACCATAATCCCCTATGGTTCAAGATCAGTTGGGAGGCAGGCCGCCCCCCCGTGCCCACGTGGCGGCTGCAACCTGCTGCGCTTGAAGATGCCGAGTTCCGTTCCTCGTTGAGCATGGCTATCTTAGCCTACTTTGAGGATAATGAGGGGACGGCGAGCAGCGCACTGGTGGAGTGGGAGGCACATAAAGCAGCTATTCGCGGGCATTGCATAGGGGCCATGTGGAACATACGGAAAAAGTTATCGACTTCCCTAACGAATCTGGAGTTGAAGCTCCACCGCTATATAAGGGATGGGTGCGCACTCGCATGCGCTCAGTGACCTACGCACACAGCACGCGTCGCTTATGGAATAACTGCGCTGCCATAGCTACGCGGCACACTCTGCTAGAACGCATGCGAAGCCGGATAGAGCCGGTCGATGGTTGGCCTGGTTGGTGCATAGTGAAGGACGTCGGGCCCCCATAGGCGCACTGCGCACTGCGGAGGAGGAGGTGGTATACACCCAGAGAGAAATCCATTGCGCTCTGACCGATCATTATAAGCAACTATATCATTCTCGAGGAACAGGCCCCCGGCACACGCAGGACGCGTTTCTGGACGCCCTTACCCTAGCCGTGGTAACTGAGGATCATAGGGGCGCGCTCAATGCTCCACTCACTCTGGAAGAAGTGGGAGATGCAATTGAGGAATTGGCGGCCGGCAAAACTCCCGGGCCTGGTGGCCTGCCCGTGGAATATTACAAGGCAAACAGGGATACTCTGGCGCCCCTACTCCTTCGGCTGTTTAACACGGCCTTAGACGAAGGTTCGTTCCCCCCGTCTATGCGGGATGCATTTCTAGTCTCCTTACCTAAACCGGACAGGGACCCCACTGTTTTAGGCTCGTATAGGCCGCTGGCAATGCTAAACGTGGACTATAAAATTTTCACAAAAATCTTAGCAGAGCGACTCGCGGCAGTGGTCACACACCTAGTGCACCCCGAACAGAACGGGTTCGTACCGGCAAGATCTACGTCACTGAATCTCAGGAGGTTCTTTCGGGTGGCGGCGGATGCGACGAGGGACTGGCCCAGGGCAGGGTGCCTGATAATTGATTTGGAGAAGGTCTTCGACTGCCTGGAGTGGAGATACCTAACTGCGGTGCTCTCACGCTATGATTTGGGCGAGGGCTTTTTACAAGTGGTTCAGCTCCTCTACAGGTTTGGGTGCGGCTGGGTCCATATATTTCCGAGTCGGTAGCGGTGGGCCGGGGCACTCGTCAGGGATGTCCCCTGTCCCCGCTCTTGTTCGCGCTCGCGGTGGAGCCATTGGTAGAGATGTTGAGACAGACATTGAGAGCGGGGATTCCATTGGGCGATGCGACCCATCAGGTCTCGCTCTATGCGATGACCTACTTGTGTTCGTTGGGGATGTGGCGCGCGTGCCAGAGAGGCTGACCCAGGTGCTAGAACAGTTTGCAGTTGTCTCGGGGCTTAAAGTTAACGCGGGCAAGTCATGTCTCTATGCCTTCAATGCGGAAACAGAGGATCCAGGGTACTGTCTTGGTGCCACGAGGGTCCAATGGAAGGCAGACACCTTCCGGTACCTAGGGGTACAGATCTACAGACAGCCGGCTGACCTGTTTGACGGCAATCTAGGTAGGGCAGTGACAGCACTTAGATCCCAGATACATTTTTGGACCACCCTTCCGCTGACCACGATGGGCAAAATGGTTATGGTCCCTAGACTCCTGTATTATTTTGTCAATCTGCCTCTCTATGTGCCGCCCTCCTTCTTCACATCGCTCAATAAAATGCTACAGGATTTCATATGGGGCACGGCCCGACACCGGTTGGCGCTTGCGAAATTGTTCCTGCCAAAGGACAGTGGCGGACTAGCCGCTCCCTGTTTTGAGCATTATTTCCTAACGGCGCAGCTTCAATGGGTCGCCCGCTGGCTGGCGGACAGAGGTAGGGAGGACACCGCCACAGCGGAGCCACCGTACTCACTGGAGCGAATCACTCGGCTTTTTCACCCACTGGCGGCACCCGCAAGGCCTGTCCCGCTCCTGCTGGCAGTGGCATATAGGTGCTTTCGCAGAGCCCTCTACATCACTCGTACCGTGCCTACATATGCGCCTGCGGTGCCTCTGGAGGCTTTCCTGGGGGGGCGATGGAGTCCTTGCGCGGCCCATGTTGGACTGTTGGAAAGAGGCAGACATACAGACATTGAGAGACCTCTTCCGGGATGGCGCGCTGGTACCATATGTGACTCTGGTAGCAGAAGACAGGCTTCCCCCTGTGGGGTTCCTGCTGCACTGATCCCTAGTGACAAAGATGTCGGCCAAGTGGGGAGCCATGGCAGCGGATTCTACAACACATTTAACCGTGCAATACCTGCATGTTATGGGGAGGGGTAGGCACCTGGTATGCTGGTTTGCGGAGTCGTCGAGGATACATACGGGAGTCAGTTTGACTTCACTCAGGGCTAAATGGGAGCAGGACATGGGCAGGACATTGACTGACAAGGAATGGGATAGAATACTCAAAAGCCCTGTGCGCATCCCCAGAAACCTACGCTTCCGCTAAATACAACTCTATGTAGTGCACAGGGCCTACCTCACACCTGCACTCATAAACAGATATTTCCACCGTGTGGATGCGTCATGCCCCAGGTGTGGGGAACTAGATGCGGGGCTCCTTCACCTCTTATGGAGCTGTCCCAGGTTGGGCTCCTACTGGGGTGCAATCGGTGAGTTGCTCTGTAGATGTACTGGACGCACTATACCCCTGGAGTGGCCGGAATACATATTGCATCAATTTAAGAGATCACCCAAAGACAGGGCGTCCTCTCGCTTCTTGGACCTTGTGTTGGTGGTGGCTACGCGCCTGCTTACGAGGCATTGGAAGACGAGCGACCCGCCAAGTGTGCAGGCGTGGACCTCATCCCTTCAGGCGTGGGCCCGAGCGGAGTGGACGGCTATACGCAGGGAGGAAACGGATGGCCTCCGGAGGGAGCCCATGACGGAGCGGTGGGAGTGCATGCTTGGTGTCTTGCAGCAGGATGGGGAGGCGGAGGGCGCTGGGGATGCAGAGGATTGAGTGGTACCATCAGAAGGCTGGGGTGTGCAGCGGGATGAGCTCCAGTTCAAATAAACATCTGAATAACACCTTTGATTGCTGGGGCACGTGGGCTCCTGGTGTATAGTATAGCTGTGATTCACGAATGAGCGCGTGAGGGGGAGAGGGGGAGGGGCTTTTCTCCGGGGGCGGGGGGGACTAGTAGGTATTGGGGTATTTACCTCAGCTGCAATTGTTACTCAATTCCTTTTCCTTTACTGTTTGGTTTCAACTGTTATTTTAAAGTCAATCTTGTGTGCAAATCTGATGCTAGGAGGATCCATCCTCAACTATGCTCATGCATGAAAACTTAGCGTGCGGACACCTATGGACTCACCTTGGGGCGATGGCCCCGACAGCAAGTTGATGGCCAGCGCTGGGTGGGTATTCTTCCTACTAATTGCGCATATGGATTTGTACCCCCCGTTTATCAATTGCTAAGTCCGACGTGGTATGTCTGGCGTGCCCATTTGCTGTGCCATTAATGAGGAAACAAACGAGTCCAATGCACTGTGATTTCTTTATTGTAATGTTTCTCTTTAAAAATTGCTAATAAACAGATTTGACCAAATAAAATGTCCGCATGACATATTGAACCAATTGTCTATGAATTTTAATTAACTGTTTTAGCTAAGCTAACAATTCTGTATCGGACATCCTTTCAATGTCTGGATGTGGTGTATGGCTGGCTAGTACCGGCCATGTTGCTCCTGGTCTACCTAGTGGACCGAGCCTGGTAATGTGATTTTGATGTTGTAGGGCGCCTTTAAACCAGAGCTGATGCTCTTGGTAAGTTAATGGAATTTCAATGTCCTCGAAAGGAACGTATTACGCTGGAGGTTCTTCTGCTTTGTAGTAGTGGAACTCACGTGTTCTCGCATTAGCTGCTGGAAACTGAATCCATGAATAGAATACGTCTGTCTGCCGATATTCATGTGCCTCTATGACAAAGATTACTCTGCCACCTCTTGCTGATACTCCATTGTTTATTAATTTGTAAGTTATACTTTTCCTTACATTTACCGGGAGCAGTATAGCATCCGTATCATTTTCTATGATATTAGCGTCATCTAGGATCGCTTGAGCTGCTGCTGCAGCTCTCTCCAATTTGGTATCACTAGCCGCCATTTTAGTCTGCTGAGAATTTGCAGAACAAGTTTCAAGGAAACAAAGATTAGGTGCACAATATTTTGGAACATTGTATCCTTCAACGTTGTACAAACCAAAAACTAATACATAGGATTTTTCGTCCTACTCAGTTTTGGCGGATATCATCCTTTCACCCACTCCAGACATCATTTGGAGTTTTTACGGGAGAAAAGGGGTCTGTGTGAAAAGCACGACTGAGTTACTTTAGTATCTAGCGTTAAATTATCGCCTTGCCCCACGTTGGGGGCCATGTAGTGTAGTTCCTATATTCCCAATAGGCTCTGCGCATTGGAATAATATATCCTGCAGCTTAGACGTAGGACTTAAGTCAACTAGGTCTCTGCCGAATATATTAGACTTAATTGTGAGTGCCAGCTAGCTCAGAGGTCACTAGAAACTTTCTCGAAAGTACAAGAAGGGATTAGTCTCTGACAACCATATAACATGACAACGTTGTTTCCCCAGAATGAAACGTATCTCTTGAGTCGCAGAAACAATAGACGGCTATTTCACTCAGTCAGATGTGCATGCTTCGTTTCACCAGAGATGCTCAGAAATAGAGAGACGGGCGTTTTCAATAAAAGTATTTATTGAACAGTCTTATTTCTTAAGCATAAGAAATGCATTGCTACAATTGAAATGCTAGTTAAGAAGTACAATGCATATAATACGAATAGTATTATGAAATAGTACTGTAAGAGCATGATATGGTTTCTAAGCCATAAACATAGAATACATAAAATGCATAAAATACCTACAGTGATAAAATAGTGGCTAAAAGTACTCAACTGGTGCTTCTAAAATACGCCTACCTCGGTGTACCTAACCTAAGTCTAGTACAAGGGAGGAGTAAGTGTGGTGTAGCTTAAGTCTAGTAATTTTCTGCCAAGAATCTGTTCCAAGAATTCTCTAAGGGTCTAATCAGCTCCGTACCTTGGTTTTAGAATGATAGAGGTCTTGTATCTCTCTCTCAGGACTCGATCTCCCAGCAACCCGCAAGGGTAGCCTGGAAACACCGGAGCTGGATTTCTCGGCAAGAGAAAAGACAGCGTCTTCTCAGTGCGTCAGTTGGAGGGTCGGCTTCCTTCGGCACTTGCAGCAGCAGGGCATCGGGCAAGCAGTTAATCGATCTGCTCCTGAACCACCGTGTGTTTGACTGGGCAAATCTAGGCATATTTATACTTTGAAGGTGCCGAGTTTGATGTAAAATTGGACATAATATCGTCACTAGTGCCTCAGTTCCTTGAAAACTCCAGGAGTTCTTGTATAAATTAGTATTCAAGTAGGGGGAAGTCCCTTACTGCTGAAGGCTGGTTTTTCCAAGAAATCGTTGTGGATTCTCGGAGTTTAGTGGAAGTAGCCATGCCATATTTGGGCTGCACATGCTAAGACTAAATAAGGTAATGATTCCTATGCCTATATAATGATTGGGTGAATTATACCTATATATGGGCATGAATCGGGAAAATGTTACTAGGGTCCTAGATTCCCACATAACAACAGGTTACCTTGACCAGGCCAATATCATCTCTGATCTGCAGCATGGTTTTAGGCAGGGGAAAGGAACCTTGGACCAGTGTTTAAATCTGAATCTAGTTATTGGAAAGTACACCATTTCCAAGAGAGGAGTCTTACATCTGGCTTCCACGGACCTAACCTCAGCTTTTTACTATGTCAACAGGTCTAAGCTGTGGTTAGTGTTGTATGATCTAGGGATAGATGCGGAGTTAGTGTCCTTTCTGCATACTGCCCATGAAAACACCACAGCAGCAGAAAGGTATAATACAGATGGTAGTTTGAAAAATACTTGGGAAGTAAAAAGGGGGGTCAGGCAGGGGTGCATTTTGGCACCTCTTCTGTTTACACTTTACATTAATAGATTGGGTGAAACCTTAACAGCTTGTTGTGAAGATATTGCCAGATCCTGCTCCAAAATGATTCCTGCACTTCTGTATGTAGATGTTGCAGTTCTGCTGGCTAGAACTGCATTGGGTTTACAACGTATTTTAAATTGTTCTATACGTTTTATGGAGTCACTAGATTTAACCACGAACTATAAGAAATCACATAGTATGACCATAAGTTCAGGAAAGGCGGCCAAGGTCAAATTTTACTGTAAAGGGACTGAATTGACTGAGGTGCCCACATATCCCTATTTAGGGGTAGTTTTTGATGAAAAAAGTTCCTGGGGTCTGCTACTTTTACTTAAAAAGAACACCTTATTCAGAGCCGTGGGGGCTACCCTGAATTTTGCAAAATGATTGTGGTCTAAACCACTTCCTGCACTATTAAAGATCTATAATGCAAAATGCATTCCAATGGCTATCTATGGGAGTGACATCTGGGATTACAGGGATGCGAAGGGGATCCCGGTAGCTGAGAATAATTATATGCAGAAACTCCTTGTGGTCCCCATCGCTACCCCTGTTTTTAATTTGCATGAACAATTGGAAGCAGGATATATTGCAGATGAGATTGCGGTTGCCCCACTGCCTCGCTGGCTTAGAATCTGGGCGTGTCCGATACCAAATCTAAACCAGCTCATAATTGATTACTGCACCAGCTTGGATGGGGCCTTACGCATTCCCTGGCTGAATTATATAAAGGAGCAGACTGGATGGCTTGGTCTCCCTGATCTGTTCCTGAATCCAGGGACATTGGGCAAGACTTCTATTAGAGAGATTAAAAAGCAGTTTTTGGATAAGCGGCAGATGTTTAGGGAGGAGTTGGAATTAGCAAAACCGTCTGTGAGAAGATTTGTTATATTAAGCATGGGCCCACAGATGCAGCCTTACTTAATTTATGTTAACAAAGCACATCACCGCTTTGTTTTGACAAGATTTCGTCTGAATTTGGTCCCTTGGCTCTTGGCATTTCCCCATGGCTATTCAAAACCTGATTCACTCAAACCCTGCCCTTTGACAATTTTTAAGACCAGGACACATTACATTTCATGTTTTTCTGCACCTTTTACGACTCTCAGCGCAGGTACCATATTCTAGCACTGCTTAAATAACGCCAGTTTGTCCACGTGAGGCCGGCTCTGATTTATCTTCAAATGATATTCTCTTCCACGGTTTGCCTGGGGGTTGCAAGCTTTTTAATAGCGGCTATTAGATTAAGGAAAACTTTGCTGGCGTTAGAGTCAGTATGTTCGGTTATTTAATGTACACTTTATGAGATAGCTCTAATATACTCTGGTCATATATTTATTGCTTGCTTATACCTTATATTGCTGTTTTATTTGGAGATCTATACATGTATGATGAAATTGCTAAAAGGGATGCTCTTTTATCTGTTTTACATAAGCATGCTTAGAATATTTTTTTTAGGGTGTTCTAAAGATTTTATGTATTAATATTTTTCAATGATCTGTGCTCTTGGCTGTCGAATAAAGTATCTTTTGACTTGACTTGACAAAAGAACAGGGTTCAAATAATCATTTACAAAAAAAGGGGGTTTCCTTTGGATTTGCCGAATCCTCAATGTTTCTTAGAATCAAGCAGTCATATGTTACTTCTCACACACCATACATACTTGAGGAATCCAATTGTAAACCCAAAGCCAAAACACAAGGAAATATAGAAACATATCTATTTATTATTGTTGTTTAAAAACGAATACAAAAACAGAAAGCAAAAAGTTCATTAAAAATTGATAAACCTACCGTAAAATGTCAACAAAGGTTACGAGTATATAACTAGATCAACCTGGGTTATTCTACATACTCGTTAGAGCAACAATACTAATACATCTATAGGCAGTTCATTAAGTACAATAAAAACAGGCAAATAACAAGGGACTCAGAAAGACAAAAGCACTCTATGAGAGAGAGTACACACAAAAGACAATAACATTTGTCACAAAAAACACACATCCCTGTTGGAAACACTAGACCTCGAACCCGATACTCTGTGTCTTATTTCTTATCTGTAGTTCCAGCCTCTACATGGATTGTGAAAATAAGCGTTGCCGCGTCGTAAGCGTCGCCGAGCTTCGATGGAAAGTTTCAATTGGATCATCTTTATCAAGATACGAATGTGACTCTCATGGAACGTGAATGTTGTCAGGAAAAGATCAAATACCTCTTATTTTCAGTTCTAGGTATAAGGCAATTGCTAGTACCCAAAAGACCGGTATGCGCTGGGTAGTCCCTTTAATAGAATTGGTCGTAGGCGAACAAACTCCAACTATATCTTGATACTATATGATAATTGTAAATGATGACTTGAAAATAAAAGGCTGTTTTTCAGCTTATCTTCTGGATGCCCTCTATAGGCTATCACTCTCCAAACTGTCAGATTTGTGCAAGTAAAATCGGTTATCTAAGAGCTTGACATATCCGCCCTTTAAAAAGTTGCTTGAGCTGTCTTAGTTTGTCGCAAGGCCCTTCATAAATTGCATCTGTTCTGTTAGGACACGCTGTGCGTTGTCTGAGAAAAAAATGCAGAAAGCTTAATCCTGACAAGGCGATAACTCTTTATTATCCATAGAATGTCACGATGCTCACTTCAAGCCCTTATTCTACAGAAGCATCCTATACTTCCGTACCACCATGTTCATAACTTTTGCACGTTCTTACGGTCATCTTCATTTGATCAAAATGTGAATTAATTTCTTCCTTTAGAGGCAGCCTAGACTTGCCACTTCCTCACCAAGGAATGCTTGATACGATGGGATCGGTTGCCCCAGCAGGATCATGGGTTAAACCTTAGTGTAAACAAAATTTACAAAAGCACATTTGTGTTAAGAAAAGTTCATGTGGCAACTATTTGATAAGATCTAGTTATAAGCATCTACTTAAAATAGTTCCGCATTACACAGCACTATGGGTTTAGTCAGCTCAGCCCACTTACTAAGCCTCACAAATTGTCACCGATATGTGTTACTGATAGAACGCGGATCCAACATATGCATTCAATTAATTCCACACAAAGGGAAGAAACACTAAACATACAGCGTACTAGGATATAAGACACCTCCCTTGCCTTTACAAAGCCAACGGAGAGCAAACAATGAAACCAAACAAAACAATCTACAGACCAGGTAGGCATAAACTATGGGGCAGATTTATGAGGCCCTTGCACCACGTTTACGCCGCTGTTGCGTCACGCAAGGCGGCGTAAACGTGGCGCATCCCTACGACCACCGATTTACAACGTGACGCATCTAGGCAGATGCGTCACGTTGTAAAGCCCTGCGCCGCTTGTGGGCGTTCCGGCGCAGGGTGGGCGTTCCGGGGCAGGTGCGCCTCGCAAAAGTGGCTGAGTGAAATCTATAAGATTTCACTCAGTCACTTTGAGGCCAATGCTGCGTCAAAACCCTGCGCCTGCTTGAAGCAGGCGTAGGTCTTGACGCAGCATTGCAAAGATGGGGATGCGCCAGTTATCATAAATCTGCCCCTATGTTCTTAATCTTCACTCACTGCTGTAGGTGTTACTGAAGTTAAACCTATCAACTATCGTTAATGTAAACACAAAGAAGAAAAATGAAGTCACAGGAACACTCCTAATGCAATAGGCAAAGTACTGGAGGCCCTGCAGTTCACTCCAGCACAGGGCTAGTCCCTAAACTGCACACACAAAAGAAGCATGTGCTCTCTAATCCAGTAGCAGGCTTAGGCCAACTTGTCCAGTAGCCTCCTCCAACACTTTGACTGATCCAATGCCTGCACACACAAACAAAACTATTCAATCAGTCACAGGATCTCTACTCATGAAATGGGTCTAGGTCCACATGCGATGCAGCCCTTTCCACCAGAATAACTCCTCCATGTCTCAAATGCAGTCACGCGTCATCAAAAACAGATTAGATCCAAAACGCCTGAATGCATAGCAATTTAATGTGAGCACCAACCAAATGCATAAACATAGCCACAGCACAAAATATCAGTGCCCACGGGAAACCATGATTTTAGGTTAAACCTTGACCTCCAAACACTACACAACCATACAGAACAACTTGCAGTGGTGTTCAAAACTACAATACTTCAGTTGTATACATTATGCACAGCTTGACAGAACACAAATTCTCCAATACCCCTGCACAGAATTAGATGCCTGAGCAAAATAACCTTTACACAAAAACACACATATCCTACGTTATTTCTGTTTTTAGTACAACTAAGCTAAGGCCAAACCCTCTGTATGGCTTACCACTTAGCTATAAAATGACCACTGTTTATCCACTTGCTTTTATTTCACTTTAGCAGTACATTTCAGTCCAGTTGCATTTAGAACCAGGACTGCATTTCATTACTTTATTGCCCTCTCAGACTCCTCCATTAACCCCTCCTCCCGAGACCCACAACTGTGTGTACACTTTTCAAAAGACTAAATAAGTATTAGCACAATCTTAGAAGATACTATAAATCACTGCTTTTGTTAGATCTGGCATCCTTAGCGTGGTTCCATTGACTTTTTGCTTTCAGACTTCCTGGTTTTGCTGATTTCGTTTTTGCTGGTTTTAGTGCTCTGGGGACGTTACCGCTGCTAACCAGTGGTAACATGCATGTGCTCTCTGCTTAAAACATGGTAACATTGGCTAATCCACAATTGGCATATTTAATTTACTCATACGTCCCTAGTAAAGTGCACTACATGTGCCCAGGGCCTGTAAATTAGGCGCTACTGTTGGGCCTGCTGCACTGATTGTGCAACCCACTTCTGTAGTCCTTTAAACATGTCTCAGACCTGCCACTGCAGAGCCTGTGTGTTTTTTTTTTTTTTTAGACTGCCATGTTGACGTTGCAAGTTAACCCTCTTGCCAGGCTCAAACCTACTTTTTTAATACATATAAGTGACATAGCAAAAGGGTAGGGTGCAGTGTATTTAAAAAGAAGGTCATGTACCTTTATGTTTTACATGTCCTAGTATTGAAAAACCTTACATTCATTTCTCAGTACTTACTGAAAGGCCTATCTCTGAAATAGATTAACACTTGTTTTACCTTATTACATTTTATACGTGTAATTTCAAATTGGGAAGAGATGGGATCCCCAAGTTTGGTGTCTCTGGAATCACAATTTAAAATCCTAACTTATGGTGTAGTTAGAATTTAAATTGTAATTCTGAAAATGCCGCTTTTAGGAAGTTGTTATTTTCTTACTTTAACTATTTGGTGCCTTCTGCCTGTCTCTGAATATGCATCTGGGGTGGGTGACAACTGGGCTTGGTGCATTACCTCTAGGCAGCCACCCACAAAGGAAGCTTAGGTGTGACTAATGGGCCATCCACATCCTGATGGGTCATCCTGGGCAGGATCGGAGGGAGAAGCTGACACTTACACCTGAATAGACTGTGTCCTGCCCCCAAACAAAGGGCTGCATACCCCCTGTATTGAGTCTGGAGCAAGGGCACGAAGGGCAGGGACTCTGGGCACTTCAAAGGCCTCTCTTTTAAGTCTCCCTCCTATGAGGGTATAAGTACTGGACCCTGCAACCACCCACTCACTACACTTCTGAACCTATGGATACTCTGCCAGGAAGAAGGACTGCTGCACAGCTGCAAGGACTGTCACTCTGTTGGACTCCTGCTCTGTGGTGCTGACCTGCTGCCCTCTTGCCTGGGAGTGAGAAGGACTGGACCTACATCGCTCCATCCCAGAAC
This sequence comes from Lissotriton helveticus, assembly GCF_964261635.1. NCBI lineage: Eukaryota > Metazoa > Chordata > Amphibia > Caudata > Salamandridae > Lissotriton > Lissotriton helveticus. The sequence continues at coordinate 2,092,382,626 of NC_136061.1, forward strand.
CAAAGTGACTCAAAAGGCTTTTCTGCTTGCCACCTGTTTTGAAGTCTAAGGGACATCTAAGACTTCCAACCATCTACCTACAGTACCTGAACTCTGTCATCTGAGGGTCTTGTCCTGCCAAGTGGTGTCAATCCAGTCCTGGACCCTTGGAAGTGGGTATGTAATGCTGCTCCAGGAAAAACCCATGCATCACCGTCATTGCATGGCTCGGAACCGGCACAGCCCCCAGAACCATCGCCACTACCTCAAGGGCCGAAGACATTGCATCGCAGACTGCACGGCACATTGCCTCAAGTTTCTGATGCATCCTCGACTTGCGTGGCTTGTTGACAATACGTCGCCTACATTTTGTGGCTCAACGACGCTGCATCTCCAACTTGCACAGATAGGAACTGATGTTTTGCCTACATCCGAGGGGATTGACGACAATGTATCGCCTCCTCTGCTCCTCACATCTCGTCCTCAACGCAACTGCAAACCAAGGTACAGTTTCACCTGGACAAGGCTGGTCCTTGTGTCTGACCCGCGCTCCATCGTGGTCAACCTGAACTTTTGGATTTGACTTGGTCTAGCACAACCAGATGGCTCTGGTTGGAGCTTTATGCTTTTGAGTACTACATTTCAGTTTATTCTATAAAAATTCATAACTATGGTTATACATTTTGCTGTTTTTGTCTTGCTTTGCTCAATACATTACGCTGTATTTTTCTAACTATGTGTGGTATCTTTTTGTGTGACTTTTTTCCATTTTTTTTTTTAAGTGTTGCACAGGTACTTTACACATTACCTCTTAAGTTAAACCTGACTGCTCTGTACCAAGCTACCAGAGCACAGGTTAATTTGGGGGGTGTATCTGACTTACCATGATTAGGATTGTGGTTCCTACTTGGACAGGGCGCATACCTCTGCCAATTAGAAACTCCATTTCTAACAGCTATTATTCCCAGAGTATGGTAATGCGACCTTGAAAGTTTGCAACAATATCGATGCAATGCGCAAAATGTCAAAGCAAACATGAAAAGATGATGTGACAGATCAAGAGCTAAGCAAGTTTTCCTGCTTCCCAGAAGCTCTGATGGCATAGCCAGCCAACTGCTCATATGCACTGATGTCATCTGACCTACTGCCAGCATTTGACACCATAGACCCTAAAATTATGATTACCCAACTAACTTCTATTGGCATACAAAGTATGATTCTCAACTTTGTTTCTATCTTTTTACTTTATCGTACTTGGTCACCTGTAGTCCAAATCTTTTCTCCTAAGTGCAGTGTTCCACAGGGATTGGCATTATCATCATATCAGTTCAATATATATGTTTAACCACTTGTTAAGTTAGTACAATCACATGATATAAACATATACACATACGTCAATGACATGCAACTTTTGTTTGGGTTGGATTGCATGGAAAGCAAGGACCGGCTGGCCGATCTCAACATGTGGATGAATGATAAGTGGCTAAAGATGAACCCAGATAACACTGAGGTTTTAATAATGGGCAACAACCACTATTAATGGAATGACTGCATCTGGCCTTCCACCCTGGGCAGCTGCCCATCTACAAAAAAGAGGTAGGAAGCTTCGGAACGAAAACTGATGACAATTTGCAAACACCACCTCAAGTGCTATCTGTGGCATCATCATGTATCTATCAACTACACTGTCTTAGGCGCATATAACTACATTTGAACCTGTGGACTCGCATAAGCTGGTGGCGGCTATTATAGGATCCAGTTTAAACTACTGCAGTGCAGTTTATTTAGGGATGAAAAAGTCCTTTAAGCAATAACCAGCTAGCCAAGAATCAGGCTGTATGCCACACCTTAGAATCCACTTACAGAAGCTATTCACAGAAGTTATTGAAATCTCTACATGAGCTCCCCGTATGCAAGCAAATTTCTTTCAAAATGCTGTCTTTTTCATAAATAGCTCTATGGCAAACTATTGCTGTTCATGTTTAGGATATTTACCAAATACTGCTCTCAACATACCCTAGATTCTTCCAACAACTTGCTTCCAACTGCCTCTCTCTTTAGATGAACTAGACCTCGGTTCGATATTTGCACCTGTAATATGGAATGCCCGCTCGCTGGAATTGCGCACAACATTTGATCATTAGGCTTCTCGAAACAAAATGGAAACTGTCAGTAACTCTTTTCTCTCTACCAGTCATACTTTCATTTTAGAATCAGAAACTTCTAGAGGTGGATCCTTAATAACATAACCTAAGCATAGTGGTGAACATGCAGCAAATAGTGCAGAACTGTGCCGGAACACTCAGCCACTACTTTTGAGAATCCACACACAACGGGAACCATTGGCATAGCGAGCCCTATTGCCACCCGTGGTGGTCCCTGCGTTTGCCGCCCCGCGGCGGACATATTGAAGAGGGTGGAGGTGGGAGAGGGGGTGCTGGCGAGATTGGGCGGCGATTGCCGTCGTGAGATGGCAGGTAAGTGCAGGAGGAGGCCGCCGCCCCTAAAACTCATGCCGCCTGGGGCAGACCTCCCCCACTCCCCTTGCTATGCCACTGACGGAAATGCTATGGTGCAAGAATTAGGGTGACCAACCAACCGTAAATTTCATGGACTGCCCGTTATTTGGGCCTCTTGTTCGTTGTCTGTGAGGTATTCTTTCACAGACGCCTTTTGTTCGTAATATCAGACATCACATGGAGCTATCCCCTGCAAGCAGCCTGAAAGTTCTGTAACTCTCACTGCAGGGGCCAGCTCGTGCTCCTGCTGTAATCAGGGGCCTACAGCAGCCCCACACGACCTGGCACAGTCTGCTATTACCCAATTTTCATTCCGTATGCGGGCTAATTATCACATACAGAATGATAATGGGCCCCTCTGCGCAGTGACAGCATTTGCTGGGCCTCCTCCTGCCAGAGCCCAGGGAATGGCAAACTGCTTTCCTTTATGGGCTCCTGTCACCTTACCAGGGGCCAAGCTCTGGGGAGGTGGAGGTTTCATTTTGGCACATGTTACCCAGGTGCATCCACTGTTAGCCTCTTGAACTGTCACACAAGCAGTGATAACGGTACGAATACAAAAATACAATTGTCCTTTATTGTTTATTTCTTTTGCTCCAATAGTGCAAAGTTTCTGCATTTGTGCTGTTATTATTATCATGTTTACCCTGGCCTCCTTAGCTTTTACACATGACATCCCCTTGGGATGATTGATCAGTTTGGGTATTTTTTTGTCAATGGGTGAGAGGGGGCATTTAAGATCTAAGAAGCCTTCAGCTTTGATCTTTTTCTTCATTTTTGTTTTTAGGTCTCGCCTGGCGTAGGAGGGCACATGCGCTCCTCGCATGCAAGAGCTATAGTAAATAAGTCCGTTTCGAGAAGGGGACTCGAACCCCGACCCTCATTTCCATTGGGTAGCTTCAAAGTTTATGGTAAATGCTGGCTTCCCATTGAAAATGAGAGTTTTTCATGGCCTCCCTTTGACTTTTTGGTGGACTGCCTCCCCTGCTTCACGGCTGAAGACTTTTCTTATCTGCTTGTTTATTTAACAAGCCGATAAGAAAAGTCTTCACGACAGCTGTGAAGCAGGCACGGAGCTCAGAGGCGCACGGGGTCAGGGGGAGGACAAGCAATGGCGAGCGCTTGTTCTTTACTGTCACTGTGAATAATTAGCCTTCTTGGCAGTTGGTCAGCCTAGTGAGCAGAGTTCACGGGTTTTACTTTCATTCTTAGTTCTCAAACCAGGAAACCGCAGCAGCGCAGGGCAGAACAGACGTCGCACCAGAGAAGGGGGGCAGCGTCCCCCAGAAAAGAAACCCTTTTTAGCTGAACGAACCAGCCGTCTCTGTAAGTATATATGCACAAGCCCACAGCAGGGTTTGGGGGGGCAGTCGCGCTGCATTGTCGAGCTACCAGCACAGAATAGTTGGGAACAGACTGGGCGTTTCCATGAAAGCTTGCAGGTGTAGACGACAGGTCCTGGATGCCTCTGGCTACTGCCGTTTTGCTCGTATCAGCAGTCGGATGCCAGCGCCCCCTCCCTTCTCTTCAGCGAGTTCAGAGGAGGAATGCACGCTTTTATTTGCGTTTCTCTGTCACTGCACATCTTTTCGATAATGTTACTCGTCCTTTCACTGCTGAATCATGCACAGCAGTGACCAAACTTTGGACTGCCTCTTCTTCGCATATGCACCGCACTGCATTTACATAAATGTAACTTTTTAAATATTTGCGATTTGCTCGCCGCTTTCCGCGACACAAGCATAATAAAAGTTTATGGTCCCCCGGAGGCGTTTTGGCTGGGTGAATAATCAGAAATAATTGGGGAAAAGACAGCCAAAAGCCTTCCTCTCAAGCTTTCCGATACAATTCATGGTTAGCTTACACAGGCCAGCTTTTTTTGTTACTGGTACTTGTAGTCCTGAATTTATAATGAAAGGAACTGGACTACCTGAATACCGAGAGGAAAAGAAGACTATGCATAGAATAGAGAAAGTGCGCCAAAGCTGTATATATTTTTTTATTTCATTGTATGGTTAACCGAGTAATATTTTTCTGCAACAGGAAACCCAGCCTTACATTGAAGCTGAACATCAGAAAATATCTTGCTTTTCCTTTTGCCCTAGTTCGGCCACACACTCTGTGCAAAACCAGCCTCGGATCTCCCAATGTATCATGACCAGCAAACATCCGTGATGGCAGTCGGTAACTCCAGTCATTGCTGCTAGGCAGCTAATTCAAGCTAGGCCGCTTTGACAAGATGGCGGGTGATTTTCTTTCCTGCTCAGCCTGGGAGCTGTCTTGCTCCTCTTAACAGGCCCGGTTTGCAGCTTCCCCCCAGAAGCAATACAATGGCTCCAATAAAAGTACAGGTGTGGTGTGCCCGAAAATGCAGCAGCTATCTGCCAATCTGCTGCAGAAAAAGCGATGTTTTAGCCCCATTGTTTCGTTGGATGGCATTGGTTGAGATCCGTTGCAGCCAGGAGCGGAGAAGATTCAGGCCAATCTGGGCATGCCAAATGTCCAGTACACTTCATACATGAGCTGTGCAGCGGTACCTGCGAGGGGCAGCATTTGTGTTCAAGGGGACGCTGCAGCACAGAAGGTGGGCACAACACCACTTCAGAAACATATTTACTGTTGCAGATGCTGATAAGAATCATTGTGAACACTTGCAATTGAAGGTGGCCCTACAAGCCAGTGAAATGCCACGAACCAGCACGGGAGATGTTGCAACGTGGATAATGCAGCCAAAAAATCTGGCATAAGCCAGACTGAGTTGATGGTTAGTCCAACCTTATGCTCCTCAACAGGAGGTGCTCACCTCTCAGGTTTGGGAACATCTTCGTGTAGTCATGGTAATAAAGTGTTATTGTATTGTACTGAATGTGCTGAAGGGCACACCAGGGTGGCAGTGTTTACATGAGATTTTGCAGCCGTAATTCAGAAGTGGAGCAGCCCAGAAGATTTTGTTTCAGTTGACCAACTAGGCATTTGATTATAAATAATGCTCTCATTTTTCAGTTTTAACCAGTTCTTAATTTGTAAAAGAATGAGGGTTGGTGCCCAAAGCTCTGCTTAGAAGCCCACAGCCCGTGGTATTAAATGAATGCATTGACTTAAATACACCTCATGCCTCTTGAATCCACTACCAGACACACCTTGGTCCTTCATCTCTTCTCTTGCATGTTCCTGCTGTGTTTGTTTTACCTTTCTCGCTCTCGGTCGATGTATGATAAGGAAAAATAAGTGCCGCCCCCCAAAAATAAGTGCCGGTGGACCCCACCGACAACCATCCAGTCGAATTAAGTTGTGGCGCAAAAGATTTGTTCACTCAAAGATACAGCTAAGAACCAATTTGATTCATTATCCATGTTTATTTTAAGGAAGGGATGTACAGAAATGTGGTTTCCATGGCTGTCAGGCTAATTGCTCTACGCTTTCAAAGCACATGGAGTTAAAAAAAAAAAGAAATCAGATTCCTAATGAAGTTTAAATACCTGCTGGTGTGCATATGTGCTTGCACTTTCTAATGTCTTTAGGTCCATGTATTGCTGTATTGTGCATGGTTAGTTGGGGCACCAAAACTATAGATATTGAAAGGTACATATATCAGTTAGGTAATGTATATATGTATATTGTATTTCAGTAGCGTGAAACTAGCCAAAAGGCAACAAAGCACTATGAGAAGTTGGCCTGATATATGATGTCCACTATTCTAGTGGGCACCTTGCACCAGTCCAAACGACCCTTATTAATGGTAGGTTGTAAAGTCAAACTTATAGAAAGCTATCCTAGTGGTAGCTGTGGAGAGCAGCCTTCAGGCTAAGACTTAGGGGCGAGTTAAGCTAGTTGTTTTACCAATTATAATCTCTTGAATGATCAAATGAAAGCACACCACACAAGGTATATATCAAATATATGTATATTTATTCTAAACACAACCCCTCTGGACTCTTTATGAAGTCAGAGGTAAAAGTAAAATTCAAGGAACTTAATTAGCATACGATAAGTTGCACAGTATACGTTATACCCTAGGGGCCTCACAAACCATATACTAAAATAGTGGTATAAGAAGAACATGAGTGTTAGAAAGCAAGCCTAGAGCCTGTGGAATCGCTGGGGCTGCCTAGAACCACCAAAGGTTAGGATGTAGGAGGCCCATGGGAGACGGGTGCAGTGTCTAAACACAGCCGCAGGTTACCATTGACTTTCTATGGAGAATGAACAAGTTACAAAGTTAAAGTTTAAGGGTACTTCTAGGTGAACTACGATGGAACCCTTTTAGACTAGGACATTTCCAGAGTCAAGACCCACGGGAGCACTGGAGTACTTGTGTTACCTCACCCAGGGAAGCCGGGTGCATAGGTGTCTTTTGGTGTCAGGTTTCGTCGTCGATTCCAATGGAGAGCTGCGAAGAAGTGCTGCAGGCGACCAGAGGAAAAGTATCCGGGTGGATCCAAGGGTGGATCGGAGATGTGAAGAACCTGAAAGCAGAAGGGACAAAGTCTGGGTCATTAGCCAGTGACCAGGATGGCGGAAAGAAGATGCCAGCCGATGTCGGGTGCTTTCGGGTGATAGAGGTGAAGCTTGTCTCTTCAGCCACGGGGTCCAACAAACAAGAGCTGGATTCGGGCTGTTCCACTAAGGATCTATAGTTGACTGCGGTGTAGGAATCCGGATTGGACCCAACAAGCCTTGTCAAATGCAACCCACGCAGGATGTCGAGATTGGCTTCGGTGCAGACCAGCAAGGTCTGAGGAACTCCTCCTTTGGAGAGGAGTGGGAGCCAGCCTGGAGCAACCAGGAAAGCTCAAGATAGTGAAGATTGGTCTCCATGGGGGCTCACTAGCCAACGGACTAGGAACTACGAAAACGCGTCGAGCTGAAATGCACAAATCAGGCCCACGGGACACTCGTGGAGTGTGGGCCTCTGAGCTTCGGTGAAAAAGGTGCTCGAGCAGGGGCTTCAAATACCCCAATGCACAACTTTGTAGTACCTCGGAAAGTAGGTGCAGTAGCAATGATACAGGATGTCCAGAAGTTCCGGTCCCATGTCTCTCGTGTCCGCCACAGGTCTCAGCTTTGCTGGGAGCGCAGGTCAGCATCATTGATGTTTGGAAGTCCATGTCCTGTGTCGCAGATTCTTCGGGATCCGGTGGGAGCCTCGAAAATGTAGACCAGCAAATATGCTGTTGGTGCCCGTTTGGACAGGGTGGTCACTCCTTCACCACAAGGGAGATTTCTTCCTTGTTCCAGTTGAAATGGATTGTCGAAGGTCCAGGAATTATTTATCAGAGTTTCGTTCCGGGTAATCTAAAGTCCTAGGGACTGGGTTCCTATTCTTATAGCAAGATTAGGGGTTGGGCTAACTCTAGGGTCCCACCTATGGGAGGACCTGGGGAGGGGGTGGCTACACCCCTTCCCCTTTGTCCAGTTTCGCACCAGATCTGGGGCTCAGTGCCCCAGCAACCGGTTTGAACTGGAAAATGCATGGAGCACCTTGTGTGCCCCAGGCAGTGTCTGAAAAGCATTCACTGAATGCAACCCACCCTGCCCCAATAGACTAAAGCCTGTCTGGGGAAGTGCTGGCACCTCCCTGGACAGGAACAGGAAACCTATTGTCTAGGCCTCCCCTGCCGGAGTTTTGTCCAGCAGCAGAAGGGCAGACTCGTGTCTGTGGCAGCAGCATCCATTTTGTGATGCTGGGGCTCTGTTTAACTTTAACCAGGTTTCCCAGTAACTACATGTCTTCTCCCTCTAGAAGGGTGGAATGTTACCCCGGCCGCCAAAACTGGCCGGAGGGGGAAGGGGGGGTAGTATTCCAAAGTGTTTGACACCTTACACGACATGTTTTGATAAAGCCAAACCAAAGTTAGCACTAACTGCGAAGATTATAATGCACTTAAGAGTATATGGTATGGCTGTATCATAAAACAGCTATAAAGGAGATGGTTCCGAAAGCTGCAGAGGGGCTCAGCTCATGCTAGGGCATCCTCTCACGCAAAACCAAGCACTCTGCCTCCAGGATTGTCGAAGCCATATATATATATATATAAATATATATATATATATATATAGATAGATAGATAGATAGATAGATATAGGTATACTATATGTAAGCAAGGGGTGATTACACCACCTTACCCAGGCTGCAATTGCAAATCTGTGGTGTCAGTTTAGAAGGCTAACCAGGGGTGGCACAATACATGCTGCAGCCTCTGGTAGGCCTAGGGTGGTATGTACCTAAAGTACATGGAGTCCATTTTATAGTGAAAGCAGATAGACTGGGACCCTGAATAGCCGGGTCCCAGTCCAACTAAGTCAAAAACCAGCAAAACAACAGGCAAAAAGTGGAGGTAACCATATAGTCAGATTCCACCTTCCTACAAGCACCATACAGGCTCAAATACATGCATAACGTTAACAAGTGATAGGAAAGGTAGCTGGGTTGTGGACGGTAAATGTATTGTGATGTTCTTATCTTTATAGAGATGAGTTTTTAACTCTTTCCTAAATTGGAGCACCTTTGGGACGGTCATTATGGACACGTGGTTGTTTTTTTAGATCTTGGGTGCATAGGTAAACAAGCATTGGCAATGCAATAGGTCTCGCATTTACGCAAATTGAAGCTATAGGCATTGTAAATGACAATGCCTTTTATTTATGTTTTAAAAACCCAAACAAAAATAAAAGGCATTGTTATATGCAATGTCAATAGCCCAAACTCGCATACATTCGCGACCTATTGCATTGCAAATGCTTGTTTTTGTTTTTTTGAAGATGCAAACGCAGGTGTTTAAGTTTCTCTCACAAACAGAGCAGATGCAGTGCAAAGTTGTCTCAACCTAATACAAACTTATTTTGACTTGTGCTTGTGTTGGTTGTCTCTTTACTTATGTAATATTGCGCAACTTCCTCTGATGTGTCTGTAAAACTTACCTTTTGTCCTGAATTTTTGTGCTGACTTCTGACCTTCTGTCCTGAATTTTTGTCCTGAATTTTGACACATTGTCCAAAATGTTTACACTCACTGTCCTGAATTTGCATCCATGCCCGTTGGTCACCCTAGCAGGAATTAAACAGTGGAAAGAGCAGCCATGAATGGCAGTTCTGCATGTCTCAGAGTTGCCTTTGACTTTAGATGCAGCAGGGGACGTGCAGCTGTTAAAAAATGAACATGAGCTGCATTTATGCAAACACCAACAGAAGCGCTTGTGCATGACAAAAAAAATCTGCCTGATTTGGTGGCATGCGCTGTACTTAGCAGCTAATGCATGAACCAAATTCCTGTATGAGGTCCTGTCAGTTATGCCACATTATAGCTTTTTGTCCATGCTTGAACTTGCAGACTCTTTCTTCTCAGTACTGCACCATAGTGAATTTGTATCAACTATACAGATATACCAAAGGGATGCTCTTTTCTGGTCCTTTCTCCTTGCCAGCCTTGTCTGCCAGAGATCCTACACATATGACTATCTCTTCTAATGTATCTTGACTGGCACAGTCCAGGCCTCTTGACTTTGGTCAGACTCCTGCACTGAAGGTTAGGCCCTTTCAGGCCTACACAGACTTTCTTACTTCACAACTCTCTAGCTCAGCTTAGCTGCAGATACGGACATTTCATAGGGGTGCCAGGCGACACCACACTTCTGGGCTACCTGCTATACTTCTTGCTGTTTTCTGTACCATTCGTATTTTCATCCCGATCCCCACGAAGATAGTCCCTTTGCTGGAGGGACCGAGCATCCTTTTCTATGCACCAGGCTCCTCTGTTTGTCTGCCACGTGCTTCGGTTAAACTTAAGCAAAGAAGATATTTATTTAAATTTCAAGAGGTCAAAAACCTCTCTCTTCTGTCGAACTCATAAGGTAAACTTTTGCTGCCATTACCGATACAGAGGCGACTTCATTGCCCATTATCCGTAAGGCCCTTACTGGGAGCTCTCTGCAGCGTTGCAGCACTGGTGCTACACATATATACAATAAAACGGCAAAACCTCACCCCGACGAGTATTTCTAGCTCCCTCCATAGTCTATGATCAGGCCTCACTCGCAATGGCCAACATGGTATGATTGAACTGTGCACGTACTGTGATTGAACTGTGCACGTACTATGATTATAAAAGTAACCCCTTCGCTGCTAGGCCTTTTCCCCTCCTTTGCTAAGCCTTTTTTGGCGATTTGGGGTAGTGCGTGCTTAGGCCCCTGTAACTTTTTGACCACATAAGGTATCCACGCCAAATTTGCGTCCTTTTCTTCCAACATCATGTGGATTCTAAAGGTGCCCAGGGTTTGTGGATTCCCTTGGAGGGGTCCCAGAAATTAACCAAAATATAGTGACATTTTTGTTTTTTTCAGAAAAATGGGAAAAACGGGCTGCAAATGAAAGCCTCTGGATTTTTCCCTGAAAATGTTATCAAAAAAGGGTTTGTGGGGCTGAAATCTCCATTTTCTCAGATTTTAGGGAATGACAGTCTTTTGTCAGAGAACCAACATTTTTCACACAGTTTTGGCATTTTTCTGGGACATAGCCTATTTTTGCTATTTTTAGAGCTTTCCACCTCCTTCCAGTTAATGGTAGAAATGAGTTTGAAAGCAATAATGGATCCTGGAAAGCTATACATTTTCAAAAAGTAGACAAAATTCTAAATTCAGAAAGGGGTCATTTGTCTAAATCCATGATGGTTTCTTTATATAAACAAACAGTTCAATTTTGGAATAATTGAAAATTTGTTGAAAAAAAGAGCCTTTTGTCTCAACGTTTTCACCTATAACTTTTTGTAATTTTGACAGCTCTTGGAAAGCAACATACCGTTACATCCATTAGACCTTCCTGGTTGTGGGGATATATAGGACTTGTAGTTTCACCAAGAACCCGACAAACCCAGATCCAAAAACTGAGCAGCAACTTGCAATGGTTTTTTTTATTTACTGGGTATAGAGCACTTTTTCTTGGAAAATGTATACATGGAAAAATCTGTATGAAAGACACCTATGTATTTCTGAATTGGGTACAAATTATAGATTTTAGAAACAGTATATAATTGCACATTTTCAAAATTGTGAATACTCATACTAGCATGAGAATTATTGGTCATTTTTTTTTTTTTTTTATGGAAAAATATGAGCTGCTTTATAAAAATAATATCTGTTCTCTTGTTTGTAGTTTTCACAGCTTATTAGGATACAGTCTATCTGGTAAGATAATATTGCTTTTTTTTTTTTTTAAAACACTTTATTGTTGTCAGGAAGGAATAGCGGTTAATCAGTGGCATACATCCATACGGTAATCGTTACAGTTCGTACATTTTAGCATTGCAGTAATCAGCGAACTACAATCTCGTAACTTAGGACAAGGTGGTCTGCTGCTTTACGTGTCTCAGATACACATCAACTGTAGAATACGGTACATAAAGTGCAGTTCCATGGTACCCCCTCCCTCCAATATCAGTGATGGCTAAATTTCTGTTCATTTAGAACCATAATAACAAACTTCCCAACTAACCCCCCCAAACATGTGTCATCGTAACCCATACGTGTCTCCCACAGCTCATAGTTGCCTGTGCCCCTAGTCATACTGCAATAGAAAGCCAGATTATTGCCACCCATGTAACATTGACATGATCCCGATGCAATCGCCCCACAACCGTTCATTTACTCCTCCTCCCCCTCTGAGTCTGATTCTTCCCCTTCCGGTAATGGATCACAAATATCCCCTCTGTACTTGTTCCAAGCCGCCCAGACTTTGTTCCATTTCCGGGGCGCTGCTCGAAGCACGTAAACCGCTCTCTCCGTCACCATTAGGATGTCCATGTTTTTAGCCCATTTACTGGCGGTGGGTACGTCTGCCGCCCCCCATTTCTGTGCTATATCCCGCTTAGCCACTGTCATCGCCAGGGATGCCCAAATCAGCTCATATCTACCCAGATCGGTAGGGTCCCAGATGTTTAGAAGGCATTTACGTGGTTCAGGTAGAATGGAAAGTTTAAGGGCCTGGGAGATGGATCGGAGGACCTGCCTCCAGAATTCGCGTATGTGTGGGCATTCCCATAACGTGTGGAACAGTGTCCCTTCCTCCCCGCAGCCTCACAAACAGAAGGGGTGGATCGCCCTCTGTATTCTGTGTAGCAGTGTCCTGGTGTAATAGATGCGGTGTAGGATTTTAAGTTGGACCAATCTGAACCTACTAGAGATACCCACCTCCTTCGGGGAGGCCAGGGCCTCATTCCACTCAAATTCGTCTGCCTCACCCAGGTCCCCCTCCCACTTTTCTTTAAGCTTTAGCGTCGGGTCTTTGAGATTGTTGATCAGCTTTTTGTATGTAAGGGAGGTGGCGCTTTGGAGCATGAAATCTGTTAGCAATCTATCTTCCAAAGGGGAAGAGTCCGGTAGTGTGGTGCCGGTAGGGATAGTCTGTAGTAAAGCATGCCTAATCTGGACATACCGAAACGTTTCTGTGGGTCCGAGGTTGTATTGCTGCTGCAGTTGTGGAAATGGTATTACTGAGTCGGCGTCCCAGAGGTCTCCCACTGTAGAGATGCCTATTGCGTCCCACCGCTCAAACCCCTTACAGCCTCTCAGGTTCCCCAGCGCTTTTGTGTCCCACAAGGGCGTCATTTTAGTGAGTCGGCCTGCCCACCCCAGCCGGGCCTGTGCCACGTGCCACAGCGCCACAGTGTGTTTGGTCGGACCAATAAGGGCCTTCAGTTGTGATTTGTTGTAGAGCACGGACAGCATACAGTCCGTCCCCAGTTGTTCCCAATCCGCCCGATAGGCCGGGTCGCTTTTCGGGGCGTGTATCCAATAGTTTATAATCTTGAGTTGGGCCGCCCAGTAATATAGCTGAATGTTGGGGAGCGCTATACCCCCCTCGTACCAGCTCTTTACCAGCTTGTCATATGCTATGCGTGCCGGGCCTGTGTTCCAAAGCAGGACCGTGACCAGCGCAACAATCTGTTGGAAGTAACGCTGCGGTACCAGGTGTGGAGTATTCTCCAGGACGTAGAGGAGGCGTGGGAGGGCCATCATTTTGTACAATGCTGCCCTGCCCAGCAGGGTCAGGGGGAGGGCCGCCCAGTGCTTAACATCTGCTCGCAGGCGATCCATGGGAGGTTTTAAGTTGTTCACAAAAAATTCTGCCTCCCCGCTCGCGATGACAATGCCCAAGTATTTGAAATTATTGGTCATTTTTGAAAAAGATTATTTTTTTACATCATTGGGAAGGGAGAAATGCATGAAAACTCAATTGGTAATAACAATTGATTTACAAATCTGAATTACCCTAAGTCTCCCGATAAAAACGGTACCTCACTTGTGTGGGTCGGCCTTGTGCCTGCGACAGGAAACGGCGCAAAATGCAACGTGGTCACACCTCAATTGACCCTTTTATGGCAAAGGGCCTAGCTGTAGTTTTTGCACCCTAGCTCTGCCGGCACCTAGGGAAACCTAGCAAACCTATACATTTTTGAAAAAAAGACACCAGGGGGAATTCAGGATGGGGTGACTCGACTGCCTACCACCAGGTTCTGTTACCCAGAATCCCTTGCAAAGCTAAGAAATTGACAAAAAAAACGAATTTTCCTCACATTTCTGTGGTGGAAAGTTCTGGAATCTGCGTGGATCAACACATTTCCACCCACCTAGTGTTCCCCCGGGTCTCCCAAAAAAAATGATACCTCACTTGCCTGGGTCTGCCTAGTGCCTGTGACAGGAAATAGCGCAAAACGCAACGTGGTCGCAACTTAATTTCGCAGTGAAATCGTGCCCTTTTTGGGCAAAAAGACTACCTTTTGTATTTGAACCCTAGCTCTGCCGGCACCCAGGGAAACCTAGCAAACCTATACATTTTTGAAAACTAGACACCCAGGGAAATTCAGGATGGGGTGACTCGACTGCCTACCACCAGGTTCTGTTACCCAGGATCCCTTGCAAAGCTAAGAAATTGACAAACAAAACACATTTTCCTCACATTTCTGTGGTGGAAAGTTCTGGAATCTGCGTGGATCAACCAATTTCCACCCACCCAGCGTTTCCCCGGGTCTCCCGAAAGAAATGGTACCTCACTTGCCTGGGTCTGCCTAGTGCCTGCGACTGGAAGCAGCGCAAAACGCAACGTGGTCGCACCTCAATTTCCCAGTGAAATCGTGCCCTTTTTGGACAAAGAGACTACCTTTTGTTTTTGAACCCTAGCTCTGCCGGCATCTAGGGATACCTAGCAAACCTATACATTTTTTAAAACTAGACACCCAGGGGAATCCAGGATGGGGTGACTCGACCGCCTACCACCAGGTTCTGTTACCCAGAATCCCTTGCAAAGCTAAGAAAGTGACAAAAAAACGCATTTTCCTCACATTTTTGTGGTGGAAAGTTCTGGAATCTGCGTGGATCAACAAATTTCCACCCACCCAGCATTCCTCCGGGTCTCCCGAAATAAATGGTACCTCACTTGCCTGGGTCTACCTAGTGCCTGCGACAGGAAACAGTGCAAAACGCAATGTGGTCGCACCTCAATTTCCCAGTGAAATTGTGCCCTTTTTGGGCAAAGAGACTACCTTTTGTTTTTGAACCCTAGCTCTGCCGGCACCTAGGGAAACCTAGCAAACCTACACATTTTTGAAAACTAGGCACCCAGGGGAATTCAGGATGGGGTGACTCGACTGCCTACCACCAGGTTCTGTTACCCAGAATCCCGTGCAAAACTAAGAAATTGACAAAAAAAAGAGCATTTTCCTCACATTTCTGTGGTGGAAAGTTCTGGAATCTGCGTGGATCAACAAATTTCCACCCACTCAGCGTTCCCCCGGGTCTCCCGAAAACAATGATACCTCACTTGCGTGGGTAGGCATATTGGCTGCAACAGGAAAAGGTCCAAATCATACGGTGGAGAATTTAAAATAACCTATAGCAAAACTACCTTGATTTTTGGGGGGGCACCTGAGATTTTGGCCCGGGGCTCGGCGGCCATCTTTGGAAACTAGCAAACCCAAACAGTTCTGAAAACTAGACACCCGGGGGAGTTGAGGGAGGTATGGCATGCGTGGGTCCCCCAATGTTTTCCTACCCAGAATTCCTTGCAAACCTTAAAAGTAGGTAAAAAAATCACTTTTCCAAACTTTTTTGCGTCAGATCTCCGTGCCGGCAAAAATGTCCTACCACCCAGCGTTCCCCTTGTTCTCCCGAGTAAAATGATACCTCACTTGTGTGGGTGCCCCAAAGCAGAACAGGCTAAAAATGAATTTTTAAAAAATTTAGTATTTAGGTTTGAGAAATTAAGCACCCCACCTTAGTCACAGGCCTTTGGCCGACCCACACAAGTGTGGTATCATTTTACTCGGGAGATCAAGGGAAACGCTGGGTGGTAGGACATTTGTGCCGGCAGGGAGATCCCACCCAAAAATGTATGGAAAAGTGGGTTATTAACCTAAATTTAAGGTTTGCAGGGATTTCTGGGTAGGAAAACATTGGGGGACCCACGCATGCTATACCTCCCTGGACTCCCCCGGGTGTCTAGTTTTCAGAACTGTTTGGGTTTGGTAGTTTCCAAAGATGGCCGCCGAACCCCGGGCCAAAAACTCAGGTGCACCCCCCAAAAATCAAGGTAGTTTTGCTATAGGGTATTTTAAATTCTCCACCGTACGATTTGGACCTTTTCCTGTTGCAGCCACTATGCCTACCCACGCAAGTGAGGTACCATTTTTATCGGGGGACCTGGGGGAACGCTGGGTGGGAGGTAATTTGTGTGAGCCCAGTGATGCCACGCTTTCCCACACAAAAAAGTGCGAAAAAAATGATTTTTTCAGCTAAAATTGAGGTTTGCAAGGGATTCTGGGTTTAGGAACGTTGGAGGATCCACGCAAGCCATACCTCCTTGGAAGCCCCCGGGTGTCTACTTTTCAGAAATGTGTGGGTTTGGTAGGTTTCCCTAGATGGCTGTCTAGCACGGGGCCAAAAACCCAGGTAACTTTTCAGAAATGTGTGGGTTTGGTAGGTTTCCCTAGATGGCCGTCTAGCACGGGGCCAAAAACCCAGGTAACCCCTCTTGCAAAAGCTGGTGGTTTTGTTGTCAAAACCACCAGCTTTTGCAAGAGGAGTTACCTGGGTTTTTGGCCCCGTGCTAGACGGCCATCTAGGGAAACCTACCAAACCCACACATTTCTGAAAAGTAGACACCTGGGGGCTTCCAAGGAGGTATGGCTTGCATGGATCCTCCAACGTTCCTTTACCCAGAATCCCTTGCAAACCTCAATTTTAGCTGAAAAAAATAATTTTTTTCACACATTTTTGTGTGGGAAAGCGTGGCATCACTGGGCTCACACAAATTTCCTCCCACCCAGCGTTCCCCCAGGTCTCCCGATAAAAATGGTACCTCACTTGAGTGGGTAGGCATAGTGGCTGCAACAGGAAAAGGTCCAAATCGTACGGTGGAGAATTTAAAATACCCTATAGCAAAACTACCTTGATTGGGGGGGGGGACACCTGAGTTTTTGGCCCGGGGTTCGGCGGTCATCTTTGGAAACTACCAAATCCAAACAGTTCTGATAACTAGACAAACGGGGGAGTCCAGGGAGGTATGGCATGCGTGGGTCCCCCAATGTTTTCCTACCCAGAATTCCTTGCAAACCTTAAAATTAGGTAAAACAAATCACTTTTCCAAACTTGTTTGCGTGGGATCTCCGTGCCGGCAAAAATGTCCTACCACCCAGCGTTCCCCTTGTTCTCCCGAGTAAAATGATACCTCACTTGTGTGGGTGTCCCAAAGCAGAACAGGCTAAAAATAAATTTTTAAAAAATGTAGTATTTAGGTTTGACAAATTAAGCACCCCACCTTAGTCACAGGCCTTTGGCCCACCCACACAAGTGAGGTATCATTTTACTCGGGAGATCAAGGGGAACACTGGGTGGTAGGACATTTGTGCCGGCAGGGAGATCCCACCCAAAAATGTATGGAAAAGTGGTTTTTTTAACCTAAATTTAAGGTTTGCAGGGATTTCTGGGTAGGAAAACAT
Organism: Lissotriton helveticus; assembly: GCF_964261635.1. Taxonomy (NCBI): domain Eukaryota; kingdom Metazoa; phylum Chordata; class Amphibia; order Caudata; family Salamandridae; genus Lissotriton; species Lissotriton helveticus. The sequence continues at coordinate 2,092,400,110 of NC_136061.1, forward strand.
TGGGGGACCCACGCATGCCATATCTCCCTGGACTCCCCGGGTGTCTAGTTTTCAGAACTGTTTGGGTTTGGTAGTTTCCAAAGATGCCCGCCAAGCCCCGGGGCAAAAACTCATGGGAACCCCCTTGCAAAACCAAATTGTTTTGAATGAATTAAGTTTTCAATTTGAGAGCGTGCGACTCATGGGACAATATTGCATGGAAATTGTGACAGACAATTTCAAGTTTGCAGGAGATTGTGGATAAAAAACAACAATAGAATTTACCAGAAAGACATGACCATATACTCCCATGGTTAATAATATCTAAATTTAGTAAGTTATTTATAGCTATAATGTACACCTTAACAGAGTTACTCAAAAGTCAAACATTCAAGCACGGCTATCTATTCCTCAAAGACACACACATACAGGTTGGATTTGGCACGAGGGCGAGTGATGGTTCAGTACATAAAATTTTATTAACAAGATATTTCAAAAAAATTAAATGCTCTGTCGATAAATAAATGCATAAAAACCGAACCAGTGACTCGCAACTCGTGAGCTGTAAAGCCACGACAAGGCACTAACCGTTTTACAGGCCATTCATGCACCTTTCATACCTGATACAAACCAGACCATTGACACCATCCGGAAGGAAAAGCAACACATTACAGCAATCACAATAAGGGACAAGGTACACCCTACTTCAGAAAGAGAAAAAAGACAAATATTACTGCACAGCCATCTAATCCGCAGGCACACACACATACTGGTTGGATTTGGCATGAGGGTGAGTGATGATTCAGTACATACAATTGTATTCGCAAGTAATTTCACAAAAATTAAATACACTGCGTATAATTGAAAGTATGATAAACTGAACCACTGACTCACAGCTCGTGGGCTGTAAAGCCACGTCAAGGCACCAACCTCTTTACAGGCCATTCATACACCTTTCGTATGTGTGACACATACAAAACATTCACACCTCCAGCCGCGGACCCATCACATTTCAACACTCACACCAGCAGACAGCGCCATTCAAGGGCCCATCACTTTCACACGCCCACATTTCTGACATTGCAACTACACAAAATGATGGACTGCGTGGAGTGTCACTCAACTAGCAGTGTGTGTAGTGACCAACAGAAAGTAACTACTCACACACCGCCAGCCGAGCGCCAGTCCACCCACACCACCATCCAAGCACCAGACCATGCACACCGCCATCCAAACACCACTCAGCGCACACCGACAGCCAAGTACCACTCCACACACACCACCAACCAATCACCACTCCACGCACACTGCAAGCCAAGTGCCACTCCACACACACCACCAGCCAAGCACCACTCCGTGCACAGACAGCCAAGTACCACTCCACGCACACCATCCAGCCAAGCGCCACTCCACACACACCGCCAGCCAAGCGCCACTCCACGCACACCACCATTCAAGCACCAGACCATGCACACCGCCAGCCAAACACCACTCAGCGCACACCGACAGCCAAGTACCACTCCACACACACCACCAGCCAAGCATCACTCCACGCACACCGCAAGCCAAGCGCCACTCCACACACACCGCCAGGCAAACACCACTCCGTGCACAGACAGCCAAGTACCACTCCACGCACACCATCCAGCCAAGCGCCACTCCACGCACACCACCATCCAAGCACCAGACCATGCACACCGCCAGCCAAACACCACTCAGCGCACACCGACAGCCATGTACCACTCCAAACACACCGCCAGCCAAGCACCACTCCGTGCACAGACAGCCAAGTACCACTCCACGCACACCATCCAGCCAAGCGCCACTCCACACACACCGCCAGCCAAGCACCAGTCCGTACACAGTCAAGTACCACTCCTCGCACACCATCCAGCCAAGCACCACTCCACACACACCGCCAGCCAAGCACCACTCCGTGCACAGACAGCCAAGTATCACTCCACGCACACCACCAGCCAAGCGCCACTCCACACACACCACCAGCCAAGCGCCACTCCACACACACCACCAGCCAAGGACAAATCCAAACACAACACCAGGCAAGCGCAAGAGCATGCACACCGCCAACCAAAGACCAGATCACGCACACTGCCAGCCAAGCACCAGTCCACAGACACCGCCAGAAAAGCACCAGTCCACAGACACCGGAAAACTGTAGCCAAGCGCCAAACCATGCACACCGTCAGACAATGGACACTACACGCAAACCAACATCATACTTTAGATTTTTTTGAAAATAAAAGAGAAACAAAAACAAATTGCAAATTGATACACATCTACTAACTCAACAACTAAATCTAAAAAGACTACACAAATGCCAACTTTGAAACTGAACAATAAGTTTTAAAGAATAAAGACCAACCAGTTCACTTTACCACTCCTGGATACTCCCAAAAATTATTTTGCGTGTGGTACAATCTAAAACAAGCAGGTACACTCAGCCCGGAGTTTGAAGGGCAGTCGGGGCAGTACATACGAACCTCCTTCCGCAAACCTCTTCGCCAACAGACTCTACATCTCCGACTGGGAAAGTCTTTTGAAGTTGTAGGAGGAATTTGATCAGGAAAGTGGCGATCTTTCAATCTGGCAACATCCTCCACCACTCCAACTCTAGGAACACTTGCCTGTTCCACTAAAACAAGGCTGCCTATTACAGACTCCTGAAACTTTACAAAAGACATCTTTGACTGGGGACAAGATTTCTGGAACACAACAAAAGCATTAAAGGTTGCCAAGTGGAAAAGATGGATAGCCAACTTCTTGTACCAAATGTAAGCCTTACGAAGAGCAGCATACGGTTCCAACCTCTGATCTACTCTGTCAACACCATCCATGTGCCTATTATAGTCCATTATGCACACAGGTTTGCGCACTTCTGCAACCTGACCCCAAACAGTCACCGGTTCAGTGCTTTCATCATGTATTGTAGTCAACATGTAGACATCTCTCCTGTCTGAAAACTTCACAGCTAGAAGCTCCTCACAACGCAATGCACTGCACTGTCCCCGAGCAAGCTTTCGACAAACAAGTTCTTTTGGGAAACCTTTACGGTTTGAGCGGATTGTGCCACAAGCAACAGTGTCCACTTTGGCCAATTCCCTGAACAACCGCACACCAGTGTAGAAGTTATCGACATACAAATGATGGCCTTTGTTAAAAAATCCACGACCAAGTTCCCACACAATTTTCTCAGTCACTCCAAAAGTCGACGGACAACCAGGGGGGTTAATCCTGGATTCCTTACCAGTGTACACCCTGAAATTAGAGACATATCCAGTCTCACTGTCACACAGCATATACAGTTTGATTCCATAGCGTGCCCTCTTACTAGGAATGTATTGCCGAAATACCAAGCGGCCCTTGAACAACAGCAAAGACTCATCCACTGCAATTTATTTCCCAGGATTAAAGATCTCAGGAAATCGATCAACAAAATGATCAATTACAGGCCGAATCTTGAAAAGACGGTCACAATCAGGGTGATCTCGTGGCAAAGCAAGACTATTGTCAACAAAATGCATCATCCGAAGCAGAAGCAAATACCTATCACGACTCATGACTGCCGGAAATATAGCTGTTGCCATCAAGGGACTACTAGACCAATATGAAGCCATTGATGGTTTCCTAAGCAAGCCCATCAAAAAAGTTAAACCCAAAAACTTTTTCATCTCTTCCAAATTTGTGGGAGTCCAACGGGTAGCTCTAGCGTGGGGCTTAAGGCTGGCACTGTTCACCCTCAAAACATTTTCAGCATACAAATTAGTCTGCTCTACAATCTCTGCCAAAAACACATCATCCATAAACAACTTGAAAAAATCAATAGGCAAAAAGTTTTCAGTGTTCACCCTACACCCTGGAACACCAGTAAATTCAGGCAATGCCGGCTGCACCATGCCTGGTGCAACCCAGAGGTCAGAACTTTCAACGTCAAGTCTTGCAGCCGCAGACTGCCGCCCAGCTGCCTCTTGTCTCACTACACCAACTGGAAGTCTAGCAGCCCCAGGCTGCAGCCCAGATGTCTCTTGCCGCACTATTGGCACAGCAATGTCCTCCGCAACCACAGGCACAGCAATGTCCTCCGCAACCACAGGCACATCATCCACACCAAAAGTAGCTTCATCAGCACTCAGAGTGTCTTCATCATCAGATGAAGCCATGTGTAGAGAAAACTCACTACCTGAATCTTCACCTCCCACCTCTGGCTCAGAATCAGAGTCAGTCTCTGGACCATGGTCAGAGGAAGAATCAAAAAGCATGCCAACAACTTGCTGAGCAGTAATCCGTTGGCTAGCCATTATCCTTACAAATAAAGGAGTCTGCACAAACAACTCAACAACCCCAACACTGTGCAAAGTAAGATAAAAAATGTAAGCCTTTATCACAAATATCTATATTTAGAAAAAATATACAATTCACTTACAAGAGACAACTACACTCCCCAGCACCTACTCTGCAAAGACACAGGAAATAGGCAACTATATCCCACTAGAAAGAAGAAAAAAAAACTTACATCTACAGAAGGACACATCAAAAACAAATGCAAAACATGTTTTACAATCACAAAAAACAGAAACCAAACATACTCGTATTACTACACAGTTTGCAAAATAAACAATTACATTACAATTGAACAAAAAACAGGTCTCTTACCAAACACATGCAACTACAGAAACAGCAGAACAACAGAACCACCAGTAACGGAACCGCACACTGCAACAATCTAAAGAGAAAAAAACACAATACACATTAGAAGAAACAAAAACAACACACATTACAACAGGCTATGTCACAGGGTAAGTCACAAATGGGGTGTTTGTCCCCAAGGGGGGCAGAATATAAATCATTATAAACATGGGCCCCCTGGAAGCAACCCTACGGAGGGCAGAGAGGGCAAATAAAGACACGGCAGAACATACTTTTGAAAACAAGTGGGCCAAGGAAGCAACCCTTGGCCAAGGGGTCGCTCACTATAAAAAAAAAAACCTGGAGTCTAGTGGGCTTTTCTATCCCCCCCTGGGTCCAGAAACGGTAAAAAGAACAGGCGATCTGCCCCCAGGGGGGGCAGAACAGTCTACAATATGTATAATGCCCCCTGGAAGCGACCCTTGCCCAAGGGGTCGCTTCCTTTATAAATATAATAAAATCCCTGGTGTCTAGTGGGCTTTTCTGCCCACCTGGGACCAGACGTGGCCCAAAAAACGGCTGAGACAGGTCTAAAAAAAATTATGGGCCACTAGGAAGCGACCCTTCCCCAAGGGGTCGCTTCCTTTACAATTATAAACAAATCCCTGGTGTCTAGTGGGCTTTTCTGCCCCCCCCCCCCCGGGTGCAGATCGGCCAAAAAAACGGCTGATCTGCCCCAGGGGGGGCAGAAAAGTCTGAAAAATAATTGATCCCCCTAAGGAAGCGCCCCTTGCCCAAGGGGTCGCTTCCTTCATAAATATAATTCAATCCCTGGTGTCTAGTGGGCTTTTCTGCCCCCCCCCCGGGTCCAGATGCGGGCGAAAAAACGGCCTATCTGCCCCCAGGGGGGGCAGAAAAGTCTAAAACAAAAATATGGGGCACTAGGAAGCGACCCTTCCCCAAGGGGTCGCTTCTTTTACAATTATAAACAATCCCTGGTGTCTAGTGGGCTTTTCTGCCCCCCCTGAGTGCAGATCGGCCAAAAAAACGGCCGATCTGCCCCAGGGGGGGGCAGAAAAGTCTGAAAATTAATTGGGGCCAAAAAGGAAGCGACCCTTGCCCAAGGGGTCGCTTCCTACACAATATGCCCGCAAAAGAAACAATCCCTGGTGTCTAGTGGGGCATTCCTGGTGCACGATTGCGACGCTGTGCGCGATCGTGCACCAGGAATGCCCTGCATTGGGACATCAGGGGAGAGGAAACACAGTTTCCTCCCCCCCGATGCCTCAAGGCACCGAAAAACGGCCCCCCTGCCCCACCGGAGCACCGAACACCAACCTCTGTGCTGGACGCGCTGGAATGAAATGGATTCCAGCGCGTCCAGCGCTTCCTGATGACATCGGTGCGCGCTGTTCGCGCTGACATCACCAGGAAGCGTGGGGGGGCCAGGGGGTGGCAGCGGAAAGTCTTCCGCTGCCACCCCAGGTAAAAGCACCAACATCGATGCCCCAGGGGGGGAGCGCCAGCGCTCCCCCCCAGGGCTGTACTGATGACGGAGCGGTTCCGTCATCAGCACAGCCCAACCGATGCTGATGACGGAACCGCTCCGTCATCAGCATCGAAGGGGTTAAAGAGTCATCTATGTCTTCAAACACTGCGTCGTAATTACAATCTCTGCACAATTTGTCACAGTTTTTTATAACTGTATGGTCTGCCCTTACATGCTCCAATGCAGTTTCTCTATTCCCCATTTTTCCCTCTTCTCCCCCCCCTTATTTTGCTTCCTCCTATTGTAATTTTGTACATTTTTTTTATTCAGTATTAGACAAACATGAATTACAATGTTTGCACACAGGTCTGTGTATTATTACTGTCCTGAGGATAATCCCATGATTCTCCCCTAAGGGATCGAAACGTCGTCGACACCATATGTTTCTAAAAAGTTTTGGATCACAAATTGCAATGGTACTCTTCTGTAAATTAAGTCTGAAAAACATTATCGTATACAGACTTCGTGTTCTTGCCTGAAACGAAACCCCTCCCCTTCCTTTATGTTATCCATGTATGTTCTTGAGTTGGATGCAGGTTGCGTCCCACTTGTATATGTTATTGATCCTTCTGTTTAAAAATACTTACTGATGAATAAATGCTGTCCGGCTGGACAAAGAACATATTGTCTATTTAGCGTATGTGGACTGTTTGCTCTTTAAACTCTCTCTTGTCTAGGGACCATCGTCTTTAGTTATATTTACTCTCCAAGCAGCCTGGGACAATGGCTGCCACTTCTTTGAAATTAAATAGGCCTCACATTTACAAGAGCTTGAACTATTGGCATTGTAAATGACAATGCCTTTTATTTATGTGTTAATTATCAAAACAGATAAATAAAAGGCATTGTCTTTTACAAGTGAATAGCTTAAACTCTCGCAAATGTGAGACCTATTGCATTGAAAATGCTTGTTTTATAAGGCATTTGGAGGCGAGATTTCACACTCACTAATATTTTCATGCACACAAAAGAAGGCAAACAGGATAAGTCAAAATAAAACGAAGTTAAGTTATCTCACCCGCAGGTAAAGAAAATACAAATGTTTAATGCATGGCTATCCGCGGAATGGCAAACCCACGTCAGAGTTCAGCATCTAAAGACTCTACTTTCAACACTTTGTTCTGACATTGTTCGGATCTACTGTGTATCAGTTTTTCTGATTCAATGAACAAAGGAAAGCAACGAGTGTTAAGGGACATACATTTACTTTTATATAACAACTAGATATTGGTTTTGTGCCACGTGCATTCACACATGACTGTTGGGTTTGTGAATGGTTTGTCATGTGTATACCACCTCTTTTGTGTCTTTGTCTCTATTTGTTTTTACATTTACTGACAGCAACAATTTGCTAATGGCATGATCATGGACAATGCTACCAAATGTACATATACATCACTAATGGGTGCCACTACTCAGTCACCTAAGCACTGCATACCTTTTGCTTTTACAATCTATCCTAGGTCAGCAGAAGGGGCCCCATTCTTGTGGTTACATATGTTCAAAACTGCATAAGAAAAGCCTAAGAAGTTGTTGTTTGTTACAAAATAAATCAGGGAACGAAAAAGTGGCACTGACAGGTTATAGGGGGTCTGTCAGGACAAAACACTGGACTAGAAAGTTCCTTTTGTCAAGAACCTGGGCATGGTAATCGTGGCCAATCAGAAAGGCCTACTAACCAACCCAGACATTTTAGCAGGATGGGTGCAGAGAGTGGCCTATCTCCTTGGCAACATTAAAAGCTCTATTTCAATTCAACGTCACATCCATTCTCCTGACAGCGGATCCTAAGCCTGGGGACCTCACTTCTTCGTAAGTAGGCCCTTTTAAACATGGGTTTCTCCTCAGAGAACATTTTGTGCAGGAACTTTGCAGGTTTGTGAGCACTTCTGCAACTGATGAACCTCTGTCTTAAGAAAGGTTTCAATGAACACCTTTTTGGCAGGGCAGTCCCTGGTAGGGGGTGCAAGGTCTCTAGAGGTATCATAGCTCCTGCAAATGAGCAGGCTGGCCAGAACAGAAATGCTTTGATGCCTCTCTTCCATCCCAAGCATGAGAGGGAATATTTAATAGAGGAAACATCATTGGTGCCATTGCATCACACCTCTCAGGATTTAGAGATGAGCTTTACCCTGGGTAACGTTGGGTGAGATAATCAGGCAATTCCTGCACAGCTGGCATCTTCTGACTCAGGATGCATGGATCCCAAAGACAGTTAAGGTTTCTCAATAGAAGTTTCCCAAACATTTTGATAACCTGCTCCTCCCGTCTTGAAAAACAAGATATAGTGCAAACAGACGTTATGAGCTGCTGTGAATAGGACTAATCATTCCTTCCAGAAAGACAAAGGGTTTTCATACTGTAAAACTCAGATGAAATTCAATGCATGGAACCCTGTACACGCATTCCAGGATGTATTGTACACATCTTCTGAGGGACATTTTAACAGAAGGAGTTTACATTTGTATAGACTAATTAGACCTAAAGGATACATCTCTCTCCATTCTAATTCACCCCCTCTTAAGATTTCTTTAGTTTCTTTGAAGTAACTACCTTACCTTTCGATCTCTGATCAGCCCCTGGCTTCTTTGGTAAGTTGATGAGACCAGAGGTAAAATTCCCAGGATGAAGCGTGTACAAAGGATAATTTACGTGGGTAAGATATTACTTAAACGCTAGGTCCCTTTATCACTTGTTCTAGCTCAGGTATGAATGGTGATTTCTCTATTTTTATGGATTCAGATAGACTCCATGACCCTTCAATGTCCTAGGATGAAGATCAGGGCAAAAAAGAAAGAACTGAATTGAGTTTTACTTAGAGTCGCCATTCCTAAATTCTTGGCAACAGCAATAAATTGCCTGATGCCCATTTAGGCTATTTTGCCAGGCATTTTACATTGCAGGACCATTTAGTTTGTAATGATCCTTCACATATGCACTGTATTGTTATATTTAAATTCAGTTTTATGGTATGAAGGCATATCGGAAATCAACTGGTAAAGGGACCACACAGAGACATGGAAAGGCAGAGGGGATTTTAGACCTTGTAATACTGTCAGATGCCAGCATATTATGAATTTTGTTCTTACCCAGTTAGATTCCCAACCAAACCGCTCACACCTCCCTAGCTTCTGGGATATTCTCATCCAGGTAGTAATTACGATTAAAACCATACATATTCTTGACTTTGTAAAATGCTGAACCTATCACATAACAGATATATGAGCAGCATTTACTCATTTTCGGGACTGGATTGGCGTAGGATTATACCTGTAATGATCAGATCAGATATATATATATATATAAAACCAAGTGACAGTCACCAGTAGGTCATTATAACTAGGAGCTAGTTTCAATAGGAAAAGGGTTTTTTGTTTTGCTAATAACTTTGGCACCGTTTGATAAATCTTCACAAAATTTTCAAATCTAGTTTGCCACTTATTTCAGCTGCTGTTTGGAAAGTTTGGGGTGACTCGTCAAGCAAGGGCTGAGAAAAAGGGGGTATCCCAAAACATGTTTTCCCATGCAATGTCCAATAGGGATTTTAGACTGGACTACAGCCCAAACAGCTGAACAGAATATCACCAAATTTAGCAGAAAGTTAGATCTTGTTCCGAAAGGAGTGCTCTTTAGGTCTCGCCTACGCATCGCGCATGCGGTGCATAGGAAAAAAACCTTTTGCCATCGGTTCCCTTCTTCACCCAAAAACGTGCACGTGTTGCATTGCTTTCAATGGCAACGCGTGCAGTTTGGCGATTCCCTTGCGGGAGCGAGCAGCTGGCGCCATATGTTATCAATTATTGCGCCTTGCTGCTCGCTCCAGCAAGAGAATCGTGCAGGCCCCCTCCTCTCTCCCCTCCCCCTGTTGCCGCCTGCGCTTGTACTTGTTTTCTCAGCAAACTCTTTGTGTAACATCATATAGGAGGTAAAGACAGCACTTTTCCTTAACTACTGATGCGTATAGCTAGGAGAAAATTCATGGCATTTAAATTCTCATTTACCAATTCTCATTCTACATAGAGCACGGCTGGGCATTTCCAAGGAGGAGAGTGGCGGCAGGTTAGGTTTTGTTTACAAAAGCAGAAGAACCCATTTTGCTCTCTCCAGCTCACCTCTCCTTCGAAAACTTGCTTTTGATGCATAATATTCAACAGTGTAAGGAATCTATGGGCTCTTTCGGGAGAAGTACAGTATTATAAGATCGGTAGAGTTTCAGACATACTTATTCTATATATATATGTTTTTAATGGGAATTTGATGATGTTCAAACCTACTAGTTGCACAATTTTAAGTGCTGACAATTCTGACCTGGTGGTCCTCTGGTTCTTGTAGACAAGCCAGACTTTTGGCACGGTTGTTCATATAAATTGGCTGGCTTTCCCACCTCTAAACCCCAAGCGCACTAGTCTCTCACCATTCCAGACTGCCGTTTATGTTGGCGGTAATGGCGCGCATGACACTAGTCAGCCGCCCCAAGGCCTTGTGCAGCACCTGCGCCTCGGTAGTGTTCAGGAGTGCATTTAATAACAGGCCCGAACTCCGGCGAGGCCGGCGGGATTCTGGGGACTCCATCATGCGCGGGAAATTGACAGCTTGATTTCAATATGAAACTCTGGTGTCTTCCTGTTGAACGCAGTCCAGAGCTGAAACTATGTCACGTGAGTGATGTGGAATGAACCTAAAGAAAAGACTAGAATTCTAATTCTTTGCGAACTTCACGGCCATCATAACTGCTTTCCGTTCTCATAGTGGCAAATATATATTTTTATCCAATGCATCTGCCGTTTGCAGAGTTCATCTCTGTTAACACTTTTAGCAGCAGCCTAACAGCATTAGTTTACAGCTAAACACATTTATCAGTATGTACGATTAAAATATTTTTAAAATATAGGTGCATGTACAACATAGAGACAATGAATATGATACTTTGCATTGAATTGCCAAATTTACATAGGGCTTACTACTCTTATGTGTGGCGCTGAACCGCTTCCCTATATTAATCAATCAGTGGGACAATCAGTTACATGTTGAGGCGCCAAGCTTCATACAAGTAGTGAGACAGATTCACGTTAAGCCCTCAAATGAGAGATCACACACAGTTTCTAACCGGCTCCTTCTCATTTTTATATCTAAAGAAATACAAAGGCGAACCACCAACTGCCTTGTTTCATATACCGAGACAACAAATGGAAAATATCCTTGTAATGCCAACATTTCACTCTGGGGAGGGGATAAAGAAATAAAACAAGAACAAGCATTGGCATAGCCAATAGGTTTCGCCTTTGGGACCTTATAGGTGTTTAGCCATGCAACAGATGATTCTGTTGCACCAAGGATATTGTGCTGGATAACTAAACACTTATGTGGTCCCAAAGGCGAGACCTATTGGCTATGCCAATGCTTGTTGTTATTTGCTGTAAATCTGTTCAGTAGCCTTGGAGTCATTTATAAAAAAAGATTTATGTATATCTAGAGACGCAGAGGGTCTGTGGATCTGACAGATCCCATGCTGAGTTCTGATCGGCTGGCACCACTTCAACCAGGAAGTGGTGGCAGCCACCTTGGGACTCAGTCAAGTCCCAAGAAAAAAGAGAAAAACAAAACACAAGGAGTAATGGCAGGAATACCCTGACCTCCTAGGCCTGGTGGAGCAGTCCCACAGAGACCTACCAGGGGCCACAAATACATATTTTTTAATTTGCACAAAATTTGCAGAGCATCTGCGGCTAAAGTAAAAAAGAAAAAACAAGCGCAGTCTCCCGTGCTTGGTATTTTTTTAACACCCTCGACCCCCAGGTGGGCCAGGTCCAATGGGTGGCGGGGGAAAATAGATATATTTGGGGGAGGAAGGCCCATGTGGCCAACCTCCCCAGGCCAATTTCAGCCCAGGGGGCCTCACCCCTGTGGGCATCGCCTTTAAAAAATAAGTGGGAGGGGGCATGCAGTCCCCCTCCCCAGGCCCGAGGTCCGGCTGCATCTACAAAGGGAAGGGGGTGCATGCCCCCTTTCCCTAAGCCATTAATGGCCATGGGGTCCCCATCCTCCAAGGCCAGCTAATATGCTATGTCCTTGGGTGCCCACCTCAGGGACATAGCCGTCTCCCTGCCCTCAATGGTACGGGCAGGGAAACCTGTGTTTATTCCCGCTTGGCTGGAGCAATTTCAAAACTCCCATCAAGTGAGAGAAAACACCAAGGGCCAGATGTAGGTAATCACATATTACCGATTCCTAAATACCGAATTTTACTGATTCGGTATTTAGGAATCGGTAAATGTGATGTAGCTAATGATTCAGTAAATTGTACCGAATCGGTAATATTCGGTAATTGCCGATTCAGTATTTACCGAATGCCCGGAGGCCTATAGGAATGAATGGGAATTACCGATTCGGTAAATACCGAATCGGTATTAGGAGAAAGACTTACAAGGGTGGCACATTGACACCCTGTTGCACCCCTGAATAGTGCATGGGTGCACATGTGGCACACATACATGCCCTAAGGGCATGTATGTCTGCCACATGGCACTGTTAAAAAGCAAAAAATTGCTTTTTTAACAGTTTTCGATATTTACCACCAACTTGTAGTTGGTGGTAAATAACGAATCCTTAAATGGGAAATGCACTCACATGAGTGCTCCCTACATTAGGGATTCAGTAAATTACCGATTCGGTAACTTAAGGATTTGGTAATTTACCGATTCGGTAAATTACCAAATCCTTCAATTTGGCCTCCTACATCTGAAAAGCCTAATACCAGTCGGTAACGGCCGAAATTCGGTAATTTCGGCCGTTACCGACCGGTATTAGACTACCTACATCTGGCCCCAAGTCCTCTCCCAGGGGGTGGGAGCATGAAAAATGCTCCCGCCTGCTGGGAGTGGACTTCATCTGTTTCCATGCCCGCACTGAGGTGGGCAGAGAAACAAGCGAAAAGATTGCTCCACCTGCAGGGAGCAGCATTTTTAGGTGTTCCCTGTGGGTGGGACCAATGCTGCTCCCGCTAGAGGCGGGGAGACGGCTTGGGCAGTGGGCCTCCCCCGTGCCCCCCGAACCTAGTGTGGAGGATGCCCTAGGTGCCCTAAGGTAACTATAACTTGCCCTCGCCATGAACTGCTAATTACTCCACATATTACATCAGCCATGACAACATTGATAATATCACTGCAACATTTGCAATAAAATTATTGATGAGAAAACTATTCATGGCAGGGGTGTAAGTTATAGTTACCTTAGGGCACGAGTTATAGTTACTTGATCTAACTGTAACTGCTGAACTTCTATGTTTTTTTGAGTGTAAAATCGGAATCTAACTATAACGTCCATGTGAACTTTGGCTTTTTAGTGAAATATATATATATATATATATATATATATATATATATTACCTACTGGCGGTCGCCAGTAGGTATATATAGTTAGGATTTTTTCTCTATGGGTTTTTTGAAAATTCTATGTCTAATAACTTTGGCGTTTGTGGACGGAATTGGCTGAAATTTTCAGGAAAATGGCACATTTTGTTTCTGAGCAGCCCTTGAAAATTTGGGGGGGGGGTTCGTCCAGTGGGGGCCGAGAAAAAAGGGGGGTCCCAAAACGTGTTTTTAACATTGAGTTTTCCATAGGGCGGTTGGCCTCACTTTTAGCCCGAACGGCTGAATGGATTTCCACGAAACTTGGCAAAATTGTAGGGACTGGTAGCCCGATGTGCCTTTTGTAGGTCTCAATATATGTGCTCCAGTGGATTTTGAGAAATTAACGTTTAAAAAAAGATATATATCTGTAACAGCGGACCGGGCAGCGCTCTGGTTCGCGGACTTTTCGCGCAACGGAGCTTTGTGAAGCGAAGCTGATTGGTTCTCCGGCGTCTGTCAACATTCCAAACAGTCCGTAGCGGCCGCCATCTTGTCTCTCGGTAGGATCGAGAGACAAGAGGAGGCCGAAGCGAAGGGGCAAATGACCATAAGGGGGCATAGTACATTGTCGCTCACCCCCTAGGTTTGATGTGGAGGTTTTAAAAGGGCCCCGCGGGGCAAAAAAAAATAAAAATAATAATAATCGAACAGCTGAATGGATTTGCACGAAACTTGGCAAAATTGTAGGGACTGGTAGCCCGATGTGCCTTTGCTAGATCTCAATATATGTGCTCCAGTGGATTTTGAGAAATTAACGTTCAAAAAAAGGTATATATCTGTAACAGCGCACCGCTTCGCGTACTTTTCGCGTTACGGAGCTTTGCGAAGCGAAGCTGATTGGCTCTCCGGTGTCTGTAAACATTCCAAACAGTCCGTAGCGGCCGCCATCTTGTCTCTCGGTAGGATCGAACAGCTGAATGGATTTGCACGAAACTTGGCAAAATTGTAGGGACTGGTAGCCCGATGTGCCTTTGCTAGGTCTCAATATATGTGCTTCAGTGCATTTTGAGAAATTAACGTTCAGAAACAAGATATATATCTGTAACAGCGCTCCGCTTCGCGGAGATGAAATTATATGTGTATTACCTAGCTGTTGCTAACACCAGTTAGCGACGGCTAGTAGAAGATAGCGACCATCTTGGGCCCCACTTTGCATGTGAGTGATATTTATCACTAATGACATGCAAAGTGGGCATGCCAAGATGTTAGCGACTGGAAACAGTCGCTAACATCGCTATCTCCTATTATCAACTTTTGGAAATATTCGAGATAAGGGCGAATATCTCTAAAAGCTACCACCTGCCCTGAGCAGTTCTTAGCCATGTTATCCAATGGGAGGTGGATAACATGGCTAAGAGCATTAGCTCGGTAATGCATGAATATCGCTGAGTTTTCAGCGATATTAATGCATTGCGGTCGTTTTTTATCGTATTTCCGATAAACCTTGATAATAGCAAGGTTTATCTGCGATAATTTCTGACGGTAAAAAAATCGTTGCTAAGCATCGTTAGGGATAAATATCGCTTAACTTTGGTAATATGCCCCAACGTCTGTTAACGTTCGATTCGAAGGAAATCAGGAAGTGTTGAAAAACATTGTCTGCGCCATCTTGTCTTTTTTCAAATGCCACACTTTTGTCGTGCACGGCAGCCATTTTAGATGCCTTGACCAGACCCACTCTGTGCACGCTGTCGATCCTTAGCATGGCTCCCCACCCTCGCAAACATCTCCCCCAGGCAGTGGTCACCCCCGCTCTCTGTCTTATGCATGGGTAATAAACCTCCCCCATCTGCGCTGCTGTTCCCTGAGAATCACACCCTGTGCCCGCCCGACACCTCCCTTTCGCCCTATTCACTACCGCACCCTCTGACACTCCTTTTCCTCTGTGTCCGATTGTCCAGGCTGGTCCTAGGGTATCAGCTAGCCCTGCAGATGTAGTTTATGGCCACAGCTGTAAAGAATCACCCCTCTTCAAAGGAGTTATAGTAGATCAAGGCCCACACTCGATGAGATTCGTCACAGCAGAAGCGTTGCTATTATCTGAAAACCATCCTGTATTGTGATTGGGGAGGGGACCGAGCCTGAAGCGGAAGATTCCAGGGATGACTGTTTGTACATCAAAGTTTTTACAATTATGTGTCACATTAAAAATATATAGCACTCCGACAAAGTAGTAAGATTATAAAACTTTAATAATTTATAAATATATACAAGAAAACAAAAATAGTAATAACATATAAACATTTTTAGGGAAAAACAACGAAGTAGCGGTCGGCTGTGCGAATAGTCCCAACGCAGCACAACGTCCAGATTTCCGGCGTGGGGCGTCGCGGGGGGTGGGTCATCAGTAGCAAACTGTTGTGCGAATAGTTCCAAGGCAGCAGAACGCGTTGAAATCTAGATGACACGAAAGTGATGTCTAGTAAGTTGCCACCCAGCAAATAACGGCATGGGGCGTCGCGGGGGGTGGGTCATCAGTAGCAAACTGTTGCGCGAATAGTTCCAAGGCAGCAGAACGATGGCACCAAGGTGATGTCCAGTAAGTTGCCGCACTGGTTTTGGTATCCTACAATGCTGCTCCGAATAACGGCGTGGAGCGCCCCGGGGGAGGCGGCGTGAACGGGCCTCTCCAGGTGGAGTGTCATCTGTTGTAGTGGGGCGCCCCTTTACCGTTTCAGTTGCCATTCCGTCCGTTTTTGGTCCACTGTGTCAAAAGCCGCAATTCAGCTGAGTTGCGCCCACTCTTGCGGTGCAGCGATAGGCGGCTGTCACAGGACTCTCAAAATGGCGGCAGGCTGTTTCCTTTTTGGGCCTGGTCCACTGAAATGGCCCTGGGACACCTTGGAAATCGGACGCTTGTCTGCTAGGTCTTGGACCTCATTCTCGAAAGCGTCCCCTCCGCCTTGAGAATTCATCAAAAGTTTTGGGGGCTCCGACTCCTGCAGGCTTCTGGTGGGGAGCGGCTGCCATGATTGCTCGCGGAATGACCACGACTGAGCTACGAGATGGTGGTGCTTTCATGCTGACGCCAGCTTCAGTCTGAAACATCCAGAAACAAGGTGGGGCTTTCATCGTTTGGGGAAAAAAAAAGTTTTCATCCTATGAAAAGTGTTGTTTTTAGGTCACATGATCAAGCCTTCCATCATTAGGAAACCAAAAGTAAAATGAACCAATGAAAAGTTTTATAAACAAGTCACATGACCTGTTATGCGGCATAGGGTGTAAAATTAGGAGAAAATACGTTGGCACGTGAGGCGGCGTCAGTAGCGGAGCGATGTGCGAATAGGCCGAAGGCAACACAACGCGCCAAGATCTGGATGGCACCGAGGTGGTGTCCAGCAAGTTGCAGCACTGGTGTGGCCATCCTACAATGCTGAAAGTCGGCGTGGGGCGCCCCGTTGGCCTGTGAGTTTGCGTCAGTAGCGGACCGATGTGCGAATAGGCCGAAGGCAGCACAACGCGCCAAGATCCGGATGGCACCGAGGTGGTGTCTAGTAAGTTGTCGCACTGGTGTGGCCATCCAACAATGCTGAAAGTCGGCGTGGGGCGCCCCGTTGGCCTGTGAGTTTGCGTCAGTAGCGGACCGATGTGCGAATAGGCCGAAGGCAGCACAACGCGCCAAGATCCGGATGGCACCGAGGTGGTGTCTAGTAAGTTGCCGCACTGGTGTGGCCATCCTACAATGCTGAAAGTCGGCGTGGGGCGCCCCGTTGGCCTGTGAGTTTGCGTCAGTAGCGGACCGATGTGCGAATAGGTCGAAGGCAGCACAACGCGCCAAGATCCGGATGGCACCGAGGTGGTGTCTAGTAAGTTGTCGCACTTCTGTGGCCATCCTACAATGTTGAAAGTCGGCGTGGGGCGCCCCGTTGGCCTGTGAGATGGCGTCAGTAGCGGACCGATGTGCGAATGGGGCCAAAGGCAGCGCAACAATATTTTCTGATTTGAAGACACCACAAGGCGCTGAGATGCCAAGATCCGGATGGCACCGAGGTGGTGTCTAGCAAGTTGTGGCACTGGTGTGGCCATCGTACAATGGTAAAAGTCGGCGTGGGGCGCCCTGTTGGCCTGTGAGATGGTGTCAGTAGCGGACTGATGTGTGAATGGGGCCAAAGGCAGCGCAACAATATTTTCTACTATATTTTCGGAGTAGAAGACACCACAAGGCGCTGAGATGCCAAGATCCGGATGGCACCGAGGTGATGTGTAAGTTGCGGACGGATGTGCGAATGGGGCCAAAGGCAGCTCAACAATATTTTCTGAAGAGAATACACCACAAGGCGCTGAGATGCCAAGATCCGGATGGCACCGAGGTGATGTCTAAGTTGCGGACCGATGTGCGAATGGGGCCAAAGGTAGCGTAACAAGATTTTCTGTATGGAAGATACCACTAGGCGTTGAGATGCCAAGATTCGGATGGCACCGAGGTGATGTCTAGGAAGTTGTGCCACTGGTGTGGCCATCGTACAATGGTAAAAGTCGGCGTGGGGCGCCCTATTGGCCTGTGAGATGGTGTCAGTAGCGGACTGATGTGCGAATGGGGCCAAAGGCAGCGCAACAATATTTTCTGACTGACACCACAAGGCGCTGAGATGCCAAGATCCGGATGGCATCGAGGTGATGTCTAAGTTGCGGACTGATGTGCGAATGGGGCCAAAGGCAGCGTAACAATATTTTCTGTATGGAAGATACCACTAGGCGTTGAGATGCCAAGATTCGGATGGCACCGAGGTGATGTCTAGCAAGTTGGTGTGGTCATCCTACAATGCTGAAACTCGGCGTGGGTCACCCCATTAGCCTGTGAGATGGCGTCAGTAGCGGACCGATGTGCGAATAGGCCGAAGGCAGCACAACGCGCCAAGATCCGGATGTCACCGTGGTGGTTTCATAGTTGAGAGGCACTTCATCTGCAGTGGGGCGCCGAGATCCGGATGGCACCGAGGTGATGTCTAGCAAGTTGCTGTACTTGTGTGGTCATCCTACAATGCTGAAACTCGGCGTGGGTCGCACCATTAGCCTGTGAGATAGCTGTTCTTTGGATTTGGGCCTGGTCCACTAAAATGGCCCTGGGACACCTAAGAACTCGAACGCTCGATTTTTTTTTCCTTTCCTGTACATGCAAAAAAAGGTAAATGCCCGGTATGTTACACGCTTCATCTGCCACGATGAACTCTCCAGAGGAACCGAAAAAATATATAGTTGTGGTAACTATACCATGCATCGTCATATGGAGAGGTGGCACCAATTAATTATAGTGCTGCATAAAAGAGAGATTTGGAGGAGAACCCCTGACCTGCTAGTACATTCATCAAAGAAGTGGCACTGAGAGCTTCAGAGGCAAGGGAAACGGTCCCAAATATTTAGAAGAACTTTGGAAAGATTAAAATGACATGTTTAGATTGTGGTAAATTAATTTCATGTGGGCAGATGAGTGTTACTCTAATAAATACAGCATATGAACATCATCATAGTCGATGGTTGGTAGAGACATTTTGACTATATCCTGGACCTGCCCGTCCTCGCCCAAAATGGCGCCGGAATAAATGGGACTCGTAACTCCTTGTTGTGTACTGGTTGCAGAACCTTGAAATCACGAGATACGTATGCAGTTTTGAAGCACATGGCGGGCGGGGACGAGAATTGATTGAATATTTCGACATCCCTATTGATATTAAGTTCTGATGTGTTATTGATTACTGTACTGTTGAAAATTCGAATTAACGTCACCCATGGTACTTGCCCGCAAATGTATATCTAGATAATTTTATTGTAACTGGCCCTGTCGTATTTTAATTATAAAATGTACGTCCACCGATTCCGTAACTGTTAGACACCTTAGTTTTTGCAACCTAATGGCCCGCCCGTTATGTTCCTCTACAGTGTAAATGTCTATTCATCATATACGATTACAGTTTGCTCCGTGGCAGGCCCACGTGGTTATAGGCTCGTATTTGTATAATGAAATTTTCACAATAAAGGTTTTTAAAAGAAAACATGGTAGTAGTGTATACATTGGTAAAGTTTTTAATAATAGTCACTGTTTTAGAATCATTAAAAGGCAAGTGAAATAAAGCAGACCAATTACATGAAGGGTAAAAGGTATAATACGAAGGAACGCAGTAAAGATAAATGGTCAAGGGCTGTTGTGTTTTCTATTCCTGCAACATAAAGTGATCGATAAGAATCTCATATTCAGGCGTATCGGCGACTAAGACAGCAGGTCGACCCTCTTTTGCTCAACGGCTCCGTCATGGGACGAAGAAACGCTCTTTTTCTCGAAAAAAGAATATATTTTACTTGCAGGACAGTTGTAAAATTTCCGGGAAAGTACATTAGCCTGGAACATTATAACATATATTTAAGAGAAAATAATGTTCGGAAGTAATTAAAAGCGTAATTTTTAGGTGATATGACCAAGGCTTTCATCATTAGAATAAGAAAAGTAAAATGAACCAATGAAAAGTTTTATTAACAAGTCACATGACTTGTTATGCTTACGTTACGCGCTGCGCGCCCCGGATGACTTCCGGATGCGCTATCGCGGCGCGTCATATGACGCATTACGCGACAACGCAGGTCCAGAATATAGTCAAAATGTCTCCACCAACCAGCGGTCGAAACACAACCCCTTTCAGCAGGCTAAATAGTTCTGTTAAATGACAACAGAAAGGACAGGCAACAAGAACCATCAGTCAAAGAGGGGAGGGCTAGTTCTTCTCTACCGGGTTACATTGGGGCGCTACCGGAACTGATCGAATTGGTAGTCTACAGTGTTTCTGGATGTTTCAGACCGAAGCTGGGGTTAGCATGAGAGCAGCACCATTTCGTAGCTCCGTTGTGGCCATTCCGCAACCAATCATGGCAGCCGCTCTTTATCGTTATTTTGGGCGGGGTGGGTGGCGGAGCCGAGCTGTTTTGCAGCCATCATTGTGTGGAGTTCAGTTCATCTCACTAGTTTTGTATTTGTCATGAGGGGTTGTTCCTAATGTTTCTATTTTAGCGAGGTCAAAAAGAGATCCCATTAGTGGCCTACTGATTTTGCTCGATTCCTTTTCTTTTTTTTTACACGATTTTTCGTTATCTGCAAAGACTAAACAGAGTATTGCGACTCTGTGTTTGTTTGTAAATAGAGAATGAACCAAAGAGAACTAATTCTAAAACAGTAAATACTTGGATAACAATCAATCAAATGGAGAGAGAAGCAGGCACGACGGATTACAACGGGGGCAAAGGCCTGCGTTAACTACCTTTCACTATCTGCAAAGAGAGAGTACTCCTAATAGAAATGAGGGGGGGGGCACCATTCAAAGCAGATCAGTGTGCATAAACACGAAAATGTTTTCACTTACCACGTACTTGACATTCGACAGCTTATGATATTTGCTATTAAAAAACCATTGAAATTCACTGAAAAAACCATAGGTTATAGACCATATATAGTTAGGAATTAGCATTTACAAAACCTTGAAAATTCACTGAAAAAACCATAGGTTATACACCATATATAGTTAGGAATTAGCATTTAAAAAACCTTATTTTACTCACACAAAACCATTGAAATTCCATATATAGTTAGTTGCACTAACTATATATCGCGCACCCGCAATCCACTGCTGATCATGTTACATATTACATCATTCATGACATGGTCAGTGACATCACTGATGACATCACTGATGACATCTCAAATGACATCACTGATGAGATCACTGATGACATCTCATTTGACATCAATGACCACATCACTGATGATATCATTCATGTGACAATACAATGCATCTCCTCACGTTTTAATATAACCTCTGTTTCACCCAGTGTTAAATACAGAGTATAATTTTTGAAACCATTGACACACCAATACTAGTTACTACATACGTACTCACTGATTCCTACGTCTACACACACATTCACTCATTCACCCATACAATCATTCATACATACAATCACTCATCTTTACAACACTATCATATGCACTCATACACCTATACAGACACTTACACTCTGCCACTCATCCATGGAGTTACTCACACACCTAGTCAGTCCTGTAAAGAATCAATCACACTTCCATTTTCTTGTCTATACAGTTAAACATAGAGCACCTTACATTTTCAAACATATACTAACACATACTTACTTTCTTATACAATCATTGATACAAGTACACATTGATCTGCACAGAGTCACACACCTCCCAGCCAGCCACACACACACTCAGTCTCCTATACAAATACTTGGACAATCAATCAATAACCCATATAGTTAATCATATAGCTACTGATCAACACATGCAGCAGTTTACAGAACAACAGACATAATGATGCACAAATTAAGACAGTTTACTCACTAACCCATGCACTCAGTGAGACACATTTAATCACTCACTCATACATTCAGTCATGCACCTACTAAATCCTTCGTCCAGACACTTATACATCTACTCATTCTTCAATATGTAAAACATATTTAAACTTTACAGAAACACACAGTCACTGGATGATGTCATCAGTGATCTCATCAGTGATGTCATTTGAGATGTCATCAGTGATGTCATCAGTGATGTCACTGACCATGTCATGAATGATGTAATATGTAACATGATCAGCAGTGGATTGCGGGTGCGCGATATATAGTTAGTGCAACTAACTATATATGGAATTTCAATGGTTTTGTGTGAGTAAAATAAGGTTTTTTAAATGCTAATTCCTAACTATATATGGTGTATAACCTATGGTTTTTTCAGTGAATTTTCAAGGTTTTGTAAATGCTAATTCCTAACTATATATGGTCTATAACCTATGTTTTTTTCAGTGAATATACATATATATATATATATATATATATATATATATATATATATATATATATATATATATATATATATATATATATATATATTCACTGAAAAAACCATAGGTTATAGACCATATATAGTTAGGAATTAGCATTTACAAAACCTTATTTTACTCACACAAAACCATTGAAGTTCCATATATAGTTAGTTGTACTAACTATATATCGCGCACCCGCAATCCACTGCTGATGATGTCACATATCACATCATTCATGACATGGTCAGTGACATCACTGATGACATCACTGATGACATCTCAAATGACATCACTGATGACATCACTGATGACAACATCCAGTGACTGTATGTTTCTGTAAAGTTAAAATATGTCTTATATATTGAAGAATGAGTGGATGTATAAGTGTCTGGATGATGTATTTAGTAGGTGCATGACTGACTGTATAAGTGAGTGATTAAATGTGTCTCACTGAGTGCATGGGTTAGTGACTAAACTGTTTTAAATTGTGCACCATTGTGTCTGTTGTTTTGTAATCTGATGCATGTGTTGATCATTAGCTATATGACTAACTATATGGGTTATTGATTAGTTGGCCAAGTATTTGTATGGGAGACTGAGTGTGTGTGTGGGTGTCTGGGAGGTGTATGACTGTGCATAGATGTGTGAGCAGTTGATTCACTAGATGTATGGGTTCAAAAGTGCATGTGGAAACAGCTGTATGGGCGGTTTACTGTGTGCATGAGTGTATTGGTGAGTGAATGGATATCTCAGTGCTACAAAAAACGGAACCTCCTGAGGCTTGAGCCGGGAGTAGTGCGATTTTGCATATCTTAAATAGAAAGTGACAGAATTTCTTTGGTCTTTTAAAAACTTGCACTCACCTGCACTGAGCACTTCGCGCTTTCACGAGGCCTCTCACAGCTGAGATACAAGCTTCCATTGGCGAGGGTTTGTTTTGGTTTCCCTGCCGCCATTGCCCAGGACATAGGCCACGCCCACCCGGTCAGGCCACGCCCACATCTCATCCCCCCTGCCAGCTATAAATCATGTGCCTACACAGGAAGCGCAGCGGACGAGCGCAGCGGGCGCGACGAATGCGCGACGAATGCGCGCCGAAGGCGCGCATAAGGCAAGCTCGTCTGCGCTCGTCCGCGAGCGTCCGGGACCAGGGGCCAAGGACCCTGCGAGCCACTACACTTATACTTCTGCTGAACTACAGGTATTGCGCCCAACCGTCACGACGTGTCCACCTGTCCCCTATCACGCAGCTAAACGCATTTCTCACTTAGGTATAGGCAACTCTGCCTCCCTCACGAACGCCCCTGCTCCGGAGTACTCTATGCGCACGACCACACCCTGCTCCACCTACACGTTCAGGTGTATCTATCTTAACACCCGCTCCATGATTAAGCACCAATCTGATATATTTCTACTACTCATGGACAAACAGCCTGACATGCTGCTACTGACGGAGACCTGGCTCACTCCGGATTCACTACCGGATATCTTAGCTGCCCTACCTGCAGACTATTATATTCTATCAGCACTCCGCCCTGGCGGAAAAACTGGGGGAGGAGCAGCAATAATCGTCAATAAAAAGTTCCAACTCAGACAGCTCCCCTCTCTGCCTTTACCTAATACTGAAAACATTGTCGCCAAAATAGACACCCCCAATGGCTCACTTATATTGGTCCTATTATATCGCCCTCCCCAAACCATGGCTACATTCCCTTCCATTCTAGCTCAGTTACTGGCACCATTGGTCACTAACCATTCTAAACTACTCCTGGTTGGAGATCTAAATTTCTGGTTCGACAACCTATCGTTGGACCCCCAAGCTGCAGAGATGAGCGAACTCTTCTGTGATCTTAACCTGACACAACACATCCACACCGAGACCCACCAGAAGGGCCACAGCCTCGACCAAATCTGGTCTCTGAACCTGCCCCTATCTGTATTAGACATAAAACCCTGTTGCTGGTCCGATCACCACAGCATCAGTTTCTCTTTCCAGCTAGATAAGACAACCCACTTTAAACTACAATCTAGCAAAACCATCAGGAAATGGTCCTCCATGGATATGCCAGCCTTTCTAAACTTCTTGGGTAACTCCCCCCCCCTCGACAGCAACAATGTGGATGAGGCCGATAGCCGGCTCAATGAATGGCTCACTGAAGCGATTAACATCTATGCTCCCCTCACGCATCTCAGCTGCTCAAGGAGCCCGGATGCACATAAATGGTTTACACTCGAACTAAAAATACTGAAATTAGAGGTGAGGCAAAAGGAAAGAACCTGGCGCTCCCAGTACTGTCCACTGGCTAAGGCCGCATACTGCTCAGCCAGGAAAACATACCAAAAAACTCTACAGAACCATAAAACAACCTACTATTCATCTAAAGTCCTCAACTCCACCAACAAGTCAAAAGAAATCTTCAGGATTGTGAACGACCTTTGCAACGACGATAGAACTTCCCCCCCGGTAGTTCCCTCACAAGCGTTATGCAACTCCCTGAATGACTTTTTCCGTGATAAGATCTTAACGATTAAGCAGAACATCTCCACACTCCCATCATCCGCCCCAGTGGATGACATCTATTTCAATCCCTCAACTTTACATTCCTATCCCCTTATTGATTTGAAAACTTTCTTGACATTATTGTCTAGAGTCAAATCAGGATCCCCTATGGATGTCTGCCCCCCCCATATCATGAAAGAAATTGGACGAGCTATGCCCAACAGCATGATATCCCTACTCAATGACTCTCTTACGTCAGGGACAGTACCTAGCAGCTTCAAACAGGCCCTACTGATTCCCCTCACCAAGAAGCCTGGCATCGACCCGCTCGACCTTACGAACTATCGGCCCATATCTTTGCTACCTTTTCTATCGAAAATGCTGGAAGCGCACGTCACCAACTGCCTCTCTAACTTCGTGGAGGAAACAGAATATCTCCAACCCAACCAAGCAGGCTTTCGACCTGGCCACTCCACTGAGGCAGTAATATTGGCAGTCCAGAACACCTTGAGGTCCAACGCTGATAACAACCTTCATCAAGCCTTAGTACTTCTCGACCTGTCCGCGGCATTCGACACGGTTGACTATTCCATTCTGGTCAACCGTGTCGAACAGGCGGGTCTTAGAGACTCTGCCCTAGCCTGGTTAAAATCGTTCATCACCGAACGCACCCAATCGGTTCGCTTAGGCTCTTTTTCTGCCGCCAAGGTCAAGTCTTTTTGTGGGGTGCCCCAGGGCTCCTCACTATCCCCCCTGCTATTTAATCTGTACATGCGGCCCCTCCTCTTTGCCCTGAGTAAGCACAAAGTCACTGCATATAACTATGCAGATGACTTACAGCTTATCTTTGTTCTCAATTCCCCTAACGCGGTGGAGGACTTCCAAGCCACCATGACCCTAATCCAGAGCTGGATGTCCTCAAATCACCTCAAGTTAAACCCGGGGAAAACTGAGTTGATTCTGCCCGGCAAGAGCGAAATCAGTTGGAGCCCTAACTTCTGGCCGTCGGACATGGGTCTTCCCCCTAAGAAATCTTCCACTGTAAAAAGTCTGGGGATAACCATCAATGGGGACCTCTCGCTAAAATCCCAAATTGGTACCGTGGTCTCCTCTGGATTTTTCCAACTAAGAAAAATCAGGAAAATCGCCCATTTCCTCACTCCCTCCGCCTTAATCCAGGTAGTCATGGCCCTAGTCCTCTCCCACATTGACTTTTCTAATAGCCTATACCTAGGCCTACCCGCAGGACAACTCAAAAGACTACAGTACCTGCAGAATCAGGCCGCTAGGCTGATCTGCAAAGTACCCAAATGGGAATCTATCAAACCAGGCCTGGAGAGTTTGCACTGGCTACCCGTGGCTCAAAGAGCCGAATTCAAAGCCGGGTGCATTATCTTTAAGGCTCTGCAAGGCAAGGGACCCCTATTTATCAGACAGCTGATCGGTAGATATGTCCCTTCACGGAATCTAAGATCTGCCCACAAAGACCTTTTAGAAGTTCCTCGTTTTAAGAAAAAACGACAAGGCGGCAGCAGCTTCCACTTCCTGGCAGCCACCCTATGGAACTCTTTACCACTAGCCCTCAGACAGAGTAAAGACCTCCTTGCCTTTAGAAAGGCTTTTAAAACTCACCTCTTCATAAAAGCTTACCCGAAATAACTCTTCCGGCAGACTCACCTCTTGTTATGTTTTTTATCTTACCAGCGCCAAGAAGCCCCTGGGCGTACGCGCGCTTTATAAATTTTTTAATAACATAACATAACATAACATACATGTCAAAGTAAGTACATATGTAAAACACAGTACATGTGGTAGTTGACATATATAAATAACTGTGCATAAGAGCCAGTGAATGTGTGAGTGGCTGTATGGATTATTGTGAACTTGTATCAGGGATTGTATAACAGAGTAAATATGTGTTATTATATGTTTCAATAAGTAAGGTGTGTTTAACTATATAGTTGAGGAAATGGAGGTGTGATTGATTCTTTGCAAGACTGATTAGGTGTGTGAGTAACTCCATGGATGAGTGACAGTCTGTGAGTGTCTGTTTACACTGAGTGTATCTAAGGTTATATTAGAGTCTGAAGAGGTTCATCGTATCATCACATGAATGATGTCATGAGTAATGTCAAATGAGATGTCATCAGTGATGTCATCAGTGATGTCATTTGAGATGTCATCAGTGATGTCATCAGTGATGTCACTGACCATGTCATGAATGATGTAATATGTGACATCATCAGCAGTGGATTGCGGGTGCGCGATATATAGTTAGTACAACTAACTATATATGGAATTTCAATGGTTTTGTGTGAGTAAAATAAGGTTTTGTAAATGCTAATTCCTAACTATATATGGTCTATAACCTATGGTTTTTTCAGTGAATTTTCAAGGTTTTGTAAATGCTAATTCCTAACTATATATGGTCTATAACCTATGGTTTTTTCAGTGAATTTCATAGGTTTTTTAATAGCAAATCTTTATAAAAATAATACATTTTAAATCAAATTTTATATTTTATAATTTTTTTATTTTTTTTTTATATTATTTTTGGTGCGCTCCCGGGGCGCGGACAGGTGAACGCACGGGTAAGCGCAATCTTGCGGCGCACCCCGGGGCGCGTACTGATGCGCGTCCCGGAAGCGCTAATGCCGCGAATGAAAACAACATCGTGACGTATCGCGTAGCCGCCACGCCTTGCGTCATAAGACACGTATCGCGTAGCCGCGAGATGCGTCTTATGACGCACCGCATAAGCGCACCCCGAAGCGCATACGATCGCGCAACGTAAGCGCCCCGATGCGCTTACGATACACGCCCGGGACGCGCCCCGGGGCGCGTAGCGTAAGCGCGTCAAACCATGTGACTTTAAAATAACACTTTTCATTGGTTCAGAACTTTTTTTTTTCCAAATTGTGTGAAACCCACCCATTTCTCTCACTATTGCTTTGTACTTGGAGAGAGCAAGAGCTGTTCTGTCTACTCTGTTTATCTCCTACTTTTCTGATCTCCAGCAATGGCTGCAAGAGAGTCATCCAGCAGTGATTCAGAGGGATTTTTAGATGAGGACCCTCCTCAGCAAAAGAAAAAAACCCATTTCATCTGGAAATTTTACGACATCCCTGAAGGACAGAAAAAAGTCAACGCTCCCAAAGTAACCTGCAAAATATGTGGGAGTAGTTTATCCAGAGGCAATCCTCTGAAAAAATATAGTTTTGGAAATGCTAATTTGATCAGGCATGTGAAAAGAAGACACCCTAACAACTTTGCCAGGGAGAGTGTCAGAGAGCTGGCACGGAATGTACCCACAGATGGCGGCAGCACCTCCACTGGTGGAGCAACACCTTCGGGACCACCCCGTGGAAGAATGGTCCCTAACATTCAGCCGGTGTTTGCAGGCATCAAATTTTTGTGCACGGAGTGTGACGAACTGCTCTGCTATGGGGAGCAGAGTGTTGAACTCATTGCCCTAAAGAAATAGCAACACCGCTGCTCTTCCAGTCCCTAAATTTTCAAATTTTTTTGCTCCTGTTGAGCAGTTTTGGAATCCTTGTTTTTGTTTTTCCCTTGACAAAAATCCAAAAAAATATAAAATTGTTTAAAAAAGTCTAAAAAATATATAAAACAACAAAAACAAAAAAATATATAAAACAACAAAATCAAAAAAAAAGTTCTTTTCAGAACTACCTCCAATTTATAAAAAGAAGCTTTTTTTTTTTTTAAAAGTCTGTCATTTTTTATCTCCATGGTACGCTCCCCCGTACGCTCCCCGGTGCGCGTACCGGGCGCTCCCCCCGCGAAAATCGAATTTTTTTTTTTTTTTTTTCACCCGCGGGAGCCTTTTATGGCCCCCACATCAAAAGTAGGGGGTCAGGGGGGTGTACCCTGCCCCCTTTTGCTCATTTCCCCCCTTTGATTCTTGCCACCTCTTGTGTCTCAATCCTACCGAGACACAAGATGGCGGCCGCTGCGGACTGTTTCGAATGTTTACAGACACCCGAGAACCAATCAGCTTGCCGTGCGCAAGTCGCGTGGCGCGCCTGGAGCGCTCCCCGGTACGCGTACCGGGCGCGGCTCTAGATATATATCTTTTTTTAAACCTAATTTACTCAAAATTCACAGGACCACATATCTTGAGACCTAGCAAAGGCACATCGGGCAAACAATATCTACAATTTTGCCAAGTTTCGTGGAAATCCATTCAGCCGTTCGAGCTAAAAGTGAGGCCAACCGCCCTATGGAAAATTGCATGGCAAAAACACGTTTTGGGACCCCCCTTTTTTCTCGGCCGCCCCTTGACGACCCCCCCAAATTTTCAGGGGCTGCTCAGAAACAAAATGTTCCATTTTCCTGAAAATTTCAGCCAATTCCGTCCACAAACGCCAAAGTTATTAGACATAGAATTTTCAAAAATCCCATAGAGAAAAAATCCTAACTATATATACCTACTGGCGACCGCCAGTAGGTAATATATATATATATATATATATATATGCACTCCATCCAGCCCCCGCAGAATCATCCACAAACTCATCCACGGAAGAAGGCACAGACTCGAGGTAGTCAGGATTCGGCATCTGTTTATTCTCGTGGGTCACCCTCAATCCCAGAGGTAAAAGAGAGACGCGTTTCGGCTTGCTAGAAGCCTTTATCAATCTCAAATATATATATATATATATATATATGTATATATATATATATATATCATCAACAAGAATGTATAAAGTTGAATTTTTCAGCCCAGGTTAGCAATGAGAGTGTACAATTTCTGGATGTCGAGGTATATATTAAGCATGATTCCATACACACTAAACTACACAGAAAAAGTACTGCAGGAAATGCCGTACTTAATGCCAGCAGTTCCCACCCTAACCACTTCATTAAAAGTATCCCCTATTGGGAATTTTTAAGAATGAGGCGAATTTATAACTCGGATCAGGACCTCAAATTCTGTTAAAGTGAGGCATTCCAGAGATTTAAGGCTCGAGTGTACAAGGATAGGGATCTCAGTTCGGCCATGACTAAAGCAAATGGCCATACCAGAGAAGAAGAGTTTACACAGTGCTAAAACTGACACCACGCTCATGAGTAGCAACACTGTTACTGACCAATCGGAACTAAGGATACAATGAGACTTATTACAACCTATAGTCGCCAGGAGAAGCAATTCAGGAAAATTATTTACAAAAACTGGCCCATTGTAAAAACAGACTTAACAATGTCACAATTGGTGCCTGAGTTACCTGCGTTAACTTTTAGACGTGCACCCTCCATGAGGGATGCACTGTTGAAAACTAGTCCAGAGGTCACTGTTTCATCTAACTGGTTGTCCAAAAGAACAGGTTTTTATAAGTGCAGCTTGAGTCCAGCATGTAAATTTGGGAAAAATACTTGTGAGTTCTCAACAGTATTTGAACTTAAACCTATGAGAACCAAAAATTTCTTAACTTGTCGTACGGATTTTGCGGTCTACGTCTTAGAATGTTCACGCAGATTAAAATACGTAGGCAGTACTAAACGACAAGTTTTTAACCACATATTACAACACTTGCGGGCTATAGTAAACTCTGACCCAAGCTATCCGGTGGCTCGACAAACATTTGCATAACAACGATCTTAACCCCTTAAGTGCTGCGCACGTTCAGCGGCCGATGGCACCACTACCTCCGTAGTGCTGCCGTCTGGGAGCCGTCTGGGATCGTGGGGGCATTGCGGCTAAAAAAAACAGTTCTTTTTGAGAACTAACTTTAGTGGTCAAAAAAAGAGCTATATTTCTATGATAGTATGTAAAACTTTCCGGTTTTCTTTGTGCACCAGTTGTACTCTATGCATGCGCAGCCTCGTTTCCAAGCCCATGTTTCTTCTTTTTTCTTCAAGTTCGCCAAGGAAATGTGTCCTCATTTCAGGTATTAAATTTGCCGCTTTCTTTTCCCGGGCCGTGTGTGTCATCCGCTGCTATACTTTTGTAATATATTAATAACTATATTCTATCTATATTTATTTGAAACGTATTGCCGAGGCGCCAAATGTTGATTACATACTCCGACCACCGCCATTTTAGTAGTTTTCCTCCGTTATTTTTATTATATGTGCTACTTTCATTTTACCCTCCGCTTATCTTCTCTGTGATCGATGAGATTTCCTGCCACAGACACCACGGCCTCCGATGTTATCAGACTTGGTCACACGTATACCTAAAAACTAATTTGATTCACATAAGCCACAGCCATTACAACGCGTGTTCGTCCACAAAAAAGACATTATTATGATTATGCGTTTATCATGCGTGGTACATGTTTACTAGTTGTAAAAGCATGCGTGGTAAAGGCATGCGTGCTAAACCCATATGCGTGCTTATGGCTTCGTGGTGACTATCACGCGTGAATATGACCGCGTTGTGATGGCTGTTTCCCCCAGGACACTGCAGCAACTGGGTCTGGGCGTGGCGGACTCCAGGGCACCAGGCGGAGGGCACGCAGTCCCTCTCATACAATATAGAGCTCTTTGTGGGGTGATTGTTTCCGTGGTTTGAGGGGCGTCGTTGAGGCCCACACACTTCATTTTGTAGGGGGGTAAGTTTGCATGGGAAAATGTTGCAAGAGGTTTGTAAATGTGGTACACATTGTTTCGTATTATTTTGATTTCTTTACCATGTTGTAGTCTATCCAGAGAAAATATAACTCTGTACTTTTCAATCCTACTCTTGAACATTTTACTACAGTACTTTAACATTATAAATATTATTTTTATTGTGGATCGTCACCCCCCCCACAAAAAAAAGTAGTATGTAGTTTTTTTATTAGGTTTTATTAAAACAATAACTGTAAACAAAACTTAATGATAACTATATTATAAACTACTTGAAAAATAACTTTAAAAGAACAATATTATAAACAAATTGTGAGGTGGACTCCAAAAGACGTACGCTTGGTAATGTGCAAAACAAAACAAAAAATAGAGTTTAGAATTATGTAGATGTGAGTAAATGAGCTGAAGCATTACAAGTCAAGGTAACACTACAATTTTATGTGTGCAGTGTGCCTGGTATATTTCACTTCTGTTATAGTGCCGCGCTCAAGGGGTGTCTGTATGGAAGTGCCTACTGCGTTACTGATACAAAAGTGGCAGAACGGGATTGTAAATATGCCGACTTATTTCTAATGCATTGCAATGAAGGTATTGTATATCTAGACCTCTGTGCTTACCATTGTATAAACACTGTGGCCAAATACTGCGGCCAGTGGAATTCACAACTTCACGTTAGCTGTTGTTCTACACGTCTAAGCAGACAGTAGTGTCTATAAGTTTAAAAGAGAAAAAGAAATGATGTCACAGAGAGTGAGAGAGAGAAAGAAAGAAAGAAAGAGAAAACAACATTAAAACTGTCTCGCAAAGTCTGGAGTTGAGATTTTTTTTTTTAAAGTCAGAAGTAGATTTACAAGCTCCTTGAGTCACTTTTCCCATGTTAAAAGTGACATAAAAGTGGCGTAATAAGCTTGTAGATCTGTTTGTCAGACTGTTGTATCCTATGTGTTGTTACTGCTCGGAGGTAATTATACATTTCAACACAGTGAAGCTGCTGCACACTACTCACTCTCTCCTTTCACAAATAGAGGTTAGACTACGGTTTTACGTGTGTAGTGTGCCTAGTACATTTCACTTCTGTTCTAGTCTCGCGTTCAAGTGGTGTTTGTATGGAGGTTCCTACTGCGTTACTGACACAAAAGTGGTACAGCGGGATTGTAAATATACCGACTTATTTCTAATGCATTGTAATGAAGGCATTGTATATGTAAGCCTCTGTGCTTACCGTTGTATAAACACTGCGGCCAAACACTGCGGCCAGTGAAATTCACAACCTCACGTTAGTTGTTGCTCTACACGTCTAAGT
Source organism: Lissotriton helveticus (assembly GCF_964261635.1). Classification (NCBI taxonomy): domain Eukaryota; kingdom Metazoa; phylum Chordata; class Amphibia; order Caudata; family Salamandridae; genus Lissotriton; species Lissotriton helveticus. The sequence continues at coordinate 2,092,432,910 of NC_136061.1, forward strand.
AGACAGCAGTGTCTATAACTTTAAAAGAGAAAGAGAAATGATGTCACAGAGAGTGAGAGAGAGAAAGAGAGAGAAAACAACATTATAACTGTCTCGCCGAGCCTGGAGTTGAGATTTTTTCTTGAAAAGTCAGACGCAGATTTACAAGCTCCTTGCGTCACTTTTCCCATGTTAAAAGTGACATAAAAGTGGCGTAATAAGCTTGTAGATCTGTTTGTCAGACTGTTGTATCCTATGTGTTGTTACTGCTCGGAGGTAATTGTACATTTTAACACAGTGAAGCTGCTGCACACTGCTCACTCTCTCCTTTCACAAATAGAGGTTAGACTACGGTTTTAGGTGTGTAGTGTGCCTAGTACATTGTGTTCTAGTCTCGCGTTCAACTGGTGTCTATATGGAAGTGCCTACTGCATTACTGACACAAAAGTGGTACAACGGGATTGTAAATACGCCGACTTATTTCTAATACATTGCAATGGAGGTATTGTATATCTAGGCCGCTATGCTTACCTTGTATATTTAGTGCGGTCAAACACTGCGGCCACCGGAGTTGACAACTTGAAGACACCTTTCCTTTAACAGTCAAAGTAGACAGCAGTGTCTATAACTTTAAAAGAGAAAGAGAAATGATGTCACAGAGAGTGAGTGAGAGAAAGAGATAGAAAACCACATTAAAACTGTCTCGCAGAGTCTGGAGTAGAGATTGTTTCTTATAAATTCAAACACAGATTTACAAGCTCCTTTTGGGGGTGGGGCTTAACTTCAAGGAAACAGAAGAGTGGAGCTGCAGGAGCTGTAAGGGGGGGACATCAAAGCCTCATTAACAAGCAAAATGTCTTTAAAAGACCTGTGAAGTACTCGGGTGCGACTGTGTGTGGGCCCAGGAAGCTATCTGATCCTAGCAGTAGCCCCGTTAGCCCAATGTGTGTTTTGCACGCCTGCTGCATACTACATATTCTCTCCTTTCACAGATAACTTGTCGTTCTTTCGGAAACAAGCTTATTTGCTCACCTTGTGCCATTGCCGTCGTACTTCTTACATAATCCATCGCGAAGGTCTACATCTAAAAGATATTAAAAGAAAGATGTTATGATTGGTAATTGTTACCATATTAATTTGGAATCAGATAACATCGCGCTTTTATACACGTTCATTCTCACATTTCTACAAACAGTTTGTATTGGTAATATTCCGCTCATTGCAGCGATTATAAAAACGTTACTGCTATTGGGAAAACAATGTATGCATGTAAATTAATACACTATATAGAAGTGCGTTCCTCTAAAGTACTAAGTCGCGTTTTTTTATCTAGTCAGCTACAACCCTTTGCCTCCCTCTAATGCGTACTCAAGCCTCACTGCTCACCTTTTCGTGGATAAGACACCTTCTGCATGATGTAGTCCCAATCTCCAGCAAAGAAGTCTCATATATGGTGCCGAGTCTTGATATCTCTATGGCTCACGAAATACTCCTGCTCCCATCATCATCATTGCAGGTTCTTCAACCGCTCAGTGATTCGGGCACCACTAACTCAGTGACCAAAGAGGCCACGCATGTAGTAGTGGGCCCCTTGTTCGGTGCTTTGGGAACAACTCTAAAATGGCGTACGACAGGTGCGCTTCGTCTTTTTTATATATGGGGTCACGTGTGTAGTGACGGATGCACTGAATGGGTGTGGTGTGGGTGTATACCAGCCATGAGGGTGTGTGTGTGTCGATCTGACAACAAGACCTGCAACTAAGAAATCACTAGAATGGAAATTTGGGGCTTGTACTGTTGTTGTGTTTTCCTGGTAGCGTAAGAGTGGCTTTCTTTTTTCTATGTGATGTTATGATACAGTCACCATGTATGTAGCCTATTTTGTGACGCATTTTATTGTATAATGCGTTTCAAAAACTAGTTGTGGTAGTGTGTTTTTAAATTAAACTGTGCACTCTGTTTACGAGTTTGTTGAGTGTAGAAGTAATTTTTTTTGTTCTATTTTCTATTCTATCATAATTGTGCTGAGTTTTCTCCTTTAGCTTGCAGTACTATATTATTTTATAAAATGTATAACTGTTGAAATCATCTTTGATAGTAGAATGGAAGCATGTAAGCTGTTCTCTGTGACGAAAAGCAATGCCGGCTCCCGCAGGAAGTGGGGAGCCGGCTGGGACCGTGGAGGTCTTGGGGCTCTTCCCACGGTCCACAACGTTACATTTGAGTCCCATGTGGATGGGGTCCTCGGGGATTATAAAAAATTAGCGATAAAGGCTATTTTTGTTATGGTAGATTTATCGTACGCGTACGAAGCATGTATGGACGATGTACCGTGCGAAGATTGAAAGTCGTCCCATAAGCGTACTGAAGGAAGAAAAAGAAGAATAGTTTTCAGATATTTATGAAGTGTATGTGTTTAGATGTTGGGTGACTCTAAAAAGAGCCATTGTGTTTATTGGGAGATTTTAGTAGCTACAAGTAAGTACCAATGCAGAGTCTAAAGTTCAAGAGGAAGACTCGGTTTCCCTCATCTGTTAAATGTACACCGTATCTCCTATAGATGTAATGCATATTGAAATGCAGATTGTGGTGTTAGATGGACCCTATTTTATAGTCTCGGAGAAAGGCAGAAACAGATTTATTCACATGTTTCCTAGCTTTCTCAATCTGTTGACAATAGTGGCTGGACCAGTTCCATTTCTGCCTTTGGCATATATTAGAATAGACAAAGGCAGTTTTGGGGAAAAGTGTCATCAATTGTGCAAAGGTGTCCTTCATAAGCATTTCCAGACCTACCCCTGTCAAAGTGCCTAGGTCATTGCCCTCAAAGTGCACAATTATGAGGTCAGGGTGTTGGAGATGTAAAAAGGATTTCACCAATGGCATGAACTGGTGGCACTTTAATCCTCTCTGTCCAATCCATTTAATGTCTACATTTGGAAAACGTAGGTCTTTGTGAATTCTTTTCTGTTGTGCGTACCTTTGGCTCCAGAAAATATAGCTCTGTCCCACAATCCACACTCTTAGCATGTTGATTAGAGGTCTGGATGCACTCTGAAGGTGTCTGTAAATGAAATGGCAGTTTGAAAAGTAAGATTTTTCTAAAATGATGGACAATATGCAATTTTGAAAAAAGAAAAGAAATGATTAGTTGTTCGACAACATTCAACACTAAGCTAGAATGCATGTTTCTGTTTTTTAAAAGCATGATATTTATTGGTTAAGAAAAACTGATAGAAAAGAACGTTACATAAGATAAGCTGGTATATTCTCAAGTGAAGCACACTTGCTGTTTTAATTTGCAACAATGTATGATGAACTTTTCACCTGTGTGCTGAGTTAGGTTTTCCCTGAAGTGTTTCTATGGTAACTGGCAGATTGTGAAATGGGGGAAGGGTTGAAAGTTTTGTCAGTTGGAAAGGGTGCAAAAGTTCAAGCAATATAAACGTGTGTTTCGTTTTGATTTAATGTGGGAATAAATGTGATTTGTTATTTATTTGTATATGTGTGTAGATTTAGTGTGTAGAATGACAGGAAAAGTTTGCTACTTGCTATAGGACTTCCTGTACCCCTAGGACTGCTTAGGGGGTTTACAATGATTTCCAAGGTCAAAATCTTTGATGGAGTTTGTTGAGCCTTTGATGGCCCTGGGGACCACCACCTCCCAGGGCCGGCTCCTGTAGTGTTACGGGGTGCCTATCCTTGAGACATTGCTGTTTGCTATGGTAGGGCGAGAGTTCTCTTTGAAGTAGAAAAGCAGATTGCTTTTGGTCTGAGGGATCAGCATGTAAGCTGGTGTCTCTGACAAAAAGCAATGCCGGCTCTCGAAGGACGCAGGGAGCCGGCTGGGACCGTGGGGGTTTTGGGGCTTCCCCCACAGTCCTGAACGTTGTATTTGAATCTCGGGGGATGGGGTCCCCGGGGATTGTAAAAAATTAGTGATAGATGCTATTTTTTTTAATTCTTTTTTACGGTGTATGTATTGTACGCGTACCGTGTGAATTCTGAAAGTTGTTTCATGAACGTACGTAATCAATTAGAAATATATATTTTATGGATTTCTATCAAGTTTACGTGTTTATATGTTGGGTGCTTGTAATGAGACCTTTTCTTTTTATTGGTACTTATAAGTAAGTGCTTATGCATAGTCTAAATTTGTTGAGGAGCAGTGTTTTATACAGTGCTAAACTTTTGACCTCTGTTGACAGTTGACTTTTGCATGATCTGTTGGGGGTAGGGTGGAAATTTATGTCAGTTGGAAAGGTTTGAAATGTTAAAGCAAAAGAAATGTGTGTTTCGTTTTCAATTAATGTATGAAGGATTTTAATTGGTTGTTTATATGTAGGTATGTGTAAAAAGAGAGGGAAAATGTTCCATTTTGTTGTTGTGCTGGAAAGACTGAACTAGGAAGATTCTGTATAACAATATCTACTGTGTGAGTGGCATTCTTCTTAATCTACAAATCAATTTGAAAGGTGAGTTCCTAAGTTGTATGGGAATGTATGTGGCGCATCTTTGTACATTAAGGAATTATGGGGCATATTATCAAGACAGGCGATAAAATTATCGCCGCTTTATCGGCAGAAAACTGCCGATAAAGCGGCGGTGATTTTATCGCCTGTCTTGATTATATGCCCCTATATTCGTCCCTTGTTAAAGTTTTATAGTAGTAAATGTGTTTTGCTATAATGCATGCTGTTATGTTTTTGTGTTTAATATCACATTGTGCGTCTGTGTACATTAAGGAATTATGGGCCATATTCTCAAGAAAGGGCGATACATTATCGCCGCTTTTATCGGCAGGAAAGTGCCGCTAAAGCGGCGATAATGGGCTTGATAATATGCCCTTGTGAATTCCCATAGAAGCCCAGGTAATTGTGTTAACCTGGGCTTCAATTGGAATTTACAAGGCCATATTATCAAGCCTATTATCGCCGCTTTAGCGGCAATTTCGTGCCGATAAAGACGGCGATAATGTGTCGCCGTTTCTTGATAATATGACCCTATATTTGTCCCTTTTTCCATAATTTCTAGCCTCTGTTGTTATACTCTCCCCTCTCTCCTTTCTACTCCTTTCTCTCTCTCGGTACTAATGTCTTTTTCTTATGTTGTGCTCTGTGGTCATATTGCCCTTCTTTGTCTTTATATTTTCCTGTCTCTCCTCTTATTCCTCTGTCTCCTCATTTTCTTCCCTTTGTCTTCATATTTCATTTTTTTCTTGATACTCCCTGTTCTGTCCTCTTTCTCGTTTCTCTCCCTCTGTATATAGTCTGGGTCGATTTATAAGCCCCTTGTGCATCTTTGTTGTTTCATTGTGTTCGTTTCTTTGATGTAATAGTGGAAGAAATAATGTAGTAAATTGCATATGTATTTGGAAAATGAGTCAGTGTTGTTCACTTAAATGTAGTAATTATATACATGGAATATGTATAGTCACTTACGTGTTTTTCAGTAGCAAATAGTAAAATGCATGGTCTAATTTTTTTTGTCTAATATCACACTGTGCATGTGTGTACATTAAGGAATTATGGGCCATATTATCAAGGAGTGGTGTTAAAATCATCGCCGTTTTTTCGGCAGGAAACTGCAGATAAAACGGCGATAATGGCCTTGATAATACGCCCTTGTTAATTCCTGAAGAAGCTCATGTTCTGATGTTAACATGGGCTTCTATTGGAATTAACAAGGGCGTATTATCAAGCCCATTATTGCCGTTTTAACAGCAGTTTCCTGCCGATAAAACGGCGATAATTTTAACACCGGTCCTTGATAATATGCCCCTGAATTCGCCCCTTTTTGCATATTTTCTACACTACCTTGTCATACTCCCTAACCTCTCGTCTTACTCCTTCCTCTCTCATTACACTATGGGGCATATTATCAAGGACCGGTGTTAAAATTATCACCATTTTATCGGCAGGAAACTGCCGTTAAAATGACGATAATGGGCTTGATAATACGCCCTTGTTAATTCCCATAGAAGCCCATGTTAACATCATAACATGAGCTTCTATGGGAATTAACAAGGGCCTATTATCAAGGCCATTATCGCAGTTTTATCGGCATGTTTTCTCCACATTTTTGTCTCTGTGTCTTTTTATATTCCTTCCTCTGTCTTCATATGTACTCTTCTGTTCTTATATTTTCTGTTTCTTCTTATTGTTGCTGTTCTTTGCAGGTACTCCCTAATTTTTTCTCATACTTTTCTTTTTCTTCTAATACTCTTCTCTCTGTACTCACATTTCTTCTCTCTTTTGTTATACTTTGCACCCTCTACTAATATTGTCGTCTTTTCTTATAGTCATATTCCTCTCCTCATTTTCCCTCCTGTTCTTATACTCCCCCCTATTTTCATATTGTCCTCTCTGTTCTCTTACTTGTCCATGTCTCCTCATACTACTGAGCTTTTCTTATATTTCGTTTTCTCCTATACTCCTTCTCTATGTGTTCATATTTTCCTATTTTTCTTCATATTTCTTTTCTATGTTCATTTTCTGTCCTCTCTGTTTGTACTTCTTAAATCTGTTCATATTGTTTGCTCTCTTCTCTTATTGCTCTTTGACTCCCTGCATACACTCTTCAGCACTTTCCTCATATTGTACGTCTTTTCATAATGACCTCTGTGTTTATATTTGTTTCTCTTGTCATACTTCTGCCTCTTTCGTAATACACTTTTCACTCTTTATAATCATCCATCTGTTTATAGTCCTTTTTTTCTCCTGAGACTGTATCCTCTGTTCATGTACACCCCTTTTTTACTTATGGTCCACTTTTCCTCACATTGTCCGTGCTCTGTTCTTATACACACTGTTCTTTGCTAGTATTCCTTTTTTGTTCTTATAGTTGCGCGTCTTTTCACATATTCCTTCTTTTTTCTTTAGAGTCTTTCTCTCTCTTTTTATAGTGCCCCCTCTGTCCTCTTTCTCTCTTTTTTTCTTCTTATACTCTTTCTTCTCTCCTCATATCTTCATCTTTCTCTTCATATTCTCTCTTACCTATTCATACTTTCCACTTTATATATATAGTTCCTTTATCCCGTTATATTGCAGTGTCTGTTTATAGTCCCCTTTTTCGTTATATTTTCCCTTGTTTCATACTCCTTCCTCTCTTGTTGTAAGTACTTTTATTTTCATAGTCCCACATTTGTGCTCATAATCCTCCCTCTGTTCTTATAAGTAATATTATAGAATATTTCATATATTTATTTTTGTAATGTTATATCTTTTTTTATAATAGATTCTGTTTATCAATACTGAAAAAACTGTATCAAGCCTACGAAATGTCAAAGGAGGAAACAACGAAAGAAAGGTATTAATTTGAAGAAAAGTCATCCACAAGATGTACACGAAGAACCATGTGTTAACAAAAAGAAAAAAAGTCCTGGTAAGAGAAGGAACACTTTTCTGAGGAAAATATTAAAGACTAAGGGGTCGATTCCGATCCGGTAAAATCCCCGTCCGTACGAATCGTATCCGGAGCCGTTTCCGTACGACTCGTACAGACGCCGTACGACCGGACGATTCCGATCCCGATCCGCCGACCCGTACGCGATTCGTACGGTACACGTCGATTAGTACGGAAAAGCGCACGATCACCTACACACCGTACGGCGCGTACCCCCCATGATCGCAGGGGTACGCGGCGTACCCCTGTGGTCATGCGGGGTACGTGCCGTACACCCACTGTACATGGGGTACGGTGCGTACCCCATGTACGCTGGGTGTACGGCACGTACCCCGCATGACCACAGGGGTACACCGCGTACACCTGCCATCATGGGGGGTACGTGCCGTACCCGGGGGGGGGGGCGTTCCGTACCTGTTTCGGCGCGAACTCTGCGTCTACGACTGTTTTCGGCTCCCGTAGGAAAAGGGTCGTACGGCGCGTACCCGACACGAATCGTACTTGCTGGGTCGTAAAAACGTGCCGCGATGTCGCGTACAGCGGGTTCCGTGTGAGATTCGTACGGAGATTTGAGTCGTACGGAGTCCTGTACGACTCGTACGGAGTTCGGCACCTAGTACGGATCGTACTTCATCGTACGTACGGGACGTCTACGGATACGATTCGTACGGGGAAAAAACTCTCCGTACGACCATTCGGAGCGCATTTTACCGGATCGGAATCGACACCTAAGAGTAATGTGCACAAAGTGGAAAATGGTTTTAGTGTGTCTGCAATGAAAAAGAAAAAGAAGAATAAAGAGAACAATCATGGAAAGTCAAGTGCAGAAAAAATAGTTTATAGTAAATGGAGGAAAAACCAATTTTCGGAAATTAGGAAAAAAATGTTTTATAATAGTGTAGTGTTAAATTTAATTAAAGAAATTTAAGGATGGGAAAAAAGCAGCATTTTATAAGAAGAAAGGTATAGAAAATGTAGTTGAGAAAGCTTTCGAATTGAAAAGAAAATTGTTTATTCTAGTAATCAATAGAATTTGATCACTAGATAAGCCAATCCATTTAATGAATACCAAAAATAAGTGGAGAAGAGTAATTAACAGAAGTAGTTTTTGTGAGTTTTTTTTGGGTGAATGGAAACATAGTTCAAGTTCTGAGCCTTTTTTTAATGAAGAAAGTTATCTTCAGAGTAATGATTTGTTGCAAGCAGTTGACACTAGTGGTCGTGCTTATGAGGTTAGAAATGGTTGTCCTATTGAGAAAGAAAAAATTGTTCCTAGAAATGCAGAAGAGCTGTTAGCTAATGAAGTTTTAGGGAGAGGTTCTAAAGCTCCAGTGTACACTTGGAATTTTACTAGTATTTGTAGTGTACGGCAAGATTCTATTGATTTTTTTATGCAATTTCTTATGTAACTATACTAAGAAAAGTATTAAACAAAAGATTAGGATGTTGCAAGGACTAGACCCTTGCAGAGTGAGAGAAAATACTGGTTTGCAAGGTCATTCTCTGGCTTGTCTTTCTAAAAAAGTATTTCGAAGTGTTTTTCACCATTTTAGGATGTTAGCAGTACATCATTCTGAAATGAGGAAATTAGTCAGAAGATTGCATTATGCAAAAAATCCAGCTCTACTGTTAAAAAAGTTGAACGGTGCTCTTTTACGTGGGTCAGTATCAGTTGTAAAGAACGTTTGTGGTGAAATTGAGGTTAGTTATTTTGGTTCTAAGAAAGACAGTGCAGAAGTTGAGATATTAATAGAAGGCAATGTAGAAGAGAATGTACAACATTGTAGTACAGAAAATTTTGAGCAAGAAAGTATAAAGTTTAATGTGATTTCAGGTGAAAGGCCAAATTATTGTTGTGTCTGTTGTCGACAAACTCATTATAAAAATCAGACCAGGACTGTTGATTTGTAATTAAAAAGTGAAAAGGAAAATAATGATGAGTGGAAGAATGGTGGAGGTCGCCTGAGCGCTGGGCTCCGTGATCGAGCCCTTTGTTATCCTGATAGTGGAACGCGGGAGCCCCCGTTTCCCCTCAAACAGACGGCGGAGACGGTCTCCTACAACACGACTGCGGGACATCCCCTCCCTGGCCCTGCAATCTAGTGTGCCGAGCTTTGCAGATGGCCCGGGGTGCCGACAACGGATTGGCAAAATGGCGCCCGCGGAGTCCCTCTAGCTTTGTGGCCGCCGAGATCCGTGACCGCCCCTGGAATCCCAGCGGATTATTGATTACGGCAGTGAGCCCGGGCAAAACACCCCGCCGGGCGGCTACCACGCAGCGGAGCAGGACAGCGGTGGCGGCGAGTCCCGCCTGGCCGGATAGGAGGCGGCTCTGGTGAGCGACGTGCCCCCGAGCTGGAGGATACTATTTTACAAAACAAGGGAAACCCAGAAGGTATGCCATAGGGACCTTGGGCAGTAACGTATTTTAAAGAACAATGGTCCCTATTTTGGAAGGAAAAATAGAGAAACACAATAATCATACGCTTAAATGTATCGTATGTCTTTTGTCCAGCCGGACAAGAATTTATTTTCATATAGGTTCAATTAATTGTGATTCAAAACATTAAATAACAAGTGGGCACAGCCGTGACCCACAGAACACAAGACAAACCAACGAAAAACAGAATGGCCAAAGGCAGGGTATAAAATGTGTCTGTATGTTTGTAATCACTTATGACAGACTTAGATAACCAGTTACACACCATTGAACATTACAATATTATAAAATCATATTGCATATGGTGTTTTTAGTGTCGACGACGTTTCGATGCTATTCACAACAGTATAAAGCATCATCATTATAACTGTCTCGCCGAGCCTGGAGTTGAGATTTTTTCTTGAAAAGTCAGACGCAGATTTACAAGCTCCTTGCGTCACTTTTCCCATGTTAAAAGTGACATAAAAGTGGCGTAATAAGCTTGTAGATCTGTTTGTCAGACTGTTGTATCCTATGTGTTGTTACTGCTCGGAGGTAATTATACATTTTAACATAGTGAAGCTGCTGCACACTGCTCACTCTCTCCTTTCACAAATAGAGGTTAGACTACGGTTTTAGGTGTGTAGTGTGCCTAGTACATTGTGTTCTAGTCTCGCGTTCAACTGGTGTCTATATGGAAGTGCCTACTGCATTACTGACACAAAAGTGGTACAACGGGATTGTAAATACGCCGACTTATTTCTAATACATTGCAATGGAGGTATTGTATATCTAGGCCGCTATGCTTACCTTGTATATTTAGTGCGGTCAAACACTGCGGCCACCGGAGTTCACAACTTGAAGACACCTTTCCTTCAACAGTCAAAGTAGACAGCAGTGTCTATAACTTTAAAAGAGAAAGAGAAATGATGTCACAGAGAGTGAGTGAGAGAAAGAGATAGAAAACCACATTAAAACTGTCTCGCAGAGTCTGGAGTTGAGATTGTTTCTTGTAAATTCAAACGCAGATTTACAAGCTCCTTTTGGGGGTGGGGCTTAACTTCAAGGAAACAGAAGAGTGGAGCTGCAGGAGCTGTAAGGGGGGACATCAAAGCCTCATTAACAAGCAAAATGTCTTTAAAAGACCTGTGAAGTACTCGGGTGCGACTGTGTGTGGGCCCAGGAAGCTATCTGATCCTAGCAGTAGCCCCGTTAGCCCAATGTGTGTTTTGCACGCCTGCTGCATACTACATATTCTCCCCTTTCACAGATAACTTGTCGTTCTTTCGGAAACAAGCTTATTTGCTCACCTTGTGCCATTGCCGTCGTACTTCTTACATAATCCATCGCGAAGGTCTACATCGAAAAAATATTAAAAGAAAGATGTTATGATTGGTAATTGTTACCATATTAATTTGGAATCAGATAACATTGCGCTTTTATACACGTTCATTCTCACATTTCTACAAACAGTTTGTATTGGTAATATTCCGCTCATTGCAGCGATTATAAAAACGTTACTGCTATTGGGAAAACAATGTATGCATGTAAATTAATACACTATATAGAAGTGCGTTCCTCTAAAGTACTAAGTCGCGTTTTTGTATCTAGTCAGCTACAACCCTTTGCCTCCCTCTAATGCGTACTCAAACCTCACTGCTCACCTTTTCGTGGATAAGACACCTTCTGCATGATGTAGTCCCAATCTCCAACAAAGAAGTCTCATATATGGTGCCGAGTCTTGATATCTCTTTGGCTCACGAAATACTCCTGCTCCCATCATCAACATTGCAGGTTCTTCAACCGCTCAGTGATTCGGGCACCACTAACTCAGTGACCAAAGAGGCCACGCATGTAGTAGTGGGCCCCTTGTTCGGTGCTTTGGGAACAACTCAAAAATGGCGTACGACAGGTGCGCTTCGTCTTTTTTATATATGGGGTCACGTGTGTAGTGACGGGTGCGCTGAATGGGTGTGGTGTGGGTGTATACCAGCCATGAGGGTGTGTGTGTGTCGATCTGACAACTAGACCTGCAACTAAGAAATCACTAGAATGGAAATTTGGGGCTTGTACTGTTGTTGTGTTTTCCTGGTAGCGTAAGAGTGGCTTTCTTTTTTCTATGTGATGTTACGATACAGTCACCATGTATGTAGCCTATTTTGTGACGCATTTTATTGTATAATGCGTTTCAAAAACTAGTTGTGGTAGGGTGTTTTTAAATTAAACTGTGCACTCTGTTTACGAGTTTGTTGAGTGTAGAAGTAATTTTTTTTGTTCTATTTTCTATTCTATCATAATTGTGCTGAGTTTTCTCCTTTAGCTTGCAGTACTATATTATTTTATAAAATGTATAATTGTTGAAATCATCTTTGATAGTAGAATGGAAGCATGTAAGCTGTTCTCTGTGACGAAAAGCAATGCCGGCTCCCGCAGGAAGTGGGGAGCCGGCTGGGACCGTGGAGGTCTTGGGGCTCTTCCCACGGTCCACAACGTTACATTTGAGTCCCATGTGGATGGGGTCCTCAGGGATTATAAAAAATTAGCGATAAAGGCTATTTTGTTATGGTAGATTTATCGTACGCGTACGAAGCATGTATGGACGATGTACCGTGCGAAGATTGAAAGTCGTCCCATAAGCGTACTGAAGGAAGCAAAAGAAGAATATTTTTCAGATATTTATGAAGTGTATGTGTTTAGATGTTGGGTGACTCTAAAAAGAGCCATTGTGTTTATTGGGAGATTTTAGTAGCTACAAGTAAGTACCAATGCAGAGTCTAAAGTTCAAGAGGAAGACTCGGTTTCCCTCATCTGTTAAATGTACACCGTATCTCCTATAGATGTAATGCATATTGAAATGCAGATTGTGGTGTTAGATGGACCCTATTTTATAGTCTCGGAGAAAGGCAGAAACAGATTTATTCACATGTTTCCTAGCTTTCTCAATCTGTTGACAATAGTGGTTGGACCAGTTCCATTTCTGCCTTTGGCATATATTAGAATAGACAAAGGCAGTTTTGGGGAAAAGTGTCATCAATTGTGCAAAGGTGTCCTTCATAAGCATTTCCAGACCTACCCCTGTCAAAGTGCCTAGGTCATTGCCCTCAAAGTGCACAATTATGAGGTCAGGGTGTTGGAGATGTAAAAAGGATTTCACCAATGGCATGAACTGGTGGCACTTTAATCCTCTCTGTCCAATCCATTTAATGTCTACATTTGGAAAACGTAGGTCTTTGTGAATTCTTTTCTGTTGTGCGTACCTTTGGCTCCAGAAAATATAGCTCTGTCCCACAATCCACACTCTTAGCATGTTGAATAGAGGTCTGGATGCACTCTGAAGGTGTCTGTAAATGAAATGGCAGTTTGAAAAGTAAGATTTTTCTAAAATGATGGACAATATGCAATTTTGAAAAAAGAAAAGAAATGATTAGTTGTTCGACAACATTCAACACTAAGCTAGAATGCATGTTTCTGTTTTTTAAAAGCCTGATATTTATTGGTTAAGAAAAACTGATAGAAAAGAACGTTACATAAGATAAGCTGGTATATTCTCAAGTGAAGCACACTTGCTGTTTTAATTTGCAACAATGTATGATGAACTTTTCACCTGTGTGCTGAGTTAGGTTTTCCCTAAAGTGTTTCTATCGTAACTGGCAGATTGTGAAATGGGGGAAGGGTTTAAAGTTTTGTCAGTTGGAAAGGGTGCAAAAGTTCAAGCAATATAAACGTGTGTTTCGTTTTGATTTAATGTGGGAATAAATGTGATTTGTTATTTATTTGTATATGTGTGTAGATTTAGTGTGTAGAATGACAGGAAAAGTTTGCTATTTACTATAGGACTTCCTGTACCCCTAGGACTGCTTAGGGGGGTTTACAATGATTTCCAAGGTCAAAATCTTTGATGGAGTTTGTTGAGCCTTTGATGGCCCTGGGGACCACCACCTCCCAGGGCCGGCTCCTGTAGTGTTACGGGGTGCCTATCCTTGAGACATTGCTGTTTGCTATGGTAGGGCGAGAGTTCTCTTTGAAGTAGAAAAGCAGATTGCTTTTGGTCTGAGAGATCAGCATGTAAGCTGGTGTCTCTGACAAAAAGCAATGCCGGCTCTCGAAGGACGCAGGGAGCCGGCTGGGACCGTGGGGGTTTTGGGGCTGCCCCCACAGTCCTGAATGTTATATTTGAATCTCGGGGGATGGGGTCCCCGGGGATTGTAAAAAATTAGTGATAGATGCTATTTCTTTTTTTTTTTTTTTACGGTGTATGTATTGTACGCGTACCGTGTGAATTCTGAAAGTTGTTTCATGAACGTACGTAATCAATTAGAAATATATATTTTACAGATTTCTATCAAGTTTACGTGTTTATATGTTGGTTGCTTGTAATGAGACCTTTTTTTTTTATTGGTACTTATAAGTAAGTGCTTATGCATAGTCTAAATTTGTTGAGGAGCATTGTTTTATACAGTGCTGAACTTTTGACCTCTGTTGACAGTTGACTTTTGCATGATCTGTTGGGGGTAGGGTGGAAAGTTATGTCAGTTGGAAAGGTTTGAAATGTTAAAGCAATAGAAATGTGTGTTTCGTTTTCAATTAATGTATGAAGGATTTTAATTGGTTGTTTATATGTATGTATGTGTAAAAAGAGAGGGAAAATTTTCCATTTTGTTGTTGTGCTGGAAAGACTGAACTAGGAAGATTCTGTATAACAATATCTACTGTGTGAGTGGCATTCTTCTTAATCTACAAATCAATTTGAAAGGTGAGTTCCTAAGTTGTATGGGAATGTATGTGGCACATCTTTGTACATTAAGGAATTATGGGGCATATTATCAAGACAGGCGATAAAATTATCGCCGCTTTATCGGCAGAAAACTGCAGATAAAGCGGCGGTGATTTTATCGCCTGTCTTGATTATATGCCCCTATATTCGTCCCTTGTTAAAGTTTTATAGTAGTAAATGTGTTTTGCTATAATGCATGCTGTTATGTTTTTGTGTTTAATATCACATTGTGCGTCTGTGTACATTAAGGAATTATGGGCCATATTCTCAAGAAAGGGCGATACATTATCGCCGCTTTTATCGGCAGGAAAGTACCGCTAAAGCGGCGATAATGGGCTCGATAATATGCCCTTGTGAATTCCCATAGAAGCCCAGGTTATTGTGTTAACCTGGGCTTCAATTGGAATTTACAAGGCCATATTATCAAGCCTATTATCGCCGCTTTAGCGGCAATTTCGTGCCGATAAAAACGGCGATAATGTGTTGCCGTTTCTTGATAATATGACCCTATATTTGTCCCTTTTTCCATAATTTCTAGTCTCTATTGTTATACTCTCCCCTCTCTCCTTTCTACTCCTTTCTCTCTCTCGGTACTAATGTCTTTTTCTTATGTTGTGCTCTGTGGTCATATTGCCCTTCTTTGTCTTTATATTTTCCTGTCTCTCCTCTTATTCCTCTGTCTCCTCATTTTCTTCCCTTTGTCTTCATATTTCATTTTTTTCTTGATACTCCCTGTTCTGTCCTCTTTCTCGTTTCTCTCCCTCTGTATATAGTCTGGGTCGATTTATAAGCCCCTTGTGCGTCTTTGTTGTTTCATTGTGTTCGTTTCTTTGATGTAATAGTGGAAGAAATAATGTAGTAAATTGCATATGTATTTGGAAAATGAGTCAGTGTTGTTCACTTAAATGTAGTAATTATATACATGGAATATGTATAGTCACTTACGTGTTTTTCAGTAGCAAATAGTAAAATGCATGGTCTAATTTTTTTGTCTAATATCACACTGTGCATGTGTGTACATTAAGGAATTATGGGCCATATTATCAAGGAGTGGTGTTAAAATCATCGCCGTTTTTTTTGGCAGGAAACTGCAGATAAAACGGCGATAATGGCCTTGATAATACGCCCTTGTTAATTCCTGAAGAAGCTCATGTTCTGATGTTAACATGGGCTTCTATTGGAATTAACAAGGGCATATTATCAAGCCCATTATTGCCATTTTAACGGCAGTTTCCTGCCGATAAAACGGCGATAATTTTAACACCGGTCCTTGATAATATGCCCCTGAATTCGCCCCTTTTTGCATATTTTCTACACTCCCTTGTCATACTCCCTAACCTCTTGTCTTACTCCTTCCTCTCTCATTATACTATGGGGCATATTATCAAGGACCGGTGTTAAAATTATTGCCGTTTTATCGACAGGAAACTGCCGTTAAAACGACGATAATGGGCTTGATAATATGCCTTTGTTAATTCCCATAGAAGCCCAAGTTAACATCAGAACATGAGCTTCTATGGGAATTAACAAGGGCGTATTATCAAGGCCATTATCGCCGTTTTATCGGCAGTTTTCTGCTGATAAAACGCCGATAATTTTAACACCGGTCCTTGATAATATGCCCCTGAATTCGCCCCTTTTTGCATATTTTCTACACTACCTTGTCATACTCCCTAACCTCTCGTCTTACTCCTTCCTCTCTCATTACACTATGGGGCATATTATCAAGGACCGGTGTTAAAATTATCACCATTTTATCGGCAGGAAACTGCCGTTAAAACAACGATAATGGGCTTGATAATACGCCCTTGTTAATTCCCATAGAAGCCCATGTTAAACATCATAACATGAGCTTCTATGGGAATTAACAAGGGCCTATTATCAAGGCCATTATCGCAGTTTTATCGGCATGTTTTCTCCACATTTTTGTCTCTGTGTCTTTTTATATTCCTTCCTCTGTCTTCATATGTACTCTTCTGTTCTTATATTTTCTGTTTCTTCTTATTGTTGCTGTTCTTTGCAGGTACTCCCTAATTTTTTCTCATACTTTTCTTTTTCTTCTAATACTCTTCTCTCTGTACTCACATTTCTTCTCTCTTTTCTTATACTTTGCACCCTCTACTAATATTGCCGTCTTTTCTTATTGTCATATTCCTCTCCTCATTTTCCCTCCTGTTCTTATACTCCCCCCTATTTTCATATTGTCCTCTCTGTTCTCTTACTTGTCCATGTCTCCTCATACTACTGAGCTTTTCTTATATTTCGTTTTCTCCTATACTCCTTCTCTATGTGTTCATATTTTCCTATTTTTCTTCATATTTATTTTCTATGTTCATTTTCTGTCCTCTCTGTTTGTACTTCTTAAATCTGTTCATATTGTTTGCTCTCTTCTCTTATTGATCTTTGACTCCCTGCATACACTCTTCAGCACTTTCCTCATATTGTACGTCTTTTCATAATGACCTCTGTGTTTATATTTGTTTCTCTTGTCATACTTCTGCCTCTTTCGTAATACACTTTTCACTCTTTATAATCCTCCATCTGTTTATAGTCCTTTTTTTCTCCTGAGACTGTATCCTCTGTTCATGTACACCCCATTTTTACTTATGGTCCACTTTTCCTCACATTGTCCGTGCTCTGTTCTTATACACACTGTTCTTTGCTGGTATTCCTTTTTTGTTCTTATAGTTGCGCGTCTTTTCACATATTCCTTCTTTTTTCTTTAGAGTCTTTCTCTCTCTTTTTAGAGTGCCCCCTCTGTCCTCTTACTCTCTTTTTTTCTTCTTATACTCTTTCTTCTCTCCTCATATCTTCATCTTTCTCTTCATATTCTCCCTTACCTATTCATACTTTCCACTTTATATATATAGTTCCTTTATCCCGTTATATTGCAGTGTCTGTTTATAGTCCCCTTTTTCGTTATATTTTCCCTTGTTTCATACTCCTTCCTCTCTTGTTGTAAGTACTTTTATTTTCATAGTCCCACATTTGTGCTCATAAACCTCCCTCTGTTCTTATAAGTAATATTATAGAATATTTCATATATTTATTTTTGTAATGTTATATCTTTTTTTTATAATAGATTCTGTTTATCAATACTGAAAAAACTGTATCAAGCCTACGAAATGTCAAAGGAGGAAACAACGAAAGAAAGGTATTAATTTGAAGAAAAGTCATCCACAAGATGTACACGAAGAACCATGTGTTAACAAAAAGAAAAAAAAGTCCTGGTAAGAGAAGGAACACTTTTCTGAGGAAAATATTAAAGACTAAGAGTAATGTGCACAAAGTGGAAAATGGTTTTAGTGTGTCTGCAACGAAAAAGAAAAAGAAGAATAAAGAGAACAATCATGGAAAGTCAAGTGCAGAAAAAATAGTTTATAGTAAATGGAGGAAAAACCAATTTACGGAAATTAGGAAAAAAATGTTTTATAATAGTGTAGTGTTAAATTTAATTAAAGAAATTTAAGGATGGGAAAAAAAGCAGCATTTTATAAGAAGAAAGGTATAGAAAATGTAGTTGAGAAAGCTTTCGAATTGAAAAGAAAATTGTTTATTTTAGTAATCAATAGAATTTGATCACTAGATAAGCCAATCGATTTAATGAATGCCAAAAATAAGTGGAGAAGAGTAATTAACAGAAGTAGTTTTTGTGAGTTTTTTTGGGTGAATGGAAACATAGTTCAAGTTCTGAGCCTTTTTTTAATGAAGAAAGTTATCTTCAGAGTAATGATTTGTTGCAAGCAGTTGACACTAGTGGTCGTGCTTATGAGGTTAGAAATGGTTGTCCTATTGAGAAAGAAAAAATTGTTCCTAGAAATGCAGAAGAGCTGTTAGCTTATGAAGTTTTAGGGAGAGGTCCTAAAGCTCCAGTGTACACTTGGAATTTTACTAGTATTTGTAGTGTACGGCGAGAATCTATTGATTTTTTACGCAATTTCTTATGTAAATATACTAAGAAAAGTATTAAACAAAAGATTAGGATGTTGCAAGGACTAGACCCTTGCAGAGTGAGAGAAAATACTGGTTTGCAAGGTCATTCTCTGGCTTGTCTTTCTAAAAAAGTATTTCGAAGTGTTTTTCACCATTTTAGGATGTTAGCAGTACATCATTCTGAAATGAGGAAATTAGTCAGAAGATTGCATTATGCAAAAAATCCAGCTCTACTGTTAAAAAAGTTGAACGGTGCTCTTTTACGTGGGTCAGTATCAGATGTAAAGAACGTTTGTGGTGAAATTGAGGTTAGTTATTTTGGTTCTGAGAAAGACAGTGCAGAAGTTGAGATATTAATAGAAGGCAATGTAGAAGAGAATGTACAACATTGTAGTACAGAAAATTTTGAGCAAGAAAGTATAAAGTTTAATGTGATTTCAGGTGAAAGGCCAAATTATTGTTGTGTCTGTTGTCGACAAACTCATTATAAAAATCAGACCAGGACTGTTGATTTGTAATTAAAAAGTGAAAAGGAAAATAATAATGAGTGGAAGAATGGTGGAGGTCGCCTGAGCGCTGGGCTCCGTGATCGAGCCCTTTGTTATCCTGATAGTGGAACGCGGGAGCCCCCGTCTCCCCTCACACAGATGGCGGAGACGGTCTCCTACAACACGACTGCGGGACATCCCCTCCCTGGCCCTGCAATCTAGTGTGCCGAGCTTTGCAGATGGCCCGGGGTGCCGACAACGGATTGGCAAAATGGCGCCCGCGGAGTCCCTCTAGCTTTGTGGCCGCCGAGATCCGTGACCGCCCCTGGAATCCCAGCGGATTATTGATTACGGCAGTGAGCCTGGGCAAAACACCCCGCCGGGCGGCTGCCACGCAGCGGAGCAGGACAGCGGTGGCGGCGAGTCCCGCCTGGCCGGATAGGAGGCGGCTCTGGTGAGCGACGTGCCCCCGAGCTGGAGGATACTATTTTACAAAACAAGGGAAACCCAGAAGGTATGCCATAGGGACCTTGGGCAGTAACGTATTTTAAAGAACAATGGTCCCTATTTTGGAAGGAAAAATAGAGAAACACAATAATCATACGCTTAAATGTATCGTATGTCTTTTGTCCAGCCGGACAAGAATTTATTTTCATATAGGTTCAATTAATTGTGATTCAAAACATTAAATAACAAGTGGGCACAGCCGTGACCCACAGAACACAAGACAAACCAACGAAAAACAGAATGGCCA
The DNA here is from genome assembly GCF_964261635.1 of Lissotriton helveticus. Taxonomy (NCBI): domain Eukaryota; kingdom Metazoa; phylum Chordata; class Amphibia; order Caudata; family Salamandridae; genus Lissotriton; species Lissotriton helveticus. The sequence goes on from NC_136061.1 coordinate 2,092,452,661, forward strand.
AAGGCAGGGTATAAAATGTGTCTGTATGTTTGTAATCACTTATGACAGACTTAGATAACCAGTTACACACCATTGATCATTACAATATTATAAAATCATATTGCATATGGTGTTTTTAGTGTCGACGACGTTTCGATGCTATTCACAACAGTATAAAGCATCATCTTCAGGACAAAAGATAAATCATTGTTGTCTTAAACTTAATCACATGTATAGCCTATATCGCATTAGTTTGAAGGAGCAGGTAGATGTACCGGTAATGGAACGCACATTAGGATCCATAAATTGCGGCGGCAGTCATTAGATCATTATTAAGCCGTCGGCCTTCCTCGAAAAGTTTAATTTCTGATATCGATATGAGTGAGTGCCGGATCGCACTGGGGGCTTTTGGTTAATTGAATATGTCCACTGGGTGCCAAGTTGCACCTCTTGAATAGCAGAGGATGGTCAGGGCCTGGAAGCTCCTGCTCGCGCTGAATAGCAGGTTCTGTGGGTCACGGCTGTGCCCACTTGTTATTTAATGTTTTGAATCACAATTAATTGAACCTATATGAAAATAAATTCTTGTCCGGCTGGACAAAAGACATACGATACATTTAAGCGTATGATTATTGTGTTTCTCTATTTTTCCTTCCAAAATAGGGACCATTGTTCTTTAAAATACCCGAGCTGGAGGAGGCCTTCCGCTGCCGGGGCCGGCCTGGGTATCGGCCTTCCTCATTCCACGGAGCAGCGACTGGCCTTCCCCCCCCCTCCCCTCTGCGACCATCGGGGGTGCGTTGGGAGGTCCCTGAGATAGGCTGCAGACGAGCCGCGCTTGGGCTGGGCCCTGGCTGTGGAGGCGAGCGGAGGACCGGAGGAACTGCCAGGAAGCTCCTGCGAAGTGCTGAACGACCCTCAGGGAGATACCGAGGTGAGCGCTCTGCCGTGCCAGGTGTCGCGGGCCGGCGAGAAACTTTGATCGCCGGCGCTCAGCCGCCGGAGTCTTGTTGGAGAGCCCCTTTTGAGCCCCTGGGAGCCCTTGAGTCCCCCCATGTGCGTGAGTGGAGGCAGAGACGCCGACGAAGTGCTTCCTGCGGGGGGACACCATTGAGGACACCCGTGCATAGACTGCTAAGCTTTGGGGCACATACTGCTGGCGGAGCGGGGCTTAAGGACCGGGCCGGCGCGAGTTGGGGCCTCCTATGACGTGGTGCAGCTACAGCGCAGCCGGGGGACTACTAACTGGCTGTGCCTGGCTCCGCGAGATACGCCGGGTGGACCCTCCTTTGTGACCGCTCCTTGTGTGAGTGAGACTGGCCCCTCCCTGGGACACCTGCGAGATCGGCTGGTGCGGGGACGGCCTGATCGGTGGTCGGTGGAACTGGAAGTCACTTGCTGGAACTGGCCTCGGAGTTAACGCTGGTGGTTCTGCCACGCTGTGTGGAGACCCCCGAGGATCCGTCTCCCCCCCCCGCCGAGGCCTTACCACGCCGGAGATCAATAGCATTTCGGGTTAGTACCTTCTTGACCAGATATACCTGTCATAACCTGTCGGCGCACTTTTGATGAGCTCTCTGTGACTGTTCTTTCGAGCCCGGGCTCCGCGCACCCAGGTGCTGTCCCTCCTGGCCACTGGGGTGACCACTGACGGGGGCGGACCTCGGCGAGTTTCACCTGCTGCTGGGCGGCTCCCCTCTGTTCGTCGCGGGCAACGTTGGTCGTCACTGTCGCTATGGGGAAACCGAAAGGGGCCAAGGGCGTCACGCAATCCACTACTGACACAGAATTGCCGGACAAGGGAGATCAACCAGACCTTGATACGCCACGGGATCCGCATCTCCGACACCAACTGGACAAGATCTTGACGGCGATAACAGAAACCCGTGCGGCGCTGCAACAAGACATAGCACAAGTGGCAACGGGGCTTGGATTGCTCAGAGCAGATCACGGCAAGCTTTCTGATAGGGTCAAGGAGGTGGAGTGCACGGTTCGTACCCTGGAGCCAGCGCAAAAAGCCCTCTCAGCCACCATGACTGATGTGCTGGATCGAATAGGAATAGACGCACTGGAGAAAAGGGCTAAGGACGCTGAAGGGCGCAATCGCCGAAACAACATTAGAATTGTAGGACTACCAGAAAAAATCGAAGGGGGAGATATGGTACGATTTCTTGAGGACTGGCTCCGGACAGTGGTGGCGCCGGAGGGTCTGTCCCCTTTTTACACGCTAGAGCGAGCGCATAGGGTCCCATCCCGACCGCTACAGCAGGGCCGCCCTCCGCGCCCAATGGTTGGACGTCTGCTGCACTACCGAGACAGAGACCAGCTACTTCACAAAGCTGGGACCCTTTCAGTTAGAGAACAGTAAAATCAACATCTTCCCGGATTACACTTATGAAACACAACGTAAACGGTCCTCCTTCCTGGCGGTCAAACGGGAGCTGAGAAACGAGAGCATCCAATACTCCTTACTATTCCCGGCTAGACTCCGAATAATCGTTGATGATACTACCAAATTCCTCGATACACCAGAAGACGCATGTAGCTGGCAGGAACTGTATAGAGCCGGCAAAGACGGCTTTGGGTCCCATCTTGAAGCAGTGTCCGAGGGGCTACTACGACGGAAATCCAGGCGGATACGCCCGCCCCCTACTATGCACTTCGGGCCGATCGTTCATCCGGCAGAGCGGGGGGTGGCGTCGCGGTCATTGCCCGGTCTGATCTTCCATTTCAACTGCTTTCTCTCCCCGATATTGCCACCACAGAGTATCTTGCCATCCGAACCACGTCCACATCCCCCCCTCTCACCTGTCTTCTCATTTATCGACCCCCCCAGTCGCCTCTACGATTTCTCCCTGACTTCCAGGAGGTGTTAGCCACCCTTTCGGTCAACAACTCTTCGGTGTTATTACTGGGTGATTTTAATTTTTGGCCCTCTGACCCAGCAGAGTGTTCATCTTCTAGAGAGTTTTCAGACACACTTTTATCTCTTAATTTTGTTTCTCACGTATCTTCCCCAACTCACGTCAAGGGGCATATCTTGGACCAGATCTGGTCCTTGAACTGCCCTGTCGACTCCCTTCTTATTTCTCCCTGCACCTGGTCTGATCATCACCTGATTTCTTTTGTTCTTTCTATCAGCTCTCCAGTTAGGGCCCCCCTTCCCAAAAATGTCTGGGTCCGCTCGTGGAGTAGAGTTGACCCGGCGAACTTATCAGCTCTTTTAAGTGCTTCTTATCCCGCCCTACACGGGCTCTCCACCTTGGCTCAGGTTAACAGCATCGAACAATGGCTCTCCTCAGCCAGTGAGTCCATTGCCCCCTTGAAACGTCTGACCTCCAAGCGGGAGAAAGATGCTAACCTGTGGTTTACCGATGACCTGAAAACCATCAAATTATCGGTACGCCGTGCTGAGAGGGCCTGGAGGAGAAACTACTGTCCCATCTTAAGAGCTGATTTTACCACCTTATTAGCTCAATATAAGAATGCCATCTTGGCCGCCAAAACGACCTATTTCTCCTCCAGGATCCTCACAGCCGAGAACCAATCAAGGGAAATCTTCTCAATTGTTCAGAACCTAGCCTTCTCAGATCGTACCTCTCTTAAGCCCTCTCCTTCCCTTGCCCTCTGTCACTCTCTGAATAGCTTTTTCATTGATAAAATTGTTGCCATTAAAGCTAATATCCCTGCACCTTCCCCGTCTTTTGTTGATCCTCAGTGCCCCCCTTCCCAAGGACAATTAAACTCTCTTCCCCTTCTGACCAAGGAATCTTTCACATCTTTAATCCCCCTTGTAAAATCTGGCTCTCCCCTGGACACCTGTCCCGCTCATATACTCCGTCACATTTACATCTCTTGCTCTGATCCTCCCCTTCACTTACTAAACAGTTCACTCTCTCAGGGGGTTGTCCCCAACCCCTTGAAATCAGCTATTATTTTACCCATTTTAAAAAAACCTGGCGCAGACCCCTCGATCCCAGCCAACTTTCGCCCCATTTCTCTCCTACCATTTTTGGCAAAGGTGCTCGAGCGCCATGTCACCAGGTCGCTGGGCACCTTTGTGGAAGAAAATGGGGTATTGGCTTCCCGCCAGGCTGGCTTTCGCCCCGCACACTCTACGGAGTCCGTAGTCCTCTCGGTCCTCGACAACCTCAGGGAGGGGAGGGACACCAATCAATTCCAAGCTCTGGTCCTCCTCGATCTCTCTGCCGCCTTCGACACGGTGGATCATACCATCTTACTTTCCCGTGTCGCGGCGGCGGGGATCGGGGGTACGGCCCTGGTTTGGTTGTCCTCCTTCCTGAGGGACCGCACCCAGGCAGTTCGCCTGGGTGATTTCACTGCGGACTTTCGGAAGGTCCTGTGCGGGGTCCCCCAAGGCTCCTCCCTTTCACCGCTTTTGTTTAATCTTTACATTTCTCCCCTCATTTTTTCTTTACAACAAATGGAGGTCACCGTATACAACTATGCGGATGACCTTCAACTTGTCTTCAATCTGTCCTCTTCTTCTGCCTCTATCTCTAATTTCCAGTCTACTATGATTTTCATCAGGGACTGGATGGATTTCAACCACCTGAAACTCAACCCTGATAAGACCGAGTTGGTGCTGACAGGTGGTTGCTCCAGTCCCTGGTCTTCACTTTTTTGGCCCCCTTCCCTTGGCCCCTCTCCGGTCCCCTCTTCTTCGGTAAAAACCCTTGGTATTAAACTCAACTCTCACCTTACCCTTCACTCCCAGGTTAGTTCTGTGGTTTCTTCCTCTTTCCTGTCTCTTCGTACCATCCGCAAGGTCTCTCGATTTTTCACCTTTGAGGCCTTGAAGTTGATCATCCTTGCGATGGTCATCTCCCGCCTGGATTATGGCAACGCCCTATATGCGGGTATTCCTGCATATAGTCTCAGGCGGTTGCAGATGATCCAAAACCAGGCGGCGCGGCTGGTCTTTAACCTTCCTAAATCCTCACATGTCACCCCCCTTCTGAAACTTTTACATTGGCTTCCGGTTCGGGAACGTATCCAATTCAAGCTTGCATCTATTACTTACCAGGCTCGATTGGGTACGGCCCCTGCATTTATTTCTTCGGAGATTATCCCCTACTTGCCAGCTAGGGAGCTCCGATCTTCTTCTCAATCCCTCTTGATGGTTCCCCGGTTTCGCCGGAAAAAGTGGGGGGGCTCAAAATTTGCGACCCTTGCCCCAACCCTTTGGAACTCATTACCCCTTGATCTTAGATCTTTAACCCCATATTCCCAGTTTCGAAAGAAACTTAAAGCCTACTTCTTCAGTAAAATTTTTATTTAATTCCCTGTTACCCGACCTCCCTTCCCTGTCTTTCGTGGAGATCTGCCAGTTACAGCGCCATGAAACCGCTGGTGTAAGAGCGCTATATAAGAATTTTTAAACTCAAACTCAACTCAAACTACGCAATAGATGTAGAGGACTAGGGCGGCCTTCGTGTTGGAGACGGCGGCGGAGCGGCGGGGTGTCCTGGAGGTGGTGTCCAACATATCAGGTGACGGAGGAGACAGAATTCGGCAAGGGCAAAGACCACAGGGACACTGAGTGCTTACTACCCATTGGGTAGGGGAGCTGATGGCTTATTTCTAGAGGGGAGGCGGGCGAAGCTTTCAGCTGCACATAATCATTTAAGGCTCGATCACTCACAGGAGACCCAGATGGAGGGCAGCTTCTCCTTGGTACTTGACCCCCCTATTTTCCCTTAAGGCATACCTGCGGTGACTGCCGTTAGGCTTCTATAACAGTTTCTTGTGGGAGTGTTTGGATGGGAACTAGATTGCGATCTTTGGGTCCTGTTCTGGGGGGAGGGAGGTTTGGGGAAGGTTATTTTGTTGGGGGGAGGGCACGCCATCGGTGCTGGGGCTTTTTCATACTCTGACCATGTAGAAGTTGGGTGGAGAAGCGGACACGGGACACTGCGGGACAATGGGTGACTTATCTACCTTGAAATGCATTACCTGGAATGTGAGGGGACTACACACTATGACGAGACATCACAAACTACACGCCTATTTGATGCGCAGGGGAGTCCAAATAGCATTATTGCAAGAAACACACTTAACGAAGACAGACAGGTTGTTCCCATAAAAAAAAAGCCAATATGAGTATGACTCAGTTGGATAATCTCCGCCCCATTTCCCTCCTACCTTTCTGCGCTAAAGTTGGGGAGAAATTGGTTAATAACCAACTAGTCACCTTCGTAGAGGATAATCTACTTCTTCATTCCTCCCAATCGGGTTTTAGGGCGCAGCACTCTATGGAGACTGCCCTCCTGTTTTCCACTGAATTGCTCCGTCGCAAAGTAGATGAGGGACATACAGCTGCTTTGATACTATTAGACCTGAGTGCGGCATTTGATACCGTATCGCACTCAGGGCTCCTTGCTCGCTTAAGTGAGATGGGGATAGCTGGCCCAGCCTATGAATGGATGGGCTCCTTTTTAGCTGACAGGAAATTTCAAGTGCACTGCCCCCCATTTAAATCCACACCTCGTTCTCTCAGGCAAGGGGTTCCACAGGGCTCTATATTGAGCCCCACGCTGTTTAATCTTTACATGGAGCCCCTGGCAAGACTGGTAGAATCTTATGGGGTGGATATTGTGTCATACGCGGATGACACTCAACTGGTGGTCACTTTATCTCATAATCCAGTTGAGGCAGCCGAGAATCTCTCCGCTTGTCTTGTGGCACTTGCTGGCTGGATGAAGAATAACTGTTTGCGCCTTAACGGGAACAAGACAGAACTTCTAATAATCGGTTCGTCTCCCTCGATCTGGACATCAGCCTGGTGGCCAGCCGATCTGGGTACTATGCCATCTCCCTCTGATACGGTGAAAAATCTGGGTGTTTGTCTGGATTCCAATCTTTCATACTCCCAGCATGTTGGAATGGTAGCCGGGAAATGCTATGGCATACTAAAGGTCCTCCGTAAAATTCTAGATCTTCTTCCCATCAAAGCGAGGAAAACCTTGGTGCATGCCTTAGTTACTTCCCATCTCGACTATGGGAACTCACTTCTCTGTGGAATCTGTAAAAAGGGCCTAAACCAACTCCAATGTGTCTAGAATGCGGCGGCTCGATTGGTCTTGAACCTACCCAGGAAGTCATCTGGGAAGCGAGCTTTACAAACCTTGCACTGGCTCCCCATGCAGGAACACGTTCGGTTTAAAACCATGTGCATCACCCACCACATAGCACATGGCCGCGGCCCAGTCTATCTCCAAAGTAAGCTGACTATATACCGTCCCAAACGATTGCTTAGATCCATGGGCAGCATGCAGTTGGTGGTGCCCCATATCCGCAGAGCGCGGATGGGAGGGCGGTCTTTTACGTTCCTAGCCAGTAAATACTGGAACAAACTTCCTATTTAACTTAGGATGGAACCATCTGAACTACGGTTCAGGCTGAAATTGAAGACATCTGTTCCCCAAAGTCTAGTGATTGTAGTACCCTTCTATCTTTTCCCCTTCTGCTTGGTTTGTTTTGGGAGTTCTGACGGAATGCATTCATAGCGCGGGGACGCACTGTTCCTCTGTGTAACCAGGCGCTTAATAAATGTTTTTATTATTATTATTATTAGAGGGGATAGCAATACAGCGCAGATGGAGAGGCCAGGTATACCACACTTCATATTCATCATACGCCAGGGGCGCACTAATTTGGATCAGGGCTGGAGTCCCTTTTCAGGTTGCCAAGCAGGTGGTGGACCCTGAAGGGAGATTTGTCACCATAGCGGGGAAGTTGGTAGGCAGGGACATTAACAGTTGCAGCATATATGCGCTCAACGTAGACCAGTTGACCTTCCTAGCGACGCTGTCGGGCTCCCTTGCCCAATTCCTGGCAGAGCCACTGCTCATAGGAGGAGACTTCAATTCAGTGTTAGATGTCGCCCTCGACAGATCACACCCTCCGCTGGCGGACTCTCCAACACACCGCATAGCTAAGGGCAGGCTAGATTGGCAATTAAGGTGGGGCCTAACCGACATCTGGCGCGCTCAGCACCCGCACACCCGGGATTATTCCTTTTTCTCGGGAATGCACGAGCTCCATGTGAGGTTGGATGCGCTGCTGTGTTCCTCAACGTTGATACCAACGATTGTGAGAACGGAATATCTGACGAGGACGCTATCTGATCACAATCCTCTTTTGCTCACTATGCAGTGGTTCCCGGGTGCCTCCTGTGTTCCTACCTGGAGATTACGCCCGGAAATGCTAGAAGATCCACTCTTCCATAAATACTTGGAGGAGTGGATAACCCACTACTTCGAAGAGAATGATGGCACGACAAGGGAGAGAGCGACGGAATGGGATGCCTTTAAGGTAGTCGTCAGAGAGTTTTGCATAGGCAAAAAGGTGGGAATACGGAGGGTGCTCTTGGACGACCTTGATAAGGCAGACAAGAAACTCCGGGACATGGAGCTCTTGCGACCTGGTCACCCCGAGTTGCAAGAACAGAGCACTGCGGCAAAAGAAGCAGTAGCAGTTGAAGTCGAAAAGCTGCGCAGCTTTGACCACAAGACCTACACAGCCAGATCCCACGCAGAGGGAGACAAGTCAGGAGCCCTGTTGGCCTGGCTCGCCAACCCCATGAGGCGAAGCTCCCCCATAGTATCCATGCACATGGCCGAGGGTGACGAAGTATACACCCAACCTGAAATCCTGAGCAGTTTCACAAATTACTATAAAACTCTATACCAGAGTAAATTATTGGCTGACACTCCGGCTATAGACAAGTTCCTTGAAGGGCTCCCCTTCCCGGTGTTGGACCCTGACCAAGCGAAGAACGAAGAACTTGGGTAAAGATGTCGAGCTCGGAGAAATCCGTTGCGCCATAAAACAGATGGCACATAATAAAACCCCGGGGTTAGACGGCTTGCCCATTGAATTTTACGCCATATACATGGATATATTGGCTCCGCATCTGCAGGTAGTCTACAAGGAGGCAAAGCACTTGGGTTGTCTACCGCGATCTATGCGCGAAGCATTAGTAATCCCATTTCTTAAACCCGGTAGAGAGAGCAACGATACAACGTCTTACAGACCGCTGTCGATGCTAACTACGGATTACAAAATTCTGAGTAGCATTTTAGCATCCCGACTCTTAGGGCACATGACCACCCTGGTCCACGAGGACCAAGCGGGCTTCATACCTAAGCGCAACACCACTATGAACATACGCCGACTGCTACGACTGCTGGAGGAAGTCCATGTAGAGCCCCCCCACCCCATGATACTATCAGTGTTTCCCATAGGAAAAGGAGGACGATATGATGACCGACCTGTGCAGATTCCTGCATCTGAATACCGGACATCAAGATTATATGCAGAAGATCCGAGATTTCGACAATGTTTTCCGTATTTGTTTCATATTTTGTTTGAGAGTAATTTGTCTGGACTTTCTTATGCGGTAAACCATATATTGAAAACAGGTGTACATCTGCAAAATGTTTCGGCAACGGAATTAATGGATAAAGTACTGCAGAAAGATAGTGTTTTGCAATCTCAGCTGATTAATCTCATGGCATGTCAGCGTGGTACTAATGAGTACTGGTACCGTCGTCATGGAGAACTGAAATGTATGCTCAGGCATTTAGGAACTCCTACATGGTTCCTTACTCTAAGCTGTGTCTTCGAGAGGCAAATCCAAATATAGTAAATATTGAATGCAAGACACCTGGAGAATTGTGCTCTTTGGATCCAGTTAATGTATGCAGGTATTTCAATCATAGATTTGAAGCTATGATGTCTTTTATCACCAATAAAAAAAATCCTCCTCTTGGAGAGGTTTGGACTTCTTTTGGAGAAAGGAGTATCAAGCAAGAGGTGCTCCTCACATACACATGCTAATATGGATCAAAGATGCTCCCAAATTTGGAACAGACTCAGATGATACTGTGTTGTCTTTTATTGAAGAATATGCTACATGTGATATACCCAAAAGTACACAAGATAAGGACTTAAGACAACAAGTCTTACGATTCCAAAGCCATTGTTGTGGGAAATACTGTCGTCGAAAGTACAAATCTAAGGACAAATTCTACATCAAATGCCGTTTTGCATTTCTACGACCTGTAATATCAAAAGGAAGAGTGAACAGTTTTATGTCATCTTTGCAACATACTATCACAGAAAGTCTCCAAAAAATACCTACAACTTAAGAAGAAATGAAGAGTCAAAACATATAAATGACTATAACCCAGTCATTTTATCCATGTGGAATGCTAATATGGATATTCAATATGTTGCGGACAATTCCATTGCTGTTGCTCGATATGTAACATCCTACATAACAAAATCAGAAAAGACGGAATTGAAGGAAATGTGGGAAGAGATTTCCCAAGAGAAGAGTCTAAGTAAGAAGTTATATACTTACCGTTTGAAGATGTTATCTCATCGAGAAATTGGAGCGTATGAATGCTCGGATCGGTTATCATCTGCAAGTCTATATTCCAAATCTAGAAGAATAATTTGGGTGAGTCTAGGTCTTGCTGCAACACGAAACCGAGTTCTTAAATCTGAACAAGAAATTGAATATTTAGCTGAAAAAGAGCCAGAAAGTACAGATATTGTGAAAACAAATATGTTGGATACATATTATCCAAATAGAAGTCATCATCTTGAGAACATTTGTCTCTATGAAGTGCTGCAAAACTATATTTTTAAACGGAATATTACCGAAAACATTATTAATGGTATATATGCTGTTATTGGTTCTGAAGGATGTCTGGTGAAACAAAGAAAAAGACATTTGATTAATCACCGTAGACTGAGTTGCGAAACACCTGACAAAAGGGAATTTTACTATTTAGCTCTTTTGCAACTTTTCAAGCCATGGCGTTCAGAATTGGAATTACTTGGACATTTCGAGAGCTATGAAGATTCCTTCAATGCAAGTAAAGATACTATAGAATGTCCTGTTTTTGCTAATTATGTGAAAATGTTGAATGACGAAATTGACCAAGAAGCTAGCATTGCAGCTGAGATTGCTAGAGACAGTTCTCAAAACAGTCAACGTTCTGCTCCATTGAGTCAGGACCCACTAGGAGAACCAATTGTTCAAAATGAGGCAGCAACTGCTATGGAAGAGGTGGAAACAGCAATGTATCAAGGTCAAGAAGATGTAAGAAACTTATGAAACTTGTAAGAACAACTAAATCTGGAGCAGAAAGAAATATATGAGCAAGTGAGAGAACAGATTGACCATGGATGACTTCATGAGAAGAAAGAGTGCTCTTGCTCATCATTTGAACCTATCCGAATGTACGTGAGTGGAGAAGCTGGAACAGACAAAAGTTTTTTTAATTAAAGTAATCACAACTTTTCTACAGAAAACAACTGAGTCGCATTTGCTTGTGTTGTCACTGCTCCAACTGGATTAGCAGCCCACAATATTAAAGGAATTACTTTACATTGTTTATTAATGCTACCAGTAGAGCATGAAAATAAATTAGAGTACCATAAGCTATCTGGAGAAGCTTCTTGTGAAGTTTCAAGAGTCTTGAGGAAAATGAAACTTCTCATCATTGATGAAGTAAGCATGGTATCAAACTTAATGCTTGCTTTTATGCATTTAAGAATGCAGCAAATTCTTAAAACAGAGTATGACGTATTATTCGGAGGAAAACACGTCATAGTTTTTGGAGATCTTCTACAACTTACTCCTGTAAAAGAATAGCCAGCGTTTAAAACACTGTCGCATGAAGATATCAGAACGTCTTTGGGAAGCATTGGAAATGTAAACATTTGGCTATATTTTGAGTATAAGAAACTTATTACAAATATGCGACAGTCAAATGATGCTGATTATGGAACTATTCTTCAAGATATAAGAATTGGAAAAATGACTGAACATGGCAAACAAGCTTTACAGAGACGATTACTATCGAATTTGTTTCCAAATGAAAATATTGTCCCAGAGAAACTATACCTGAGAATTGCAGAGAAGCACTCTGTAATCTGCTTAATGCCAACACTACGTGAATGTTCTATATTCAATGAAGAAATGTTAAAGTTGGAAAATGAAGAAATTATAAAATTGGAAGCTATTGATAAAATAGAACATGAAGGAATCACTATTATTTTGAATGAAAAGTTGAAGAGGAAATTGGATTCTTTAGAGAAATCGATAAGTAAAACTGCAGGATTAGAAAAGAATTTGTATGCATGTGTAAACTGTAGGGTAATTTTATGACGTAATTTGAATGTGGAAAAAGATTTAGCAAATGGAGCAATTGGTAAAATTGTTGATTTTGTTAATTATGTAAATAGAGATGGGATTGAATTTTTGAAAATCAAATTTGATGAAATTGCAGAAGTACAACAGTTTAGTCGTTCATCTCGGTTTTAGCTTGTAAAAGATTTGTATGTACGCAGAAAACAGTTTCCTGTTTGTTTGGCATATGCGGTGACCATTCATAAATCTCAACGTTTAAGTGTAGATAGTGCTTTAGTGAATATTGGAAGTACCATGTTTAAAGAGGGGATGGCATATGTTGCTTTGTCTCGAGTCAGAACTTTATCTGGATTGTACTTGATTGATTTTGATGAGACAAAGGTTACTGCAGATGCAAATTGTGTGAAAGAGTATAATAGGTTAAGAAGAGAATATGCACCCAATTTAGGTCAATATCCAGTATTTGAAAAGCGTGTGGTAGGTAGAAAAAGGATATTTGAGAATATCTGTAGTGAAACTGTAGAGAAAGAAAAAGAACAAGATGAAGTTGCGCCTGCAAGCAAAAAGAAAAAGGACAGTGTTGAAGAGAATGTTGTCTATCGGTTTGAAAATAGTTGTGGTGTCAACTGCTATGCTAATGTAGTTGTTAATGTTGTTTTTGTTCTTGAAAGATTGCAACAGCAAATCGTTACGAATGATTCTGTTCATTGTTGTATTCTGTTTATGAGAAATGTAGTAGTGATAAAAGTAGAATTCAAAGTGTTTCTGATATTCGAAATGTTTTGGACATATGTTCTGGTTCTAGTCAATTTACGCAGAATATTCAGCAAGATTGTCAGGATTTTTTAATGTTTATACTTGGTGTACTGGAAGATGAAGGTATAGATATTGAAAACCTTTTTGGCCTTTCTTATAAATGGCAACATGACTGTCAAAATTGTTTGTATATATGTACCACTAACATAGACACTGAAAGCGTCACATGTAGCATATTCTTCAATAAAAGACAACACAGTATCATCTGAGTCTGTTCCAAATTTGGGAGCATCTTTGATCCATATTAGCATGTGTATGTGAGGATCACCTCTTGCTTGATACTCCTTTCTCCAAAAGAAGTCCAGAACCTCTCCAAGAGGAGGATTTTTTTTATTGGTGATAAAAGACACCATAGCTTCAAATCTATGATTGAAATACCTGCATACATTAGCTGGATCCAAACAGCACAATTCTCCGGTGTCTTGAATTCAATATTTAGTATATTTGGATTTGCCTCTCGAAGAAATTGAAGTAAATCATCCCAAGCATATTCAGCACAGCTTAGAGTAAGGAACCATGTAGGAGTTCCTAAGTTCCTTAGCATACATTTCAGTTCTCCATGACGACGGTACCAGTACTCATTAGTACCACACTGACACGCCATGAGATTAATTAGCTGAGATTCCAAAACATTATCTTTCTGCAGTACTTTATCCATGAATTCCTTTGCCGAAACATTTTGCAGATGCACACCTGTTTTCAATATATGGTTTACTGCAAAAGAAAGTCCAGACAAATCACTCTCAAACAAAAGATGAAACAAATACGGAATACATTGTCGAAATCTTGGATCTTCTGCATATAATCTTGACGTCCAGTATTCAGATACAGGAATCTGCACAGGTCTGTCATCATATCGTCCTCCTTTTCCTGTGGGAAACAATTGAGCGAAACAATGAGCTTCCAAGCTTTTTTCCCATACACTAATGGGACTTCCTTTTGCTTCTTTCATTTGGAATAACTCTAAAGTATTCCCTATCACTTCTTTAGAATGCAGTGGATGAACACTGTAATGTTCGTAGATTTCTTCAGTTCTGGACACATCCACTTTTTCAATTTGTCCAGATGGCAAGTCACTATCTTCTTCTACAGTTATTTCTTCTTCTCTCACATACACATTTCTGTAATATTGATTATTTTTTACCAGATACAACGTTGCCTTTTTCACTTTCCTAACATCCACTAATTCTTGCCAGATTTTCCTGCTCTTAGTAGGAACGCCATTAACAAGAATAACTAAAGGGGGGGCGTGGTCTAACCAGCGATGTGGTAAGACGTGTCTCGGAGGAGCTCCCGGCGCCTGCCACCTGCACAAACTATTAAAGCGGAGCCGGGGGGGCTTACCTGCCATCCGTGGGGTGGATGCTGATCGCCAACACTTGGGCCACCAGCGGTGAAGTGGTCTGGACATCTGTGGCGGTGATGCGGACGGACGGTCGGAGTTGAATAGAGGCCCCGAGACAGGAGCCGCCATCTTGCATCTCCTGTGCTGAGGTTCGCCCTGTTGGCTCCTGCCCACCTATGCCCATACACTGCAGGAGCGAAGACAGCGAAGACAACCCCGTTCCCCTGAACCCACCACTCCGTGGATCACACCGTAAATAATACCATGAACCAACGAACTGGCTAGGGACAGGGGGCGGGAATAAGGGAAGGACAAACAAGGGATCCCAGGTCTTCTTCTCCAAGGGAAAGAGTCCTTCTGCCAGGACCATGTAACTCCACGTGCTCTATTACAGGAGGATGGCCAAATCGCCGTCTGCCACACAAGAAAAACAACACAGTATCAATATCCCCAATATACAAGCCCTCTTTCTCTTCTCATGCCTCCCACACACACCTCCCCGTGCTCACTCCTCCTTACCCACAGAAGCTATAATAATCGCCGGGTGGAGTGCTCCGTCCAGGAGTAGATGCTGAGTCCGGCAGGCAGATAATGGGGGGGGTAAGGGAACCAAGGAAAGACAGAGCGAAGCAGCAGGGGATTGCTTCAGGTAACTGAAACCCACAGAGGCCAAGGGGGGAGTGGGGGAAAAGAGGAGGAAAAAGTCGTGAAAACGACTAAAAAAAACCTCCAATCGCCAAGGCAATAAGATTCTTCTTTCCTTATGGCCAAACGAGGGTCCAAAACAACCAAACGGGGGTCCAAAACAAACGAACACAGGGACTGAAAGGCAGAGCACTTCGATCTATAGTATGCGTCGCTTCAAACGCGGAAGCGCCCAAACCGGCACTCCGCCTCCGCACAACGATGCGGAGAGCCTACAAAAGACGCGGAAGTGCGGGGCAGCGTCCAAGCTCTCAAAAACACCAAATGCCACCGGGTGATCCCGCCGGACCACCGATCCCCAAGACAGAAGCGCCGGAGCCCCAGCCACTCCTAAATCCCAGCCGGGATAAAATGGCTCAATAAAGCCTAAGGATTTGGAACTGCACAAAAAACAAAGAGACAAAAAACGGAACAAGACAAAACAGACAAACACAGGCTACTAAATGAAACCCCACACACACAAAGGCAGAACCAGGATATCCAAAGGGAAAATGCAGAGCCAAGAACACAATATAGGGAATATCACGAGCCCGTGAATTCAAATCAATATTCCCAAACAACAACTCTCAGCTAGGGACAGGAACTACAATGCTAGATAACGAGCACCAGAGACAGGGAGAAACAGCCTTTTAACCCCACCTAGTGTCACATGGGCTTCGTTATGCATGGCAAGAGAAAGAGGACTGTGAAGGGTCGAGGCAATTCCTAACAGTACCCCCTCCCAACGATCCTCCCCACAGGGCAGGGCTTGGAAGGATGTTGACGATGGAACATACGAACAAGACGAGGGGAGTGTACTCCCCCAGCCGGCTCCCAAGTCCGATCCTCAGGGGCATACCCTTTCCAGTCTATCAGATAGAACAGGCGTCCCTTGCGTCTTTCTGAATCCAGGATAGCCCGGACCTCATACTCCTTCTGTCCATCCACAAGAATAGGGGGAGGAGGTGGCAAGACCTGTGAGGAAGGTACATAAGGCTTTAATAGGGACGTATGAAATACGGGATGAACCCTATAGTCACTGGGCAGTTCTAATTTCATGGCCACAGGATTGATGATCTGTACTATTGGGAACGGTCCCGCATATCTAGGTTGTAATTTACGAGAACCCTCAAGCCTCAGATTTTTCGTAGCCAACCATACCTGGTCTCCAATCTGGTACACAGGCTCAGGGACACGATGCTTGTCCGCATGCAACTTCATAGTAGCCTTAGCTGTCAACAACTGCTCCCGGGCAATATCCCATATCTTGCCCAATCGACCACATACATCATCTATGGCTGGCACATGCCCAGTAGGTTGAATAGCCAATGCCCTAGGGTGGTAACCAAATGAACAAAAAAAAGGTGTCATGCCCAAGGCCGAGTGCTGACTGTTGTTGTACGCAAACTCGGCGATGGGAAGAGCCATAACCCAATCACATGCCAGTGATGACGTCAGACACCTAAGGTACTGTTCCATTGTCTGGTTTGTGCGCTCGGTCTGGCCGTCAGACTGTGGATGATATGCAGTGGACAATCTGACGTCCACCCGCAACACTGCACACGATTCCCGCCAAAAATGGGAAACGAACTGCGCCCCCCTATCTGTCACAACTGCAGAAGGCAACCCATGTATTCGCACTATGGAAGACATAAAAACCAAAGCCATCTCTCTGGCGGTAGGAATCTTCGGGAGAGGAATAAAATGGGCCATCTTGGTAAACAAGTCAACCACGACCAATATAGCAGTGAACCCAGAAACAGAAGGAAGCTCAGTCACAAAATCCATGCTGATAGTGTGCCAAGGTGAAGGAGGGACTTCCAGAGGTTTCAGCAGACCCGATGGTTTACCATGTAAGGGCTTACTGATAGCACATACCGGACAAGCCTTGACATACCCCTGAACATCCTTAGCCAATGATTCCCACCAGAACCACCTAGCACACATCTCCTTTGTCTTTGGGATCCCAGGATGCGCCACCAAGGCAGAAGAATGGCACCATTCCATGACCTGATCTCGCAATGAAGGGGGGACAAACAACCGATCCTCATAATACAATAAGTCATCCTGGAACGATGCCTGGGGCAAAGATACCCAAGGCGTAAGATCCATCCTGCGCAACTGGTTCTTTACCGACGCAGTGAACGCTTCCCCATCCACCACCCCGACAATCCTGTCTTCAGATATCATAGGCCTACTCTCCTTCTCCTTACCCTGTTCACTGGGGTCTACATGGATACGTGATAAGGCATCAGACTTAACCTGCTGTGCTGCCGGCCGATATGTAATAATGAAATCGAACTCATTAAAAAAGAGAACCCACCGCATTTGGCGTGGTGTCAAGGCTCGTGCTGAACGGAAGAACTCCAGATTTTTATGGTCCGTATAAATAGTAACGGTATGCCTCGCCCCCCACAGATAATGCCTCCATTCCTCAAAGGACAACTTAACCGCCAATAGCTCCCTTTCTGCCACTGTGTAGTTACGCTCCGCAGGCAGCAGGGTCTTGGAGAAAAAAGCAATAGGATGCATACACCCAGTCTCAACCTCTCTCTGGGACAATACTCCCCCAACTGCACACAACGATGCGTCTGTCTCCACAAAAAATGGTAGAGCCGGGTCAGGATGGATCAACACAGGTGCCGATGTAAACGCGCCCAACAGCCGCTGGAAAGCCCCCTGCGCCTCTATGGACCACTCAAAGGGTACACCCTTTCGCAAAAGCTGAGTCAGGGGAGCCACGATGTCCGAAAAATGAGAGATAAAACGCCTATAAAAATTGGCGAATCCCAATAACACCTGTATGTGTTTTACAGACGTTGGAACTGGCCAGGTGAGTATGGCCTCGATCTTTCTTGGATCCATCCGAACCCCTCCGGCAGACACCACAAACCCAAGAAACTCCACCTGCGTAGTGCTGAATTGGCATTTCGCCAGTTTTGCATATAGGTTATGCTCCCGCAACTTGCGTAGAACCTGGATCACATGCTGTTGGTGCTCAACCCCTGTCTCAGAGAAAATCAAGATGTCATCCAAGTAGACTATCACACTCCGATCCAAGAACTCCCGAAGCACCTCGTTTATGAAGTACTGGAATGCCGCCGGGGCATTACACAGCCCGAACGGCATTACACAGTACTCATAAAGTCCATGCTTCGTTTTAAAAGCCGTCTTCCACTCATCCCCGTTTCTCACACGCACCAAGTGATAGGCGCCCCGCAAGTCCAACTTGGTAAATACCTTTGCGCTGCGAAGCTGATCTAACAACACGGGGATGAGTGGAAGAGGGTACTTGTTCTTGATGGTGGCTTTGTTTAATGTGCGATAGTCCACACACGCCCGCAGAGTACCTTCCTTCTTCGGAATAAAAAAGATAGCCGAAGAAACGGGCGAACATGATGGACGGATAAACCCCAGACGCAACATCTCGTCGAGATACACCTTCAGGTGCAACTCCTCCGGTTCGGAGAGAGCATACACTCTACTACAAGGAAGGGGCGCCCCAGGAATAAGATCGATCTTACAATCGAATGACCTATGTGGTGGTAAACCCTGCGCCTTTTCCACATCAAACACCTCCCTATACTCCTGGTATTGCAAAGGTATTGCATCCATGTCAGTGGTAGCACAAGATAATGACAACTCCTTTTCCCCTGCATCTCCGTAGCAATGTTTTATGCAATACAAGGAATCAAGAGACACCAGCCTTTGTGCCCAATCTATCCTGGGGTTGTGTTCTTGCAACCATGGCACACCTAAAACCATCCCAAATGAGGGAGCATCAATGAGATCAAAACACACCATCTCGGTGTGTCCGTTCTCACATACCAGGCACAGAGGCATAGTCCTCTTTGTAATTGAACCAGATGTTAATTCTGTGCCATCAATCGCCCGCACGGGTTCGGGTTGGTCTTTTACGCAACAGGGAACCTTCAATTTGTCAGCCAAAGTGATATCAAGGAAATTCCCCGTAGCCCCCGAATCCAACAATACCGACACTGGCACTCTACTCTCTCCTCCTAGTACCAAATGCGCATTAATGATGAAATGTCTAGGAGCCCTGTCTACTACCCCAAGCACCTCGTACTGTCGCTCCTTCCGTTCATGGTACAAACAGGCCACCTTCTTCCCATAGGAGGATCCAGAGGGTTTCACGGGACATTCCCTTGCAAAGTGCCCACCCTGGCCACAATACAGACACAGACCCATCTCACGTCTTCGTTTCTTCTCTTCATCGGACAAAGGCCCCCTTACTCCACCTATCTCCATTGGTTCAGAGAGACCCTTTGTCTCACCAGCTCCCAGGGGCTTATGGTCAGGCTTCACAAACCCTCCCCGAGACACCTGGTAACGGCTCTTCTCCCCCCGTCTCTCCGCCAAGCGATGGTTCAACTTAACCACCAGATCGATAAAGGCGGCACAATCAAGTGGGGGGTCCACTACCTGTGAGACTATGTCCTTAAGGTCTTCGGATAATCCCTGATAGAACAAAGATGTTCTCTTATCCTCGGGCCAGTGTGTCTCCGACACCAACCGATTAAAGGTGGAAATATATGTCAGGAGGTCCTGACGTCCCTGTCTTAGTTTCAGGAGTTCTGCGTCACTTGCCTGCATAAAGGCATGTTTCGCGAACAACCCGCGCATCAGTTCTTTGAATGCCGGATAGTTAGTCAACACCGGATCATCCCTATCTACTAGGGGTATAGCCCACTGTGCCGCTGTGCCAGCCAGGTATGATATTGTGAACGCCACCTTGGCTGAGTCATTGGGAAAAGCAGTCGGTTTGCACATGAAGTGCAGTTGGCATTGGTTCATAAAAGTGCCAAACTTGGCGCTATCCCCTGCAAACCTCTCTGGTGGCGCCAATGGTACAGGTACAGGTGTATTCACAGTAACTGATACTGGTACCCCCCCACTAGCTCCCTGCCCTGGCCCACCTGTATATTGAAATGTGGCTGGTTGTAGTACCGGGGTCTGAGGTGTCCTAAGCTGCACCCTTTCTCTACTAAGTAGTGCCCCAACCTCCTGCTTCATGGCCACATTTTCCTGTCGTAAGTCATGGATCTGACTTTGAAGTGCAGTCAAAGCGCCCATGACATCCTGTAAAGTGGGAGATGTACCCGCCGTAGCACCCACATCCTCATCCATCGTCGCTCAGGCAGTGCAATTATTACGTGGGCTCGTTATTCTGTTGGCTCCTGCCCACCTATGCCCATACACTGCAGGAGCGAAGACAGCGAAGACAACCCCGTTCCCCTGAACCCACCACTCCGTGGATCACACCGTAAATAATACCATGAACCAACGAACTGGCTAGGGACAGGGGGCGGGAATAAGGGAAGGACAAACAAGGGATCCCAGGTCTTCTTCTCCAAGGGAAAGAGTCCTTCTGCCAGGACCATGTAACTCCACGTGCTCTATTACAGGAGGATGGCCAAATCGCCGTCTGCCACACAAGAAAAACAACACAGTATCAATATCCCCAATATACAAGCCCTCTTTCTCTTCTCATGCCTCCCACACACACCTCCCCGTGCTCACTCCTCCTTACCCACAGAAGCTATAATAATCGCCGGGTGGAGTGCTCCGTCCAGGAGTAGATGCTGAGTCCGGCAGGCAGATAATGGGGGGGGTAAGGGAACCAAGGAAAGACAGAGCGAAGCAGCAGGGGATTGCTTCAGGTAACTGAAACCCACAGAGGCCAAGGGGGGAGTGGGGGAAAAGAGGAGGAAAAAGTCGTGAAAACGACTAAAAAAAACCTCCAATCGCCAAGGCAATAAGATTCTTCTTTCCTTATGGCCAAACGAGGGTCCAAAACAACCAAACGGGGGTCCAAAACAAACGAACACAGGGACTGAAAGGCAGAGCACTTCGATCTATAGTATGCGTCGCTTCAAATGCGGAAGCGCCCAAACCGGCACTCCGCCTCCGCACAACGATGCGGAGAGCCTACAAAAGACGCGGAAGTGCGGGGCAGCGTCCAAGCTCTCAAAAACACCAAATGCCACCGGGTGATCCCGCCGGACCACCGATCCCCAAGACAGAAGCGCCGGAGCCCCAGCCACTCCTAAATCCCAGCCGGGATAAAATGGCTCAATAAAGCCTAAGGATTTGGAACTGCACAAAAAACAAAGAGACAAAAAACGGAACAAGACAAAACAGACAAACACAGGCTACTAAATGAAACCCCACACACACAAAGGCAGAACCAGGATATCCAAAGGGAAAATGCAGAGCCAAGAACACAATATAGGGAATATCACGAGCCCGTGAATTCAAATCAATATTCCCAAACAACAACTCTCAGCTAGGGACAGGAACTACAATGCTAGATAACGAGCACCAGAGACAGGGAGAAACAGCCTTTTAACCCCACCTAGTGTCACATGGGCTTCGTTATGCATGGCAAGAGAAAGAGGACTGTGAAGGGTCGAGGCAATTCCTAACACGCCCTGCCATCCAGCGGCCTGCCGGACCCGAGGAGGTTGCACTCCTCCTGAATCGGCGTGAGAAGCACCAGCTGAGACAGTGGGGGCTGCGGTGCTTGAGGAGGCCCTTGTTGGGGACGACTGGCGGGACTGCCGGCGCTGACCCTCCGGCAGCCGCGGAACATAGGCTTTGGGGCCTGCGGAGGAGGGAGGCTTGGCCTGTTACACAGAGGCCTCGAGCGGTGCGGACGTTCTGTTGGCCCCACCATGATTGGGTGTGAATGTGGTGGAGCGGTGCTGGGGGGGGCTCTTCCCGGCGGTACCCCCCGCGACCGGGGACTGAAGCACTGGGAGCCGCCCGGCGAGGAGTCTCGTGGCTGGGCCTAAACAGTGACCAGAGAGGCGGTGAGTCTGGGCCGACCTCGGACAGCTGTCGGCGGATAGGCGGAGCTTTTGCTGTGGGGCGGGCCCGGCCCTGGGAGGCTGCGGTAACCTGAGGCGGCGGCTCCCTGGGGTGAGCGCTGGTCCTGGGCGCACGCTCCCCCCGCCATAGTGACTCCTTGCACTGGGTGATCGGGAGGCACAGGCCCCTGGTGATTCCTGCCTCCCTGCGGATTGTAACTAGCCTGGGGCCCCCACACTTCAGTGTGTTGCGGGCTGTGGGATTGGAGGAGGCCCCCAGCGGAGTATACTCGGCTTGACCGCTCTGGGGCAGTGGAGCGAGAACTACATATCGGAGCCACCATATTGTGTCTACACTTAGGGGCGATCAGTGGACACGGTAAAAGCACCGGCGGAGCCCTACTTTGGCGTCCCTCCCTGGGGGCTGGGGGACTCGGCCCTTGGATCCTCCTACACGGGGTGTGTTGTCGCTGTTGGGGGAGTGCGGGCTGGGCGGTCACCCCCCCCACCTTGAAGCTTGTTTTCTCCGTTGTGGCCATTCGAAACCGTGGTCTGGAGATTGCCGTGACTTCCACAACCAGCGCGACCCCCAGCATGGAGTGCTGAGCCCCCCGGCCCATAGTGCTCTGCGGCTGCGAGAGATGTCTGGGGAGGGCCTACGAGAGGCCGCTGCTGCTCACTGGAACGGGGGCGCTTAGCGGCGGCGACGCTGGATGCCACTGCAGGACCCAGGGACATTGACAATCTTGCCTGCACCTACCCCGCCCTAGCTGCTCGGGGGGTGAGCGCAGCCTAGGCGACCCCGGGAGAGGTGCTGGGGAGTGGCTGCTGGGGGCACATGCGTGGGGTAAGTACATGCGACATTTTAACCCAGTGACGGTGTGGGGCCTCGTGCTACTGCGATTGCTTGCTCTGTGCCCGGTGTCTGGTGTGCCCTGCAGGCCCGGGGATCTACGGTCTGCCTTAGGATCGCTATGTGGGGTCCTGCGGGATCAGCTTTGGTGGGGGGTGAGTGGGTGTGTGGCCTGGGACCCTCTGGCACGCTGGGGCCCTTGCCTGTCTCTATCAAGGGGATTGGGAGTGCTCGCTGCTCTGCAGTCTTGATACTACTCTGTTAGGCCCCTACAGATAGTGCCCCTGACTGGTGGCCCCCTTCCCTTGCTCAGGCCGGGAACATGAGGGTTCGGGCCTGCCTGGTACTTTATACGCCAACAGGCTGACGAGCAGACGAGGAGGGCACTGGGGATCTCCACTTTGTGTTCCATCCTAAGGCAGAGACTTCAGATTCCTACTACCTGAAGAGTTGCGGTCCTGGAGAGTGGGAAGAGGGTCCCCTAAGTATTCTACGTTGGATGTGCGGTGGCTGCACTTTCTGACTCCCCCCAGAACACTGCAAAGCAGGCGATGACGCGATCCAGATGGGGCAAGGCCGATTCGGCCACTGCCCCCAGAGGCAATACTGTCATGGCGATGTGGGGGAAGGCGGGCACGTCTACTATCACTGAGGGATCATCCCAAGCTGCCGGGGATCTATGCCGGTTACTCAGGCGTTCATGACTTCCTTTATGTCGAAGCTCAAAATGGAGATAGGCTCCCTAAGGTCTGAGGTCCACACATGCGTGAAGGAGCTTAGGAGGGAAGTAACAGACATGGGAGACCAAGTGGACGGACTGGAAAGGAAGATGGATGCAGGTACCGAAGATCAGGAGCAACGGTGGCAGCGTCTGGCGGTTCTGGAGGAGCAGAATATAGAGCTTTAAGTGAAGCAGGAGGATTTGGAGAACAGAAGCCGCCAGAACAATTTACGCATCCGGGGTTCCCATTGGAGAGGAGGGGAAGGACATCCTGACGTATGTGGCGCAGCTCCTTCACGAGGTCTAGGGCGATGAGAATGCCTCCCCGCCGGCTTTGGACTGAGCTCACCGTGTTTCGGGGCCCGCGGGGAGACCGGGCCTTCTTCCGGACATCCTGACATGGGTCCATTTCTTTACAGAGAAGGAAGCTATCTGGAGAGCGGCACGTGACAAACCGGACCTTAGCTATAAGGGACACAGAATTCAGATATTCCAGCACCTGGCGCCCAACACTCTGAAGAGACGGCGAGTCTTTAAACCTGAAACTGAAAAGTTACAAACTCTGGGCATATCCTACCAATGGGGCCACACGTTCGCTCTCATCTTCCAGAGGGAATCTAAGCGGAAAGTGGTGCGAACCTACACAGAAACGGCACAGCTCCTTCGGCTACCGACATCGCCGCCGGCGAGCCCGTCCCGCTCGAGAAGACAGGAAAGGGTGCCAGCTAAGCCTTCCTGGACCACTGTACAGCGCAATAGTCGCACGCCTCCTCTGGACGGGCGGTCGACCTCCCAGGCCAAGCAGGACATTATTGCACACATCAGATCTCTAGAAGGGGACCGGGAGGAGCCCGTCTCGCGCCCCTCAATGCCATGATCTGAGGGGGGCCACATACTAGTTAGCGGGTTGGGCATTACACCCCGGCTCCTGGTTAGGGGGTGGGGGGTGGCGGGAGCTCCCAGAAGTTAGACCTTTGAGACTTCCACAGACCCACCCCGGCTGTCACTACGGGAGTGACATCCCAGAGAGCGTCCAAACCCTGGGGTGTAGGATGCCCTGTACTTGGGACAGTGTACTATGGCCCCGTTGGCCGACATTGTTGTTCAGAGATGTGTGGCCTGTTTGGTCGCTTTTCGTTTTCTCGATATTTTCCTCCTTTCCTAGTTTCTTACTGGCCTATTGCTCTCTTTCCTTTTTTATCTCTAAGAGCACCTGGTGGGGGGAGCTTGCACTGTGGCACAACATGGGGATAGTACTGGTGGGCGCTCCTTGCATTTATAGGGCACTACTGGCGCCCGGTGGGGGGGCATGGGTGGCCCCTGATTGGACCCTATCATGACAACAAGCTTGCCTAGCCCTTTGAAGGTCTTAACACTCAATGTCAAGGGTCTTAATTCCCCTAACAAGCGGAGGCAGGTGTGGCATTATCTCCTTCAGCAATGCCCTGACATCATATTCTTACAGGAGACGCACCTATTGCAGGCGGACACTAAGCGCTTGGCACATCCTAAGTACCCTCTTCAGTTCTGGGCTGCAGCAGATACTAAGACAGCAGGCATGGCAATGTTGTGCAGAGCTGACATCAGGCAGGGGGGGACCAAGCCCTTTCGGAGTGGGGATGGACGCTTCCTTCGAGTGAATGTGGAGATTGGATGGCGCCGCTACACCCTGTGTAATATATATGCCCCTAAACAGTCACAGGACCGCTACCTCCGAGACCTCATACGAGAACAGGTGCCGCAAGGAGACTCCTCCTTAATCCTGGGGGGGACTTCAACTTAGTTTGGAATCTGGATGTGGACCGCAGTGAGGGCTCCTTTAGTGGAGCAGGGGCCATGTCCTCAGCATTGTACAAGCAGATTGAAGACTTAGGGCTGCTGGTGCATGGCGCTACCACTCCCCAGACCGGACGGAATACTCGTTTTACTCACATGCGCACCGCTCGTACTCCTGGATCGATTATCTTTTTACCTCCCACACCCTCTCCCGAGTCATCCTTGGGGTCGTCATGTCCGATATCTCGCTCTCTGATCACGCCCATGTCGAGTTGCTCCTGCAGGACCCGGCCGCTTGCCCTGCCCGGGAAGCAAGGTGGTGCCTGCCGCCGGTTATCCTCTGGGATGCGGCCGACGTCAAAAGCATTAGGGATGCCATTGACTCCTATTTTTTTAGTAACGACTTGCCGGAGACACCCTTCCCAGTGGTATGGGACGCCTTCAAGGCCACAATACCGGGTCATATCACTTCACTCTCGATCGCACGGGCGCGAAGCTCGCTCGCTGGAAGACAGACTGGTGGGGGATGTCCAATTGCCCGATGGGACGAGAGCTACGACGGAGAGGGACAAATGTGAGGCATTTAGGGCCTACTACTCCGCGTTATATCGGGAGGAGGTACCGCCTCAGGAGGTGGTAGAGGAGGTTCTGGGAAACTACACTGGGCAGCCACTACACCCACACTATGCGAAGTCTCTAGAGGACCCTATCTCTCCTGATGAGATAACGACTGCCATGCGGGAGCTCCCGCTGGGGAAAACCCCGGGGCCAGATGGTCTCCCCCTATCTTTCTATCGCATGTTCCAGGCTCAGCTACGGCCTCACCTTCCCAGGCTGTACAACTCATTCACAGACGAGGTGGACCGTCCCCTGATATGGGTATGGCAGAGATAGCTTTGATTCTGATACCCGGAAAGGATCCTACACTATGTGCGTCATACCGCCCGATTGCCTTGCTGAACACCGATTTTAAAGTCTACACCAAACTGCTGGCGAAATGATTGGACCCCCACATGCCGGGCCTGGTAGACCCGGATCAGGTTGGCTTAATCCGCAACCGGCAGGGTGCGAGCAACGTGCGCAGGGTTGCCCACCTGGTGGGCAAAGCGCACCATTGGAAGACACTGGCCTGCCTTGTATCACTGGATGCGGAGAAGGCCTTTGACCAGGTGGACTGGTCTTTCCTGCGAGCGGTCTTGCATAAATTGGGGATAGGTTAGAAGATGATCACCAGGATCGTGGCGCCGTACCTTGCTCCGCAGGCCAGGATCCGAGTCAACGGACAACTCACGGGCCGTTTACCATCTCTAGGGGTACCAGGCAGGGCTGTTTGCTCTCACCCCTATTATTCGCCCTTGCGATTGAGCTTTTAACGGAAATGATCCGGCGGACCCCGGGAATACATGGTATCCCCATAGGGGACCGCGAGAACAAGGTGCCGCTATTTGCAGACGACCTTATTCTTACGCTTACGAATCCTCGAGAATCCCTCCCAGAGATGCACTCAGTGCTGTGCCTCTTCGAACGGGCCTCCGGCCTGAAGATCAATCACAATAAGTCCTGGGCCCTTAACCTCACCATTCCGAAAGATGAAATACCCCTCCTGGAGCAGCTTGTCCCATACCAATGGGCAGCCCAACACATCCGCTACCTTGGCCTTCAACTAACCCCCTCTCTAGATGGATGGATGCAAGTAAACTGGCGGGAATGTAGGTGCTCGGTTCTTGAAGATCTGCGGAGGTGGAAGCCACTTGTGCCGTCGTGGTTGGGCAGACTTAATGCCATTAAGATGTCTATTCTCCCCAAAATTCTATACCTATTCCAATGTCTCCCCACGTCCATCCCGCTGCACTATATACAAGGCCTTCAGCACGACCTTACCAAATTTATTTGGGGGGGAAGGAGGCCTCGGTTCTCCCAGACCCTCTTGATGGCACCACGGGATAGGGGGGGACTGGCCTGCCCTAACCTTGTGGACTATTATTGGGCAGCGCACCTCCGCTTTATAGTGGAGTGGGGAGTCACTGAAAGCGAGAAGGGGTGGCTGCACATGTATCGGGTGGTGACTGGGCGTACCATCTAGGACCTTCCGTTGTATCATAGGGCGGCGCGCTCTCGGAGCGCTTATATGGCGATACCCACGAAAATGGTGCTAGAGATCTGGGATAGGATAGCGGTTCGCAGGGGTCTCACGACCTTCCCCTCACCGCACACTCCGATTGACCGGCTTATCGCATGAGTGTCTTCGCAAGTGGACGCAAGGAAACTGCAGGGTGCTCACAGATCTGTTTGAGGGGGGCTCCATCAAGTCCTTTGCCCACTGTAAAGAGGAATTTCGGGTCAACCCTGAAGCGGGGATGCAATACGCCCAGTTGAGGCATTGGGTTGCCGAAGATGAAACATATCGGGTGGCTACGCGCGCCTTCACCCCGTTCGAGTGGCTGGCCCGCTCCTTTACTGACTCAAAGGGATTGATCTCACAGATCTACCAAATTCTACAACACCCAAAGACGCCGCCCTCGCATCCATACCAACAACGCTGGCAGACAATATCAGGTACGGACATTGCTCCGGCACAGTGGCGTCGCCTGTGGCAGGACATTCCCAAAGTGTATCGTACCATCCCGCAGCAGGAGAATGCCTATAAGATCTCGATCCAGTGGTTTTACATGCCTCAGCCCTGTGCAGGATGTTCCCTGCTTCTTCTCCGACGTGCTGGCGGTGCCAGTCTGCGACCGGGGATTTTATCCATATTTGGTGGGCGTGTCCGTTGCTGACCCTCTTCAGTAAGGAGGTCCTAAGTCACATCAGGGGGGTGTTGGGGTTCCCTTTGCCTGAAGCCACAAGCACACTTCTGCTGGGTATAAAACCTGCTGGCCTGAGGGCACTGACCCGGAGCGATTGGATTCTGGCGCTTCAAATGCTGGGAGCGGCCAGGCAGCTCATAGCCTTGTATTGGAAAAAACTCGAGGCTCCTCCAATCACAGCCTGGTTTGTGCGCCTATGGCATGTTATTACGATGGAGCTCTTTACGGCTCAGTTGCAAGCCCGGGTCACGCGCTTCAAAGCTGTCTGGCGACCCCTGGTTCAATATTTATGTACTGTAGAACATGCGCGCCATATGCCTACTAGGCTCCAGGCGCTGCGACTATTCGAGGATGCTGTGGCACCCCCTGATCCCGATACACTGCTGTCATAGGCACCCTCGAGCACTAGGCCCTGGCCACCAGGAGCGATGGGACAGACCAGTCCCGTAGTCTTCCGCTCCGGGCGCGCATTGCCCCTCCGGCTGTCTCTCCCTTTTTTCTTCTCTCACTCTTTACTTATTCCTTCTGTCTCTCCTGTCCTGTTATCTTTTACTCCACTGCCTGTGGGAGTCTCGACCTTAACGGTCCGTTTGTTCCAGTTACATTGGTTACCTATTCGTATTCGACCCTAGGGGTCGGGTTATTTCCTGCAAAGACTGAATGCCTGGGCTTGATACAAAATGACGCGGCTGGCCCCAAGGGGTTGTAAATGTAAATGTGGGTGTACTTGTAAAGCGCACTGCGACTCCATGGAGTATCCTGGCGCTGAAGACCGCTGGGGAACCCGTCCTGGTTTTCCCTGTGAGATGGTCCCTTTCTGGGTATCTCCAAGGTGAAACCAGGCATCCCCGGCATCTGTGGGGGGCCGTTGTAGAGATGAGGCAAGCTTAATGCCCAGAGTTGCAGAGTGTGTTCCCTGGTTAGAGTAGGCACCGAGGCGAGAATTATCGAGTCCGTTTTGACCCTAGTCCACGACCCTGCCGCGTCGGGAATTGAACCCTGGTCTCGGGCCGTTCTCTGCTTACGGGTCTGCCGCCTCTAATCAGTAGAAGTGTGGCGCCGCGGCCAGGGCGACTGACGCTGGAATCTGGGGATCAGGGTTCGATCCCCGGGTCCGGCGGCAGGTTAGCCCAGCACCATGCGACTCTGGGCAATAGCTTGCTTAATCTTCCCGACGGCCCCCAGCGCCTAGAGACCCTAACGGGTGATTGTGCGCTATACAAATGTGGATTATTATTATTATTTATCAGTGAGCCACACCACTTCACAGCGGAACGCTGTGTACAAATAGGACTGAATGAATGTTTCTGAAGCCATTACTGTGCTCTCTAGTAACGCGGCCGGCCCTGCATGGGTTGTAGGCTCAACGCTGTGTGACATTCTGTTCTTTTATTGATGCTTCTGAAAATAAAAAATATTTGAAATAAAAATTATTTGTAAAGAATAACTAAAGGTTCATCCTCTACATTTTCTACACCAATTGTTTCAATATTTTTCTTTAAATCTAGAGGCAAATATACAACTCTTCCCTTTAATCCTCTCTGTAAATCAGAAGGAGGCAATTTTCCTGTCTTAGGCTCCATACGAACAATAGCCTGAAATGGTTGCACACATTGAATAAGAATAGATTCATAGGTATTTAAATCCATCAGTTCAGAAGGAATATTTACCAACTCAAAATTATAATGCACAGCTCTAGCAGGCATTTTGTTCTCATCTAATTTGTTATAACAATATTTACAAATACGCTGATCAGAACGCAAATTAAAACAATTCTCTACCAACAAATAAGTTGCAAAATCCTTCCACTCATTATTATTTTCCTTTTCACTTTTTAAATACAGATCAACAGTACTGGTCTGATTTTTATAATGAGTTCGTCGACAACACACACAACAATAATTTGGCCTTTCACCTGAAATCACATTAAACTTTGTAATTTCTTGCTCAAAAGTTTCTGTACTACAATGGTGTACCTTCTCTTCTACATTTCCTTCTATTAATATCTCAATTTCTGCACTGTCTTGCTCAGGACCAAAATAACTAACCTCAATTTCATCACAAACCTTCTTTACACTTCATACAGATCCATGCAAAAGAGCACTGTTCAACTTCTTTAACATTAGAGCTGGACTTTTTGCATAATACAATCTTCTGACTACTTTCCTCATTCCAGAATGATGTACTGCTAACATCCTGAAATGGTGAAAAACACTTCAACATACTTTTTTAGAAAGACAAGCCAGAGAATGACCTTGCAAACCAGTATTTTCTCTCACTCTACAAGGGTCTAGTCCTTGCAACATCTTAATCTTTTGTTTAACACTTTTCTTAGTATAGTTACGTAAGAAATTGCATAAAAAAATCAATAGATTCTTGCCGTACACTGCAAATACTACTACAATTCAAGTGTACACTGGAGCTTTAAGACAACTCCCTAAAACTTCATCAGCTAACACCTCTTCTGCATTTCTAGGAACAATTTTTTCTTTCACAATAGGACAACCATGTCTAACCTCATAAGCACGAGCACTAGTGTCAACTGTATGCAACAAATAATTACTCTGAAAATAACTTTCTTCATTAAAAAAAGGCTCAGAACTTGAACTATGTTTCCATTCACCCCAAAAAAATTCACAAAAATTGCGTCTGTTAATTACTCTTCTCCACTTACTTTTGGCCTTTATTAAATGGATTGGCTTATCTAGTGATCGAATTCTATTGATTACTAAAATGAACAATTTTGTTTTCAATTCCAAAGCTTTCTCAACTACATTTCCTATACCTTTCTATTTCTTATAAACTGCTGTTTTTTTTACACCCCTTATTTTCTTTAAGTAAATTTGAAACAACTCTATTATAAAAAAAATCCTAATTTCCATAAATTAATTTTTCCTCCTTTTACTATACACTATTTTTTCTGTAGTTGACTTTCCATGATTCTTCTGTTTATTCTTCTTTTTCTTTTTCGTTGCAGACACACTAATACTATTTTTCCCTTTGTCCACACTACTCTTAGTCTTTAATATGTTCCTCAGAAAAGTGTTCCTTCTCTTACCAGGACTTTTTTTCTTTTTCTTAACACATGGTTCTTCATGTAAATCTTGTGGATGACTTCTCTTCAAATAAACACCTTTCTTTCGTTGTTTCCTCTTCTGAGTTCGGGTAGGCATTATACCGTTTCTTCAGTATTGATAGACAGAATCTATTAAAAAAAATATATATATAACATTACAAAAATAAATATATGAAATATTCTATAATATTACTTATAAGATCAGAGGCAGAATTATGACGAGAAACGTGAGACAATGAAAATAAAAGTACTTACAACAAGAGAGGAAAAAGTATAAAACAAGGACAAATAAAACCAAAAAGGGGAGTATAAACAGACACTGTAATATAAACGGATGAAGGGAGTATAAATAAACTGAAAAGTATCAATAGTTAAAGGAGAGTATAAAAAGAAACATGGAAATATGAGGAGAGTAGAAAGAGTATAAGAAGAAAAAAGAGAGTAACAGGACAGAGGGGGCACTGTTAAAAGAGAGAGAAAGACTCTAAAGAAAAAAGAAGGAATATGTGAAAAGACACGCAACTATAAGAACAAAAAACGAATACTAGCAAAGGACAGTGTGTATAAGGACACAGCGAACAGTACCAGAAGAGAGCACGAAGAATGTGGGGAAAAGTGGAACATAAAGAAAAAAGGGGTATACAAGAACAGAAGATACAGATTGAGGAGAAAAGAAGGAGTATAAGCAGATGGAGGATTATAAACAGTAAAAAATGTATGACAAAACATGCAGAAGTATGACAAGAGAAACAAATATAAAGAGACAGATCACTATGAAAAGACAGAGAATATGAAGAAACTGTTGCAGAGTGTATGCAGGGAGTCAAGGAGGAATAAGAGAATAGAGCAAACAATATGAACAGATTTAAGAAGTATAAACAGAAACGACAGAAAATAAAAAAAATAGAAAAGAAATATGAAGAAAAAGAGGAATATATGAACACAGAGAGAAGGAGTATAGGACAAAAGAAAATATAGGAAAAACTCAGTAGTATGAGGAGACATGCAGAAGTAAGACAACAGAGAGCAGAATATGAAAACAGGGGGGAGTATAAGAACAGGGGGGGAAATAATGTGAGGAATATGACAATAATAAAAGATGGCAAAATTAGTAATCAGTGCAAAGTATAAGAAAAGACAGGAGAAATGTGACTACAGAGAGAAGAGTATTAGAACAAAAACAAAAGTATGAGAAAAGAATAGGGAGTACCTGCAAAGAACAGCAAGACTAAGAAGAAACACAGAATATAAGAACAGAAGAGTATATATGAAGAAAGAGGAAAGAATGTAAAAAGACACAGAGACAAAAATGTGGAGTAAACACAATTATAAAGGTAGATTGACCGTATAAGTACAGAGGGAGTACTATGAGAACACAGTAAGAACAGTGGTGAATATAAAGACAAAAGAGAATATAAAGAATAGGACAAATATGCAAAAAGAGGAGCAAGTATGAAAAAAAAGTATAAAAAGAGAGCAGAGTATAAGAAAAAGAAGATAGTATAATCAGAGAGGAAGGAGTAAGACAAGACAGGAGGGAGTATGACAAGAGAGAGTAGAAAATATACAAAAAAGTGCGAATATAGCGGCATATTATCAAGGACCAGTCTTAAAATTATCGCCGTTTTATCGGCAAGAAACTGCCGATAAAACGGCGATAATGGGCTTGATAATACGCCCTTGTTAATTCCCATAGAAACCCATCTTCTGATGTTAACATGGGCTTGTATAGGAATTAACAAGAGCGTATTATCAAGCCCATTATTGCCATTTTATCGGCAGTTTCCTGCCAATAAAA
This sequence comes from Lissotriton helveticus, assembly GCF_964261635.1. NCBI lineage: Eukaryota > Metazoa > Chordata > Amphibia > Caudata > Salamandridae > Lissotriton > Lissotriton helveticus. The sequence continues at coordinate 2,092,485,536 of NC_136061.1, forward strand.
CGGCGATAATTTTACCACCGCTCCTTGATAATATACCCCATAATTCCTTAATATACACACATACACAGTGTCATATTACCCAAAAAAATTATAAGACCATGAATTTTACCAAAACACATTTACTACTGTAAAACTTTAAAAAGCAGTGAATATAGGGGCATATTATCAAGGACCGCTGTTAAAATCATCCCCATTTCATTGGCCGGAAACTACCGATAAAATGGACGACAATGGGCTTGATAATACATCCTTGTTAATTCCCATAGAAACCCATGTTCTGGCGTTAACATGAGCTTCTATACGAAATAACAAAGGCGTATTATCAAGCCCATTATCGTCATTTTATCTGCACTTTCCGGCTGATAAAACAGCGATAATTTTAACACCACTCCTTCATAATATGCCCCCTAATTCCAATCGAAACCCATTTAGATGTCCCTCACATCTAACATAGACTTCGATTGGAATTCCATACATCATATTATCAAGCCCATTCTCGCTGCTTTATCTGCCGTTTTCTGCCGATTAAGCTTCAATAATTGTATCGCCTGTCTTGATAATATGCCCCATAATTCCTTAATGTACAAACATGCACCACATACATTCCCATACAATTTATCAACTCACCTTTCAAATTGATTTGTACATTAAGAAGAATGCTACTCACGCAGTAGATATTCTTATACAGAATCTCTCTAGTTCACGGTTTGCACCAGAACCACGAAATGGAACATTTTCCCTCTCACTTTACACATACATACATATAAACAACCAATTAAAATCCTTCACACATTAATTCGAAACGAAACACACATTTCCATTGCTTTAACATTTCAAACCTATCCAACTGACATAACTTTCCACCCTACCCCCAACAGATCATGCAAAGGTCACCTGTCAACAGAGGTCAAAAGTTCACCACTGTATAAAACACTGCTCCTCAACAATTTTAGACTCTACATAATCACTTACTGTAACGTGGGCGAGAAGCAGACCAGGACAAGATAGAGTATTCTTTCAACAGAACGCCGTTTATTGGGATTCTAAACGGAATGAATAAACAAGGAATGATCTTCCCAAAGTCTACTAGAGTCTATACGTGGTCCTTGGGATTATGGGAGTTGTAGTCCGCTTCCTTTCCTGAGTTCAGGGGACAGCTTCGTGGTTTGTGATAGCCCCTCACGTTTCTGGACTTGGTGGTGCTCCGCAGGATGTTGCGCCGGGCCACAGGGAAGAAAGAAGAAAAAAAAAACAGAAATGTCAGGAAGGGGTTTCTCCTTCCTTTTCGTGTCGCGGGTATGCCGGGGAAGTGTAGGGGAAGTCACCACCGTCACCAATGTGTACTCGCTCGTGCGGCAATAACGGGCTTTTAGGCTTTCTCACCCGGACCATCCCCAGGCTTCCCCCCAACCCAGGTCCCTCCCGGCGTCAGCCCGACACGTCCCCGTACCTTGTTTAGCCACGACCCTTCTCCTGGGCCGTGGCAGGCTTCAGCGTGTTGCCAGCTAGGGTCTGGCTGCCCTTCTCTTCGCTCGTCCGCGCTCTCCTCCCGCAGTGAAGACTCTTCGGCAGCAGCTGGTTCCGGGTTCTTCCGCGATGCGTTGTTCCACGGTAACACTTCAAAGGTCGTCTCCAGCATCTGCTCCTCTCTAGCAGGTCCTAACGAGCGGATATCTTCCTCGGCATCTTCCTTTTTCAGAACCTCTGAACCACGTGGCCCCCTCAGCTGACCAGCCCAGGCATAGGAATTAAAGGGGTCGTATTTTCCGGGGACGTTCTGTAAACATAGAATAGGAGAACAGTGAGGGGAAAAGTGCCCCGATTGGGCGTCCATAGAGTCCGTGTCCTCACACTTACTTATAAGTACCAATAAAAAGAAAAGGTCTCATTACAAGCAACCAACATATAAACACATAAACTTGATACATATTTGTAAAATATATATTTTTTATAGATTTTTTCTTGCTTACATACGCTTATGTAGCGACTTTCAAAATTCGCACGGTAGGCGTACAATAAATATACCCAAAAAATAAAATAGCATCTATCACTAATTTTATTCAATCCCCGGGGACCCCATCCCCCGGGGCTCAAATATAACATTCAGGACTGTGGGGGAAGCCCCAAAACCCCCACTGTCCCAGCCGGCTCCCTGCGTCCTACGAGAGCCGGCATTGCTTTTTGTCAGAGAGACCAGCTTACATGCTGATCTCTCAGACCATAAGCAATCTGCTTTCCTACTTCAAAGAGAACTCTCGCCCTACCATAGCAAACAGCAATGTCCCTAGGATAGCCACCCCGTACCAATACAGGAGCCGGCCCTGGGAGTTGGTGGTCCCCAGGGCCATTAAAGGCTCATCAAACATTTTGATCTTCGGAGCATTGTCAACCCCCCTACGCAGTCCTAGGACAACAGGAAGTCCAATAGCAAATAGCAAACTTTTCCTGTCAATCTACACACTCAATCTACACACATTTACAAATAAATAAAAAATTACATTTATTCCCACATTACATCAAAACGAAACACACTTTTATATTGCTTGAACTTTTGCACCCTTTCCAACTGACAAAACTTTCAACCCTTCCCCATTCCACAATCTGCCAGTTACCATAGAAACAATTCACGGAACACCTAACTCAGCACACAGGTGAAAAGTTCATCATACATTGTTGCAAATTAAAACAACAAGTGTGCTTGACTCCAGAATATACCAGCTTATCTTATGTAACGTTCTTTTCTATCACTTTTTCTTAACCAATAAAAATCAGCCTTTTAAAACACAGAAACATTCATCCTCGCTTAGTGCAGAATGTTCTCGAACAACTAATCAATCCTTTTCTTTTTTCAAAACTGCATGTTGTCCACCATTGTAGAACAAATCTCACTTTTCAAACTACCACTTCATTTACAGAGACCTTCAGAGTGCATCCAGACCTCTCTTCAAGATGCTTACAGTGTTGATTGTGGGACACAGCTATGTTTTCTGGAGTCAAAGGTACGCAGAACGGAAAGGAATTCACAAAGATCTACATTTACCAAATGTAGACATTAAATGGATTGGACAGGGAGGGTTAAAGTGGCACCAATTGATGCCATTACAGAAATCCTTTTTGCAACTCCAACACCCTGACCTCATAATTGTGCACTGTGGTGGCAATGACCTAGGCACTTTGACAAGGGTAGGTCTGGAAATGCTTATGAAGAACACCTTTGCACAATTGATGACACTGTTCCCCAAAACTGCCTTTGTATATTCTAATATATGCCAAAGGCAGAAATGGAAGCGGTCCAACCACTATTGTCCAAAGATTGAAAAAGCTAGGAAACATGTGAATAAATCTGTTTCTGTCTTTCTCCGAGACTATAGAATGGGGTCCATCTACCACAACAATCTACGTTTCAATATGCATGACATCTATAGGAGATACGGTATACATTTTACAGATGAGGGAAACAGAGTCTTCCTCTTGAACTTTATACTCTGCATTGGTACTTACTTATAGGTACTAAAAACTACCAATAAACAAAAGGGCTCTTTTTAGAGCCATCCAACATCTAAACACATACACTTCATAAATATCTTACAAATATTATTCTTTTTCTTCCTTCAGTACACTTATGGGACGACTTCCAATCTTAGCACGCTACGTCGCCAATACGTGCTTGTTACGCGTACGATAAATCTAACATTAAAAAAATAGCCTTTATCACTAATTTTTCATAATCCCCGAAGAACCCCGGGGCATATTATCAAGGATTGGCGGTGTTAAAATTATCGCAGTTTTATCGGCAGGAAACTGCCGATGAAACAGCGATAATGGGCTTGATAATACGCCCTTGTTAATTCCCATAGAAGCCTATGTTAACACAATAACATGGGCTTCTATGGGAATTAACAAGGGCGTATTATCAAGCCCATTATCGCCGTTTTATCGGCAGTTTCCTGCCGATGAAACGGCGATAATTTTAACACCGGTCCTTGATAATATGCCCCTCATCCCCCGGACCTCAAATCTAACGTTGCGGACCGTGGGAAGAGCCCCAAAGCCTCCACGGTCCCAGCCGGCTCCGCACTTCCTGCAGGAGCCGGCATGTTTTTCATCACAGAGAGCAGTTTACATGCTTCCATTCTACTTTCAAACATGATTTCAACAATTATACATTTTATAAAATAATATAGTACTGCATGCTAAAGGACAAAACTCAGCATAATTATAATAGAATAGAAAATAGAAAAAAAAATACTTCTACACTCAACTAACTCATAAGCACACTTCGCAGTTTAATTTAAAACCACCCTACGTAGTTTTTGAAACGCATTACAAAATAAAATGGCTCCCAAAATAGGCCACGTATCGTAACGTCACATAGAAAAAAGAAAGCCACTCTTACGCTACCAGGAAAATACCACAACACTATGAGGCCGAAATTTCCATTGTAGTGATTTCTTAGTTACAGGTCTAGTTGTCAGATCGACACACACACACTCCCTCATGGCTGGTATACACCCACACCACACCCATTCAGCATATTCGTCCCTACACACGTGACCCTATGTATAAAAAAGACGGAGCACACATGTTATACGCCATTTTAGAGTTGTTCCCAAAGCACCAAACAAGTGGCCCACTACTACATGCGTGGCTTCTTGGGTCACTGAGTTAGTGGTGCCCGAAGCACTGAGCGGGTGAAGAACCTGCGATGATGATGATGGGAGCACGAGTATGTCGTTACCCATACAGATATCAAGATGCGGCACCATATATGAGTCTTCTTTGTTAGAGATCGGGACTACATCAGGAAGAAGGTCTCTTTTCCACGAAAAGGTGAGCAGTGAGGCTTGAGTACGCATCATAGGGAGGCAAAGGGTTTTAGCTGACTACATAAAAAAATACGACTTAATGTTTTAGACAAACGTACTCCTCCATAATCTATTAATTTACATGTTTACATTTTTTTTCCCAATAGCAGTAATATTTTTATAATCGCTGAAATGTCCGGAATATATTCACAATACAAACAGTTCGTAGAAATGTGACAATCAACCTCTCAGAGCTGGACTGGCTAACGGCCATTTTGACATTCTGCAGAGCTGGGAGCTGATGTCACTGCGGTAGAGGCTAATTTCGTAGATGGAGACCTGCGTCTGCTTCGAAAATAAACAATGCAAAACGAATTTCGTTTTGTACACGCAGGTCCCCATCAACGAAATCAGTCCTCAGCTCTGCAAAATGTCAAAATGCCCGGTAGCCAGTCCGGTGTTCTAACTATATGCTCACCCCCATCGTTTTGTACACCACCTACGTCAGAGGGGTGCCGATACATGCAGGTTCTCCCTGTCTACTCCTGCTCCCCCGTCTGGCTGTGCACACCCTACATGTAGACAATCCAAAATGCGGTCCTTTGACAATCAAAATATCCTTAATAATGATGGAATATTCAGCGTTAAGTCCATGCCCTAGAGAGACCCGCTTAAAATATAGAAAGAAAACGACTTTTCAATTCAGTTTTATGTAGGCGGGCAGCCATTTTGACCTGCAGCATGGCCTCGGAACCGACATAAAAAATATTGTATAATTGTAATCAACATAAAAAGGTTCCAGGGCGAAACAATTTATAATCTGTATTGCGAAATAGCTTTCGATCCCATCTCCGGCTCTCTATTAATGTAACGAATTTGAACTTAAATCGCAACCGACCACAGTCTTAATGAACTCCACTTGTATACTTTAACTCTGAGTGGTAAGCTTAAAACTACATGCATCTAAGACATGGACCATAGTGCGGCTGCGCAAAATTATCCGCATGAGTGGAAATTTGGTCGGGCGGTGTACAGACAGATGGAATGAGGCTATCGATAGAACACCGGCCCTGCAATAATAAAAGCTCGATATTATCTAACTCCAAATTAATATTGTAATAATTACCAATCATAACATATTTCTTTTATTATCTTTTAGATGTCCAGCTTCACGATGGATTATGTAACACTGACGACGAGAATAGCACAAGGTGAGCAAAGAAGCTTGTTTCTGAAACAACGACAACTTATCTGTCAAAACAGAGAATCTGTAGTAAACAGCAAGTGCAAAAACAACATTGGGCTAACGGGGCTTCAGCTACGATGTCATAGCTTCCTGGACCCAAACACAGTCACACCCGAGTACGTCACAAGTCTTTCAAACACATTTTGCTTCTTAATGATGCTTTTATATCCCCCCCGTTTACAGCCCCTGCAGCTCCACTCTTCCTTGAACTTGACCCCAACCCCAAATTTTTTCTAGCCCCCCAACCCCGATATTTTTCACTGTTGTTGCGCCTTTGGCTTCAGGTACCCCTCCCCTATTGTGTGTGTCTCTCCCATGTTTTAATATCCTTTTTTCCTTTTCTCTTTCTTACTCTCTCACATCGTTTCTCTTTTTTTCTTAAACTTTTCGACTTTGCTATCTCCACTCTGCTCTATACAGCATTATCTAAATTGAAATGATTAACTCTCTTGATTACAGTGAAGGCTTCTTCCACACGTAGAGCACCATCTTTCAATCACTCTCTGTGACATCATTTCTCTTTCTCTTTTAAACTTCTAGAAAATGCTGTCTCCTTCGAAATGTACAAGAAAATTTAAGTTCAAGTTGTGAATTCCACTATCCGCAGTTTTTATACAACGGTAAGGACAGAGGCTAAATATACAATGCCTTCATTACAATGCATTAGAAATAACTCAGCCTATTTACAATCTCGTTCTGCCACTTTTGCGTCACTAACGCAATAGGCACTTCCATATAGACACCAATTGAATGCGGCACTATAACGGAACTGTAATGTACTAGGCACACTGCACACGTTAAACTGTAGTGTTACCTTCATTTGTAAAAGAAGACAGTCGGTAGTGTACAACAGCTTCACTTTGTAAAATGTATAATTACCTCCGAGCAGTGACAACAGATAGGTTACAACAGTCTGACAAACAGATCTACTAGAGCTTATTACGACACTTTTCTATCACTTCTAACATGGGAAAAGTGACACAAGCAGCTTCTAAATCTATGTCTGACTTTTGAAGAAAAAATCTCAACTCCAGACTCTACGAGACAGTTTTAATGTTGTTTTCTCTGGCTTTCTAGAGGTTTGCTTGGCGAACTTTGAGAAAAACAAAAAAAGTGCGCTTGCAAACAAGGCTGCACATACATACAGAGTACAACTAGTGCACAAAAAAAAGCTGAAAGTTTTACATACTATCATAGAAATATAGCTCTAAAAATTGCCCCCGACCCCTAATGAATAAAACGGACTTCAACTTTTTTTTTACCCCTTTTCCACCGCATACGAGTACCATACGCGTACGCCGCGATTTTACATTTTTTTTAAAACAAATTTGACTCTAGAAATCCATGTACGACCCCATGAGCAAGCCTACAGGGTTTTGAATGTTTCCACCCTGCCCCCTTTCCTTATTCCTCAACTTTGTTTTACTGTTTTCTTGTGACTCTGTTCTAGCGACGAACAAGATGGCTGCCAACACTTCCTGGTTTGGAGTGTTGGCAGACAGTTGACAGCCAATCAGCATGCAGCTCGTGCTCGTAATTGTGCGACTTTCCGTACGGGTGCAGAACTCCGTCTCTAGATATCGCTATGATTTTACTTTCTCAAAAACTACTGAATGGAATAACACCATTTAACAAAAAGCACAATCTGCGAACCAAACTCTACCTCTCTGCCAAATTTGCTGTAATTCCGTTCAGCCGTTCGGGCTGTAGCCCTGGCTTAAGGTCACTATAGAAAATTGCATGGGAAAAACATGTTTTTCTCTGCCCCCACTTGACGAATCACCCCCAAACTTTCAGGGAAGGAGCAGAACCGAGCAGGCCATTTTCTTGGAGAAATTTATGAAGATTCGTCCACCAAAGTTATTCCAAATAGAATGTTGTGGATTTCCTGTGGAAACTAGGTCCTAATTAAAACTACCTACTGGCGACCGCCAGTAGGTAATATATATTTCAATGAAAAAACCATAGGTTTCAGACATGTTATAGTTAGGGATTAGCATTTAAAAAACTTTAGAAATTAACTGAAAAAATCATAGGTTTTAGGGGTGTTGTAGTCAGTTGGACATTTCACTCGTACAAAACCATTGAAATTCCTCCATTATAGTTAGTTGTACTAACTATAACTCGCGCGCCCGCAATCCACTGCTGATGATGTCACATATTACATCATTCATGACATGGTCGGTGACATCACTGATGACATCACTGATTACATCTCAAATGACATCACTGATGACATCATCCAGTGAATCTGGTTTGGTTTGTTATTTAAATAAGTATTATATATATTGGAATCTGCATTGAAGACTGAGTGGATGTAGAAGTGTCTGGATGGAGGATTTAGTACTACTGTGATTGACTGTGTAAGTGACTAATTTAAAGTGTTTCACTAAACATATGGGATAGTGAATTCACTGTGTGAATATTTGTTTCACTCTGTGTCTTGTTGTGTGAACTACTGCATAAGTTTGTTACTAGCTATGTGAAACTCTATATTAGTTTTTAATTAGTTAAGTGAGTATTTGTATGAGAGTGAATGTGTGTGTGTAGTTGGATGGAAGGTGTGTAACTGTCTAAAGATGTGTAAATAGTTGATTAAGTAGATATATGAGGTTAAGACTGTATGTGAAAACAGTTGTTTGGGTGAGTGAATCTCTTTATGGGTGTGTTGATGAGTAAATATATTTCTCAATGATATATGTCCAACAAAGTAGAAGAAAAGAAAAGGCAATGTATGCGACAGTTGTTGTATATAAATAAGTACACATAATACTCATTGATAGTTTGAGTGATTATATGGAAAGCTATATACTTATAATAGTGTTTTTATAACATTACTAAGTATGACTTATTATCTATATGAATGAATAAAGTGTTGTTTGTATAAGTGTGTAGCTGAGTAGATGTAAGTATGATCAATTGTTTCTATAAGTGAGTAGGATGACTGCATAAGTGACTAGGATGTGTGCTGGTGTCTAATGTTGATATAGGTGTATAAGTATATTTAATAGTGTGTTATTGATCTTTCTCAGCATGTATGAGTAAATGTATAGGTAAGTGTTTCGATGTGTGTGTAGATCTACAAATTACTGAGTTGGTTTTTAGAAACTTGTATTGGTGTTTGAATGGTTTAAACATGGTACTCTATATTTTATACTGAATGATTAAAGGTTATACTACTGTGTGATGAGGTGTTTCAGATTGTCACGTGAATGATGTCATCAGTGATGTCATTTGAGATGTCATCAGTGATGTCACTGACCATGTCATGAATGATGTAATATGTGACATCATCAGCAGTGGGTTGTGGGCGCGCGATTTATAGTTAGAACAACTAAATATAACAGAGGCATTTCAATGGTTTTGTACGAGTGAAATGTCCAGCAAACTATAAGACCCCTAAAACCTATGGTTTTTTCAGTGAATTTCTAAGGTTTTTTAAATGCTAATCCCTAACTATAACATGTCTGAAACCTATGATTTTTCAGTGAATTTCAAAGGTTTTTTAAATGACAATTCCTAACTATAACATGACTGAAACCTATGGTTTTTTCAGTGAATTCCAAAGGTTTTTTCAATGACAATTTTTAAATGTATTGATTGTTATATTTATTTTTTTGATAGTGATTTACTACATTTGTTTAAACTATTTATTTTTAGATATTTTAAAAAAAAATGACATTACATATTTTTAACATAAATTGAAAAAAAAAATTTAAAAATATTGAAATTCTATATATATTTTATATTTCTTAAAATGTATTTATAATATTCTCATTTAAAAAATTTTTTGGGGAGCCGCACACCCAAAGCGCACATTCCTCGATTACTGCGCGGAACCTAGCCACCAATTTAGGATTGTTGTGAAGGATCCGCGTAGGGTATGCGATGGGTGCGTATTTCCCTACGCAATTGCTATGCGACTTGTACGCGACTCCTGGCGCATACGCGACATGTACGTATTACGTTACGCGACGCTCGCGTGTTTCTGCGTGTTGGACGCAGTGGGTGCGTGACTCCCGCGAAATTTTTTAATGTCTAAAAATATATCTATATGTATTCAATATAAATATTAAGGCAAGACATTATCTGAGCTAATCAAAAAATAATATTCTTTTAGTTTTAATAAACTTATATTACTTTTAAATGCAGTTTCACGAAGTCACGCTGGGTGCGTGCTGAATATGCGCACCCTACGCGGATCCCATGTGACCAGAAAAAAAGAGATTTGATTGGTTCATAACACTTCCTATTCTAACTATTGAAGGACCCCACCCATTTCAATCACTCTTTTTAGACATTCCTTGGGAGAAGACCTGTGCTGAGAAGAGCCTAATTTTTCTTCATTGGAGCCCTGAATTTCCTTCCTGCAGAGAAAAATGGCTACACCACTGCAAGGTCGTCTGATTCTGGCCATTCAGATGCAGAGGGATTTCTACCAGAACCTCCCCGTCCTGAAAAATACTCATCCCTCGTATGGAAATTTTTCACTTTTCTGGAGGGAAGAAAAAAAGTTAATGCCCCCAAGGTGACATGTAAGATTTGAAAGGCTGTGCTATCTAGAGGAGATCCTAATGAAAAATACTCCTGTGGCACTGCAAGTATGCGGAAGTACCTACAATCCCTGCATCCAGTGAATTAGGCTCATGAAGAATGCAGAAAACTCCGCCAAAATGCACCTCCACCACAGGCAATTCCAAGTACCTCTGGGGCATCACCTTCAACCTCACAACTGGACATACGTCCCCAATTTGGAAAAGAAAAAATGCTCTGTGTGAAGTGTAATCGGTTGATCTGCTATGGGGAGCAATCGGTAGACTTAGTTTGCAGGGCAAACCATCGAAGTTAGTTTTTTTTTTCTCCCAAAGTTCATGGTTTTGTTCATCTAGTTGACTTTTTTTTCCTTTAAAAAAAACCAAAAAATCTAAAAAAGTTCAAAAAATCCCCCCCCCCCAAAAATTAAACTACAAAAAAACGTTATTTTCAGAACTAACTACTCTGGTTAAAAAAAAGAGCTATATTTGTATGCTAGTGTGTGAAAGTTTAGATGAATGTATGTGTAGAGCATAATTGACTGAAAGAATGCATTTATGGTGTATGATGAATGTATAAGTGCAGAACTATAAGGAAGTGCTGCAGCATGACACTGTAAGTTCTTTAGGTACAGCGTGCTGTGGTACTTTCAAAGCATAGGGATGCAACATATGTACATAAATATGTTGCAAGTCTATGCTTCCCTCTGCACTGCTGCTTAAAATGCAGCAATGTGGTGACATGGGCACTCTTGCACCATGGTGCAAGGATATCTGTGTTGTGTGGAGTTTGTTTTTGTTCAAAAAGACACACCTTCTGGATACAGACTGGGGAATTGTAGGCCTGAAACACAGGTGAAAAGGTGGTTAGACCACTACATGCATAGTGCATAGGAGTTCAAAGCAGTCCATGTCCTAAGACCTGGCTCGCTGCATGAGTACATATATACTGACTGAATGATTAGAGTACTACAAGGAGATACACTGGGTGAATTTATAATTGGTTGAGTTTTACTTTAGTGAATGGATTACTACATGTTAGTGAAAGAGTCACTATGGGATTGCAAGAGCAGTCATAGGATGTTTGCTGGAGTGTATGGACACTGACTGGGGAATTGTAGGCCTGAAACACAAGTGAAAAGGTGGTGACACCACTACATGCATTGTGCATAGGAGTTTAAAGCAGTCCATGTCCCAAGCTCTGACTCACTGTAGAGTTCATGGATACTGAATGAATGATTAGAGTACTACAAGGACACATGAATTTACCAAATGCTTCTCTCACAATGGTTCACAAATGCACACACACTCACAGTGTGTTTCTACGAACCAACACTATTCACTAGTGTAGAAAAGTTAAGTTGACTGCACACATTCCACATATTTCATTACTGCACTTTAGAGTAGAAACCTGACATATTTTCAAATACATATGCAATGACTGCTTTCAAATTCTACCAAAACTTGTCAACAGGATACATTTTTAACCATTCTACAAACACATGAAGTACCCAAATGCTTCTCTGAAAACGGTTCCCAAATGTATATAGACTCATAGTGTGATTCTAGACAACCAACACTATCCCTTGGAATTTATCAAAACACATTTACTGATCTAGAAAAAGTAAGGTGACTGCACACATTGCACATATTTCAGTACTGCATTTTAGAGTCAAAGCCTAACTCATTTTGCAAATATATAAGCAATGACTATTTTCTAATTCAACCAAAACTTGACAACAAAATAGGGTTTTAAGCAGTTATGTGTCTGCAAACACATAAAACACCCAAATGCTTCTCTCACAATGTTACACAAATGCACAAAGACTCGCAGTATGATTCTAGACAAATAACAGTATTCCTTGGACTTTACCAAAAAACATTTACTAGTGTGAAAAGCAGGTGAGAAAACAAACTGCACCCATTCCACATATTTTAGAAATGCACTTTACTGTGAAAGCATAACTCATTTTGCAAATACATAAGCAATAACTGGTTTCTAATTCTACCAAAACTTAAGAACAGGATAGATTTGTAAGGAGTTATATGTCTTCAAAATCATGAAGTACCCAAATGCTTCTGTCACAATGGTTCCCAAATGCACACAGACTCACAGTGTGATTCTAGACAAGCAACACTATCCCTTGGACTTTACCAAAATTCATTTACTAATCTGAAAGAGGTAAGATGACTGCACACATTCCACATTTCTTAGAACTGTAGTTTAGTGTGGAAGCCTGACTCATTTTGTAAATACATAAGCAATGACTGGTTTCTAATTCTACCAAAACCTGAGAACAGCATAGGTTTTAAGCAGTTATGTATCTGCAAGCACATGAAGTATCCAAATGCTTCTTTCACAATAGTTCCCAAATGCACACAGACTCACAGTGCGATTCTAGACAAGCAAGAGTACTCCCTGGGCTTTACCAGGCAAAACACATTAATCTTATTAAAATCAAAGACACCAAATACAACCCCTCACAAATTAATAACTCGCCTTTCAAATTGATTTGTAGATTAAGAAGTATGTCAGTCACACACCAGATTTTCCTATTCAGAATCTCTGGACTGCACTGCTCATATCAAAACCAAAAAATGGCAAAGTTTCCCTCTCATTCTGCACACATATACATGTAAATATCAAATCACATTGCTTCCCACATTAATTCAAAAGCTAACACACATTTCTATTGGTTACACATTTCAACCCTTTCGAATTGACATAAGTCAACTGAGCACACAGGTCACAAGTTCAGCGCACAATGTTGCTAATCCAAACAGCAAGTGTGCTTGACTTTTCAAAATATCAGCTTATCCTATGTAATGTTCCTTTCAAACACTTTTTCTTAACCAATAAGAAACATGCTTTTAAAAAACAAAAACATGCAGCCTACTTTTCAGTCTAGAATGTTGTCAAACAGCCAATCATATCTTTTCTTTTTTCAAAACTGCATCTTATCCATCATTTTAGAAAAATCTTACTTCTCAAACAGCCATTTCACATACAGATGCCTTCTAAGTGCATCCAGACCTCATTTCAAGATGCTTAGAGTGTGGACTGTGGGACACAGCTATATTTTCTGGAGCCAAAGGTATGCAGAAAATAGAGGCATTGACAAAGACCTAGCTTTGCCAAATGTAGACATTAAATGGATTGGACCGAGAGGGTTAAAGTGGCACCAATTGATGCCATTGGTTAAATCCTTTTTGCATCTCCAACACCCTGACCTCATAATTGTGCACTCTGGTGGCAATGACCTAGGCACTTTGACTGGGGTAGGTCTGGAAATGCTTATAAAGGACACCTTTACAGAATTGATGTCACTTTTCCCCCAAACTTCCTTTGTCTATTCTAACATATGCCAAAGGCAGAAATTGAACTGGTCCAATCAATTTTGTCCACAGATTGAGAAAGCTAGGAAACATGTCAATAAACTGTTTCTGCTTTTCTTCGTGATTATAGGATGGGGTCCATTTACCACAACAATATGGATGGCATCTAGAGGAGAGATGGTGTACATTTTACAGATGAGGGTAATAGAGTCTTCCTCATCCACTTTAGACTCTGAATTGGTACTTACTTGTAGGTACCAAAATCTCTCAATAAACACAACGGCTCTTTTTAGAGCCACCCAAGATCTAAACACATAAGCTTGATGTATATCTGAAAAATATTACTTTTTTTTTGCTTGGTGTCGCGCACCCGGCGCGATAGGAGTCGTGCACCCAACGTGACAAGATTGTGCACCCAACGCGCTGGAGTTGCGCACCCTACACGATAGGAATCGTGCACCTAATGCGTGCACACCAGGTGGCCGCGCTGAACGCCGAGCTGGGTGCGCAACTCCTAATTTTACCGTAAAAAATAAATAGCACCTTTCACTAATTTCAATTCTCCCCAGAGACCCCATCCCCCGGGGCTTATATATATATAACGTTGGTGACCGTGGGGGGAGCCCCAATGCCCCCACGGTCCCAGCCGGCTCACTGCGTCCTTCGGGAGCCGGCATTGCTTTTCCACACGAGCAGCTCCCCGTGTGGAAAAGCAATATGGTTTGCATTTTGAAAGAGAGATCAGGTTTCCCTGCTCTCTCTTTCAAAATACAAACCAAGTTTGCTGTGACAGTACGGGAGCCTCAAGTCCCATACTGCCATAGCAAACAGAAGTGTTCCGGAGGTAGGCACCCTGGGACACTGCAGACCCTGGGGAGTGGCGGTCCCCTGGGCCCTCGATAGCTTCAGTAGGGGGGCCACGTGGCCCTCCTCCCACAATATACAAAGCCCCGGGGGGTTGTGGTCCCTAGGGCTTGGTGGGGGCCTTTGAGCCCCCTCCACCCATTATTTTGAAAGCCCCGGGGTTAGCGGTCCCCAGGGCTGGGGGGCCGTTAACCCCCAACCATGTATTTTGCTGGGGGGGGGCTTTGAGCCTCCCCAACCATTTATTTTGTTCTCCCGGGGGTGGCGGTCCCCAGGGCTGGGGGGCCCCTCCGGGCCCCCCATAAATTTTATATTTTTCCCCTGGGATTTGGCCCCCCTGAGGGCTAATTACTAATCTGCGCTTCATTATATTATTATTGTTTTTTTTACGGCAGGATCCGTGCGCATTTTGCCGGTTTTTAAAAAAATAATAATAATTTTGGGGGGACCCTGGGGGTCCTTGTGTGACCCCCTAAGCAGGTCTAGAGGGTCAGGGTATTGCTACCCTGCCCCTTTATACGTTTTGCACACTTGTTACACTGACTTCTTCAGCCTCGCTTCTACCGAGGCGCAAAATGGCTGCCAACACTTCCTGGTTTCGAATGTTGACAACCAAATGACAGCCAATTAGCATTCAGCGCGTGATCGTGACTGTGCGCTTAGGGTGCGCTCAGGATGCGCGGATCCACTGCTGCCATAGATATATAAAGGCACGAGTCTGAACCAAGGGCTACCTCTTTGCCAAATTTGGTGTAATTCCGTTCAACAGTTCTGGCTGTAGACGCAATGAACGTTTCTATGGAAAATTGCATGGGGAAAACACGTTTTGGGACCCCCTTTTTTCTCGGCCTCTGCGTCACGAATCACCTCGGGACTTTCAGGATAGGAGCGGACCGGAGCGCCGCACCAATTTTGAAAATTTTGCGAAGATTCGTCAACCGGCGCCAAAGTTATTCCAAATAGAATGTTGCAGATTTCCTCTGGATAATAGGTCCTAACTATAACTACCTACTGGCGACCGCCAGTGGGTAATATATAAGATGTAACAAAGATGTTATTGATTGGTTTATTAACAAACGTATCGGATGCATGGTGTCTCTTTTTTTGCTCTTGGTTTTGTGCAAAATGGATTAACCGATTATATTGCAGCACACTTCTGAGCTAATTATGAGATTGCTATTAATATCTATAAAAGTGGCTTCAGTAATATACATTTCTACATGCCGATTAATAATGCATTAAGTCACTTTAATGTACAAATGAAATTTATATTGGATTATCCAGTGTCTTAAATGTACCAATAGTCTGTCTTCCATATCATTTGTGAAGACTACATGGTGTCCAATTAAATGTGGTCGAATTTCAGCACTAGCACTTTAAATTTTGATCGAGCTCTCTGTGTGTCATGTGACCAAGGCCTTTCGGAGGCCGAAACGTTATGTTTGACGAAGGTGCCGATTAAAATCTTCTCACCTGAACTTTGGGTCTCGTGTTCCTTGCTGCAGCGGCACCAGGGAGTTGTCGGTGGTGTCCTCCAGCTTTGAGCGTTTGTGGAATACTTTTAGCCGGTTGTGTGCTTCTCCGGCGTAACGAGACCCCTCCTCTAGAAGTGGCAGAGCGGCAGGAAGCTGTGACCCCTGGTGACCCGGAGGTCGTTTGGTAACTCCCGTTGGGGAGAGACTGTTCCAGCCCCTGGACCCTTGAAGAAACGCCGTGTACTGAAATCGGGCTGGGCCCGGTGGGACTGTTGTCCTAGACCGAGTCCGCTGCTCGTTGCAGGTTGGCGTGCGAAGGAAAGTCCGGACGAGGAGTGTTGTTCGTGTTGGGCGGTTCTACCATTTGTGTGCACAACCGTCCTTCAAGTGAGTACGCAATACGCGTTTCTATCTATTCAAGGCACCATGTCAACTGGCGCAAGGAGAGGGAGGGAGGTGACTGCCCTCGATGTTTTTGACGATTCCCCGGCCGGGGGATCGACTACAATTGCTTCTTCAGAGCCGACTACAAGCGCTGGTTCGACGCTCCGTGATAAGTTTAAATTACTGGAGAAACTCACCAAACGTGAGCAGTCCAAGTGGTGGGAGCATCGGTCTTTGAGCCGGTACTTAGAAGTCAATCGTATTCCACGAGGGCTCAGGATTATGCTAGCTCCTAGCTATGAACAACCAGACCCAGAAATGTTAAGGGAGTGGGCCGAGTGCAATTTGGACTCATCTCACAGACTCGTTGAGATTTTGATCCGCTATGCAGACTCAGACCGCAAGAAAATTCAAACATTAATTGATGAACTCAATGAGGAGATAGACAAGCTAGGAGAGGATTTACTGACTGAGTGCACCAAACTTAGAGATGAAATGTTGGTGCGTGTCCAAAAGGAAGAGGATATTATCATCAAAAGGAAACAATATAAGTTTCAAAGAGACAAAAATGACTATTTAGAGGGGCGCATTTTCACGTTTGCGCGAAAATACGATGCAATTAAAGCTGCTAAACCCAATGTGTCTCTAGCAACCACCAATAACTCGCTAACTTTTTCCTCTAGACTATCTCAGAGTTCGTCGAATGCTGATCTCAGTTCGAATATGGACAGTGGTTCAGAATCAGAGGCTGGCGCAAATAGATCTCAGTTGGGGTTTACCCGGCTTACCCTGGCACAGGAACTGGACTGTGTTCGACAGGACAGACGCGACACTCTACGTCCCAGGGACAAGCCTCAGCCAAAAACAAAAACAAAAACCTCAACTACAAGCGTAGAGAACAGCGGAAAGCCAGCACAAGGCGCGAAACCAAAATGGAAAAAGCAAAACAACAAGAAATGGAACAACAAGAAGTAATGGGTGCTGTACTAGCTCGTGACTGTGGCTTCTCAGTTTTAAATCTCACCCCTACAAAACTTTCAAGTTCGGATTTGCGCATTTTGTCAATGGGCCTTTCATTTTGCCCACCAAATGATTTCAACTATGCTAAAACACGTATAGATCTGTTTAAATATACACGCAAGTTGAAACTAAGGAAACATTTTTCTGGCAGTAAATTCCGAAAGGGTCAGGAGAGACCAACTCATGCCGCTACAGGAAAGGGTCTTACAGTCAATGATGCACCCCTTGTGGAAGATTTGGAGGCATTGAGAGTTGAACAATCGATCTCACAAAGTACACAAGACTTCCCCATCACCAATTCTATATGCCGATCCAACTTCAAACCACGGTCTACTTTTACACCTCTGATGACCTTTGATAATATTGACATTTTTCACGAAGCCGTCACCCAGGAGATCAAAGATCTCTATATCAAGACACTTGCAACCAACAAGCATAAGAATAGACAGAATCAAATGTACTCTGACCTTGTGAGGAGAATCCAGAAAGATGGCAATATCATTGTTCGCCAATCTGACAAGGGCGGGAATGTGGTGTTGTGGCCAAGAAGTTTGTATTTGGAGGAAGCCCTTAATCAACTAAATGACAACAACTGCTACAAACATTGTGACGTGGGAGTGGTCAGGAAAGCTCAATCTGAGTTTTATTCTATGTTAATGGGCTGGCGATCATCAGGTCTCATTAGCATGGAGGAGTTAAAATTCTTAAAAAATGACCACCCTGTCACCCCAGTCCTTTATCTCATCCCCAAAGTCCACAAAGACATTGTTAAGCCTCCGGGGAGACCCATTATATCAGCATGTGGGGGATTGTTGGAAAAAACTATAATCTATGTGGATTCCTTTCTCCAAGAATATGTCTGTGGGTTACCATCTTACATTCAGGACTCGAGTGACTTCTTAAGAAAAATCAAAGAGGTGGAATGGAGTCCTGAATATTTGTTGGTAACACTAGATGTTACATCTCTTTATACCAGCATAGTTCATGTGGATGGGATACGGGCGGTACAATTTTATCTGGGCAAAGACCATTGGAACTGTTAGAACACAACAAAATGATCATTTCTATGATCAGCTTCTGTCTCCATAATAATTACTTCATGTTCCTCAAACAACATTACCAGCAAGTGAGAGGGGTTGCCATGGGGGCCTGTTTTTCTCCCAGCTATGCCTGTCTGCATATGGGCTATTGGGAGAGACAGGTCCTCTTTGGTGAACACCATGACATCTGTATGAAGAACATCATTCGATGGTACAGATACATCGATGATGTTTTCTTAATTTGGCATGGAACAGAGGCAGAAGTCGAGCAGTTCATTGATAAGTTAAACTGTAACAAGTATAATTTGTCTTTTACCTCAGAAGTGAGTCAAAGTAAAGCACACTTTCTGGATGTCACTCTTGAAGTCAGTGAGGGTCAGTTAGAAACCACTTTGCACAGAAAACCCACTTCGGGCAACACAGTGTTGCATGCACAGAGTCATCATCCTCCCCACTTGATAAGGAGCATCCCCTATGGGGAAATGCTCCGTATCAGGCGGGTATGCAGCACCACGAGCCAATGTAAGCTGGTCCAAGAGGCCAGTAAGCAGCGGTTCCTTGCAAGGGGCTATAATGTTAACATCATAGATGCTGCTATTAACAAGGCTAATGCTATGTCTAGAGAAACTGCCCTCATCCACAAGAAAACCCTAATAACCACTACTGATGTCAAGGAACAACCCACCAGATTGATTTGGACCTATAACAGGCAGCATGGGGCTTTGAGAAAGATCATCAACAAACACTGGGATCTTGTAAGATTTGATCCGGTGATTGGAGAACATATGCCCAGGAAACCGGCTATCACTTATCGGAAGGCATTTTCTCTTCAGGACGCATTAGTAAAATCAAGTCCTGAAGTGGTTTTGCCCGATAATTGGATGTCAGGCAGCAAGGGATTTAGAAAATGCTCAAACTGCAAAGCCTGTTTACATGGTGTGAGCAAAACTGAATACACCACGCCGTTCTCAGCTACGCCCCGTAAAATCTTGAAGCAACTGACTTGTAAAAGTGAGTACGCTGTATATGTGCTGGAGTGCCCGTGCGGACTGCGTTATGTTGGTAGCACCAAACTGCAGGTCCACAAGAGGGTGCTCCAGCACATCAGGCCGATCAATACAAATGATGCCGCGTACCCAGTTGCTAGGCACTTTAAGGAGTGCCATAATAACAACAGTGCACTCCTTAGGTACTATGCAATTGATGCAGTGGGTCCTCTCAGAAGAGGCGGTAATAGGGAGGGTTTCCTTAGAGCGTTGGAGACTAAGTACATCATTGAGTTGAACAGCAAATCCCCTTGGGGACTAAATTTTTCTGAAGATCTATATACATGTCTTTGAAATATCTTAACATAATCAACCAGTGATGCTGCTATTACATCTACATAAGTCTTGTTTTTGTGCTATTGTTTTGTTGTGTTAATATCCCCTCTTATATCTATAATGCACTTGTAGCATATAGGAAATCATGTATAAATAACAGGGGTTTGCAAACGACCTACGCTTGTGGTCCGTTCTGGAAGCAAAAAAGTGTATCTAATACATCATCATAGGTTGGGACCAACCTATGTAATTTAATTCTACTGATTTTAAGTCCACATATACATAATCACTTATGATGTATATGTTCTCACATTCACTGATTTGATTATTCTTTTTGTTTTCGACACGAATAATTTGGACATTTGGCATGTGATTATTTAGGCATGTTTGTTCCGTGTACTTTTTGGAACGGTTGGTGCAAATTTTATATTTGTGTCATTGTATTTATACAGCAAAGATGTTATTGATTGGTTTATTAACAAACGTATCGGATGCATGGTGTCTCTTTTTTTGCTCTTGGTTTTGTGCAAAATGGATTAACCGATTATATTGCAGCACACTTCTGAGCTAATTGTTATGAGATTGCTATTAATATCTATAAAAGTGGCTTCAGTAACATACATTTCTACATGCCGATTAATAATGCATTAAGTCACTTTAATGTACAAATGAAATTTATATTGGATTATCCAGTGTCTTAAATGTACCAATAGTCTGTCTTCCATATCATTTGTGAAGACTACATGGTGTTCAATTAAATGTGGTCGAATTTCAGCACTAGCACTTTAAATTTTGATCGAGCTCTCTGAGTGTCATGTGACCAAGGCCTTTCGGAGGCCGAAACGTTATGTTTGACGAAGGTGCCGACTAAAATCTTCTCACCTGAACTTTGGGTCTCGTGTTCCTTGCTGCAGCGGCGCCAGGGAGTTGTCGGCGGTGTCCTCCAGCTTTGAGCGTTTGTGGAATATATATATATATATATATATATATATATATATGAACAAGGAGACTAGATCTCCAAAACGCGTCGAGTGAGCTGCATTTAATAAACACACGCTGAATCAAGGATTAGTAGCCTGGACTTCGTTTTTTTTACATCAACTTTAAACGAGGATTGTTGGATTGTGTGGGAGTTGTGACCCCGTCCAGGCCTACCGCTGCCAGTGCCTGGAGGCTTTCACGCTGAAAAGGAGTTGGTATATATATATATATATATATATATATATATATATATGTACTGTTAGACTTGAATTTTTCAGTGGGTCTACCCCCAGACGTTTTGCTTTTTGACCTATTTGTGTTATGAGCTCTACATCAAGCCCTTGGAGATGCTTAGGTTGCAGAAAGAACCATCCAGTCCTTTCCCTACCCAGGACAGAAGCAGCAACTGCAGGGCAACCCAACACAGCAACAACAGTAAAGGGGGCAGTACTCCTCCCGGCAGCTCTTCCAGCTCTTCATCCTAGTAGGTTCCTTAGTCCAGCAGTAATCTAAAGTTCTGGGGTCAGGGCCCCAATATGTATACCACATTTTCCTTTGAAGTTTATAAACAAAGTTCCTCTGGCACACATAAATCAGTTCTCCCCGGTGCAGACCAGGTTCACTACAGGAGGTGGAAACAGCATTGTGGAAGGCAGTCACAGTACATTCAGGTGCAAGCAACAACTCCTCCCACTACTCTAAATGCAGCCAGGTCTCTTCAGCCTGACTATGAGCCACCCAGTAAAGGCAGGACACACCCCAACCCCCCTTCTTCTGTCTAGTGTGAATGCACATCCCCAGCTCCTGTCACTGCAAATCCAGACAGTGAATACACAAATGGCAGAGGCACTCAGGATGGTTCAGCAAGAAAGTGCCATTATCAAACACACAATATAAAAATCCGTCTCGCACTGCAGACTTGGGTCTACCGACGACAGCGCTTCAGCAATGATGGTGATGCTGCCTGCACCATGTCCTATCAGCACAGCCCGCTTCGTACCACAGCCCTGGTCTCACCGACGCTGCTGGACTACCATCACCGAGGAGCTGCCTGCACCATTACCTGAGGGCACCGCACGTTCCACTTCACACCGCAGCCCCAAAGCTGGTGCTCCTGACTTCAAACTCACGGAGCTCAAGGTGCAATGCATGTGACTTCAAGGGCCCGATGGATCCTGCACCAACTTCCAGAACCAACGCCTGCAGACGCTGCTCCTCCGGAGCTCACCGCAAGATCCAACGCCCTGCATCTCCAAAGGTACTGTTTTACGGGTTACCCGACACCATAGCTGGCCCACAACTGGCCTGAACTGTTGCATGTGTTTGTTCACAACAGTGTGATAGCCCCAGACTGAGCTATTGACTTCAAGGACCTGTATATAAAGCCTATTTTTGCTTTATTGGTATTGTGGATTACTGTATGTTATATTTTTTTGATCTTGTTGTACACAAATAACTATTAGGTATTTTTCTAAAACTGGTGTGGTGTTTTCACTGGATTACTGTTGGTTATATGCAAATGTTTTACATACTGCGATAAGCCTGACTGCTCGTGCCAAGTTACCAAGAGGGTGAGCAGGGGTTATTTTAGACAGGTAATCCTCTTATCCTGACTAGAGTGGAGTATTCTGCCTGACTTAGGTGCATACCGTAGCCAACCAGAAAACCCATTTCTAACATTGGCTGTCAGCGGAGAGGATAGGACCTGCGTTTGCACGTGACCTACAGTGATTGGTGTACACTACTACCATATCGCAGATCCTTACGCACCACATACTGTTTTGCCTGTTTGCCTTCTGGATGTATTGTTGAGAACTGGAATTCTGGTTAGTTGTTGTACCTGTGAGGCCTTGACAACATGGAAATCAACTTTTGCCACTTGTACATCTACATGATGAAGGAGCTACTAGTCTTTTGTAAGGAGAGGGGGTTGCATTTGTAGAGGAGATCCACAAGACGGGATTTTGAGGCAGTAAACACATTGGGTAGCAGCACTTCCAGATGATGCTGAGAAGGAGTCTGATGGGGAGGATCCCGAGCCGGAGTACCAGGAAAAGAAGGAAACAATGTGGGAAAGATGGGCTTGTGAAGAAAAGAGTAGGATTTGAGCTTGTGATCGGAGACTGAGAGAGTTCAACCAAGAACTCAAGAGGGCTGCGGCTAAGAGAGGCTCAGCCCAGGAAAAAGAAATTTGTGTAGTTCATGAACTGAGCTTGGATGGGCTGGAGGGAGAAGCCATGGGGCAGAGTCCAGCTCAGATGGTGGCAGTAAAAGTGTTACGTCCACTACTGAGGAAGTAGTACCCACACCCAGAGACTTGGTGCCCAGCTTCAAGGAAGGGGATGACATACACCAGAGGATTCATGTTTATGTGGAAGCTCCAGTGGTGCGAAGGGTCCCTGAGGTGGATTGGAGAACCGGCAAGGGGTTCATATTCCTAATAGTGACTCCAGATGAGTTTCCCCATGATAGAAGCCCTTTTATGTATGTGTGGAGACCACCCAGAAGAATGTGGGCTGAGTGACAGAAACAGTCAGACACTGTCTTACCAGTCTCAGGAGGGTGATGTGGGGTGCTTTTGCAAGGCACTGGATGGTGACGTGAAGGGTAGCGTGGTTAGCACATGTGAGGGGCTGTGTGACTTAATTGTTGGAGACCATATTTTAAGTCACTGTTTTCCAGAGCTATGCCAACACCCATTGGGGTGTGAGTTCTCTGATCCCAGGGAGCTTGCACTGGATGCAGATCTTTTGGTAAATTCCAGAGCGTCGGATTTGGCTTTTGGGAGTGATCCTGAAGGAGGTGGCTCTGGTCTTCCCCAACCAGGTGAGGTAGGGGAGTTTTGTAGTGACCCACATAGGACCCAGGGTCCCAGTCTAGTGGGATGGGTGAGGAATGCCATGTTCTGTCTCTGAGTAGAGGGAGTGGGTGTGGGCTGAGTCCCAAGGTGCCCAAAACCCAGCCCCAGAGCCAGATTGGTTCCATTAGTGAGCACCAGGAGGGGGGCCTAGTCTGTACCTCAAGGCCATCCCTTAGGAGGAACCCAGGGTGTCAGGTGAGCTGGAGGGGAAGGGGCTGAGAGGAGGGACCGGCTTTCACAAGCGTCCCACCAGTTCTTGTGTCTGGCAGCACCACTCCAAGTTTGAGGGTGTACAAGTCCAGAGAAAGGGGTGAGGGGGGAGACAGTCCCCAGTGGAAAGACCAGATGCAATTTCTGGTGGACAGAAGGCTGGAGACCTGCGCCAAGCAGTCTCTTGCACAACTCATGAGGAGTGTGTTTCCATTGGCAGGTGTGGATGTGCTCCCATAGAAGTCCTGCCATACCAGGTGCAGGTCCAGCCTCAGGTTACAGACCCTTGGTTGGAGGACCAGGGTCAGGGTGTACCCCTGACCTGGCGAAAGGGGCGACTGCTAGTAGTGTCCCTACCATTTTGCCTTCTGGGGGTACTGCTTCAGGTGGGAAGGTACAAAGCCTTGGGGAGAACAGGGGGAGGGAAGCCTTGCCCCTGACTCCTGTCCAGCCTAACGGTACAGACCCTAGGCTGGCAAACCAGTTGCAGGATAGCACCCCTGAACTGGTGGGAGAATTATGCAGGATGGTGGCCCAGTTGTCATGACAATTCCAGACCCTAGGGGTACATCTCCACAGTGGAGTGTACATGACCCAGGAGGAAGGACCGGGGGGGGGAGGACCCACACCAGTCTCCTGGTCAGCTTCATGGTACAGACCCTGAGCTGATTAACCAGTTGCAGGATAGCACGCCTGAACTGGTGGGAAAATTGTGCAGGACGGTGGCCCAGTTTCCCTGACAATTCCAGACCCTTAGGTGGGAGAGCTCACCCCTGTCTCCTGGCCAGCTGCAGGGTACAGACCCTGGGCTGGTGGGCCAGTGTCAGGATCTGATCTGGGAGAGTGGATAGAGGGTGCAAAGCACTTGGAGCTACCGCTCCCCAATATTAGATGCTACAGAGGTTAGGGAGCCTTGAGTAAGTAAGTAAGTAATTTTATTATGCTTGATAATTAAAACCTTGCATATAGCACATAACAATAAAATCAAGATTACAAGCCTTGAGAGGTGGTGTGCTTCGCTCTCCTCACACACAGCTGTCAGAGACCACTGTGGCTTGCTGTCCTAGTGGATAGCATTGCCGCTGTGGGGAGGGGGGTACTTCAGGACACACACCCCTGGGGTGGACTGGGCCACACCACTGTGTTGGCCGCTGTGGTACTGGTTAGGTGCTGCAAAGATTAGGCCCGCAGGTGAAAAGAGTTCCCCAAGGTTTAACTTAGTGGGCCCTGAGAGTATGGACAGAGTGATCCAACTGCGTTCAGGAAGGCATAGAACCAGAATGTGCTCCGCTGTTGATGGCCATGTCTATGTTCTATCGCCCCAAGCAGGAAAGTCCATCAAGGGATTGATTAGTCTACCCTGGTTTTAGGCTGGGAGGGGGTTGTGTTAGACTTGGCTTTTTCAATGGGACATTTTCACCTACAGTTTTTGACATCAGGTTTCACTCATGGGCCTCGTCATCTTGTTGTCTCCATCTTCATTTATAGCAGCCCAGACAGTGAAGTGCTACCCCTGTGCCACTGATAATGTCAACTGGTCACCAGGTTTGTGTGCATTTAATATGCGAGACACCCAGTGCAGTCCACTGACAGCCTTTTCAGTGGTGGGTTCTTCTCGAGGTCCCTCCTGTGTCTCTTAGCAGTAGTCCCAAAGGGATCCTCGAGCAAGCCTGTACCTCTAGGATCAGGCCGTCCCGCCACCACCAGACCCCTCTCACAGACCCGGGAGATCCACTCACTGTTTGGCGTCACCCGAGCGTTCACTTTTCTGCAATTTTCTGCCGACGGTCGGGGCTTCCAATCGCCGCCACCCTAGCTCCTGCACTGGAGCCGACCATCCCCACAATCCTCCATGGGGGCACACGTTATTGAAGTCAGGCTTCTTCCAACCGGGGCCACTAACTAATCACAGCTGAGGCCTCAACAGTCTCAGAGTGTCTCAGGAGATGCATAGGTGCCGCTTTAATCATGAGCCTAACTGCCCCGCGGTCCAGGTCCTTTCCGTGGACACCTCCGATACACCGCTGCAGATGGTGTTGCTTAATGTCCATTCAGGAGCAGTCGACGGGGTTGGACAAGTCACCTCCGGGCCTCGCGAGGAGCAGAGATTCGGGCATGTCAGAGCAGTCTCCAGCAGTGTCGTGTCCCCAGCCAGTCGTTTTCCATGCCCCCAAATGAATGTGCGGGGCTTCCTGTGTCAGCTGGGTTCGCAACGAAGGTCCGACCGCCGGACCACTCTGTGTTTTTGACCTATTTTTCGTTGGTTTTAGGACTCTGAGCACTTTACCACTGCTTATCAGTGCTAAAGTTGATATGCTCCCCATTTAAATTGTGTTATGATTGGTTTTTCATGTTTGGGATATTAGATTTACTAGTAAGTCCCTAGTGCAGTGCACTGTGTGTGCACAGGGCCAGTAAATCGAATGCTACTAGTGGGCTTGCATCACTGGTTGTACCACCCACAAAGGTAGTTTCTCAAAGGTGTCAGACAACTCCGCACATTTTTTAATGCCATGTTGACCTAGCAAATGCACTCACTTGTCAGGCCCTAACCTTCCCTTTTCTTCCATGTAAGACACCCCTCCGATAGGCCTAAAGGACCCCTGGGCAGGGTGCAGTGTATGTGAAAGGTGGGGCATGTGCTGGTGTGTTTTACATGTCCTGATAGTGAAATACTGTGTATTTCGTTTTTCACTGTTGAAAGGCTGTCTGTCCTATTCGTTAACATTGGAGCTGACTTGTAACATCTTATAAGCGTAACTTTCCATTGGGATAATAGAGAAATGGAGCTTAGGCTTCCTGAACTCAAAAGTTAGTGAAGATGATATTTATATTGTGTGTTTGAAAATGCCACTTTTAGAAAGTGGGCATTTTCCTGCTCAACCATCCTGTGCGCCATTTTTTTTATTCACCGTCTAGGTTTGGAGTGACAGGAACTGGGGATGTGCATTCACACTAGACAGACACAAGGGGGGTTTAGGTGTGTCCTACCTTTCCTGTGTGACTCATAGCCAGACTGAATAGACCTGCCTGGCTGCATATAGAGTAGTGAGAGGAGTTGTCGTTTGCACCTGAATGGACTGCGTTGCCTACCACAAAGCTTTTCTCCACCTCGTGAAGTGAACTTGGCCTGCGCCAGGCAGAACTGGTTTATGTGTGCCAGAGGAAATTTGTTTGTACCAACTTCAAAGGAAAATGTGGTATAAATATTGGGTTGCTGACCCCAGAACTTTAGATTACTGCTGGATTAAGGAACCTACCAGGATGAAGAGCTGGAATAGCTGACAGGAGGTGTACTGCCCCTTTTACAGTTGTTGCTGTGTTGGGGTAGCCTGCAGTTGCTGCTACTGTTCTGGGTGGGGAAAGGACTGTACTGTTCTTTCTGCAACTTAATATTAATGCTTGATATAGAGCTTGCCTCCTATTGGAAGTCTTGGGGAAATCAACGACTTCAACATCTTCTGGGTACCGGCTTCTGGAACTGGAGGTTTCAGCTGTCACAGAGGAGAAAGGTAACTCAATGCTGTCAACGACACCGCTGCCAGCTCCATGACCTGAAGGCACCGCAGTGGCACAGCCACACTTTGCACAACAATGCTGGTTACCAACGACACCGTCCAACGCCGCAACCAAGCCATTGCTTTAACATTGACCTGTGGGCACTGCCTCACTTCACACTGCAGCCCCGGTATCCCTGACAACGCTACGAGGCAGTCACTGATGCCGCTGCCTGCACCGTGACCTGTGGACACCGCTTGGGGAGAACACGGAGCACCATCCTGCTTTGCACCACAGCCCTAGTCTCATAAAGGATGCCACTCCAAGCTGATTTTGATGCCGATGCCTGCACCGTGGTTTGGGGTCACTGCTTGTATGTATGTGTATGTATGTATGTATAGGCATTTATATAGCGCACTACTTACCCGTAGGGTCCCAAGGCGCTTCGACCGCTGCGAAACCCTTCCTGGCTTCCCTGAGAGATGGTCCCTTAATGGGTATCTCCAGGGTGAGACCAGGCATCCCCGGCGGTCTGGTGGGGCCGTTAGTGAAGATGAGGCAAGCTAATGCCCAGAGTTGCCGAGTGTGAACGCTGATCAGAGTGGGCACCGAGGCGAGAGAATTATCGAGTCCGCTGACCCTGGTCCAGAAACCTGCCGCGCCGGGAATCGAACCCTGGTCCCGGGCAGTCCTCTGCTCTCGGGTCTGCCGCCTCTAACCAGTGAGCCACACTACTTCACCTACTACTTGTAAGTTACACAATGCACCACACCGTCCCACACCGCAGCCGGGGCCACCGCCATTGACTGGACATCATCAACCGGTGCCACTGCTTGCACCGCGACCTGTGAGCCCCCGCACAACACATTGCCCCATCTTGCACCACAGCCTTGGGTCTCCCAAAGACAGCGCTTCAGCAATGACGACGTTGCTGCGTACACCGTTACCTGTCAGCACCGTAAAAAGCCCCGCCCCTCTTCTCACAGCAGCCCTAGTTTCACCGACACCGATGGACGACCATCACCAAGCTGCTGCCTGCACTGCGACCTGAGGACACCACATGTCGCACTGCTCCACTTCCAACTGCATGTCGCACCACTCTGCTTCACACTGCACCCCCGACACCTGCCGGCGCTCCAGACTTCAAAATCACAGAGTTCAACCTGCAACATGTGTGACTTCAAGGGTCCGACGGCTCCTGCAATGACTTCCGGAACTGATTCCTGCCGTCGCCGCTCCTCCGAAGCTCACTGCAAGGTCTGACTCCCTGCATCTACAAAGGTACTGTTTTACGGGTCTCCCTGACACCGTAGGTGGCCCGCGATGGTGCTACCAGATGGAACTGTTGGATTTTTTTGTTCACAACGCCATGATAGCCCTGGATGAAGCTACTGACTTTAAGGAACTGTATATAAAGTCTATTTTTGCTTTATTGGTATTGTGAGTATATGTTGGATTTTTTTTATCTTGTTTTACACAAATAGATATTGGGTATTTTCTAAACCTGGTGTTGTGTCTTTTGTGGTGTTTTCACTGGATGACTTTTGGTTATATGCAAATGCTTTACATACTGCCTCTGAGATAAACCTGCCTGCTCGTGCCAAGATACCAAGGGGGTGAGCAGGGGTCTAAACGTGTAATCCCCTTATCCTGACTAGAGTGGTGGATTCTGCCTGGCTTAGGTGCATACCCTAGCCAACCACAAAAACCCATTTCTAACGCACACAATAATTGTTATATTTATATCACAAGGTTGCCCTATATTGAAGATGCACTCTCAAGGCAAACGAGCTCAGAAGAGTCCTTTATTCAAGGTAAACAGCATTTCACATCAAGAACACTTTATCGCCTTACACGTTTTGAACCAGCATGGTTCTTGTTCACAGGCATCTGATGTGAATCTAGCAACACAACAGCACTTCCAACTTTTCTGCATACTCATTAAGTAAGTGCCTCTAGTGGGCATCTCCAGTGCGTTCTTTTTCTCAAGGCATGCTGGAGTTCTCACTCCATCATGCCTTGCTATAGTGCGAGGAAAAGTTATGCTCCTGTGGTATAATGTCCTTGTGAATATGCCCCTATGTGTGCAGGATAAGACAAAGAAAGTGTACCAGCAGAGAGCCTAAACCGATTGTGGAGTCCAGGCATACTAATAAAGTAATAGACTGTCCCTGCCCAGTTCAATGGTAGCAAATGCAGAGAAGGCAATCCAGAGGGTGAATCCATAGAACAGAAATTATATTTATCTCTTTCCATGCCATTCATTTGTCAACAATGTTCTCTATCAGGGCAACAAAATCACAGAATATCTATAGAAAATATTCTGAAAGCAATTAAGAAAGTGCAGCAGATGAACAATGATGTGGGCACAGTTAGTTGTGGCATGCTACCCATCGCCTGACATTGCTGCAGGGGTGCCTTCTTCGTCTGTGTGAGAAGTAATGCCTCCCAAGAGGGATGCCTAATCTACATCAAATTCCTCCATGTCATTAGCTGCTAGTAAAAAGGACTCAGCTGTTTGGAGTGAGTCAGCCTAAAACAAGGTCAACATAGCCTGTGAAAGACTCAATAAAGAAGATTGCATTATTTGAGTGTATGAATCTCCATCACGTCCCAGCAGGGTCTGGACTGTACCTCAGACCCTATCATTTGGAAGGGCAGTTGAGATAGCAAAATGGTTATACAGCTGGGGAAAACTATTGCAAGAAGCTGAAGCTCCTCACACCACACCTCACCACAACCTTTCGCATTGCTATCCCTAGATTATCAGTAGGTAGCTTGAAGGCTATTTCAGCATCACAGAAACACAGGTAAAAATATTGGATAGTCAATTAATGAGTCTTAGTTCTTGAACACCACCCAGGGTAAACACCTGAAGGACCTGTGACAATGGCCATGCCCAATCCATGAGTAAGGGCAACTCTACATTCATCAAGTGATGGCTATGATCGTGGCACCTTGCTGTGGGTGGATCGGAAATGGTGCAAAGTGAGCAAAGTCATAGACCTAGCTGCTGGTGGTAGAGCAGGCATTGCTGTTCTGCACACTTGAAGGCATGTGAAGGCCAAGCAAAAATGGTCTTATCATAAGACTGTTCCCCCCGCATTGTCTCAAAGGAAATAAGACACAAGCTTATCCGTAGCTTTCCCATCACATATAAAGCACAATATAGTAATTGAACTAACATTCCCTCACAAGCCATAATAGCGGCTTGCATTAAACCATTTGATTATTTTAGTAAATTATCACAGCACATTATTACAGAAAATGACACCTGACAGTGTAGGAGTGATATCCAATATTAGATGCTACAGAGGTTAGGGAGCCTTGAGTAAGTAAGTAAGTAATTTTATTATGCTTGATAATTAAAACCTTGCATATAGCACATAACAATAAAATCAAGATTACAAGCCTTGAGAGGTGGTGTGCTTCGCTCTCCTCACACACAGCTGTCAGAGACCACTGTGGCTTGCTGTCCTAGTGGATAGCATTGCCGCTGTGGGGAGGGGGGTACTTCAGGACACACACCCCTGGGGTGGACTGGGCCACACCACTGTGTTGGCCGCTGTGGTACTGGTTAGGTGCTGCAAAGATTAGGCCCGCAGGTGAAAAGAGTTCCCCAAGGTTTAACTTAGTGGGCCCTGAGAGTATGGACAGAGTGATCCAACTGCGTTCAGGAAGGCATAGAACCAGAATGTGCTCCGCTGTTGATGGCCATGTCTATGTTCTATCGCCCCAAGCAGGAAAGTCCATCAAGGGATTGATTAGTCTACCCTGGTTTTAGGCTGGGAGGGGGTTGTGTTAGACTTGGCTTTTTCAATGGGACATTTTCACCTACAGTTTTTGACATCAGGTTTCACTCATGGGCCTCGTCATCTTGTTGTCTCCATCTTCATTTATAGCAGCCCAGACAGTGAAGTGCTACCCCTGTGCCACTGATAATGTCAACTGGTCACCAGGTTTGTGTGCATTTAATATGCGAGACACCCAGTGCAGTCCACTGACAGCCTTTTCAGTGGTGGGTTCTTCTCGAGGTCCCTCCTGTGTCTCTTAGCAGTAGTCCCAAAGGGATCCTCGAGCAAGCCTGTACCTCTAGGATCAGGCCGTCCCGCCACCACCAGACCCCTCTCACAGACCCGGGAGATCTACTCACTGTTTGGCGTCACCCGAGCGTTCACTTTTCTGCAATTTTCTGCCGACGGTCGGGGCTTCCAATCGCCGCCACCCTAGCTCCTGCACTGGAGCCGACCATCCCCACAATCCTCCATGGGGGCACACGTTATTGAAGTCAGGCTTCTTCCAACCGGGGCCACTAACTAATCACAGCTGAGGCCTCAACAGTCTCAGAGTGTCTCAGGAGATGCATAGGTGCCGCTTTAATCATGAGCCTAACTGCCCCGCGGTCCAGGTCCTTTCCGTGGACACCTCCGATACACCGCTGCAGATGGTGTTGCTTAATGTCCATTCAGGAGCAGTCGACGGGGTTGGACAAGTCACCTCCGGGCCTCGCGAGGAGCACAGATTCGGGCATGTCAGAGCAGTCTCCAGCAGTGTCGTGTCCCCAGCCAGTCGTTTTCCATGCCCCCAAATGAATGTGCGGGGCTTCCTGTGTCAGCTGGGTTCGCAACGAAGGTCCGACCGCCGGACCACTCTGTGTTTTTGACCTATTTTTCGTTGGTTTTAGGACTCTGAGCACTTTACCACTGCTTATCAGTGCTAAAGTGGATATGCTCCCCATTTAAATTGTGTTATGATTGGTTTTTCATGTTTGGGATATTAGATTTACTAGTAAGTCCCTAGTGCAGTGCACTGTGTGTGCACAGGGCCAGTAAATCGAATGCTACTAGTGGGCTTGCATCACTGGTTGTACCACCCACAAAGGTAGTTTCTCAAAGGTGTCAGACAACTCCGCACATTTTTTAATGCCATGTTGACCTAGCAAATGCACTCACTTGTCAGGCCCTAACCTTCCCTTTTCTTCCATGTAAGACACCCCTCCGATAGGCCTAAAGGACCCCTGGGCAGGGTGCAGTGTATGTGAAAGGTGGGGCATGTGCTGGTGTGTTTTACATGTCCTGATAGTGAAATACTGTGTATTTCGTTTTTCAC
The DNA here is from genome assembly GCF_964261635.1 of Lissotriton helveticus. Classification (NCBI taxonomy): domain Eukaryota; kingdom Metazoa; phylum Chordata; class Amphibia; order Caudata; family Salamandridae; genus Lissotriton; species Lissotriton helveticus. The sequence goes on from NC_136061.1 coordinate 2,092,518,218, forward strand.
TGTTGAAAGGCTGTCTGTCCTATTCGTTAACATTGGAGCTGACTTGTAACATCTTATAAGCGTAACTTTCCATTGGGATAATAGAGAAATGGAGCTTAGGCTTCCTGAACTCAAAAGTTAGTGAAGATGATATTTATATTGTGTGTTTGAAAATGCCACTTTTAGAAAGTGGGCATTTTCCTGCTCAACCATCCTGTGCGCCATTTTTTTTATTCACCGTCTAGGTTTGGAGTGACAGGAACTGGGGATGTGCATTCACACTAGACAGACACAAGGGGGGTTTAGGTGTGTCCTACCTTTCCTGTGTGACTCATAGCCAGACTGAATAGACCTGCCTGGCTGCATATAGAGTAGTGAGAGGAGTTGTCGTTTGCACCTGAATGGACTGCGTTGCCTACCACAAAGCTTTTCTCCACCTCGTGAAGTGAACTTGGCCTGCGCCAGGCAGAACTGGTTTATGTGTGCCAGAGGAAATTTGTTTGTACCAACTTCAAAGGAAAATGTGGTATAAATATTGGGTTGCTGACCCCAGAACTTTAGATTACTGCTGGATTAAGGAACCTACCAGGATGAAGAGCTGGAATAGCTGACAGGAGGTGTACTGCCCCTTTTACAGTTGTTGCTGTGTTGGGGTAGCCTGCAGTTGCTGCTACTGTTCTGGGTGGGGAAAGGACTGTACTGTTCTTTCTGCAACTTAATATTAATGCTTGATATAGAGCTTGCCTCCTATTGGAAGTCTTGGGGAAATCAACGACTTCAACATCTTCTGGGTACCGGCTTCTGGAACTGGAGGTTTCAGCTGTCACAGAGGAGAAAGGTAACTCAATGCTGTCAACGACACCGCTGCCAGCTCCATGACCTGAAGGCACCGCAGTGGCACCGCCACACTTTGCACAACAATGCTGGTTACCAACGACACCGTCCAACGCCGCAACCAAGCCATTGCTTTAACATTGACCTGTGGGCACTGCCTCACTTCACACTGCAGCCCCGGTATCCCTGACAACGCTACGAGGCAGTCACTGATGCCGCTGCCTGCACCGTGACCTGTGGACACCGCTTGGGGAGAACACGGAGCACCATCCTGCTTTGCACCACAGCCCTAGTCTCATAAAGGATGCCACTCCAAGCTGATTTTGATGCCGATGCCTGCACCGTGGTTTGGGGTCACTGCTTGTAAGTTACACAATGCACCACACCGTCCCACACCGCAGCCGGGGCCACCGCCATTGACTGGACATCATCAACCGGTGCCACTGCTTGCACCGCGACCTGTGAGCCCCCGCACAACACATTGCCCCATATTGCACCACAGCCTTGGGTCTCCCAAAGACAGCGCTTCAGCAATGACGACGTTGCTGCGTACACCGTTACCTGTCAGCACCGTAAAAAGCCCCGCCCCTCTTCTCACAGCAGCCCTAGTTTCACCGACACCGATGGACGACCATCACCAAGCTGCTGCCTGCACTGCGACCTGAGGACACCACATGTCGCACTGCTCCACTTCCAACTGCATGTCGCACCACTCCGCTTCACACTGCACCCCCGACACCTGCCGGCGCTCCAGACTTCAAAATCACAGAGTTCAACCTGCAACATGTGTGACTTCAAGGGTCCGACGGCTCCTGCAATGACTTCCGGAACTGATTCCTGCCGTCGCCGCTCCTCCGAAGCTCACTGCAAGGTCTGACTCCCTGCATCTACAAAGGTACTGTTTTACGGGTCTCCCTGACACCGTAGGTGGCCCGCGATGGTGCTACCAGATGGAACTGTTGGATTTTTTTGTTCACAACGCCATGATAGCCCTGGATGAAGCTACTGACTTTAAGGAACTGTATATAAAGTCTATTTTTGCTTTATTGGTATTGTGAGTATATGTTGGATTTTTTTTATCTTGTTTTACACAAATAGATATTGGGTATTTTCTAAACCTGGTGTTGTGTCTTTTGTGGTGTTTTCACTGGATGACTTTTGGTTATATGCAAATGCTTTACATACTGCCTCTGAGATAAACCTGCCTGCTCGTGCCAAGATACCAAGGGGGTGAGAAGGGGTCTAAACGTGTAATCCCCTTATCCTGACTAGAGTGGTGGATTCTGCCTGGCTTAGGTGCATACCCTAGCCAACCACAAAAACCCATTTCTAACGCACACAATAATTGTTATATTTATATCACAAGGTTGCCCTATATTGAAGATGCACTCTCAAGGCAAACGAGCTCAGAAGAGTCCTTTATTCAAGGTAAACAGCATTTCACATCAAGAACACTTTATCGCCTTACACGTTTTGAACCAGCATGGTTCTTGTTCACAGGCATCTGATGTGAATCTAGCAACACAACAGCACTTCCAACTTTTCTGCATACTCATTAAGTAAGTGCCTCTAGTGGGCATCTCCAGTGCGTTCTTTTTCTCAAGGCATGCTGGAGTTCTCACTCCATCATGCCTTGCTATAGTGCGAGGAAAAGTTATGCTCCTGTGGTATAATGTCCTTGTGAATATGCCCCTATGTGTGCAGGATAAGACAAAGAAAGTGTACCAGCAGAGAGCCTAAACCGATTGTGGAGTCCAGGCATACTAATAAAGTAATAGACTGTCCCTGCCCAGTTCAATGGTAGCAAATGCAGAGAAGGCAATCCAGAGGGTGAATCCATAGAACAGAAATTATATTTATCTCTTTCCATGCCATTCATTTGTCAACAATGTTCTCTATCAGGGCAACAAAATCACAGAATATCTATAGAAAATATTCTGAAAGCAATTAAGAAAGTGCAGCAGATGAACAATGATGTGGGCACAGTTAGTTGTGGCATGCTACCCATCGCCTGACATTGCTGCAGGGGTGCCTTCTTCGTCTGTGTGAGAAGTAATGCCTCCCAAGAGGGATGCCTAATCTACATCAAATTCCTCCATGTCATTAGCTGCTAGTAAAAAGGACTCAGCTGTTTGGAGTGAGTCAGCCTAAAACAAGGTCAACATAGCCTGTGAAAGACTCAATAAAGAAGATTGCATTATTTGAGTGTATGAATCTCCATCACGTCCCAGCAGGGTCTGGACTGTACCTCAGACCCTATCATTTGGAAGGGCAGTTGAGATAGCAAAATGGTTATACAGCTGGGGAAAACTATTGCAAGAAGCTGAAGCTCCTCACACCACACCTCACCACAACCTTTCGCATTGCTATCCCTAGATTATCAGTAGGTAGCTTGAAGGCTATTTCAGCATCACAGAAACACAGGTAAAAATATTGGATAGTCAATTAATGAGTCTTAGTTCTTGAACACCACCCAGGGTAAACACCTGAAGGACCTGTGACAATGGCCATGCCCAATCCATGAGTAAGGGCAACTCTACATTCATCAAGTGATGGCTATGATCGTGGCACCTTGCTGTGGGTGGATCGGAAATGGTGCAAAGTGAGCAAAGTCATAGACCTAGCTGCTGGTGGTAGAGCAGGCATTGCTGTTCTGCACACTTGAAGGCATGTGAAGGCCAAGCAAAAATGGTCTTATCATAAGACTGTTCCCCCCGCATTGTCTCAAAGGAAATAAGACACAAGCTTATCCGTAGCTTTCCCATCACATATAAAGCACAATATAGTAATTGAACTAACATTCCCTCACAAGCCATAATAGCGGCTTGCATTAAACCATTTGATTATTTTAGTAAATTATCACAGCACATTATTACAGAAAATGACACCTGACAGTGTAGGAGTGATGGGACAGGGTGAAAAATGTGTGTAATATATGTGGTGCACCAATAGTGCCTTTAGTCTACTAATTGTAGCAGGTCAGAGTTCCTGCTCGTCAAGTGCTACCAAGATGTAAACCAACTGCACCCTTGGCCCAGGCGTGGCCCAAATCTTTAAATAAACAGGAGTGAACCGCTCGGGGCTCATTCCGACACTGCATGTAGCGTGTGCGTTTGTTATTTGTTAAAGGGGCATGGGAGCAGGGACTACACACTTGAAAAGCTGCTGAGGCAGGCTTGAGCCCCAAGCTCCACACTGGCAATGAGAGTGGGATGCTCCCCCGCTCACCCCGAAGTCAGCGGCATCTAGCAACTGTGAAGCGCAGAGCCCGCACTCCTGCAGACTCCGCCTTTTCAACCCAAGGAGCCGCAGCAACCCGAAGGTCTCCAGAACTGCCAAAGAGGCTGCTGGCGCCCCTCTGTTTCAGCCAAGCAGAGGTTGAGCGAGGCAGCCGCACATATCTGCAAGGCTGGACCAAGCAGAGCTCTACAGGAGACCGCAGTGACAAACAGCTCAGCCTAGGCCTCAGATATCGCATGGCAACACACATGCATCCAGACCGGTTCGCTGCTGCGCAGAAGCCTGGCAAATTCAAAGTGCTCACACGGGTTGACTCGTTTCCCAGGCTGACGTGCAGATATTGCTGCCAAGAGGAAAACTCAATTGGCAAAGTGCCCGACACAAGGCCGCACCTGCTCCAACTGCGGATCATCAACCACTTTGCGTCGGTCTGCCAATAGAAACTCTGAAACAAGGATCCAAATGTTAAGAGAACACTGACAAAAATAGTTAGACAGCTAACTCTCTCAAACCTGACACACCAGGATGATGCACGGTCCCCCACAAAGCAGAATCGCCATCTAGAAGACTCTTCCCCAGAAGAAGAGGAAGAGGAGGTGTTCCTCATCTCATTCATGAGGGAACTGAAGCACCACAGAAGGATGCAACCCACATGTATGGTCCGAATAGCTGGGTTGGAAGTGAAAGACCTCATTGCCACCGGTGCATCTGACAATGTCATGGGAATAAAGAATAATATTGTCTCCAGCACAAACCCCAACTGGTGCCGTCGAACACCAAGATCTTCGCAAACAGAAGTCAGTCACCACTGCGCCTCAGTGGGCGGTAGTTAGTGCTGGCGCAGTCCAACAATGAAGAGATCAAGACAACATTTCACATCATTGATCAAGAAGCTGACACACTAATTGGCAGCCACATGGCGGAAGACTTTGGCCTGGTGTCCTTGGCCAAGAGCGTACAGTTGCATCAAATAGATGATCTGCTGGACCAGTTCCCCGAGCTGTTTAAGGGCCTCGGTTGCTTCTAATACTCCCCAGTGAAATTGCACATTGACCCAGCAGTCGCGCCAGTGGCACTCCACCACCGCCAAATCGCCTTCCATCTCCATTCACTGCTAGAGGAAGTACTACAGAGAATGGAAAAACAAGGGGTATTGGAGAAAGTCTCAGGGCCAACCCCCTGGGTCTTCCCAATGGTGATTGCAAAAAAACCTAAACAACTAGGGAAAATCTGCCTGTGTATCAACATGAGGCTCCCAAGCCGAGCCATCAAGCGGGAGTAACACATCACGCTGTAGTGCTAGAGCACTCCCATGTGTTGGGACCACATGATGACCTTTGACTACCATTATTTTAATTGACTTTTGGTGTTTTACTTTATCCTAACTTGAATGTCCTACATGTGCACATTTCCTTGACGATGTATTTAATGTAATCTTGTTGTTTTAAAGTGGGAGAGCTTTCACAGAATAGAACAGCCTTGCCAAGAGCAGAATGTGTGTGTCGTTCATTTGAAAGCATGAGAGAGAGAGAGAGGTGTGGAATGTACTTCTTGGTCTAGAAGTGCAGTGTTATCAGCAGTGGTTCTCAAATGTGCATTATGTTGTACATTGGGAGATGAAGTGTGTGATGCTATAGGCAGTGGTGTACAAATGTGCATTGTGATGTACATGGGGAAGTATTATGAAGTTCTTACTATTGGCTTTTACATGGCCTCATGTCATCTTGAATTCTGACTCTGTTTTGCTTGAGATATTTGCGCGCACAGGCAGGCCCCCAGATTACTCAAGTTGTTTAGGTTATTCACGTTCAAGGTTGTTTTGTTTACAGTGCTTTTGGAGATTATTGAATGTATGCTGGGGACTTTAGTAAGCTTTGTTAAGATAAAGGCTGGAACATGTGACAGTGTAGAAGGAATGTGAGAACTCTTTTGCCTTTGGAATGCTTGCATGGAAAGTGGCCAATTCCAGTAAGTTTCCTTGGCGCAGAGGAGGGCCTCTGGAAGCCTTCTAGTGTGTTTTGAGATTATAAAGCTGGGGTTTGTTGACTTGGAGACTGGGATTTGTTTGGCCTGAATGACGGACGCGTCTACAGTGCAGCGGCTCCCGGATTTGCTGAGTCTCCTGACCCCGGCTGTGAATTCCCCAGTCTGGAGTGGGACAAGATGAAGTTTGCAGCCAGTGATGTATCTTGTTTTTGATTATTGCCATTGCGATGTGTGAGTGTCTGTGTGCCCATTCAAGCCTCCAGTGGCTATAATCACCTGAGGTGTCTTCAGTGGTTATAATCATCCGATGTATTTAGTATATATTTTTCTAATTTCTTTCAGCGACGTCCAGCATAATCTGCTTGTGTTTCATTCCATATTATTATCTGCTTACTTTTCATTTTATTATTGTTATCTGCTTGCATTTTATTTCATGTATATGCCATGCATTACATACTATACATTATATATATATATATATATATATATATATATATATATATATATATATATATATATATATATATATATGTACGCTCGCGTGTAAAGACACAGCCACACTCGCGGGGAGAAACTTGAACTCGCCTTTCTTGCCACAGCGTGCTTGAATAGCTGAGGAGCTCAAGAGAAAGTGATTCAATCCCATTTCGCCGTGGAATTCCTGACGCGTTTCGAAGGCTCCCGCCTTCTCTTCAGAGGATTTGGCGAACTGATGATGGGAATGCAGGTACCAGCCCTAATAATGACCATGGCACGCCCCTGGTGGGCAGTCCAAATGTCCCAGTGCCTGATGGGACTGGTAGTCCTGTTTAGTCTTGCCGCCCCATGTGTGGATCAAGGCGGACGAGTGGTCTCCCCTCGCCAACCAGGCGACCTCACGATAGCGGAGTAGCAGACGGATATATGCCCGTCAAACTAGCAAGCTGGATGCTTGCCCTGGTCGGCTCCTACCCTGAGGCTGCTTGGCGGTGCTCAGCGTGTATGCAGGGTCACTGCAAGCTCGTTTCCATCATGGCGCTGCTGCACTCTTCTGGCGGGTGCGATAAAAAGGATGGTGATGGTTCCATCCTGATATGTACGCTCGCGTGTAAAGACACAGCCACACTCGCGGGGAGAAACTTGAACTCGCCTTTCTTGCCACAGCGTGCTTGAATAGCTGAGGAGCTCAAGAGAAAGTGATTCAATCCCATTTCGCCGTGGAATTCCTGACGCGTTTCGAAGGCTCCCGCCTTCTCTTCAGAGGATTTGGCGAAATGATGATGGGAATGCAGGTACCAGCCCTAATAATGACCATGGCACGCCCCTGGTGGGCAGTCCAAATGTCCCAGTGCCTGATGGGACTGGTAGTCCTGTTTAGTCTTGCCGCCCCATGTGTGGATCACGATAGCGGAGTAGCAGACGGATATATGCCCGTCGCTAGTTTGACGGGCATATATCCGTCTGCTACTCCGCTATCGTGAGGTCGCCTGGTTGGCGAGGGGAGACCACTCGTCCGCCTTGATCCACACATGGGGCGGCAAGACTAAACAGGACTACCAGTCCCACGGCGAAATGGGATTGAATCACTTTCTCTTGAGCTCCTCAGCTATTCAAGCACGCTGTGGCAAGAAAGGCGAGTTCAAGTTTCTCCCCGCGAGTGTGGCTGTGTCTTTACACGCGAGCGTACATATCAGGATGGAACCATCACCATCCTTTTACCGCACCCGCCAGAAGAGTGCAGCAGCGCCATGATGGAAACGAGCTAGCAGTGACCCTGCATACACGCTGAGCACCGCCAAGCAGCCTCAGGGTATGAGCCGACCAGGGCAAGCATCCAGCTTGCTAGTTTGACGGGCATATATCCGTCTGCTACTCCGCTATCGTGAGGTCGCCTGGTTGGCGAGGGGAGACCACTCGTCCGCCTTGATCCACACATGGGGCGGCAAGACTAAACAGGACTACCAGTCCCATCAGGCACTGGGACATTTGGACTGCCCACCAGGGGCGTGCCATGGTCATTATTAGGGCTGGTACCTGCATTCCCATCATCAGTTCGCCAAATCCTCTGAAGAGAAGGCGGGAGCCTTCGAAACGCGTCAGGAATTCCACGGCGAAATGGGATTGAATCACTTTCTCTTGAGCTCCTCAGCTATTCAAGCACGCTGTGGCAAGAAAGGCGAGTTCAAGTTTCTCCCCGCGAGTGTGGCTGTGTCTTTACACGCGAGCGTACATATCAGGATGGAACCATCACCATCCTTTTACCGCACCCGCCAGAAGAGTGCAGCAGCGCCATGATGGAAACGAGCTAGCAGTGACCCTGCATACACGCTGAGCACCGCCAAGCAGCCTCAGGGTAGGAGCCGACCAGGGCAAGCATCCAGCTTGCTAGTTTGACGGGCATATATCCGTCTGCTACTCCGCTATCGTGAGGTCGCCTGGTTGGCGAGGGGAGACCACTCGTCCGCCTTGATCCACACATGGGGCGGCAAGACTAAACAGGACTACCAGTCCCATCAGGCACTGGGACATTTGGACTGCCCACCAGGGGCGTGCCATGGTCATTATTAGGGCTGGTACCTGCATTCCCATCATCAGTTCGCCAAATCCTCTGAAGAGAAGGCGGGAGCCTTCGAAACGCGTCAGGAATTCCACGGCGAAATGGGATTGAATCACTTTCTCTTGAGCTCCTCAGCTATTCAAGCACGCTGTGGCAAGAAAGGCGAGTTCAAGTTTCTCCCCGCGAGTGTGGCTGTGTCTTTACACGCGAGCGTACATATATATATATATATATATATATATATATATATATATATATATATATATATATATATATATATATGAAAGCTCCGAGTTACCCACAGGTTAAGGATGCACTCATCCAGCAGCCCTTGCTTCAAACGGGTAAAGACATCTCGGCACCCCAGTCTGCAGCTTCTCATGTCTCGATTAAAAGCCTGACGCGTTTCTGAGCCTACGCTCGTCTTCAGAGGCTCGACTTGAGTTAGACGCTTTGACACTCCCACTATTTAACCGCCCTCAGATGAGCGAACTCGTGTGAGTTGGAACGCACTGCCTTGTGGGACTTGTAGTTCGTGTCTCTTCCCTGTATGGGTGCGTGTTCTGCCATTTCATAGCCCTGGATGGGCCCCGGGATGCAGATGTCCATAGATCCCTTGGCTGCTGCTTCACAACAGGTTCGGCGACTTCCGACCCGTGACCCCCATGGATCTTCCGCGGGGGGGTGCACCCTTCGTGGCTGGGCTGCCGCGTGCAAATGAAAGCTCCGAGTTACCCACAGGTTAAGGATGCACTCATCCAGCAGCCCTTGCTTCAAACGGGTAAAGACATCTCGGCACCCCAGTCTGCAGCTTCTCATGTCTCGATTAAAAGCCTGACGCGTTTCTGAGCCTACGCTCGTCTTCAGAGGCTCGACTTGAGTTAGACGCTTTGACACTCCCACTATTTAACCGCCCTCAGATGAGCGAACTCGTGTGAGTTGGAACGCACTGCCTTGTGGGACTTGTAGTTCGTGTCTCTTCCTTGTATGGGTGCGTGTTCTGCCATTTCATAGCCCTGGATGGGCCCCGGGATGCAGATGTCCATAGATCCCTTGGCTGCTGCTTCACAACAGGTTCGGCGACTTCCGACCCGTGACCCCCATGGATCTTCCGCGGGGGGGTGCACCCTTCGCGGCTGGGCTGCCGCGTGCAAATGAAAGCTCCGAGTTACCCACAGGTTAAGGATGCACTCATCCAGCAGCCCTTGCTTCAAACGGGTAAAGACATCTCGGCACCCCAGTCTGCAGCTTCTCATGTCTCGATTAAAAGCCTGACGTGTTTCTGAGCCTACGCTCGTCTTCAGAGGCTCGACTTGAGTTAGACGCTTTGACACTCCCACTATTTAACCGCCCTCAGATGAGCGAACTCGTGTGAGTTGGAACGCACTGCCTTGTGGGACTTGTAGTTCGTGTCTCTTCCCTGTATGGGTGCGTGTTCTGCCATTTCATAGCCCTGGATGGGCCCCGGGATGCAGATGTCCATAGATCCCTTGGCTGCTGCTTCACAACAGGTTCGGCGACTTCCGACCCGTGACCCCCATGGATCTTCCGCGGGGGGGTGCACCCTTCGCGGCTGGGCTGCCGCGTGCAAATGAAAGCTCCGAGTTACCCACAGGTTAAGGATGCACTCATCCAGCAGCCCTTGCTTCAAACGGGTAAAGACATCTCGGCACCCCAGTCTGCAGCTTCTCATGTCTCGATTAAAAGCCTGACGCGTTTCTGAGCCTACGCTCGTCTTCAGAGGCTCGACTTGAGTTAGACGCTTTGACACTCCCACTATTTAACCGCCCTCAGATGAGCGAACTCGTGTGAATTGGAACGCACTGCCTTGTGGGACTTGTAGTTCGTGTCTCTTCCCTGTATGGGTGCGTGTTCTGCCATTTCATAGCCCTGGATGGGCCCCGGGATGCAGATGTCCATAGATCCCTTGGCTGCTGCTTCACAACAGGTTCGGCGACTTCCGACCCGTGACCCCCATGGATCTTCCGCGGGGGGGTGCACCCTTCGCGGCTGGGCTGCCGCGTGCAAATGAAAGCTCCGAGTTACCCACAGGTTAAGGATGCACTCATCCAGCAGCCCTTGCTTCAAACGGGTAAAGACATCTCGGCACCCCAGTCTGCAGCTTCTCATGTCTCGATTAAAAGCCTGACGCGTTTCTGAGCCTACGCTCGTCTTCAGAGGCTTGACTTGAGTTAGACGCTTTGACACTCCCACTATTTAACCGCCCTCAGATGAGCGAACTCGTGTGAGTTGGAACGCACTGCCTTGTGGGACTTGTAGTTCGTGTCTCTTCCCTGTATGGGTGCGTGTTCTGCCATTTCATAGCCCTGGATGGGCCCCGGGATGCAGATGTCCATAGATCCCTTGGCTGCTGCTTCACAACAGGTTCGGCGACTTCCGACCCGTGACCCCCATGGATCTTCCGCGGGGGGGTGCACCCTTCGCAGGTGGGCTGCCGCGTGCAAATGAAAGCTCCGAGTTACCCACAGGTTAAGGATGCACTCATCCAGCAGCCCTTGCTTCAAACGGGTAAAGACATCTCGGCACCCCAGTCTGCAGCTTCTCATGTCTCGATTAAAAGCCTGACGCGTTTCTGAGCCTACGCTCGTCTTCAGAGGCTCGACTTGAGTTAGACGCTTTGACACTCCCACTATTTAACCGCCCTCAGATGAGCGAACTCGTGTGAGTTGGAACGCACTGCCTTGTGGGACTTGTAGTTCGTGTCTCTTCCCTGTATGGGTGCGTGTTCTGCCATTTCATAGCCCTGGATGGGCCCCGGGATGCAGATGTCCATAGATCCCTTGGCTGCTGCTTCACAACAGGTTCGGCGACTTCCGACCCGTGACCCCCATGGATCTTCCGCGGGGGGGTGCACCCTTCGCGGCTGGGCTGCCGCGTGCAAATGAAAGCTCCGAGTTACCCACAGGTTAAGGATGCACTCATCCAGCAGCCCTTGCTTCAAACGGGTAAAGACATCTCGGCACCCCAGTCTGCAGCTTCTCATGTCTCGATTAAAAGCCTGACGCGTTTCTGAGCCTACGCTCATCTTCAGAGGCTCGACTTGAGTTAGACGCTTTGACACTCCCACTAATTAACCGCCCTCAGATGAGCGAACTCGTGTGAGTTGGAACGCACTGCCTTGTGGGACTTGTAGTTCGTGTCTCTTCCCTGTATGGGTGCGTGTTCTGCCATTTCATAGTCCTGGATGGGCCCCGGGATGCAGATGTCCATAGATCCCTTGGCTGCTGCTTCACAACAGGTTCGGCGACTTCCGACCCGTGACCCCCATGGATCTTCCGCGGGGGGGTGCACCCTTCGCGGCTGGGCTGCCGCGTGCAAATGAAAGCTCCGAGTTACCCACAGGTTAAGGATGCACTCATCCAGCAGCCCTTGCTTCAAACGGGTAAAGACATCTCGGCACCCCAGTCTGCAGCTTCTCATGTCTCGATTAAAAGCCTGACGCGTTTCTGAGCCTACGCTCGTCTTCAGAGGCTCGACTTGAGTTAGACGCTTTGACACTCCCACTATTTAACCGCCCTCAGATGAGCGAACTCGTGTGAGTTGGAACGCACTGCCTTGTGGTACTTGTAGTTCGTGTCTCTTCCCTGTATGGGTGCGTGTTCTGCCATTTCATAGCCCTGGATGGGCCCCGGGATGCAAATGTCCATAGATCCCTTGGCTGCTGCTTCACAACAGGTTCGGCGACTTCCGACCCGTGACCCCCATGGATCTTCCGCGGGGGGGTGCACCCTTCGCGGCTGGGCTGCCGCGTGCAAATGAAAGCTCCGAGTTACCCACAGGTTAAGGATGCACTCATCCAGCAGCCCTTGCTTCAAACGGGTAAAGACATCTCGGCACCCCAGTCTGCAGCTTCTCATGTCTCGATTAAAAGCCTGACGGGTTTCTGAGCCTACGCTCGTCTTCAGAGGCTCGACTTGAGTTAGACGCTTTGACACTCCCACTATTTAACCGCCCTCAGATGAGCGAACTCGTGTGAGTTGGAACGCACTGCCTTGTGGGACTTGTAGTTCGTGTCTCTTCCCTGTATGGGTGCGTGTTCTGCCATTTCATAGCCCTGGATGGGCCCCGGGATGCAGATGTCCATAGATCCCTTGGCTGCTGCTTCACAACAGGTTCGGCGACTTCCGACCCGTGACCCCCATGGATCTTCCGCGGGGGGGTGCACCCTTCGCGGCTGGGCTGCCGCGTGCAAATGAAAGCTCCGAGTTACCCACAGGTTAAGGATGCACTCATCCAGCAGCCCTTGCTTCAAACGGGTAAAGACATCTCGGCACCCCAGTCTGCAGCTTCTCATGTCTCGATTAAAAGCCTGACGCGTTTCTGAGCCTACGCTCGTCTTCAGAGGCTCGACTTGAGTTAGACGCTTTGACACTCCCACTATTTAACCGCCCTCAGATGAGCGAACTCGTGTGAGTTGGAACGCACTGCCTTGTGGGACTTGTAGTTCGTGTCTCTTCCCTGTATGGGTGCGTGTTCTGCCATTTCATAGCCCTGGATGGGCCCCGGGATGCAGATGTCCATAGATCCCTTGGCTGCTGCTTCACAACAGGTTCGGCGACTTCCGACCCGTGACCCCCATGGATCTTCCGCGGGGGGGTGCACCCTTCGCGGCTGGGCTGCCGCGTGCAAATGAAAGCTCCGAGTTACCCACAGGTTAAGGATGCACTCATCCAGCAGCCCTTGCTTCAAACGGGTAAAGACATCTCGGCACCCCAGTCTGCAGCTTCTCATGTCTCGATTAAAAGCCTGACGCGTTTCTGAGCCTACGCTCATCTTCAGAGGCTCGACTTGAGTTAGACGCTTTGACACTCCCACTATTTAACCGCCCTCAGATGAGCGAACTCGTGTGAGTTGGAACGCACTGCCTTGTGGTACTTGTAGTTCGTGTCTCTTCCCTGTATGGGTGCGTGTTCTGCCATTTCATAGCCCTGGATGGGCCCCGGGATGCAAATGTCCATAGATCCCTTGGCTGCTGCTTCACAACAGGTTCGGCGACTTCCGACCCGTGACCCCCATGGATCTTCCGCGGGGGGGTGCACCCTTCGCGGCTGGGCTGCCGCGTGCAAATGAAAGCTCCGAGTTACCCACAGGTTAAGGATGCACTCATCCAGCAGCCCTTGCTTCAAACGGGTAAAGACATCTCGGCACCCCAGTCTGCAGCTTCTCATGTCTCGATTAAAAGCCTGACGGGTTTCTGAGCCTACGCTCGTCTTCAGAGGCTCGACTTGAGTTAGACGCTTTGACACTCCCACTATTTAACCGCCCTCAGATGAGCGAACTCGTGTGAGTTGGAACGCACTGCCTTGTGGGACTTGTAGTTCGTGTCTCTTCCCTGTATGGGTGCGTGTTCTGCCATTTCATAGCCCTGGATGGGCCCCGGGATGCAGATGTCCATAGATCCCTTGGCTGCTGCTTCACAACAGGTTCGGCGACTTCCGACCCGTGACCCCCATGGATCTTCCGCGGGGGGGTGCACCCTTCGCGGCTGGGCTGCCGCGTGCAAATGAAAGCTCCGAGTTACCCACAGGTTAAGGATGCACTCATCCAGCAGCCCTTGCTTCAAACGGGTAAAGACATCTCGGCACCCCAGTCTGCAGCTTCTCATGTCTCGATTAAAAGCCTGACGCGTTTCTGAGCCTACGCTCATCTTCAGAGGCTCGACTTGAGTTAGACGCTTTGACACTCCCACTATTTAACCGCCCTCAGATGAGCGAACTCGTGTGAGTTGGAACGCACTGCCTTGTGGGACTTGTAGTTCGTGTCTCTTCCCTGTATGGGTGCGTGTTCTGCCATTTCATAGACCTGGATGGGCCCCGGGATGCAGATGTCCATAGATCCCTTGGCTGCTGCTTCACAACAGGTTCGGCGACTTCCGACCCGTGACCCCCATGGATCTTCCGCGGGGGGGTGCACCCTTCGCGGCTGGGCTGCCGCGTGCAAATGAAAGCTCCGAGTTACCCACAGGTTAAGGATGCACTCATCCAGCAGCCCTTGCTTCAAACGGGTAAAGACATCTCAGCACCCCAGTCTGCAGCTTCTCATGTCTCGATTAAAAGCCTGACGCGTTTCTGAGCCTACGCTCATCTTCAGAGGCTCGACTTGAGTTAGACGCTTTGACACTCCCACTATTTAACCGCCCTCAGATGAGCGAACTCGTGTGAGTTGGAACGCACTGCCTTGTGGTACTTGTAGTTCGTGTCTCTTCCCTGTATGGGTGCGTGTTCTGCCATTTCATAGCCCTGGATGGGCCCCGGGATGCAGATGTCCATAGATCCCTTGGCTGCTGCTTCACAACAGGTTCGGCGACTTCCGACCCGTGACCCCCATGGATCTTCCGCGGGGGGGTGCACCCTTCGCGGCTGGGCTGCCGCGTGCAAATGAAAGCTCCGAGTTACCCACAGGTTAAGGATGCACTCATCCAGCAGCCCTTGCTTCAAACGGGTAAAGACATCTCGGCACCCCAGTCTGCAGCTTCTCATGTCTCGATTAAAAGCCTGACGCGTTTCTGAGCCTACGCTCATCTTCAGAGGCTCGACTTGAGTTAGACGCTTTGACACTCCCACTATTTAACCGCCCTCAGATGAGCGAACTCGTGTGAGTTGGAACGCACTGCCTTGTGGGACTTGTAGTTCGTGTCTCTTCCCTGTATGGGTGCGTGTTCTGCCATTTCATAGACCTGGATGGGCCCCGGGATGCAGATGTCCATAGATCCCTTGGCTGCTGCTTCACAACAGGTTCGGCGACTTCCGACCCGTGACCCCCATGGATCTTCCGCGGGGGGGTGCACCCTTCGCGGCTGGGCTGCCGCGTGCAAATGAAAGCTCCGAGTTACCCACAGGTTAAGGATGCACTCATCCAGCAGCCCTTGCTTCAAACGGGTAAAGACATCTCAGCACCCCAGTCTGCAGCTTCTCATGTCTCGATTAAAAGCCTGACGCGTTTCTGAGCCTACGCTCATCTTCAGAGGCTCGACTTGAGTTAGACGCTTTGACACTCCCACTATTTAACCGCCCTCAGATGAGCGAACTTGTGTGAGTTGGAACGCACTGCCTTGTGGGACTTGTAGTTCGTGTCTCTTCCCTGTATGGGTGCGTGTTCTGCCATTTCATAGCCCTGGATGGGCCCCGGGATGCAGATGTCCATAGATCCCTTGGCTGCTGCTTCACAACAGGTTCGGCGACTTCCGACCCGTGACCCCCATGGATCTTCCGCGGGGGGGTGCACCCTTCGCGGCTGGGCTGCCGCGTGCAAATGAAAGCTCCGAGTTACCCACAGGTTAAGGATGCACTCATCCAGCAGCCCTTGCTTCAAACGGGTAAAGACATCTCGGCACCCCAGTCTGCAGCTTCTCATGTCTCGATTAAAAGCCTGACGCGTTTCTGAGCCTACGCTCGTCTTCAGAGGCTCGACTTGAGTTAGACGCTTTGACACTCCCACTATTTAACCGCCCTCAGATGAGCGAACTCGTGTGAGTTGGAACGCACTGCCTTGTGGGACTTGTAGTTCGTGTCTCTTCCCTGTATGGGTGCGTGTTCTGCCATTTCATAGCCTTGGATGGGCCCCGGGATGCAGATGTCCATAGATCCCTTGGCTGCTGCTTCACAACAGGTGGGCGACTTCCGACCCGTGACCCCCATGGATCTTCCGCGGAGGGGGTGCACCCTTCGCGGCTGGGCTGCCGCGTGCAAATGAAAGCTCCGAGTTACCCACAGGTTAAGGATGCACTCATCCAGCAGCCCTTGCTTCAAACGGGTAAAGACATCTCGGCACCCCAGTCTACAGCTTCTCATGTCTCGATTAAAAGCCTGACGCATTTCTGAGCCTACGCTCGTCTTCAGAGGCTCGACTTGAGTTAGACGCTTTGACACTCCCACTATTTAACCGCCCTCAGATGAGCGAACTCGTGTGAGTTGGAACGCACTGCCTTGTGGGACTTGTAGTTCGTGTCTCTTCCCTGTATGGGTGCGTGTTCTGCCATTTCATAGCCCTGGATGGGCCCCGGGATGCAGATGTCCATAGATCCCTTGGCTGCTGCTTCACAACAGGTTCGGCGACTTCCGACCCGTGACCCCCATGGATCTTCCGCGGGGGGGTGCACCCTTCGCGGCTGGGCTGCCGCGTGCAAATGAAAGCTCCGAGTTACCCACTGGTTAAGGATGCACTCATCCAGCAGCCCTTGCTTCAAACGGGTAAAGACATCTCGGCACCCCAGTCTGCAGCTTCTCATGTCTCGATTAAAAGCCTGACGCGTTTCTGAGCCTACGCTCGTCTTCAGAGGCTCGACTTGAGTTAGACGCTTTGACACTCCCACTATTTAACCGCCCTCAGATGAGAGAACTCGTGTGAGTTGGAACGCACTGCCTTGTGGGACTTGTAGTTCGTGTCTCTTCCCTGTATGGGTGCGTGTTCTGCCATTTCATAGCCCTGGATGGGCCCCGGGATGCAGATGTCCATAGATCCCTTGGCTGCTGCTTCACAACAGGTTCGGCGACTTCCGACCCGTGACCCCCATGGATCTTCCGCGGGGGGGGGGGTGCACCCTTCGCGGCTGGGCTGCCGCGTGCAAATGAAAGCTCCGAGTTACCCACAGGTTAAGGATGCACTCATCCAGCAGCCCTTGCTTCAAACGGGTAAAGACATCTCGGCACCCCAGTCTGCAGCTTCTCATGTCTCGATTAAAAGCCTGACGCGTTTCTGAGCCTACGCTCGTCTTCAGAGGCTCGACTTGAGTTAGACGCTTTGACACTCCCACTATTTAACCGCCCTCAGATGAGCGAACTCGTGTGAGTTGGAACGCACTGCCTTGTGGGACTTGTAGTTCGTGTCTCTTCCCTGTATGGGTGCGTGTTCTGCCATTTCATAGTCCTGGATGGGCCCCGGGATGCAGATGTCCATAGATCCCTTGGCTGCTGCTTCACAACAGGTTCGGCGACTTCCGACCCGTGACCCCCATGGATCTTCCGCGGGGGGGTGCACCCTTCGCGGCTGGGCTGCCGCGTGCAAATGAAAGCTCCGAGTTACCCACAGGTTAAGGATGCACTCATCCAGCAGCCCTTGCTTCAAACGGGTAAAGACATCTCGGCACCCCAGTCTGCAGCTTCTCATGTCTCGATTAAAAGCCTGACGCGTTTCTGAGCCTACGCTCGTCTTCAGAGGCTCGACTTGAGTTAGACGCTTTGACACTCCCACTATTTAACCGCCCTCAGATGAGCGAACTCGTGTGAGTTGGAACGCACTGCCTTGTGGGACTTGTAGTTCGTGTCTCTTCCCTGTATGGGTGCGTGTTCCGCCATTTCATAGCCCTGGATGGGCCCCGGGATGCAGATGTCCATAGATCCCTTGGCTGCTTCTTCACAACAGGTTCGGCGACTTCCGACCCGTGACCCCCATGGATCTTCCGCGGGGGGATCTTCCGCGGGGGGGTGCACCCTTCGCGGCTGGGCTGCCGCGTGCAAATGAAAGCTCCGAGTTACCCACAGGTTAAGGATGCACTCATCCAGCAGCCCTTGCTTCAAACGGGTAAAGACATCTCGGCACCCCAGTCTGCAGCTTCTCATGTCTCGATTAAAAGCCTGACGCGTTTCTGAGTCTACGCTCGTCTTCAGAGGCTCGACTTGAGTTAGACGCTTTGACACTCCCACTATTTAACCGCCCTCAGATGAGCGAACTCGTGTGAGTTGGAACGCACTGCCTTGTGGGACTTGTAGTTCGTGTCTCTTCCCTGTATGGGTGCGTGTTCTGCCATTTCATAGCCCTGGATGGGCCCCGGGATGCAGATGTCCATAGATCCCTTGGCTGCTGCTTCACAACAGGTTCGGCGACTTCCGACCCGTGACCCCCATGGATCTTCCGCGGGGGGGGGGTGCACCCTTCGCGGCTGGGCTGCCGCGTGCAAATGAAAGCTCCGAGTTACCCACAGGTTAAGGATGCACTCATCCAGCAGCCCTTGCTTCAAACGGGTAAAGACATCTCGGCACCCCAGTCTGCAGCTTCTCATGTCTCGATTAAAAGCCTGACGCGTTTCTGAGCCTACGCTCGTCTTCAGAGGCTCGACTTGAGTTAGACGCTTTGACACTCCCACTATTTAACCGCCCTCAGATGAGCGAACTCGTGTGAGTTGGAACGCACTGCCTTGTGGGACTTGTAGTTCGTGTCTCTTCCCTGTATGGGTGCGTGTTCTGCCATTTCATAGCCCTGGATGGGCCCCGGGATGCAGATGTCCATAGATCCCTTGGCTGCTTCTTCACAACAGGTTCGGCGACTTCCGACCCGTGACCCCCATGGATCTTCCGCGGGGGGGTGCACCCTTCGCGGCTGGCCTGCCGCGTGCAAATGAAAGCTCCGAGTTACCCACAGGTTAAGGATGCACTCATCCAGCAGCCCTTGCTTCAAACGGGTAAAGACATCTCGGCACCCCAGTCTGCAGCTTCTCATGTCTCGATTAAAAGCCTGACGCGTTTCTGAGCCTACGCTCGCCTTCAGAGGCTCGACTTGAGTTAGACGCTTTGACACTCCCACTATTTAACCGCCCTCAGATGAGAGAACTCGTGTGAGTTGGAACGCACTGCCTTGTGGGACTTGTAGTTCGTGTCTCTTCCCTGTATGGGTGCGTGTTCTGCCATTTCATAGCCCTGGATGGGCCCCGGGATGCAGATGTCCATAGATCCCTTGGCTGCTGCTTCACAACAGGTTCGGCGACTTCCGACCCGTGACCCCCATGGATCTTCCGCGGGGGGGGGGGTGCACCCTTCGCGGCTGGGCTGCCGCGTGCAAATGAAAGCTCCGAGTTACCCACAGGTTAAGGATGCACTCATCCAGCAGCCCTTGCTTCAAACGGGTAAAGACATCTCGGCACCCCAGTCTGCAGCTTCTCATGTCTCGATTAAAAGCCTGACGCGTTTCTGAGCCTACGCTCGTCTTCAGAGGCTCGACTTGAGTTAGACGCTTTGACACTCCCACTATTTAACCGCCCTCAGATGAGCGAACTCGTGTGAGTTGGAACGCACTGCCTTGTGGGACTTGTAGTTCGTGTCTCTTCCCTGTATGGGTGCGTGTTCTGCCATTTCATAGTCCTGGATGGGCCCCGGGATGCAGATGTCCATAGATCCCTTGGCTGCTGCTTCACAACAGGTTCGGCGACTTCCGACCCGTGACCCCCATGGATCTTCCGCGGGGGGGTGCACCCTTCGCGGCTGGGCTGCCGCGTGCAAATGAAAGCTCCGAGTTACCCACAGGTTAAGGATGCACTCATCCAGCAGCCCTTGCTTCAAACGGGTAAAGACATCTCGGCACCCCAGTCTGCAGCTTCTCATGTCTCGATTAAAAGCCTGACGCGTTTCTGAGCCTACGCTCGTCTTCAGAGGCTCGACTTGAGTTAGACGCTTTGACCCTCCCACTATTTAACCGCCCTCAGATGAGCGAACTCGTGTGAGTTGGAACGCACTGCCTTGTGGGACTTGTAGTTCGTGTCTCTTCCCTGTATGGGTGCGTGTTCCGCCATTTCATAGCCCTGGATGGGCCCCGGGATGCAGATGTCCATAGATCCCTTGGCTGCTTCTTCACAACAGGTTCGGCGACTTCCGACCCGTGACCCCCATGGATCTTCCGCGGGGGGGTGCACCCTTCGCGGCTGGGCTGCCGCGTGCAAATGAAAGCTCCGAGTTACCCACAGGTTAAGGATGCACTCATCCAGCAGCCCTTGCTTCAAACGGGTAAAGACATCTCGGCACCCCAGTCTGCAGCTTCTCATGTCTCGATTAAAAGCCTGACGCGTTTCTGAGTCTACGCTCGTCTTCAGAGGCTCGACTTGAGTTAGACGCTTTGACACTCCCACTATTTAACCGCCCTCAGATGAGCGAACTCGTGTGAGTTGGAACGCACTGCCTTGTGGGACTTGTAGTTCGTGTCTCTTCCCTGTATGGGTGCGTGTTCTGCCATTTCATAGCCCTGGATGGGCCCCGGGATGCAGATGTCCATAGATCCCTTGGCTGCTGCTTCACAACAGGTTCGGCGACTTCCGACCCGTGACCCCCATGGATCTTCCGCGGGGGGGGGGTGCACCCTTCGCGGCTGGGCTGCCGCGTGCAAATGAAAGCTCCGAGTTACCCACAGGTTAAGGATGCACTCATCCAGCAGCCCTTGCTTCAAACGGGTAAAGACATCTCGGCACCCCAGTCTGCAGCTTCTCATGTCTCGATTAAAAGCCTGACGCGTTTCTGAGCCTACGCTCGTCTTCAGAGGCTCGACTTGAGTTAGACGCTTTGACACTCCCACTATTTAACCGCCCTCAGATGAGCGAACTCGTGTGAGTTGTAACGTACTGCCTTGTGGGACTTGTAGTTCGTGTCTCTTCCCTGTATGGGTGCGTGTTCTGCCATTTCATAGCCCTGGATGGGCCCCGGGATGCAGATGTCCATAGATCCCTTGGCTGCTGCTTCACAACAGGTTCGGCGACTTCCGACCCGTGACCCCCATGGATCTTCCGCGGGGGGTGCACCCTTCGCGGCTGGGCTGCCGCGTGCAAATGAAAGCTCCGAGTTACCCACAGGTTAAGGATGCACTCATCCAGCAGCCCTTGCTTCAAACGGGTAAAGACATCTCGGCACCCCAGTCTGCAGCTTCTCATGTCTCGATTAAAAGCCTGACGCGTTTCTGAGCCTACGCTCGTCTTCAGAGGCTCGACTTGAGTTAGACGCTTTGACACTCCCACTATTTAACCGCCCTCAGATGAGCGAACTCGTGTGAGTTGGAACGCACTGCCTTGTGGGACTTGTAGTTCGTGTCTCTTCCCTGTATGGGTGCGTGTTCTGCCATTTCATAGTCCTGGATGGGCCCCGGGATGCAGATGTCCATAGATCCCTTGGCTGCTGCTTCACAACAGATTCGGCGACTTCCGAGCCGTGACCCCCATGGATCTTCCGCGGGGGGGTGCACCTTTCGCGGCTGGGCTGCCGCGTGCAAATGAAAGCTCCGAGTTACCCACAGGTTAAGGATGCACTCATCCAGCAGCCCTTGCTTCAAACGGGTAAAGACATCTCGGCACCCCAGTCTGCAGCTTCTCATGTCTCGATTAAAAGCCTGACGCGTTTCTGAGCCTACGCTCGTCTTCAAAGGCTCGACTTGAGTTAGACGCTTTGCCACTCCCACTATTTAACCGCCCTCAGATGAGCGAACTCGTGTGAGTTGGAACGCACTGCCTTGTGGGACTTGTAGTTCGTGTCTCTTCCCTGTATGGGTGCGTGTTCTGCCATTTCATAGCCCTGGATGGGCCCCGGGATGCAGATGTCCATAGATCCCTTGGCTACTGCTTCACAACAGGTTCGGCGACTTCCGACCCGTGACCCCCATGGATTTTCCGCGGGGGGGTGCACCCTTCGCGGCTGGGCTGCCGCGTGCAAATGAAAGCTCCGAGTTACCCACAGGTTAAGGATGCACTCATCCAGCAGCCCTTGCTTCAAACGGGTAAAGACATCTCGGCACCCCAGTCTGCAGCTTCTCATGTCTCGATTAAAAGCCTGACGCGTTTCTGAGCCTACGCTCGTCTTCAGAGGCTCGAATTGAGTTAGACGCTTTGACACTCCCACTATTTAACCGCCCTCATATGAGCGAACTCGTGTGAGTTGGAACGCACTGCCTTGTGGGACTTGTAGTTCGTGTCTCTTCCCTGTATGGGTGCGTGTTCTGCCATTTCATAGCCCTGGATGGGCCCCGGGATGCAGATGTCCATAGATCCCTTGGCTGCTGCTTCACAACAGGTTCGGCGACTTCCGACCCGTGACTCCCATGGATCTTCCGCGGAGGGGGTGCACCCTTCGCGGCTGGGCTGCCGCGTGCAAATGAAAGCTCCGAGTTACCCACAGGTTAAGGATGCACTTATCCAGCAGCCCTTGCTTCAAACGGGTAAAGACATCTCGGCACCCCAGTCTGCAGCTTCTCATGTCTCGATTAAAAGCCTGACGCGTTTCTGAGCCTACGCTCGTCTCAGAGGCTCAACTTGAGTTAGACGCTTTGACACTCCCACTATTTAACCGCCCTCAGATGAGCGAACTCGTGTGAGTTGGAACGCACTGCCTTGTGGGACTTGTAGTTCGTGTCTCTTCCCTGTATGGGTGCGTGTTCTGCCATTTCATAGCCCTGGATGGGCCCCGGGATGCAGATGTCCATAGATCCCTTGGCTGCTGCTTCACAACAGGTTCGGCGACTTCCGACCCGTGACCCCCATGGATCTTCCGCGGGGGGGTGCACCCTTCGCGGCTGGGCTGCCGCGTGCAAATGAAAGCTCCGAGTTACCCACAGGTTAAGGATGCACTCATCCAGCAGCCCTTGCTTCAAACGGGTAAAGACATCTCGGCACCCCAGTCTGCAGCTTCTCATGTCTCGATTAAAAGCCTGACGCGTTTCTGAGCCTACGCTCGTCTTCAGAGGCTCGACTTGAGTTAGACGCTTTGACACTCCCACTATTTAACCGCCCTCAGATGAGCGAACTCGTGTGAGTTGGAACGCACTGCCTTGTGGGACTTGTAGTTCGTGTCTCTTCCCTGTATGGGTGCGTGTTCTGCCATTTCATAGCCCTGGATGGGCCCCGGGATGCAGATGTCCATCGATCCCTTGGCTGCTGCTTCACAACAGGTTCGGCGACTTCCGTCCCGTGACCCCCATGGATCTGCCGCAGGGGGGGTGCACCCTTCGCGGCTGGGCTGCCGCGTGCAAATGAAAGCTCCGAGTTACCCACAGGTTAAGGATGCACTCATCCAGCAGCCCTTGCTTCAAACGGGTAAAGACATCTCGGCACCCCAGTCTGCAGCTTCTCATGTCTCGATTAAAAGCCTGACGCGTTTCTGAGCCTACGCTCGTCTTCAGAGGCTCGACTTGAGTTAGACGCTTTGACACTCCCACTATTTAACCGCCCTCAGATGAGCGAACTCGTGTGAGTTGGAACGCACTGCCTTGTGGGACTTGTAGTTCGTGTCTCTTCCCTGTATGGGTGAGTGTTCTGCCATTTCATAGCCCTGGATGGGCCCCGGGATGCAGATGTCCATAGATCCCTTGGCTGCTGCTTCACAACAGGTTCGGCGACTTCCGACCCGTGACCCCCATGGATCTTGCACGCGGCAGCCCAGCCGCGAAGGGTGCACCCCCCCGCGGAAGATCCATGGGGGTCACGGGTCGGAAGTCGCCGAACCTGTTGTGAAGCAGCAGCCAAGGGATCTATGGACATCTGCATCCCGGGGCCCATCCAGGGCTATGAAATGGCAGAACACGCACCCATACAGGGAAGAGACACGAACTACAAGTCCCACAAGGCAGTGCGTTCCAACTCACACGAGTTCGCTCATCTGAGGGCGGTTAAATAGTGGGAGTGTCAAAGCGTCTAACTCAAGTCGAGCCTCTGAAGACGAGCGTAGGCTCAGAAACGCGTCAGGCTTTTAATCGAGACATGAGAAGCTGCAGACTGGGGTGCCGAGATGTCTTTACCCGTTTGAAGCAAGGGCTGCTGGATGAGTGCATCCTTAACCTGTGGGTAACTCAGGGCTTTCATTTGCACGCGGCAGCTCAGCCGCGAAGGGTGCACCCCCCCCGCGTAAGATCCATGGGGGTCACGGGTCGGAAGTCGCCGAACCTGTTGTGAAGCAGCAGCCAAGGGATCTATGGACATCTGCACCCCGGGGCCCATCCAGGGCTATGAAATGGCAGAACACGCACCCATACAGGGAAGAGACACGAACTACAAGTCCCACAAGGCAGTGCGTTCCAACTCACACGAGTTCGCTCATCTGAGGGCGGTTAAATAGTGGGAGTGTCAAAGCGTCTAACTCAAGTCGAGCCTCTGAAGATGAGCGTCGGCTCAGAAACGCGTCAGGCTTTTAATCGAGACATGAGAAGCTGCAGACTGGGGTGCCGAGATGTCTTTACCCGTTTGAAGCAAGGGCTGCTGGATGAGTGCATCCTTAACCTGTGGGTAACTCGGAGCTTTCATTTGCACGCGGCAGCCCACCCGCGAAGGGTGCACCCCCCCGCGGAAGATCCATGGGGGTCACGGGTCGGAAGTCGCCGAACCTGTTGTGAAGCAGCAGCCAAGGGATCTATGGACATCTGCATCCCGGGGCCCATCCAGGGCTATGAAATGGCAGAACACGCACCCATACAGGGAAGAGACACGAACTACAAGTCCCACAAGGCAGTGCGTTCCAACTCACACGAGTTCGCTCATCTGAGGGCGGTTAAATAGTGGGAGTGTCAAAGCGTCTAACTCAAGTCGAGCCTCTGAAGACGAGCGTAGGCTCAGAAACGCGTCAGGCTTTTAATCGAGACATGAGAAGCTGCAGACTGGGGTGCCGAGATGTCTTTACCCGTTTGAAGCAAGGGCTGCTGGATGAGTGCATCCTTAACCTGTGGGTAACTCGGAGCTTTCATATATATATTATATATATATATATATATATATATATATATATATATATATATATATATATATATATATATATATATATATATATATATATCCTGGAAACTCGAACCACTTCCTGATTCCGCCAACGGCGGATTAGGCGAGGAAAGAGACACAGACCTCCGAGGTTTTCTTGTGGGCAAAAAAATAGTTTATTTCGAGTGACCTTATATATAGTCCCTGCTGATGCCGCTGCACCGCAAGAAAGGCCCGCACTCCAGGTAAGTCCAATTATGGTTTTATTTTTGGAGCTGACGCGTTTTGACCAGGAGGTCTTTGTCCTCCATATACATTTGAATGTTGTTTATTTGGCATCTGGGAAAGCCTTTTTGTTAGAGAGCATTGCATAAATAAAACCCCAAGTCTTATTCTGAATACATTCTTTCATGTGTCTCCTTTTATAAAAGTGAAATCCTTTTCCAGGTGGTGTTTTGTGTTGTTTTTATTGCTTTGTCGTGTTTGCGACTCCGTGTGGGAGGGCGGTATTTTCTATTATCTGGGAGTGCAAAGCAATACACACGCCCATGATGGGCGACATCATAGCAGACGTCAATATCTCCCTTTGATTCTCGAAGCTGGAACTGAATGGCAGCTACCACCAGCTGCTGCAGGCAGAGGAGAGTAGGTACATAAAAACCTTCAGCAAACATCTGGGGTTGTGCCTGTACAAGAACCTGAACTTCAGCATATCACACCTAGGATGTGGCAACCACTTCTGCTTGTACACAGATTATGTGCGACATCTGATCGGAGTCCAGGAAAATACTGCATATTTTGGGCAGCCAGCACGATAAATTGGTAAGTAACGTCCCAGAGAGGCTCCATAAAACAATCAATGAGGTCCACAGGGATAGCAGGCTAGGAGCCCATGCATCAGCAGCCAACAGTACAAATGTCATTTTTGCCTCACTCTACAAAACTTTGGCATGGGTGGAGTATGTGGCCTGCTATGCTGGGCAGCACAGGAGGAGTCTGGAGTGGATCCGTGGGAGCCCAGCAACTTCTTACATGTTTGAGTAGCCTCAGCTGCCGTTGAAAATCTTGCATCTTGCCCTCAAGTTCCACCCGCAAGTGAGATGGATACAGCACAGCAAATTGTATATACCGATTGAACGCAGGGTAAGCTTGATGCCCATGAATTTCCATCCGGCTTCCTGAACTGCAGGTTTAAAATCTGGGTAGGTGAATATCTCCAACCCCTGATATTGCAAGGGAGTTTAAACTCTAGTGAGATAGAACACGGCATTCCAGCCCGATAATTGAGGAGTTAAACAATAAGGGAGCAAGGGGGGTCCAGGTGGGGGCTTCTGCCTTTGAGACTGGTGTGCCCTTTCCACTAGGAAGGTTGCAGAGAGTGCCTCTCTGCCAAGGAGGTCTGACAATAGAGTATCCACAAAAACCTCTGAGCACCTCATATTCATTGACTCTGGCAACCTTTTGATCCAGACTTTGTTATGATGGGAGCAAGCCTTCACATCCTCATTTTCTGCTGTCATCTTTAGCATCTGTTTTTGGAGTAAGGAAACCCTCTTGGCCGTGTCAGTAACTTCATCTTCATATTTGGAGATCCACTTCCAAGCACCATCCAGTCACAGTTTATGCTTATCCAGGCTCTCTGTGAGGTGGTCAAGGTGTCTATTTTGCTGTCAATCAAAGCCAGCCCACCTTTTTTTTTGGAAAACTTTTTTATTGATTCAAAAACTTTAAACATTGGGCATAGACAGATCATTACATGCTTGCATAAATAGTGGGTCAACGTGGAATCAGATTCAATGGCACCTCAGGTACATAATACATTTACATCAGGTCAATGGCCCTCCCCCTGTCCTTGTAGCTCCCTCCCCCCCTCAGTCAGAATAGCTGTCACTGCCTAATTGCAGTGGCTCACATATAAAACCCCTGTGCTCATTCCACGCCCCCCAGATTTTAGCCCACTTTCTCGGCAATTTGCAATTAAGGAATACCTCCCAATTCATTCCTATGGGCCTAGAGGCCCATAAGAATGAATGGGAAGACATTCTCAATTTTGCGGTTCTCAATTAGAGAGTCGCAAATTGAGAATGCAATTTCAAGGGTGCTAGGGTGTCAAAAGGACACCCTGTTGCACCCCTGAAATGTGTATGTGTGCACATGTGGCACACATACATGCCCCAAGGGCATGTATGTGTGCTTTTTCTGTGCTTCTTACATTACATTTAAGGAATAGCAATTTGCGATTCATTAAATGCAATCGCAAAATAAGGAATCGCAAATTTTACGATTCCTTATTTTGCGAGGCAGTTTTGCTCCGGAAACTCCGGAAGATGCCTGTGCTTGGCTGGAGTTATACAGAGCCGGGAAGGATGATGACGGCCAAGGAACGCAACGGCTTGCAAGACAATTGCCTCAGAGGAAATCGAGGAGGCTTCGAAACAGACTGAGGAGGCCCTCGCTGCAGCAGACAGAATCGAACGTCGAGATGTGCTGGAAGTGGCATCGGCTCTTCTGGGAACGCAAGGAGTGGTATCTCCGGGAGGTTCAGACTCGGAGAAGGACGGCGACCGAACCGATACCGAATATTCAGAGGTGGACAGTGTGCACCTGCCGAAGGTTACACCATCAACGGCAGAAAGTATGTTGGATGAAGGCTAAAGCGGCTGCTGAACTGCGTTGGAGACGCTGCCGCAGAATATATGGACTTCCTGTAGCAGGTTCTGTTCAAGGACTTTGAGTCGGGGGGCGGGATCGTTAAAGTTTTCATTTATCCGGGGCTCAGTTTGTGGCGGGAAGTGTGCAGAGGCTGGGTGGCGGCCCGTTGGCACCCGGTCCCCCTCATTGCCCTTACGGCTTGCCCTCAGTGACTGCTGATGGGCTTAGGAGTGTGTTACAGTTGGTACTGGTTTGGATGGGAACTAGCGGTGCGTTACTAGGTCCTGTTCTGGGGGACAGGGAGGGCGGGGTAGTGGGAGACAAGCTTGGGGGGGAGAAGTTGACCGGTGTGGAAGCAGGTGTACGTTTTGGGATGCAGATGTCACTTGTGGGGAATGGTAGATACCGCTGATTTACGCTGTATTACCTGGAATGTGAGGGGCCTACATACTATGACACGACGCCACAAGATTCATGCGTATTTGGTTCGCAGAGGGGTTCACATAGCGTTACTCCAAGAGACCCATTTAACTAAAGAGGAGGGCATAGCACTGCAAAGACGATAGAGGAGGCAGGTCTATAACAACACCTATTCAGCGTTTGCACAGGGGCTCTGATCTGGATACGAGCGTTGGTCCCTTTCCAACTCACGCGGCAGATGATAGACTCTTTGGGCAGGTTTGTGGCCATAGAGGGTAGACTTAGGGGCAGGGATGTAGCATTCTGTAGTCTTTATGCACCTAATGTAGATCAGCTAGGTTTTCTGACACAACTTTCTGGTACGTTGGCGTCCTATCTTGCGAGCTCCCTGATAATTGGTGGAGATTTAAACTCCATCACGGACGTATCGCTGGATAGATCGCACCCTCCACTGGCTGACTCCCCGATACATAGACTGACTAAAGGCAGACTGGACTGGCAAACTAGGTGAAACCTGGTGGATGCCTGGCGTGTGCATCACCCACTTGACCATGATTATTCTTATTACTCCGGGATGCAGGATCTTCATGTCAGATTGGATGCGGTGCTGTGCTCCCCAACGGTGCTGCCCAGTGTAGAACGAACTGAGTACCTGGCCGAATGATCGCCGATCATAATCCACTGTTATTTACCATGCACTGGATGATTGGGGTGTCGAGTATCCCCACTTGGAGGCTCCGCCCTGAGACACTGGAGGACCCGATTTTTCAGAGCGAAGTGAGTGAGGGGATCACCCGGTATTTTGCAGAGAACACCGGCTCGGCCTCCACGAGGGCGATAGAGTGGGATGCTTTCAAGTTGGTGGTCAGGGGAATGTGCATAGGGAAACACGCGGGAGTGCGGAGGGTGCTCCTCCAGAACCTAGAGCGAGCCGAGACTAAACTACGTAAGACAGAGTTGGCGCAACCTGCTCATCCTGAGATTCAGGAGGAGGTCAAGGCAGCAAAGGAAGAGGTTGCTGCAGGAGTGGAAAGGTTGCACTGCTATGACTATAAGGCCTATACCACAAGAGCTCATGCGGAGGGAGACAAGGCAGGATCGCTGCTGGCCTGGCTGGCCAACCCGACCAAGAGGGACTCCCCTATTTTGGCCATGGTTGATGATGGCGGGGAGTTGGTGTACACCCAGAATGGGATTCTGCAGAGTTTTTTGCGCTACTATGAAGGACTCTACGAGAGTTCGCTAGTGGCGGGAGACCTGGAAATCGGTTCCTTTTTGGAGGGACTTTCACTTCCAGAATTGGATCCAGAACAGGCGACGTGCCTCAGCCGCGATATAGAGTTGAGCGAAATTAGAAGTGCTATTAAGCGCATGGCCAGAAACAAAACGCCGGGAGTTGACGGGTTGCCAATAGAGTTCTACTTGATATATATAGATATACTGGCACCGAGACTCCTGGAGGTCTATAGGGAAGCAAAGGAGCTGGGCAGGTTGCCTGCTTCAATGCGAGAAGCCTTAGTGATTCCCCTCTTAAAACCAGGGCGGGAAGGGGCGAATCCGGCCTCGTACCGCCCGTTATCGATGCTGACCACTGACTATAAAATACTGAGCAGTATCTTGGCGACCCGACTTCTACACCATATGACCACATTGATCCATGAGGATCAGGCTGGTTTCATCCCAACGAGGAACACATCCACGAACATCAGAATGTTAGTGAGGCTGCTTGAGCAAGACCAGCCGGAGGCACCACAACCAATGGTGTTGTCGGTGGACATTGAAAAGGCTTTTGACAGCTTGGAGTGGTTTTATTTATATACCACGATGGGGCGATTTGGCCTCGGGCTGACTTTTTCAGCTGGACGAAAGTGCTCTACACGTCGGCTGTGGCTAGGGTGCACGTCGGATCGCTGATCTCCTCGCAGTACCCAGTGAATCGGGGCACGAGACAAGGGTGTTCGTTATCTGCTTTGTTGTTCGCCTTGGCGGTGGAGCCGTTAGCGGTGAAGGTCCGATTGGGAGACCACTCTGACCGTCTGTGGTGTAGAGGAGGCCGGCAGTACATTTCCTTGTACGCCGATGACCTGCTGCTATTCTTTCATAACGCCAGTGGAGCGTTGACGAGAGCTGGGACTTTGCTTTCAGATTTTGGCGATATCTTGGGGTTGAGAGTGAACTGGTCGAAGACGTGCCTGTTCCCGTTGAAGCAGGGAGAGCCCCAGCCAGTTACTGATAGAGAGGTGAGGTGGGAACCCAATTGTTTGAAATATTTGGGAGTGCATATCTATCATACAGCAGCCGATATGCTTGAAGGCAATGTGGGACGTGGCTTGAGGGCATTGAAGAGTAGCATGACCTTCTGGGCCACACTCCCTCTGTCGGTGACGGCGCGCATAGCGCTGTTGAAAATGATAGCGCTCCCTCGACTATTGTATTTTTTCAGGACTCTTCCGGTGTGGATCCCGTGTTCAATGTTTAAATTGTTGAAGTCACTCATAGTCAGTTTCCTGTGGGGAACAAGCAGATGCCGGGTTGCGTTAGCAACGCTCATTAGGCCCAAAGCCGAGGGGGGAGACTGGCGGTCCTGGACTTTGAGCTGTACTATCTGGCGGCCCAACTCCAGGTCTTAATGCAAACAGTGGCGATAGAGTTTAGAGGTCCGGATCAGCAGCGAGGCAGGGGTATACCACGCCATGTACTGTCCTTCATAGTGCTGCAGCAGAAACTGGATCTTAAGGGCCTGTTCATGGAGGAGAAGACACTGAGGCTGTGCTGGAATCATTCCCAGCGTAGGGCGGGAGTACTGCACCCATATGCGCCTGAGATCCCGTTGGGAATGATGACAGCGCTCCCGCATGGCGGTGATTGGACACCTCTGCTGGAATGGGAAGATGCAGGGATTCATTTATTAGGAGATCTGTACGAGGATGGGGCCTTGTTGCCCTATCAGACGTTGTAGGAGAGGTTCGGCCTGCCGAGAGGGGGATTTCTTTTGCACGCAGCGCTGACTAGTGCACTCCAAGTACACTGGCGGGAGGGGCTGGCGGAACCTAAGACGACCATGGCATGCCAATATACCATGATGGCGGCCGGGACTTTCAAAGCGGTCACGTGTCTTTACTCTAGGATGCTTAATGAGGGATTGGCGCCCTTGGAGGTGTTGAGAGAGAACTGGGAAGCTGACATAGGGAAGCCCATCCCTGCCCCGGCCTGGTCACAAATCATGCGCAGAGCCTGGAAGAGCACAAGAAACGCAAGATTCCAGCTGGTACATTTTTATATTCTTCAAAGAGCCTATTTGACACCAAGGAAAATCCAAAAATATTTTCAGGTACAGGAAGCAGCGTGCCCTCGCTGTGAACGAACAGGTGCTGACCTGCTGCATATGCTGTGGTCTTGCCCTGAGATGGGGGACTATTGGAAGGAGGTAGGAGAGGTACTGAACACCATTACGGAGCGACAGCTGACCTTTGATATAGCCACTGGTATCCTGCATTGGTTTCCCCACACATCGAAAAACAAAATCACAAGTAAATTTATAGATATGGGTCTATTACTGGCGAAACGAGAAATAACGAGACGATTGAAAGTGACGGTCGGTCCTAGCAGCGAGAAATGGAGAGCTGACCGGTGAGAGCGCACGTAGATACCAACAGGCTTGTCGACTGAATACAGATAGGGCCTTGGAGATGGCAACGGCATGGGAAACATTGGTACAAGCATTACAGGATTATCAGATAGAGGAAGAAAGAGAGGTGATTGCAGAAGCGGTAGGCAACCCGAGCTAGGACAGGTATGGCTAGAGGTTGTATAGGGAGTGACTCCTGTTACCACACGACTGTATAGATCCGTGGGATAGTACACACCGGCGACATGGGGGGAGGGGAGGGGACACAACATAAGTTGGGGGGTGTTGGGATTGTAAGTAGTATTGGGATATGTTTATTGTCATCTGGTTTCTATTGCACTGCGAAGATTGCATAATTTTTCTGTACAAAGGGCAGTGGAGTTACACCCTGGTGCGGGGATTGAACTGACCAGTTGATTGGTGGATTGAATGTATATGTATGATGTCTGTATAAAACCCAATAAACTACGTTTTCCCAAAAAAACTACATGCCACTGAGCCAAATTGCCAAAAGGAGGGCTCTTTGTAAATGTTCCTGTTAAATTGGGTGAATGCTTCTTGAAAACCTTCAGACCATTCGAACTGCAGCCTCTTTTTTTTAAATGCACAACTGAGTTACTAAAGTGTAAACCTTTCTTAAGAAGTTCAAATAATATTCAGCAAGACCCAAAAACTATTTTCATGATGATCAGTAGATCCCAGCACTTTTATCACAGCCTCCACTAAATCAAATGCCATTACTTAGTCTTAGACCTACGGATATCCAATGTATTTTACAGAACCCCAATTAGTACTTTGTTTTTCTCTACCTTTTCTCTAGCTTATCTAACTCTCCTCAAAAATCTATCTAAACCTCACCATGTTCAATTACATTCCTACCACAGATATCAGTGTGGAAGCAAAACACATTCTGGAGGTTCTGAAGGATTATGGCATGCTGCTCTGGAAACCTGCAGCTGCAGAGGCAAACCACAACAGCGTCCTCCAAAACATAAAGGCTCCGATGAAAGGTTTTCTGAGTCTTGGTGCAGTCCCACATGATAAGACAAGTGGCTTCGCCAAGCATACTCAACATCTGGTTGGTGTCAATTCACCCAGATATTTGAGTCAAGAACATTTAAATCTGCACAAACGTGGAATACTTATTCCTAGCCAGCCCTGTCTTGGTTGTCAAAACTAACAGAGCCATACTTTCAGATAATTCAATACTTCATATGACACTTTGCTTCCCAGGTTTTCTTAATACTTGTTTTGAAAGTTCCTTCAAGAGATGAGTAACCTGACACACTTCATGTACTATAGGAAGTGCAACATCCTTAACAACTGTATGTTGTTCAAAATACTTAAGAAACCATACATTCTCTGGAAACAAATCATGGAGTTGCTCAGAAAGATCACCATCACTAAGAATCTCTCAACTATGGCTACCAGATCAACTTAATTGGGGTGTAGCTTGATACAGAATTCCTTCTGTTACCTCAATCCTGATAAATCAGTCCAGTCTTTGGTCAAATACACCTTCCCAACCTTTTACCTTCCCTTAAACAAAATCCTCGTCCTCACCATCCATTCCAATGATCCCAGTAACACCTTCCAGGCATGACATGTGATTCCTCTAGCAAATAACCACTAACTTTAAACTTTTCTCTGAATACACTTCTATTGAAAGGGTGTAAGATTAACATGATGAATAAACCAAAGCATTCACCCCTTGGACATCTAACATTGCTTTCTTTCACAATTTGGCAAATCTGTTTTTTTTCCTCATCATTTTTCTCATAAAACACTATATTACCCATATTTTCTACCAAATATTCAACAATATTCAGACATTTGCTTCCACCTTCCTTACAATCTCTTACATAATGCCCTTTTCTTCCACATTCCATTAAGAGGCAAGGTAGATGCAGGAAGGTGAAGGTGACCTCAGACACATCCATACTGCTGGATATGGTGTCTGTTCTGTGGGGGTGCTCTTCAGGTGGACGCAGTGGACAGCAACTTCCAAACTAGGTATTGAATGGGACAAAAACATGCACTGAATATACTAATGATTGCTGCAATGTTGTGGTCAGTTGCCTTGTTATATTTTTAAGTTGGTAGGTGTTTACATGACCTGTTTAATGTTATATGCGTAGTTTATGTATGGTGCATATGGTTAGCATAAACTGTAAGAATATTTTATTGTATTGCTTATACTGCTGTAGTAGGCATATAAAATGGATCTCTCTGGGGTGTTCTCAAATTGTAGTTATGGGTAATGGAATGTGCTTATTTATTGTACTGCTTGACAGTCACTCGTAGGGAGGTCTCAACAAGCATTGGGTTTCTTTCTTCACTGTGGGAAGTATCTGTGTCACCTCTTAAGTGCCTCTAGAAAGATTGTTTAAGCTACATTCCTTAGCAGCATTTGAAACTTTTCCTTTCAACGGGAATGCTTCCACAGATTGCATGCCTGCAAAAATTCCCATTATATTGTATTTCTTAAAATTCTGCATGAAAAATTGACCTTCAATGAAACTGTGGCTTACTTCCATTCCCCTATTTTTTTAATGCATCTCTGAGTCCCTTCTACCTTCTCCCTTCCTCAGATGTATTACAATTACTCTGAATCTCTTAAGCTCTTTGGAAACCATAACTCTAATTATTCTAGGAAGCAATTTCTCACATGGCCCCCTCTAATCACATCTATGTCAACAATGTATCACAAAGCAACTGGAGTGAATGCATGGAATGAGCATGGAAAACTAACTCCCACAACTAATGGACTGGCTTCTAACTTTGGACGCCCAGGTACTGTGTTACTCGCCACACATCGCTTCAATGCCTCTTATGGGGTAGTGAGCTCTATAGAAATGCATTTTTAAACATTGCCTGCAAATTGAATTCCTGCCAAAGCTTCCCATACTATTGGCCTGATGGCCAATATCACCCACTTCTGTAACCCCTTCAACCTCAAATTATTCACTACTCTTTTTAATAGGCCATACTATATTCAACTCTTGCACTACCCTTCAACCTTGAACCATCATTTTTATAGCAAATTATGGAGGCTAACATTACTCATTTCCTCTTTTTTAGCACTTACTCACCACAGCAGCAAACAAAATAATGAAGAACTTTATAATATTCTACAGCCCTATAAACATCCAGAACAGGCAACCATCTTCCTTCTTTGTTGTTGCTGCTCACATACAGATGAGTTCTCAGGGCCCGATTCACAGAACTATCTTAAGACAAAATCCCAAACTAAGGGGCCGATTAGGATGGCGGTTTTTCCGCATCCTCCGGGCCGGTGGAAGTGTCCGCCGGCCTGGAGGATGCGGAAAAACCGCGGCGGAGACTCCAAAGACCCACCGCCAAATTAGGATGGCTGGTGGGTCTGGAATTCCGTCCGCCGCTTTTCCGCCGCGGTCGGCTTCCGACCGCGGCGGAAAAGCTATAACATGGCAGGCGGTGTCTATGAGACACCGTCCGCCATATTATGATGTGTGTGTAAATATGCTTTTCCACGGCGGCATTGCCGCCATGGAAAAGCATACGGACCTTCACTTCGGGGGCCCGTTGCGGGCCCCCTGGGTGAAGGGGTGGTGGTGGGTGCACATGGGGGGTACCTATGGTACCCCCCTGCATTTGCGTGCACAATGCAGCAGGCACCGCGCGGTGCCTGCCGCTTTGTGCACGCAAATGCTGTGCATGCATTTTTTACATTGGGGCGGGTGCAGCTTGAAGCTGCACCCGTCGCAATGTTAGAGATAGAGGATGTGACCGCCACCCTGGCGGTCACATCCTAATCAGATCGGAGGGAACGCCGCAGCCCATGCGGACGTTCCCTCCTCCTCAGGGGTCGCGGACGGACTCAAGTCCGTCCGCGATCCTAATCGACCCCTTACTACCATTTACTCATTTTGGTATTCACAGAAGGCACTTACTCATTTGGATATTCACAGAGGCACTTACTCATTGATGAGTAAGGGCCTTCTGTGAATACTAAAATGTGTAAGTGCACCAACTCATTTTGGTATTCACAGAAGGCACTTACTCATCAATGGGTAAGTGCCTTCTGTGAATACCAAAATGAGTAAGTGCCTTCTGTGAATACCAAAATGAGTTGGTGCACTTACACATTTTAGTATTCACAGAAGGCCCTTACTCATCAATGTTTAGAATTTTGTCTTAAGTTAGTTCTGTGAATCGGGCCCTGTGTGATTAGATGTTTGCTATGAATGCTAGTGACATGTTAAGATTGCCTGAGCCTTTGCTGTAAGTGTGCAAGGGCGTTGTACTTTAAAATTCGGTTTGGTTTTAGGTGAGGTTTCACTTTGATAGCCTTTGCATTCATTCAAATGTTAGGAACTAAGTCACAGCTTTCCAAACTTTTCATGTTGGTGACACACTTTTTGTCGATGCATCAGTTTTGCAACACAGTAAGGCAGTGTAGCGAGCGAGCCTGAAACACCAAATGGGGGTTTGGGAGGGTTCTTTCCTCCGAAGAAAATTTTGAAAGAAAAGTGGGCAAGTTGTGCATTTTCTAGCAAATTTGAGAAAGCAGGAAGGTTAATGAAGCAATTGTGAATCTGTTTTACCAAAGACAGTGACTGGCAAAATTGGGTGTAAGGTTAGGTTTGTACCTGAAACAAGAATATAATCATGCACACATTGACACATGCCCCAGTGATTTACGGCACAAAAAGGGCGGGTACACGCACTGCCAACCCTTTCAACCATGCACAAAGTCCGCCTGCTGCCTTGCTGAATATGATTTATACAAAAATCGATTTAGGAAGGGGAAATTGTGAGTGGTAAAATAATCATGCGACTTATCAGCCGGTCTCTGCGCATTGAACTCAGGTGGGACTGCTCTCCGCAGCACGCCAAAAACCTACAGAAAATATGTTGTCATATGTTTTTCAATTCAGCAATTTGAGGTAAAATGAATTGCATCTAAGAAATAAGGACAAATACATATCTCCTACAAATTGTAAATATCAAAATGTATGGGGACACAACATATCTCACGAAAACCTTTCATTGATTTTTTTTAAATATATGATTTGTAATATACCACACATACAAGAATGACAAAACTTTGAATAAAAACAACAGCACTTACTATTTTAATGATATATATGAGGTTGATACGATGAACACAGCTGGTCAATATTTGGTGGCATATTAGATAAAAACACTCGCATTTTGTCATTAAGCATCTTCAAGCGTCCACGTTTCAGTGTCATTTTTTATTTCAGCTAATTCTTCTCCAGAAAGTGAAAAGTTCCCAATTGCAGTTGAAAGAAATGGTTTTCTGATGCAATCATAGTCTTTAAATTTCAACATTTGGGAAGTAATGATGAAGGTGAAAGGAATCAAAACCCTAATTTATATTTAGGCCCTAATTATTCTGTTTTACCTGTCACTTACCCCCAAACTAAGACTCTTTTTCATGTAATTGAGCTAACCCACTGACATCTGTTGATTCGTCTGATT
This sequence comes from Lissotriton helveticus, assembly GCF_964261635.1. Lineage (NCBI taxonomy): Eukaryota > Metazoa > Chordata > Amphibia > Caudata > Salamandridae > Lissotriton > Lissotriton helveticus. The sequence goes on from NC_136061.1 coordinate 2,092,555,424, forward strand.
GCAATGTAAAGATCATATTATCGTCTTGAAAAATATCCTTCATTTGCAGCTTAATGTTAGCAGACATATCGTGAATAAGTCCTCCAATTGTGTTATCTGCCAAAGGGATTTTATTAACTTCTATCTCAAATTCTGGCCCAAACATTGTTCGAACAATAGCACAGCAAGATTGCTTGATGGTGGTTTGGGCAACAGTGTGTTGTTCCTTGCTTTTGGCAATCATTTGAGCAACCAAGTAACTTGGCTTTTGAGCTATCTCTGATGTCTTCATTCTCTTTGTGAATGATTCAGACTGCTTCCTTATAGATTTTGAAAGCTCAATAAAGTCTTCTAATGTAAATGTATGTAGTTGAGCTTATATAGTGCACAGCTACCCGCAGTGGGTTTCCCGGCGCTTGCTTAGGGAACCCTTCCTGGTATTCCCCTGTGAGATAGCAGGGTATCCACAAGGTGAAAGTCAGGCATCCCGCCGCGAGGGGCCGTTGTGGAGATTAAGCAAGCTATTGCCCAGAGTCGCAGAGTGTGAACCCGTGAGTCGAGGAGGCACCGGGCGAGAATTATCGAGTCCGTGGAATTTTTAGCCCAAGACCTCGCCGAGGCGGGGAATTGAACCCTGGTCCAGGACCGATCTCAGCTTCCGGGTCTGCTGCCTCTAACCCCTGAGCCACACTTCTCCCCTGAGCCACACTTCTCTACTGGTTGTTCGGACAAATGGCTGTGTTTTGTGGTAAAATGTTGTTTTAATTTATTTGGTACCATACTTTCATTTGCAAGTATTTCCCCACAAACTGAACACTGGATACAAGGATGGTTTTCATTACCAGAAAACGTGAACCCCAGTTTCATATGAGCTTTATTATATAAACGAGGATTGGAGATTTTTCCTTTACACTTCTTACGTACTGAGACAGACAGTTCAGTTGATTCTTGGGTACTTTCCTCAATAGCTGCTACATTTTGTTCCTCGCGAACCCCATTTTCACCAGCTATTCGGTTCTTAATTATAAACGTGTCCATTGTGTGTTTTTGTTTGCCTTATCTTGCCCTTGTCTAGTGATCTCCAGAATGTCCCACAGCAAATCCCGAACTTCAAAAGCATCTCCTTCTTTAGGCTTTCATGCAATCTGGGTTAAACTAGAACATATTGTCTCTCATGCCTCTGTGTGATTGATGCCTGCTACCTCTGGTGCTATTGTCTCTGGTATCATTGACAAACATGGCGGTCAGGCCGCGGGCGTGTTCCAGCGCTGCTGACAATTTTAACTGCAACTCAGCTGACTACGAGCTGTTTGTGTATTTTTAACTTGACTCTGTGTTTTGTGTTACTGCGCCCGCATTTATAATTTTCTTGATTTGGTAACAGCTTACCTCATTCCCTCGCTCTCGACCCCGGTCCGCCCCGGCTGTGTGCCGTTTGTGCGGAGGGTCCTTTCCACGAGTGACACTTCCTGCTCTGCTCTGCACCACTTCCGCCCTGCCTCTCCACCGTGCAGGTGAGCGGTCTAGTGGCTCACGTCAGGCAGTATAAATGGTGACCTGGAGGAAGCGCAGCAGACGAGCGCAGCGGGAGCGCCGACTTCGCGCCGAAGTCGCGCAAAAGTCAAGCCCGTCTGCGCCCGTCCGCGGCCGATCGAGGCCCGGGGCCGTTTATGCCGCTCGTCACATTACTTACTCCTCTCAGGATCTTCACTCTCTCCATTGCTCTGTCCCTCTTGCCCCTCACGTGGCTACTATTGCCCAGACGTGTGGCATTTTGTTTTCCCATCCCTCCCACACCCCGCTGCCCTCTATATCTGCCCCCCCTCTTCGGTGTAACCCCGCCCCCAATACCACCAGGATCAGCTCTCCAGCTGCTTGCTCCATTTCGATTGTTTATCTCAATACCCGCTCACTCCCTAAACACCAACTTGAAGTGTTTCAATTACTGGATAATGGCAATATCGATATCCTGCTCCTCTCAGAAACCTGGCTCCATGATGACTCCCTCCCTGACATCTTGGCCGCTATCCCCACAGGTTTCTACATTCTCCAATCCAATAGAACCTCTGGCAGACCGGGTGGTGGTGTAGCCGCCATTATCCGCTCCAAGTTACAATTCACTTCCCTAACAACTACTCCTATATTACATTCTGACTTACTCACTTTAAAATTCTCGTCCCCCAAATATTCCTTCATCTGTGTCTTAGTTTACCATCCCCCTGTAAATATGCATTCTTTCTCATCTTTATTTGGCGATCTTATTTCTCAGTTGATCATTAATTCCGCCAGGGTTTTGATTATAGGCGACGTTAACTATTGGCCACTAGACCCCCATGAAACCGTCTCATCAACTGAATTCACAAACCTATTACTTGGTCTTAATTTTTTGCAACATATCTCCGTCGCAACCCATAACAAGGGTCATATCCTTGATCAGGTATGGACAACCAACTTGGACATCTCTCCTCCCCTGGTCTACCCTTGCATTTGGTCTGACCATTTCTTTATTTCTTTTTCATTGAAACTGGTACTACCAACCCGCCCTCCATTAGTGTCGAATTTCTCGGCACGCAACTGGAAACATGCTGACATCTCCCTCTTTCACTCAACCCTCGCCACTACACTTCCCAATGATCACTCCGACCTGAACTCTCAAACCTCCATAGTGGACCAATGGCTGTCCCAAGCCAGCGATATGGTTGCTCCTGTGAAAACCATCAAATCCAAACGCCCACACGACGCCCAGCGTTGGTTCACCGAACAACTTAAGGCGGATAAATTACTTCTCAGACAAGCTGAGCGCCGTTGGAGGCAAAATTATGACTCTTCATCTAAGATCATTTTCACCGACCTTCAAAAATCATATAAAAAATCTATTATTTCGGCCAAATCCTCCTACTATTCCCAGAAAATCCTTAGCTCCGCATCAAAAACTAAGGAGATCTTCTCTATTGTGGCCAAACTCTCCCTCCCTGATCGTGTTACGGCCCAGCCTCAACCTTCGCAGGTCTTGTGTGACTCTCTCAATTCATTTTTTATAGATAAAATCTCCTCCATCAAAAACAATATCCCTCCCCCTTCCTTGTCCCATGTCAGTGTCCTCCCTCCTCCGAACCCTTACTGTCTGCACGAATTCCCTCCTATCTCCTCAGAAGTATTCTTCTCTTTACTGCAGGCAGTTAGCTCTGGCTCCCCCCATGACTGCTGCCCCCCCCAAATTTTAAGGGATGCTTTCTTGGCCTGCCCAGGTCCTCCTCTTGACTTGCTTAACCGCTCCCTTGCTACAGGCTCTGTCCCCGATGCTTTCAAAAAAGCTGTGGTAGTACCCATTTTAAAAAAACCCGGATCTGACCCTACTGTCTTGGGGAATTACCGACCCATTTCCCTTCTCCCCTATCTGGGGAAGGTACTGGAGACTTACGTCACCCGCTGCCTGAGCGCCTTCATCGAGAAAACTCATTTTCTCGACGACCAGCAGGCAGGCTTCAGACCGGCCCATTCTACGGAGGCAGTGGTGGTAGCGGTTATGGACACATTGAGACAGGGGGCGGACAAGAACTTGGCCCAGGCCTTAGTGTTGTTAGACCTCTCGGCCGCTTTCGACACGGTCGATCATGTCATCCTGATCGACCGTGTCAGAAATGCGGGTATTCAGGGCCTTGCCCTGTCATGGGTCGGGTCTTTCCTCCAACACCGCTCCCAATCGGTCCAACTGTCCACTTTCTCTGCCCCCCAAATCTCACTCTCCTGTGGTGTCCCCCAGGGTTCTGCTTTGTCCCCTCTTTTATTCAATCTATATATGCAGCCCCTTTTAGCCTCTCTTCGTCACTCCTCTGTTACTATTTTTAACTACGCAGATGATCTGCAACTAATCTTCCCTATCGACTCTTCCCCTCTCTCTTGCTCTAATTTTCAATCTATAATGCTCACCATCTATGAGTGGATGAACTTCAGCCAGCTGAAGCTCAACCCCAGTAAGACTGAGCTGGTTTTGATCGGTGGGCCCACAAATCCTTGGAATCCTAACTTCTGGCCTCCGGCCCTTGGTCCCTCCCCCTGCCCCGTCAACTCTGTGAAAAGCCTCGGCGTCATTATTTCTAGTGACCTATCGTTGAGGCCCCAAATTAATGCCGTTACATCGGCCTGCTTCTTTCACCTTCGTAGAATTGGGAAAATCCGAAGGTACTTATCCCCGGAGGCTCTCATTCTAGTCATTATGGCCCTTGTCACCTCACGTATTGATTATGCCAACTGTCTGTACGTGGGGATCCCTGCATACCACCTTCACCGGCTCCAGCTGGTGCAAAACCAGGCAGCCAGACGGGTCTCTCAACAGCCTAAATTCCAACACGTCACTCCTCTGTTGAAAAGACTACACTGGCTCCCGGTAGCGCACCGCTGTACTTTCAAAATGGGATGCACTGTCTTTAAATCTCTATCCACTTCTGTCCCTGCCTTTATTTCTCTCAGCCTTCACCCTCACGTTCCTTCACGACACCTTAGGTCTTCTGCCCATAATCTCTTGATCACTCCCAGGTTTAAACGCAAGAAACATGGGGGCGCTTGCTTTTCTTTTCTTGCTCCTGCAACCTGGAATTCCCTTCCCCTCTCAATTCGGCTCACCCCGGACTACATTACCTTTCGCAAACTCCTGAAGACTCATTTGTTCCATTTTGCCTACGATCAGCCTCTTCACCCCCCTGTGTCTCCCCCTCACTTGTCTCTGAGCGCCATGAAACCAATTGGTGTCCGTGCGCGGTAACAAGCATCTTTAACATAACATAACATCATTTTCTGCAGTGTGGCAGTTTCTGTGGCTAGTGCTGCTGCATCCGCTTCTTAAAGGCTATGATGCTGCTGTGTCCAAAGTTGCTGTTTCTATGACTGCATCCAGGAAAATATGGGGCTGCTTCCGGGAAAAGGAAGAAATGTGGAAATCTAGAGAACACAAGATACGAAGTTTAACATTCTTACGCCTTGCTTACAGTCCTCATTCTCTCTAGTAACATTTCAGGGTTTGAGTAGTAGATAATCATGTGAAATCAGAGCTCTCAGCATAAGGTGGGACAGAACTAATAACTGCATTGACAGTGACTCAGACAGACTCAGGATGCCAAGTGAGATGTCCAGAACCCACAATTGTATTCCATCATTTATCAGAAGGCCCTTACATTTCCATGACATGGTCTTCCCCGTCAAACTAGGTTGCTTACTTACGTTCAGAGAGGCGGTTATCATTCTTCTCCCAAAGCCAGGCAAGGACGTCACATTATGCAGTTCATACAGACCTCTCTCTCTATTAAATCTCGATTATAAGATTCTGGCAATGGTTATCGCCATTCGACTCTCGTTATTGATGGAGTCTATCATATCCCCGGCTCAGTCTGGATTTGTCCCACACCGCTCTACTTCGCTTAACCTGAGGACCCTTTTCTCTGTACTGCACCGCATAGATCCTTCCACTCCGGCCGCCGCGATCCTTCTTGACGCGGAGAAGGCGTTTGACTCCTTGGAGTGGCCCTTCTTCCTGTCCATCATGAGACGCATGGGCATGCCTGAATGTTTTGTCTCCACAGTGGCACTATTATACATGTCACCAACGGCCAGATTGCGCCTTAACGGCACCATCACTGAGCAGTTCACTTTATCGCGTGGCACACGTCAGGGATGTCCCTTATCCCCTCTACTATACATCCTGGCAATGGACCCCCTGGTCCGCCATTTTCAAGAAAAACATTTACATCGTGGTCTCCAGTTTTGTACTGGTCCACTTCTGATATCGCTGTATGTGGATGATACGATCCTATATGTCAGAATGCCTCACATTAACCTCGAACCATTGATTCTAGAGATAATTCGTTACGGCAAATTCTCGGGTTTACGCATTAATTGGCACAAATCAGTCATCTTCCCGCTCACCCAGTGTACTACCACGTGGAATTGCTCTTTCCCCCTTGAATGGAGTCGCGACTCAGTTAAATATTTGGGGATCCATATTTATTTGGACACCACCTCCATCATTAGACTAAACTACCGTAGTGCGGTTGCTGTCTTAGAAAGCCAGATAGAGAGATGGATTCGCCTCCCCCTATCTATGGCCGGGCTAATAGCCATAATTAAGATGGTTGTTCTTCCTCGCTTTCTGTACCTTTTTAATAATATCCCCAACCCCTCACCAAATTTTTTTTCTCCCAATAGCGTTCATTTTTATTGTGGTTGGTATGGGGTGATAGGAACAGACGTATTGCGTGGCGGGTTTTGACGCTTCCAAATGAACGAGGCGGCTTCGGTGTTCCTGATTTTTATCTTTATTTTTTAATTGTTCAAAGTTCATATGCGTATTCTTGGTTTCACCCAGGTGCCCGTAATCTGTATTTGAAACCGGAAGCAGACCTGGTCCTTCCCGGTCTATTATCCACTGTTCTCCCTGGGGGTTTCACTCGAGATCCGCTAGATATTCAAACTGTTTCATCAACTTGCTGGGCATGGGACAGATAGCGCAGACTTCTCGGCCTCGATCAATTGTGTTCGCCAGCCCTTCCTTTGCCCAACGCTTCTTGGCTCCCGATCACCGGGGAATCAGTAGTAAAACACACTTTGGCCAAATTCTACATTCGCACCATTGGGGATCTCTTTCCTGGTGGCCATGCTTTTTCTGTATCTGATGATCAACGCTTCACAGATCGATCGTTCATGGATTCCTTTGTCTTGACTAGATTACGATCCTTGCTGAGGGCCTCGTTTCCTACATTTCCACTTACTCCCGAGGAGGTTTCCCCTCTCACTTTCCTCATCCAGCACCCATCGGGAGCTCACTTAGGGGCTCATTAGGATGGCGGACGGACTTGCGTCCGTCCGCCACCCTAGAGTAGGAGGGACCGTCCGCATGGGCTGCGGTGGTCCCTCCGTGCAAATTAGGATGTGACCGCCACCCTGGCGGTCACATCCTGGATATTTAACATTGCGGCGGGTGCAGCTTCAAGCTGCACCCGCCGCAATGTTAAAAAAGCATACATTGCATATGTATGCAGCAAGCAGCAGGCACCGCGCGGTGCCTGCCGCTTGCTGCATACATATGCAGGGGGGTACCATAGGTACCCCCCATGTGCACCCCCCACCCCCCCTTCACCCAGGGGGCTCGCAACGGGCCCCGCAGTGAAGCACCGTATGCTTTTACACGGCGGAATATCCGCCGTGTAAAAGCATTTCTTTCTGTGCATCCTAATATGGTGGACGGTGTCTGAGAGACACCGTCACCATATTACAGCTTTTCCGCCGCGGTTGTAAGCCAACCGCGGCGGAAAAGCTGCGGACGGAAACCAGGACCCACCAGCCATCCTAATGTGGCGGTGGGTCTTTGGTGGGTCCGCTGCGGTTTTTCCGCATCCTCCGGGCCAGCGGTGGCTTCCGCCGGCACGGAGGATGCGGAAAAACCGCAATCCTAATGAGCCCCTTAGTCTCCAAATTATATCGGATGTGTAGTGCTTCACTCCCCGTCCTTGGCGCTAAAGTGCGAGATGCGTGGGAGGGGGACCTGGGCAAACCCATATCTGATGAACAGTGGGAACAATGCTGCAGAGCCACAAGGGAAGTTTCACTAAACAGTAGACACAAACTAATCAATTTTAAATTTCTACGAAGACTGTATCACAGCCCGGCGCGGTCACACAAAATTGATCCCAATCGTCCCCACCAATGCCCCAAATGCAAGGCCCCATTCGCTCACCTCTCATGGACGTGTCCACTTTTGCATGAATATTGGTCCCACATATATCGCTGCTGGGCTATGTTGCCAACTTTCCGCGTAATGTTCGTAAACTTGCAGCATTGGGATTCTTTCTGGCAAAACAGGAGGTGGCGTTGCTATGGTGTGACAGACGGCCGCCAAGACTAAAGTCCTGGCTCAGGAGTACGGCCTTTTGTAATATTAATTCTGAGGAGTACTCGACTCTGGTCCCCTGTCAATCCCGTCCTATTGACATTTGGGGCCCATATCGCTCATACATAGCCAAGATGACGGCTGAACGCCAGTCTCAGCTGGAAAACCACATCATTCCGGAGGGAGTGGGCTGAGGAGTTGTGTATTATTGTATTTTGAGATTTGTAATTCATTTGACCGATGGGTTATTTTTATTGTTCAATCATTTGTGCGTTGTATATGGATAGAATGCCATTTTAATGTGTTTATGTAGATCGCTGTTGTATTATATTTGAATTTTCACCCCTTTTTTTTCTTCTCTTTCTTTTCTTTCTTCTCTTCTCCCCCCTTTTAATTATATATTGAATTCTGTGCCCCAACAGTTCTACATTGATAAAAATTGTCGATTTTTTACAGCCCTAGCATCCCGAGATGGTCTAACTTATATTATATGCGTACGCACCTCTCTTCCGCTGATATGTTTATACGGCAATATGTAACGAAAAGATGCAACAATGTCTTATTTTTTATTTGGAAAATGATAAATAAAGCTTTTAAAAAAAACAAAAAAAACTAGATTGCTTACTTTCCTAAAAAACTAATTCATGTCTCAGTGTTAATCTACTTATTTGAACAGGAAGCAATCAAGAGATAATCACATAAACAACCACATATTGCTCTGCTTTGAAACATATTCCTTTTTAATGGATCAGAGACAGGCAACCTAAATGAGGTAACAGTGCAGCATGTGAAAAACATGACTTTGAAGGGGAAAGAGCCACGCCAACATTGCCCATTGGAAATTCTAATTAAGTTGAAGGACCACGTTTCTGAAACTTGTAAAATGCTGGGGAAATCAAACTGTTGTTCAAGCTGTGTTGAAAATAATGGCTGCCATCTTTCAAGAATCTAGTTCTAATCTAGTCAATAATATTGCAGGACTTAAGATTGGTCTATAAAACAATGAAGCAAACACAAGGAGATGATGGTCGGAGTGCTAAAACTTTACAGACACTCACCTCATCATCATTCTTTAGCTCACTTTGCCACCTCACTTCAGACCCAGCTATATGGCAATTAATCCATCCATATCGATTTTAATTATACTGCTCAGTAAGGGCACTGGGCTAGTGAAGTGCCCTTTCATTTCTGGTGGTGTGCAGCAGTTTTAAAATCTTCTTAGTGTTTCTCATTGCTTAAATGGGTCTAACTTCTGATATTTTATACTTCACTCGTCTTCATTGCTTGGTTTTGCTCGAGAGAAAGTGTCACTCATAGTTGTTAACATTTCACTCATGATTACACTGACATTATGAAAATGTCACACATAGCAATCTTTAACCTTGGCATCTATGAGATACAGTGCCATAAAACAACAGTAAAGCAGTTGAATATTTCTTGAACTACAGTCATCCTAATCACTATTATAGAAACTGAACAGGGGCTGGCTCAGCACTCAAGCTAATATGTTATATAAGTGGAACTTATTAGTAATCCACAAATTCATGTGAACTCAACATCAAGCAAACAGTGTATCAAGATCTTCCCAAACAGAAGTAAAAAAAAAACGCTGAGGAGTTTTGATTGTAGTTATGAAAATTCTTTATTCTTTTTTCAATTTCTTAAGATTCATAATCGCTGATGCGTTTCGTCCTCATGCGGACTTCTTCAGGGCTAAAATATGTACACAAAGGACATTGTTTACAAATTATGAATATAAATTAATTATAAATGTATGTGAACCAGACGAAACCAGTGAGCAAATCGAGTCCAAACAGAATATTCAATTGAAGCAATGTTATTCTATAACATGATTTGGGAAAAACATGATATAAAATATATATATACCCACATTGACAACGGAAAAACACAATAAACATTAATATAAAAAAACATAGATAGCTCTAAAGTGCAAATGCTCGTTACATTCATGATGATCCAGTTGACATTATTTTCAAAAGTGTAGCTGACCAATGATGTCCCATTGATATTAGAAGAGAACACAGGTTAATATTTAGATAATCATCTATGAACACCGTTTTGCAAAATGGCTATCATCCTTGTTAGGGGAAAAAATGTGTTCATAATAGACAGTCAAAAGGCACGCTTAATATTATTATGCCTCACAATGGGTTCATTTATCCCCTAGATCAATGTTACAATCGATGGTTTTCCTCATTTTACATAAAATCCTAAAATAAATATACCTAAGAATACAAATAGAAATTAGAACATATCACAGTTATACATTGTCACAAAATCCATTCAATTGTGCAAACATTCCTCAAAAGTACTTTAAGATCTTTGTTTAGCTTGGTTTGAAGCTGAACCAGACGTCACTGTTGCCAGAAGGGATATACATAACCTGTGAGTGTAACAAGCGAGGATTTTAAACTCACCTTTATAAATAATAATGGGTATGCTCTACATTACATGCTTATCGATATAGGAGGTCGTCCATATTGGATATGTTTTATATTGCATGCTGGTCATGATATTTCAAAAGACGGTACTAATATGATGTTGTTTCTAGAAGATCACCAACACTTTTAATTGTATTTACTTGCATTAGTCCACCCTTCAATCGATATTTTCATTTTGCACTCAAAAGTGTATGCTGACTGATATTGACCCGTATATAATTTTTCGTATGGTCTCTATCAATTTAGACCTGACTGATGTGGGTCCATTCTGTTCCGACGAATGCAGGTAAACTTTATGTCTATCAGGACTGGCATCAGGAAGTCCTTTTAAATATGGTGTCATCATTTTTCAAACAAATGCGACTGTAGCTACAGCCTCCTGGCTCATAAGGCTTTTTTCGGTCCACCATTTGTGTCAATAGGATCTCTTTCGAAATCCCGATTCCATAGTTTAAGTTCATTGTCTAATTCTAACATTGTGGTATTGTCAGAGAGTCGGGTCTCTTGCATTATGGCAGGCTAATCATGCCCTACATAAGTTTAAGGTCTGCAGATCATATAATGAGAGGTGTTGTGGTCTCTGTAGCTTTGGAGTTTTTTTTGTTTTACGATTTCCATACTATTTTTAGATTTGAATTACAGAGATGTCTTAATACAAGAACTCGAGCATAATCAAGAGGAGCAACACAAATACACGTATTTGTGTTTTTGTTGTATGTAAACTGTTTATTTTGAGAGAGTTAGATTGTATGGATCAAGTATAACTGAGAATTTTAATATTTTATCGTCGATATTGGACTGATATGTCTGAGGTGTCATCACTTATTTCAAAGTTTAAAAAATAATAATATTATGTCTTTACAGGTGGGATCCCAATTTTCTAGAAATATTAAATTTTAGAATAACTCATAAGTAATTGCAGATATTAATATATGCAATGGTGTGTTATGACCACCAAGTTGCAAATCATTATAAATAACCATTGACCTAGTGATTCATTGAACAGGGACAATTAAGAAGAATGCTTTGTATAGCCGCAATTGAAGGGTAGTTTTGTTTTCTACTCCTCTCTTTCATACTGTCTTGCTTTTCCATTTGATTGGATCTCATATACGAATCCTCAAAGCTAAACAAAGGTCTTAAAGTACTTTTGAGGTATGTTAGCACAATTGAATGAATTTTGTGAATATTGTGGCAATGTATAACTGTGATATGTTCTAATTTCTATTTGTATTCTTAGGTATTTTTATGTTAGGATTTTATGTAAAATTAGGAAAACCATTGATTGTAACATTGATCTAGGGAATAAATGGACCCATTGTGGGACATAATAATATTAAGCGTGCCTTTTGACTGTCTATTATGAATACATGTTTTTTTCCCTACCAAGAATGATATCCATTTTGCAAAACGGTGTTCATAGATGGTTATCTAGCTATTAACCTGTGTTCTCTTCTAATTCCAATGGGACATCATTGGTCGGCTAAACTTTTGAAAATAATGTCAACTGGATCATCATGAAAGTAACAAGCATTTGCACTTTAGAGCTATCTATGTTTTTTTGTATTAATGTTTATTGTGTTTTTTCCGTTGTCAATGTGAGTATATATATTTTTTGTATCATGTTTTTCCCAAATCATGTTATAGGATAACAATGCTTCAATTGTATATTCTGTTTGGACTCGATTTGCTCACTGGTTTTGTGTGGCTCATGTACATTTATAATGAATTTATATTAAAAATGTGTAAACCATGTCCTTTTTGTACATATTTTAGCTGTGAAGAAGTCCGCATGAGGACGAAACGTGTCGGCGATTATGAATCTTAAGAAATTGAAAAAAGAATAAAGAATTATCATAACTACAATCAAAACTAACCCACATTTTTCTTAATTCATTTTGGGAAGATCTTGATACGCTGTTTACTTGATCTTGAGTTCTCATGAATTTTTGAATTGCTAATAAGTTCCACCTATATAACATACTAGCTTGAGTGCTGGGCCACCCCCTATTCAATTTGTCTCAGTGGCACTTGTGCCACTACTTTTTTGGAACAAATGTAGGTCATGTTCCAGGCCCCTGTGCACCACAGAATGTAACAATAGACTTAGCCTAGATAGGAGATTGCTGACTGGTGCAGGATCTCTAGCCTTGACTCTCCTCTTCTTTTGAACTTCCCTTTATTATAGAAACCACATACTTATATTTGAGCTCTAGCATGACACCACTCAGAACTTAAATCTGGTGCCTCTACACTGGTGCTAGGCAGCTGATGACGATCTGCCTTGAGACTGCGAGAGTACAGCGCCTTAGCCTGACAGCGCCATCCAGAAGCGTTAGGAAAGACCCGGTGCAGCAGCAGGTGGGCCCCTAGAGTGCTCAGAAATGTGATTGCAACTAAGAGACTGCATCATGGGCATGCATATCCTGCTGTGTTGCACCTGTGCACAGAGCTCCACTTCAACCACAGTTGTTCACGCGGAGTGGCAGGTTTAGGGGTTTTAAAAGCCTTGACCATCCGCCTGAAGGCCTGAACCATGAAGTGCCTGTAAAGTAAAAGAAGGCATATGCATGCCGAACTCCCATGGATCCTGCATGTGCTATCTTTTGAAATTAGATTTTGGACAATAAATACACCTGACCTTTCTTTTTTCAGCCCGCCCAGCGCTGGAGAAACAACGTATTACAGTGAAGACTTGGTCACTATAGCAGCAGTGGTGCGCGCAGAACGGAGCTAAGTAAACTGCGGGAGTCGACTCTGGAGCACTGCAGGAAGCAGCACGGCGAGCTCCCAAAGTACTTTTGTAGTTAATTATACATTCATTAACTACAAAAGTACTTTGGGCTACTGATAGATGGTCTCACTTATTTGGCAGCTCTGTTCCTGGAGTTGCCGATATTATAAAGCGCTTACCCACTGCCTCCCGCAGACTATAAATGGAGGCCCCCGGCATAGGCTCTGGCTTTCTGGTAGGAGTATGGTGCCACCGTGATCCAATGAGCACAGAGGGGGGCATGGAGCTTGCGCAGCGGCGCAAAGGGAATGCGGCAGCGAGCACACACAACCACTCTTCTCCTGCCTCCACGTACACATGTACCGCATACTATACTGCATCATTGACATGTGCAGATGGACTGATGCATGAGAATTTACCACCGTCACGCGACACACCCAATCAATCAATCAATCAATCACAGAACTTGTAAAGCGTGCTACTTACCCGTGAGGGTCTCAAGGCACTGCGGGGGAGGGGGGTGGCTGCTGCAACTGCTCAAAGAGCCAGGTCTTGAGAAGCTTCCTGAAGGTGAGCAGGTCCTGGGTCTGCCGCAGGTGGGTGGGGAGGGTGTTCCAGGTCTTGGCAGCGAGGAAGGAGAAGGATTGGCCTCCGGAGGTGGTACGCTGGATTCATGGGATGTCGGCGAGGGTGAGGCTGGCGGAGCGGAGCTGGCGGGCGGGGGTTTAGAAGTTGAGTCTGGTGTTTAGGTAGGCTGGTCCGGAGTTGTGGAGTGCTTTGTGAGCGTGGGTGAAGAGCTTGAAGTTGATCCTCTTGTTGATGGGGAGCCAGTGAAGGTCTCCGAGGTGGGGGTGATGTGGCTGCGTCGGGGGAGGTTGAGGATCAGACGGGCCGAGGCGTTCTGGATGCGTTGTAGTCGCTGTAGGTGTTTGGTTGGGATTCCCGCGTAGAGTGTGTTGCCGTAGTCCAGCCGGCTGCTGACGAGGGCTTGGGTCACCGCTCTTCTGGTTTCGATCTGGATTCACTTGTAGATCCTGCGAAGCATGTGGAGGCGGTTATAGCAGGAGGAGGAGACGGCGCTGACCTGCTTGGACAGGGAGAGGGAGGAGTTGAGGATGACTCCCAGGTTGCGTGCGTGGTCCGTGGGCGTCGGTGCTGTTCCTAGCGCTGTCGGCCACCAGGTGTCGTCCCAGGCAGACGGGGTGGGGCCGAGGATGAGGACTTCCGTCTTGTCTGAGTTCAGGGAAAACTCTCACGCATGCGCATAGGTTACTAACATTCGGTCTTGAGGCACCGCATGCCTTTCATAGGCTTGCCTGAACTTAAAGAGAGCTGTTGCTGCTAATGCTTTTGCTTAAAGAAAAATAAATTAACGTGGGATAGAGTAGAAGTGGGTGGTGAACAGTGATAATCACATATTTGAGAAATTAACATCTGTTAATGATTCCTTTATTAATAGTGTATGTTTGGGCTTTTTGTGGCATGCAAAGGAAAAAGATGGCAGCGAAGATGGAGGCGAGCTAGGCATGCGCAGTGTAATAGTGATGTGACCCGCTGACCGTGTGACTGACAGGCTGCCAAGAGCCAAGGACCTCTTCTCGACTGTGGAACTGTATTGAAATATGTTTTGATTTGTAACATTAAATACATGTGAAAGGAAATAAGACCTAATATTAAACGATCTAAAGGGGAGGGGTTTGCTAGACAAAAGAGTTCATTAAAGAAGTAAGTATGTCGGCATGAGGTTATGACAACTCCCCTGTCCCTGCCCAATCACAGGTCGTAATCCACTGATATTTGTTACCTTTGAGGGTGAGACATGCAGAAATAAAGACTATAACTAGAGTGACTTAAGATTTTAAGAGTTAGAAGAGAAAGCCTCTGTTCATTGAGAGAGGATTCGGTTTTTTCATTGAGAGAGAGAGAGAGAGAGAGAGAGAGAGAGAGAGAGAGGAGAGAGCTGCTGCTGAGAAGAAGAGAACAGACTGGGGTGATCAATACCTGAATGACAACTTGATTAGATTGAAGATTCCGGAAGGATATTGAGGAGGGAGAGAGTGTTAGAGAGGGATGCACCCTGGTGCGTCTGGTCTATAGAGAAGTTTAGTAAATATTGCCCTGTCCTGATCCTGTCCTATAGTCTTTTTCTTCTGATTATTAATCAGGAGACCTCCACAAGTCCTTTGGCCACAGGGCTGAGTTTCCCGTTATCATACTTTGGGAACTATTATTCTGTCTTAAATGTGCATATCTTTTGCAAATTAATTATTTATTATGCCTTATGTCTCTTCATCTATCCACTCTTAATGCATTGAATTGTTGAATTATTCTGTGAATTGAATGTATTGCTAAATGAACCTTCTCTCCCATGAAAGTTGATGGAGTTTGCACTGTGAATTTGTACCAAATGAGTGAGTTGTAGATCAAATTAATTGAACCTTACCCTGAGTCTGTGGTTATTTCACTAAGATCAGAGAAGTTAGTTAGTTAAATGTTAATATCACCATCAACTACTCAACTAATAGTCAATGGACCAAAGGAAGAGTGTTGATCTGTGAAGATTAGTTAGACGTTGACTAATCAAGATCAAAGTGAATTACAAAACTTGACCCCCAGATAAACAGCCAAAAAACTTGAATATGTATATGGGCCCATTTGGATTTTTTGTAGACTGTGAAGAGTTTAACCCTGGCCCTACTGCTGGATCGGTACAACCAAGCTGGGCATAATGTCAAACCTTGCTTTGCGTTATTTCACTCCAAGTTAACATTCATCTAACCCATCACAAATGCTGGGATCCAGTTCTGGGAGGTGCTTGAGAACCACTCTCTCCTCAAATCCAACTAAATGTAATCAAAGGCATTTTTTTCTCTCCAATCCAAATCTTAACACACCTGTTGCCCTCAAATACGTTTCAACAGCTTTTCCAGGTGATATTTGGGTCACAAGGAGATTCTATCAAACTGGTGCTGGATTTACTGACTGCATGGTGAACACAACTTCTCATGAATTTTGAAGAGATTAAAAATAGTAGTCCTCAGAAGTAATGAATCTAAAATGTCATGCCGTTCTTAGTTTAGCTAAAAAAAATATATTGTTCAAGAAGAACTTTAACTAATGTGATGTCAACAATGTAGTTGTACCCAGAATATCAATGCACCTGCCCGCAAAATCCTTTTGCAAATCACTTCCAAAACTATAAGGTTCTTTAAAATTAGGTAATTTGTCATCCATACTGTGCGCATACACACGGCTCCGGCCTCCAACCCAGTCAGAGTTTGATCCGACTGGAAATGCAGGTGTACACTGGACATATCATTAAAGAATAGCAGGTGGTGCCAATACAATGCACTGATCCGGAAGAAAGTCCTGAAACTCACATGCACAGACCCGGAAAGGATTCTGGAAACAGGCCCTGAGTAAATTCTACATCTGAGTAACCGCATCTTGACGGCAGAAACCTCGGCGTGCTCGCGCAAGGAAGTAAATGGCTTCACAGTTGAAATACAGTATCCGTTCCGCTGCGCTCGCCCAAGATAAACCCAGGTAGAGCGTGACAGGTGAAGAGGGTTTATCACTAGAACAGAAACTCCGCCAGCTCCAAGGGCTCCGACACAGCCCTCAGAGTTGACATAAGTTGGACAATGAGAAAAATCACTGAAGAAGAAAACGTGGGAGAATTGAAACAGAAAACAGCTTGCTGTCTTCTCCTTCAACTCATTGCCAAAGAAAAGCTGTAGTGTTCTGCTGATAGAAGACTCCGAGCTCCAATGACAGGAAACAAACTGGTAAGTTTTACTGTGATCGTAGAACAACGGGCCCCCAGCACAACCATTACCAGCAGGGGACCACAAACTGACTCAATTTTAAATAACAACATTATATAACAGTTGAACATTCCTAAAGAACTCAGAACCTTATGAGTTTCATTCTTTAATGACTCACATGAGAATACTACAATCAGTCAGGGATCATTAAGGCAGCTGTAGGCCACATTTCAAAGTGCTTTCTTCTTATATTTACTTTTTGAACTATGTACCGATAACGGTGGTAAATATGGCTTTATGTGGTATTCCTACATTTTGTACTGGCCAGGACATTAAAATATTGATCTTATGGATAAAACACACAGCCGGATAGCAACACTACCAGCAGGCCCTCCTCTTATCCGTCTTACTCACTAATGAGAAAGGTAGCTGGGTTCACTGAAAAAAACTATTGGGCATTTCAGGAACATGCCTCTCTCCGGCAAAGCCCAAGTGAGCCCATGGGCAGACTCTGAGAGAAATAACTATTGCTACGAAAACAACCTAGTACAATTCGGTACTACTTAAAGGCTGTACAGAACTAAATGACATTTATTTACCTGTCCAATAATATTAGCCCTGCTGTGCCAGTTACTCCTCTCCGAGAATAGAAATAATTACCTTTACAGAGAAAACAGTAAGTAGGGATATATTTACACAGAATACAGTAAGAAGGGATATGTGTGTAATCTTTAAGTACCAGGTTTCCATCCTAATAAGCGAGATCTTCCTCACAAGATGCATGTAGAAGAGCCATACAGGAAAACACACATTGGCAAAGCCTATAGGTTTCTCCTATGCAAGATCTATTGCCTTTGCCAATCTGTTTCAGCCATGTTGAACACCAGCATGGCTGCTGTTCTGCATGGCTAAAAGGTATTAGCGTACAAGAATGTTGTAGAGTGGAGTGGCATGAGTGTCGTAGAGTAGCATAGAGTTGAGTGTTGTGGAGTGGCGTAGCGTGGTACAGAGGGGAGGGGAGGGGAGTAGAGTGTGGTTGAGTGTGGTAGAGTGGCATGTGATAGAGTGGAGTAAAGTGTTGTAGAGTGGAGTAGACTGTCGTGGAGTGGAGTGAAGTAGTGTGAATTGGCATAGAGTTGAGTGCTGTAGAGTGTCATAGAGTGAAGTGTTATAGACTGGAGTAGAGTGTCATAGAGCTGAGCGTCATAGAGTGGAGTGGTATAGAGTGGAGTAAAGTGGTGTGGAGTGTTGTAAAGTGGAGAAGAGTGTGATAGAGTGGTGTGGCCTAGAGTGGAGTAGAGCCTCATATAGAGTGAACTGTCATAGAATTGAGTGGCGCAGAGTGGAGTGATGTAGAGGGTCATAGACTGGATTGGAGTAGATCGTCTTAGAGTAGAGTATTGCAGAGTATTGTACAGTGTCTTAGTGGAGTGGTGTAAAAAAGAGTGGAGTGGTATGAGGTTACTTTGAGTGGAGAGTCATAAAGTGGTGTGGCATAGAGTGGTGAGGCATAGAGTTTAGTGGCATAGAGTGGAGTGGCATAAAGTGGAGGGTCGTAGAGTGGCATAGAGTATAGCAGAGTGGAGTGACATAGAGGAGCATGAATTAGAGTGTCAGAGTGGAGTGACTTAGAGAGGAGTTGCATGGTATGGTAACGCACTATCATTACAGACAACTCATTTTCAATTGAAATTACCTTTACATTTGCACCGACATTCAGTTTACTTGAAAAAACTGTACAGCGCATTAATGATAATGTGTGGAAATTGACATCAACTAATATATTGATTTGTTTTTATGTTATTAAAATATTTGTTTCCACCCCACTTTAGAATTACAAAAATGTGCTTCCTTTGTGTTTTTCTATTTTAGATATATTCTGAAATATCATGCAATTCCTTTACTGATATTAACATTTGTTGAGTGTTAAAAAAAAATAACATCTTGCAGCCTTTCCCAGCAAGATTGTCACCTAAATCCTCTCACTTTGCAGGCAGAGAAAGAAAAGTAAACACCAACCTCTCTTGGAAGACAGAACTCAGTATTTGAATGCACAGCAAATGTGATAAGATAAAAACAAAGTTTAAAGGTCTGTTTATTGCTCATTCGCTTCTGAACTTAAGGATAGTTATTTCGGGGGCGCTAGGGGGCGCACGAGCGGAATGGTCGCCTTGGTGTGAGGCTCCCGCAGACCGACAGAAGAATCCGGCATTTATCCTGCTCTTCGTACCTTTCATGACTCCACGAGCGTGGGGTGTTGACCTAAAGCCTCCAGGACTGTGGCGGTGCTAAATATTGGGCCTGGGATGGCGGCTGATGCGAGCAGGCAGCGCGAGTGGGGATAGCCGTGGCTGTACTTGGGCGCCCCTGGAACCACTAATCGGTGCAGCGGGGCACGAGAGGCCCGTGGCTTCCAAAGGGCGGCTGGGCCGAGACAGAGGATCGGCAGATGGGCTCGCGTGATGCTCGCTCTCCGCGTGGGCATTGAGTGGAGAGCTCCGCGGAATCCACAAACAGTGAGTGCGGCGGGGGCGGCATACTTACTGCTAAATAAAGGTGCGTGTCTCCTGCATTGTGGACTGAGGCGCAGTGTCCGAGTATTGTGGAGACGCGGGCATGAGAGGAGTCCCGGCCGCGCATCGCGTCCTAATGGCGGCACAGCGTTAGTTGCCCAGCTTGATACAACCCAATTTAGAGCGCGGAGGGACTGGGAGCAGCTATAGTTCTCCCTCAGCAGCATATCATTGTCAGAAGACTTCTTGCATCTAGCAAGGCAGCGGCAGGCTGAGAGAGTGTGAGTGCAATAAAGGCGCCCCCTCCGGTGACTGGAGTGGAGATTTTCATGTAGGAGCGGCGCTGCTGCGCTTTCACCACTCTTTCACACTTGATCTGGATGGGTGAGGACTGCGCTCGAGGAGACTTTGTGGTGCTGAGACATACCGCAGAAGGCAAGGACTAGAGGAAGCACAGTAGGCCCACATCACTGATACCGGAAACTGCATCCCAAATTGCCTCCCCGACAGGACAGGCTCACAATATTTGTTCTATGGAGCGACGGGGCAGGTGGGGGAGGTAGTTGCCAAGAGTAGGAGGTGGCTATCGAGGAGTGTGGATTGTGACTGTGGCCCCTTAATGGGATTGGACCCCTGCACGCCTGGCAAATAGTGAGGACGTTGAGGAGGCACTGCTCACTATAACAGAAGCATAGAATTGTGGGCTGAAGGTGCGGACACTGTGGCGCTCTGTGTGTGACAAGTGGGGCTGTAGTGGAGACTCAACAGACTGTATTGGATGTTTGTGGCTTCAGGTGGGCATTCCTGTTTTATTCTGCCCCTCCCCCTACCAGAATCATCACTGCCTTAACACAGTTCATCTGAGGGTGCTTCTACAATCTGTTTGCGTGGCGCCGCTGTTACAAGCTGCACCCAGGTGTGGGTATTGAAAATTTACGACAGTAGTGACCTAAGCACGCTGCCAGCTGCAGTGGGATACAGGGATACAATGGGGAAGCTGGATGCTCGCCAACCCCAGTTGACATTTGAGGGGAAAAAATCCACTAGACAGCAGCAAGTCGAAGTAGATACTGAGACGGCAGCCTCTCAACCGGAACAGCAGCAGATGCCGAATGACGACTTGAATTCGCTCTTGCTGGGGGTCAGACAAGGATTCCCGACTATGTCTGCCAAGATGGACACGGTGTCCACACGGTTGGATGCTATAGTACGGAAAATTGAAGGCCATGAGACACGCATTAAGGAGACGGAACAGCGTGTCTCGGATGTGGAGGATGCTACTACCCAGCTGCAGAAAGCAACGTCGCACACGGATAAGCTACTCAAAATATTAGCGGCAAAGAATGAGGACATTGAGGCACGCAGTCGGAGAAACAACATCCGCGTGCTGGGCATACCGGAGAGTATGAATACGGGTAGAATGGAGGAGTATACTGAGAAACTGCTGCAATCTGTGGTGGGTGCTTTCCTGCTTTCTCCTCATTTTGTAGTCAAGCAGGCTCATCGCTCATTAGGCCCGCAACCTCCTCCTGGCAGTACTTCTAGACCTATCATTTCACGTCTGTTGAACTCTAGGGACAGAGACATTGCTTTATGGATTGCCAGGGAAAAAAAACAACTAACCTATTGTAACCTTTTGGTACAAGGACGGACAGAGCCAAGGCGATTATATGGGCCAGGTATGTTTATTCACTGTACAAGAGTTCAATGGTCCACGTAAGTAAGGCAAACAAAAAGGGCAGACAGTGTCTCTTCTGTATTAATCCTGGGGGCTTCGGTTTCTCCTTGTCTCCTCCCTGGATTCGGATGTCTGTTGTCCAGCTCACCAACCGAAAAGCACAAAGGAAACAAATGTGGCTGTTAGTGCATTGCACTTGTAAACACTCGATATGGGGAAGGGGAAGTGAGGGAGTACGTTCCGTGAATGCACAGATACCACCACCAAGGCTCAAGAGACCCGAGCGTGCAGCGAATCAGATACCTCCTACGGACCCCCGCCTCCCTCCTACCCGGTCCCACCCCGCTTGAAGCTGAACAGTTACGCAAGCGGTTACGCACCTGTGGTAGCCACGCGTCCTCCTGTGCGTGGCTGGGCGATAGTCGGTGTCGTTGGCCTCCCGGCTTCCCCGGCTCCTTTCCTCGTTGTTGTTCTCGCTCGGGGTCGACCTCCGGCTCCTCCGGTTCGCCTTGACTCCTCCGGTCCTCCGGACTTCCTCCCGACGCAGCCGCTGGAATACCAAGATCCTCTCGCTGGGCACCATTCACAGAAGTCGCTTTTTCCGCGGTCTCCTCTTCAGCGCTTCGTTCTCCGTCCGTGGCTGTAGCCTCCCTCCACACCAGCGAGACGGTGTCTTCCTGATCCGCCCTTCTATGTCGCGAAGCGGCTTGTGATTGGTGCCCCAGGGTCTCCTCGTCATAGAGGCGGGGCAGGCCGCCTCGTAGGCGAGGCAGGAATTAAAGGGCCCAGCCCAGTCCTGCAGTGAAGAGGAAAAGTCTGTTACAGGACCGCAGTCCTCGACCCTCTGACACCTATGATGGTATATCCTTCACTATATACCCCGACTTCACGATTCATGTGCAGGAGGAACGTCGTAAGCTTAAACAAGCTCAGATTGATTACGCCCTTCTATATCCAGCTCGCCTCTGTGTCACCCATCAGGGAACACAACATTTCTTTATTAAGCCGCAACAGGCGGAAGAGTTCCTGAAGCAACTTAAGAAACAGAAAAGATCACAGATGGTCACTGTGGACTCTCCTAGGTCGCAATCACCAGTAGAGGAGTGAATATCGTTACAAGGTGTTCTGTTGTGCTGATGTGATGCACCCCGGGTTTAACTGATACAGGCGTGCCGATATTTGTCAAAGGTTAAATGGGATGACATATTAGGTATATACAGGAATCGGCCTTCGCTTAAACAGTTGCTTTACGAGGAGAGAGTAAACAGTGCATTGTTGGTCACCCTCGAGTAGGTTCTGGACCATGGCTGTGCAAGGCACGGCATTCCGACTGACAAGAGGTATTCGTGGACCGCCTTGGCGTATTCCCCATCTGGGAGAACCTCACTATTTCTAATATATCATTGTTGCTTCTCTTTACCTCCCTCTCAGGGTTATGGGGGGATGGAATGGACCCTGTTGGTCTGTTAGAGAAGCTGGGGGCAAATAGGAAGGGGGGGGTTACGAATTGCTGGGATGATTGGGATGCTTCAGTGGGAGGGGCTGGTGTGGGGAGGGGAGTTTGATTGTTCTAATACACCCAATACACAGCCCTGGCTCCCAAGAAGTATCTCGCCGCGGGTACGGATGTTAAGCTGTGTGTCCTTGCTCAATAACAGTTAGGTGCTAACTGGGAGGATTTGTATTGCTTTGTTCACCCTAAGTTGGCAGGGTATGCTCAGACGTAAGTCCCTTGCTCACTTTGCCACTGGGTTCAAGCTAGCCTGGCTGATGACGGCTGAAATGCCAGAAACCAGTCCCAGGATGCTTGTTTCCGGTCCAGGGAAGACATGGCTTTGGCAGTTCGGACTGGACTGTTCACATGAGGCCTAGGGTCAGACTGATTTGCATATGGCCATGTCTGAACTGGGGTGGCGGAGTGAGCCAAAGAATGGTGATGGATTAAACCCAGATCAGTTGACTGGGGGTGAGTGTTTGATTTGTTCAAGCGCTTCGTCTATCATCCCCTTTTGTATCGCTCATCATATATAGATCAGGTGGGAGACACTTGGTTTGATGACGCCAGGAAGATAGAAGCGTCCTAAGGGTCATCTCCTGGAATGTTCGGGGCCTTGGAGATCCGAGGAAGCGGAGACAAGTCCTGGCCTACCTGGATAGGCAGCAGATCCAGGTGGCACTCTTACAGGAAACTCACATTGCAGGACATGTCACAAATACCTTCGCTAGTCGATGGGCGAGTTGCCGTGTGTTCTCATCCTACTCCTCTTATGCTCAAGGCACGGCCATACCTTTTAGCAAACACACATGCTTCGAGAAGTTGGGGGTGTTAGAGGACCCACAAGGGGTATACGTTGTATTATGGGGGCGCCTAGGCATGGATACTGTCACAATCGCCAACTGTTACGGCCCCAAATCGGACTGTCCAGAATTCTTTACTAATTTATGGGGTAAAATCATAACAATTGGATCGACTGACATTATCTGGGGGGGTGACTTTAATGTTGCCTCTAAATCCACAATTAGACAGATCCACGTAGGTCCGCAACACTACACCAAAGCACAGGAAGCCCTGCAGGGAATAATAGCAGAATGTGAGCTAATTGATAGCTGGAGGTATACACACCCCCTACAGCATGAAGGTACGCATTTCACATCGTATAGAGGAACCTTGGCACGGATAGATTACTGCCTACTCACAAGGGGACTTGGGCCGACAATCAGTAATGTTATACACTTAGCTCGGACTTTCTCTGACCACTGCCCAGTCAAGGTCTCACTCTCACCTCCAGGGTACGATAGACCTAGGCCGAATTGGCGGCTACAACCTATGGCTCTTTCAGATATGGTTTTTCGGACAGAGCTGGGAGAGGAAATCAATGACTTTTTCATTCGGAAAAAAGGCTCTGTTGATAGCGTTGAAATGATATGGGAAGCGTTTAAAGTCACGATTCGTGGGCGCTGCATGTCCAAGAGTTTTGGGGTTCTGCGGGACCTACAAAACACGATACGTAGGTTGGAGCGAGAACTGAGAGGTATGGAGAGGCGAATGAGGTGGGGCAGGTGCAAACACATTTTCGTACCACTTTAACTGAATATGAAGATACTGCACACAGGGAGGTGAAGTTTCGGGGGCGGTACTGGGCAGCACGCAGATATGGGGAGGGAGAAAGACCAAGGAGAGCATTGGCTGCAGTGACAAAGGGTCCTAGATTCCAAACACATGTTCTGGAAATACAAGAGCCGGGTAAGCCACCACATTGTGACTCGCAGAGTATCCTGGAGGCATTCACTGAGCACTATGCAGCGTTATATACATCTCAAAGGAATGGTGGTATTGACCTATAAGACTTTATGGGGGATCTGGCACTAGCCTGACTCAGGGATACCCAGCGGGAGTTCTTAGACCTTCCGTTTGAGATTGACGAAATTAGGGAGGCTATCATGCAGCTTCAGAATGGGAAAGCACCGGGGTCAGATGGCCTACCAGCTGAATTTTATAAGGCTTGTATTGACATCATGGCGCCAGTCCTGAAGGAGGTGTACGAGGAGTCATTGGAAGTGGGAATATTCGCCTCCTCGGTGAGAGAGGCAATAGTCACGTCATTGCTAAAACCTGGAAACCTCCTGAGTCCTGCGAATCCTATAGCCTGTTGTCACTGATGAATTGTGATACGAAAATCTTGGCGAAGGTCTTAGCCAATCGGCTGTCCCTATTCTTAGATAAGCTTGTGTTGCCTGATCAATCGGGATTTGTGCCCGGCAGGGCCACCTCTCATAACCCTAGGCCCCTATTTTCGTTAATCCATAATGTAGCACCTGATTTCCGACTAGCCTCAGTTTTTTTAGATGCCACTAAGGCGTTCAGCTTGGTTGAGCTGGATTATTTATTTGGGGTGCTACGGAGAATGGGTTTCCCTAAGATGTACCTGTCCTGGCTGGAACTATGTATCATCGTCCCACTGCCAGGGTTTTGATTAATGGCCATTTGTCCCAACCCCTCATGATTTCCAGAGGCACTCGTCAGGGGTGCCCGTTATCCCCGCTTCTTTTTGCTATTGCGGTAGAGCCGGTGGTTTGTAGACTGAGTCAATTACACAAAGACAAAGCATTCCGCTGCTGTCTTCGTAAACTACGGGTATCCTTGTAGGCGGACGATATCACGCTTTATATTAGAGATCCGCAACAGAATATAAATCCCATTCTGCGTGACTTTATAAAATGTGGTTGAGTGTCTGGAATAGGTATCAACTGGGGGAAGTCCCAGGTTTTCCCCCTTACGCCGGCGGTGACGCAATTTCCACTTGATTTCCCGATAGAATGTGTGAAACGGAGTTGAGGTACCTTGGCATCAAAGTGACCAGAGACAGGGAGGAAACAATAAGAGCAAATTATGGTACGGCCATAACACGTCTTAATGCCAATGTCACGTGATGGATATAGTTGCCACTGTCGCTTGCTGGGAGAGCCTCCCTTATCAAGATGATCGTACTTCCCCAGTTCCTCTACTTGTTTCTCAATATACCCTATGCGCGGGGAGGTTATTTTTCAAAACATTGCGCTCTGAGTTGCAGCTGTTGTGTGGGGGGAGACAGTCGAGACTTAGCTGGTCAATATTGACAAGGCCATTCGAGCAGGGTGGGTTTGACATCCCTGATTTTGAGATCTATTTTTTAAGTGCGCAGGCGCATTATGCTTACTATTGAATGCACCCCCCTCGCTATATGCCGCAGATAACTGTAGCAGGTTGGCTAGCTGTTCCAGTACCATTATTTGGGGGGTTCAACAGTACCCCACACTCTCCTCCTTTCAGTGCAAATGGCATGAGCCTGAAATTGAGGAAGGGGATTGTTTAAATGATGCTATTAGTATAGAGCACTGACCAAAATAAACAAACTAGTAGACAGAACATTATATCTCACAGGCATGCAAGATTAGTAGCAAAGAGAAGTAGAATCCGTCAATCAGAAAGATGGGAGGCAGGAGACGTCTCCCATTGAAAAAGAAAAAAGAGTTCCCATAAAGTGAGCACTTGTGGACACATGCAAGGAGCCAGTCAGTGATGTGGTAAACAAGCTCTGCTCCTCGTGAGGGACAAAGACATGCTGGACAGCCTAAAACAAATAAAGTCAACGAACAGAAAGCAAGCAAATGTGAGTAACAAAACACACAGCCAATGGTAAGCAATGGGCGGAATGCATTCCTAAGAAGCTTTCAGCATGTCGTCTTTATGTCTTTGCAACCAGACACATAGTAGGTTTCGACTTAAAAACAACTTTAAATAAGTCTCTACTACAAATGAATACAGTATCATTGCCCAAAAACTACCTCATCACTGCTAAACCCCATCCTCCCTTCCAGCTCAAATCAGGGGCATACTTGTTTTTGTTCTTTTCTACTAACCTTGCCCCCCAAACCTGGTAGTTGGTCCACACTAACCTAAACAATAATACCTTTTTACGGTTGAAAGTATAATTAAAATGTGTAGGAGTACCAGCTTGAAAGAAAAAGATCGTGTTTCTTATCAGCCGACAGGGTAGTCTGTATAGTGGTGACGTTAACTTGGAAAACACCTGCAATCGTAGCTTCTGTAAAATTAGAGCTCATAATTCAATATTAACAACCTGCTCAGGAAGCGTCATCGCGGTTGTCAAACCACTGTCAGTGGCATAGAC
The DNA here is from genome assembly GCF_964261635.1 of Lissotriton helveticus. Classification (NCBI taxonomy): domain Eukaryota; kingdom Metazoa; phylum Chordata; class Amphibia; order Caudata; family Salamandridae; genus Lissotriton; species Lissotriton helveticus. The sequence goes on from NC_136061.1 coordinate 2,092,582,108, forward strand.
TAACATTACACAAAGATTCACCCCGCCACGCCCCGCCTCCGGCGTCACCGTCACGCAGTGTCCCTCCAATCGCAGCCCCGCTTCTCGGTCTCCATGGTGACGGCGTGTCCGCTGTCTGGACTCTTGATGGAAGTCGTAGTGGCCGACCGATCGGCGGCGAGACGGGAGCCGGGGGCGGAGGGTGCCGAATACCGCCGGCGGGGGGGCCGAGGACACCCCCGGAGTCACACTGGACCGCGCCGCGTCCCTAGTAACTACCACAGTGGCCGCTGAAGGTGAGTGGGCAGTGGGGTTGTTGACCTACGGGATCGCAGTCGCACCTGGAAGATTTGTGAGCTGCAGCCGCATCAAACAAGGTTCACGTGACGCGGTTAGCAACATATGTCCCATATTTGTGACTGCGTTTAGTCTGTTTGAAGTACTTTTTTCTCGCTTTTTCTATTTACACGTGACTGTTGCTTTTGTGCCTCGTGTTCTTCGTAGTGAAACTCTTCTGTCCGAGGTTCACCCTCTCGGGAACTGTGTTTTCCTTCCTTCATGGAGTGGTTTGTTATCAATGACTTCGATTACTCGTCTGCTTCAGCGGAACTAGTCTTGGAGGACTTGTCTGCTCAAGCCTGCTATTGCTCCTCACGGCGGCGCGTTGTCTACTTGGAACTTGACTGCCTTTCTTTCATTTCTTATTCTGTTCCAGCTTCTTCCGCCCGGACTTAATGCTTCTTTCTAAATTCTAACAACATTGATTTCTACTTCGGCCCCTTCTTCTGATCCTATAGATTGCAGCTGGCCTTCATCCAGAGGATTTCTTCTATTTCTTTGGAGCAATTGCTTATTTTCGCACCGGGTGTAATTTCTGGTAATGATTACAAATTATCCTCTGCACGAGTTCCTACTTCTGATCCACTTCGACTGTTATTCGTTAGCCGAATCAACTCAAGGTCTCGGAGCCTTTGTGAACGTGTAATCACCTGATTCCCTGCCATTACATTGATGCTCCTGCCTAGGGTGCTCTGTCCAGAACGGTCCAGCTGATTACTACTGCCAGAGGAGCTGTTTGTTCCTCTTTCTAAAGTGGCTGAAAGGTCAATGATGTTCACTACCACATCATATGTGTTTATCAAGAACGGTTCAAATGGTGATCGTAAGAGATGCAGGCATATTTTGATTTGGAAACCCCATCATAAATGAAGGATTATATCCAGGGCTTTAAGTGGTAAAAAAAAAACTGGGGGTGCTCTAAGAGGGGTGGGGCAATCCTCAAAGGGGTGTGGCCTATCTAAGTAGGGGTGTGGTCTAAATAAATATAACTAGTGTAGCAGTACCCCCTGCTCTGACAAACCGTCAGCTCTAGGACTCCTCAGTGTCATCAGATTTGGAATTACCCGCTCAGGCTTGCTATCTCCCCTCCTTATTACAGCAAGGCTATGTATGGATAACGCCATACACCCTCCCCAGTACCCCAAGACCTGTGCTGTCATCCTGGGAAATGCCCAGACAGACACCTCCTGTATAGGGTGACTTCACGTGAGGCTGAGTGTACTAGAAGCACTGCTCCCAGAAGGCAACGCGGCTTCACAGGGGTGAGTTTTAACAAAGCCACCACCCCTGTCAAAACATGCCACAGAGTCCTCGTACAACGTGGCTCACCTGGCATGACATCATGCCTTGATCTGCACTACTCAGTAGTGAGCAAAATGAGCATGCGCACATCGATGTGCATGCTCTCACTGCAGTCCAAGAAAAAAAAAAAAGGATAACTGACTACCTCTGAGAGGCCCGAAAATAGAGCCTGATTCGAGGCACCCTAAAAATAACTGCCAGTGCTCAGACAGACCCGGCCCAATTAAAGCCCTTAGTAGTGCCATCTACTACCATGTTACTCCGAACTCCTTATGTAATTTACTTCACTCTATTTTAAAGCACTCTGACACCTGTGGGTAAAGTACGCGCTTTATAAAAACACATAAATAGGAGGCATCAACCTAGCAGTCGCGAATAGATTCGACTTGTTCGTGAGATCGGGGGTAGTTCGGAGCGCAGCCATTCATAGCCCTGCCGAGTGCATGCATATCAGTTAAATGAGAATATATGTTACTAATTTCCTCTGATCCCCCACAAGCATTGCAAATTGCCATGCACATGTTGGTTGCCGTTAAGCAAAAAAAGCTGATAGAGTCGCTACCGCCATCTCTTCTTTGGTTGAGATAGCAGGTGAGTGGCTGTGGGCTGGGTTATGACTGGACTGATTAATGTCAAGGCAGAGGCTCAAGTAAGGGCGAAGTGGGCACTAATTCTAGCACAGGAAAGTGGCTCCTGTGTAAAACGTCACTTGTTAAATGTATTCCAAGCGATGCTGTAAAAATGAACTTGCTTATAAAAGTAATAAACGCACCAGCTTTACCCCCTCCCCCCCCCATCGTGAGTGTCAGCACATGATGATCAGCTTCCCGGGCACACACACAGATGTACCCGAGCGAGTCCTTCACGGGTCTTTAAAATACCATTTACTTACTAACAGAGGCTTTGTTGTTCTTCGCGACCCTCCTTAGAGCCCCTGCATCTCCACTCTGACTTTCACTGGCACTAGTTGCACCTCTGCCAGCAACCTGAGCAAGCTCCTAACTTCAATTGCTGAGGAGGGAAACATTTTCGTTCATACATTCGGATTCTCTATTCTAGAATGGTGACGTAAAATAAAACACATCGGTCTTTAAGAATAATAATACAGAATGAGACTATATACTGAATGATACCCATAGGAAATAAAACAATGAATGCAAATATATTCATGTTTAAGCGTAAAAATAATGCAACTAAAGCTACCTATTACTTAATGCCCATTGGAAACAACACAGGACCAATACCCTCACGCGTAATCGCTCAACCTTGATGGTATCTTCCGGTGATGTGCACTCCTTCCCAGATCCACTCGTTCTGTCATTCAGACCTGCTTACCAGCCAACGGTGCCTGCTGTTCTAAATCAGCATATTGTACATCACAAGAAGATTCTTTCCGCACTCGCCACTTTTTCTCAGATTCACCACATTACTTATGTTCCATCGCTTCCTATCTTCCAACACAGCTGTAAACCTTCCAGTTCTACTCACTGTAGTCCAAGAAAAAAAAAAGATAACGGTCTGCCTCTGTGAGGGCCGAAAATAGAGCCCGATAGAGACCCCTCTTGAGGCACCATAAAAATAACTGCCGGTGCTCAGACCCGGACAGACCCGGCCCACTTAAAGCCCTGATTATATCACAAAAGAAAACAGGGTTTTTTTTTGTTTGAAATATCGACTTCTTTTTAGTGACAATGGGCTCGATACTCCTTCTGGTCAGACTCCATCATCAAAATCGTTTGAAGACTAGTAACTTGTGATTTTTTGCTTTTATGATTTTTAAAAATTGAATAAAGATTCTTTGAAGCCTTGAAACCTAGTAGAAGAAATACTTTATATGGATAATTGCAAACCCCGTTTGCTTGGAAATCTGACCCATGCTGAATTTTCATTCCAGTATTTACAGAAGGCGTACCATTGGCAGTACTCCTCAGATTTTCCACCTAAGAAAAAGAGGTCCAACTCTCACCCGGATCATTTATGCTTACACACTCTGTCTGTCCACCACCTAACCTAGTTTGCCTGTAATGTTATGCCACCTCAACGTTTTTAAGTGTATTGTGTGTCCATGCCTGGACACACGGGCCTACAGGAGGAAATCCAGCCCTGAGTCCAATAAATAGATTGGAGTTAGCACTGATATACAGACAAAATGTTCTGCTTCTCCGCTTAACACTACAGATTTACCGATAGGAAATGTTATATTGACATTAATCAGTAGACCTGCTTCTTTGAATACATCTCACACTTCAGATTTCAATGGATTGAATTATATACCTATTTAATTCATTACATCCTATTTTACAGTTTCAGGGTTTCAAAGTTAAAGCGATGTAACATTCAGAGAAGCAGCAGTAGAATATGATCTAAGCAATGCCTGTAAAGTGATGTAATTTCTCCTGACTTATATGAAACATATGGTTCGAAGTGCATCGTGGAAATGATAAAAAAATATACACACAAACGCCAGTTCCATTTTTTTATATAGAAGAATGTGAAAAACATGTGGATGAATGAAAAATAAAAGAATATGTGAAAATCAATTACTTGTGATTGAATAAATTAGGGCTTCCATGTTATATCATTCAGAAGTTTTTCAGCGATTTTCAATAGACTGAAAATGCTGACTGACTAGCTGTGCAAGATGGCCTTTCAGCATATTGTTTGCGTTGCTAAAGTTAACAATCTACTTGCAATGCAGAAATACTTCATTGTCTTGCCTTGACTATTACCAGTGTCTTCACGCACTAAGCAAAGGTAAAAAGTGTAATTTTTTTGAGGTATTTGGGGATTCTGAGTCTTCTTTTTTCTAGATTCTATTGACCACAAAGCCTGCAGCTCAGAATATTTCCTCTCTTTATCTATCCTCCACCTAGTCTAAGGTGTTTATATATCTATTAGACCATGAAATGTAAGGCCTCTCACCACAGGGAGAAAAGCCAAGAATGCCAAGGCTGAGTAACCATCGGCAATTCAAACCTTAATTATAGTTAACTAATCTAAATCCACCGCTCAGATCAGCACCGGTCTACAGTTACCACCTGTTAAACTTACAGGAATGACATTCCTTTCTGTCTATGAGAAAAAACTGTGACTATCAGTAGAAGATTGTATAAATATAAGCATGAGTTTATACGTATACGCAAATATATGTATGAATGTATAGATAGATAGATATTGCAGAGTGGCCTTAGCAACTCTATAGCTATCATAGGAATCCAAGAAATACGAATTCTGCAGATGTTCGCTCGCTAATAACTTTTTCACCATTTGACGAAGCTCTACAAAACTTTGCATATCTATTGCTTTTCCTACATTGGCGGATGAAGCAAAGTTTCATGGTGATTCGTTAATGGGGTGCAAAGACAAAAAGGGGGGGTCCCAAAAAGCGTTTTTTCACTATTGTATTTTCCGTAAACGTTATAGACAGACGTAGTGGCAAAATGGTCAGTCGTATTTCGGGAATATATATTGTACTGTAGAAAGGATCCTTTTTGGTAGTAGATGTTATTTGGCTCAGTAGTTTCAAAGTTATAAGGCCAAAAACGGGATGTATGACATTACAACGCATGCTTTTACATCGCATGCCTTTACAACGCAAGTATTACAACGCAGTCCATTACAACGCATAGTGCTTTGGGGTGCTGGATAGTGAATAGTTTAATTTACTATTCCAACTCCAGTCCCCGTGGACACTAGGGAAGGTTATTGGATAGTAAATTAACCTATTCCCTATCCTAGAGCGCCCCCCCAGAGCAATGCGTTGTAATAGTTTGCGTTGTAATGGTTGCGTTGTAAAGGCTCTGCGATGTAAAAGTTGCGTTGTAAAGGTTGTTTACCCCCAAAACGTAATCATATATTGCTCTGAGGTATTTTCGCCGTATACCGCAGTACATGCTGATGACAAGGCAATATATGATTGGGTAATCACGCCCCTTACAACATTTAAATGCAGCCATGTTGTTTAGCCCACACTTAGCGTGTGTTGTGGGTTTTGACTAGAAATAAAGTGTACTAGTGGTTCCTAAGTAAACAGGAAGGATCAAGGCACTTTGGGTGAGTCTGAAAAGGAAGGGAAAAGTAGTTTAATTACTTTATATATTTTAACAAAAATCAACGGAGTACTGCGGTAATACATAGAAAGTACCGTTGTACTTAAAAAGATTATCCAATCATATGCTGTTTTGTCATTGCAATGTATGCTGCATACCATGAAATAACTGCGGTATACAGTGGCACAATATGTGACTACGCTTTAGTGCTTTATAACTTTAATACTACTGAACCAATTTAGATCTACTATCAAAGAGGACCCTTCCACTCCAAAATCTATATTCCTGCCAAATTTCAGCCAATTTCCTGCTATGTCTGATTAAACTAAACTCTACTACACGCCACTCCACTGTACTCTATGACATGCCATTCCATTCTATAACACGCCATGCTGCTGTACGACAGTTCATTCCACTGACACTACACACCACTCCACTCTGCGACACACCACTCCTCTCTATGATATTGCACTCTATGCCACTCTGCACCACACCACTCTACTCTACCCTGTTCCACTCTACGTCAATCCACTCTACGCCACTCCACTCTACGCCACTCCACTCTACACCACTCCACTCCACACCACTCCACTCCACTCTACACTATTCCACTCCACACCACACCACTCCTCTCTATTGTATTGTATTGTATTGTAATTCCATTTTATAGCAATTACTACCCCTGATGAGACTTTTTTGGGGGAGCAGCATGCTACTCCGAACCCAAAAGGATTAGTGGTGAATTAGTATAGTGATATATGAACTTAATTTGAGTTATTTGGATTGAGAAGGAAAGTGGGGGGGGGGATAGAAGAGGGAGTGGTCTAGCAATATTTTTTTTAGTTCATAGCATTAAAAGGGGATTTGGGATGAGTAAAGGGGAGGTTGAGGGAGAAGAGTCAGATGGAAGGGTTTAGAAAGGCTGGTTTGGGAGATCTGAAAAGAAGTATGAGATGCTGCAAATAGGTGTAGAGGAGGGAAGAGTCTAGAAAGGGTTATTTTGGGGATCATAGTAGTTGTATGAGTTTTGGGATGAATGATAGTGGATGTAGATAATATATTGAGAGAGGTATAAGGTGAGAAATAGGGTAGTGCATTGGAAAGAGTAATAGAATGAGGTTTGAGATGAGTCTGAGAGTTGAGGTAGAGTATATATTGCAAGATATATATGGTGAGATATAGGGTAGTGCACTGGATATGCTGAATTAGAAGGAAAGTAATAAATATAGAGATACATGAGTACATGGAAGGTATGTATGTATAAGGAAAGTAATATATGTAGATTAAAGTTGCATTTAGTAAACTCAGACTTTCAAGTGTTGCTGTACTTTAAATTATTATTTTGTTTAATTGTTTTGTAATGCGATAGGGAAGCAATAGTAGAGAAATAGTTATGATACAAGATTTACTTAATTATGCATTCACTTTTATACATGTTAAACATAGAATAATGTAACTAAAAGTAATATGTACATTTGTTAAGCAGAACTAACGAATATCTATATCTTTAAAAACATAATTATTATACACAAATCACCGGTCCTGCTGAATGGTGAGTCAGCAGCCCTTTAACATCTTTGACTTGAAGAAGTGATGTTATCACTCACAACAGTTAGCTAATTGGTAACACTGGTTTCTTTTAGAGCCTGACAAGTTTCATATGCAGTATAACAGGTACTGGTATTGCATCATCATCACAGCCTGCATAGCCGGTTTCGTCCGAGCCTCACTGATTGTTTTGCCTTTCTACAGGTTGCCACTTGTCAGGTTTTATCAAAGGGGTCTGTGAGTTTAAATGAGTTGGAGGCTTTTTCACTTTTCTATTGCATATACATAAAAAAAAAATTGTACCATTTTGATGGCGGGTTTGCTGAATGTCTTTTAATTATTCTCTTGCCACTGTTTAGCCTATTAGGCTGTTTTCTCCACTCAGCATTCTGAGCATTGATGAGATTGCAACATTCATAAAATATTGACCACCCAACCGATTACCACAATTCTCTTTATGATTCGATGTACTGTTGCAATGTAGGCAATGTCAACTTTCAGATTCCTTTTGTCTTCAAACACTCCACAATTCACGCATGAGTTTTGTATTGGTCTGGGTTTTATTTATTACACCCAGTTATTCATGGTTGGAATGTGTTATCACTGCTGTCTCCCTATTCATTTAGGTTGAGAAAGGTACATTGTCAAGATATACCTGAGGAAGCAATATTGAATTATATCTTTGTACTAAATATTGAGGTGAGCTTTTTTCAGCCACTTTGTCTATGTAATGCAATCTTTAAGGACATTTTAAACTTTTGATGGACTAAATCATTGCCTTCAATTGTACAATGCTACCTCTACCTTGTCCCGAGGAAGACCCTTCATTAAGTAATTCAGATGGTCAAGTATTCGACAAATCACCACTGAGTCACCCGTTGGTTGTGGACATTTCATCTATTCATTTGAGGCTGAAAGAACACTGTGTTCTTTTATATTTTCAGTTGCCTTAGTTCCTAGGAATATTTGGGTTGCCGCATGGTTTAACTGGAGCACAAAAAACTGGCAGTACCTCTTCCCCCTTTATGTCTCAGTTACTGAAACAACATGTACTACCACCCTCCACCAAAAGGCCTACTCTTTTAAATGTTCACATCCCTCCCTTAGCTAAGCTTTGCAGGTCACATGTGGGTCATTTTATGAACTATGCTGGCTCTACTTAGTTGAATTTCTCAATTGATTATTCAGTGCCTCCTCATTTCGATGAGTTCGATCAATGTATGAGAGACATTGCAGTTTGGGTGGTGCAAAACTCATTAAAATGTATGTTCACAAGACAGAGGTACAATGCAGTAAGAGCCGAAGCCCAACGCGGGCCCTACCCTCTCACCTTTAATAGATGATATTTCCTCAAACTTGGCAGAGTCAGTTCGTAATTTAGGTTTCTATCTGGATGAGAAACGATCTCTTATCAGCCATGCTCACAAGCTGCCTACTGCCTATTTTGCCTTGTTTAATGTTTTATGGTAAATCTCAACTCTTCTGTATGACTCAGCACTGCAACTTGTCATCTAGTTGACTATTCTAAGTTGGCTGGATTATGGCAGCTCCTTATTTTTGGGTGACCCAGCATATGTTTCAAGTCGTCTACAGAGAATTAAAAATACGGCAGCCCGATTGGTATTACTATGACCTCGTCACTTGTCTGCTTCCACTGCTCTGGACTCCCTGCATGGCTGCCAGTAATCACTAGAGTCATGGTTAAATCACTATGTATTGCGTTCAAAACTCTTCATAAGACTGGCCCTCTTTATCTGCAACACAAGAGTTTTAACGTCATGCCACTGTCTGTTTGCTTTGCTCCTCAAATGCTAACTTTGTCACTATCCCAAGGAGTATCCTTGAGAGTTTAGGGAGTAGACAATTCTCAGTTAAAGTGGCTCAATTTTAGGAATGACATTCCGTCCTTCTTGGGAGCTACTGATTTGCTGACATTTAGAAAGGCTCTGAACACCTGGCTGGACACTATCTAATTAGTCTTCTGTATCTTTGTGACAGTTTCTAGTGATGGTATCTAGCATCAGGACACCTTTATAGGTACCAACGCGCTCCACAAAATAACAGAACATAACATTTGTGCTTCAAAGTATCAGGAAGCTCCTGCCTACAAGAGGAGTGTTGACATGTATCAACAGGAATGCTTCAGCAGGGCACTCAATATGCTTTTGTAGGGCATTTCATTCCTAACCTCTTCTACTTTGTACTACAGCTGCCTGTCCTGCTTTTAGCCTTCTGACCCACGCACCAAAAGGCAGCCTTTGTAAGGCATACTTGGCATGGGGTCTGTAGAATGATATTAACATAACTTTTCATATAGGATATCAGATTTCTGTTGTCCGTTAACACAGCATAAGCCAGGGTACTTAACATAAAGATAATAACATACGGCACTATCTCCTTTTGGATACTTGAAAGCTCAGCATTTGAAATAAACAACCTAATCAAGTAAGACAAATTCAAGGTATCAAAACATAAAAATATATTGTAAAATGGATCCTACTCATAAACCCCTCTTGTTTCCTCATTTTCGACACCTCTATCATGTTGACTGGTACTCCCTTGCCAATTTCAACTCTCACAGTAGAGTGCTGAGGCAGACATTCTCTGAGACAATTAATGCTTTAAAAAAGAATGTCCATTGCAGGGGTGGCTCCTCAGCTAAGGCGCAGGAGCGTTGCCCCACTGCCAAAAGAAAAAAAAATGATATTAAGATATCGTTATCATTTTTTTTCCTATTGAAGTCAGTGGCTCTCAGGGCGGACGGGTCTGGCCAGAGCTGGGAGAGGAGTGGATTGCACTCCTTAAATGTGCATTACTGCTTGACCGTCCCTCTTGGGCCGGCCAAACAATCAAGCACACTTTGCATGTTCCCCCACCAGGCTGCAATGCACAGCCCGGTGAGGAAGAATCAAAGCCTCCCAGTCCCTGTCTGAGTGCCAAACCACGGCGCTCAGACCAATCTCAAAGCTGCAATGCAGCATTGTGATTGGGTTAGGGGAACCTGGGTGCTTCCTGCTGCCATCGGAGACACGAAGAAGGAGGAAGAGGACTGAGGAGAGACGGCAGCCTGTTTTTTTTTCCATTTCTTCCCCACCTCCTCTCCCCCACCCCACCACTCCCGTCCGGTAGCAGCCGCTACTGGTCCATTGGGGTAGACAAGTGTAGCAGTTGCTACTCCTGGCTTACTTTTGGGTAAGACCAGTTGTTACTATTGCTGGTATCGGAGGTTATGAAAGCAGCAGTAGTAGGAAAAAATATACTGTATGGTTAATTAGGAGTACTTTTCACTCTTTGTCCTTCATTAAGCCCATCTGCAGCAAAAAAAGAGGCTATCATTTCATGTCCCTTTATTTGAACTTCTCAGCAGCCTGTTTTGCACAAGATGGCAGTGGCCTGTTTCCTCACAGCATTGACTAGCACGCGGCACTATGGAGTCGTCTGAGGAGGTACACCAGTGTCCTACTGGTTCCTCATTCTGCAGGGATATCCAGGTGCTATGCCACTCCACTCTAAGCCACTCAACTGAGCACTATTCCACTCTACACCACTGCACTCTGTGCCTCTTCACTTAATGCTCGTTCACTTTATGCCACTCCACTGTAAGCCATTCCGCTTTATGCCACTCTACTCTGTTGCACTTTGCGCCACTCCACTGTATATTGTGTGACTCTACAGCGCACCCCTCTAAACCACTCTATGCCACTCCACTCTATCCCACTCCACTCTATCCCACTCCACTCTATGCCACTCTACTCAATGCCACTCCACTCAATGCCACTCCAATCTATGCCATTCCACTCTACCTGATTCAACTGTGTGCCACTCCACTCTATGCCATCCTACTCAATGCTGTACCACTCTGCGCCACTACAGTCTACACTGTTCCACACTATGCCAGTCCACTATACACCACTCTACTCTATGCCACTCCAATCTATGCCACTACACTCTACGCCATTTCACTGAATGCCACTCCACTGTATGCTATTCCACTCCCTGCCATTGCACTCTATTCTCCTCCACTCTATGCCAGTTAACTTTATGCCACTCCATTCTATGCGATTCCACTCTACGCCACTCCACTCCACTCTACGCCACCCCAATGTACATTATCCAACTCATCACCACTCCACTCTACGCCACTCCACTCTAGGCAACTTACTCTCTGCTATTGCACTCTACGCCACTCCACTCTAGGTTATTCAACTCTATTCCATTCACGTAATTACACTTTTTGCTATACCACTCTGCACCACTCCACTTTATGCTTTTCTACTCCACTCTACGCCTCTCCACTCTGCTATTCCACTCTATACCACTCCACTCTCCGCCTCTACATTCTGGGAGTTTTGACTCTACGACACTCCACTCTACGTCACTCTCCTCCCCTCTGCTATTCCACTCTATGCTACTCCACTCTAGGTTATTGGACCCTACGCCACTCCACTCCACTCTACTTAATTCAACTCTACGCCACTCCACTCTACATCACTACGCTTTATGCCACTCTACGCTGGTCGACTCTATGCCGCTCCGCTGTACGTTATTCGACTACGCTACGCCATTCTACACTGTTCCACGCTACGCTATTCCACTCTACACCACTCTACTCTAGGCCACTCCACTCCATGCTATTCCACTCAACAACACTCCATTCTACACCACTCTATGCCACACCACTCTACATCGCTCCACTTTACGCTATTCCACTCTCCATCAATCCACTCTATGCCACTGTACTCTACGATATTGCATTCCATGCACTCCACTTTATGTCACTACAGTCTGTCCTATTCCACTCTGCGCCTTTATGATTCCCTGCTTATACCCCTTCATATTACATCACTTAACCATGTAAAATCATAGCATTCATAACAATACTTATGACATCTCATTTGTGAGAGCACTGTGCATGGTAAAGTGGTGAGTTATAGTTAATGTACTGTGGCTGGAAAGTTAACAACATTGTGTGAGTAGGTGCACGAGTTACAGTAATTTGAAGGTGGTGCATAAATTAGAAAAGTTATGGTATAACTATATCTTTAGAATGTTTAATTTTTGTGTAGTGTTAGTTTGGTTTGTATAGAAAGAATAAATAACGAGTTATAGTAATTTCAAGGTGGTGCGTGAATTATAGATTTAAAGTGCAACTATTACTTTAGGATTTCTAATGTTTGCGTAGTCGAAGTTTTGTTTGTAGAGAAAGATTAAATACGTTTTTCTAACTGTAACTAAGCTTTAACCTTTGGTTTTTCCATTGAATATATATTATATATATATATCTATATATATTTATTTTTCACGTTTGGGTCAATTTATTGCACAAAGTGCAGCGTTATAAAAAGCAATATTTCATAGTGACTTGTGAGATATGGAACATAATTTCACGAGTCCCGCTTAAATCTGGGCCTCATTATAAATGACGGTCTCAAAGTAAAAGTCTAAGCCATACCTATAGGCTTTGCAAATCAACATATAGAGAGCTACATTTTGATAAATGCATTCCATTACCATTTGATATAAAGTCTGAGCTGGGAGCTTCTTCTTTTAACTCGTAAGTCTGAAAAAGAAGGGAAAAGTAGTTTTGTTATTTTACATATTTTAACAAAAAGTAGCAGAGTATAACAGTACTACATAGAAAGTACCACAGTACTTTAAAACATTACCCAATCATATGCTGTTCTGTCATTGTGATGTACTGCTCTATACTGTGAAAGTGCTGCAGTATACAGCAGCGTAATATCTAACTACGTTTTTGTGCTTTATAACTTTAACACTACTGAACCAATTTAGATCTACAGCCAATAAGGACCTTTTCGACCCCAACATCTATATTCCTGCCAAATTTCATCTACATGAGCTCAGCCATTTTCCTTCTACGTCTGGTTAAACTAGACTCTGTGACACACCACTCCGCTTTACTGCATGACATGCCACTCCACTCTATGACATGTCACTCCACTCTGTGACACGTCACACACTCTTCGACAGCTCACTCCTCTCTGACACTCCACTCCACTCTACGACACGCCACTCCTCTCCACTCTAAGGTATTCTACTCTGTGCCACTTTACACCACTCCACTCTATGCCATTCCACCCTGCGCCACTCCACTGTACCCTATTTCACTCTACGCCAATCCATTCTACACCACTCCACTCTATTGTACAGCACTCTACACTACGCTACTCCACTCCACTCTACGCTACTCCACTCTACGCTACTCCTCTCTACGCTACTCCACTCTTTGGCACTCCACTCTACACCACTCCACTCAATGCCACTCCACTCAATGCCACTCCACTCAATGCCATTCCACTCAATGCCATTCCACTCTATGCCACAACACTCTATGCCACTCCACTGTACTCTATGCCACTCCACTGTACTCTATGCCACTACACTGCACACCCCATTCCACTCTATGCCACTGCATTCTATACCACTCCACACCATCCACTCTGAGCCAATACACTTTATGCCACTCCACTCTATGCCACTTTATTGTACATTAGTCAACTCCACCACCCCACTCTGCGCCACTCCACTCTGCGCCACTCCACTCTGCGCCACTCCACTCTGCGCCACTCCACTCTGCGCCATTCCACTCTGCGCCATTCCACTCTGCGCCATTCCACTCTGCGTCATTCCACTCTGCGCCATTCCACTCTGCACCATTCCACTCTGCGCCATTCCACTCTGCGCCATTCCACTTTGCGCCATTCCACTTTGCGCCATTTCACTCTGCGCCATTCCACTCTACGCCACTCCACTCTTTGCCTCTCCACTCTTTGCCTCTCCACTCTGCACAACCCCACTGTCTGCCACCCCACTCCATGCTATTCCTCTCTAAACCACTCCACTTTACGCCCCTGCACTTAATGCCACTCCACTTTGCACCACTCCACTCCTTATTTGACTCTACACACCTCCACTGTACACTACTCCACTCTATTCCACTCCACTCTATGCCGCTCCACTCTACGCCATTCTGTGCTGTGCCACTTCACTCTACGCTGTGCCACTCCACTGTACACCACCCCACTGTACACCACTTTACTCTGCCATTCCACTGTACGTCACTCCATTCTACATCACTACACTTTATGCCACTCCATCCTACGCTATTCTCAATATTCCACTCTATGCCACTCCACCCTATACCACTCCACTCTGTGCTTTTCCACTCCACTCCATCCCTCACCACTCTGCACCGTTCTACTCAACGCTACTGCACTCTACAATATTGCACGCCATACACTCCACTCTACACCACTTCACTCTATACCACTCCACTATACCCTATTCCACTGTGCTCTATTGGGAGGCACTGTTTATACCCTTTCATATTACATCACTTATTCCATGTAAAATCAGAGCATTCATAACAATACTTATGACATCTCAAATGACATAATTTGTGAGTACACTGTTATCGTAGAGTGGTGAGTTATAGTAAATGTACTGTGGTTTGCAAGTTGCCAACACTATGTCCTGAGATACGGGAGTTGCAGTAATTTGAAGGTGGTACATAAATGATACATTTCAGGTATAACTATAACTTTTGAATTTCTAATGTCTGTGTAGTGTTTGTTTGATTTGTTGTAAAGATAGAATAAATAATATTATAGTTATTTGAAGATAGTGCATAAATTATAAATTTAAAGTGCAACTATAAATTTAGAATTTCTATTGTTTGTGTAGTTTAAGTTTTGTTTGTATAGAAAGATTAAATAGAGTTTTTCTAACTATAACTAAGCTTTAATCTTTGGTTTATCCATCGAATTTATATGTATCTATATACATTTATATTACATGTTTCGGTCCATTTATTGTAGAAAGTGAGGCGGTATAAAAAGCCATATTTCATAGTGACCTGTAAAATATGGAACATAATTTCACGGATCCCTTTGAAATCTGGACCTTGTAACAATGACAGCCCTAAAGTAAAGATCTCAGCCAAACATATTGGCTTTGCTAATGAACATATAGCAAGGCTACATTTTGATGACTGCATTCCTTTACCATATGATGTTAAGTCTGGAATAGGTGTTGATTCTTTTAATGTGAAAGCCATTCTAAATATTACAGTTTGCCACTGGCTGATGAGCTCATGATAAAGGCAAAAGCGGTCCTGGGTTGCTTGTGTTCCAGTTAAGGGAGGACTTACCATGGCAGTTTGGACTGGACTGCTCCCATTGTAGCAGGGTAAAGACTGAATTGCATAAAGTAGGGTGGAAACTAAGGTGGCATGGTGTACAAAATAACCATGGATTGGCATGCAGCCCGACTGAGTAACAGTGGCTGAGATAAAGTCAAGCATTCCATCCATCACTTTTTGTATACTTTTGGTTGTCGATCAATATGGCAAAAGCCTGATTGATGTGGGTATATTTATATATAACTGCATATAAATGGTTTGAAAGGACTTTCAGCAAAATCTTAAAGTTTGTATTCAAGAATGGGATATGCCAGTAAGAGGCAAAGTCCTTTGGTACCTTGCCTACTTATAAATGTGAACCATCATGGCCATCCTCTGAGCTGAGGGGAGTTTGCCCTCTTGTTTCACTACATATGTTAATGTTAATGTTAACTAGACATATATAGCGCACAGCTGCCTCACCGAAGAGGAGTCCCGGCGCTGGAAGCAGTGTAACATAGAGGCTAAGACCTAGGCCACAGGGAAAAGGTATGTCTTAACCGCATGCGTGCGGGCGGAATTCCGCCCGTACGCTGGGTTTTTAAAAATCGCACTTTACGTGACGAGCCCAGCTCGTCATGAGCGTCGAAGGGGTTAATGGCATTTAGAAATGCCAGCAGGCTATCCAGACTGCGAATCTGAAAGGGCAGGGAGTTCTACAGTTTGGCTGCCAAACAGAGGAAGGACCGTCTCCCGCACGGAGACGGTTCACTCGAGGGACAGCAACCAAGTATTGCCCCAAGGAGTGCAGCTGGTGCATAGGAACATAAGGTACCAGCAAGTTGGCCAATATCCCAGGAGACACAACCTTCAACATTTTAAAGGTCCAGCAGAGAGCCTTGAATTCGATCCGCTTGGCCATAGGCAACCAGTGTAACCACCGAATGGCACTGGCCGTTGAGCAGCTTTGCGGGAGCCCCAGCAGGGCTCTGGCTGCTGCATTTTGAACTCGCTGCAGGTACACCCCCTCTGCCTGATTAGCCCCTAAGAGGAGCGAGCTGGCATAGGCCAGTCTAGATAAGATTGCCGGCTGCACGATTAACTGACGGGTGGGTGGATAAAAAAAACTCCAGCATGGGCCTAAGTCCCCAGAGGAGGCTGAAACAAGTGCTGGCCACTTTCTTGGTGTGCTCCTGGAAGATGAGTGTAGAGTCCATCCATACCCCTAAGTTTTTACCACCGACTTTAGGGTGGGTACACTAACAAGGGTGTTGGGCCACCATTGCTCACTCCATAGTCCCTTCCCCACCAGCAACACCTCAGATTTATTGGCGTTAAGCTGGAGGCAGTTGGCGGTCATCCACTCCGCGACTGCCGCCAGGCCACTCCTAAATTTGGAGGCATCCTGCGTGGAGTCGTCGGAGAGGGCCACCACCAATTGCCTGTCATCAGCATACGAGACCATGGTAAGACCTTTGGCACTACCCACCGCAGCAAGAGGGTGAATGCACAGATTAAATAGTACGTTAATCATATAACATATGATGAATGGGTTCTCCTAGTTTACATCAAACACTTAAAAAATTCTGCTGGCAACTTGTTTGGGCCCGGGATTTCCCATTTTTTAAGTTGTTTAGTCACGCAGGTAGAGGAGGCCTGGGAGCAAGTTGTTACCCTGATTATCCACAGGGCTACATACGCTAGCTCACTTCCTCTTCGGTGGCTGCAGTGTTTCCACCAGAT
Source organism: Lissotriton helveticus (assembly GCF_964261635.1). Taxonomy (NCBI): domain Eukaryota; kingdom Metazoa; phylum Chordata; class Amphibia; order Caudata; family Salamandridae; genus Lissotriton; species Lissotriton helveticus. Next base: position 2,092,599,208 of record NC_136061.1, read on the forward strand.
CCAGTTCGTTATGGATATCACTAAATGGTATGAGTGGGGCTCCACAGCAGCTGGGGACATGTACATGAACGGGGCCTTCTTATTCTTCAACGAGGCAAGGGAGGGGTTCCAAGTGCCGGATGGTTACTTCCTACAATATGTGAAAATATCGCAAAATATGGACTTCGTTTCCAGATGAGCCGGAGGAGTCACACACGTTTTCATTTTTACTTGACCGAGGGTCCACTAGAGGACTAATCTCACGCATATATAAAGCCTTGAAAGAGGATCGTACGGTTGAGGTATCCACGATAAAAGGCAGATGGAGATGGATGGCGGACTTGAAGTCTCCACTCACTGAGGGGGAGTTGAAGAGGGCGTTTGCACAAGTCTGTGAGGTAACCAGTAACGCAAGGTTTGAGCTCACTCAGTTTTGAGGGAAGAAGAGCTTGCCACCTGTGCCCTCTGAAACCTCTGCCTGCCATTTGATAGTCCTGCTAGGATGTCCTGTTTTCTATTCCCTATGGGATGTGTTCCTGCCACTGATCGCTGCCAGGGTTCATTTTGTTGTTCTTTTCATTTCCTTACTACAAGCTATAATAAGTCTTGCTGCACTTATTTCTCCTTGGTGGGAAAAGCTTTATATACCATTTAGTTATTATGCGTCCAGGAAGGAAACTACTGAGTGGAGCATACGGGCACCCAAGTAGACTGCTGTGATATAAGACGTTAATAATTAGTCTACCGCTGATACATTGTAAACTGTAAGGTCAACATGTAATGTGATATCTGTGCAGTGTTGCAATAAAAATAAGTAAAAAGAAAAAAAGTTATGGGGGTTATGCAATGGTATTTAACAGTTCCTTCTTAGTGTCTATATTTTAAGGTGCTCTACCATTCCTGTTTGTTTTAATAGTCACATTTGTGCTTGAATTGTATGTTTTTAAGTAATGAACAATAAAAATGTTTAACTGATTGTGTCACAGGGCCTTTATGTTTTTTGTTACACTGTTTGTTCTGCTAGAATATGAAGATATTCTGCAGGATACTCCGAAGAAAAACACTGCAGTATAGAGTATGTTAGTGGCATGGTTAATACTCTGATCTGTTGGTGTACACTACATTTCTGCATAGATTGGCCCCAACACATGCCAAAAAGAACTGGTTTCTGTCAAGCCTGGAGTCAAAGGCTACAATGCCAATGACAATCCCATTCCTCCTTCTCTGTTAATAAATAGGACACATGAACCAGAGAGTGTGAGGGGAAAAAAGGCAAGAAAGCAATAGATGCAGGTGGGTGCCTATCATCTGCCTCTTTGAGTCAACAAGAAGGCCAGGAGGCAGCAGAAGATGTGAATCTAGGTTAAAGAGAAACTCAAATGCAAACAACTGGAAAGGAAACTGTGCACCAGCAAGGAGCCCACCGACCGAACCACCTTCAAGACATCGCTCAACCAGTACCGCAGACTCCTGAAAGAGACGAAAAGGAACACCCTACCTGACTGCATCAAAGCCAGGTTGAACTACAGTAAGGAACTCATCAACATCATCAAGGAGGTCTCCAACCCCTCAGCGACTGAAACCACCATCAGCCCCTCCCAAGAACTCTTCGACATCCTGGTGAACTTCCTCCACAACAAGATCTCCACCATCTATAAAAACTTCGAACCCCAGTCTACAACGCCGACATCATCAGCCTCCTCGCTCCTACAGTCGCAACATCCGACCATTGAATCACCGCTTGGGACCAGCTCACATGCAGAGTACTACTGACATCATGCAGCATGTCCACTCAGGAGCACCCACGGACCCCTGTCCCCACCACATGTTCAATCTGGGCAACGACCATCCGCATCAAACTGACAGCCATTTTCAACACATCCATCACCTCAGCTACCTCTCCAGATGAGTGGAAACCCCCGAAGTCAAACCCCCTTCAGGAAACCGTCCCCCAACCCCAACAAGCTCAAAAACTATTGGCCCAGCTCCCATCTCCCTGCTACCCTTAACCGCCAAAGTCCCCAAAAAGGCCATCTACCGCCAACTCATGGAATACCTTGACAACAACAATCTTCTGGATCCATCCCAATCTGGATTCTACACGAACCACAGCACTGAAACTGCCCTGTTCACAGCCACTGACAACATCAGAACCCTCCTAGACTGGTAAGAAGTGGCTGCCCTGTTCCTCTCCGACCTCTCAATGGCTTTCCACGCTGTGTCCACTGCCCTTTGATCAAGAGGGTTCATCAGATCGAAATTCAAGAGGACGCTCTCAAATGGATTGCATCCTCACTCACTGGAAGATCACAGAAAATCCACCTTCCTCCATTCATCTCGGAGCCCAAGAACATCATCTGTGGCGTCTTCCAAGGTTCATTTCTCGCCCTCCTCTGTTCAATGCCTATATGACCCCCCTGGCAAACATCATCAGAAACCACGGACTGAAAATTATCTCCTATGAAGACGACACCCTGCTGATCCTTGCTGATCCTTTCGCTAGTCAAACTTCCACCTGTGCATGACCAGCATTGCTGACTGGTTGCAAAACAAATTCAACACAGACCAGACTAAATTAATGATCTTCGGGAACTACACCTCCCCTTAGAACTGGTGGCCTGCTAACTTGGGACCTTCTCCCACCCCCACGAACCACGCCCGGAACCTCAGCTTCGTCTCGGGCAACAAACTTACAATGAAGAACCAGATCAACAGTGGCGTCACTAGGGGGGTGCGGGGGGTGCGGACCGCACCGGGTGACACCCTCACCTGGGGTGACACCATCTGGCTACGTTACGCTGTGTATGTAACACAGCTGATCTCCCCCAATCCATACCCTTCAGGTTTTGCTCATCACCGCAACTTCGTTTATCTTGGACGCTGGCGCGAGGACATTCCTGTGCGTAGTTTTCCCGATATACTTGTTTTTTCCCGGCATACCGACTTGCATGTTTGCCAATAGATAACAGCTCGCAGGGATCACACATCACTGACAGTGGGCGCCTGGGGGAAGAATGGTCAGTCATTTAATGTTTTGAGTCTGTCGCTGGCGCAGGACGGTACGTCCGCCTGACCACCGTTATTCGCCAGATTTGTGCCAAAGTGAAGTCAGCTCGTGGATGAGGGAACCCCGTTGGGGACACTGGAGGACACCAGCCATGACGTCTGTACTGCACCTGCTTATTAGCATGTGTTTACTGGGTCATACTGGTAACTGGAGCAGGTAATTTTCGAATGAGTGATGGGGTTCGTTCATTCAGACTCCGTTACCTCGGACCTACAGGGTGTGCACAGGCCGCAGATTTCAGGAGCCAGTTCCGTACTAGGTTTCACAGTACTGGCAGCATTTTACTCTGGTACATTATATTTATGGAAACAGGGAATCGGCTACCCAAGTGCCGTGCAGCACCATTAGACTCGCGGTCAGTCTGAATGTAGATTCCCCCACGAGGATGAGGATGACTCATGGATTCAGGATGTTAGAGAGCCAAGGAGAAGCATAGAGGAAGGGGTGAAATCAACAAGGGGGTTGTTTGGGACTATCTTCTGTTTTTCACGTCGGCAAAGTGTTGCTGGTGTTAACATATCTAAGATGAAAAATGTTACATATCTTTAGCAATGTTGGCTCAATTGAACTGAGCCATGTGGCCGTGCCCAGGGGGGATGTGTGCAGATATTGGTATCAATCAGCATACTGAGCCCATGGCATGACTGCAGGGCATACTGCATGCCCAGTGACAACTAGGACCTGATAAGCCAAGTGATTACCGTGGGAAGGGATATTTTGCCCTGAACATGTCTGTGGTGTCCAGGCAATCAATTAAGGTACCAGATCTGGTGAAATCAATGTGTATAGCTATTGGGTCATAATGATAACCCTCTTTCAGCAGTTGTTTCAAATTGTATATTGCGCATCTATGGTGTCATACATTATTTTTTTTAATTTTCAATAATTCACTGAAATTATATAATTCTGTAAAATTTGACTTTCAGTCAGCGAGGGTGCTAGGAAGTAGAGCATTACACTTGTTAACATACAAAAGTGTTATGAAGTATTATTTTTATTATGCGTTTTCCTATTTCAAAAACATGTAATATGAAAATGCGTAACAGACGTGTTAAGACGTTTAGGTGACATTTACAGGCTAACCTCTGCTCTGTGTCTATTTAAACTTATCCTCAGCGGCGCGCGCACAAATTCATAGCACATTTCATGTGTTTATTTCAGCCACTTTGAGAAAAGCCGAGAACTGTGAGGGAGAAACCATGGGGGGGGGGGTGGAGAAGGCGACTAGGAAAGGGTTAAAAGAGCAGCAGGAGGGGGAGGGGGCGCAGGGGGAGGGATGGTGCAGGCAGAGAGGGAGATGGTGCAGGCAGAGGGAGAGATGGTGCAGGCGGAGGGGAGATGCTGCAGGCGGACGGGAGATGGTGCAGACAGAGGGAGAGATGGGGCAGGCAGAGGGAGAGATGGCGCAGGCAGAGAGAGAGATGGTGCAGGCGGAAGGGAGATGGTGCAGGCAGAGGGAGAGATGGTGCAGGCGGAGGGGAGATAGTGCAGACAGAGGGAGAGATGGTGCAGGCGGAGGGGAGATGGTGCAGACAGAGGGAGAGATGGTGCAGGCGGAGGGGAGATGGTGCAGGCAGAGGGAGAGATGGTGCAGGCAGAGGGAGAGATGGTGCAGGAAGAGAGGAGATAGTGTGGACAAAGGGAGAGATGGTGCAGGCAGAGGGGAGATGGGACAGGCAGAGGGTGAGATGGTGCAGGTAGAGGGAAAGATGGTGCAGGCAGGGGGTTAGATGGTGCAGGCGGAGGGGAGATGGTGCAGAAAGAGGGAGAGATGTTGCAGGAGGAGGGAAGATGGTGCAGGCAGAGGGAGAGATGGTGCAGGCAGAGGGAGAGATGATGCAGGCAGAGGGAGAGATGATGCAGGTGGAGGGGAGATGGTGTGGACACAGGGAGAGATGGTGCAACCAGAGGGGAGATGGTGCAGGCAGAGTGTGAGATGGTGTAGGCTGAGGGAAAGATGGTGCAGGCAGGGGGTGAAATGGTGCAGGCGGAGGTGAGATGGAGCGGACAGAGGGAGAGATGGTGCAGGCAGAGGGGACATGGTGCAGGCAGAGGGTGAGTTGGTCCATCCGGTAAGTTGTGAGGGGGTGACACCATTAGTTACCCGCACCGGGTGACACCAACCCTAGTGACGCCGCTGCAGATCAACACAGTCTCTGCCTGCTTCCTCAGGCTGCGCATGCTCTGAAAGATCTTCAAATGGCTTCCATTCTCCACCAGACACACTTTCACTCAAGCCCTCGTCACCAGCTGCTTGAACTACGGCAATGCACTCTATGCCCTTATTACCACACACCTCCTCACAAGACTGCAGACCATTAAGAACCCAGCGACCAGGCTCATCCTCGACCTCCCCAAACACACACATCACCCCTCACCTGAATAAACTCCGCTGGCCTCCTGTCCTCAAGAGATGTCAATTCAAGATTCTGACTCACACCTACAAACTACTGCTCAACCAAGGACCAGCATACATTAACCACTGCCTGAGCTTCCACCAACTCTTCTGACTCCTGTGATCTGCCTCCTTCTCCTTTGCTCATACCCCCTCATCTGCCGAAGTAACAGTGGAGGATACTCCTACCTTGCCGTAAAGTCCTGGAACAGCCTCCCCCTCCATCTTCAGACTACATCCTCTCTACAGGAGTTCAGAAGGGGACTCAAGACCTGGCTGTTCAACTGATATCACCCGAAGAGCTTGGATCTCCGCGCCTGAATACCCTCACAGCTGATTAGATGCGCTCTATATATCCTGTTTGTTTAAATAATTGATTGTCTGACATATAATTATCAGGTGTGGCAATGATAAATCAGTAACAAAATTAATTGGGTTTGCAGCCTTTCTTCCTAAACTCCCCAGATGTTAGGCGAGCCAGTAGTTCTGTAAGAGGAGGAAGAAGGCACAGAACAAACAAAGTAACAACACCTCTTCAATCAATCAATCAATCAATCAATCAATCCAAGTACTTGTAAAGCGCGCTACTTACCCATGAGGGTCTCAAGGCGCTAAGGGGGAGTGGGGGGGAGGGGCGCTACTGCTCGAAGAGCCAGGTCTCGAGGAGTCTTCTGAAGGCGAGTAGGTCTTGGGTCTGCCGTAAGTGGGTAGGGTGGGTGTTCCAGGTCTTGGCGGTGAGGTAGGAGAAGGATCTGCCGCCGGAGGCTGTTTGTTGGATGCGGGAGAACAGCGGTGAGGGCGAGGCTGGCGGAGCGGAGCTGGCGGGTGGGGTTGTAGAAGCTGAGTCTGCTGTTCAGGTAGGCTGGTCCGGTATTGTGGAGTGCTTTGTGTGCGTGGGTGAGGAGCTTGAAGGTGATCCTCTTGTCGACGGGGAGCCAGTGTAGGTCTCTCAGGTGGGGGGGTGATGTGGCTGCGGCGGGGGACGTTAACGATCACTCGGGCGGAGGCGTTTTGGATGCGTTGTAGTCGTCGTAGGTGTTTGGCTGGGATTCCTGCGTAGAGTGGGTTGCCGTAGTCCAGTCTGCAGCTGACGAGGGCCTGCATCACTGTTCTTCTTGTTTTGGTCGGGATCCACTTGTAGATCCTGCGGAGCATGCGGAGGGTGTTGTAGCAGGAGGAGGAGACGGCGTTGACCTGTATAGACATGGAGAGGGAGGAGTCGAGGATGAATCCTAGGTTGCGTGCATGGTCGGTGGGTGTCTGTGCTGTTCCCAGTGTGGTCGGCCACCAGGAGTCGTCCCAGGCTGAGGGGGTGGGTCCGAGGATGAGTACCTCCACCTTGTCCGAGTTCAGCTTCAGATGACTGTTCCTCATCCAGTCGGCGACGGCCTTCATTCCCTCGTGGAGGTTGGTTTTGGCGGTGTGTGGGTCGTTGGTGAGGGAGAGGATGAGCTGGGTGTCGTTAGCGTAGGAGATGATATAGAGGTTGTGTTGGCGGGCCACTTGTGTGAGGGGAGCCATGTAGATGTTGAGCTCTGGGGGATGCCGCAGATGATGTCTGTGGCCTCGGATCGGAAGGGCGGGAGGCGGGCGCTCTGGGTTTTGCCAAGAGGAAGGACGTGGTCCAGTCAAGGGCCTTCTCTTGGATTCTGGCTTCTAGGAGGCATGTCTTTAGAGTGCGATGGCAGACCGTGTCGAAGGCGGCTGACAGGTCCAGGAGGATGAGGGCTGATGTTTCGCCATTGTCTAGTTGGCGCCTGATGTCGCCTGTGGCGGCGATGAGGGCTGTCTCGGTGCTGTGGTTTCGTCTGAACCCGGACTGGGACGGGTCCAAGATGTTGTTGTATTCCAGGTGGCGGGCCAGTTGCATGTTGACGATTTTCTCGATGACCTTCGCCGGGAACGGGAGCAGGGAGATGGGCCGGAAGTTCTTGAGGTCCTTGGGGTCCGCCTTGGGCTTCTTGAGGAGGGCGTTGATTTCGGCATGTTTCCAGCTTTCCGGGAATGTCGCTGTTTCGATGGAGATGTTGATGACCTTCCGTAGTTGGGGTGTGATGGCAGCGTCTGCTTTGTTGAATACTTGGTGTGGGCACGGGTCTGACGGAGATCCTGAGTGGATGGAGTTCATGACTTTGCCTGTCTCGTCGTCGTTGACGTTGGACCAGGAGGTCAGGCGCAGGGTCAGGGTCACCTCTTCATAAACTTTACCAGTTTCAGGGAACCGGCAAAGAGAAAAAACAAGAAAGATCAACAGATTGAAAAACTGTGATTAATTAGCCAAATCCAGAGCCACACAACAGAATGAAAAGTTGCCAGACAGCATCTGCGCTCTAACCTTCAGCCTAAATACGTCTGCTGCCTGCCTGCCTATAATTCTCTGTCAATGGTTGACCTATCCCAGCAGTGAGTATATAAGTGGGATAGCGGTCTATTTCTCACTTCGAAACTCCATTACCTGTTTCTCCATCACTTCCAGCCAACCTTATAACCCATTCTTCTATTACATGCACGTGTAGCTGGGATCTGTAGTTTGCCCTGTCTCTTTCCCTGCATTGTCTTTTTTCTCCTCCTAGTGTCTTTGTGATCTCCCCATCATGTCATCCTGTTCAACATTCCTGAGAGTTTCATTCCGGGCCATACTCCGAGCAGGGTTGCTTTTATCCCATACCCTCATGCCAAGGTGGGCTGGTTTTGTCCCATGCCCTTGCCTTGATCCCACACTGAAACTGTTCAAAGCAAAGTATTTTTTGCCTTTTCTGCAGACAACTTCAGATGTTGTTGGACCTCATTTAATCAACTCTAATTAAAATAGGACACTGATATAGGAGGCACAGAACTATACAGGTGATACAGAGACATTTCTGACTTATCCTTATGTAATTGTATTGCCGCACAGGCTACCTGAACCAGACACTCCCGCATCATAGCACTGTTATATCCTGATGTGGAAAATGTATGCCACAAGAGATATGTAACAAAGCTGTAAAAAAATGTACAGAAAATATATATAAAAACATGAAATTAAAAGTTACACAGAGACATGATTTTAGCACCTGGAGCCCAAATCAAATGGCTCTCCATTTCTTGTTTAACTGTGTTCCGGGTGCTGCAGAATGACCGATTTATCAACAAGCTTACGCAACAAGATAATGTTTTAGACAGTGGCGTCACTAGGGTTGGTGTCACCCGGTGCGGGTAACAAATGGTGTCACCCCCTCACAACTTACCGGATGGACCAACTCACCCTCTGCCTGCACCATGTCCCCTCTGCCTGCACCATCTCTCCCTCTGTGCGCTCCATCTCACCTCCGCCTGCACCATTTCACCCCCTGCGTGCACCATCTTTCCCTCAGCCTACACCATCTCACCCTCTGCCTGCACCATCTCCCCTCTGCCTGCACTATCTCCCCTCTGGTTGCACCATCTCTCCCTGTGCCCACACCATCTCCCCTCCGCCTGCATCATCTCTCCCTCTGCCTGCACCATCTCTCCCTCTGCCTGCACCCTCTCCCCTCGTCCTGCAACATCTCTCCCTCTGTCTGCACCATCTCCCCTCCGCCTGCCCCATCTCACCCCCTGCCTGCACCATCTCTCCCTCTACCTGCACCATCTCACCCTCTGCCTGTCCCATCTCCCCTCTGCCTGCACCATCTCTCCCTTTGTCCACACTATCTCCTCTCTTCCTGCACCATCTCTCCCTCTGCCTGCACCATCTCCCCTCCGCCTGCACCATCTCTCCCTCTGTCTGCACTATCTCCCCTCCGCCTGCACCATCTCTCCCTCTGCCTGCACCATCTCCCTTCCGCCTGCACCATCTCTCTCTCTGCCTGCGCCATCTCTCCCTCTGCCTGCCCCATCTCTCCCTCTGTCTGCACCATCTCCTGTCCGCCTGCAGCATCTCCCCTCCGCCTGCACCATCTCTCCCTCTGCCTGCACCATCTCCCTCTCTGCCTGCACCATCCCTCCCCCTGCGCCCCCTCCCCCTCCTGCTGCTCTTTTAACCCTTTCCTAGTCGCCTTCTCCCCCCCCCCCCCCCCCCATGGTTTCTCCCTCACAGTTCTCGGCTTTTCTCAAAGTGACTGAAATAAACACATGAAATGTGCTATGAATTTGTGCGCGCGCCGCTGAGGATAAGTTTAAATAGACACAGAGCAGAGGTTAGCCTGTAAATGTCACCTAAACGTCTTAACACGTCTGTTACGCATTTTCATATTATATGTTTTTGAAATGGGAAAACGCATAATAAAAATAATACTTCATAACACTTTTGTATGTTAACAAGTGTAATGCTCTACTTCCTAGCACCCTCGCTGACTGAAAGTCAAATTTTACAGAATTATATAATTTCAGTGAATTATTGAAAATTAAAAAAAATAATGTATGACACCATAGATGTGCAATATACAATTTGAAACAACTGCTGAAAGAGGGTTATCATTATGACCCAATAGCTATACACATTGATTTCACCAGATCTGGTACCTTAATTGATTGCCTGGACACCACAGACATGTTCAGGGAGAAATATCCCTTCCCACGGTAATCACTTGGCTTACCAGGTCCTAGTTGTCACTGGGCATGCAGTATGCCCTGCAGTCATGCCATGGGCTCAGTATGCTGATTGATACCAATATCTGCACACATCCCCCCTGGGCACGGCCACATGGCTCAGTTCAATTGAGCCAACATTGCTAAAGATATGTAACATTTTTCATCTTAGATATGTTAACACCAGCAACACTTTGCCGACGTGAAAAACAGAAGATAGTCCCAAACAACCCCCTTGTTGATTTCACCCCTTCCTCTATGCTTCTCCTTGGCTCTCTAACATCCTGAATCCATGAGTCATCCTCATCCTCGTGGGGGAATCTACATTCAGACTGACTGCGAGTCTAATAGTGCTGCACGGCACTTTGGTAGCCGATTCCCTGTTTCCATAAATATCATGTACCAGAGTAAAATGCTGCCAGTACTGTGAAACCTAGTACGGAACTGGCTCCTGAAATCTGCGGCCTGTGCACACCCTGTAGGTCCGAGGTAACGGAGTCTGAATGAACGAACTCCGTCACTCATTCGAAAATTACCTGCTCCAGTTACCAGTATGACCCAGTAAACACATGCTAATAAGCAGGTGCAGTACAGACGTCATGGCTGGTGTCCTCCAGTGTCCCCATCGGGGTTCCCTCATCCACGACATTACTTCACTTTGGCACAAATCTGGCGAATAACGGTGGTCAGGCGGACGTACCGTCCTGCGCCAGCGACAGACTCAAAACATTAAATGACTGACCATTCTTCCCCCAGGCGCCCACTGTCAGTGATGTGTGATCCCTGCGAGCTGTTATCTATTGGCAAACATGCAAGTCGGTATGCCGGGAAAAAACAAGTATATCGGGAAAACTACGCACAGGAATGTCCTCGCGTCAGCGTCCAAGATAAACGAAGTTGCGGTGATGAGCAAAACCTGAAGGGTATGGATTGGGGGAGATCAGCTGTGTTACATACACAGCGTAACGTAGCCAGATGGTGTCACCCCAGGTGAGGGTGTCACTCGGTGCGCTCTGCACCCCCCGCACCCCCCTAGTGACGCCACTGGTTTTAGACTTCGTTAAAATTGCTTTTGTGAGAAGATTCGTTTTATGATAGACTCAAGGGCCTATTGTATGAACTGCTTCTTTGTCACAATTGTAGGTTATCATCTATTTAGATTGAGCAGCGCTCACTTTACTCTTTAAGGCATGAACGTCTTGAATAAACTATTTGGCACTGCCAAAAACTGTATAAAAAATAGCTTCTTAAATGAACTAGTCTCTTTTTTCTCAACTTTGATTTTTAGTTTTGGGACCAGAAAAGTAAAGTTAATTTTATATCGCATGCATTGGTTTCTGTTGAACTATAATCGGATCGAAAGAAAGCGAAATGAGATTGCATTGTCTTCCAGTGACCTATCTTTCTTTAGTCCTAAGAGTGGGTGAGAGAACTGTATATGTGAAGGAATTTTTTTTAATTTTCTAGTAACTTTAACATGGCCAACCAAATAATTTGTAGCTAAATAGTAGCAAATACATGGTTTTTCACCAGTCATATGTGTGTGGTTTTATTGGAATTGATGTGCACGCCACCAATTTTGGCAGAAGTGTTGTATTCTATACGTACTTCAAGGGGCTATGAGTCAGCCTCCTTCAGCCACTGGCTTCTTTTGCTTTGGTACCGTTAGCCATTGTCTTAAGACATTGACAATCACATTGTGGCTTGCCCACATGAGTGTTCTAGTCTCATTGTTTTTATATTGGCTGTTAGGGTCTTTCCTTTTCCCCCTGTTGGAATGCACAAAGATAGGGTCTTTCCTTTTCCCCCTGTTGGAATGCACAAAGATAGGGTCTTTCCTTTTCCCCCTGTTGGAATGCATAAAGAACTATTTTACACTTGAAATCAGTCATCAAGTGGTCAAGTAGTATGGCAGACAAAAGCACCTGAACATGAACACTAAAAACACTTTAGGGAAAATAATAGGTCTGGCTTTCTCAGTGCTTTGTAAAATTGTATTGTTGATGGAGCTGCTGGACTCAAAAAGCATGTGTTGCCATGTGTGTACATGTCCAGACGAACTCCTTGTAAAAAAGCAGAATGCTAACTCACAGTGAAGTTATCCAAACACTGAAGTGGACAGACCCATTGCTCCATGTTGTATGCTGTAGTGGGCAGAAGAATAATGTGAATGACACAACAACAGACCGATAGATGAAAAAGGCTGGCGGAATGCCTCTATATAAGTACGTGTGTTTTATATATAATTTTAGTACGATCAAAAGACTTGGCTAACGCCAAAGAATTGCTTTATTTTCTGTAAAATCAGTTTTCAGGTGCTTTTGTCTGCAGACTATTCGACTGGGTTTGCCTTTTGCATAGAATGTGCACACAATACAAACCTCAAACAGTTTGTCTTTGCCGATGTTTGTATATATTGCAATGCATGCTGCAGGCTAAGTGGAACTTTGCAGAGAAGAAAACAGCATCCCCGCAGGTACCATATGTGGGTATTTGTGCAATAATACAATCAGTGATATAGTTTCTCAAGTCTTGGAACAGGAGAGAGCAAGACTTTGATATCCGGAGATACTCATGCGCTGATGCCACGGATGCAGTGATTGCACATCTTTTACCAAAAAGAGGGACTGAAAAGATGAATAGGGTCACCCCAGCGTCCCAAGTGTACATGATAGATCAAATATAGGGATGACTCCTTCGTAATAAATGTATGATCTCCCCAAACTAGCTATCTCGTCAGGGAATCTCAGAGTAGTTTTATTAGAACTCTCACCCACTGGAATTACTAACTCCTTTGGTCGACATGTTGCAGCCACCCTAGTTCTCTGCTGTTCTAAGTGACTTTTATCAAGAACTCGCATAGATCCCTTGGTATCTACTTATCAAGCTGTTACAAAACATTTTTCTACTTTGCTAGGTCTCCTACCACAATCTGTGTTTCTCACTAATCACAGCCATGCCACACACTCTGTGAGCCATACTCGCATATACAAACCCTCTTCAGTCTCGCCTTAGTAGAGTATCTGTGGGTTCAAAAGAACTATATAGTGCGTTCAGTGTAATATTATCATACTTAATCACATTTAGTTGTGTCACCTTGTGAATACTGCACACTAAGACCCCCATTATTATTAATTCCTCAGTGACTGGCTTGCAAAAGCCAAATAAAAAAGGCCTTAGTGAAAATATCTTTAATTTTAGCATAGTACAATCAACATAGACCCTGCATCCTTCAAAATGAACATCAAAAAGATGTTATGGGTATAATCAGCTCTTTTTGCCTTATGAGGTTGATGGAGGCAGGAACGTCCTATTGACACACACTAGCATGTAGAAAACACAAGAAGCTATCAGTACAGGGCATCGTATGGCTCTGAAAGTTGGAGTAGCAATGAAGAACATTGGGGTAGATGTAAGGGCAAATGCAGGGGCAGGCCCTGGGGACAACCATGGAACAGTAATGGGAATTTCCCTCCGTCCACCCTCTATCAACCCTATTACCACCTCCATAGTACTATGTGTGGATGGATCCATTCCGCTTACACCCACCACCACCAAGATTCTCCTCCATTAACACACCATCTTATTTAGAGAGAAGCCAAGAACAGTCAAGAGGAAGAAGAAAAACAATCAGATACAGTTGGAGGATACTCAGCAGAGGGCACAGACATAAAGCATGGACCAAGGACACAATAGTGGGCCGAAGTACAAGCACAATCTAGTGATACATTTGACATAAAAAGGTCTAAGTAAGAAAAATTACATTTGGGATTAATTCATGCTCCTATGTGAGTTACCTGAGTGTTGTTTGGAAATTAAAATAAAATAAAAAAGAACATTTTGCTGGGACAGCTGCAGTTACAAGTAAGGGCCCAGCCACACAAAATTAAACAGGTAGAAATCCGTATCTTAAAGCAGGCTGTTACTAAGGAATATGATCATCTTGACCCTACTACGCTGGGCTCATTCCACATGTCAAGGGGAATAAAAATAGCTCTCAGTGAATTGAGAACAAACACTGAAGCTTAATAAAGCCTGCAGACAAGAGAGGTGGGTTAGTAACACAGAGAAAAATCATTACAGAAAGGAGTGCCTATAACTTTTATGTGATTAAAAAAAACTGTACGATTTTGATTAAAGACCCTGCACAAAAGCTACTTAGAGAAATAAAAGATATGGTAGATGAATCAGAAATGGGAGGCTGGATATAAAGGAATGAATCAGAATTCCTTGTTAAACACAAGCCAGTGACTCCATATTTTTGTACCCTCTCTAAGGTACATAGGAACAAGGTACCGCCCCCAGGATGCCCTGTTGTGCCGAGCATTTGTTTAGTATTGGAACAGCTCTCACAATTCAGCATTTTCTTTCTTGCAACCTCTGGTTTAAAGAACTTCCACTTATCATAAGGAGACAAAGGTTCTCTTGATCCTCCAGAAAGACATATATTTTCATCCAGGAAATAATCTTATTGGTCTAGACATAGAAAGCATTTATACCAGTCCACCTCAGGATACACTTGCAGTTCTTGAAGAACTCTTGTTCAGTGAAACACGGTAGCATTCTAACCCCAGACATTTTGCTCTGGAACAATTTTGAATACAAAGGTATCCTATACTTACAGAGCCACGAAACATGAATAGGCTCTGTCTTAAGTGTGGGGGGTCTGTATGTATATAATTTTCAATCAAGGCTATTTTCGAACAATACCCCCTAATAAGCCTACTGACAAGAATAACCTGTTAAAATATGACAGTTTCTATCCCAAGCCATAGAGACATTTTTCCCTGTGGCCAATTTTTACTTTTCTGGAGGAACTGCAGTAAACTATAGAATTTGTAAAAAAAAAAACATGCAGAGAGTCTGGAGGTTCCACTAAGAGAATGAGACTACCCCGAAAAGATTGAGTATCTCTTAAAATCAGAATCAAGAGGGCCTATTGGAATCCAGCCTTTGGTCTGTGTGACTACATATAACCCAGCCTCGTACTAGGTGAAGATCATTGATAAAAAAAGTTGCAGGCACTCAATACACGATCCCTGAAATGCAAAAACCTTTATTTTCTCACAAACGTGGTATTAGCCTAAGGTGCATTTGTTGCATATCATATGGAAGGTACAATGAATACTTCAGTCCTGGAGTCATTCAAAACATGAACAAGGGACAGAATGCACGTTAGGGCTTGTCTGGCTGCTCATCCACATCAAGTGCTTGGTCACTCAAGACGACCTTACATTATCACGTGTAAAGGCACAGAAACTACTGAGCTCTTCTTGTTAAATATGACTGATGTCTCATGCTCTAAACCCATCTCGCCCCAGAAATAAACACGTGTTTTAAAGCACTTTACTTGATTTTGACCAGATTCTAGAATGTCTGAGCATTTTTGGGGAGTTAAAAATTCATTTTCAGTTCTTAAGAAAACACATAATCATTTTCGCTTTGAGGAGCAAAGGATGGAGGATTAAATTGAGACCCATTTAGAATAAGGAGGAACATGCAATGCCCCATATAAGAATCAAGTAACTTTACAATGGAGATGAAAGTACTAGTGCAGCCTTACAATCACTTTGGCTCATAGACAGCAATTCCATTTATTCTACCATTTTCAAAAGTTTTCTTAATAATCTTAAAGGGTTGCTAAGAACGATGCAAAACTTAAACAATGCACTTATATAGCAAAGCATGTGTACTAAGATATACTTCTGCTGGATGCATTCCTATCAATTGAGGGCCAGTTAGTTGTTCAAGGTAGGTTTTCAGGAGCTTACATGCACTCTTCCCTAAACTATCCTAATGCTGTACATATTGCCACCTCACAGCAGTAAACCAGCTAGTACATCATGCACTAGATTTATTTTCAGTTGTTTTGATCAATTTTAGTGCTCTGTAACACTAATAACTAACATAACAATATAGCTCAGCCACAATCAGAACCCTCAGTCGAGAAATTACCAGCATATTTCACAGGACAACAATGAAACCAGAGGCCAAGCCTAATGTTTTATGGGCTCAAACGTATTCATCCGATCCATTGTCACAACTGTAGACCTAAAGGGTAAACCTGATCCAGCCATTTTTCCCAAAGCTTTAGGGGCAGCCCCCGGCTTTATAATCTGTCTCCTTGGTCTCTGCACAGATATCCATACCTTTGTACCATTTCTCTATAGGTGGGGTGGAGGGAGATCTTCAATATCTTGCTATATGTAAATGTAAATGTAAATGTAGGTGTACTTATATAGCGCAAACCAGTCACCCAAAGGGCATCCTGGCGCTTGCTTAGGGAACCCGTCCTGGTATTCCCCTGTGAGAAACCCCGGCAGGGTGTCCACAAGGTGAAAGCCAGGCATCCCGCCGCGAGGGGCCGTAGTGGAGATTAAGCAAGCTATTGCCCAGAGTTGCAGAGTGTGACCCCGTGATTCGAGTAGGCACCGGAGCGAAAATTGTCGAGTCCGTGGAATTTTTGAGCCCGAGACCCGCCGAGGCAGGGAAACGAACCCTGGTCCGCGGTCGATCTCAGCTTCCGGGTCTGCCGCCTCTAACCACTGAGCCACGCTTCTCCAATTATATCTCTCTTGGCAACTAAGAGACCAGTGAAAGCCAGTCTTCCCAAAGTCCAGTCTCCCCCTCATCAGTCATTATCTCAAGCAGGGTGATTCGGGGATCAGTGGCAAGTGACCTCTCACAGGCTTGTGCCAGTACATTGTGTATTCTAGACCAGCACACCTGGATCATGGGCATCCCACACTATGTGAGAGAAACTACTCGCAGTCAAGGGTCGACAAAGACATAAATCATCCTTACTTTTATCCAGATGGCGTATGATATATCCTGTGAAATCACTTAAATTATAGTAAATATAGATGGCTGATATGACCAGCTGACTGGCAGCTATCTTAGCCTCTGCCTAATTGCTGTCCTCTAGGGGGGCAGGTCTCTTTCCCACTAATCTTGGATAGAGTGGAAGGGTTCCAGGGTATTTCCAACCAGCGACCTGTAGGTACAGGAAATACCCTTATTCTTTAATTTGCCTAAGACCAATTTAGATTCAAGGGGGTTGAATTTGGGAATTGTGGACAATTTGGCCTTGTATTTTTTCATGGCAAGCCAGAGTTGTAGGTATCTAAAAATCTGTGTTATGCAACTCAAACTCTGTCCGTATTTGCTCAAAGGATTTTATATGACTAGACTCCGATACATCACCCACCTAAAAGATCCCAATGGTATCTCACACCCTAAACCCAGTAAGTTGGGCTACTGGCGCAATCTTACCATGGCATAAGAGTGTTATCCTTCTCTGTTATCTGCTTGTGCCAGCCCATCATCTTAAATGCTCGGTGTCAGTTGTCTATCAGAAGCCTCAAGACCAATGGAAGGCCCGGGGTGATCCTATCACCATACATTTGTGTCAATAGATGAGGAATACGCAGGGTTTCCATCTCAAGACAAATAACGAAGTACTCACTGTCAGCAACGAGCCAATCATGTATTGGTATTAATTGGGTGGCCCAATAGTAAAGCTTAATGTCAGAAATTCCCAGGCCCCAGGTTATGCACACACTTAATGAACACCCTCGACTATAAACATACCGTCTCCTTTTTGACTATATAAAAATAACCTAAGGATTCGTACATTCTGTCTTTGTTAGTTGATGCATGTTTGTTATCACACAACTGTCACTACATGCTTTTTCACTTAAATGCGAGCACTAGATCTTGTTTTATATTTTCGGATTGATATACTTCAAATATTCCGCAATATAAAATACACAATTAATAAATCAATTGCAGTCTAAATACTGTTTTTGTGCCTACTTCTATATGTGCCTTTAGTGGATTAACGAAGTGTCTGGTAAAAATGCTTATAGACCAAACTTTCTTTTGTCTACATGATTTATTATCCATAATCAACCACCGTCTTACAATTACTTTTATTTTTCTAGGTTCTCTAAAATATTTGGGGTCTCCCTTGTTATAAAATATATATATAAATACCTTTCTAAAAGTGGTATTTTCAAAATTGTAATGAAAAATCCGACTTGACCAATAAAGACGGTTTATCATTGCAATTTCATAATCCTATGATAACCTACCTGCTCCCAATAAGGAATTACAGCGTATTAAATGTAATAAGAAATCCCCAATGTTATCATATGGGAGGGGTAGGCCTCACAGTAGCGAAAAACAAATTTAGGAGTTTTTCACTACCAGGACATTTAAAACCTAAAGATACACGTCCATCCTTTTAATTACACAACACCCTGCCCTATGGGCTACCTGTGGTCTACCTTATGGATGATGTATATCTAATAAAAGGAGAGTTTAAGGCTTGGCAAGGGATTTAAGTGCCAAGTAGACTTGGCAGTTCTTTGCACAAGATGCCACAGGACTTACACCCATGACTGGACTATAAGTCATTTAAGATGCTCTCTTTATTAACACCCAGAATGTCTTTGTGTTCTGCTATCTTGTTTAGTTGAGTTCTGTTCAATTGAACCATGTACTCCTGTTGTGGTATACTTTACATTGCAATGGGCGTTTGGTATGAATGGCCGACTAGATCCGCAATGCTCGCAATACGTATTACGATCAAAACTTAATCAAAATTTGTAAAAATCAAAAGGTTGACATGGCATTTCAAAACTGCATTCAGGCAACAATGGTAGATCTGGGACATGTTTTGAAGTGCTTCTTAAGTGTGCGGCACAATAGGTGCCGCAGGCCTATTAGTAGCATTTAATTTATAGGCCCTGGGTATATGGTATACCACTCTACAAGGGACTTATTTTTAAATTAAATATGACAATTAGGTACATACCAATCAAACCATGTTTAGGGGAGTGAGCACAAACACTTTAGCACTGGTTGGCAGTGGTAAAGTGCACAGTCATAAAAAACGAATTCCAGCAAAATTGGAGGCAAGTAGGCAAAAAATTTAGAGAAAGGCCACCCTAAGGCTGACTGGTCTAACAAGGAATATTTGTAGTTTTTGAATAAGCATTTGCAGATGCTTCCCTTCTTTGCAGTCTTAGTCAATAGCAATATTTGTAGTTTCGCCTTTCTATGCAAACCCGCCAGAACCAAGAAATAATTTTGCTACCAGTAGCAAAATAAGTAGTCCTTCCATGAGATGGCACTGAATCAATCAGTAAAGGCCAGAATAACCTTTCCCTATTTTTAGAAATAAGGTTTGTTTTGATTTATGTGCCAGCCATACAAAACACATGAGTTATGGGATCTGTAATAGCATTCATAAATATTTGCCAGTTTTACATTTATAATTCTGCTTGTGTGTAGCAGTCATAGTAGTGAATATTAGCCATCACCAGCACCCTAAATATATAAAGTCCAGCTACATTGGAGGATAAATGCACTTGAATACACCTTCTTACCTGGCCAGTCTACTCAATATCTTAGGTGGACGAAGGAGATTTAGCAAAAGTAATGGCTTATTTGTAGCCGCATCCCAATTCCATACAGCCCAAACCCAACAGCATTGATTTTTCGGAGCTGCATCTTCTTTATGGATTTTGCTTAGTGGAAGTGAGAGTCACACCTTTTTTCTCGTTGCTCAGATGGCACTTGGTTGCTCATTTATTTTGATTATCCCTGAAAAAGAAGAACTGATGTTATCCTGCCAAACACTGGCCTCTGCCTTCTGTAGCAACATGTTTGTAAGAAATTAGGTTATTGATTGAGGGGGTGAAGCTCCCCTCAGGCTGCAACAACTCTTGTCAGGGTAAATCACAATAGTCTCTAAATTAACCGGTGCTTAACCCCCTGGTAGCCTGGTACAAACGCAGACAGGGTTAACTTAGAGGCAATGTGTAAAGTATTTATGCAGCACTCAAACAATAATAAAGTGAAAAAACAAAAGATGACAAATCCCAAACGAATTTAAAAGATAGACTACATTTTAATAAATAAAATGATACCTTTTTTTCTTTCTTCAAAATGTAAGTTTATTTCGACCATTGTCCTTAAACAGATAAAAACATCATAAAAACAATAATTTTCCCATAACATTTTTTAAAACAATGTATAACTTATATCTTGTTAAAATAGATCACGGGGGCGTGGTTTAGTGGGCAATGATGGTGGACGCAGCTTGCTAGAGCTCCCACCGGCCCGACCTTTATCCGGCAATTTATCCTGGCTCCTGAGCCCACTTCGTAGCCCACACCGACGGTGATAGTGGCGGAGAGCAGGAGGTGTTATCCGGTGCACTTTTCGGTGCTCCCGGATCCTTTACAGCCACGACAGCAGCAGCGGCAGTTTGCGGCCTAGTCCCTGAAGAGAAGCCGGGACCTCGATTTTGACGCCTCCCGGTCGGAGGGTCTTCGCGCCGGCCGGCTGGGCCAACACTTCTCCTGGGCCTGCGGCCCCCCCTTGGAGGCGGAACAGTAGCTATATCCGCGGACCTGCCCTTAGTAGTGGGGGCGCCGGCCTGGACAGAGGGAAAGGCCGGAGGGCTCTGCGGCCTACATCGGGGCCGAGAGACCGGGACCTCGAGTTTCGAGACTCCCGGCTGCGAGGGCAAGAGTATTGCGGTGGCTGAGGAGTCGACTGGAGCGGCTGAGAACGCGGTGCCCCCCGTAGCGAGCGCCTTCCCGGGAGTCTGGTGTGCTCCCCTGCCTCGGACGAGTGTGGGGATCGATCCTGAGTGGACCCGGTGGCGGCGCCTGGTGAGACCATATATTTGTCGGTGACTCTGAGTGGCAACAGGGAACACCTGCGACCGGCCCACGTAACGCCGGTGAGTGCCCGTGACTGTTGGCCAGTGGTGCGGGGGGGTTCCTCCGCAGGGTGCTAGTGGCTGATCACTGCGTGGCCTGGTGTGAATCCACGGCCCCCCCCCTTGTGACTAGGGGTTTGGAGCAGAGCCATCGCGGAGCGGAGACTGGGCCAGGCTGGGACGCCGTGGTGCTCCTTCATCTTGGGAACAGCCTCGTGGACCCCGATGCCCCCCCTGGCAGCGGACGGCGCTAGCGCGGAGGACTTGTGGACCTGAGGTTCCTCGTGTGGTGTACTCTCGCTTACATTTGGAGGTGCAGGGGGTCGGCACCGACACTATCCACTGTTACTCTGACATCAGTTGGACCCAGGTGTACTGCGACCATGACCAGAGGTGGGGGTGGCAGCGGATCCGCCAAGCAGGGGACCCTAGACAAGTTTACGGGGCCAAGTGGGGCGCCTGGTGCCTCGGGCGAAGGCCACGGACTGGGCCCTGACAATGCAGCACTTATGGCGGCGATTACCCAGTCCAGAGACATGCTGGACGCCAAGATTGGGGCAGTCGGCGCGGATGTGACCCTACTGCGTCAGGACCTGCGGAACGCTGTGGTGCGTATTACTGAGGCGGAATCCAGGATATCGGTGGTGGAGGACGACGTTGGGACCCTGAAGCGGAAAATGGCGGCAATGGAAAATGTCCAGAGGGGCCTTGCGCTCCGCGTGGAAGATGCTGAAGGGCGGGCGCTCAGAAACAACCTTCGCTTCGCTTCGCGTGGGGTTTCCGGAAGGCTGCGAGAAGGGGAGCATGGAACTGTTCTTGTCCCAATGGTTGGAGTCCTGGCTTCCCCCAGACGTTCTGTCACGGTGCTTTGTCATTGAGCGCGCACATAGAGCCCTGACGCAGAAGCCGCCGGTGGGGGAGTGGCCCAGGCCGGTGATTGCGAGGATTCTGAATTTCCACGACAGGGACACTATCCTGCGGGAGGCGAGGACCAAAGACTCCCTTCTCTTTGAAAATCACAAGATAATGATCTTTCCGGACTACACCAGGATAGTGCAACAACAACATCACTCGTTCATTGCCGCCAAGGCAAAACTGCGTGGTCTGAAGATCCAGTACTCCCTCCTTTATCCAGCCCGCCTGCGGGTAACCTTTCAGTCGCGGACTCACTTCTTTGATACTCCGGAAGACGTCTTTAAGTGGACGGATGAGACAGTGAGGGTCCGGCCACATGCCCAGCCGGGACTGAACCCGGGTCGCTCGAGGGACCCGTCGCCGGCGCGGGAGGGTTCCACTGCCAAGAACAGGAGACATGGGAGGTCAAGGTCGCGAAAACGCTCCCCTTCACGTGGTGGGAAACGAGATGGCGCACCCACCGACTCTGACCACTCTGGCAAGGACGGAGGTGCCACAGGGGACTGAATCTGCTCGGGATCAGTACAGGCTCCGGCTGGGTGATGGTTTTCCTGTGTTCGTTTGGACTGTGGCTTGCTACCTGACTGCATAATCGCTGCTTGCTCTCCTTTATCACTATTGGGACAAAGTGGGGCGGTGGGGGGGGGGTTCAGGTAGCTCTTCTGCAGGGGCTTTGCCTCCTACTCCAGTGGGAGATGCTAGGGGGGGAGTTGGTTGGCTGGGTGGGTAGTTGGGACTGTTGAGGGAGGGGTTCTTGGGGATCCATTGGAGTGGGTGGCCGCTGACCTCCCGTTGGGGGTTAGGGTGCTCCTGCACCGCGACAGGTACTTCAATGTTGTTAAGGTATAGGGGAGGGGGGGGGGCGGTTTGCTGGGAGTTGGGTCGGGGATGGGTTTGGGGGTTGGGGGAGGGGGGTACACGGTGTTTGGGTCCACAGGGGTAACTTGTTCACACACGATGGTCCACCAGGTTCGATTTATGTACTACGGGCAATTGCGCTCTCCTACGCCCGGGCAGTTTCGCCCCCTTCCTTTTGATGGCGGCTAGGGGTCCTGCCTCGGAGCTCCCCAGAGCTACACTGAAAATTGTGAGTTGGAACGTGAGGGGTATGCTCAATAAAATTAAAAGAGGGGCTGTACTGCGACAGGGGAAAAGGGAAAAGGCTGATATTCTACTGCTACAAGAGACTCATCTCCTTTGTACGAAGACTTTGAGTCTACAACGATATGGTTATCATCAGGTGTACCATGCAGGGTTTGCCCGGGGATCTCGGGGGGTGGCGGTCTTGGTCCACCGGAGGGTATCCTATACCCATTCTTCGCAGTGGATTGATGCCCAGGGCAGGTATGTCTTTATCAAAGGACTGATTGGCGAAGAACAAGTGGTGTTTGGTAGTGTGTATGCTCCCCCCCCCTTGCAATGGTCTCTGGCGGAGAAGCTGTTTGCGGTCTGGGCAGAGGTGCCGGACGTCTTGTCAGTGATAGGTGGCGACTGGAACTATGTAATGGATGGATCTGCGGATCGCTACAGGCCTGATGGCGGGCAACTGGCGGTTGCCCCTACGAAACTGAGTGAGATGGTGAGAGGTATGGGATGGATGGATGCCTGGCGCTGCCAACACCCGCACAGTAGGGAATTTACTTATGTGTCTGCGGTCCATCGTTCATTCTCGCGGTTGGACTACTTGTTTGTCCCATGCGCCGCCGTCGGAAGGGTAGCGTCGACCGCCATTCTGCCCCGGGGGCATTCTGATCATTCCCCCGTTACGATCGATATCCTCCTTGACAGGCGGCGACAGCCGTTTCGATGGCGCCTCTCTACATGCCATCTGCTCCGAGATGACTACCAGTCCCACATGCGTGAGGCCATTGCTCACTACTGGGAGGAGAATGAGGGGCCGGACTCGGACGTGGTGACCCTCTGGGAGGCCATGAAGCCGACACTCGGAGGAGTAGACATAGCCTGGTGTGCGAGGGTCCGTAGGACTCGAAAGGAGGAACTGGAGAAGGCGGAAGATCGCGTCCGCACTCTGGAGGCACGCTCTACAGAGACAGGGGCAGAGGAAGATACGCGGCGGCTCCTGCAGGCGCAGACTGATTCTGCTTCCCTATTGCTTGAGGAGCCACGCCATACATGGCTCACAACGCAGAGTAGAATATACCAATGGGGGGACAAATCCAGCTCTATGCTGTACAGGTTGTGCCAGAGCGCGTTCCAGGCTCAGACGCTGCCGGCGCTGAAAGATGAGGCCGGGACCCCCATAACCGATCCAGGGACTATAGCTGCCAGCTTTGCGCGCTACTATGAGGCGCAATACGCCCCCAGAGACTCCCTTCCTGCGGAGGCCGTAGACAAATTCCTGGCGGATCTCCTGCCGCGGGGGATCTCCGATGAGGAGCGTGATGGTCTGGAGCTTCCTTTGTCCGCGGAGGAACTGGGCAAAGCGTTGGGCGAGCTGAATGCCGGGAAGGCCCCTGGGCCGAACGGCTTCCCGTGCGAGTTTCTACGACAATTTCACCTCCAGTTAGGGCCCCATTTCAAGAAGGCATTGGATGCTGCCGGGGAACGTGGTCAGCTGCCGTCAGATTGGAGGAATCGAAAGGAGGAACTGGAGAAGGCGGAAGATCGCGTCCGCACTCTGGAGGCACGCTCTACAGAGACAGGGGCAGAGGAAGATACGCGGCGGCTCCTGCAGGCGCAGACTGATTCTGCTTCCCTATTGCTTGAGGAGTCGCGCCATACATGGCTCGCAACGCAGAGTAGAATATACCAATGGGGGGACAAATCCAGCTTTATGCTGTACAGGTTGTGCCAGAGCGCGTTCCAGGCTCAGACGCTGTCGGCGCTGAAAGATGAGGCCGGGACCCCCATAACCGATCCAGGGACTATAGCTGCCAGCTTTGCGCGCTACTATGAGGCGCAATACGCCCCCAGAGACTCCCTTCCTGCGGAGGCCGTAGACAAATTCCTGGCGGATCTCCCGCCGCGGGGGATCTCCGATGAGGAGCGTGATGGTCTGGAGCTTCCTTTGTCCGCGGAGGAACTGGGCAAAGCGTTTGGCGAGCTGAATGCCGGGAAGGCCCCTGGGCCGAACGGCTTCCCGTGCGAGTTTCTACGACAATTTCACCTCTAGTTAGAGCCCCATTTCAAGAAGGCATTGGATGCTGCCGGGGAACGTGGTCAGCTGCCGTCAGATTGGAGGCATGCCGAGATAGTGGTGTTCTGTAAGCCGGGGAGACCGCCAGATAGACACGAATCATACCGCCCTATCTCTCTCCTGAACATCGAGGCGAAGATACTGGCGAAGGCGCTAGCCAATCGCCTCCTGCCTCTTATTACCGCTCTGGTCCACCCGGACCAAGCTGGTTTTATGCCACACAGGGCCACTAGACACAACATTAGGCGGGTCCAAGTGGCTCTGGAGATGATGAAAGCCACTGGCTCCCAGGCGGCGCTCCTATTGGCTGACATCGATCGAGCCTTCGACTCGCTGAGTTGGATGTACTTACAGGCACTCCTTCCCCGTTTGAATCTCGGCCCTCGATTCCTCTCGTATGTGCGGCTGCTATATACCGGCCTGACGGCGTCCGTGCGGGTGGCGGGTGCGATTTCAGACGCCTTTCCTATCGGGCGAGGCACCCGACAGGGATGCCCGCTCTCGCCATACTTATTCGCTCTCGCAATGGAACCCCTTGCGGCGTGGGTGCGAATAGATGCACAGATGAAGGGGTTCGAATGGGAGGCTGGGCCGTCAGACCGCTTCGCGCTCTATGCGGACAACGTACTGTTCTTTCTTACGGACCTTGACAGGTCAGGCCCCAGAGTCCTTGAGATAATGAGAGTGTTTGGTGAAGTATCAGGGCTGAATCTCAATGTGAGGAAGTCTGTTTTGTGGACCCTAGGCAGCGGGGTGGCTCTTGGTGCCTGGGCGTCAGCCCTACAAAAGGCGACGGGAGGCCTTAAGTACCTGGGGGTGTTTTTGACTGACATCCCTGGAGTCTCGTGGGAGCGTAATATTGTTCCGGTTTGGGACAGAGTCAGATCGGACATGAAGACATGGTCCCGCATGCCCTTGAACCTCTATGGCCGGTCTGCCATCTTCAAGATGGTCGCTCTTCCTCGTCTGCTCTACCAACTGCAGAATCATCCCTATCCTATCTTGCCACAATGGTTCCGCCAAGTTGATTCGGCACTGGGCCGTTTCCTCTGGGCTGGGGGGGGCGGTGCGTGTGGCCCTTCGCACCTGCTTCCTCTCTACATACTGCGGTGGCCTGGCGTCCTCGGACATCCTTTCCTACTATCAGGCGTCCCATCTCGTGATACTTAACGAATGGTGGTATGGAGATCGGGGCGATCCGACATACGCTCTGGAAAGATATCTAATGGAACCCGATACCTTGCATACGCTACTATACTCGGCCGGGAAAAGAAAGAAGCTCCCGGTGGTTACTCAGACTGTCTTTCAGGTCTGGCGTCGGGCACTTGGTCGCATGGGGTGGTGGAATAGGCTGACTGGGGAGACCCCGCTGTGGCAGAATGGCCACCTACCGGCCTTGTCGACCCTGCCGGGGTTTCGCGGCTGGGACTTGATAGGGATCTCGGCGTTGGGGCATGTTATGAGGGGCACGACCCTTAAATCCTTCCAGGAGTTGAGGGATGAGTATGATATGCCGAGTTCCCAGTTCTTCAAATACCTGCAGTTCCGCCATGCTATCTCCCCCGCCCTGGAGGGGTTGGCCTCCCTGCCAGAATTCAGTCCCATAGAGGCTAAATTGTTCATGGGAGAATTGAGGGAGAAAAAAATCTTGTGCGTATACCAATCCCTTGTCACCCACTGTGCGCCCTCCCTAGATGGCCTTCGGTCCAAATGGGAGAGAGACGTTGGTGAAATAGATGAGGAGGGATGGAGGGAGGCTCTTGCGGCTCCGAGGGAGGCGGCCGTCGCCGTGCGGCTGCGTTTTATCCAATTTAAATACTTACACAGGGCTTACTACACGAGAGAGAGACTGTGGCGGGCTGGCTTGATTGCCTCCCCCGACTGTCTGAGGTGTGGTAGGGAAATGGGTACGTTCCTGCATACTGTGTGGACCTGTGGGGCAATGGTACGATATTGGAAGCGTATTTGGGACTGCTTGGATAAGGTTCTGGGCTGGCAGCTCCCGCGTACGTCGCAGCTGGGTCTTCTGCATGTCTTGGAGCAAGTGGGCGGTAACATCTATAAGAGGCATCTCTTGCTCCTGGGCCTTACAGTTGCCAAGCGGGATGTGGCCCGTGCCTGGAAAAAGCCTGGGGCTCCCCCGATTGAGGTCTGGAAAAGGGGCATGGACTATTGTATGGGCCTAGAACGCCCTGTGTTTGAGACCCGTGGCTGCCCCAGAAAACACTATAAAATCTGGAAGAGGTGGGCAGAATACAGGGGGTTGTGGCTGGAGCCGCCGCCGCAGCAGGATACAATAGCGGATCAACTGTCATAAGTGCCGGGAAAGGAGTGCGAGCGCATTAACATCTCTGTGCAGATTACTATGTTTAAATCCTGGTGACCTTCGTGAACGGGGTGGGGGCGGGAACCGGGTGGGGGGTTGTTACGGGATTGGAGGGGGGATCCGGGTAGTTAATGTCACTATTTTATCCTGCTTTTTGTGCTGATTGCTGCAACTGTGATTCATGATTATTTGCTTACAGCCTCTCCAGTGCCTGAAGTGCTGTAGATATTTCTGCAATCTTTTTTTGAAATGCCAATAAAATCTGGTTTTGAAAAAAAAAGAAATAGATCACACGCGACATAGACTACTAACATTTAAAGTTTTGTTTACCTTTTCGCATAAATCTCCCCAAGGCACAAGCAATATCTAAACTCATCATTTCTGTTAGGAGAGCACTTGCAGAACTCTATTATGACCCTGTCCCTGTCCTCAGGTAGGTCGCCCCCCCCAGCCGCCACACGGTCCTCCTGTGACGCTGCCCCCGCTGTCGCCTCTGCCGCTGCCGCGTGTGTCCCCCTGCTGCTCACTGTTTTACTTGTGTTACTGTATTTTGTTTTTGCATTCTGTGATTCCTTGATTGTTCCTTGTTCCCCCTTTGCCTTCTGTGCCCCCTTGTGCCCCGTTTCGCCGCCCGTGCCCAGTCCCCTACTCCCCTACTCCCCCGGTCCCCTCTGTGCCCTCTCCCCGCCGCTGCATCCCTGCGTCCCCGCCCCCCGCCGTTCCCATATGCTGCCACACTCCCACCTCCCAGCTGCCCCTCCCTCCCACAGCTCCTCTTATGTAAGCCGCGAAGCGGCCGCGCCGAAGGCACGCCAAGGGCAAGCCCGTCAATGCCTGTCCATGCCTGGACCGCGCCCAGCGCCAGAACCACTGGCCCCCACCGGAGCCAGGGAACTCGATTGAGATACGACTCCTCCCCCCTCAACGCACTCAACACTGGACGTCAACCCGCCTGCTACAGAGCAACCCCGAAGCGAACCCAGGGACCCTTCACCTGTCAAGCCTGCAAATTCACCTGCCTCCGAACCTGCAGACCTCCCACCCGACCTAACATCAACAACAACCACCTCAAGTTCATACTCCTCAACACCCGCTCCGTCCACAAGCACGCCATCGAACTCTGGGACCTCCTCGACACAACAGCTCCAGACGTCACATTCCTCACGGAAACCTGGATGAACGCCTCCTCGGCCCCAGACATCGCCATAGCCATCCCGGACGGCTACAAGATCACCCGGAAGGACCGCGTCAACCAAATCAGAGGAGGAATCGCCATCATCTACAGGAACACCATCAACATCACGACCAACGACGAAGACACGCTCTCTGCCGCCGAACACCTACACTTCCAGATTCACACCGACCCCAAGACCACCCTTAGAGGAACACTCATCTACAGACCCCCGGGCCCGCGCACACAATTCAGCGAAACCATCGCCGACTTCATCAGCCCGCACGCCCTAGCCTCACCAGAATACATCCTCCTAGGGGACCTGAACTTCCACCTGGAGAAGAACAACGACAACAACACAACCACCATGCTCGACAACCTCGACAACCTCGGACTCAAGCAGCTGGTGAACACCCCCACCCACCTAGCTGGCCTCACCCTCGACCCCATCTTCACCGCCAGCAACCACGTCTCCTTCAGCCACTCCACCGGGCTACACTGGACCGACCACAGATGCATCCACTTCACCTTCAAAAAGACTACATCCCACCTCCGCACGCAACAAATTCCCCGCAGATGCTGGAGCAAAATCACCACAGACCAGCTCCTCTCATCACTGAGCCAGAACCCGCCAGCCGACACAGCGGACACCAGCAATGCAGCCCGCAACCTCACACAGTGGATCACCAATTGCGCCGAGGACCTCGCTCCACTGAAGAAACCCCAAGGCGAGTCCCGCAACAGGAAATCCTCATGGTTCACCGCCCCCTCAAAAACTCAAGGAAATCCTGCCGAACCCTCGAAAAAACCTGGCGACACAATCAGACCACCGAAAACATGACTTCCCTCAAGAACGACACTAGTAAACACCACCAGCTGATCCGCACCACCAAAAGGGCATTGTTCAAAGAGCGGCTAGACAGCAACACCCACAAGAGCAAGGAACTCTTCAGCATCGTCAAAGAGCTCTCCAAACCCACTGCCAGCAACAACGACATCACACCATCACAAGACCTCTGCAACTCCCTAGCCACGTTCTTCCATCGCAAAAGCAGAGACATACACGACAGCTTCGGACCCCAGACTCCGCCTCCAGCCACCGAACCACCGACCACCACCACCATCCTCAGCGCCTGGACCCCCATCAGCACTGAAGACACCACCCACGTCATGAACACCATCCACTCTTGCTTCCCCTCTGACCCTTGCCCCCACCACATCTTCAACAAAGCCGACATTATCATCGCACCCCACCTCCGGAACATCATAAACAACTCCTTCACGTCAGCCACCTTCCCTGAGATCTGGAAGCACGCAGAAATCAATGCCCTTCTGAAGAAACCCACAGCGGACCCCAAAGACCTCCAGAAATTCCGCCCCATCTCTCTTCTTCCCTTCCTGGCTAAAGTCATCGAGAAGACCGTCAATAAACAGCTGACTGCTTTCCTCGAGGCAAACAACTCGCTCGACCCGTTCCAGTCTGGCTTTTGAACCAACCATAGCACCGAGACCGCCCTCATCGCAGTCACCGATGACATCAGGACCCTGATGGACAACAGAGAAACAACTGCTCTCATCCTCCTAGACCTCTCGGCTGCCTTCGACACCGTATGCCACCGCACCCTGATAACCCGCCTCTTCAACACAGGGATCCAAGGAAAGGCCCTGGACTGGATCACCGACAGAACCCAGAGAGTCCGCCTACCTCCTTTCCGCGCAGCGGCCACCGAGATCATCTGCGGCGTACTCCAAGGCTCCTCGCTCAGCCCGACCCTCTTCAATATCTACATGAGCCCCCTCGCCGCCATCGCACGCAAACACAACATCAACATCATCTCCTACGACACCCAACTGATACTCTCCCTCACCAAAGACCCAGCCACCGCCAAAACCAACCTCCAGGAAGGAATGAAAGACGTCGCAGAATGGATGAAACTCAGTCGCCTGAAATTGAACTCAGACAAGACGGAGGTCGTCATCCTCGGACAATCCACGTCCGCCTGGGATGACTCCTGGTGGCCCACAGCTCTGGGCTCAGCACCAAAACCCACGGACCACGCACACAACCTGAGATTCATCCTCGCTCCTCCCTCACAATGACCAAGCAAGTCAATGCCGTCTCGTCATCTTGCTTCAACACCCTGCGCATGCTCCAGAGGATCTTTCGGTGGATCCCCACCGAGACCAGAAAAATCGTCACCCAGGCCCTCGTCACAGGACGACTGGACTACGGAAACGCCCTATACGCAGGAACCACAACCAAACTTCAGAAACGACTCCAGCAAATACAGAACGCCTCCGCACGACTCATCCTCGACATCCCCTGCCACAGCCACATATCCGCCCACCTGAGAAACCTGCACTGGCTCCCCGTCACCAAGAGGATCATGTTCAGGCTCCTCACCTACGAACACAAAGCACTCCACTACGTTGGCCCCGAATACCTCAACAACCGCCTCTCGTTCTACACCCCCACCCGCCAGCTACGTTCTGCCAGGTTCGCCCTCGCAACCGTCCCACGGATCCGCAGAACCACCACCGGAGGAAGATCATTCTCCTACCTGGCAGCAAAAACATGGAACTCCCTCCCCGCACACCTACGACTGACCGAGGACCATCTTACCTTCAGGAAACACCTCAAGACCTGGCTTTTCGAGCAGTAGCGACACCCCCCTCCCTCCAGCGCTTTGAGACCCTCACGGGTTAGTAGCATGCTCTATAAATGTACTGATTGATTGATTGATTGATTGATTATGTATACTGTATTTTTAAAAATGGGGCGTAAGATCTCTTTCCGTCGTTCTAAAAACTTTGGACAGTCCAATAAAATATGCATCATATCACATGAAGTTCCCAGTATACATTTACAATTCCCAATGCTATCTATCGTCTCTTTTATTACTCTCAGGTTACAATAGCAAGGATTCAATCCAATTCTTAACCTTAGGACTTCTCTTCTCAGCCATCTATTTGGTAGTCTATCGATGAATGGAAAATGTACATCTTTTTGCCAGGATTGGGTCATAAACTTTACCGACTTTTTCATCGCCAGGTAATCTTGGTCCTCTGCTCGGGATACTTCATTTTCAACTTTCCTAAGAGCCCTCCTCGCAATCTCCATTTGTAGAGTCACGGGGCTTACCGCCAGTCTCAGCAATTTACCAACTAACCTGAGGGAATTTCTTACCCCTTTAGCCCATGCTAGTTCACTCATCATGGCTTCCCTCCTACACCATTGCGAGACTTTATGATCCTCCACAAGGCCCAGGCGCTGCCAGAATCTAACTAAGGCCATACAAACTGTTATCTTCCATGAGGTTACACCTGTTTCTAATCTATCAGCTTGCACCATTGAGCATTTAGGAAGTGAAAATAGATTTTTCAAAACTTTTCCCTCCTCAGCGTCCCAACTATGTTTACCGCCTAAAAACAATAATTCGGCCTCATATAAGCATTGCGGAGGGACCATAGCTAAATATGCCTTTAAAACCGGCCTTTCAGATTTTTCACCGTAGATTCCGTTAAATTTCTTTAGGCCGTTTATCAAGGCTGATGACCTTATTTTTAATGCGTCAAGGTGGGTGGTCCATTTCAGATTTTTCTGAAACCACATGCCCAGATACCTATATTCCTCTACTATTTCCAGCTTCACCGAACCTAAAAAACAGTTATACCTTATTTCCCTTCGGCAAAACATAAAATCTTTGTTTTATCCATGTTTACTACTAACTTTTTATATCTACAGTACTCATTAAAATTATTCAACTTTCTCTGTAACCGATCTCTGTTCGGTCAAAAATCACCAAATCGTCAGCGTATAAAAGACATGCTATATGTTTCCCATTTATCTTAGGACTTGCTCCCCTTGCTCCATCTAAAATTGAGGGCAAGTCTGCTATAAAAAGTGAAAAAAGTGGGGGGGCCAAGACACACCCTTGTCTCAGCCCATTTCCAATTTGAATTTTTCTAGAGATATTCCCATCTGTGTATAAAATAATCCATGCCCAGTTTGCAGAGTGCAAGAGTTGTATTAGGCTCAACAAATCTCTAGGGATATCGTAACCATTCAATGTCTCCCACAACTTCCCACGGTCCACCAAATCAAATGCCGCACGGAAGTCCACGAAGCAACAGCACAACCTACCATTCTGCTCCATGGACTTCCTAGCAATGGACCATAATGCGAAACAGTGGTCGACCGTTGAATGGCCCTCCTTAAACCCCTCCCTGTTCTGGAGGTACAACCTGATTCTTCTCTGACCATTCCTTTAGTCTTTCCAGAATCAATTTGTCAAATAATTTTTCCCCTATATCCAATAATAAGGGGGGAATTAAGGTTACCTTTTTTATGTATAGGCCTTATAATTGCGCCTCTCCAGTTTTCGGGGATTTGGCCTAAGGTAAGTATCCCCTGGAACATTTTTGAAAAGAAAAGAGCCCACCACTCCGACCTCTTTTTTATCAGCACTGCAGGGAGATTGTCTGGGCCAGCTGCACGAGTCCAATTTAGATTAGAAATAATTTTTGGGACATTAGCAACAGAAAAATGATCCTCCATTTCTTTACTAACACCAGCCCATACTATTACATTTAGATCTTCAGTTTCTTTCCAGTCCCCATAGATTTCCCCCAAGTATATCGCCCATTCATTTTCAGGAATCACACATTTCAAAACTCCCCTTACTTTACTTGAGCTTCCTTGTACCAACCTCCAAAACGCTTTCAGATCCTTAGACTCTATTGCAGTCAGCAATTTATCCCAGCAACTCTCTCTATAACATAGTTTTTTATTCCTCACCAACATTTTATAAAGTCTCCTTTGTTTCTGGAGATTATACAACAATTCTACATTGTATTTTACCCTTAATCTTCTTTCCTGTTGCCTAATAAAGGTTTTGGCCTTCCTACATTCCTCATCAAACCATCCCCTCCCTTTCTTATATACCGAGTTTTCCGTCACACAACTGGAGCTTCATTCTTTAATTTTTACCTTCAAACAATCAACTAATACACTAATTGAGTTCTCAAACCAGGCGCTTTCATATACACTCGGGATATCTTCTACCAGCAACGTCTGTTGAACAGCTACTAATTTTTCCAAATATTCCTCCGTAATCCGAGTTGTTAGTCGTCTGGGGTAATCAACTTGGAACGACAACACTGTATCCCTTTCTTTTTTCTTTAGCTCACACATTTCAAACCTCAACGGGAAATGATCACTATCTTCTTCACATAGCACCTCAATTTTTTTGATCAGCTCAAAATTCCAGGCTTGTATATAAACATAGTCAATTGGGCAGAGTTACTGGCCAGTCTTAAAGGTTCGCTTTGCTGGTCTATCTTCATCAAATCTACCATTTACACAAATCAACCCCAAGGCCACCAACATTTGACCTAAAGTCGATTCATGTTCTGACATTACCACCCTTGGAAATATTGCATTCCTAATTTTATAGAGGTGCAATAGATCCTGACACCAACCGTCAGTCCTCACAGGGTTTAACTTATGATTAAAATCACCCAGCACTAGCACTACATCTCTTGGGTCGTTCTCAGTCATAGTTGACAAATCTTCTTTACATTTTTCCATGTCATCTTTGTACGGCCTCTCTTCCCCCTTCTGAATGTACACATTTACAATAATAATACCATCAAACCGAGGGTCTGGGTTCGACAATAACACTCTACATCCTATCACCCATTTACATTTTACCTTCAACAGAACCACTTTCTTGGCGATTTTGGTCAATACCAGTGTCGCTTGCCCTCCTGAGGGTCTAACAAAGCGTCTTCTTACCGCTACCTTTCTCTGATGAACATACCCTACCCTTACTTGGGTATTGTCACACAGCCAGGTCTCTTGCAAACACACAATTTCACAGCTATCAACGATCTTTTTAAAATTTGCATTATTTTCTATTCTTTTAAACCCATATATGTTCCAGGATAACACTGTCAGGCTGCGTGACGACCCAGATACCTAGTTAATTTCATTTAGGCTCCTATTTATATCATAATCATAATCAGGCAATACCAAGGCTCTATGTCTGTTTCCAGCTAATATTTCTTCTTCGCCTACCTCCTGATCCCTATTTCTTACCGTAATTTCTATATCATTCTTTTCTTCCCAGCAGGCACCCATCATTCTGACCTGCCTTTGTCCCAAACCAGCATGGTTTAATAGAAATGGTCTCTCCTGTGTAATTGAACCTTGCATTTCCATCTTTTTAACCAATCTAATACCTTGTTTATGTAACTCTGGTTCCGCCCTAATTAATGCAGACTTTACTAATTCCGAATACAGCAGAACCTTAGTAACTTCAGTCCCTTTATTGTTCACAGAGAACCCCACTACTTTAAGGTCTGCCGATCCAATACTACGTAAACTTTTACAGTTTGCAAGAGAGAAAAGCAGTTGGGATCTATTTAGCAGGGTTCATTTCCTCACCTTTTCCCCCTTTTCCCTGGTCACTTGGCTCAAAATATAACCATAAATCTGAACTACCTCTTACCTCTAATTAACGGGGGGTCCTTAATGGGTCGTTTACACTTATACTTCTCTCATGGGGGATACTAGCCTCGACATGCCCTTTAGTAGAGTTAATATTTTCACCAACTTGCAAACTCACTCCATTCTTATTAGCCTTTGACCCTTCGTCTGGTACCACAATCCTCATCGGGACTATCAGCCTGATTCATGTAGGTAAATTGCACTCGCAAAGGGCCAGATTCTGAGAATCTGGCCCTTTGCGAGTGCGATTTTTGCATTTGGTATTCATGATACCAAATGCAAAAATCGCTATGTAAGAATTCGCATATTTGCGTGGAATGGCATTTAAGGAATCTCTAATAGAGATTCCTCAAATGCTATTCATGACACAAAACAAAATAGCGATTTTGGACTTTTGGGGCCGCTATTTACCGACAGGTCAGACCTGTCGGTAAATAGCAAAAACTCAGAAAAATGCTTTTAAAAGCATTTTTCAAAGTTGCATGTAGCACACACACATGTCCTTTGGACATGTGTGTGCGCAACACCTGTCCAAAAGTGCATTTTAGGGGTGCTACAGGGCGTCCTTTGGACACCCCTGGCACCCTTAAAATCGCTATCTTAGTTGCGAGTAGCAAATTGCTACTCGCAAATCCCCATTCATTCCTATGGGCCTCTTGGCCCATAGGAATGAATGGGGAGTATTTGCGAGTAGCAAATTGCTACTCGCAAATAAAGAACATGTAGGAATCGCTATTTAAGTAGCAATTCCTACATGAATGCCGTTTTGCGTGTCCTCAAAAGCGAATCGCTATGATTCGCTATTAGGGACACGCAAAACGGCATGTACATGAATCAGGCTGTAAGTTTCTTGTTCTTAGGGTTTCTTATGCCTTTTTTGCTTCTGCCTACCGTCTCGGGCTTGTCATAGGCAGTTCCTTTACCTTGCTTATTTTCCATTGTCAGGGCAAACCTTACCGACTCTTTTTCGCCATCTTGTTCTTTCTCAGAAACTTCCTTTATTGATCTCTGCTGTGTAGGAGGTTGGGTACATCTCATTTTTTTCTTACCCTCCCACACTCGTGGACGTGGGTTACGTAGTTTAAATCCCCTCATCTCACTCCTTTTTTTTAATTATCATTGGATATCTTGAGACGTACACGCTAGGTTCGGACTTCTCTATCGGTATCTTGGGCAGCTGTCTACCCCCCTCACGAAGTTCTTTCCCAACCGGTCTAACCATAGAAGGCATTAGATCTTTAATTTGTTTTAACTCACCTATCATAGTATTAAACTGGGCCCTTTGAGCCTTTAGGGCTTCATTGTTTAATACTGTTACCTCTAGTAAACCTTGCAAAATATTTTGCAGTATCATCATCACATCCAACATTGAAGCACTAGAAGACCCTGTGACCTCTAAATTGGACACAGATGATCCGGTGGAATCGGTTATTTTATCCTGATAGGTTTCCACTCCATCCTTCTCCCTCTCATCCCGATGTTCTTTTGAAGAGAGGTTATTACTTAAATACTCCTCTGCTTCTATCCCCCGTTCCTCCTCCTTCCTTCCTATCTCATGGACACTTGGCGACGCATTTGGCGAGGCAAAAAGTCTTGGGGATGAGGACAGTCTTGGGTCCAGTGACGCTCCAGAGAGGTTAAGGTCGAACAGGACCTGTGAATCTTGTCCTGTAGAAACGGTATTGACTGAAGTTAAGTCTACCGTATTTGCTGAGATTGGGAGATTTATATCCGCACTTATTTCCCCTTCCTTCAAGCACTTTCCTTTATAATATTTTCCCACAAAGTCTTTAATTGATTTAGTAGCTGAGGGACTGTCCTTTTCCCTCCTTGGGCAGGCTGTTGCGGTATTGTATCCGGGGATTTTTGCTCCTTCAGTGTGACTTTTTTACGTGCCGGTATCTTGCCATCTATACCTTTTATAACCCCCTTGGCCAACTCTTTTCTCCTTTCTTCCAAGTCCATAACTTCTCCTTCTGACATACTAAGATCTGGATTTTGTTTCTTCTTTTTTAGAATGCCCTTCCGAGCTCTTGTTCTCCCAAGGGCCATCACCTTTAATGCCCTATCCAGCTTAATAAGAACTTACTAAGACCTTAGTATCAGAACTCCATCGTCTCTTTTTATACCCCCACAAAATTTTAGTTGCCGGTATTTCCTTAATCCTCCCACTCTGTAATTACATTCACCTCTGTTCCTCGACTGCGAGCTGCTTGCTGCACGCTGGTTGACTGCTATTTCCGAAGCAGAGTCCAGGGCTTCATGCCCCTCCCCCCCGCACTGTGTACAACTGGTTGTTTGTTTTTTTGCGCCCCGCGCAGTACCTCCTCGAAAAATCACGGCGTTTGGCGTTCTTTTTTTGAAAGTCTTCCATGCTCCTCCGCCGTTCTCACTCCACAACCCGATCTGGCCCGAGAATGCCGGTCACGTGGTCACATAGGACAGCGTAAGCGTTGAGCAGCGTAGAGCAGCGCAGCCGGGAATCAGAGCTGACAAAAAAAAACCAGTAATTTGCCAGATTGTTTGTGGCTCAGCAGTTGAATACTCTTTGGGGCTTCTGCCGTATTAGGGGAAGGTTTAGCGGCACCTGCCACTGTGAATTCGTGTTCGCAGCTTCTGCCGCGTTGTGGAAATGTTTAGCGGCTCCTGCCGCTTTCAATTGCTGTTCGCGGCTTCTGCAGCGTGGTGGGATTGTGTTGCGGCTCCTGTTGCTTTCAATTACTTTCAAAATTCAGTTGGTAGAACCAGAGATATGCAGAGTTAAAGTTTTTCATAAAAATAGTGCCTTAAAGCACAAAGCACCACTTACTGTCATCTGGTCACCCTAGATCAGGGAAAGTCACAAGTTCAGGCTGGCTATGATGGAGCCCCGGTCAGATTAGCAACCAGATCAGCCCCACTAAATAGTTACCTTATAAGTCCAGTACAGAGAGTTCCATTCTCATTGGAGGAGGCCATGAGGAACAGCTGAAGCTTTGTGGAAGGTCCTCGATGTAGTGCGAAGAGTCGGTCGAGTGTGATGGACGGTCATTGATGTAGCTTCACGTTGGTGGTCGTCTCGGGCTGTTGTTGCTGTAGCGCGAAGTGCAGGCCTCGTGTTACTCGTCACCGCTAAATTTTGTTGTCAGAGTGTAGAATAAGGTTCACCGGACCTTTGCGTTGGCAGTTATCTCAGGCAGCTATGGTTTGGTGTGAACAGGCTCGTTCGTGGCCACGAGGAGCCCAAACTTCTGAATTCTCACCTTTTCTTTGTGAGGAGTACACTCTGATTGCAGGCAAGAGCCCAGGACCCAGGGAGGCACCTCTTGCAGATCATGGACTCACTCCAGCCAAGGCCAGCAGGGCTAAGACAGGTCCAGTTGCAGGTCCAGTTTGTAGGAAAGTAGGATCTGCTTCTCATGGTTATCCCCACTTTGTGCTAAATGTAATACTGTTTTTGACTAGTCTGACTGGGATCCTGCTAATCAGGACCCCAGGCTATTTTGCTTTCTCCTAAAACTGTTGTGTTATGTACTTAGGTACACTCCAGATTGGAGACTAAGGTACCCTTGTCAGTCCATTCTATATGGTATCCATGCACCCAGGACATCGGTACCCCAGAGGCCTCCCTTGGGCTGAAGCATGTATTATGACACCCATGAAAGGCCATGCAAAATGGAATTACAGGCCTACAATTGCAGCCTGTGTAAGGTGGTGCATGCACCACTTACTTAAGATATAGGTGTACTATATTTAAGGGTCACTGCACTTAAAACCTATAAATCACCCCTGTAGCAGGCCTTTACAATCCTGAAGGCAGGGTGCTTGGTTCTAAGTGAGAGGTTGACACTGCATGAGCAGAACACCCCTGCAGCCTATGGAGTCCATTCTCCCGGGTTGTCAGTGAAGCAGCCATATATGACTTATAGAGGGGCATTACGCGACAGCGTGATGACCAACTCTAAAACGGCTGAAACTAAACCTACTATGTTTGGTGTCAAACATGTTGGAATCATACCCCCACACTGGTAACCGATGTGGAAGGTATGATTCCACCCCTCAGAAGCGAGCTTAATGGGGCCCCTGGTGTTCCCTGTACCAGCCTTCTAGTACCGGACAGCACAAAATGGCTGATGCCTACCAGAGACACATTTCTAACCTCCTGCTGCTGAGCCAAGCTCGAGCTGGGGAAGGCAGAACAATAGGCATCCTGTCCCAGGGAGGTGTGACAGTCTGCACGAGGGGCACATTTGGTGTCCCTGTGCATTGTTCAGTTCAACCCAGTCCTGAGAGCCGTTGGCTGCCGCTCTGGTGCAAAACTGGACAAAAAACATGGGAGTAACCTCCCCCTGGGAGGATCCCCTGAATCTTGACAACCCTCTCCCATGGGTACGTAGGGGCTTACCTGGCTGTAGGATCTTAGATTCGTCGTGGACAAGATTCTGAACAAGAAACCCCTGCACTTTGACCGTCTGGACACTCTGGACTCCACTGGTCTTCGTTTGTGCCTGACTTCTTCTCCCTCTCAGTCTGCTGCATTACCCGTGCCCGTACACCATACAGGATCCATGCAGGACCTGTGGAGCATCAAGGACAACTAAAGATAATCTCCCTTGGAGTGAAGGAGTCACTCCCCTGCATTCGCAGGCATCTCAACACTGATGACCGGTCTACTGATCCCGAGCTCCTACGGACTCCAAAGGGTCCAGCAGCACAGGAGGTGAGTTTCTTTGTCCCTCAAGGCCCAAGCTACCGTCTTACCGAGTTTGAGGCCAGTATCTCTGGTGGGGGCTGCAATACCCAAACCCCTGTGCACGTGTTCATTTGCAAGTGCCTGTGCTTATTGGCATTTCCTTAACAAGTGCATTGGGCTCTGTGTAGCCCCAACCTCTGGCACCATTTCCTACCAAGATTTTCAACCTCCTCGCACCAAGTGCTCCGTGGCCTGTTGTGTGGTGAAACTGCTAGAGGTCCTCTTGCTACTCTTGTGCCTCTGGCCTCTGGGTCCATTTGAAGGTCAACTTTGCTTTTCTTGGGCTCCCCTGGTTGCTCCAGGCCTGCCTGACTTCCCTTGTTGTGCTGGACCTTGCTGATCAGAATCGTACATTATCTTGACTTTCTGCTTGGGTTGCTGGTGCCAAGGCTAGTTGGTAATCCCGCCGTACACCAACCCCATAGCACTCGACAACCTTCATGGGACAGCTTGCATCCGGCTCATGGTCATCTTCAATGTCGCCTGGTCCCCGCAGCTGCAGAGTCAAGAGCACCGTCAACTAACCTGAAGCACCCTATATCGGTGGGCATTCATCTACGGAGCCCCTGGTCACTCCTAAGTGACCCAGACACTGTCCCCTCTGCTTTTAGGTACTCTTCAGCAAACACATTTGGATTCCACCGGACATTCCTCTTCCTTCCAGCAGCGGCACTTTCTCGAAGTCCTCCATCGGGTTCGTTTGCGGTTTTCAACGTCACTTCACTCCTATGCATCCAGCTTCCCTAGGATAGAAAACTTGGGTACTTCGGTATCCAAGGGTGGGGTGCCTCTCCAACCTTCTGTCTTCCACAGGGTTTCTTCGAAGTCCACTGGGAAGAGTCCTTAACACCTTGCCTGCTAAGGCAATTCCCGCTGGGTGCTAAACATCATCAATTCCCATTGTTCATGACAAGGTCAACTCGTCATAAGCACAGCTACAGTAAACTGCATGACGAGCTGACCTTGTCATTAGCATGGAAGTGGTTAATCTCTAAAACTTCAACCACGACTTTCCCATAGAGTTGTATGGAGCAAGCGGTCGTGTTCTCACACTGCACCAGTCCTCCGTGGGGTCCCTACTCACTCACCTTGGGTGGTTCCATGGGGTCCTAGCAATTCTACGTCCTCTCAACATGGTCCTCACTCAAGTCGTGGTTCTTATACCAATTACTTAGTATACAGTTTGGTCCCCCCCCCGGGGCAGACTGTGTATTAATGCTACTTACTGTCATTTCTGTGCTTAAGTATTGTGTGCTTTGTGATTATCTCACTGTAGGAGATACTGTGTCATACTAGACAGTGTTATACTATGTGTGGTGGTTCTCCTTTCATTTAAACAATACTATCAGATTGCATTCTGATAAAACAAGCTGCTTGATATTCCTTCAAGACTAAGCCTCAGGGCTCCTCTCCTCAGCTACCACTTGGATACCTTTCTAAGGTTATCTTTGACCTCTTCAATCACAATAAGGGACTGGTGCAAGGTGCCCACTTTAATTAGTGGACAACATATACCAGGCCAACTTCTCACCCAGTTACAGCAGGTTAGTTGAGCAGTTGCAGTGAAGCTTGATTTGTTCCTGTAGCTCACACATGAGGTCAGCCAACTGGTGTCACTCTGGTTAGCTTGGGATGAAGGCAAGCAGTTCCAATTATCCTTCTCAGACAGTAAGGCAGTACTTCAAGCAGCAATGCAGTTGTTCTTGTGTAACTTTCACAGGTCTAGCAGCGCTACGGAAGTCGGATATTTATACCTGGTGCCAGCCTTTGGGCAGTGTGAGGGGGGGGAAGGTTTTCCTGTTCTACTCCCATATCTGGTTCTGGCAAGTGCTCTCTCGTCCCCTTTCAAGGCTGCAGACTGTCCAGGGGTGACCAAAGGCAGGGCAGACCTGGGGTCAGATTCCTCTGTGTGTGCAGAAGGCAGATTACTTTCTAGTTCAAGTGGGGCCCAGTTACCTGGCCAGGATTGGCCATCCTGCCCACACTGAAGTCCCTTTTGTGTTACTGTCACAAACCTCAGTAACAGAGCCATTCACAATCATAATAATCAGGGCAATGGCAAAGGTACAAATGGTTTAGGCAAGAAAATGCAAACTTTCTAAAAGTGGCATTTTCAGAATTCTAACTTAAAATCTGACTTTATCATTTAAGGGGATATCAAATTATAATTTATTTGAGTGTAAATAGTATATTTCTATCTACTTCCAATCTAAAGTTAGCTCATATTCAAGGTAATAAGGTAACCCAGCATTAGTCAATGGCAGGCCTTACAATATTGAAAAACAACTGAAGGAGCTTTTCTTTGTCAAGACATTTATAAACATTTATGTCCTACCTTTTAAATACCATGCACCATGCCATCTGGGTGGTTAGGGCGTACCTTTGGGGTGACATATGAGTATTAGGTTTAGACCTGTCAAAAAGGTTTATTTTGCAAGGTTGAGATAGCAGTTTTAACATGCTCTACGGGCTGCACTAGCAGACCTGAGACATGTTTTAAAAGGCCACTCTAGTGGGTGGCTACAATTGGTGCTGCAGCTCACTAGTTGCATTATATTTACAGGCCATGGGTACAGTTAGTACCATTTAATAGGAAAATGCAAGCAAATTAAATGTGTCAATTAGGTGAAGTCAAATTTGACCACATTTGAAGGAGAGAGCACAAGCAGTTTAACGGTGGTTAGCTGAGATGTAGTGCGCAGAGTCCTAATGCAAACAGAAATGATTTTGGCAAAACAGGAGGAGGGAAGGCAGGAAGGTTTGAGGGAATACTAGTCCAAAAATGTCAAGTCTGACAATGTAAATGTTTTCTAACTTATGTTCCCTATAAAGGGGTTACACTTTCATTAATGCATAAGCGCTATAAAAAACGATTATTGGGGTGTTTGGCAATTCACTTGCAATCAATACTGACTCACTAGAAAAGGGGGCTGATGTTTTTTCCAGTGTTTATATGTTTACACCAGTGATGTCTATTTTTCTTTCGGTGAGGTTTTATCAGTTATTATAGGTTAAAACCTAAAACCAGATAGCCTAAACATATGTGACTACAAGACCAGGTGATTCTTTTAGTTGTAGCCACAATACTGCCACTTCTTTATTACACTTTTACCTTGTCCTACAATAGAGATTTACGGAACAATGCCCTGAATTAATAAGTTTGGTGGCCATTTCCTTCCCAGACCTAAGGCAATGTCTTCACTTTACCAGTCATGTGGATCTCTCAATGCATTGGCACCAGACACAACTGAGACATCTGGAGCATTGCTAATGGCACTGTGTACAACAATCTGGGAGCCTGAAACCGACATTAATCTTAATGTGTATCTAATATCATTGACTCACAGAGCTTCTCCAGCATTTTGATTCAAATATTCAGCATTTTCTTTGTTCTGTTCATTAGTCATTTCCATCTATAATGTCACCCTATGTCTATGCCAGTCTAGTATCGGGCTGGAAAGTGAACTAACTCTGCTCATTTATGCTAAAATTTAATGATTTACTTTTAGAGGTAACTTGCATTGTTAATAAAGATCAAAGTACCTGTTATTAACTTTGTGACAGAGTAGAGATCAAATAATGGTTAGACGGGGGGGGGCGTGGCCAGGCGCCGTTGACAATGGCCGCCTAAAGCCCGAGCGACGCCGGGACCGCTGTTGTCCCCTCAAAATCCGGACTTTTATCCTCGCTGGAGCGCACTGTCATCGGCGCCCCAACTCCCTCAGGCGCGGTGCCACAGCTGAGCGTTGGAGCGGAGTCCCAGGACCCTTGGGACGCGCCGCACCGTGGTCGGGATTCTCGGCGGCTGGCCGAGGATCGAGCCCTGGAGCCCCAGCGCCGCCTGCTGCCCAAATCGAGGCCCCGGTCTGCGGCCTGCGGCGCGGGCGAGGCCCGTGTGGCGCGAAATCGGCAGAGGGTGTGGCCGCGCTTGAAGCGCTGTGCAGGGGCTGCGGCCTGAAGAGCCTGGAGAGGAACCGGCTGGGGGCGCGGACAGCTACTGAGGACCCAGCGACGCGGATAGGGCGCAACGATCCGGCGCAGCCCCCCCGGGACCTACTGCGTGAGTACGGTTGCCCCGATAACCCATCACCCTGGCGCGGGGGAAGGACGGGCTAGGCCACGGCAGACCCTGAGGTGGGATCGGCCATAACTGCCCCGCAACCAGAGGCCGACTCCAGCACATGGTGCTATACCTCGCCAAAAGGAAAAGCCACAGAGAACCCTCTGCTGAAGCGAGGCGACAGCGACCATAGTGAGTGACGAGCGAGGGGCTGCTGACACCGCCTAGGCAATACTAAGTGCCGCAAATCATCCGTGGGCAGACCTCGGCTATTGGCGACGGCGGCTGCTGGCCACACTGAAGAGCAGGACCTGCAACGGCGCTGACCCATAGATTGCTACTGCTACGAAAAGGCGGCGCCACCACCGGACTCGGAAGCGCCCTGGTCGGACATGCAGCCCAAAGGGGGGACAGTGACCCAAACTAATAAACTCGATCAATACGCAGTGCCCATAACGCAATCGCAGCCTGGTGGGGCGGCGAAGGATGGCAAAGACCAGGCAGAACCCTCCCTGACCTCAATAATGACTGCAATCCAGACCCTCGGCACCAACCTCGAGACAAAAATGGACAAAATCTCGATCGAGGTGAACCTGCTGCGCGCAGACCTGGGAAAAACCACAGACAGATCCAAGACCAAAGAGGCGGACATCAAGGCGTTGCAGGCCTCTGAAGAACGGCTGGAGGGCAGGGTTAACGAGCTCGTTCACCAACATCGGCAGATGGCCTTGAAGCTCGAGGACCAGGAAGGGAGGGCCCGGAGGAGCAACATACGCGTGGTAGGTGTACCGGAAGGATTGGAGGGAGATAGTATGGAGCTTTTCCTCGAAGACCTGGTCCTCCGCCACCTGAAGCCTAAGAGACTATCAAAGATCTTCAACATCGGACGGGCTCACCGAGCCCCAATCCCGAAACCTAAACCAGGGGCCCCACCGAGAACAATTATTGCTAAAGTACTCAACTATCGGGATCGGGATGCAATCCTCCAGGTTGCTAGACAACAAGGAGACCTGCAATATGAAGGGGCTACAGTCCGATTCTTTCCAGACTTCACGCTTCAGGTCCAGCAGGAGCGGCGCTCCTTCCAAGGGGTTAAGGCGGCGCTCCGAGAACGTGGCCTTAGA
Organism: Lissotriton helveticus; assembly: GCF_964261635.1. Taxonomy (NCBI): domain Eukaryota; kingdom Metazoa; phylum Chordata; class Amphibia; order Caudata; family Salamandridae; genus Lissotriton; species Lissotriton helveticus. Next base: position 2,092,643,928 of record NC_136061.1, read on the forward strand.
TATATGATGTTTTTCCCAGCGAAGCTGAAAATTATTGCAGGAGGCAAATCCCTCTTTTTCACATCGCCAACAGCAGTACAGGAATGGTTGGACACGACGGAGCTGGAGGCACAGGCGAGGCAAGATGGCGGCACTTGGCGGAAGACCAGGGTACCCTCCCCTGGGTCTGCAAAGAGCCGATCGGATGGAGACGAGCAGAGCCAGCGTTCCTGACGTTCCAGATCGAATAGTCCCCGTTGGGACTGAGCCCGAGACAACACAGCGCGATGATGTTATGTACATTCGCATTAGAATCCATCGAACAGTAACGTACACACAAATATTTTAGGGAATGTCTGGGGCGGTACAGCTGGGTGGCACACATGTTTGCCCGAGGACTCCTAGACTTCTTAAAAGCCTTAAAAGCACTATGACCTGAGGGTTTCAACTTTCTGGGACACTACGGGTGTGGCGGCCGGGGACGGTGCCGGCCCTTGTTTTCCCACACAGAGTTTCCTCGGAGGGGGTCTCACTCTCCGGGGCAGGGTTGGGCGACAGGTGCTCTGTTAATTGGGGTGGTGGGTAGTTAGAAACCCGCGGAGCAGGGAGCAGGGTGGGGGGATTTGTTGTACAGGGGGGGGGGCGAGGAAGATGTTGGAAGTTGAGGGGGAAGGGGTAGACACATATCTGCTCCAAAAATGACCGTTTGTATTGAATGTAAATGCCGAGTGGAGGGTGGGCAGGGTTGCATGGCACGCGAATACAGAGTCGGTGGTGATGCCAGTGTACAGGGACAAGTAATCTCGCACAGCAATGGCTATGGCTAGGAGATGGGAGAAAAGTCTTAAAGTTCTGAGCAGGAATGTCAACGGGTTAGGAGACAGACTTAAACGCACAATAGTCTTGCAGTTCATTAAACGATACCAGCCGGACGCAGTCATGCTGCAAGAAACGCACCTAATGGGGAACACATGTCAGGCCCTCAACAGATGGGGATACACTCTTGCAGCCCATTCAGGCTTCACATCCGGCTCGAGGGGTGTGGGGATCCTGGTGCGTCGCTCACTGCCCCTCCACATAGAACATACTGAGTCAGACCCGCAGAGCCGATTTGCAGCAGTGTCCGGAAGGTAGGAGGGTTACACGCTGAACCTCCTTTCAGTATATGTCCCGCCGGGCCTCCAAACTCAAGCTTACACAGACCTGGGCAAATTGCTTCTTTCCCTCCCAGACGGACAACTGGTTATGGGGGGCGACTATAACGCAGTGGTGTCAGGGTCCCTGGACAGACGACCTCCCAGGGACATACCTCAGGTGCAGGAATGGCTGTCTGACTTCCTTGAAGCCTTCGGGCTAACAGACGTATGGCGCCTGCTTCACCCCACAGATAGCCACTTCACTTTCTTCTCTGGGCCACATCATTCCTTCTCCCGCCTTGACTACATCCTCACTCTGCTACAGCCCGACACAACAGTACAAGAAGCTACACACCTAACCCGTGGCATTTCGGACTACTCGCCGGTCTTTACACACATAACATTCGGGACCCGCTGGGAGGGCTGCATCGCACCAATAAATGCCTGGCATTTAAAAAACGGAGACATTAGGAAGAAGCTAACCAAGTCCATTACCCAGTATTTCGAAAGTAATGAGGGATCGGTTGATTCCCCTACCACACTGTGGGAGGCCTTTAAGACCGTGATCAGAGGAGAGGCACTATCGACCATCTCAGGTGTGCGGAACGAAAAACAAAAGGAGGGCGCCTCAGTTGAAGCGGATCTTGGCGAACTGGAAAGGGAAGCAAGGGACAGTAGGACCACAGGGTTGCGACATAGACTGCAGCTAAAAACAGCGGAATATAAAGAATTGGTAACCCGGGAGGCCCAAAAGGTGACACAACACAAGATGGGTAGGCTATACGACCAGGGCGATAAAGCCGGAAAACTTATAGCGTGGCTTGATAAAAAGCAGCGGGCCAGGAATGTAGGGCCGGAAATACACACGACATCCGGTACCGTAGTCACTGAGCCCCGGGAGATAGTGGCAGAATTCGCTAGGCACTACAAACAAGTCTACAGCCGTGAGTCAGACCGTCCAGAGGAGGACTCGGTAGACCTCCTGACGGACGTCCGAATGCCTTGCCTTTCGGATGGGGATCGGGAGGCCCTTGAGAGCCCGCTTACTGACGCCGAGCTCCAACGTGCCATAGTAGAACTTCGCCCGGGTAAAGCCCTATGGCCGAACGGCCTCCCTATAGAGCTTTACAAGCTAAAACCAGATGTCCTGAGCAAACACCTCAAGCACATGTTCGAAAAAAGCAAAGAAACGGGACTGTTGCCGCGAGACCAAAGTATAGCTACCATAGTTGTGATACCTAAAGAGGGAAAGCCTAAAGAACTCTGTGCCTCGTATAGGCCAATCTCACTGCTTAATGCAGAGCCAAAAATTCTAGCCAAAACGCTCGCGAATCGGCTTCAATCTGTCCTTACTACCCTGGTCCATCCGGACCAGTCCGGGTTCTTGCCCCATCGCAACACCGCACTTAACATCCGACGGCTTCATGGGGTACTGGGGCAGCGTCATAGGTTGAGGGAAGACGCGGTGGTGGTCTTGCTTGACGCTACCATGGCGTTTGACGCCTTAGAGTGGCCCTACATGATTGCAGTCCTTCGCAAACTGGGCTTCGGACCCAATTTTATAACCTGGGTCCGTCTCCTCTATGCAGAACCGTTATCGCAGGTACTGGTGAACAACAAGGTCTCAGAGGTATTTGCCCTGGAAAGAGGAACTAGACAAGGCTGCCCTCTTTCTCCCCTCCTATTCGCACTTTCCCTTGAACCACTCGCCGCCTGGATAAGACAGGATGTATACCTTAAAGGGATAGCCTGGGCGGAAGGATGGGAAGACAAGATCTCCCTGTACGCCGACGATATCCTTCTATACCTCTCCAAACCGCGTAGATCTATAAAGGCGGCACTTGATATCTTCGCCAGCTTCGGGCGTAACTCCGGCTTCCGCATCAATTGGAGCAAATCTCTCCTCTATGTCCTCCATGGCGACCCCCCGAGGCTCCCCGCCTCGTGTCCCATAACAGTGGCAGAGGACCGTTTCATGTATCTGGGAGTCTTCGTTACCACTAACAGGACTCTGCTGTATGAGAAAAACCTCTTACCACCTCTGAGACTGCTCCAACGCGATGCCAAATCCTGGCAGAAACTCCCATTGTCCTTGCTGGGCCGAGCAGCCCTCTTTAAAATGATGGCGCTGCCACGATTTTTGTACGCCCTACAAAATTACCCAGACCTGGTCCCCAACACGTATTTTGTGGCCATTGAGGCGGCACAGCGCGACCTCCTCTGGGCCGAAGCGCCTAGAATCGCGTTGCGAAAACTCACGCTGGGGTGGTATGACGGTGGGAAAGCCCTACCGGACATCCGTAAATATTACTGGGCAGCACACCTCTCAGCGATTAACCAGGGAATGTATAGGGACGCCAATGACCCTGCTTACGGGATGGACAGATGGTTGCTTCCGGGAGGGAATTATGAGATTGCACTCTACTCCAAGCCAGGCACTCACAAACTCACTGGACCGACACGACACTCAGTACAGATTTGGCACATTGCACAGAAGAAACTTGGATGGTCGGACGTCCTCACGATGGCCACACCACAGTGGGCCTCCGAGAAACTGGGCAACTTGGGGCACTCTAAAGGGTGCCGTAACTGGGACCTAATCGGAATTTCACAAATTAAAGACATCTGGGGCCCCAAAGGGATCCATACATTCGCCCACTTACAAGAAACATATGAACTTGCACAAACTGAATACTTTAGATACATGCAAGTGCGACATTCCCTGCAGGCGAATATTCCACCGGACACTACACTGCCACAGATTTCCCCACTCGAAGACAGATTACTAGATGGACACATGACAGAACACGCCATCTCTCTTACATACAAAAAACTACTTAATAACCCCCCTGACTCGCTCCTTCCCCTGAAAGAGAAATGGGTCGCTGACGGGTTGGAGATTGACGACGAAGAATGGTCGTATGCTCTTGCCTCCCCTAGGGAGGTGGCGATATCGGCTAGACTGCGACTAATCCAACTGAAAATACTGCACAGGATATATATATCATGTACTAGATTACAAATTATGGGGAGAGGAGGCGACGGACTCTGCAGGAGGGGATGTGGGGGTACGGGCACCTTTTTCCATATAATATGGGGGTGCCCGAAGGTACAAAGGTACTGGAGACGGGTGGTGCAATGTATGCAGGAGGTGTGGGAGGTGGAGATTCGCCCAGAGGCTAAGAGGTGCCTCCTGAACATCTGGGAGCCCACGGACCTCTCTCCAAAAGGAAGAACATGGGTGACGCTTGGGCAGATGGTGGCAAAAAGGAACATTGCTAGATTATGGGGTGCCCTCAACCCACCGAAACTGATTGATTGGCAAACCGACATGGATTGGTGTATGCTGCAAGAAAAGACTGTGTATGTAGCGAGAGGATGCCCTCGAAAATGGAGAGAAATATGGACATGCTGGAATGAGTATAGGGGGACCAAATGCGAGCCTCCACATGCCCCACAGACTGGCTCAGATGACATTGATTAACACTGATTTCTCCATGGTTATGTATATATGAACGTGCGGAAATGTCAATGTATTACTGGTACCGTAGCAGACTCGAATATGATGTAACTTGCTGCCATGTTTGTTATTTCACTGCTAAAATAAAAAATAAAAAAATAAAAGTAATGGTTAGCCTTTGTCCAGGAAAGTGTGGCCTTGAGTCCAAGCTGGACTTTCACCATCCTAGAGGGGCCCGCCCAGGTACTTGTACCTTTAGTGTACCAGCAACTTCACCTCCTTGCTTCTCAGACAAGAAAGCCAAATAAAGACCATTATTAAGTGTAAAAGATTATGTGGATGAAAAGAATAAAGGGTTTAAGGTGTGGAAGCATGAAGGATTTCGTGCAATCTTTGTTCTCATGGGAATGCCCTATACATTAGAGATGTAGTGTGCCAAGGAATTTTTTGCAATGAGAGGGCCACATTGATAAAGCCATGCTTTGTGATCATGTCTCCATTATCCTTCCCTGATTTTGGTCCAGCGCTTTATTCAGAGAGTGCTTGGTCCCCCTATTAAGGTCAATACAAGCAAACAGTGAAGAATTGGATGAAACATATTGGTCCAGAAACCATAGACAAAACAGAAAAGCATGTTGAACGTTCTTGGAAGGCTAGTTTGGAAAGATTGGAGAAGAGAGATAAATAAATCAACCAATAAATCAGTAACAATGTGTTTTAAAATTAAACCAACTGCATAGGTTCACATTAGTCCACACATAGCATTACAATATCTATCTTCAATAAATAATTGTACTTCCATGATGATTTTTTAATGGGAATGATTTTAATTGTTGGCTTGATTAACACAGTATCATTTCACATATCGAATGCAAACCTGCAGTCCTTGCCAATCCCTCTATGCATCATCCTTCAGCAGTGTGCATCCCTGTTTATCATCCTTATTTACTTGAAGTTTTTGGATAGCTCACTTATCACCTCCAAGACTCTTATTTTTATTCATTATCAATAGTTGTTGTTACAATGTAATGCTTTACTAACAGCTTGTCTAGTATCTACTTTCAGAGTTTATCTATATATTAGGCGTGTTGTTCAATGTTCACGTGCCAGTGATCAAAATGAACCATCCAAATTTACCATTACTAGCTCACATCACAGGGGCTGCCAGTGTGTGCCATTCTTTGTACGGTTTAGTATGCATGTTTTAGAGTTCAAATATTGTTGATCACTGCCTCTAAAGGTTTTACATTGTCACTTGCTTTAATTTTCAATTATCTGATTTGAAATGGTGTGATTTATTTTGAAACTAATTAGACCTGTCAAACAACATGAATGAGGACTCTGAAGAGGGCGATGGGTCAGAGGGTGATTTTGAGGAGGAAGAAGATGCAGAGGAGGAGGAGGAGGAGGAGGAGGAGGAGGAAGATGAAGAAGAGATCGAATGTGAGTCTGAAGCAGAAAGTACAGAAGAACCCGACCAAGATCCCGCAGCTCCGCCTACGGCTGATCCCACTATTGCGATGATAGAATGGAACACAGAAACCATCATGGATCAACAAGCACAATACCATCCTAAGGAAGATAGTCCAACTGGAGAACCTATGCCAAAATCAGAAACATCAGAGCTCGTACCACAACCTATAAAGGCTGCAGAAGAGACTGAGGCAGGAAGAAAGAAAAAAAGGAAAAAACGCAGGTATTAAAACTTGGTTATGACTTTTTTATCTTCAAACTCTCAGGTACAGTGTTCCATGCTCTCTATCCACTCCACTATTACTGAATGGGTTTTTAACTAATGTATGGTGAACCACTACTGACAAGGCACACATTGCTCAGCTGCCGGCAGTACGCCAGTGGCAATCTCAGTGAGACCCTGTTTAGGGGGTAATGGGGCAGATCTGAGTTACTAGGCTTTAACCATTGTTGTTGAGGTTGTTTTCCAATGGTGTCATGGGGCACGTCTTACTATGGCTCTACAAACTGGGCTAAATACAACCTTTTCTGCACTTGACTCTTAGGTTAGCAAGGGAGAGCAGTCACAGGCTTCTCAGGAAGATAGTGTTGGAGTGCACGAGCTCAGAACTCGGCATTCAGTCAACAGACACAATAAATTCAGTGCCCATCTCAGTACTTGTCTTTTAAAAAATACTTTTTCATCACACCATGATACTAAAATATTACACAATTTCAATTCAGTACCCAGCACTGTGATCCTGGTTCAATTCCCCAATGTAACCTTGATATGTGCAATTCCCCACCCACAAGCAGTTAGCGTGAATGTGGATAATGCAATATTCTCTCCCATGTTTCTCCAGAGTAGATACGGCGGTCTCTCTGTCCTCCTGCAGATGGAGGTGTGTGGCAAGGGAAGACAATCTTAGGAACCATTGAAGAGTAAAAATGCAGCCTGCGTCTCTGTGCATGCACCCGGCTGTCTCAGTTCACTGGTAAGCCATGGCACTGGTGCGGGCCTGGCTGGTGCATCTCTGTCTGACCACGGGATGTGAGTCAGTCTCAACTGGGTTATTTGGCCAATGCAGGTACAGGCTACAAGGGGTTGAGATTCTAATTACAGCACTCCTGATAGTTTCAATTATAACAGTCTGGGCACAAAGTACATAGGCCCTAGATATAGCACACTCTAGTTATCATAGAGGACACAGGTCCGTCCCCGTCGGGGACGGACCTGTGTGGAAGCGTTACTACTCAATTTTCTGCGAGGCAACTTATCATGGTTGCGAAAACGTTAACATCATGAATACTGTTTAGCCGTTGACTGTGAACCTAGACTATAATTCCACAGGAGATGTATAAACGTTACACTATTTGTACATAGTGAGTAGTACAATAGCCCTTTCGTACCTGATTGTTGTTGCGATTGGTTGACAGATCTGAACAAATTCCTCACTCTATACTGCAGATATTTACCCCGTCATCAAATTGAATGCCTTGATGAAGTCCTTGTGTGGGACGAAACACGTGTGGCGATTTACGTGCTGGGAGAACTTGTTTTATGAAATTTGAATATCAATAAAGAAAAGACTGAAGAAATCAAAAACGGGACTATACTTAATTTCTCTGGAATCCCCCACGAAATAGAATCTTGTTTTTTTGTCCCTTACGGTATCCTCTATGATAACTAGAGTGTGCTATATCTAGGGCCTATGTACTTTATGCCCAGACTGTTATAATTGAAACTATCAGGAGTGCTGTAATTAGAATCTCAACCCCTTGTAGCCTATGTGACACATACTTTTTGTGTATGCCAATAGCACCTTGAGGTAGTAGGTGCCCTGAGTTTCTTTAGCACCCTTTTTGCAAAAAAAATTCTTATGTGATTCAGACCATAAGTGTGTACAAATTGTATATGTAATAATATTATCCTTTGGAGAGTTGTGCGGACGTTTCCCTATGGGAACACTACTACCTGTCAATGCAGGTACAGGGCCCAACATGGGAGGCTCGGCCACCATAGGAGTTGTAACGGGCCAGGACAGTCACCGCAACAGATGCAGCCCTGACCGGGCTGATGCTGGCAGTTACAGGCCTGATTCGGGATACATAGTCACCACAGCAGATGTAGTCCCTACTGGGGCAATGCAACCCTGATTGGTTCAAAGTGGTCATGAATGCTTGAACCGAATCCCGCCAGGATCCTTTTGTGGGAAACCAAGGGAAACCTTTGTCATCCAGGTCACTCCTAGCTTTACTCTCAAGTAGTGAGCCTTCTCTGGATATTCCTCACTTGTACGGATACAATGGACTTTTCCTCCTGGACAGTCTCTCTTCCTGGAGCCCCAGGCAGACCCCGTCCCACTCATAGCAGGTAGCCAGATTTATAAGCACTACGCAGATCCTCAGCCCTCCAGCAAAATGTGCAGACTTCAAGTGATGTCCTGTCATCCCAAGGCTGGTGTCTGGCTGTAGGCAGACTCCAGCCCGAGTCACAAAGCAGTCCTTTGGAGTGGTCCCTTCCATGGTCATAAAGGGCCTGGAGTTGGAACAAAGTGGATGGTTTGAGAACCTCATTTTTACACATTTTCTAGACCGGATATGTGTATCCCCTGACTCAAACTTCAGAACTGGTTAGTTGTGGTTCTCATTCAAGTGTCCTTCTCAGTTCATTTCCACTGTCAGGGAAAGTTGTGCTCATCCTACATCTTGTGCCATGGGCAGCCAAGGGTATCCAAAATGGATCCCACGGGCTCCGGTATTCAGACTCACTCACAGACTCTTACTACTTTGCATGTGTTACATACACACTACACATACACATAGGATGCCATTGCAATGGTCTGCACACACACAAAACAGCAGAACTTTACAAAAAAGGGCCCTACAGGCTACACACTCAGCATCCCTCATAAACATGTGTGGTCATTCCTCAGTTGCTATCAGTATCACTCTCCAAAACATGCTACACTGCAACATCTGCTTTATTTACTACACCCAAGACAGGGGCAGTAGTCCTCTGTCCATTCTAAGGATACGCTTGGTGACCCCTAAAGGTCATAGGACAAGTTCTGGAACTTGCATTATCAGGGACAGACCTGGGCCTCTGTTCATACACTTAGATTAGCGTGACGCCAGTGGCAAAATAAAAAGTCAGGATACTAGATATACACAATCGGTTGCTCAGGGCAGGGGAACACGCCCCTATACCATGCAGGAATCATTCCAGTCCCAGTATCATCATTACAGTTTTTCATGTTCAGGCATACAACTGTGTTCATGGCCTCTATTATGAAGGTCTGAATTACAATATATGTAGGCTTCGCTGTTTTTAGTTTCTATTGTTGGTAAATTCTGGTGAGGTTTTTTCAATTCCTTTAAAAATCAGTGGTTATCAGTGGTTACACATTTTCGTGCCATTTAAAACAACAGAAACAGTGTTTTCCGGTGTTTATGGAATTTTAATTTAATTTGAATTATTGCTTGCTTTCTGCACTGATAGTACATGTGAATAGATAGCATGTGCACAGGGTATATGAGGTCCAAATACATTTTTACTGCACCAGAATGGACTACAAAGTCAATAGCATTCTTCATTAACTCTGAAGATTGTAAAGATGCTTTCAGCATGCCGTCTGGCAAGTGACAAGGATCTCTTACAGGGAGAACTTCAGCTCAGGTATCGATTTTGACAGACCATCATACAACTGTTTTACATACGTAGCTGAATTACTGCAAATACAAAGAATAGTGGAGGCAGCACCAAACTTGAAGTAAATCAACATGACCAAAGTCTTTTATCCAAAAATATATTTTTCTTTTTATTTTCGTATTTTCAAAGTGCACAGGACAGCCAACGCGTTTCGCTCCCCAACCATGGGAGCTTCGTCAGGGCATTTATACTAGATGGTTTTTCTCACAGTTGTGCAGTCAAATATGTAAAAGGAAGAGGAACTGGCCAGTATAATGGTATATAAACTAGTGCAGATATTCCAAGTAGAAATAGGGTATCCAAAGCGTCAAAGTCCGTCAGGTTATTCACACAAATAGCATAACAGATTATATTAATATCCAAGGTTGTCGTAACGCAAAGCGACGTATGTGCAGTCCTTGATAAGCTGCTAAAACACACGTGCTTCAAAGGTTTAACAAAGCGTGACGGCCCACGACGGATTTTCTCAAAATACAAACAATATCACTCCAATCTTTATTGAGCTTGGTGGGAACTTTTTTCAGCTGCATCCCAAGTGACAATGCGTTCCATTTTTACCAAACGTCTAGTGTCATGTTTTCACCACTATCTCAGATGCTTGCTGAGAACATTCTTTTCACATATACCTGCCACTACATCTTGCGGTGAATGTTTAACGCTTGGGGTGTTTGGCAATTCACTTGCAATCAATACTGACTCACTAGAAAAGGGGGCTGATGTTTTTTCCAGTATTTATATGTTTACACCAGTGATGGCTATTTTTCTTTCTGTGAGGTTTTATCAGTTATTATAGGTTAAAACCTAAAACCAGATAGCCTAAATATATGTGACTACAAGGCCAGGTGATTCTTTTAGTTGTGCCACACTACTGCCACTTCTTTATTACACTTTTACCTTGTCCTACAATAGAGATTTAGGGAACAATGCCCTGAATTAATAAGTTTGGTGGCCATTTCCTTCCCAGACCTAAGGCAATGTCTTCACTTTACCAGTCATGTGGATCTCTCAATGCATCGGCACCAGACACAACTGAGACATCTGGAGCATTGCTAATGGCACTGTGTACAACAATCTGGGAGCCTGAAACCGGCATTAATCTTAATGTGTATCTAATATCATTGACCCACAGAGCTTCTCTAGCATTTTGATTCAATTATTCAGCATTTTCTTTGTTCTGTTCATTAGTCATTTCCATCTATAATTTCACCCTATGTCTATGCCAGTCTAGTATCGGGCTGGAAAGTGAACTAACTCTGCTCATGTATGCTAAAATGTAATTATGTACTTTTAGAGGTAACTTGCATTGTTAATAAAGATCAAAGTAGCTCTTATTAACTTTGTGACAGAGTAGAGATCAAAAAATGGTTAGACTTTGCCCAGGAAAGTGTGGCATTGAGTCCAAGCTGGACTTTCACCATCCTGGAGAGGCCCTCCCAGGTACTTGTACCTTTAGTGTACCAGCAACTTCACCTCCTTGCTTCTCAGACAAGAAAGCCAAATAAAGACCATTATTAAGTATAAAAGATTATGTGGACGGGAAGCATAAAGGGTTTAAGGTGTGGAAGCATGAAGGATTTCGTGCAATCTTTGCTCTCATGGGAATGCCATATACATTAGAGATGTAGTGTGCCAAGGAAATGTTTGCAATGAGAGGGCCACAATGATAAAGACATGTTTGTAATCATGTCTCTGTTATCGTTCCCTGATGTTGGTCCAGCGCTTTGGTCAGCGAGTGCTTGGTCCCCCTATTAAGGTCAATACAAGCAAACAGTGAAGAATTGGATGAAACATATTGGTCCAGGAACCATAGACAAAACAGAAAAGCATGTTGAACGTTCTTGGAAGGCTAGTTTGGAAAGATTGGAGAAGAGAGATGAAAAGGCACTAAGAAATTACAGTCTTTGAGGGCAGTGCAGAGAAAAAGAGAAAACACTGAAATCCAAAGTTGGCGACATTGCCACAATTAGGGAGTAATGTGGTAGGAAAGGGGAACATGTAAGATAATTCTATATTTGTGATTGATCAAACGTGCCAAAGCATAGGTAGGAAGCACAACCTAAAAAGACAAACAGCAGTTTAATTAGGATAGCAGTACAATTGGGAGAAGTTTTAAAGCAAAGAAAAGAAAAGAGCAACAGTTCTTCATATTATAGAGCTGAAATCTATGTCAATGAGTGTCAGTGACGATTTGCTGTGAGCACGTTACGAAAGAATTGAAAATAAAATCCAGTTTACTGCTAGATAAAGTTGGAGCTGTATTGTAAGGTGAAACATTGTTGGAAGCGTAGCACTTGCAATAGGAGATGGGGATAAATGGCTAGAACTGCTGTGTTACATCCTGCTTTTCCTCTTTCTCTGTCCTACTTTAGTGTTTGTTATATCTTGCTCAGCATGCATCTATGATGTCACATAGGGTTCTGATTGTGTATGCTTGGATTGAGAGTCAGTTACATCTGAGGCTGAGCAGGAGTCCATTTGCTCCTGGTGGGGTTTTTAATTGGATTACTATTGAACCTACATATTTCTGTATTATCAACTAATCTTCAATAAATCAGATCTATTTCTATCAACTGGATTCAAGGATCATCTTTTAATTGCTACAAATTTGGCGACGAGGTACAAACCCATGCGTGAAGGAAAAGTCAGATACTATGGATTACTACAACTAAAGAAGTTAAGAATACTGCAACTGCAACTGAAGAAACTTGAAAATTTAAGGTAAAATAAGCAAAGCGCCCTGTTAAACCCCATCAGTGTCTCTAGTGATCTGGACAGCTTCTTTCCCCAGGGTGTATGAGTTCTTGCTACATGATTGAAACTATATTGGCCTGAATTGTAAAGAATTTACATACATGACTTGGATGTTTGTCATGTTTAAATAGGAAAAGGCGTCTGCTATCATCCATGTGTTAAAAGGGAAAAGGCGTCTGCTATCAACCATGTGGAAATGGATGTGCAACATTTTGCTGCTGTTAAGGAATCGACTTATTGTATTGCTTCTACATCATTGACTGGTGTTCAAGACTGTGAACAAGGCACCGTTAGTAGTATTTTTTTACTGTTTGAGGTCAAGTGGAGAGACCAGTTTACACCGGTAAGCAATTTGTACGACAGTACCTTTACCTCAAGAACTGCGCACAATTGATTTATGAGGCCGTGCGGAGAGCAAGTGTGGGCTTTAACAACGTTATTGTAAGTTGCTCAAATTAATATTATTTCAAATCAATGTAATTTTAACTGAGCAATATAATGTGCGCGAGAAATGCTTAACAATCATCTTTAATGTGAAGGAAAAGAAGTGCGCGAGAAACGCGCAACGCCTACCTTAGCTGCACAGCTCCTTGTGACGTAGTGGGAGTTTGTTATGCTGCATCTTCACGTTTTTGAACAGCGGTGTGCTGAGAACCACCCGGTGCGACGTGGTATGCGTGCCACCATTTTAGTAATTACATCATTTTACATTGGATCAATGCAATGGAGTGTAGATCGTTACTATGGAAACGATCCTTTTGCCAGAAGTGGAAAAAATTATCTTTTTGTCAGAAAAGGAAAGAACTAAGGAAACGATCTTTTTGTCAGAAGAGGAAAGAACTGGCAGACAGTGTTCTTTCTGCAGCGACATGCAAGCAGTTTTTGGGACATAACTGTTATGTTGCAACAGAGGGAACTGACAGACAATAACTACAACGTTAAAGCCGTTCCGTGGATTATTTGACATAATTGTTATGTTGCAACAGAGGGAACTGACAGACAATAACTAAAACGTTAAAACCATTCCGTGGATTATCGTGAACATTGGAGGCTGTTACTGGCTTATGGAGAACGGTGATTTCAACTTCTGTGGCAACCTCGGGTGAGAGATCGCTCACCGGAGTGTGTTTATTCATTTTATTGTAATTTATTTATTTGTGAGGGAAATGGTGCAGTTTGAGATGTGCTTTGTGGAAAAGAATGTGCATGTACATTTTATGTTGTGATTTTTACCATGTTCAGGTGTTTCATATATTTGCTGCGTATTGGTTTTGGAGGTTGTCAGTTATTTACTCCGGTGGTGAATTAGTTTGGTTTATTTGAGTGAGCCATTTTTATGCTCAACTAAGGTTGAGGTGCTCAGTTGTTTTAAATTCAAATTTCAGGTGAGTTAGTTTCTTTATTGGAGTGAGCCATTTTTATGCTCAACTTTGGTTGAGGTGCTCAGTTTTATCTCATTCACTCTATTGATTGCAGGTTTGTTCTGATGTTTGTTTGCAGTGACTTTCATTCAAATATTCATGCTTTGGGATGTATTGAATGTGTATTTTGACGGGGCCACATTTGGGCTCAATTTTGAGGTGCTCCTTTCTTTCAATTTGATTTTATAGTGCTGCCATTGATGTTCGATTAATTTTACAGGGTGTTCTTGTTTTGCTGAGTCAATGTGTTAGGTTTCATCCGAGGATGAGCCTCAAGAGTGTTATGTGAGGAGTTATAGTGCTTCTAGATTTAATGTGTTTGAGGTTGCATCCGAGGATGAGCCTTAAAAGCTTAGTGCTTTGCTGAACCACATTAGTGCTCTACTATGTTAGAGGTGTTCATTTTGTTCAAGGTTAAAAGAGCTGCATGTTGCTCTATTTTAGGTTCTGAACCACTTTTGTGCTCTAATATTTTAGAGGTGTTCAAATTATTTGATGTTTTAAAGAGAGGATGGTTGCTTTATTTTGGGATGTGAACCACATTTGTGCTCTGATATTTTAGAGGTGTTCACATCGTTTGATTTTTAAAGAGTCATAGGTTGCTTATTTATTGAACCACGTAAGTGCTCTAATATTTTAGAGGTGTTCAAATTGTTTGATGTTTTAAGGAGAGGGAGGTTCTTCAATCAGTTAAATGATCTAACGTGTAGAGAAGTTCTTATTTATGTATCAAATCCATCTTTTTCCATTCTTGTGGATTTGTGTTACAGATGTATTTAATTTGATCTGAAGTTAATTTATCAAATCCATCTTTTTCCATTCTTGTGGATTTGTCTTACAGATGTATTTAATTTATCAAATCCATTATTTTCCATTCTTGTGGAGTTTGTTACTCTAATGTTTTTAGAGGAGCTCAAATTTTATTTTAACCCATTCTGTTTACTTGTCCAGTAATTTTTACGGTGTATGTGCTGTATGTTCTATCTTCTTCTTTTCCAAACGGTTTTGTGTTCTTACTTTGTTAAGAAGGGAGATGTGTTACATCCTGCTTTTCCTCTTTCTCTGTCCTACTTTAGTGTTTGTTATATCTTGCTCAGCATGCATCTATGATGTCACAAAGGGTTCTGAATGTGTATGCTTGGATTGAGAGTCAGTTACATCTGAGGCTGAGCAGGAGTCCACTGTCCTTGGCTCAGATACGCGAGGAGAAGAAAAGAAAGGAGGAAGAAAGGAGGAGGAGAGAGACCGATCAACAAAAAGAACCAGCGCCTCCTGTTCAAGAAGAGTCTGACCTTGACAAAAAGAGACAAGAAGCGGAAGCATTGCTTCAGAGCATGGGAATCACACCAGACACTTCTTTAGTCCCTCCTCCTACGTCTCCATCTTCCAAATCTGTGAGCACTCCAAGTGAGGCGGGAAGTCAAGACTCCGGTGATGGCACCGTGGGAACCAGACGAGGGCAGGTTAAACTTGCAATGGCCAAAATCACTCAAGTTGACTTCCCACCTAAAGAAATTGTAACATACACAAAAGAAACACAAACACCGGTTGTGGCTCAACAGAAGGAAGAAGATGAAGAAGAATGAGAACCAGCAGCACCAAAAACCGCCACTGAACCAGAGGAGGAGCTGTCTGTGAAAAAAGAGGAAGAAAGCGAAGTTCCACCTTATGAGCTAACAGAAGAGGAAAAGCAGGATGTAACACACTGACATTGGAAAAGGGGATCAAGGATCAAACCTGGCCTTGGCTCAACATCCTGTGATTCGGCAAAAATCGCTTGATCTGCCTGTGTAACATAAACTGGTCCTGTTACCCTTCGGCCACATTTAAACTATATAAAAACTGCAAAAATAAGTAGATATGGGAATTTAAAAAAGCCTTGGAGAGTATCTTGAGGATTGCTATTCTAAATGAAGGTATCTTTACAAGTGTTAATGAGCTTAAACGCTGATGCCAACTAGGATCATGCCGTTGAATTTGGAGTACAAAGAGAAACTTTTTAGGACATGCGTCACTTTATGAATGAGCACAAAGACTTAAATTGTAACCAATGGTAACCAATGCAAAGTTACCAGACCCGCTGATACTTAATTATACCATTTAAGTTTTAAAAGGAATCTATCACTGCTGCGTTTTTAATAAACTGGAGGGCCCCAATAATGCAGCATAACTGAACTACACATGCACATTTATTAAGTTTCTCAAAATATGTGTTAACAAGGAAGAATATACAGTAATGAGATTCTCACATATTTCCTGGTAAAGCACGTTACTGGCGTACTCCACTTCTGGTGGGCACGTCGGAAGATGCATATTTTAAGGCAAAAGTATTGTAGTGTGATTAGTACGTCAGTCAGTCAGTATGATTTGGTGGTCTTCTCGTTTGTGGCGAAACTACAGTTTGTTATTTTTGGAATGAGAAATGATATACTGAAGACTTTAACCAAATATAATGAGGTGTTTTTGTTGTAACTGCTATCGATAGCAAAACTGATTATCACTAAAGCCAATATTTTCATCATAACATGAAACCTCTGGAACAATTTATGCGGGGTGAGGAAAATTAAATGAAAATCAGTCTAATTTGGAAACCCTTCCAAACTTTCATAACCCAAGAAAACTGAGCGCAGACATGCACTGCGCGACTTAGAGCTCTGTTGCTTTTAGAATGATGGGAAGTAAATGGTGTTGAATAAGAATATCAATCAAAGAAGCCCCCAACAATGACTAAAGAAGGAAGGAGGGGTGGTCATGATGTGGGTCAATGTAAGGTTGTAAGAGCTATCTTTTCTTACATGGGTATATGCATTTAGGAGAAGCAATGATCTGTGAATCATTATAAAACTGCTTCAGTTACTTATAATTCAGGTATTTTGTCTCTCACTTGGTTTCTGTGAAAAAAGAATAACAGTGCAATAAAAAAGGAGCCCAATTATGGAAGAGTTTTTGGTGCCTAGCTTGGTTTAGAAAGCTTCCATTGAGTACCCAGGGTGAACACCTGCATCCACAGTGGACAACGTCTGCAGAGTGTGCTGTAACTGAATTAAAAAGTAATAGCATGGTCCTTTCCATAGTTCTGGAAAGAAACACAAGTAATGTAGTAGAGTGATTAGTAGGCAAGCTAGATGGATTCAGGAAGGTTGTTTCATTACAGGAATTATATTAGAAGGTTTAAGAGGAGATTAAGACATCCATAAACAGGGAGGTGCTGCATAACATAGACATACAAAGACGCATATTTGATCATTGTTTTTATAAAAACATTCAGCATACGATTAGAGATGCACTCATTTGGATTTTCAGTAACCATGATGTTGGGATAGAAGTCCCACATTGATAGGCTGCTGTGAGAGCCTGCCGCAGTGGTGCGCATTCTGAACTATGCTGTGATTTTCTTTGTGACCAGTGCCATTACAGCTCATGGCCACAAAGATACACTCCTTGTGGTTTTGTTTGTTCTAGACTTTGACCAATGGTGTACACATCTAGCATGTACCCTCCCCAAACTGGAGGGTGAATATTGTCCCCTACGTAAGCCATGGGTGTGATTAATGATTAGTGCCACCAGGTTCATGGTGCAGGGACATAGTCTTTTTCACAAGTGTTGCTTGAAGATATATCTATCAACCTGGTAGAATCTATGCGGTCTCCCATAATTAAAATGATTTACTCCCATCTGAGTACTTGTGTGATAATACATGTGTATGGAGTGCATGGAGCCAGTATGCAGCATAAATTGACACATTTGCATGTGTGACAGGATTGTGTTTCCATGCAAAAGTGAGTTTTTTCTAGATTCCATGTCTTTGGAGAAGCCCATAGTCCTTGTAACCGGAAAACCACATTGTAGTTTTTCCCTTATCTAGCCTTTTGGTCTGCAATCCATATTCATTCGAGAGATCCGCCTACAACTCTGCACTGTCTAAAACCGGATTGGCTGCCTGTACAGCACTGTCCACAGACCTGTCTTCCCACAATTTCATCCAATTGAGAAATATGGGTTGTGACAGCCAAATCCACAGCCTGCTAGTCTGCCTTCGCTTCCTCCTCCCTCTAAGAAAAGGAGTGGTCCCGAGTCTGCACTGTTCTACTGTGCACCTGCCAAACCGACCTATAGGTCCAATGAATGGAAGGATTGTGGGGCATTATGAGCACCCAACTATAAGTGTGAGACTTTAATTATCACCCAGTGAAGGTAGAGAAAATCTCACTGTAGAGAAGGCTGGAAGTCATCAACTTTACCAAGGGTATGAAAAGGTTTGGAGGTCATCAGCATCACCAGTTGTATAGGAGAACTAGAATCTGTCATACGTACACAGGGTAAAAAGCAAAACTTTGACTCCCCCATAACTACCCACTCTAGATGGTGATGACTGAAGATCCGCATGGTTCCTCAGTCAAAGGAGGACGAGGCCTCCAGCCCTAGCCACCCTGCATATAGAGAGTCTGAATTTCAGTTGTGAGACTTGATCAAGTTAAAAGCACCAGCTAGCAGTATCTTGAGTAGTGCTTACTTACATACACCCACGTGCCCGCACGTGCACAGGCACATATGACACATGCCAAACTGCAGGCATTTGATGACTGCTAACCAGGCGCCGTGTCTACTCACCTAGAGTATCCCCCCGAGATTTGTGAAACTTGTATTTGCTGTCATTACAGACCCTTTTAATATTGAATACTTTTTTAAACCACAGCATACACATTGCAGTGGATTTGCCAGCATATGCTAGCAGATAATCATATCAATCTGAGTGATATTGACAATATTTTTTGGCATCATATTGCGATGTTTCTGTGCACTACGGAGTTACATCCATGACCCTAAGATGTAGAAGAAAAACAGAAAACAATACAAGCGATAAGCCAAACTTGCAGTCCTCGTGTTCTGTATATCTTTTGAGGGCGGGAGAGCCCCAGCCGTCCTGTGATTCGTAAGCCCCAGACATACATCACCTTTGTAGATTAACATTTACCGCCGCTTGGATTCGAGTCCACAGCCTGCATTCGTGCTGTGTTCCCATAGCCTCTTCATGTGCGAGTCATTCCCTGACGGGGGGAAGAGACTGCCCCCAGTCTGTCATAATGAGGAATATACCCCCACCGGAGTAAATCTAAAACAGGTGTTAAAACCAGAACAAAGCAGACAACATAGAAACCATACAGGCAGAACAAAGTGTGAACAATAATCACGTGCACTCAGGGCTTTAAGTGGGATGGAAAAACTTGGGGGTCTTTCGAAGGGGCAGGATCAATGTAATTCAGGGCGTGGCTTAAAACAAGTAAGCTAAAAATCTGTGTTTAGCACTGTGTGCCGCTCGACTTTTATTTAGCTGTTCCTGTCATTGCGTCCAGATATGATACAACAAGTCACATCATACCTGCAAGTCAGGACTACTGGCTGGACTGGATTTCCATTCCCCTACAACGCTCACCATCCTCACATCAATGTGCCTGCTGTCACTGTAGTCTGGGAAAAAAAACACCCGACCGCCTGTGCCAGGGCACAAAACAGAGCCCGATAGAGACCCGTTTTGAGGCTCCCTTAAAAAAACTGCCGGTACTCAGACCCGGTGAGACCCCGCCCACTTAAAGCCCTGCATACAATAGTAGGATCACTTGCAGGGCACAAGTCCTAAAAAAAGAAGTGGGGGGACGCTCCTAGTTAGGTGGTGTCACAGGAAGTGACTTCCTGACAGGAAGTGACATCACAAAAGGTAGTCCCCTCTTATTACAGGGAGACCCGCTTCAATTGGGGGGCCACGTTAACACACTGTGGAATGTAGCGTCATTCTCTGTGTGTTTTTAGGAGCGATTCCATGAAAAGCTCTGTGAATCGACCCGTCAAGGTTACATGGCGATGAGGCAGGTACAATTCAGCTACAATTCAGCTCTCCCAAAATCTACAGTACATTCACCAGATCAGGCGCTGGCCATTGGCCACAGTTCACTCTTTCCTAAGGGGCCTTCTTGTAGCCTAGTACACCCGCTACCACCATGTGCCCCCTGGCAGCTGCCATGCTCCTTCCCAGTATAATCCATGACCCACCATACTTAGTGGTAAAAGTATACGCATCTCAGAGAAGGGACTCTTGAAAGCCTCGGCAATATTTCCATACAGCTCCTTAACGTTGGCGAAGCTCTCAATGCGACCAGGCTTTTGGGCAGGGGGGACGGCGTCCACCCAGTAAAATAAGTGGGGGGACGTGGTCCACCTGCTGGTACCCCTACTCGAGCCCTGGACACTTGTTTAGGAAAACAGTTCGCTTCTGCACCCAAACGGAAGTTTTATTGATCTAGTGAGTCCGTGTGTGTCGACGGCACCTCGATCCTGTGTTAATATGGGATCACCATCAGGTCTATCAATCATATGCCTGAGACAAAACTAAATAGTACAATAATACATTAAACACCTGAATTGCATCATTCACATCATGTGTCAATATAGGATCAAATGGTACAATGATACTTAAACCACCTAAATATAAGGAAAGGGAAGGAAGAAAAAGACGGAAAATAATGAACTGATGGAATTCAGTACAAGAAAAATCAAGACAGTGTACGGCACATACAAGGTAGTGCAATATGATCCAATGCTACATGCAGCCATTTAGAAACCAAATAACTGTGTGTCCGGTTCGCGAGGCGTGGGTGTCCATGCAACGAATGTGAACAGGGCCAATGCAAGGTAATCTTCTTTAATATGGACCTGTAGGCTGACCTGATGTTTATTGATCCCTTCATGGAAGGACTATTGGGCTACAATAGTGATAATAAGCCAATGCCGTACAAAAAAGTTAGAATGGTAAATAGGAGTACTAAATAAGGAGAATCTACATGATGTTTGGAGATTCACACCCCTTGTTGGGCACTATAAATGTGATGACTGCAGCATATGTGATTACGCCATTGAATCTAAAGAATGTGTACATATTGATGGACAAACTGTTTTAACGGAATTCTGCAGTTATAACACTCACAACATTTATGTAATCACCTGCCCATGTAACATGATCTATGTTGGCCAAACTACGCAAAAAATAAGAATATGCCAACGTAGGAGCCAGATCAGGTGCAAGGTCATGAATGCTCCTCTCGTGGAGCATTTTCAGACATCAGGACATAATGAGAATAATATTAAATGGCTGGTCGTTGTGGTCATAAAGACACCAGTACGTGGAGGTGACATCTCGACAATTCTCAGCAGAACTAAAAAGGATTTTGAAGATGGACAGCTTCCAAAATTGCTTGAACAGAACAGTGGACTAGACCACGTTGATCTATCTCTTCTTGAACTCATGTAGTCTCAAATTCATGGTAGATTCTTTGCTTTCGCCTTAAGAACTTATCAATCACTGAATAAATACCCACTTTGTCTTAGGTTGTTGATTGAGCTGGAGAAGACTCTATGATGATCACATATTAACACAGGCTTGAAACGCCGTCGATATACACACTCTGACCCACTAGATTATATATAAAACTTCTGTTTGGGTGCAAAAGTGAACTGTTTTCTTAAACAAGTGACCCTACTATTGTACATGATCATTGATCACACTTAGTCTTGCCTGTATGTTTTCTATTTTGTCTGTTTCGTGCTGGTTTTAACACCTACTTGGCATTTACTCCGGTGGGGGTATATTCCTTATATGTTTTTCTGTTGATTTTTATTATGGAAATAAATTACATTCTATATAGTCATTGTAACAATCTATAGGAATTAATATTTTTTCACGAATATTGCTTACTAAAACGAAATGCTTAGGGACAATTGTTCCTTTAATCACGCATTACCCTTAGTCCCTAAAGTCCCAGGGTTTCTTTCCCTTGTTCTTAAAACCCCAGTCTCTTAGTCAGCACTTCACATTTTCTTATGTCCCAGTCTTCTGTGGGTGCCTGCAGATCATCCAATAGCCCTTCCCAATCTACTGCAATGGGTCTTTTACATACTCCTTGCGCCTCTTCTTGTCTCAGTGCCACTGCCTCCGCTCTTGCCCACTTGAACGTTTCCGCACTCCAACACTCCACCCCAGGCAGTGCCCGGGCCTTCCAATGCATGGCAATCAGCCTACGAGTCATCATCATTGCCAAGTCTATGGAGTGGGAAACCGCACCCCTAATTCACCTCCTCCTGTTCAGTCTGACTAGGCACTGGCAATGGTGTGGAGATAGGTGCAACTGGTGAGGTCAGCGGGTTTGTTCGAAGCCACTAGCCGGAGGCTGTTGACCATTGGGCAGTTCCAGAACATGTGCGCTATGTCTGCCCTGGGATCCATACATCGCGGGCAGTTCGGCCAGGATGTGGAAAAGATTCTCTGGAGTCTTGCCAGTGTGAGATAAAGCCGATGTAAAATATTATGTTGAATGTACTGAAATCTTGCATTATGGGAGACCTTCCGCGGGTAGAGGAGTGTTCTATGCCATTCTTTCTACGTCAGCTCTTGACCTGTATCGTCCTACCAAGGTCTCCAAAGTGTGAGTAGGGGGTCTTTGGTATGATGTGAGAAGACACGGATCAGCCCTGTTAATAAGCGCGGGCCCGCACCCACACTGTGTATGGTGTGTACGGGTGGATGTTTGTGAGATTCTCCGTGAGTAATCTGCCACACTCTTCCGAGCTCAGCCGTCATTCAAGCTTAGGAAGTGTGCCGCTGGTAGAACCCTGTCATCGCCCAATTGTTCAAATGGGAATGCTGAAACAGGTCCCCTAATGTGCTTGTTCCGGCCTCCTCCCACATCATTATCCCTTTTTGCCCAAACTGTTCCCTGAACGGATTGAATAAGTTAGTACTGAAACTTACTTAATGTCCTGTGTCTCTCTTTTTCACAAAATCATGGCAGTTGTGGATGCTTTAAACCCTGGACATGTCTGTACTTGTGTTTTTCATGCCTCACCCGACTGGATGGAACATAAAACACTACCTTCTTTATGTTACCAGGTTACCATAACATCTCTGTAATCTAAAACATTACTTTGCAGCACCCCTTTAAGAGAAGATCTTGTTACTTTGTTTTAGTTAATCATTCTTTACAACTGCTCAACATTGACACACTGTCAGGCGTGTGTAGCGTTAAAAGTAAACCCTCCAATAAGACAACGATTGGCAAAGGCAGTTGGTCTCGTCTGTGAAAGCCATTGGCTGTGGTAACATTTAGTAGCCATGCTGTAGAGCAGCTCGGATATCTTGCAGTGTGGATAAAACTAATTTAAAAAACAGAACTATGACGCAGCCAAGGCTAATGCAGTTTTTTTTTACATTAGCATTGGATGCATTATAGTCCTTTTTTATTATTATTTTTAGCCATGCTGCACAGCAGCCATGCTGCTATACAGCATGCCTATAAATAGTTGTCTTAGTCAGCTATGCACATGCTCTACAGCATGAACAAAAGGCAATGCCAGCGCCAAAAGTCTCAAAGTCACGACCTATTGACTTTGCCATCCTTGTTAAGTCTCGGCACAACACCTCTGTGATACTCAGCACATCAGTTAAGGCTTAGTTAAACTGGGCCTCTTCGTTTCCACAATCCAATAAAATCGTGAGACATTGAAAAGAAAGTTGTAACAAAATTCATACAAGTGTTATAACACTAAAAAGGGAAAGAGCTGATCTGGTCCGGCCTTCCTTTTATAAATGTCGGTAAACACGAAGCATAAGATACATTATTTTGAAAAGGTGTTCCGTTAATAAAAAGACACCAGTTCACTGTCGTCCAGATTCTGTCCGATCATTCTACTTACTATTCAATCCCGAACGTAACTGCAGAGGCTGACAACAAATGGTGGAACTGCCCCATTTAAAATATAGGGATGTACCAGTACTGTCCTACAAAACTTATACAACCTAGCTGTGAAGTCCCGAATCTGGCCCATTAAACATCACCAGCCTTGATTAGAAGTTCTGCTTCTGTCCCATTTAAAATACAGGAGAATTGCTGAAAGGTTTTGATACCGCCTCATGACGTATTGCAGCCCGAGGCGAAGCTTAGACGTGGACCCATTGAAAGTATTTTAGATCTGGTGAACAGTGACAGCACTGCCTGTTAATGGTATGACAGCCCTATGAAGAAGTGTTGTTAGTTTCCATGACTACACATAACCTACTCAAGACGATAACAAGTCCTTGTTCCCTCTACTACTGTGCCAACAATCTGCAGTTCCCTTTTCATATCACAGTGTCACAAAACTGTACAAACATGCAGCTCCATTCATACTGAGCACAGAAAATAGATTTCTGTAACTAACACTGTTACTCTGGCAGTCAGTTACATGAACTGTAAGCCTTTTTTCAGCAAAATAATGTGGTACTTTAGGTTCCATTTTCGCTCTGTCTTTTGGTACCTATAAGGCACACACACCATTTTCTTCCCCATGCTTTAGGACTATCGTATTGGCCAGACTGCTGTTGCCTATGATATTTAGTCTATATTGTCCCCATGTCTCATAACTGCTTATCCACCTGCACACTGTGACTTTAACTTTATTTTTAGTATTCAGCTGAAGGTCATTGCATTGAAAACGTATTTACATTTCTTTTAACATTTTCTTTACTTTCTATTGTGCTTTGGGCAACAACCAGGAGATAGAAAAGGTAATATGGGTAGTATCTGAACAGAAGATACTGGAGTAATTTAAAAAAGAATGGAAGATATTTGGAAGAAGGACATTATATCAGGGAAGGAGTCAATTGAACATATTCAGCATGAATTAAGGATTCACCATCTGCTTGAGAGCATATGCAGCCAATAGAATGTACCCTTTCTCCGTGCCTAATTTGTGCAGGAGCTTTCAGGTTCTAAGTACCGGCACTTTTTTAACAAGGCCAGGGCTATTGAATTTTTCTCCCCAGTGAAATGAGCCCAATATTTATTAAAAAGAAATGTACCTACCGGTCCTGTGTCCTGTGTCGTCCTCCTTCCTGCAGGAAGACCCTCCCAGGTCCAGGTATGATGACTACATCATGTTAGTCATCATCCTTCTGGACCTCTCTGCAGCGTTCGACACTGTCTGCCACCGCACCCTAATACAGCCCCTCAGCAACATCGGAATCCAAGAGAAGGCACTGGAGTGGATCATCTCATTCCTCGCTGGAAGAACCCAGAGAGTCCGCCTCCCCCCGTTCAGATCCAAGGCCACCGAAGTCATCTGCGGCGGACCACAAGGATCCTCACTCAGCCCCACCCTCTTCAACGTCTACATGCAGCCATCGCACGCCAACACAACCTTAACTTCATCTCCTATGCTGACGACACCCAGCTGATCCTCTCCCTCACCAACGACCCCGCCACCGCCAGAGCCAGCATACACGAAGGAATGAAAGACGTCGCCGAGTGGATGAAGAACAGCCTCCTGAAACTGAACTCAGACAAGACGGAAGTCCTCATCCTGGGATCATCCCCCTCCGCCTGGGACGACTCCTGGTGGCTCCCTGCCCTGGGCACCACCCCCAAACCAACGGACCACGCACAAAACCTGGGCTTCATCCTGGACTCCTCCCTCTCGATGACCAGACAAGTCAACGCCGTCTCGTCATCCTGTTTCAACACCATGCGCATGCTCCGTAAGATCTTCCGATGGATCCCCACCGAAACCAGGAAGACTGTCACCCAGGCACTGGTCACCAGCCGACTGGACTACGGAAACACCCTCTACGCGGGAACCACTAAAACTGCAGAAAAGACTCCAGCACATACAGAACGCCTCCGCACGACTCATCCTGGACATCCCCCGCCGCAACCACATCTCCATCCACCTGAGAGACCTGCACTGGCTCCCCGTCAGCAAGAGGATCACGTTCAGACTCCTCACCCACGCACACAAAGCTCTCCACGACCTGGGCCCCAAGTACCTCAACAACCGCCTCACTTTCTACACGCCCACTCGCCAGCTGCAATCGACCAGCCTTGCCCTCACCACAGTACCACACATTCGCAGAGCAACCGTCGGAGGAAGATCCTTCTCCTACCTAGCCGCCAAGACATGGAACTCCCTCCCCATCCACCTACGGCTGACCCACAACCATCTCTCCTTCAGGAAGCAACTCAAGACTTGGCTTTTCGAGCAGTAACAGGACCCCTCCCTCCAGCGCCTTGAGACCCTTCCGGGTGAGTAGCGTGCTATATAAATTGTTTGATTGATTGATTGATTGAGTAGTGCACGCCTGCCTTTCGAGGAGCATTTCTTTTCGCATTGGTTAATTATTACAGTTGAGGGCTGACTGATGGGTGAGCTGTGGGCAAGGCAGACTGGGTCCTGGAAAGTTCCGGTCTCAGCTATAACCTTAATACGACATCGTCGAAGTAATAAAAAAGTGCATAGCTGCTGTCTGTTAACAACTCACATGCACTGAAATGAAAACCCAGTAGAAGCAGGCCATAAATTATTCCTTTTGACTTGTCATTTGCATTGCATGCTGATGCTCTTGGTCTGGGCCCCACCAAAACACATTATTTGCCATCGATCTAATGGAAAAAACACAGTTGATGGACAGAATGTAGAACAATGTCATACATTCACCCCAGTACAAGGATCTGGGCCTAAATCCATCGTTTTTTTGCACTCCACACCACCCTGGGTTAGACACTGGCAATATGCAAATCAGCTCTGACCCTGTGCCTCATGGGAACAGTCCAGTCCGAACTACCAAGCCATGTCTTTCCCAGACCGGAATCAAGCATCCAAGGACCGGTTTCTGGCTATCAGCCTTCATCAGCCTGGATAGCTTGACTCCAGTGGTGTGGAGAGCCTGGGACTCACGTCTGAGCATCCCCAGCCCACTCGGGGTGAAATTGCAAAAAACACAGTTGATGGACAGAATGTAGAACAATGTCATACATTCACCCCAGTACACGGATCTGGGCCTAAATCCATCGTTTTTTTGCACTCCACACCACCCTGGGTTAGACACTGGCTATATGCAAATCAGCTCTGACCCTGTGCCTCATGGGAACAGTCCAGTCCGAACTACCAAGCCATGTCTTTCCCAGACCGGAATCAAGCATC
Source organism: Lissotriton helveticus (assembly GCF_964261635.1). Classification (NCBI taxonomy): domain Eukaryota; kingdom Metazoa; phylum Chordata; class Amphibia; order Caudata; family Salamandridae; genus Lissotriton; species Lissotriton helveticus. The sequence goes on from NC_136061.1 coordinate 2,092,670,842, forward strand.
CAAGGACCGGTTTCTGGCTATCAGCCTTCATCAGCCTGGATAGCTTGACTCCAGTGGTGTGGAGAGCCTGGGACTCACGTCTGAGCATCCCCAGCCCACTCGGGGTGAAATTGCAAAAAACACAGTTTATGGACAGAATGTAGAACAATGTCATACATTCACCCCAGTACAAGGATCTGGGTGAATGTGTGACATTGATCCACATTCTGTCCATCACTGTTGTGTTTGCAATTACCGCTCTAAGTGTACTGGGGATGCTCAGACGTGAGTCCCAGGCACTCCACACCACTGGAATCAAGCTAGCCGGGCTGATGAGAGGTGTTACCTCGAAACCGGGCCGGTCCTCGGATGCTTGTTTCCGTTCTGGGAAGGACATGGCTTTTGTAGTTCGGACTGGACTGTTCCCATGGGGCACAGGGTCTGCGCTGATTTGCATCTCGCCATTGTCTAACCCAGGGTGGTGTGGAGTGGAAAAACGATGGATTTGGGCCCAGATCTTTGGACTGGGGTGAATGTGTGACATTGATCCACATTCTGTCCATCACTGTTGTGTTTGCAATTACCGCTCTAAGTGTACTGGGGATGCTCAGACGTGAGTCCCAGGCACTCCACACCACTGGAATCAAGCTAGCCGGGCTGATGAGAGGTGTTACCTCGAAACCGGGCCGGTCCTCGGATGCTTGTTTCCGTTCTGGGAAGGACATGGCTTTTGTAGTTCGGACTGGACTGTTCCCATGGGGCACAGGGTCAGCGCTGATTTGCATATCGCCATTGTCTAACCCAGGGTGGTGTGGAGTGGAAAAACGATGGATTTGGGCCCAGATCTTTGGACTGGGGTGAATGTGTGACATTGATCCACATTCTGTCCATCACTGTTGTGTTTGCAATTACCGCTCTAAGTGTACTGGGGATGCTCAGACGTGAGTCCCAGGCACTCCACACCACTGGAATCAAGCTAGCCGGGCTGATGAGAGGTGTTACCTCGAAACCGGTCCGGTCCTCGGATGCTTGTTTCCGTTCTGGGAAGGACATGGCTTTTGTAGTTCGGACTGGACTGTTCCCATGGGGCACAGGGTCAGCGCTGATTTGCATATCGCCATTGTCTAACCCAGGGTGGTGTGGAGTGGAAAAGCGATGGATTTGGGCCCAGATCTTTGGACTGGGGTGAATGTGTGACATTGATCCACATTCTGTCCATCACTGTTGTGTTTGCAATTATCGATCTAATGGAGCCAGTGCCAAGGAGACTGCAGGTCACAGGCACAAGAGTAGTAGATAGCACTGCAACAAGTTGCTATTATTTAATCTGGAACAGATTTACTATTGTGTGTCCTCTTCACCATTTCTTTGTAGAAAATAAATGTATACGTTAACTGTTAACTCTGCATTTTCAAGCTCAGCACCTTGTGACTCAGCGGCCCCTTTCCTCTGCCACATCTGACCTCCCAATTTATGGGTTACCAGAGTAAATTGCCAGTGACAGTGCTTTTCGGCATATGTACACCGGCATGTTTTTCTTTTTGCAGACTCTGCAAATGAAAAAGGGCAGGTTACAGCTCATGTCTGCAGCTGCACTACAAGTTTTAGGCAGAACCCAGTGACACACGTATGGACAGAAGTTCCTGCAGGTTATCTATGTTCGTGTTTCTAGTGCAAATCGGTCCACTGTAAGCCCCCTGGCTCTAGCATCTCCATTCTTGTAGTAACCTTAGATGTAAATACAGCAGTTGAATGATTACCAGACAGGCTTTGTGTGTGAACACTCACATATATTTTAGATTTGCGCATTCATCTCAAAGGCCCGGACGGTGTCACGTTTCATGTGGCAGTTTCCATCTGCATTGGGTCCCCGTCAATACAAGGCAACATCAAATAAATACTACACTCTTCAGGCAAGCTGCTTGGAGAACCTCCTGGCTCCATGACTCATGGCGACTGATGGAGTTAAAATGAGAGGGGTAGTTTAACATTGAAAAATTATTCTTTTGAGCTTGAAACTAATTAAAACAGCAGAATGTAAACAATGCACAATATATTATTTGAGTTTTGGCCAATAAAAAAATACCACTATCACTCTTGTACACACATTTTTCGTGCACTGTTTGTGCCCCTTTCACGTAATTTACACTAGCGCACCCACAGTTGTCTTCTGGCTGCCTGGCCACTTCATCGTTCGGCAAAAAGATGAATTAGCACTGTTTCTGTTTGAAGTAATTTGTAGCTGCTTAACTTGGGAATTTCTCAGGAGGCTGGAAGGGAGAAGGTTGGTTTGCTGTTGCCTTGAACATTCATCACCACTTTTTCTCACAGTTTACCCGATTTGAAGCTTGGAACGGTTAGAGGAGAATGGAATGTTTTGTTTATGTCCATATGGAGTAATGCTAAACAAAACCGGACATTGGGTGGCGATAAACAACTTAGAGGACCTTATTAAGCAGGAAATTAAATATGAACAGCAATTACAAAAAGAGCTCAACTGCAACGTTTGTCTATGAAGTATTGGTGTGGCTCACCTAAAAATCATAGATTGTATAAATATTATATATAATATCACAATGAATCACGTCTTGTTCTCTCTGGTAGGGCCAAGGCTGCTGCTGTATTTAGGGTGCAGCGGTTGCGAGACATTACGTAAGTGATGCTTCTGTTTTGGTTGGTCAGGTCCGGTTGTAGCTTGGGAGAAGGGGTGGGGTAGTCAGGTGTGAATAAGTGACGTTCTAGGATAAGCATCATCAGAAAGGAACAGCAGGGCTTTAATTTCAGAGTTTACCCGGGTCCGCTCGCTGCAGCACTGGACTCCAGACAGGAGCTCAGTCCTTCGCATGGCTCTCTACCCACTGCTGAGCACCTGCAGGGGTTTCGCAAGTCAGATCCTGACAGCCTGTGTATACAGGAGCTAATGGGGCCTTGATGGGCTTCCTGTGGGCTAGGGATGTGGAGGTGAGATGTCATGGGTGTGTGGTGCTCAGTCTTCCACCTCTCTGGGGGGTGGATGTGTGGTGTTTTCAAACGTACACCCCTGTGGGTGACAGGCACCTCCTCAGGATCTTGGTGTGCCACAGCTTGGCCCATCTGTGCTTCGATGACATGTGGCTAGTGACTGACCCTCAGCCACAGGTGCACAGTACAGGGTATAGACCAGGGGTCTCCAACCGGTCGATCGCGAGCTACCGGTAGCTCGCCAACAACCTACCAGTAGCTCGTAGCCTGGTGCTCACTTTTGTACCCTCTCACTGTCGTTATGTTTATTTTCAGGCCGTTTTAGCGTCTTATTTGTTCTTGCTGGTGTTTCTTTCGTGATCACACTGCTGCCATTGGCTATTAAGTTAGCTGGGGCGGGGAGAAGCGGGTGATGTCAGCTTGGCATGAGCAGTGATAGATTGCCTACGCCGAGGATTTACAATGCATAAAGAAGTGAAGTCGAAAATGCAAGCGCGAGCCACAACAGCACATTACAATTTGTACACATGCTGCAGCCTTAGGGATGGCTGCGTGATTTAATGAAGCGGAGACTCACTGATAGGGTGACCAGACGTCCCGGATTTCCCAGGACGGTCCCCGTTTTTTGGAGAAGTGTCCCGACACTTTTCTCCAAATTACACAAATGTCCCGGTTTTTGGGTAGTGCCTGGATTATGTCACGGTTTTTAAGGGAGGGTCGGGTGAACCTGCACATTATCATAGTGTTGTGCAGGCACCGGTTTCCACCGGCTTTCTTCGAAAAGGGGACAGAGTGCTGCTTCGCGTCATTTTAGCTGCACAGCAGGAATTAATGAGGCGTGAATCGGGGCTGCAGAGGGCAAGGCCAGGCCCACCAGCAGCCGGACCCTGGAGCTCTTCCCAGAACGGTCGGTAAAGTAATGAAGTAATGTGATTTTTTTTTTAAAGAACACAAATATATATCAGCAACGTGAACTCAACAGGTGTTAAATTACAGTCAAGTCGCTGTCAGTCAATCAGACCAGCTTTCTGTTTTGTGTGAGGCTGAGTGAGAAATGTTGGTCACACATGGCACAGAGGTTAGTAGCACCTTTGAGGCAGAGGGTGATGCTGCGGCTATGGAAGCAGCGAGAAGGGGGTGTCTGATTCTCATTCTATGCAGTGTTTAATAAAGAGTAATGGCTGGTGCTCATGAAGGTGAGTAAACAGGTTTGATGTGTTTGAGCTCTTGGATGTCATTTTCTTTTTAGAAGATCCAGAAATGGGGAACCCATCCGTAGTGACTTAGTTATTTCTCGTGTAACTAAAATAGTTTCATTCAACTGACGTTAGATGGAAATGTCCCTCTCTGCAGAGGCACCCCCAAACATTTAGCCTTCCTCCTCTGCGTTTTGCTGAATTGGTTTTTATTGACCTTAGGACTCTGTGCACATTAGCACTATTTAAAAGAAATCCCTGTAAAACGAGAAATTTCAAATAAATTTAATGAACATAAGGGTCAACACATCAGTTAAATATATCCCAGTTGAAAAAAGTACCTAACCCCTATGGTGGCTATATTTTTCTGCGACAAAGGAACAGGGAAAGCTAAGACTTGAACTAAGCTTAGGTGCATAACCCCTTCCTTGCACGAGCACAGGTTCGAAAACACTGCAAATAATGACACAAAAGTCATACAAAAATTGGAGCATCAAATTACACCACAGCATTAAGAGGCATTCTTAAAAGTGATTGTTTTTAAACTTGAAACAGTCGTGGACTCCCACCGTCCCTTATGACAATGGTATATTAATGTACTCGGAGACAAGTCATGTGTAACAACTTTATAGTCTGTTAGGGGAGATTTTTGTACAATGCACACCCTGAACTTAAGCATTTCAAGTTACTGTCATGTGTGATAACCCCTTGTGGGGCACTGTAGCAATTACCTACATGGCCAGCAAGCTGTGAGAGAAAGACGTTCAGTTTATGGTTTTCAATGCTGGTAGCTGTACATATCTCTGCAGGTCCCTACAATTTCTTATGATTGTAGTGTACTTCTCTTAGCTGGTGACTTCAGATACCAGGATCACTCAAACTGTTGAAGAGGGAAGCTGGGATAGGTTTTCTGGTTTCATGTTGTGCATTGCATTTGCTAAATGGGTAACTCTCTCTCTGAAGAGGCCCTTTCGTCAATGAAGCTGGGTGGGGGGGGAACTCTGGGAACAATTTGCGAGTTGCTCGGCCGTTAGTTGCTCACGATGATTTTCACTCATCAAAAGTAGCTCTCACTACAGAAAAGGTTGGAGACCCCTGGTATAGACTGTCCTGTAGTGCATCCTTATGGCGATGCACATTTCTCATTTTCTGACCTTTCAACCTGTAGATTTTGGTCTAACCCTTCTTATGGCACGTTCAGCATTACTAGTTATGGGTGTGGGTGGATGGAGCCAATAGAGGAAGTGGGTGGAGTCAATGGAGTGAGTGGGTGGAGCCAGAGGTGTGTGGGTGTGGCCTCCTTACAATATTTGAGCACCTGCACTTAATATTTTACAAATTAAGCGCTGCCCTTTCTATCTCAACTCTGCAAAAACCTCCTTTCTGGAGACCTTTCTGTACTGGTCTAATTTAAACATGTAGTTTTACCCTATTCCTACCTTTTGCCACCAAACCTTTAGACTCGTGACCCCCTTCCCTCTCGACCCCCCTTCCCTCTCGACCCCCCTTCCCTCGCAACCCCCTTCCCTTGCAACCCCCCTTCCCTTGCAACCCCCCTTCCCTCGCAACCCCCCCCTTCCCTCGCGACCCCCCCTTCCCTCGCGACCCCCCCTTCCCTCGCGACCCCCCTTTCCCTCGCGACCCCCCTTTCCCTCGCGACCCCCCTTTCCCTCGAGACCTTTTCCCTCGCGACCCCTTCCCTCACGACCCCCCCCTTCCCTCACGACCCACCCTTCCCTCACGACCCCCCTTTCCCTCGCGGCCCCCCCTTCCCTCGCGACCACTCACCCGTCCCCCCACCTGTGAGTCATGCTTGCCGCGACTGTTTGTGGTACCTGAATACATCTTCTCCAGATTCTCAAGATCACTATGTAGGATTTAGTGCACTTTATCTTTCTCTGATTTTCTGCCCAACATAATTTTTTTTATTTAGAGTTTTATATAGCGCAAACTAGACTCAAAGGTATCGGGTATCAGAGCGCTTCACTTAGCACCAGTTTCGTTACACAAAGACACATTCATTATTGTTAGGCACGGGGAGATTGCCGAGACTCGAACCCGGTTCCCCAGCTTCAACGTCGACTGTTCTAGCCCTAAGGCTACATCCTCTCCCCTTATTTTGACTGCATTAAGCAAGCTCTGAATACTAGTTATGTTTTATGGCTGTGCATGACTGGTATGTTTTATACAGGCCATTGCTACATATGCTGAAGGTTGTTAGTGCTTGATGTCTCCATGCTGGGCAAAATGTTGATGGTTGGCGTTTAGTCACCAATCTGACACTGCTGCAGCATTGCTTAACCATTGAGTAGCTGTATGATTTGACTCACCTCTTTTTCAGGCCCTGACAAGTTCACTACTCTATTTCCAGGTTCGCTGGAATACTTCCTACCATTAGACCAATCACTATGTTAATGCCATTCGTTGGTAACCCATATTCTAGTTAGCTCCGATTTATATAAGAAAGTGCTCTGAAGAGTCCATAGAGCTTCATAGTCTGTGCTGTACAAAATGCTGATTTAAATACATTTGCTTGTTTTGTTGACTCATTTTCATGTCTTCATTTGAAGACAGTCAATGCAAAGACTTCAAACATTATTAACACTCTTTTTTTCTTAAATTACAGATTACTTGGTATAAATTTGACAAACTGCAAGTATGAGAGTGGTAAGCAGACTAATCTATTCATTGTTTCGAACTAAAACAATTATATCCAAAAGGAATTTCTTGCCAAATACTTAAGTTTATTTGTATTCTGGTGACACACATGCATTACATTTATTGCAAATCATTTTCCCAATGGAATTTCAAACACAAAATAGAAAACACAATAAGCATGCTAGCAGTATGTACCATATGCATTTCATGAATGTACATGGGGTCTGTTGTCATTTTGAAAAAAAACATGAACATATTGGACCTATTGGACCTATGGAGGGAAGAGTAACAATACAATTGTTGAATATCTCCAAGATTGCTCCTCCATTCTACCAATCTGTAGCAATTGTGTTCCTTTCTGCATTGTCTGTTTTCGAAGTAAGATGAGTTATATATAAATGAAACCTGTTCTCTAGAGCTCATTTAGACCTTGGATACAATGGGCTAACTTGCTCACCGCAACAGATGTAGATTACAGATTTGACTTTACACTACAAACAGAGGTTTTTCTGCAATATGAACACGAATATCATCTGCCTCATTAAGTCATGCCACTACATCAGTATGGTTACATCATCAATACTGATAGCTCTGCCCAGCCTGCCGTAGGGACAAAGCACCAATATTCAGCAGCGTGCGCTGCTGCAAAGGTTCATGTGCAGGATTGAGAATTCCACCCTTAGAAGACCTACGTGCAGTCACTTGGAGACTGCACTGCGCAGTTGGCTGAACTAAGAGCTCTAATTCTGACACTTAAGAATACAGATCCCAAATTCTCCACACTAATAGTGTATGATTCTTATTATTGTGTCCAGTTTTACAATGAGTACTTACACTACTGGTGCCAAAATGAATTCACAGATTCCAAGGGTTACACATTTAAGAGCAAGATGCTTTGGGAACAAATGGCTAAGCTGAAGAGTGCTTGCTTTGGACTCATGTTTTACACACATTGAGTCACCAACGTGCTGGCACACACATTGCAGGAAATTCCATAGCGGATGAAGCCACAGAAGCAACAGTGCAAACTGCTGCAGTCACTGCAGTTACTCCTTCAAGTACGAGGATAGACGAAGACATCATGACAACTGTCAACACTGCACCCAATGGCACCCACCTGCCTTAGAGTACTTGAGCTTTCCACTCAAGTACTCCTATAATTTAAATGTGCAAAACATACAGTTTACTCATAATCCTGTAGTGGGGGATAGAGTAATACCAAATTCAGACCGCAGGTTAAGTTTAATTCTAGCTGCACACAAGGGTCATGCATCTGCACACACATGGGAGGTGGCTACAAATTCGCTATTGCAGCAATGCAATTGGTGGCCATGTCTTTACAAACAGACCAAGGACTTTGTCCTCAAATGCGACATCTGCCAGCAGAATGAAGGGTTCTACTGTGGCTTGTCCACCACAGAAACCTCTCTGAATGTCAAACAAGCCGCTGGCTTGTGTAGACCTGGACCATTGCAGCCCCTTGTCATCAGATAGGGCTTACAGGTACAACTTGGTTGAGGGGATCCCTGATCTCTATTCCTATAGTTCTGGCCACAGTGGTCAGCTGACACCAGAACTGCTATAAAGAATCTGCAAATCTTTATTGAAACATACACTGTTATTATTATAATTATTATTATTATAATTAGGCTGTGGGGTTTTAGGTTTAAACCTATAATAACTGATAAAACCCCACTGAAAGATAAATAGCCCTCACCGGTGAAAACATATAAACACTGAAAAAACCACCTACACAACCATAAACTAAATGCCTTTCAAAGAAAGGAAAAAGAGAGTGAAAGAGTCATTGTTTTCTACAATGTAACTTTGTTATACAAGCTAGCAGTAAGGAAGACTGGCTAACATTATTCTGCGTGAGTTTTGTTCTTTAGGGAGGCCACTAAAATATTGTTTCTTCTTCCTTTTACTTTTTTCAGTTTTGTGGCCTTTGGTCTAAAGATGCAGGGTTTAGTTTCATGTTTTAGGTCTAGTTTAATTATTTTATAAACTGAAGAGAATCAGAAAATATCAAACTTATAGTTGATATTTTGGCTGCATTTGGTTCTTTCACGGATAGGTAAAATGGCTGGTTTCATAAAAATCTTTCCTAATATGTTTCAGCACATTTACCCACAGAGAATGGGTAAAAACTCTTAATACATCTGACCATAGTTTCTAGTGGGTCAGTATTGATAGTAGGTGAATTGCCAATACCTCAGGTTTTAAACATTCAATGCAAGGTATAGTGACAAGTATATATATCACCAAGCATCTGGTATAGTGGTGAAAACATGACATCAGACTTTTGGAAAACATTGAACGTAGTGTCTCTTGTAATGCTCTGTAAAAAAAGGTTATTTCCAAGTTCAACAAAGATTGGAGTGATATTGTTTGAATTTGCAGTGAATCAGCTACGTATATAAAAAAGTTGTGTGATGACCTGTCAACATTGATACCCGAGCTGAAGTGATTCCCTGTAGGAGATCCTTGACACTTGTTAGATGGTATGCTGAAAGCATCTTTACCATGTTCAGAGTTAATGAGGGATGTTATTGACTTTTTAGTCCATTCTGGTGCACTGTTTTCTTATGCACAGGAACTTAAACGCAAATATTTATAATTTCGTGTTTTATGTGGCATCAAAGAAAGAGTCATCCCAACTGTGTCCCTTAGCTGATGGTTTTCAGCTAAGAGGCTATGAATGTTGAGAGGGCCTTTTCACAGAAGATTACATGGGAAGGAAAGAGTGAGCGCACATGACCCAAAGACTCACTGAAGAAGAATTGTATGGTGTACTACAATAAGATTAATTTGCAAAAATCTATTTGGACCTCATTTACACTATAAGTACACTGTCGATATACCATGTTCTTTCAGTGCAGAAAGCAAGCAATAAAAGCAAAACACCGGGAAAAAACTTTTTCTGTTGTTTTCAGTGGCGAGAAAATGTGTAACCACTGATAACAACTGTTTTTTAAGATATTGAAAACACTGAAAAAACCCCACCAGAATTTACCAAAAATAGAAACTGAAAATAGGGAAGCTTAATTATAATTAAATTAAATTTGTAGGGCGCACAGCTACCCGGAAGTTTCCCGGCACCAAGGACCAACGCAACAGAAAGACAGTATTTGCTGATTAAATAGCCAGGTCTTAAGGCTTTTGCAGAATGTTTTATGATTGATTTCATGCCGAAGTAAAGATGGAAGTGAATTCCACAACACAGGGGCCAGGTATGAAAAGAACCGTCCCCCTATGCGTGCTAGTTTAAATCTTGGGACTAAGAATCTAGCTTAAGAAGAGGATCTAAGCAGAAGTGTCGGACGATATGTCTGGGCCAAAGAACATAAATAACGGGGAGCTGTGCCTATTTTAATTTTAAGCATAAGGAATAATGCCTTAAATTTAGTCCGGTTCCCTATTCTTAGCCAGTGGAGGTCCCAAAGAGTGCCTGAAATGGGAGATTTTTTGGGTACATGACAGAGCAGCCTAGCCGCAGAATTCTGAACTACCTGGAATCTGCGTATTACCTCCTTATTGGCTCCTAGATATAGGCAGTTGTCGTAGTCCAATCTCAACATGTTTAATGCTTTAATTACAGTTGGCACATTCAAATTCCAACCAAGATCCAGATTTCGGCTCAAGGGCTTTTAAAGATACCATGGAAAGTTTGGGTGTGACCCTGTAGTATTCCTCCCCGAATCATCCGTAGGAACATTTGTTTGTGAAAAAATACTGAGCCTTAAAGCAGTCTTTAACAGCTGGGATATTAGGCTCAGTTCGCAGCCGGGTCCATCACCTATATGGGGTCCACAGAGCTTTGAACAATCTGCCTAGAAATCCCTGGGAAGTCACATTTGCTATGAGATTCTTTTTGGGGTTACGATGTGGGTCCAGACATCGACAGTCCCAGCACAGTGGCGGCTGAAACACCATTTGATATAAATGAACATTTGGCTGTTTTACAGGAACTAACCAGCTACCAGGACGTACAAAGCAACCTCCAAGTAAAACGCATCTCCACTGGAGAAGTGAAGGAAGCACCAGCAGCTCCCAGCTGGATCCCAAAGGTTGGAGACCTAGTCAGGGAGAAAATTCTGGACAAAAAAGAATTGGCCATTCTACAGAGCACCTGTACCTTTCCTGGCTGTTGAAGGAATGAGAACTATACTTCTTCCACCCTTTGCTGGCTGCAGAATGAAGAGATTTATCTCAATTGATCTGATCAAACAACATTATGTGACTGATTGTAACAAGTAGGCCACGTGGGCTCCTGGGTAGTTTCATGCCTCCTGGGTAGTTTCATGCCTCCTCTCACTACCATACAGGAAGTCCCTTTGGAAGCTAATCACTGATGAAGACTTCTTTTCCCGGCTGGGGATAGCAGAAAACAACAATGAAGTATCCCTTCTGCCTGTAACATCACTACTATACAATCAACTTGTACAGAAATACAGATTTCAATTCGAAATCCTGACACAAACGCTGTTTACATCAATGTACCACAGTTCGAGTCATCTTCCAGTTCTACACAAACAACAGATTTGCCAAAAATAGATTGAACTGCCTCCGGCTTCATCATCAACTTTAATGACTTTTCTTCGGATTCATCTGATCCACCTGAACTTCCACCTCTACCATTCTGGATGAGACTACATGTTTTCTAACTTTGCCTGAAAAATACATACTTGTTCCTTCTTGGCTATACCTTCAGATTACAATCTCAATACTTTCCTTAGTCCTTTGGATTGGTTTTGTGACAGTCTTTTTTCTTGCACATGAACAGACACTATCTCTCTGATCTTTCTGCTGTGCAACTGGTGAACTTGGTTATTCATCACCCAAAGTGCAAATAGACCTTTCCCTGGTGAACATTTCAGCTGTTCCAGTTCCTGTCCGTTCCAGATTGTTTGGGATAGGGTATCGCATGATGTATTGGGACCTATAGAACTTTTACAGATACCATATGTTTTTTGTATATCTCTGAATGACAGTATCACCCCTAATACTGTTTCTGCAGATTGGGATATTGATACAGTGCATGAAATGCTAGAAGATATTGCGCATTCTGCAGCTTTTTCTCCTGATGAACTGTACAAAGGCACATCTAAATATGATGAAATGTTCTGTTTTCAGCATTATGGGGATCATTTCTTACATAAAGCAAATATTCCACTTGCAGTATTTAATTACACACAATGGGAACACTACCCTGTATCACCACTGGGTAGTTCAAAGACGTTTGTACAGAAGTTTGCTTATTTTCTAGTTATGATACATCTGACCCTGCGTCTTATTTTTAGAAGCTTGCACTTTCACCTGCAAAGAAAAATATGCTGACACTCAGCTGATATATTCTGCTTCTTTCTTTTCACAGCTGTCCACACAAGGGTTTGACTTTTTAAGGGACACTGTAGATATGACATCCATTTGGGGAACGAAGGGTTGGAAGATTCATGGAAATGAGGCTTCGTTTAGAGCATGCCTTATACCACATCAGATGATGTTCCTCAACACAACTATGCAGCAAAAACCATGCCTTAGTTTAGCTAAGACCAAAGTCTGAAGCATACCAAGCATTCCCACATTTGCAAACTGGTGACAGTTTACAAGATAAATGGAGGAACACTAGATGCCAACCTACGCAATGGTTTTTTCAATTCATCAGCTACCAAGGGGATGGTTAGTGTGGCCGTTAGAGACCGTTCAAGACTAATGGATGTCTGACACGGTTCTTGGGTAACACCAACGGGTTTAAGATTAGCAGCCTTGACCCGCGCAATGTGCAGACAGAACACTAAGGGTGGGAACAACTTACAGTGTTGGAAAGTTGTGCCTTGATTGGCTAAAAACCATTGATCCAGGTGAAACAGCATTTGTCCCTTCTTTCTGATGACATGGAACTACGGGACTTTTTATTAGGTCCTCGAAAACCACATCAAAAGCGCTTCTTGTATGCAATATACAATGAGATACAGAAGGTCTTACAGCAGGAGGCTCCTAATAGATTGCGCAAAATTGGCGGGGCTAATATGGAAAGGGCACAAGCAATGGTTGTTAATGGTATAACTACCTTGTCCTACCTTGTCCTCTAGGATATACTCTCTGCGTAACATTATGTTGTTGGCAATATACATTATACAACACGACATGTACGCATTACAACATGGATAGTCACAGCTTAGATCGATCATGCTGCTAAATTGGACACTCCAGTCACTTTGTTTTGGGTGCGTACCATGGTGACATATTAATGGCATCAGCCTGTTTTCACCATACAATCTTACAAAACAGCAAAGGATACAACATACACTATGTTACACATAGAGAAGCTAGAAAAATTACTTTTCACGGTTGTGAAAACAGCCTCTGCGGATTGAATAATCCACAGGTTTGTTACTCTGCCGATTTCAATATTTATTTTCCAATCCTGCTTACAACATCAGGTAGGCAGATACGACTATGAGAGGGGTCGGTACATGATCATGGATTTTACCTAAATTCCATTGTCGGAATAGGGAGTCTGAAGTTTTTCTTAGTGGGAGCACTTTGGGTAATTTCTTAGTTTGCAAGGAAGTTTCACTTCCTGGTTCATGTAATGCGTCCATGACAAACTTATTGTTTTTCACCAGCGGCCATGAACCATCTGACTTTCAGATTGCTCTCTAATAATAATAAGAAGAAGAAATTTGTAGAGCGCATGGTTACGCCATCTCGGCGTGTCCCCGCGCTGGGTGAGAAGAAATGACATAGCCAGATTTAGGACCACTTCATGCTAGCCGGAAAACAGATATGTCTTAAGCAGCTTTCGAAATTTCGCTTCAGGGCATTCCAACCTCAGTTTTTGCGGGAGCTTATTCCAGGTCAGAGCAGCCTGGAACCTGAAAGAACGGCCCCCCATTCTGGCCTTTTTTACTTTAGGGATTACCAACAGCCCCGTCCCACTGGATCTAAGAGACCTCCTAGGCACATACCTGGTGACCAAGTCGCTCAGGTAGGCAGGGCCAGTGTTCTGAGATATACGGAGGCAAATGCATAATGCCTTAAACATAACTCTTTCCCTAACTGGGAGCCAGTGCAGTGAGTCCAGGGCTTTTTTTAAGCTGCTCTCCTAGGCTGCATAAGAACCATGGGAGTTATTTGATGATGAACGATCAAAGTTGTTGCAGCATGACACCAGGAATAGCATATCTTGTTACTGTTTCCGCCATTGTGATTTGTTATAGGCAAGTACTGTTTCCCCTTCTGACGCTTTGAACTTTCGATAAAGCTTTCAAATTTGCACTTTGACGCCCTGAGCAGATTGAAATCCTTATTGTTTCAGAAAGATGTGACCTCAACACCTGCAAAGGAGACGTTTTATCTTCTAGTTGCAAGGTCTTCTTCTGAAAGACTGTAGAAACTCCTCACTAATTTCACATTACGTTTTGGAGAATAGGTATATCACATTTGTAACATATCTAATGCTGCAGGGTAGCAGACTTTTTAAAAATCATAGGATCTGGTTTGGTTAGTACCTTCCAGTCAGTCTTTGGGATCATTCCATCATTCACTCACTCTATGCTTGGAAGGATTTTTAGAGGTCTTCCACTGGTCCTGCTCCTGATTGTAGGGACATTGATTTTATTTTTTCTGCTCTGCATTGAATGTCCCACTGTGTGATCAAATGGAACTAGCACTACCACTTGTGTTTCTGTGCCGTGAACACATCGTACAATGCTTTGGCGCACCCTTGCTTTAGAAACTGAATGAGCACTGGTTCTTGTCCTTTCAACCTGTCTGGCTACACTGCTTGCAGCTGGTATTCTGCTGTCTGCTGTGCACTTTTGAGAGTGCCTTGACATATGCTTGGGAACACAACTGGTTCGACCTCTCGACAAGGAAGTACTGGTGGTCCTTCTGAAGGCCCTTTCGTATTTGTGTCCCCTGCTTTTGCCATTGCTCCTAAGTGCTTTCTACGAGCCCTCTTGGGATGCTTGTGCTCCTGGTGAATTTGATCCTGGCCCTGGTTCTGTGAATTTTGCACAGGCCATGGTTCTTTCTTCAGCGGCTGCTATGGGGAATGGATAGGTTCATGTGTGCTCCATAAATTTGCTCAGAGGTGTGCTTGTGGGAACATCGTCATCGGTAGCTGGGCACATCAATCTTTCGTCTACCTCTCAGAACATGTAAACAATCTGCCAGTTTTGAGTGGTTGAAATGTTTTAATTCTGACTTGTTTTTAACATCCTAAATTGTTTCAAATTACATTATTTGTAACATTTAATTGTATTAACTTTAACATATTTTAAATTGTGGCTTTCTGAATGCTTTGGTTTCAAATGTAATAGTTTTAGCAAACATATATATTGATAGCATTGCTGCGCATTGTTTTTTTAGTAGTTTTGGATAGCTTTAGTTGACTCACGTCCGAGGAGTGAGTGTCATGTGTCTGGGTTAGGACCAGGAAGGAGCGCCAACATTTACATGTACACCTTTCTTAAGTTGCCTTCTTTTCTTACACATCGACCTTTGACACACATTTGCTTGGGTGACTGTGCAAGATTAGTTTCTCTGAAACCATATTGCTTGCATGTCAACTTCTTAGGAACACTTTCACAACACCTTGAACATTTAGTGCAAGGCCTAAGCGTACATTGTGAAAATTTTGTTTGTTGATCATCCGTAAGGCGACACAACTATCACAAGAGGATAAACAATGTCAGCATGGCTGATGCTTTAGCACAGAAGCATGGGTGCTGTTTATTATAAATACACAACCGTTTCCTGGATTCGGGAGACGAGCACTCTGCTGTCCTTCCCTTTGCGAGGAGGGAGGTCCAACTTGTTCTCATGACGTGGATCTGCATACACTTACCCTCGTGTACTGGAGAGTTAGATCATCCAGTAAGAGATTTGACATATCGTCCGCTCTAGGCAAATTAGTTAGGGAGCACATAGTAGGAGTACACTACACACATTACTTATATGCCTGCATACATACCCTGTTTTAGCAGAAAGGTGGAGTTGTTTATCCTTTTCTGTATTCTTGTAATGCTAATTAATCTCATCTGCTTCTATCTATAATCATTGCAGCACATGACTACTATACAAAAATCACAATGGTTCAATAAATACTGAAACTCCTCTTTGTGCATTTCTTGTGTATCTCTCAGGTACGCACAAGTGACTTAGCGAAATGGTTCTAGAACTGTTACCAAAATTCATGAGGGAGTCAGGATTGTCATGGTCTGAGGTTGCAGACACATTTGTTATCCTGTGGGGATAGAAGTGAAAATGGTGCACTGTGAGCTAGCAGGACTATAAGCCAGCATATCCTAAGGGTGTACACAGAATCAGTCTGGCACAATCCTAATGTTTATGCTGTCCAACAAACACACAATATACCAGTAAGGTACAAACCATACAACACCAGTATATTGGGTATTCTTGATTAATTGGTACAAGTTAGTAGAAAAAACAGCCGTCATCATTTGGTAAAACGGCTATACACACACACTCGCTCACTCACCGGCTCTTTTTTCTCTCTCTTTGTAAAGCTATGTATTGGTGCTATATTGTAATGCTAACTACCCTCAACTGCTCTTATGGACCTTCCTTTCCTCAATCTCCCAGACAGTCATTCCCACACACCTTTCCAACCTTTCCATTCCCTTTCATTCACTAGCACATACATTGTCTTAAGAGAATACATTGAATTGTCGTCTTTCTCCTATTTGGTGACACACACCTGTTACAGAAGTTGTTGAGTGCTTCTTTAGGGTTGGTTATTTGGTGGTTTTGTTTCTCCCCTGCTCCAAACATGTTGAGTGGAATCACAAACTGTGCAACATCAAGGAATGAATATCATATTCATGCATGTCATGAACATGAAACACCTTTTGATTGGTTTACAAACTTAAAAAGAAGAATCTAGGGCATAAATAGAACAGTATTCTGATGTGTTGTGAGGACGTGTAGGTGGAACTGAGAATCTTGATATCTAGGTTTGACCCTATGTTCTTCAGTCTCCTGGTCTTACTGTAGATGGTCTCATTTTACATTCACCTTCATAACTGTTTAAAATCATTTACCACACTTTCAGTCACCACTCAGTTCCCACATTCCCACTTTCATGCAAGTTGCTTTGTGGTGTATAAGAGGGTGCCAATATTCTAGCACAGTTTGACAACAGAAAGTAAAAAAATAGTATTGTTGTTATAGCTTCCCTTTCTCTTCTTCAGTATGGTTGAGATCTTGATTGCTGGACCAAAAAGCTCCTACGAAGGAAACTATGGATGGTCCTAGGAAATTGGCATTCCAGCATTGTGAAGAGGCCACAAGATAATATGGACACTTTAGAAAATATGCAGCAACGGAACTGTAGTACATTTACTGCAGCAGTTTAAGTGTTCTATAATGCAATGCTCAGACTTGTACATTCAATCAATCGCATATTGAAAAGCACTGTTAATCACCCATCAGGGTATACAGGTGCTAGTTGTAGGGTTTAGTCAAAAGGCAGGTCTTGAGTTTCTTCATAAATTCTGCCAGGAAGGGTGATGTGCCGAGGTTGATGGGAAGGTTGTTCCAGGAATTGGCGGTGAGGTAGGAGAGGGAACAGCCTCCACTGTGGCTACGCCGGATGCAAGGGAGGTGGAGTGCAGGTCTCTGGAGGGTTGGTGGATGTTCAGGCGGTGGTTGATGTATGCTGGTCCTTGGTTGTGGAGGGCTTTGTAGGCGTGTGTCAACATTTTGAATTGGAACCTTTTCTGGAGGGGGAGCCAGTGAAGGTTTCTGAGGTGAGGGGTTATGTATGTCCATTTGGGTAGCTTGAGGATGAGGCTGGATGTTGAGTTCTGTATCATCTGGAGTCTCCTTGTGAGTTGGGCAGTGGTTCCTGCGCACAGTGTGTTACCGTAGTCCAGACCACTGTAGACTAGGGTTTGAGCAATGGTTTTTCTTGTTTGAATGGGGAGCCATTTGACGATTCTCTGGAGCATGCGGAGGGTGTTGAAGCATGTAGAGGAGACTGCATTAATCTGTTGTTTCATGGTGAGCTTGCTGGCCAGGATGATGCTGAGGTTGCGGGCATGGTCTGTTGGTGTGAGGGTGGGGTCGAGTTCAGCAGGCCACCAGGTGCCGTTCCACAGGGATGCGTTGTTACCAAAGATCAGCACTTCGGTATTGTCCGTATTAAGCCTCAGACAACTGGTCTTCAGCCAATCGGCACACTCATCATATAGTTGTGGAAGTTGGTCCTCGTGGTGAAGGGGTCTGCACAGAGTGAGAAGATGAGTTTGGTGTCGTCGGGGTAGGATATGATGTTGATGTTAATGGTTCTGGCGATGACCACTTCGGGTGTCATATAGGTGTTGAAGAGGGTGGGGCTGACGAATGAATCTTGGGGGACACCGCAAATGGTGTTCCTTGGTTCTGAAGTGAAGGGGGTAGGCGGATTCTCTGATTTTCTACCGTGAGGAATGATGTGATCCATCTGAGGGCGTCTCACTAGATCCCAATGTGATGCAATCTCTTGATGAGCGTGTGGTGGGATACGGTGACGAATGCTGCAGAAAGGTTGGGAAGGATCAGTGCCTCTGATTCTCCCGTGTCGAGGAAGGTGTCAATGGTGGTGATCAGGGGGGTCTCAGTGCTGTGGTTGGCACGGAAGCCAGATTTGGAAGTGTTGCAGGTTGTTTCTCCGCGGATATTCGCTGAGCTGACGGTCAATGACTTTCTCGAGGACTTTGGTGGGAAAAGGGAGCAATTAGATGAAGCGGTAGTTTTGGAGTTTGCTGGGATCGGCAGATGGCTTCTTTAGGAGAGTCTGACATGTTTCTATGCATCAGGGAAGGTGGCTGTGGAGATGGATGCAATCAAGATGGTGGTGAGTTGGTGGCTGATCTCCTTGCTTCCAAAGTTGAAGAGGCGATGGGGGGTGCTCCCGAATGGATGGAGTTTATTATGGTTGTGGTGTTCTGGGTGGTGAGCTGTTCCCATGGTTTGAGCAGATGGCCTGGGATGGCATCCGTAGGAGTGAGGAGGCTGTAGAAAGTTGGTAGATTGGGGTTCGAAGTTCCTGTAGATGGTGGATATCTTGTTGTGGAAATTGTTCGCTAGCTTGTTGCAGTGAATCAGATCCCTGATCAGATTCACCAAAGCAGATCTCCCGGACAACCACTGTGTTTGCCTTGTACCTTGCGTGTGTTACATTTTCAGTTAGCTCTCATTTGATAGCAGTGCTGCTGAAAATCTTTAAAGATGCTTTTTACAAGATCTTCTAAATTTGTATGCAAATAAATGTCTTTGTGTTACAGAACTGCTTCTGATGCTTTCTCTGAATATTCATAAACATGTACTACTACTAAATTTTTAAAGGACAGGAACTAGAATATACGCAATGCAGAATTAAGGGATACATTTTCTGGACAACACAATTGAGCACTATCATGTATGGTGCTGTGGGAGAAGTACTGCCCTTCCGAGTAGCCTAAAAGTCATTATATTTAATAAAATAGTGTTCCCCACAAGACACTGATTGTATTATAATTTAGCAACATGCTTACAATGTTTTCCCTCACCTGTTTTGTTAAAGTTACTTTATGAAGGTTACCTTGAGAGCTATGACGTTCTCTACACACTACAGTATTTTTACTGCTTTAGCATGGGTTTAACATTCATCAGATCTTATGATGTGTCCCATTAGGATCGCCATATAACATATATTCTTCAACATCTACCTCCACAACTCCTAAGTAACATCAGTGACTACAACACCCTGCACCATTAGCGTACTGGTACACATTCCTATGTTCACAGCACCAATAAGCAGAACTAACATCAGGACTTAGAAATTTTTATTCTCTGCCATCGAATTATGGATTACCATTGACTTCCTGAAAAAGGAAAATGCTCATACCTGAAGCAATAGACACAATTAGTCTCCTCCTTGTCTAAATTTCCCCAGCCCTTCAGTTCAATTTTCTAATTCTCATCAGTTACAGTAAATGGTTTTGGAATACTATCCGTAGATTTCCCATCATCCATATACAGAGGTTGTGACATCACTGAATTTCCCGTCATCTATTTGCACAAGAAGTGACATCACTGGTTCCCCTCCAAACCATCTTTAAAAGAAGAAGACAAGCAGGAGGAGTCATTTCCATCATCCCAATGCACAAGAAGTGGCATAATTGGATTTCCCATCATCCAGCTACAAAGGAAGTGACTTCACTGAATTTTCTATCCCCCACCTGTGCTGTAAATGGCATCACTGGTTTCCCGCAAAAACAGTCTTTGAAAGAATAAGCCAGGCAGACAGAGACATTTCCATCATTTATCTGCACAGAAAG
Organism: Lissotriton helveticus; assembly: GCF_964261635.1. NCBI lineage: Eukaryota > Metazoa > Chordata > Amphibia > Caudata > Salamandridae > Lissotriton > Lissotriton helveticus. The sequence goes on from NC_136061.1 coordinate 2,092,690,970, forward strand.
TCACACTATTGGATTTCCCATTATCCATGTGAAGAAAGTGACATCACTGTTTTCTGCCAAAATGGTCTTTAATAGAAGAATCAAAACAAGAGAAGTCATTTCCATCATCTATGTGCCCAGGGTTTAACATCACTGGATTTCCCATCATTCTTCTGCAGAGGAAGTGACATTAATGGATTTCCCATCATACAGTTGCCCAGGAAGTGACATCACTGCCGAAACAGTCTTTAAAAGAAGAAGCCAAGCAAGAGGGGTCATTTCCATTATCACTCTGCACAAGAAGTGACATCACAGGATTTCCCATCATCCATCTGCACAGTAACTCACACAGTCCTGCAACCACCCATACAACACTTCACACTCACAAGCTTGCTCCTCAACACCAGCTCACTCATCAAAAACGACCCAGAGATCTGGGACATGCTGCATGACAATGCTCCTGACCTGCTTTTCCTCACAGAAACTTGTCTGAACCCTGCATCAGTACCTGACTTCGCTACAGCCTCTCTCATCTCCCCCGCATGCAAGATTGGTAGGCAGGATGGACTTCACAAGCCTAGTGGTGGAATCACCATCATCCACAAGAACGCTATCAGCTGCACCACATCCATAGACACATTGTCCTCCAACTTGGAACAACTGTCTTTCAAGCTACATGTCACTGCCACATTTACCCTACGTGGCACTCTCATCTACAGACTACCAGGACCGCGCAACAACATCATTACAGACTTCGGTGCATCACTTGACTTTGATGCTAACAACTGCATCCTACTCAGAGACTTCATCTCCCACCTGGAAGACCATGCTGGCCCCACCTCAAGTGCAAAAACAACAAGCTTGAATTAATTTCAGCCACTGGCAATTGCTCAGGGCTGCATCCCAGTCCATAATTTTTCACCCACTGTCCCACCTCAGTTTGCACTCAGCCATATGCAAATCAGTATTGACCTCGCTCCTTATGGGAACAGTCCAGCACAAACTGCAAAGCCAGGTTCTCACTGAACCAGAGCACAAGCAACCCCGGACAGTTTTCTCTCTTGTTATGGGCTCATAAGCTGGGTATAGCTTGGTTCCCAGGGCACAGTGACCTCGGGCCTACGTCTTAGCATACCATAGGACACCAAATGCAAAACAACAGGGTGATGTATGGAATGCTTAAATCAATCTGAGTTACTGGCAAATTGCTCAAGCAGCATCCCAATCCATCTTTTTTTCCCACCATGCCCCCTCAGATTGAACCCAGCCATATGCAAATCAGTCTTTACTGTGCTCTTCATGGGAACAGTCTAGCACGAACTGCCAAGCCAGGTCCTCCATGAACCAGAACACAAGAAACCAAGGAACAGTTTTGCCCTTCTTATGGGCTTATTCGCTGGGTATAGCTTAGTTCCAGTGTCACAGTGAGCCTGGAACCCACGTCTGGGCATACCTGGTGCACCTAGAACATCAGATGCAATTAATCCCAGCTGCTGGCAGTCGCTCGGGCAGCATCCCAATCTATCGCTTTTTGTCCACCATCCCACCTTAGTTTGGACCCAGCCATATGAAAATCGGTCTTGAACCTGCTCCTCATGGGAAATGTCCGTCCAAAACTGCCAAGCCAGGTCTTCCCTTACCAGAACATAAGCCGCCCAGCACCAGTTTCTCCCTTATTATGGGCTCATCAGCCTGGTATGGCTTGGTTTCAGTGGCATAGGGAGCCCAGGACCCAAGTCTGAGCATACTGGGGCCCTTAGGGCAGCAAATGAAAAAACAAGAAGGTGTTCGAGGGAAAGCTTGAATTAATCTCAGCCACTGGCAGTTGATCTCCCTGCTACCATTCCCAGCCAAGGTTTTAGAGAAAATCATCAACAGTCTTGTCAACGACCACCAACTACTCAAACCCAACCACAGCACGGAAACTGCCATCATCTCTGCCATGGATTACATTCACATGACTCTAGACAGAGGAGACACGGCGGCCCTCATCCTCCTTGACCTTTCCACTTGACAGAGTCTCCCACCCCATCCTCATCCAATGCCGACACGCCATCAGAAATCAGGTACATTCGCACCAATGAATTTGCTCCTTCCTGACTGGAAGGACCCACTCAGTCAGTCACTGCCTCAAGCTTCCATACCCTGAAGATGCTGAGGAAGATTTCAAAATGGTTCCCAATCAGCACCTGAAAACTGTCATGCGGCCCCTGGTCACAAGCAAGCTTTACTATGTGAATACCCTTTGCCTGGGATCAATGAAAATCTCACCAGAGAGTTGCATACCATTCAGAACTCGGTGGTCAGAATCACTCTCAACCTTTCAAGTCACCCTCACATCACACTGCACTTGAAGGAGCTCTACTGGCTCACCATTCACAAACGAGCTCATTTCAAACTCCTCACCCACTCCTTTAAAGCACTACATTACACTGGCCCAGCATACTTCAACAATTGCATCTTCTTTCACAAACCTTTCAGACAGCTCCACTCGTCCGGACTCCTCCTTGTACGTATCCAATGTATACGGAAAACCAGATCCGGTGGTACATAGCATAATACAACACAACATTACCAAAAATTACCTTGTCGGGGGTGGGGGGCGCTAGATGGCGCACAACCAAGATGGCCGCAAGCCTGTTAGGCCCTGGCTACTTGGCTCATCTCTTTTTCATTTCTCCTGTACCCCTGCTGTGTAATTACTATAAAGACATCGTGAACCGGGGGCGTGGACCCATTGTTTGCTCCGGTATGGGTTTTCATCGTGACTGCTAAATCTGAGCGAGAGGCGGAGCCTTGCAACCCAGACGGCGGAGCGCCTTTGCATCCTGTATGGAGCCCTGAAATGCAGTGGTAGTAACTGGAGTGCCGCGGCTTCACACGTGGGCGCTGGGCCGCTTTAAACGGGCTGCTGACGGCGGGGGAAGACAAACACATCAGCGACAAACATTTCATCTGCCACTGATCGGACCCTCATTGGCTTGCGGCGGTGAGAGCTGCGAGTGTGTGCATTGCACCCCGGGTGCAACGCGCCACGGAGCCCTTCTGGGTGGGCTGAAGGGCATGGTGTGAGGCGGGCGGGCCCCCCCCGGAGCAGAAGAGTGGCAATGAGTGTGCGGCCCGCGGGTAAAAAGCCCGCGTTGTGACCTGAAGCTGGCTGAGTCCCGCGGTTGTTGTGAGACACGTATTCCCAGCACCGGAAGTGATTTTACAGATTGCTTGATTGCTGCCATTGCCGCGGGAACGTGAAACACACTTGCCCAGATGCATCCTATCCTTGCTAGATTCGGGCTGCAAGTGGGGGCTGACGGCCGGCCTACATTGGCCTCCATCACCGCGCCCCTTTTAAAGACACCTCTGAAGCATACACAAGGGGGGCCTCAATACAGTGATTGGCTGTTTGCTGGGTTAACTACCTCTAGGAAATGTAAGAAATGCAACATTGAAGAAGAACTTGATTTTCAGGATTGTGATGGGGGAAGGCCTCTCCCCTATATGATCACAGCTGGTGAGAAATTGCGCATCACACCTCGCCTCTCCTCAACATTAGACATCTGAGACAAGGTGGGAGATCAGGGGAGACCATGAACTTTGCAGCATCTGTTGGAGGCGACGATGCATAGCTGGCGCTGCGACACTGCACCTATCTCCACTTCCTCTGGTCGTTGGCTCTACAACCTGGAAGACCTCTTGACACCTACCTAAGGTAGATCACACGATCACTTTGTCAGTCATGGGCACCGGACAGTAGACAACCAAAGCTGGTCTTTGACGCCAAGAGGGTAGCCACACGCTCCAATTCCGACTACTCTACTTCAAGTTTGAGAGATTTGAAGATAACTCCACTCCCAACGCAGGAAGACGATGTCAAGTCATTGCTTCTGGCTCTGCAACATAGTATGACTGACCAATCTGGGAGAATGGACACCATGAACACGCGCCTGGGTTTCCTCACCCAGAAGGTCAACAAACATGACGGACAGCTGAAAGAAGCGGAGCGGCGCATATCAGATAATGAGGACAATACCTTGCAGTTGCAGAATCAAGTCACCCAAATGGACAAACTTCTTAAAGTTATCGCAGCAAAAAATGAAGATTTGGAAGCCCGTAGCTGCCGCAATTATATAAGAAGCATGGGTATTCCAGAAAGCACCAATACGGGCCGCATGGAGGAGTATGTGGAGAGGCTGTTACGAGGTGCCAGTGAAGACAACCCATTCTCCTCCCAGTTCATAGTGGAACGGGCACACCGCTCCCTAGGGCCGAGACCACCACCTGGGGGGCCCCCCCAAGACCAATCGTGGCTCGTTTTCTTAATTACCACAATCGTGACGCTGCTTTGAAGCTGGCCAGAGAGCACAAGAACTTGTGATATGATGGAGTTGAGTTTACTATATTTCCAGACTTCACTGTGGCAGTACAAGAGACGCATCGCAAGTATTTGGGTGTGAAGCAAAAACTCCGGAAAGCCCAGCTTGAATATGCCATACTGTACCCGGCATGCTTGCGGGTCACTCACCGAGGTAAGAGCAGCATCTTTACTAATCCACACCAGGCGGAGGAATTCCTCAAATCAATCCAACGTCGCTCTCCTGGGACTGCATCGGATGACTGGATCACCAGATCGCCCTCTCCTCAAACAGACTGATGCCCTTCCCTACTCGGATAGGGAGTGCACTGTTGTATGGACCGTGTTTTTTTTTATATTCCGCGTAATCAGCGGTAATCTCCTTGACACATTTTGCCACTCAGAGCCCCCATGTGGCTGGAGCCTGTGGACTTGATGGCGACGGTGTACCAGACTGGAGACGACAAACAGACTGATGATGGCTGACTCCAGATAAGTGACTTTACTAGATTCCTGGAGTTTGTCTCCCCCCTGATGTCAACTTTATTGGTATTATTTCTCCAACATGGCAGGCGGTAACAACCTGCGAAGAGCCAAGTGACCCCCTCTTTGCCACCCCTGGCCTGCTTTATTCCCTGTTGTGGCACCAACCATACCCGGCTTCTGCTGGAGAGAGGAGTGGTGGTTTCTGTGTTGCCCTGGCGACCCCCCCATATAGGAAATCCTCCTTACCACTTGTTGTTTTATTTTTGTTCTAATTCCATGTAATGCATTAGTTGATTATGCATATATATTACTTAACAGGGGTTTGGATGGGTGGGCGATTCCCCGCACGATTGGGGTGCCGCGGTGGTTGGAGGTGGGTAACGTTCTGTTGCACTATTTTAAATGTTTTAATATGATGGAGCGTCAACTGAATATATTGGCACACATGGCACTTCTTGCAGACCGATACTCGCATATGGCACCATATACTATCTATTCCCAAAATGAGCATGCCTTCGAAAGCTGATCCCTTGAAGATTAATCTATGTACATGGAATGTTAGAGACCTGGGTGATCCCCGCAAATGTAGGCAACTTTTATCCTACATGGACCGACACCAAATACATATAGCGGCACTCCAGGAAACGCACACTACGCCCCATGGTGGGTCCTGCTTTGGAACTAGGTGGGCGTCGATAAGGATATTCTCCTCGTATTCATCCTACTCAAGGGGCACATTATTATTAATTAAAAAAGGTATCCCGTTTGTCTTTGGAGGCTCACTGAGTGACTCCGCGGGTAGATATTGCCTGATTTGGGGCACTCTAGGTATGCAATCCCTCACATTGGTATGTTGCTACGGTCCCAACACCGATTACCCTGACTATTACACTTCCTTTTAGGGACAGATCCTAAAAGTTGGTTCCACTCATATCATTTGTGGAGGGGAGTTTAACCGCACCACTACACACAGAAGCAGGAAACTCTCACACAGATCCTCCAAGCTCATGGACTAGTTGACGCATGGCGGCATTGGCACCCAGGGAGGAGAGAAGGCACGTATCACACTACTGCCCGAGCTGCCTGGTCTCGTTTAGACTGTTGGTTGGTCACCAAAGGGGTGGCCCTTGGCTAACATCCGTGACGCACATGACTAGGACAATCTCAGATCACTCGCCCGTGCTCTTACAGTTAACTCTCCCCTGCATTACTGCCCCCCCATTCAGTTGGAGACTGGTTCCCAAAGCGCTCTTAGACATGGTATTCAAGGCTGAACTAGGAGAGGAGATCTCAGAATTTTTTTATCGTAATAAAGGGTCTGTGGCTAGTATAGGTACTCTTTGGGAAGCTTTTAAAGTGACCATTTGTGGTTTTTGTATGGCAAAGAGTTTTGGGGTACTTAGGGACATAAGACGCAATTTACATAGACTAGAGGGAGTGCTCAAGTTGTTGGAAGCGGATATGTGACAAGACCCGTCGGGTGCACGGAGGGCTGACCTTCGAAACACACTCACCGAATATATGGAGACTGCTGAACGGGAAACTTGATTTTGCGGGAAACATTTCACTGCATGCCAATATGGGGGAGGTGAGAGGCCAGGTAAGGCACTGTCTCAGAGCATACAACAACCGAAATTCTCTAATTATATTTTGGAGGTGCTGGATACATCTGAAACGCGCCATAAGGATAGTCGCGACATTTTAGACACATGTACATCATTCTATGAGGCATTCTATACCTCCAGATGTTCCGCCCCCCCGGGCTTCAGCCCTTTTCTAAATGACATCGCCCTGGGATGGCTGGGAGACACCCAACAGAAGTTTCTAGCCGCACCTTTCGAGGTGGATGAGTTAAGAGAAGCGATTATGCAAATGAAATCTGGCAGGGCCCCGGGGTCTGACGGGATACCGGGTAATTTTTTACAAAGTCTACATTGAACAGCTGATACCTATATTGAGTGCAGTCTATGAGGAATAACTGGAGTCTCAAATTTTGCCAGCATCCACGAGAGAGGCCCTCATCATCTCCCTGCCAAAACCTGACAAAGCTGCGGATCAATGTGATTCGTATAGACCTCTATCCCTAATTCACACGGATGCGAAGATCCCTATTAATGGAAAAGTTAGTTTTGCCGGATCAAGTGGGTGTTATACGGGAAGGGCTACGTCTCATAATTTGCGTACGCTGTTTTCGGTTATGCACAGTGTCGACCCGCAGCTGGCAATCGTGGCCGTCTTTTTTGACGCCACAAAAGCCTTTGAATCGGTCGAATGGGATTACCTGTTTACCATTTTGCAATGCATGGGACTCTCGATTGGGTTCCTATAGTGGATCTGACTTCTATATAACTCCCCCATGCCCAGGGTATGCGTGAATGGGCATGTCTCCTCCTCCATTAGACTTACGAGGGGCCCCAGAAGGGATGCCCTCTCTCCCTGCTACTATTTGCCCTTGCAATCGAAACCCTCGCTGCAAGACTCCGGCAACACCATTCGGAAAAAGCTCTTAGGTGCTTTCTACGCCCTTTCTTAGTCTCTTTATATGTGGTTGATGTCACTTTATATGTTAAAGACCCGATACATAATCTTAACCTGTTGCTGCGCGAATTTATACGATTTGGCGGCCTGTCTGGTATCGTCATTAACTGGGCTAAATCGCAAATATTTCCACTAACTGCACTGTCGAAGCCCTTCCATGCAGAATACCCCATAGAATGGTGTACTGAACAGGTGAAATATTTGGGGGTACAGGTTACTCCGGAGTAATTATGGGTGTGCATTAGAGCAAGTCACAAACTGTGTCAATAGGTGGATAGCCTTGCCCCTCACAATGGCTGAGCGCATCTTGCTTATCAAAATGATCATACTTCCCAAATTTTATATCTTTTCTTAAATATTCCCCTATACCCTGGCCGGCCCTTTTTTACAATGTTAAGAACTGAGCTCATAAGACTTGTTTTGGGGGTCAAGCAACCACGATTACAGTGGGAGATCCTAACTAGGTCATTCTCACAAGGAGGCTTTGACGTACCGAATTTTGAATTGCATTATCTATGTGCATAGGCGCACTTTGCAGATTATTGGGTTCACACCCCCGCCCCCCCCCAGGTACACACCTCAGGTAGCCACAGAGCATTGGCTGGCACATCCAATCCCACTCGACGGTGTAATCCTGGCTGAACCTGAGAGTAGGGCTGAAGGGCCATCTTCAGTAGACTGCACTATTAAAGCCTGGCAGCGCCTCCTTCAAATACTCAAGGCACCAATGCTTTACTCTCTGGTGCTCCCCCTTACATATCTGCGGATGCCACTATTATCGGAGGGCATCTTCTCCAAGATGAAATCCCAATTCCAGATTCATAACTGGGGAGATCTTTATCTAGATGGCACATTTAAGAACATGACACAACTTTTTCAAAAAGCACAAGCCTCCTCCATGGATATATTCCTATATGTGCGATTGAGACAGGTTATTCAAGAAAACACACCGTCATACCCGAGAGAACCCCCTACAGTTGCACCATTACATCATGTATTGCGCGCCCCTGAAGCCTCCCATCTAGTGTCAACTCTATACCACAGCTTATATACAGATATGGATTATAAACCTTGCCCAGCTCGTGCCAAATGGTGCATGGAACTGGGATGCGATATTACGGACCAGCAATGGGATTATTGCTGCAAGCAAATAGAGCTCATCTCCTCAAACAGCCTTAGCGCCTACATAAAAGTCACACGTACATGTATAAAACTAATACTACCACTCTGGGTGGGTGGTGCGATGGATAACCTATTGTATAACTGAACTGTTCCCTATAGATTCCTATGCTCACTTGCTTTTCAGGATGCAACAATAACTTAACTGCTGACTGGGAACATGATCGGAAACAGGTCTTCTGCTGAACTTTCAAGATGCCTAGAAAAGCTGAATCAGGGACGAATGCTTAAAACACACATATCACCTATGTATGGTACCTCTTTCTGATTTTTGATTATTGTGGGATATATACTACAGTGCCTAAACGTATGTAATTGTGCTGGAATCACAACTTGGAAATGTTTGTTATTGCTCAAAGAAAAAAAAATTACCTTGTAACCGTGGATATTATGAACGTCACACTAGCATGCACTCTCAATCAGATTGAATTACCATTGGCAGATTGTCAGCTTTGTTCAATGGAAGGTTCATTGTTCTTCATTGGTTCTTCCATTGAGTGCAAGCCTATATATCACAATAGCAGGTGCTTAAGTAACAGTTAGATCAAATCTGGTTTCAAGATCCCTTACCCTACACTTATGCCGTCAAGCATGGCATGTCCACATTCCACTAAATAGTCTGTTTCTTTGGTTCTGCTCTAGTGCGGCGTGCGGCCAAGCTTTGTAACTTAAGAGAAGTTGGGGATGACGAAGAGTGGATCCTGTACTGGACAGATTGTTCTGTGTCTCTGGAGCGGGTCATGGAAATGAAAAGGTTTCAGGTAAACATTCTAGAGAAAAGTGGAACAAGAGCTCCACCAAGGCTGGTCCTGTAGCAGGACATGCCCATGCATTTGTTTGGGGTGGCAGAAGATAAAGACCACAGTGCCTTTCATTTAATTTGTCCTCATTATCTCTGTTTAAATATTTTTATTGGGTTTTTCTGAAACAGCCCTATATCTGAGCTGAGATTTCCATACCTCACTCTTGAAGGCAGTGATAGGGATCAGAACTAAGGAATATGTATAGTGTTGTCTCCCTCTTGGTCACATCACCAGCATTGCCAGGAGGTGACGAGTCTTGCCTGATATAGTTTGAAAGGAGACCAATTCCAATCATGCAGGATCATAAAATAACTACATTTTGGATGTGTTTCGCAAAAGCACTGTGTGTCAGAAAGATGTCTGTCCATTATTGTCCTCAAAATCCTTTTTTGCTTTTCCGGTACCAATAATACTGTAGATATCTTTTTTTGTTGGTTTAGAGTAAAGTTTGGCAATTCCCCAGAACCCACAAAGGATTAGTGAAGCGATAGAAGAGGAAAAAAGGTTTGCATTTAAATAGCGCAAGTTAGTGTATGGGAATGACTCTTGGGCACGGCCCTAACCAATGACGTATAAGTTCACAAGGCCAACCCTACCCACTTTGGGCATTTTTGAGATGCAAAAAGTCTTCAGCCACACTGAAATTGAACTCTATATCAGTATGTGCATAATTCATAGGTGTTAAAGTTAAGCTAGACAGTTGAAAAAACAATATGCATTTTAAAGTGGCCACTTTATGCATTGAGATCATTTTGATTTCCTTTTTTTAGTTAGCATAGGAGAACAGAGTCTTGTAAATGAGTGTGGTTGCTGTGTCTGCTCACCATTAGGTAGGACACCAGTGGACCACACCTGCTCTAATCAGTGCAGTACTGAGGTTTAGTGGTTTGAGTTCCATTGAAGAAGATCTATGTGCTGACGTGGCCCACATATTTGAGCTAGTGATACCTTGTTTATTATTATTTTTTTACAAAAATAGACCGTCGATGTGAGGGGTGACCAACATATGCCCAAACTGGCTGGATGCATGCCACATTTTCAGAATATCTATGGAAGATATATTCACATTACATTTCTTCAAATTAAAATAATTTAAAAAGTTAGTGCCTATCTTGAAAGTCTTGCATAGTTGGTCCTCGTTGTGCTGGATTGGGCATCTCAAACAACACTGATTTAAACTCAGGTGTGTAGACACTCTTGAAAGACTGAAGATTGTGTGTTTTAATAATACCTTATTTGAACACTGCCATAATGTTGTACCTTTTAGTTGCCAAAAACTCACGTCTATAAATATGCTGTGTCTTGAATCAGAAAATCAACCATTTTCCAGGGATGAATGAGATCTGCAGAAAAGATTTGCTTGCCCGGAACATGAACAGGCTCCTGAAACTCTTTCCCAAAGAATTCAACATTTTCCCACGCACATGGTGTCTTCCTGCAGAGTGAGTCATTTACATTCTTAAAGCCTTTTTTCACCCATCTCTGTTTCAGTGTTTCTGCTCTATGTTCCTTCTTTCAGCATATCTGTGTTCATGATGCAGAGATGTTCAAATCACTACAGCTGTGCATCTGAAGACTTTTTCACTCATGGTATGGGTGTTTTTTTTTTATTGGAAGGGCTAGGAGAAGTCCTGCCCCCTTTAACTCTCCTAAAATTAACCATTGGTAAGAAAGGGCAGTATTAAGCTCTCTGCTGGTACAGCTTTATTTATGACTCAACTATTTTGCTCTCTAAAGACTAAGAGCTACATGGTCTACTGACAGAGTGGCAAATGTTTCTGTCAGTGCTGCTCCTTTGTTAAAGTCGAAAGGTTTTTCCTGTAAGTTCAATGAGTATAGGAAGACCTTATGTCACAATTTCGTCCACTCGATAGATGGAGAAAAGAGTCTTTTATCTTCCACCCTTTGTGAGGGAAGGCATGATATATCACTAGCTGGTCTCATAAGCTGCCTAATCAGCTACGTGAAGGAATGGGACCATCGCATTTGCTTTCACAAACCTTCCAGACCCTTTTTCTTATCAAAACTCTTACTTGCACAGATCCCACACATATGGAAAACCAGATCCGGCGGCCAAGCCATTTACATCGCTCCTGAAGCATTGAATGACCTGCCCCTACACATAAGTTCCTCTACCTCACTTTTCCAATTGCGGAAGAAACTGAAGACCTGGCTTTTCAAGTAATCCCACTTGGCCCTAGGTGTGGCTAGACTCACACCTACTCAATGCTAGGATACTCTCCCGTCTGATAGTGCACTCTACAAATATGCATAACTTAACTTATTAACCTGTCTGCTAATACTTGACAGCTTAATGTATGCCTCTTCTGTTTTGCTATCTCAGTGTGATGGTTAGTAGTTGTGTTGGTACTGTCACTGGCAGGGGGCAATGGATGGTGCAAGCTGCTATGGCCTCCTGATGAGGCCTAGCACTTATTATTTTACAAATGAAGCTCTGGGAGGCCAGGAGTAAAAGCACACAACAGTGTATGATCCAGATGTGAAAACAGCAAAGTGCATCTGGCTGATCCGAGTCTGAAAAGTTCACCACCATGCAATATAGAGCACTGTCGACGTGCATAATAAATGCAGTCAAAAGTTTGTTATTTTCATTGTTCCTTATGGTTGTGAAGCTGGTTCCATATTTTGGAAATAAACACTATTTTCAAAAGGTGATGATCATTCATTCATTGCAACCTACGTATAAGGTATATTGCAAATTCATACATTGGAAGATAGCATTTATTGTCGTCGTACAAGTTGCCAGGAGCGCAAGCAAGCTTTCATATTAATCAGACAGGTTGGTCATATATTAATCAGGCTGGTTGATCAACAGTCATTTTTATCAATATTATTATTTGCCCGATGAGAGAGTTTTTCAACGCTGTGATGCAATGTGGCCATAATATCGACAGAACTGAACAATTGAAGGTGGCTGTTGTCGTCAGTACTAAAGGACTTGGGCTATCTAATCAAGGTATATATTTGTGGAGAATCTCATGAATTACATGCTTCAATGTAGAAGCTTAATGGTGTGCTCATTTGAGGATTAATGGCTGCTGAAGCTCTCCTTGCAGGGGTGCCTCTGCAGCACATGTGCAATGTAGTTATGTAGTGCAGCATGCATTTACAAAACATTTTTCCTTGATATCAAATCCACATGAGAAGCAAGAGTTTGCCAGAGGCTATTTAAAAGAGGCGAGCCGCTCTGCCTGTTCATTACTTCCATTTTTTTTTAAAGTCAGTGGATTCATGAAACACTGACGTATCCGTAGCGATGTCTTCAGTTTTGGTCTCTTTTATAGATTGAAATGTAACCTGCCTTCCTCAACAAGGTAATCATAGCACACTCATGCTTTACTAACTAATGATGGCCCTAAGGCCAAGCAGAACTCTTTCATCTGAATTGCAGTGTTGAAATCATGTTGGGTGGGTACAAATGCTCTGTAGGCAAGGGATTTTATTATTTTATGTACAATGTACAGAATTCCCAGCCTAATGATAGAGAATTCTTCTGAGCATTTGAATTTATGAGAGATTCCAATTCGAGAGAACTGACTTTACATGCAAGTAACTTTTTCATTCTTGAAGGTGAAGCAGAAAGTAGCCTGAACATTCAAGCATACAAAAGTAATGTTCTTCTAGTCTATCAGCTTTACTAGCAGCTGTGTCAGAAGTTTCTGTTGTGAAACACAAGTGCAGTATTTGCAACCACTACTTTATATAATTACCCCTCTCAGAAGCGATTTTAACCTTACAGTACTCATAATCTTGTAAAGATGAGGTTTACTTTGCTGTATAACTATGGTGTCATTGCTTTCTGGCTTCTTTTTTCTGTAGCTATGGAGATCTCCAAGCCTACTGTCGCATGAAGAAAAACAAGACTTATATCTGTAAACCTGACAGCGGCTGCCAAGGTAAAGGCATCTACATCTGCCGCAATCCAAAGGAGCTTAAACATGGGGATCACTTGATATGCCAGCAGTATATTGTCAAGGTAACAGCCAGGGAAGTGTTTACATCTTGTTAGTCCTCAGAACGCGTTCCTGAAGTATTTCTTTCCTGTTATGAGGACTGATTTAAATGAACAAGTTATGAATTGTATTGTAGACAGTGTAAACTTTCTCACTTGTCCAGAGCAATTCAGAAGAGACCATTCACTTTTTTATTTAAGACTTTATTTAGTCTGTTTGATTCGATTAGAAACATGTTAGACCTGACATCCTCGTGATCTTCCCCCAAACATTTTGCCTTCATTCCTCCTGTTTTACTGAATTCTTCTTTGCTGACTTTAGGACTCTGTACACTTTGCCACTGCTAACCATTGCTAAAGTGCATGTGCACTCTCCTTTAGACATGGTAAATTTGACTTATACCTAATTGCCACATTTAATTTACTTCCCTATACCAAGGGCCTGTAAATCAAATGCTACTAGTGGACCTGTAGTACTCATTGTGCCACCCAATAAGGTAGCCTTCTCATGCCTGCCATTGCAGCCGTGCACCTTTAAACTGTCAATTCGACCTGTTTTTTTTTTTTTTTTGTGGGATTTATAAAGCACATGACCAATCTTGGGCATCTCAGCGCTACCAGATAAGGAGAAAAGCCGCCAACACTTAATCCAGCGGGAAAAGCCAGGTCTTAAGCCTTTTTTTAAAGAGAGTTCATTTTCAATGAGACCGATCTCTTGGTCTCAGCTGTTCCAAAACCTTGGAACCAGATGGGCAAAGGATCTTCCCCCCCATCTAGCCTTTCTAGCTGGAACTGTTTTCATCAGAAATTTTGAGCTAGATCTGAGGTGCCGATCCGGTAAGTAATGCTTAATTAATTTTTGGATAAGCACCGGGCCTCTCCCCTGCATGGCCCTATGGGCAATACTCAGGGACATGAATTTAATTCTAGCCTGTATCGGTAGCTAGAGCAATTTGCGTAGTCCTGCCCTGGCTGATTGACGTCTTGGAATGCTCAGCAGCATTCGAGCTGCAGCATTCTGGACCTCTTGCAGTCGCCTTACAACATATTTTGGTGATCCCAGAAAGAGGGAATTCCCATAGTTCAGTCGCGATGTAACTAGCGCCTGGACTATGGTTCTTCTCGCTCCCTCAGGGAAAAAGGACATAATTTTCCTGTTCATACGCATGATTCCGTAGCATGTCGCGGCCATTTTTTTGGCCAGGTTCTCCATTGTTAGGTCCTGGTCCAGCCATATGCCTAGATCTTTAATTGTAGCCTTGGGGGAGGGTGAAGGACCCCAGCTTGACGGCCAGGGGATTTCCAATTTTGGGTTAGCTTTATTGCCCAGAATCATTAGTTCCGTTTTATCTCCCTTTAACTTAAGCTTACAATCTGCCATCCAAGATCCAATTTTTTATAGACAAGGGTCAAGTTGGTGGTGATCCGAGTTAAGTGAATCCGAGATTGCAAACACCAGTTGCGTGTCATCGGCATATGACACAATGGAGATACCGAATTCCTGTATTAACTGTGCCAATGGGCTGAGGTATACGTTAAATAACGTCGGACTCAGGGAAGAGCCCTGTGCTACTCCCCAGGGGGATTCCAGGGGGTCAGACTGGAAACCTGCCTCCACACATTGGAAATGCCTATTGCCCAGGAATGATGAGACCTATTTCTACTATTTCCACCTCTGCCAGTCTCTGAATCAGCACTGTGTGGTCTACCGTATCAAAAGCGGCACTTAAATCCAGGAGTACCACCGTTGCTGTTTTACCTTGGACCAAAATCGACTTCAGTTTTTCGGTGACCACCAACAGTGCCGATTCAGTGCTATGTTTGGGCCTGAACCCCATCTGGGACTGGTGGATGACATTGTTGTTTTCCAGAAATGATGAGATTACGGTGTTAACCTGCCTTTCTGCAATTTTGGACCTGGAAAAATAAACCTTTTGCCAGGCATAAACCTTCCTTTTTAATACATATACGTTACCCCTAAAAGCCAATAGGACAAGGTGTATTGTATTTAAAAAGTAGGACATGTGTGTTCGAGTTTTACATGTACTGGTAGTGAAAAGCTCCTAAATTAATTTTTCACTACTGTAAGGCCTATCTTTCCTACAGGATACCATGGAGTTACCTTGTTTCATTTAATAAGTGCTAACTTTTGATTGGGAGAAGTTAGGGATGTGAAGCTTGGACTCAAATGAATTGTAATTTTATATCCTCTTTAATGTTGAAGTCAGATTTTCAAGTCACAATTCTGAAAATGACACTTTCAGAAATTTAAAGTAACAAATGCTGAAACGAAATGCTGAAATTGCAAACATTCACCTTGTTAGAAAGTGGTTCTGACACTCTGAGCCGCCCGGATTATTCACTTTTTGGGCACCTATTTGTTGAGCTTTTACTGTGGGAGAGCCTCATAAGTTGGGACTCACCCACAGTGAACTTATGATAAAAGAAACTGCATGTGGATTTTACTGGTGTCCCCCTAGCTTGACTAGGCTGCTGCGCAGCAGCTGGAGCATGGGGCACCGGGCTGGTTACATGCAGACACATGTGTACATGCGTGTGCAAACATGTGCGGGCTGCGCAGGGAGATTCCTGGCGTGCGCAGCCGAGGAGCAGATACAAAGAGAATGGGTGGCAGGACTTATGTAGAATTGGGTGTTGACATGGAATAGGCTTTATAAACTGGGAAGAAACATGCCAGGGAAAGTCAGTGTGTTTTACGGGTTCACTTCATTATTCTTCTAGCCCATGTGCTAGTTTCACTCTCCTAAGACCTACCAATTCCAGACACGCAGTAAAGTCCACTGTAACTGGTGTGAGAAGAAGTATTATGCAGAGTCCAAAGTCATATTTGTACTGCTTTTGGGTCATCCAAAAATGGTATATTTCTCTGAGTCAGCCATAACCAGGGCCTGCCTGGGGGCTCACCTCAGCAGGCTGGATTAATGACCTTTCCTCCAAGAGATAAGGCCTCCTCTCCACAAAGGGGAGATGGGTGGAGCTACAGGATAATCCATCAGCAGCCGTCACCTGGTCCCAGGCACCTACCTGCACAAGGGAGAAGGCAGCTCTGGGGGGAAGGGCTTTTAGAGACCCTGGATGACGCCATCATGAACCAACCCAGAGGCCTGGGGAGGAAGGAGGGAGCAGGGACAGAGGAGTGATGTGTCACTGTGTGATAGGGAAAAACAGAGACTTCCTGCCAGCCCCCTCCCCAAACTTTAAAAAGTGTTTGCACAGGAAGAGAAGCTCTCTCTGAGGTGTGGTCTGCTGAGGCAGAGGGTGCTGGAGCCTGGCACAATGGGAAGTTGGAAGGAGGAATCCCCTGACTGTCCCAGGATCCTGGAGAAGAGACCAGGACCAGTGCGCAGAAGCAGGGGCCTTTGTGCAAGGAGAAGAGATGCCCAGGAGGAGAGCTAGGCGAAAGGCTGGTGCAGAGAGCCAGTGAAGGCAGCTCCCTGCTGAACCCATCCTCTGTGAGACCTAAAGGGCAAAGCAGAGTGCTCTCGGTGGCTGGGGAGCGCCACCAGGAGCAAGAGGAGGCGGAAATAGTGCAGATTGGTACCCT
Source organism: Lissotriton helveticus (assembly GCF_964261635.1). Classification (NCBI taxonomy): domain Eukaryota; kingdom Metazoa; phylum Chordata; class Amphibia; order Caudata; family Salamandridae; genus Lissotriton; species Lissotriton helveticus. Next base: position 2,092,707,841 of record NC_136061.1, read on the forward strand.
GGGGACTGAGATATGGCCCCCAGTAGGTAGGCGACCTTTGACGTCCAAGAAGACCGACAACGAAGTGCGTGGGGCTACGCCGCCGGTCTAGAATGTGCCCCCATGGTGGGTCAGGCTCCGGGGGCTGGCCCACAAAAAGAAAAATCGGGGAGTGCCGTTGCGCTTCCTGTGAAAAGTGCCCCCACAGGGTGCCAGGAGCCCACCCTGGCCCACGCCGATACTGGAGACAGGGGAGCGCCTTCGGACCCCCTGGGAATGGGGAGAGGGGCCCAGGATCCCAACTCCTGGCCCGCCGAAGTTGGGGAGGGCAGTCGGGCTCCCCGTGAAACTGATGGTGCCATGGAGAATGGAGCTGAAAGGGAGGGGGAAGCGCCATCGCGCAACCCCTCTCACGGCTGCAAGAAAAGCCGGGGAGCGCCGTTGCGCTCCTCGTGAAGCTGGGCAAGCGGGGTGTCAGGAGCCCACACAGGCCCCCGACGAGAAGGTGGAAGTCCAGGGTGGGGGCCATCGCGTCCCCCCGTGAAGGCTGTCCAGGGGCCCGGTTCCCAATCTCCGTGCCCTGAAGAGAAGGAAGACAAGTCGGGGAGCACCATCGGGGTCCCCTTGAAGATGTCCCTGGTGCGCGGCTGGAAGGAGGGAGGGAGTACCACCGCACTCCCCTCCGCAGCGGGAAGGATCGGGGAGTGCTGTCGCCCTCCCTCGAGGCCTCGCTGGGCCAGCAGCAGTCTCTGGGTCCCCCCGCTGGAGTGGGGAAACCCGAAGAGGAGTGCCAGCTCCTGCGGCAGCACGCAAGGGTGCTGGCCAGGCGGAGAGCCGGCGGGAGCCACCGGGCCTGCAACGTTGAGCCCGGGTAGGACAGGGCCCCTGAATATAGGCAAGAGTGGCCAGGGGTGGGCTCCCCAAGCTGCGGGCACTCACCTGGGGGTAAGTGTGGACCCCCACTGGTAGGAGGAAACGGCCGGAGGACCACGTCGCGGCTCTCCCCGAAGCAGCGGGAGAGCTGCTGCTATAATATTCATGAAGCAGAAGAGCCTCGCCCACATTATGCCTTGCAGGCTAGGACCGGCCTGCAAGGGCAAACAGCGTTTCCTCTGCTTGTGGTGGCCCCAGGAGAACGGGGTCACCACCAAGTGAGTGCAGTGGTGCAGGGGGAGCTGCGGGAGAATGCAGCCTCCCCCAGCACGAAGAAGAGTCCGTCCCTAAGTCTCATGGGGACTTTAAAATAATAACCCCTCAAGCGCTTGGCCAGCTTTTTAACACCTCCTGGGCTGGAACATTTGTTCTACAGCTGGGGGTGTAGTGAGAAGCGCACCAAGGGATGAAGAACTGAGCTGGTGGATGTCTGGGGAAGGGCATCCCCTGGAGGTGAAGAGGTGTAATTGCACCACAAATGCATTTAACCACGTTATTTCTTTTAGGTGGACTGAAGGTCACATGTGTAATGTGAATTACCTGTGTAAAGTGATGTCATAAGCAAAGTGGGGTAATGTTGCCAGATATTCCTGCTAGGGTGTCTGGCTGTATATGCTTAATCCTGTGATTTCATCTGTGATGCCTTTAGGGCTGTAATTGCAATGAATTCTAATGACCAACAAATGTGATGAGTACTGTCATTCTAAAGTGATGCTTAAACATGTATTCTTGCTGCTACGCTTAGATGAAGAACCCAGACTGTTAGCCCTTAAGACGTAGCGGTCGATACTTCATGGTCAGTAGGAAATGATCAGTCAGGGTTGTGTGTCACCAGGCCAGGGATACCTATTTTAAATGCTTTTGAGGTAGCGGGTTGGGTCGCCGCTGAGATGATGCCAGTGCGCAGGGCCCTTGTTCCAGGTTAGGTTCAACTAACTGCATTTGGGGGCAAGATGATGTGCATAGATAGGAGTGTAGGTACTAGACCCCACCCCCCCTACGGGAGGGGTGGAATGTTATGCAATGTCAAAAAGCAATTCCAACAGCTTATGTATATTTGTAAATTGGGGCATAGTATTGAGTAGTGTTTGTGTTTAATAAATGTACTCTTACTTTAATAAAGCAAAGTACAGACTGGACAATCAATTATTGAATGTTATTGCTGCACACCTGTAATGGTGATTACTAGCCCACACCACCTCACTTGAGTAAGCCTCAGACTGCTCTGCAACGCTCCCCTCTGAGAGTCAGGTGCTACAATTGAGTGTTTGGATCCCAGTGAAGGACAAATGTAGCCATGTTATTGTGCAGGGCTCACAGATACTGCCTTGTTTTCCAACACACCCCCAGTCACAAAGATCTGGGTTTAATCCTTTGTTCTTTTGCTCACCACACCACCCCAGTTTGGACCCAGCCATAGGCAAATCAGTCATGACCCTATTCCTCATGGGAACAGTCCAACCCGAACTCCCAAGCCAGGTCCCACTAGACCGGACACAAGCATCCTGGGACTGGTTTCAAGGTAACCTCTCATCAGCCAGGCTAGCTTGAATTCAGTGGCAAAGTGAGCAAGGGACCCACATCTGGGTATACCCTTCCCACTTAAGTTGACAAAAGTAAAAGGAATAAATGATGGATGGAATGCTGAACAATGCAAACATTCCCCCCCAGTCAGAAAGATCTGAGTTTAATCCATTGTTCTTTTGCTCACTATGCCACCCTAGTTTGGACTCCGCTATATGCAAATAAGTCATGACCCTATTCCTCATGGGAACAGTACAGCCCGAACTGCCAGGCCAGGTCCTCCCTGGACTGGAAACAAGCATCCTGTGAAAGGTTTCTGAGCATCACCCCATATCAGCCAGGCTGGCTTGAATCCTGTGGCGCAGTGAGCACGGGACCCACGTCTAGGCATACCCTTCCCACTTAGGACGACAAAAGCAAAGGAACAAATGATAGACAGAATGCCAGTCCTAGGATGCTTGTTTTCCAGTCCAGGGAGAACCTGGCCTGGCAGTTCTGGCTGGACTGTTCCCATGGGGGACAGGGTCAAGACTGATTTGCATATGGTTAGGTTTAAACTGGAATGGCATGGGGAGGAAGAAAATGATGGATTTTAGTCCAGATCTCTGTACTGTGGTGAATGTTTGACATTGTTCAACATTCTGTCCATCAATTGTTTTTTTTGCATGTCACCCCGAGTGAGACTGGTATGCCCAGATGTGGGTCCTGTGCTCTTCATGCTATTGGAGTCAAGCTAACTTGCCTGATGAGAGTTGAAACCCCAAAACCGGTCCTAGGATGCTTGGTTTCCAGTCCAGGGAGAACCTGACCTGACAGTTCGGGCTGGACTGTTCGAATGAGGAACAGGATCAAGACAGATTTGCATATGGCTGGGTTTAAACTGGAGTGGCATGGGGGACAAAGCAACAATGCATTTAGGCCCACATCTCTGTATTGGGGTGAATGTTTGACATTGTTCAACATTATTTCCATCAATTGTTCTTTTTACTTTTAGAAACTTGGCATATTCTTGTCCTAACCATTGGGTGCCTTCTGCCACTGGCCTTTCACATTACTATGAATGGCTTACCTTTTGGGATTTCTGTATTCCCACCAGACAGTGAGACAAAAGGGGGCACAGTGTTGGCAGGATGAGCCATCTGGCAGGATGGCTGGAGTGGAGTTGTTCCCTGCCTCACTTACACTTCACAAGCCTGCCGAAAGCATACACACTAGTACTTTTATAACCCCATCGTTTTTCGAGCCCCCACTTCAAAGACTGGCATCAGGGATAAATAGCGGACCCTCCGAACACCTCTTCAGTACACCCCTGTACCTGTGGACTACAGAAGAAGGACTAACTTGTTCCCTAGAGGACTTCCCTGCTGCTACCAGTGGACTGTCCTGATGCTTGAGACCTGCCTTGTTCTCCAGAACACTACTCTAATACAGAAGACTAGACCTGCTCCTAGCATTCCAAGCTAACCTGCGCGAATCCAAGGGTCAGTTGACTGAACTCCTGTTATGGAATACAGGGACACAGCAAGCTCCAGAGACTTCCCTGCGCTGCCCTGCTGCATCTAAACCTATAAGTGGACCTATCTGAGCCCCGCAGGCCTCTGCTGGAGGGAGTTCCTGATCTCAAAGTGGTGCTTTCCCAGGTCATGGCGCCTTGGCTTGTATCAGTGGAGCACCTCCTGTGAAGAAAAGCAGAGGTCCTGAGACCAAGACTCTGCCTTCCGCGTCGATCACCAGCACAAAGCTCCATTGAACTCGACTCTTCACATATCACAGTGACCTCTAGCAGCAGCCATCAACTTTAGACTTGCACTTTGCGCTAAAGCAACAACAGCCCACATTACAAAGGTCCAGCAATGACCCTTCACAACGCTGACCACATATATGCAACATCAATGACCATTTGCTCTTTGTGCTACCGTGACCACCATCAGCGACGCTTTCCCTGCTCCTCACTGCCTCCTCGCTGCGAAAAGAACTCTTCCTGCCAGACTTTGAGAAGGTAACATTTTCAGCTGGACTAGCCTGGTCCGTGTATCAGGGCTGCGTGCAAATTGCAGTCAGCCTGATCTTGTGTCTTTCTCCCCATTTAGCACATAAGTGGCGCTTTCTGCTTTTAGGCACTATATTTGCCTAAAACCGTATAAATTATTACCTTCAGTTCTACTGATTGCCTTTAATTATTGTTGGTGTAATTTTATTAATGAAAATTTACTCTGTTTTTCTAATTTGGTTTGGGATTTTTCTTGTGTTGCGTTTTCACATCTGATAAAGCCACAGATTCCTTACCTTACCACATTCCTCAGGTGTCAGATTGATTCCATAAATTTCCGAGCAGTATGCTGGTAGGTGTTGTTATTTGGCTCTGCACCGGATATAACTTGCAAAGTGCATATATAGGCGTTATCCCAGCGGGCTTTAAGTTGGTTCTATTAATCCGTGCGCCAGTTAACATCAGATCCGAAAAGAGCTACCCCCAGTCATTTTTCACTGACTTTTTCTCAACTTTTTGATGAGCTCTTTTTCGAGATTTTATATTCTGGGGTGCTGGAGATGTCTCCCAAGAAGCCCACAGGCTTCAAACCATGTGTTGCCTGTCACAGGCAGAGGTCTGTGACAGACCCACGTCTGGTTTGTCTCTGGTTTTGAGGCAGGACCAGGACTCCTAGACATGCAAGGATTTCCGCTCCGTGAAAACCCAACATTCTGAGGGAACAATCCCTCAAACTTGTTGCTGCCCGAAATCGAACGACACTGTGACACTCGGTCGTGGAGAGGGCTCGGGACCGCTTGCGGAGCTGTTCGCAGGGATCATTGGGTAAGTCACACAAAAAGAAGAAATCTAGGAAGTCGTAGTGCTCTTCAACTTCTCCTTGCCGGTTCAAGTGTTGGACCTGGCACAGGAGCTTTGCTACTATAGGTCTTGTTTTGCAATAGAACCTGTGCCCGGTCAGCTCTCCACCTCCTTGAGTTTCAGAGAGCTGGAGCAACATCCTCACAACTCAAGGAGTTTTATGAGGCTATACACCTCATATTTGGGCAGCCCAGTCCCTCTGGAGCGTCTTCTGACCCATGGGTATAGGAGGGGCCCCCAGCCAGTTCCACCTTCTACACCAGTTGGGCCCCTTGGACCTTCCCCGGAACCCACTGCAGTGACGTCGGTCCTGCTGCAGCTGCCGGACCACGATGGTCCAGGCCCCATAGTTATACCTGCTCCGGCGCTGACTGGTACCATGCTCTCTTAGTCAGAGCCATTGCCTTTTCCTTTTGACAAGCCTAGAAAGGGTGACGACTGGGAATGGTCAGAGGACCCTTAAGGTTACTGTCATATCATGGATGATACAGAGGGGAACTGCTATGAGGAACTGGTGAATGCCAGTGGCTCGGACACCTCACCAGCCGTTGGTCTGGTCACTCCTCCTACTGTTGCTACACAGGAGGGTATATCAATCGCAGTGGTGCAGAGGGCAGCTGAGGTCCTGGGCCTTCAGCTTCCTACTGTGGCAGTCAAGACAAATGTTATGACAGAGGAGTTTCAGCCAAGAGTCACCCATTATGAACCTTTACTCTCATTCAGCAAAACCCTCACTGATGTCCTCTTTGGGGTATGTTCCAATGCACAGGACAATTGCCCGCTACCATCACTCCACTCCCAGGTACCCCAGTTTACCAGTAGTCCAAGCCTCCACTTCTAGGATCAATACTGGCACCTTCCCTACCACTCCACTGCATAGGAAATCCAAAAGGCTGGATACCTTCGGTAAGAGGATTTTCCCTTCCGCCACCCTAGCATGGCATTCGGTGAACACCATCTGCCTTTTAAGCCTAAAGCAGCATAATGTGAGTAATTTGGTGGCACAAGTGCTACACATGGTCCTAGCCATGCTCTCTCAAGTAATTGCTGATGGGCACGATGCAGCAAAGTTCATCATCAGATGTGGGCTTAATATGACCAACTCTCTGGGCAGGGCAATTTCAGCAGTAGTGGCACTTAGATGCCGCACCTAGCTGAGAAGCAATAGTTTCTCAGGGGATGTCCAACTCTCTGGACAGAGCAGTTTTATTGTTAGTGGCACTTAGACGGCGCACCTGGCTGAGAAGCACTAGTTTTTCAAGGGATGTCGCTCGTGGACAAGCCCTTTGATGGCTCTAATCTCTTTTGTGAATAGGCAAAGTCAGCGCTGGAGTGCTTCAGTGATAGCAGAACAACAGCCAGGTCATTGGGCCTATCCATGGCTTCTCGGCAAACCCAGTCTGCCTTTGCCCCTTCCATGGCATTGGTAGTTGCGTTTCTGTCTAGCTACCAAGGCTAACAGGGTTTCTAGCCTTTAATTTCCATGGATGCTATTTCCACAGATCACGTGGGACCACCAGCCAGCGGTCCAGTCAGTCCACCACTCCCCTCGCAGCCGCAGCCTCCGAACTCCTTTAGTTTGTGCTCTTACCAACATGGGCATCACCTTCCCCACTGGAAGTCAATAACACCCAGCAAGTGGGTTTTGTAAATCATTCAGAATGGCTACTCCATCCCTTTCTTGGATGCCACCCACTTGCAATCAGCTGGCGGATGATCATCTCGCCTTTCTCCTTCAGGAAGTGTTGGCTCTTTTGGCCAAAGGAGCTATTGAGAGGGTGGCGGCACTAGAAGTAGGTCATGGTTGCTGTTCGCATTACTTTCTGGTGCCCATAAAGGACGGTGGCCTTCGTCCTCTCCTAGACTAGCGCCTACTCAAATTCTTCCTGAAAAAGAAGAAATTCAAAATGATCACCTTATCTCTAGCTCAAGTCCTGTCTGCCCTGAACGCTGGAGACTGGATGGTGGCATTGGACTTGCAGGACGCATATTTTCACATCCCCATCCTGTCAGCCAGAGGCGCTACCTGTGGTTTACAGTGGGCACTTGCAGTTTGCCGTCTTCCCCTCTGGCCTAACCAGCAGCCCTCGGTTGTTCATGAAAGTGATGGTGGTGGATTCAGCACATCTATAGAGGTCAGGGTATCCAGTCTTCCCCAACCTCTATGATTGGCTGTTGAAGGCAAGCTCGCCCCAGTCAGTTGTCTCCGACTTCCAGACTACGATGGACTTTCTGCATTTACTGGAGCTCACTAACAACGTTAAATGATTGTGTTTTGTTGCCTGAGTGGGGCTTCCAACCCCCTCATTCAATAGCCCAATTTCTTACAAAACATTTATCACAGTTGTTAAGCTTTAGCAAAGCCAATAGCTATTTAATTTTAAAGGAACATTTTGGGTTTTCCAATACTTATCGCTGATCAACATCGACAAAAAATAAATAATATGGTTGTTGCTCATACTTAACAGCATTGGCAAAAAAACAAAAAATGGTCACCGCAGAGTGCAAACATTGTGATGCTGCAACAGACATTTGTTTTTTAATTTATGAACATACGGTGCCCATTTTGGAGCGATATATTAAAAACACATGAAAAGATATACGAAGCGCGTTACAAAGAAAAGAGTGGCCCTTAGCAAATTGAAGCTTCCTAACCCCCAAAAAAGTAATACTTTACCATCAATACCATTACCAGCACTTGACTTCGCTTTTTGTGGTGTTAGTGGTAGCAGTTGTAATAGTAATATTAATAAGTATAATTATGATTATGATGTTAATGGGTGTAGTAGTTATGGGAGTGGTGGTGGCAACAGTATTGTTCTTGGAAATTGTGTTACTGGAAATGGTTGGTGTAATGGTGTAGTGCTAGAGGCACTCCTATGTTTTGAAATCACTTGATGACCTTTGACCACCATTGTTTTAATTGACTTTTGGTGTTTTATTTTATCCTAGCTTGATTGTCCTGCATGTGCACATTTCTTTGAAGATTTCTTTTGTGCCCCTTTGTAGTTTTAAAGTGGGCGCTTTCACAGAGTAGAACAGCCTTGCCAGGAACAGAACTTGTGGGATGGGCATTTGTACGCATGAGAGAGAGAGAGAGAGAGACATAGGGAGAGAGAGAGAGAGAGAGAGAGAGAGAGAGAGAGAGAGAGAGAGAGAAAGGTGTGTAATGTACTTCTTGGTCCTGAAGTGCAGTGTTCTAAAAAGTGGTGCTCAAATGTGTTTTATGTTGTACATTGGGAGATGAAGTATGTGATGCTATAGGCAGTGGTGCACACATGTGCATTGTGTTGTACATTGGGAAGTATTATGAAGTTCTTACTATTAGCTTTAACAGGGCCTCACGCCGTCTGGATTTCTAACTCTGTCGGCTAGCATGAGCTTTTGCGTGCACAGGCAGGCCCCCAGAATACTCCGGCTGTTTAGGTTATTCATGTTCAAGGTTGTTTTGCTTTCAGCTGGATGGAGGCTTTCAAAATTTTCGCTGGGATAATGTGTGGTAAGTGTGCTTGGTGCCTTTTAGAGCAGAGATTGTTGTTGCCAGAGAAATTTGTGGAATGTACAGCTCTGTCTCGGAGTCAAAATACAGGGGCCTGGCCAACTTCTGTCTTGACCTTGACACAGACCAGAATGGTCAGCTTGGTTTTTTGTAACAGTAGAAAGGGGGCGATGTTTCTTGAACCATCACCGTCGGTTTAGTAAAAGGTATATAAGACAGGAGCTCGCGCATGGGGCAGACATGTCATCACAAGGGAACTAGGGTCCCGATCGAGATTCCTGGCTGGGCTGTTAATAGGTCTCCTCCAGCTTAAGTTGGGTAGGATGTTGAGTGAACGATAGGTGAGGTGTTTTGTTTTTGAGTATTGACTTTGTAATGTGTGAGTACGTTTGTGTGCATATCCAAGTCTCCAGTGGCTATCATCATCTGAGGTGTTTTCATTGTGATGTGTGAGTGTCTGTGTGCACATCCAAGTTCTCAGTGATTGTAATCATCTGATTTATTTAATGTATATATCTTTATGATTTCTTGCAGGACGTCCAGCATAATCTGCTTGTGTTTCATTCCAGTATTGTCTGCTTGGGTTTTATTTCATAATATTATCTGCTTGTATTTGATGTATTTTATTCTATTCATTTAAACTTGTGTGTTGTTATTGTTTGCATATATACATATATATCTTGATATACATTTGAATGTTGTTCATTTGACATCTGGGAAAGCCTTTCTGTTAAGAGAGCATTGCATAAATCAAAACTCATGCCTTATTCTTTGATGTGTTTCATTTTATAAAGTGAAATCCCTTTTCGGGTGGGGTTGTGTTGTTTTTATTGCTTCGTCATGTTTGAGTCTCTGTGTGGGAGGGCTGAATTTTCTCTTATCTGGGAGTGCGAAGCAATACAAATGGTGATTGGGTGATGGTGGTGGTAATGCTAGTAAGTTTACTGGTGATGATGTAGTAATGGTGGTGGTGATAATGATGGTGGTTATAGTGATGGTGGTGATAATGAAGGTAGTGGAAGCATTGCTAATGGTGCTTATGCTGGTGATAATGGTGGTTGTGTTGGTGGCAATGGTAGTAATTGTGTTGGTTGCAGTAATGGTGGGGGTGATATTAGTTTTAATGATGGTTAAGGTGGTGGTGGTGATGGAAATGCTGTGTAAAAGGATGTTCAGCTCAGCTAGTATTCAGAACAAACTAGTCTGCAACTTGCCCTAAGTAGAAAGTCATATTTTAGTGCATACCTCATTTACTCATTCATTAGTTTCCCATGTACGGACATAAAATACTTCTTGCTCACATAGCACCTATCAAATTATTCAGCCACTGAGAGCTGACGATGTAAGTAGAACACAGATCCCTTATGTACTAAGATACCTGCAACATGCTATCTGCAGCGACAGTGACTGCTTTTGATATTGTGCTAAACACATGATTTTTTGAATGGTTGATTAACCCTAAAATGCATATCTGTTGGACAGGCATGATGTGGAGCTTGTTGTTTACTGTGGCACTATGACAATGTATGCAGCTCCATATTCTTATGCATACCTTTTACAAAAACCATTAGCATGTCATAAAACAAGCTTAACTCTTTAAGCATTAAAAGTTTGTGCAAAGGAAACATTCTCAAACAGCATATACTTTTACAAACTCTCATTTACAGTGATGGCAGCAATAGTTGTCTTAATCTTAGCGTTTGACAACATAACATAAATAATTATCTATTGGTAATGGTGAACGACGGAGATGTTTTTCACCAAGGAGTTCTAAGCGACATCAAATAGACAGTGAGAACTTAGTATGCAGTGTAAGTATGTTAAGTTCATCAGGAGTGGACTGAGAGGGCAATTGTTCTCTATACATCATGTAGTTGATGCAGTCACTCGAGTGGAGGCAGAAGGGTACACTCAGACAGTTAATAGCATTAGGTGAAAGATAAATGCTTGATTGGACCGGGCCAAGATGTGATAGACAAAATCTTAAGCAAGATGCTGAAAGATCTGGTTTAAGAAAGCCAGTGTTAGAAAGGGGCTTAATCTATGAATATAGTAAGCAATACGTGTGTTTGACATATGCACTGCCCAAACCCTTTACATGAAAATACTTTAATGGTATTTGAGAATGGTGCAGTTAAAATGCTGCTGGGCCGTGTGAATGTAGGTGGGTGTTTGAGTTTTCTTCTCTTCTTATACTGTAAATAAACAGACCAGATCCATAATATCAGATCTGAACACATGTATGCACCATGAAGCTCAACCATCAATATTTGGTTGAATATCACTCTGCCCTTGTCTCCTATTGACCATCTCCCATGCTTACACTTCATCAACTGCTCTACATCCCACTTAAGATGACCTCAACTGACCACAATGATTTCACCCAATAGTTGTCTTCATATCTGCCTTATACGTCTCAACATAACAGACTTTTCAGAGCCAGTCACACTGTCACCCGGCTGCCCGTCCATATTTACATATTTGCATTGTCCCATCCACCCTTCCCCAGAGACCTTACCAGCTTACATCTGCCCCCACTACTCGTACTCTTGCTGCTCCGTTACCACTCCCATACCGAAGCCCAACGTTAATTGTAAAGCTCATTGTATTGTTATGACTTTCTAAACCATTTCTGCTAAAAAAAAAAAATTCCTTCGTCTAATTCTGTTGCCTGTGACGAAACACTTTTTTTCCATATTGACTCTCACTGTGATTGTGTTTCTAAATAACCTCTTTTTAAGAAGACAAAACAAGGGAACCCAGTCAGTTTGCTTAGGACCGTGGGTATCAATCTTTTTGTTGAAAACAGTGGTCCTTTCTCTGTATCCAGCCGGACACAGGTGTTTATTTTGTAGTAAATCACAAAATTTGGAGAACAATAACAGTAGGGCACAATCCTGTACCATACCTAGAAAGAACGTGTTTGAAAAGGAGGTAAGGAGTGTAGGGGTAACAGGCAAAGACTGAGCAAAATTGGCCACTTTTTAAATCAGTGAATTATACCAAAGTGTTGCCAACCTGCTTACACACAAAACTGTCATACATAATATTAAACTGTGGAAACAGTACAAAGTAGTCTGACTAGTTTGTACTGTTTCCACAAAACAGTGCCTGAGCAATGGAAGATTAGCATGGTCTCTCTTATCCTAATGAAACCAGACATTTCACCTAGGAATCTGGGCTACATAGGCCAATAACCCTACTTCTTGCTCTAGACAAGCTGCTGGAAAGGGTGCTAGGTAAACAGCTGTCCATTTAGCCAGACGAGCATGAAATTATTGACCATTGGCAAATGGGGATCCAACCACGGTGGGTTACTGAATCCACCTTGGTTGTTGCTTTTAATAAGGTGAGAGTCATACTGAATGAGTAGGACGTGCTCGGCTACATTCCACATGGTTGACTGTACAATCCTCCAAAGAATAACAGAGATTTACATGGGCAATGTTGTGATGAGCTAGTTTACATCTTTGCTGGCAAATTGGTTCCAATTGCTCTCTGTTCCTCACTGCATATCAGAAATGAAGGAGCCATAATTACCTCAAGCTTAATACTTTGAAGGCTACTTCATTGTGCTGGGAATTAACATCACCCATTGAGAAAGCTTCTTGTTTGGTTTTAGTACTGCTTTAAACATTTTCTCCACAAAGTGAAAGGAAACCATAATTGGTAGGAATGCTCTTTATGAAATAAATACAATTATGTGACCTACTACAACTAAGCTACTGATCGATAACCTCCTTCGTCTTGCATTTACCATCCAGTACATTTCTAGGCCTCTTGTACTACCTTTATATAAAATCTATGTTCAGTAATGATTTTTTAAGTTGTAATTAATGACACAAAAAATACGGATAAAATATTAAAAGCCACCTTTGCCAATGGTTATCTAAAAGGCTGAGTCGTGACTACATAATGTTCACCATGCATGTTTGTTTTTATTTCAGCCATTCCTCATTGATGGATTTAAGTTTGACTTGAGAGTCTATGTTCTTGTCACCTCCTGTGATCCACTTCGGATCTTCGTCTATGAGGAAGGTTTGGCACGGTTTGCAACTAACAACTACATCGAACCAAGCAACAATAACCTGGTAAAAGATTTTATTTCCCTTGGAAGAGGGCATATTTTAAGATAATACACCCTGTTAGGTTTTAGATGAAGAATTTCCACTTGTCCTTGAAGAGTGTGTGAGAGGTTTATTCAGGGGAGGCATCAAGGCAATTTAAGCAAAGATAAACATGTACATTTCCATATTTCTAATTGTATAAACCTATGGTGGTAGAATTTCAGATACATAATTAGTAATCAGTGTTGGGGATAGCTGGTGGCTGGATATGTAGTACATGCTCCCATTTGAAAAATGAAGCGACTTTGACCTTGAAATCCATACATTGGCCAATTACATAAGGGCAGATCGTGGGCAGTGCCATTCATATCAATGTCTTGTTATTGGTCATCTACCAGGGTACCTACCACCATGTTTGATTTTTGTTTTTCAGCTGCATGACCTTCGAATTGCACTTCAATCTCCCTGACTTGTTTTTTAGGTTGTGGTTTTAACATTTTAAAATGTTCTTTTTTAAAACAAATCCAGACGCTGCCAAACTGTGCATGCTAATAGCGCAGGAAAATTATCCTACATCAGATTTTTAAACCCTTTATGGTGGGAACTATGAACTCCCTCAGCCTGTGACCCTTCTTTTCTCCTTGGGCAAGTGGTCTGAAAGTAGTGTAGGCTTGGAAGAAGTTGAGAACCTCCTCAGTAGTAGCCGAAAAGGAAGATAAATTAAGGATGCTAACTAAGAATCTGAGTGGCTTCCACACAATCCTATGTTGTATCTCCTTCACTTAAAATGGAAAGCCTTGCCTTTGCCAACTCAAACAGAGATTAAATTCATTGACCTAATGTCCAGTGCCATGGAATCTTTTAAAATAAAGTTGTTGGTCCTCTCCCAGAATTAACTCCTCATATTGACCAAAGAAACGTACCACATGAAACTTATAGTCTCAGTAATGAGTGTAGCTCACATGCTTTTCTTAAACACAGAGGGCACATGGGAACATTTTATATCTCCCCTTAGATAGCAAGGATAGGTTGGTCTCGTCAAAAGGTTTAGGACCCAGTGTAAAACAGATATCATAACAGCAACATCCTTGTTGGAAATTAAAAACGAAGCCACTCCTAAACCACCTCAGAATGAGAAAGGTCATCCCCACAACGTGATTCAGGGTTCTGATGGGTTACCAAAAACTTAATCTGTGACCTAAACTTGATACCCTATCTGTCAAAGACTGTTTTAAGTCTTGGTTCTTCCTTCCTACTACTGTGTTTCCCTCGGGATGGTAGGAGGAGGAGTACTTGACAGTCACACCCAATTTTCCCATGGTGTCTCTGTAAGCCTTAGAGACAAATGCTGGACCCTGGTTTGAATTAAATGTGACTACAGAAAATGTTCTGATGAAGACTTACGAGTCTTTTATAATAGTTTGGGCATCAGCCGATCCCTGTGGCCAAATAAAACGCATAGGAATCGATAGTAGGAATCCGCTGCTTCCATGATGTACTTGTTAGACCCATCAGAGTGTAAGGGTCAGTAGTGGTCCAGATAAACACAAGCCAGAACCTTCTCTGAGATCAATATGTGGTGGACGTGATGGAAAATGTAATCTACTGACAGATGTCACATTTGAGCACAAAGTCCTTGGTCTGTTTGTATAAAACTGGTCACTAATAGCATTGCTGTAATAATGAAATTGTAGCTGCCACCCTTGCATGAGCAGATGCTAGGCCCTCATGTGCTGCTAGGATCAGTCCTAAGCTGTGATCTGAATTTGGTATTACTCTATCCCCACTGTTCGAATGTGAGCAAATGGAATGTTTTAACGCTCAACTGGTAGGAGTATTTAGTTTTAAAAAAACTTTAGATAAGTGTGGGATGTCACTCGCTGCCTTGACAGCAATCATGATGTCTCCGTCTATTCTCTTACTAGAATGAGTAATTACATTGAATGCAGCAGTTTGCACTGTTGCTTTTGCTGCTTCGCCAGCCATGGAATTCCCTGCTCATGTATCACATGAGTCAGTGGCAAACAGGCTTTTAGTTTGGCCTCATTTCACCAAAGCATTTTGTGCTTTATTGTGTACCCTTTGGAATCTCTGAATCCATTCTGTGCTCCTAGCAAGACTGAGCACAATAATAAGAGTCACACACAATAAGTGGGGGGAATCTGGGATCCGTATTCTTGTGTACCAGAATTAGAGCATTTAGTTCAGCCAGCTGCGCTGTGAAATCACCAAGTGACTGCTTGTTGGTTTTATGAGGATGAAATTCTCCACCCAGCATCCTGTCCTTTACTGTCACGCACGCAGCAGAGTATTGGTGCTTTGTCTTTATGGCAGACTGAGCAGAATAGATGATATAATCATACTGAGATAGAGGGATGACTTTGTTGGGCAGGGGATATTCGTGTTCATATATGTGTTTCTAATGTAAAGTCAATTTACATTGCTTGATGTAAATGAGTTGACCAATTGAATCCTTCTTGGATGTAAAGCTTTTGCGTTAGGAATGTTGGCCTTTGTGACATCCTCTAGGGTTGGAACTGGAGTCATGACAATGATGCATTTCCCATAAGCCCATGATCTTTCTGTCACTACAGCAGTCTGTACAGCTGTTAAAACTTTCTCTGTCGCTGAAAAACACATGTATTTATATCAATAAGGGCTAGCTAGTTTAGTAGGATATAAGAGACTCAGTTAGGTACGTCAAAGAGCAACATAAAGTGAGGAAAGACGTTGTTTTCCTCATAAAGCCCTCACCCACCGACCTAGTCGGTGGCATGCTTCATCATCGGGCCCACCACAGTGGCACCGAATGTGCCCCGGGTGTGCTTCAACGCCAGGAGACTGCGGAGCTGGTATGTTGCTGAGTGTGCGGTGAAAAAGGGTGAGAAGGTGTAGTTTAAAAGCTATGCAGGAGGTCCCAGCACCCGAGGGTTGTTTATTTTTAATGAACTGGGCCTCTGCTAGCAGATAAAAAGGCAAGGAGACGTGATGGAGTGCTAATTATGACCTCCAGCGTCTAGTGCGGTCTACATGTTTCAGCCAGTGCCTTGTTAATTTAAAGCTGGCTTTCCTCAGGACCATTTACTATGTGAAAGAGTGCAAAATAAACTTAATTTAAGTGATTGTGTTGTTTTTTTCGCTATATGTGGCGCTCGCTAAGGCGCTGTAGCTGTTAGAGGGGATTCCCTCAAGCTTGACTACATATAACACATAGGACAGGGACAAGACGTACAAGGTAGAGTCATTTCAGTATGGTAATTAGTTGTACCACAATGTTGCCGACTTATTAGGTGGTGTACGACCTATAAACGGCTATGGTGAGCTCATGGCACGTGCATGAGGCTGGTGAGGATTTTAGCAAAAACCGGAGGTGTTTTTGTGGTGGACTAAAAGAGCGTATTTACAAGGTGAGGTACAGGTAAGTATGGTAATAGGTCCTCACTCTGTTTTAACTTGTAAAAAGCTTCATGGGTCGCCTGGCAGAGAAAGAGACCCTGTGGGTATAAAGGTATATTCAACATATGTCCAACCTGTAGGGAGAGAAAGGTATTGGCTTACCCTGTAGTAGCTGTAGCGGTCCTGTTTTACTCACGAGATTTTCGGTCTGGTTCCTCCTTGGACCTATTCGTCCTTCCGCGGCGCCCGGTATGAGGGGAAAGGGGCGTCCGGTCTCTTATTTGCACTGCCCAGTTGAATAGTTTCACCTGCGTGTAGTAGAAACAGAGGGAGGGGTGCGCGCTGATAGCCAAGTCATTGCAGGCAGTGCGCGCAAGCGCTATCGAGTAGTGCGCCTTCTCTCGCATGCGCCGGCAATGAGCGCATGCGTTTTGAGCGCGAGCTGATAGACTGTCTTTGTGGGCATTGTGCGCATGCGCTACGAAGTGGAGCGCCTTCTCGCGCATGCGCTGGGGATAAGCACATGCGTGTGGCTTTAGCGCATGCGCCGGAGTGTGGCGCATGCGTGTGAGTGCCCAGTGAAGTCTAATTGAAGACTAGGGTGTGGGCATTGGTTGCGTGGTGGGGGGAACTATTGGTATTGCACGGCCTGGAACCAGAATGTAATAGCCTGGCTGCGTGATCAAGGGGGAAAAAAAGGAATTAAAAATGACGGTGACAAGTTGGTACACCAAAGCATGTGTCTGGGGCCCGTCAGGAAGGAGAGGGGAACGGGTGGACACGCTCATACTGGGGTGCCTTGGCACTTATATCACTGAATAGTGGACTACTACGCACATGATGCAGGGGTTACACAGTTAGGGAATTCCAAGGTATGGCATTGTTGAGGCCATTGGTATGTGTGGATAAACGGTATATCCATCGTTGTTCTTTTTGGAGAAGGAGTCTCTCATTGGTGGTATTGTCAAATTTTTCTATGACAGTCCAGGAGAAGTCATTGGGGGTGTGGTTGTGGGTAAGAAAGTGGTCTGTAAGCTTGCTGATATTTTTACCACATCTTATCGTGCTCCTGTGTTCCGTCATTCTTGTTCGGACTTTCCTGGTGGTCATGCCAATGTATCTTAGGCCACATCGGCAGGTTATCAGGTATACCAAGTTTGTAGAGTTGCAGAAAAACACATGTCTGCATTGGTATATAAATGTGATTTATATGCAATTGGTACAGTGTCTCCTTCATTGATTGTGGCATATATGTATTCCGAAACACCCGCAATTATACGGATTACCCGGTTTGTGGTGTTTGCTCTTGTGTGTAGGCTTGTATCCCATAAACAGAACACAGAGTTAGGCTAATATTGATTTCTTTAAATTAAATTTGTAGGCCATGTGAGCAAATCCCAAAACTA
Source organism: Lissotriton helveticus (assembly GCF_964261635.1). Lineage (NCBI taxonomy): Eukaryota > Metazoa > Chordata > Amphibia > Caudata > Salamandridae > Lissotriton > Lissotriton helveticus. Next base: position 2,092,725,496 of record NC_136061.1, read on the forward strand.
TGCAATCTACTTTAACCAAGTGAGTTGATAGTTCATCATTCTTTAGGTATATGTTATCGACATAGGAAAATGCCACGTCGTCAAAATCTTGTATAAGTACTCTTACCCAGGCTGAACACAACCCTGGGCTGTTCCTAGACCCTTAGGGCAATCAACATAACTTTTTCTGAGAACCAAGAGCACTAAATGTGGACAAGTACCAGCTGGCCCTATATTTTGGCAGAAAAATTCATCTGAAATATCTAACGTGGTTTTGTATTTTTTACGCACACTAAGCCCGTTTTGTACAGCAAATGTGTGTGTAGCGGTGTTCAAGTGTCTATGATCTAACACTAAACAATATGACTGGTCTGGTTTCATTACTAGAAACAACTGATTATTCATTGGTGAGGTGCAACTTTCTATTACACCTTGGTATTCAATTTGTGTGAGGATATCTCTAACTTATTTTTTAGCCTTATGTTTAATGGGGTATTGTCTTTGTGTTCATGGGGTTGACCTTGCAGGTATAATGAGATAAGGGGAGCTATTATCCCACCTCACATAGTTGCAGTGTATTGCCAGAGCTTGCGCTAAGGGCCACTCCTTGGCATATGAATGTTTAACTGATTCTAGAACAATGAGAGAAAAAGCAGGTAAAATTACAGTTTCTCCCCTGGGGCAGTCCATAACAAACTCTGGTGGCCAATCCTTTTCAGCCAAGAGAATTTCACTGCTGAATAACAAGTTCTCCAAAAAGAGAACATTTAGGGAAAGCTGTATTTCCCGCTCCATAATGGAATTGTAATTCGTATACTTGACTACAGACGCTCAGTCTTTAGTCCAGGAGTTCAGCCTGGATGTAGTCCCTTATTGTTACTGCCGCCAGACACTCTAAAGGTTCCGTCAAACTATCATGATTTCTGCCACGCTGTCCAGCATGGTAAGAGTCCACTCTTCGCTAAGAAGCAGTTTCATCAATATCCTTGGCAAGCTTGATTTTTTGCCAGCTACCTTCTTCCTTTTTAATTGAAGTTTGAACTGTTTAGGTTTGTCTTCCTTTTGTATTAGAAAATCAGAAGAATTTTTTAAGTCTTTCTTTGGTTTAACATACTCCTCTGATCTATGCTATGATAGTCCTTCTCTCTTTGCTTGTTTTTCAGAAAGAGTCCTGAAAGGAACGTGTTTCAGTATCCTGATACCAATCAGGCATTCTACGTGAATCACAGTTACCTAAATTATAGCATTTTTCAGTAGACTCCTGTTGAGGAGATCCACCCCATTTTTAGTCTTTCTTTACTTTCCTTATCATCCCACTTCATCTTAGAAGAGTCGGGTGCCTGCTTCGAGTTATCCTTTTCAGAATTACCCTTGATCTGTGGTTTATTAGATCTGGCTCCAAATGATCTTTACCTATCGATGCATAGGTTTCCTCAATAATTTTGGGTAATTTGCACTTCTCGTATCCTGGAGTAACCCTTGTGAATCACTGGCATATAGCCAACTCTCTCCTTCATCTTTTATGCTATTTAACATTATGGCGGATTCTGCTGAAAAATAGCTAATGAGGGTGGTGTAATGTGTGGTCTGGTATATACTACAGCAAAGTCTGTACCTCCGTGGTGTAGTATTCCAATAGGGAAGCCATCCCTATTGACAGGCATATTGTGAGAATTCTTTATTTTTCATCGGGTCCTATATGGGGAAACCCTGCTTCATGCTAATTTGTTTTTGTGCATTACCGAAGGGAGTGTCCTTCTGTCTGATGGGAACCTTACCCATTACTCCATTGATGGTTACTGGACTTATTCCAGGCATAGCCAATTGTGGTTGTGCAGCTTGAGCAGCCCTCACTGGATTTACTGTCATTGTTCACATCTCATAATGTGTTAAACATCTATATGGTCTAACCAGATCTCTATATAGTATACATAGGTCTGCTGCTATCCGATGAGCTATATCTGTGTACTATGTGTAACTGGCTAAGACTAGCCATGTTACTCCCTCATTACTAAGGGGACCTATTCTAACATTGTTTCTTGTATGTGGTAAGGCACCTTGGTGTTGGTGGTATCTCTAGTGCTTTATAAGTTGTGTAGTTGTTAGGAACTGCAGCTACAGTGTAAGCATGAAAGTGTATTTTTGTGTATCTACTGCTAGGAATGTAACCCATGAATAGAATACCTTTGTCATGTACGCCTAGTGGGCCTCCACAACAAAGGTACCTTCTCCACCCGCAAAGGGGAGTCCATGTTGTTGCAGCATTTGGGTAACTACTTGTTTGCAGTTTGTGTTATATTAATTGCTGTTTTATCAGCTATGAATATGTGGTATTCAGAGTGGGTACCTCAGTGTGGTGATCCTTTGAAATGTTCAAGCTTGAACAACCTATAGCCAACACATAGGATTGGCCTACTAAGCTGAGGACGATTTTTCCCTAACACAACAGACGTCTCCTGTAAGTTGGTGAGTAGGGGTCTTTGGACATACAAAAGAAAGCTACTCAGGCAGTCCATTCAATAGGAACCCTAGCTAGATCATTGGTGGTGCCATGTTGTACAGCTTATACTTCCTGGCCTTAGTCCTGCTAGCTCACAGTGCACCTTCTGTACCCCCAACTGGGTAAGGTGATAGGTGGAATATGCAACCTCAGAACATGAGAACCCTGACACCCCAAGGAAATCGTGGTAACAGATCTTAAACCTTATCGTTTGGTTACTCATGCATACCCAAAGAGGTGCTCAAGAAATAGACAGCATGGCGTTTCAATATTTAATGACGCATTGTGATTCTTGAGTAAAATATTAGTGTTAAAAAATAATCAACAGAATAAGGTGATCAGCAATATGAAAATGGTGAAGAAAATAATTCAACCATTTCGCTGTTACAGAGAATACATGCTTATATATAAGTCCTGTAACATAAAGAATTCCTACCTAGCACTTCCTAACCTATTGTGCCTAGGGTTGGTGAATCTATCACAATTTCTGTAGGGTGATCTAACTCCCCCGTTACCTGTGAGTAAGTGTCATCAGGGAGCCCTCCTTTTAGTAGAGAGCTGGACCTCATCCCTTGTAGGAGGTAAACAGGAATCAGACTGGGCTGGAATTCAGGCAACATCACAGTGCCAGTGAAATGCTCCTCAAACTAAACGATGGAGTGATGCCACTTATGTAATCCACATCCTCCATGTTGCCATGCAGAAGTCCCAGTCAGGCCACTATTGTTGATTCTTTTGTGATGGCTCAGTCGCTGAGGACAATAACAAATAAATACTTTTTGCGCATTGAACTTAGCCCTTGTACAGAATGTTCAAAGTACTGTGATAATATGCGAACAAAGTGCAAATGTAAACACTGATATTTCAGAGCATATTATCGTGCATAGGAACACAAGCAAATGTGTGTCAAATGTCAGTGGTTCTAAGAAAAGAAGGCAAATTAAAAACGTCATCATGTAAAATGGTAGTGTTCCTGCCTGGGCCTAATATGACCACATGACACTACTACCATCTGCTAAGGGCAACAACGAAGAAAGCCTTATCCGCAGGCTTCAAACCCAGCAGCAACAACACCACGGAACTTTTCAATATCGTTAAGGAAATCTCCAACCCGGCTGCCCATAAAAACAACATCAGACCCTCACAGGAGCTGTGAAGCAAACTTGCAGACTTCTTCCATGACAAGATCGCAACTATGTACAGAAACTTCAAACCCCAACCCACACATATTGACTTCCTCAATAAATAACCCACCACCACAACCGACACGAACCACAGACTGAACACATGGAACCTCCCTCCACCCAGGACACCACCTCCACTTGAAATCCATCTACTTGGGAGCTACCACAGACACATGCCTGCACCACATCTTCCACTTCGGAAACCAAGGGATCTTCCCGGAACTCTTCACTGTGCTCAACACCTCTATCACCACTGCAAAGTCAAAGTCAACTCACTACTCAAAAAACCCTCTCCCGATGCCAGTGAACTCAAAAACCACTGGCCAATATCCCTGCCCCCATTCTTAGTGAAGGTACTGGAAAAGATCATCAACAAGTAACTCATGGTACACCTAGAGTAGAACCAGCTACTTAACGCCTCCCAATCGTTCTTCCACAGCACTCACAGCACCAAAACGGCCCTGATCACAGCCACCGAGGATATCTGAACCCTCCTGACCGGGGTCGAACTGCAGCTGGGATCCTGCTTGACCTCTCTGCAGCCTTCAACACCTTATCCCATCACACCCTGATCGAAAGACTCCACCACATCCGCATCCAAGGGGATGTGCTTAGAATGTTCACCTCCTTCCTTCCCGGAACAATGCAGAGGATCCTCCTACCACCTTTCACCGTCTAACCCAAGGATATCACATGCCGTGTCCCTCAGCTCTTATCCCTCAGCCCTAAGCTCTTTAATGCATATGAGACCCACTTCCCTACATTGTCGGATCACAGGGTCTCATGGAACGACTGCTGGTGGACATCAGACCTTAGGACCCGCACCCACTCCTTCCGACCACACCAGAAAGCTCAGAATCATCATTGACAACAAGCTCGCCATGAACTGGCGATTCTCCAAGCAAAGTGAAATGATAATCAAGATTTCATTAAAGACACCTGATGCTAACATTATGCATCACATCCTTAATTGCCACTCTGAAGCACCTTTAAGAAGTATAACAATCCAAAACACTAGAACCAGGACACTCCAGTACATAAATATCCCTTGTCTAGAACATTCCTCCTCTTTTAATCTGCGAACATATCTTCTCTTTTCACAGCTTATTCTTCTCTTTACCCGCCAAGCCGTTCAAATACTTCTTATTGCTTGCTACTCTGCTGAGAGAGAAAACCAACCCATGAACCTCCTTATTTCCTCATATAATACAAATGTGCACAAAGACAGTCTCAGTAAAATAAATTATTATACATAATCCTAAATTACACCTTCTCTTTCCTGTTACCCCTCATTGCTACTTTCTTTTTTCAAATTATTTACTAATTTTTGTTTATCTAAGGGAGTAGGCAGGAGGGATAATGTTAGCCTCTGTGTCTTTAATGAAATCTTGATTCTCATTTCACTTTGCTTGAAGAATTGCCATTTCATTTCAAGACCAGAGGCTACCATTATGCATGTTGAAAGCCTTTCAAAATTAAATTTGACAAAGGTTGTATTGGCCTAACATAGTGATTTGCAAAAATCCCTACATTAGACCAATCCGCTGCTAAAACATTTCCTCTAATCTTCCTCCAGACAAATACAATTTACTTGCCATTGCACCTCTTTAAGAATGTGCCTTGTATCTTTTCACATCAATGCTACCTTCCTTCATAACATTCCTCACCCATCCAGCAATAGTTGCAGTACTAACCGCACCATATGGTTTCACATATGATATTAATAATTGATTCTTTCCATGTTTTCTTAATTCCAACACCCTGTTTACATACTCATTCATGCATACATACTACTACACACAACTTTCTTTCCTCTGGTAACTTTGGGTAAAATATCGACTCTGACATCGTCTTTGTCCATTTCCAAATCTCAAAATACACCCCATCTGGTCCCATTACATTGTTACTTACCTCCAATGCACTCACATCTGAAACTCTCCTACATGAAACAAAGCATATAAAAGTTGCTAATTTTTAACTCTTCAAATCCAAATATGTATTCGTCAGCCAATGTAAAAACAAAACATAACACTGCATTGACATCCCACACACATTGTGCCTCACCCTATGAGGCCTTTTCAATCTCATACTCTTCAGAATCCTACAAACCATAACTTTTCTCCCCACAAGAGTATGTCCCGCTGAAATTCCTGACCTATATCAATTAATCGTTCAGTAAATTAACCCTTCCTCAAACGTCTCTACCAAAAAATTTACTACCTCAACTACAGGAGCCTCCACGGGATCCAAACTCCTTTCCATGCACCAACCAGACCATGTTTTCCAAATTCCTTTATGCCTACTCTTAGTTCCTTGAACCCATGATTCCCCCAGTACCTCTGCAGCCTTATTTGCAAGTCCTCTGAAACTGCTACCTCTCCTGACACCCTCTAAACAAGAAGGTTCAGCACCTTGCTCTGCACGCAATGATGCTCCTCCCCTTCTGCATTCCTTAGAAGACCTTCTCGTGCTGGAATCAAAAACGGTTCTGTACTTGCTAACTCCTTTACTGACGGGAACCATACCTGAGACGCCCAAAATGGTTTAAGCAACACTATTTGACATTTTTCCTGTCACACCTTCAAAAATACTCTCTGTATCATTGCAAAAGGAAGAAAAGCAGACATTCTCACCAAAGGGTCTGGTCTCCAGCTGAAATACTTCTCTCCCACATTGTAGCAAAGACCTGGAACAGCCTCCCCATGCTACTCCAGACCATCACCTCATTTCTGCAATTCTGATTGGCCCTCAAGACCTAGCTGTTTGAATAAGCCTCTAGGACCTGCAAGTGCCTGGATACCCTATCATGGGATTAGCGCACTTTATAAATCCTGATTGATTGATTGACTAGGAATGGCTGCATACATTTTCTACCGGATATCTCCGCGCCAATCTTTTTTTTGTTGAAAATCTGTTTATTGATTTTGAATGATACATCTCAAAAACAGTAGATTTAACATAGGAATACAACTTAGGCCATTACACTTCAGCATTCGTCAACCCATCAATATCTGTACTAAAAGGAATGTACACATTTCTTGCAATTATACGTCAGTTACAAGGAGACAGCAAACAATTATTAATCATCAGTATCAGGAAGCAGGTAGATTAGCATTCAAATAATGTGTGAAATATTGCCAATAATCTTTCGGTCGAGATCGGGCAGGAAGCTCCTCTTCATAAGTCCTCAAGGTGTCCTGGCAGTGGGACATATCGCCAAGCCATTATTTAATAGTCGGGGTGACTTTACTATCCCAACACATAGACACTCGTCTTTTGGCGAGCAGTAGCGCCACCGCACAGAACTTTCTTTTCAGTGCTCTAACATTTTGTAACAGACCTAGGAGACACATCTGTATAGTACACTCAATGGTCACTCCCACCATATCTGTCAGTGTCGTTGTGACTTGTTCCCAATACTCGTGCACTTTTAAGCAAGACCATGCCAGATGTATGAAATCAGCCTGATCATGGCCACAGCGTTTGCAGCATGCTTCCGTGCGAAGTCCATAATTGTACAGTTTGACCGGTGTATGGTACATTTGGTGCAAATACATAAAATGTACAAGCCTCAGATTGCCATTGGGCGTTAACATCCTAATCAAATCACAGGCCGTTTGCCAATCTTTCTCGGAGAGAGGCGTGTCCAGTGCTGAACTCCACCTGTCCTTGGCTTTATGAGTGTTATCATTAATTTCATTCTGCGCGACCGTGTATAGGCAGGATACTAAGTGTGCAGTGTTCGGTGAGGTGAGTACCAATTGGAGCGAGTCTAGTTGTGGTGGTTCAGTGGGATATGTTGGATACAACTGTTTGATCGCCTCTTGCAGTCTATAGTGGGTGAAGCGAAATAGCAAAGTTTGGTTGTGTACATAGGACAGATCTCGTGCGGTTATGAATGTTCCGTTGTCATATAGGTCTCCTAGTGTTCCCAGACCTACCTGCCTCAGTAGTCCCATGCCCACCTTCTCACTAGTAACCGATATCGCAGGGTGATAATGGAGTGGTTGAGCTGACGCATACAGTGGTAGTTTATTCGCCTGTACCATGCATTATTCGTAGTGCCAATAGTTTTAATATCCTTAGCGTGTAAGGGCTGGCGCTTATGCATAATAATCGCTGTCAGTGGAACGGGTAGCGCGTCACCTTCTTCTATAGCTGTGTGCGTCAGATACGGAACCGGGTGATACCAATACGTTGCATACTGCGCTTGTGCACAAAGGTAATACAATAAAAAATCCGGAACACTCAATCCCCCCTTCGAGTATGGGAGTGTTAACGTGGGCAGGCCAACTCGGGCCTGTTTGCCTGCCCATATCAGCCTGATGACTTCTGCTGTAATTCGCCTAAATACCTCCCTCGGTGGTGGGATTGGGATATTATTGAACAGGTAAAGGAGTTTGGGGAGGATAACCATTTTGACGATTGCTTTACGGTCGGCTTGTGACAATGGTAGTTGTATCCACGATTTACTTTATCTTCTATGGATTAAAGTACTCTACCATGGTTCGTCCTAATGACAAGCTCTGGGTCTCTGTGGTACCACACTCCTAAGTATTTGATGGGATCGTCCTGCCATTCTAGTGGGAATTCGGTGGTGTGTGGCAATGTGGTGTCAGTAAGGGGGATAATAGATGATTTGTCCCAATTTATGTGCAGCCCAGAGTGACCTCCAAATTTGATATATTCCCTCAATATCGGTGCCAGGTGGATCTCAGGGTCACGAACGTATAATAACATATCGTCCTCATACAGCGATATGTGTAATGGCCTGCTGGGGAATTGGAGCGCAGATGGGTGGTGATTTTGCCTAACTTTGCATGCCAACGGCTCCAAAGCTAAGGCAAAGAGCAGAGGGGATAGTGGGCAGCCTTGCCTTGTTCCACGTTCTATCAATATGGGGTCTGAGGTGTGGCCATTGATCCGTACTCTAGCCACCGGCTGTGTATATAGCAGTTTGACCCATTGAATGAATATCGACGGAAAGCCCATCCTGTGCAGCACTGTGATAAGGTAGGTCCATTCAATGGAGTCAAACGCCTTGGCAGCGTCTAACATAACCGCCGCGGCTTTAGAATCAGGGATCAAATAATGGGACAAGGCGAACAGAGTGCGGGTATTATGTGTGGTCGCTCTAGACGGTATAAAACCAGATTGGTCTGGTAGTCCCAGATTAGGCATAAGAGGCTGCAGACGTGTGGCTAGTAGTTTAGCTAAGATTTTAGAGTCTACGTTTATAAGTGACAGAGGGCGATATGAGTCGCAAGACTCCGGGTCCTTGGATGGCTTTAAAAGCGCTATCACCATCGCTTCCCGCAATGTCGTGGGAGAATGGTTTTCTCAAAGGCATCACCGAACATCGCGACCAGGCGTGGAGCCAGCAAGTCAGCGTAGTGTTTGTAAAATTCACAAGTGAAGCCGTCAGGCCCGGGAGCCCTGCCATTCGGTAAGGTTTTGATAATTTCAGTGACTTCCTCCACTGTAACTGGTTGTGAGAGATAGTCCCTCTGTGAATCCGAGAGCCAGACAATGGCCACGTCTTCTAGATATTTCAATATGTCCTCAGGTGACGTAGTTAACTGGGATTGATAAAGCGCAGTATACGCCTTAACAAACTCGCATAAAATATCATGGGGGTCTGTGCATAGTGCGTCTGCATCATCTCTTATTCGCAAAATCGCACTGGATTTACGTCCTTCACATATTCTGGCTGCCAATACCCTGCCTGGTCTACCACCCTCACCAAAAGCTCGAGCTCTGGGACGTTTGTGAATATACTTAACTTCGTCCTCTGCAAACGTTTGGTAGTCTGAAAGCTCCTTACGTATTTCCGCCATGAGTGATTCATTTTGGGTGAGTTCATATTGGTGTTCTAATGATTTTAACTTTGTCTCACAGCGCACTAATTGTGCCCTAATGTCCCGTAGTATCCGTTCCGTTGTACTGATGCATACCCCTCTTAATGTGGCTTTAAAGGCCTCCCATAACAAACTCGGGTCTTCTCTCGATTTTTCATTCAGCTAGAAGTAATCTTTAATCGCAGTGGCTATAGTGTTGTCGTACAGTGAATCTGTGAGTGCCGTTGCATTGAATCTCCAGCTGTAGGGAGGTGGAGTATAGTGTGGTATTTTGAGGGTCAATACTATTGGATTGTGGTCAGACAGGGATTTTGGCATGTGCTTAATGTCCTTTGTCCACAACAACGCTGCTCTAGAACCCAACCAGTAGTCAATGCGAGACCAGCTGTTGTGTGCAATGGAAGTGTGGGTTGCTTCGCTGCCCCCTGGATGTCTAACCCTCCAGATATCATGTAATTGTAAGTCTTCCATCATGTCGATCACCTTGGCGCGTGCCTTTCTATGTGGCTCTGTTGTCGTCCCCGATCTGTCTACCCTATCATTGAGCGCTAGGTTTAAATGTCCTCCCCACAACAATACAGTATCCGCTTTATCATGTAGATTTTGCCAAACTTCATGATAGAACTCTGGGGCGTCAACATTTGGTCCGTAGGTGTTAACTAGAGTAATCCGTTGTCCCTGAAGCACCCCTGTTACTATCACGTATCTCCCCTGGTCGTCACTTATGACGTTTTCTATTTGGAATTCCGTGTTTTTCTTTACCAGAATAGAGACTCCCCTAGCATATGAGGAATATGTGGAGTGATGTACGGATTCTGCCCATCTGTTACCTACGCAGGTGAGAGTGCGTGGAGCCACATGCGTTTCCTGCAGTAACGCGATGTCTATGTGCCACCTATGCAGACACGCAAATAGTTGCCTTATCTTCTTCGGATTAGCAAAACCTCTTATATTCCACGTAAGCATATTTAAGGTTAATCTACCTGGTACTGTGTTTGTCATAGCGAAAAGGGATGAAAAAACATAAAGATGCGAAGTTTATGTAACTGAGTGCCTCGTAATGTGTGGAACCAAATTCGTGTACATCGGGACTGCAAATCATATAAAAACAGTACATTCTGGGTCTTAGCAATGCTTCTCAAGCACCATGGCCTAGTAACAAGAACTGTGTCCCCATCCCGCCTCCCACCTCCCACAACGGCAGCCCAATTCCGCCGAAACCATAGCCCCCCCTTAAACTTTGTAGGACACATAAACCGTGTGGGGAGTACGCCACCATCAAATATATGGATGTGGGCAGATCATAATAAAGTTATAGGCAAATAATACATATCATATTAGAAAAACTAGCCCAACCGACCCAATCAGAGAGTTAACAACAGCATCAACCTTTGCCTAGGCACGTGTCTAGCAGAGCACAACCTGTGACTCATAGTCGCGATTGTGTGCATTGTCTCTGATTCTGAAACATGGTTATGACTTTAACGTGAGTAGTCATTTGGGTTGTAGCGAGGTTATTGTCAGGTAGGGACCTATACTTTGTTCATGTTGTAAATCCCCAAACAAGCAAATGTACAAGCCACCCATCTCATGTTGATCGTGGCACCATATTGCCCTTCAGCATAAATGCCGTGGTATCCGATCTATCTTGAATCTCGCGCGCAGTTTTCAGATACAACCGTGTAGAGCTAAAAGCTCGCAGGTCCATACAGTTCTCAGCACTGAGTTAATCTGTGCAAGCAGGTTAGGTCCTTAGTTAAGTATTTCTGCAGTCCTGAATACATCGCGGGTAATTCTGCTGCATGCTGCATGCTCTACACAGGCCTCCTCGCCATACAGTATTACTCATTAGCGACCCAGCAGTCTACTGGAAAATTGTTATATCAATTAGAGACCTCAAGGGCGAGCTAGGTAAGCGCGGTGTGTGGACAGGGAGCTAGCTTATTATAGTCCACTCCATGTTCATTCCTATCACTCACCAGTGCCTCAGCTATTATGTGTCGCTCAGTGCCACTTACCACAGTCGAAGCAGTCAGGTCCTATCAATCGCACTTGAAGATTAGCAGACCTACCCAGTATGTACGTTAGAAATTGAAGTCACTCTGGGGGTCATGTGTACACACGACCGAGTCCGTTATCCTTCAGTCCGCATCGTGCTCTTGAGTTGCCTGCTTTCGCTCTTTTCGTCTAGTGGCGATCTTCTTGATGAATTCCTGAGCTGCTTTCCGGGTGGAAAGAATCGTTTGCCTACCGTCCAATGAGATTTTCAATTTAGCCGGATACAGCATTGCATATTCTACCTGCATGTCACGCAATTTCGCCTTGACATTTGCGTACTCTTTACGTGCCTGCTGTACTGCCACAGTATAGTCCGGGTAGAATTCTAGCTTGTTGTTCTGGTAGATCACATGTTGCTTTTCCCTCGCCATGCGGAGTTTGCTGTCACGATCACTATAATTCAAGACCCGGGCCACTATTGGCCGGGGTGGTGTCCCCAGCGGTGGTTTAGGCGCAAGCGACCTGTGGGCTCTTTCCACTATGAAAATCGGGGAGAGATGATCCGCGCCAAAGACCTCACGGCAGAGCGCCTCCACATACTCCTCCATACGGCCCGTGTTGGTGGTCTCCGGAACGCCCGCTATGCGGATGTTATTACGGCGTGACCGCACTTCCAAAACCTCTGCTTTGTGTCGTATAACTTCCAGCACTTTTTCCATTCCACTACACTTGGAGGTGCTTGTCCGTGCCTCATCTTCCACCGCTGACAGTCTGTTCTCAGCCTCATCTAGTCGCTCACCTTGAGTGTCCAATTTCATTGCCATGTTATCCACTCGGCAGGTTAAGTGGTCGAGCTTGCCATTTATATCCTGCAGACTAGACTGGATCGCTTTCAGGATTGATTCCATTCCGTTTTCAGGGGTAGTGTCAGTCTCCGTTTCAGCATCCGAGTGATTCGCCTGGCCACGTCCGGTTCGCCGTGGTTCAAAATTTTATTTAGGTTGTTGTCTATTGGGCTTCCCCATATCACGTATCGGCGTGGTCAGCAGCAGCACCGAGGCAATGTGTGTCCGAGACTTCACTGCGCGAAACTGTGCTATGGCTGTATATCCAACGTTAATAGCTGTGATGCGTGCCTGCCTCTGCACAACAAGGCTCTCTTCAGGAGCGATGCATGGATTACTGGAGTAGTCCACAGTGTCTCAGTAGATCAACGCCATGATGACATAGAGCCTGTGGCACACACGCATAGTATGCCGAGCACTTAATCTCTAGGTTGGGGACCAAAGCACCGCGGTGATAGGAAGTTCAGTCAAGTGCCTCAGCGCTGCATGGTATTGTTAGTCCAGTGTTGCATGGCACTGATCATATGTGGAAGCAGTCTTTTTATATCACGTCTGTACAGTCTCCGGCTGCGGCGGTGTTTCTTCCCAAGCTGCAGCGAGTGAGGCCCGCAAACCGCCTTCTCCACTCAGGCTCTCCAGTTGGCGCGCAATCAACGAGCGCCTAAGATGGCGGCTCAGTTTCTGCAGAAGCTCCAGCCAGAGCTATTCAGTGATGCCATCGCTATTAGATCGTACTTCCAACGCTGCCAGCATTATGCAAATACCTTCCCTCGCAAATCGCCGTAGTCATAGCATTTAGTGGTGGGTTTTCGGTGTGCAGGCATTCGGTCCGGCAGGTATTTGATGCTCGAAGTGAAATGGAGGGTGATCGTTTACTTCGCTATTATTTACCGCAGCGTTGTAGAAGGCTGGGGGCATGTGCATTGGCGCATGGGTCTACCGCCAATGTCAGCTGGGTGGTGCAGGAGCCAGAGCACTTATACTTCACTGGCCGATCGTGGCAGCGTTGCGGAGCAGTCCCTGGGCACCGCCATCTTGTCTACGGGGTTCGCGCTGCCGATTATTGAAATTGCGCGTCTAACCTTTGATATGTTTCTGGTGTCCTCTCACTGTGCTCCTCAAGTCGTGCCCAGCTTCAGCTTATTTCCACTAATCACCTGCAAGCTAGGTTTGCCGATGCTCGTCGATGTGCTCCGTAACTGAGGTCCGTATGACGGCCGCCATGTTGCCAGTCTCCGGTTACCGCCGTCAGCAGAGTCGCATATTTTACCCTCTTGCTGCCCAGATTTGAAAGGCTCATAGCACACCTCAGGTTCGCTGTGATTTCCGATTGCCGATTTTAGTGCTGGATCCGCTGAATTCGCCCATTATGCGGTGTTATTTTGCAATGTATGGATCCGCCCGGCGGAGCTGTCACTTTAGCCAGCCATACCGCAGTGCGCCCTCTAGCGCCCCCCATCTCCACTCCAATCTTAATCACATCCGTGAGTCCATGCCATGACTGATGTAAAGATGCTCACCCCCGGCTGAGATCTACCCAGTTGGCTATGGGTAATGAATGCTCTATATTGATTATGTTGGCTTAACCAATGGATCACTGCATTACTTATAGCACTGTTATTTTATGTTTGTGGAAAATGCAGTAAAGAAGAAGGCAGAAAGCGAGACCCAATTTCTAAAGGCAAGGGATGGCTAGTTCGGTAGTTTGGCACGATGTGGTTAAATAACCTGAATTTTAAGGTGTCACAGGGAGTTTGGGACATAATTAAAGGCTTTGCGGCCACATGCATCATTGTTGCCGTTTGCGATTTCTTAGTGCGAAAATTAAGGAATCGCAATTAAGAAATCGCAAAAGGCTATGCATCAAGAATTCGCAATTGTTTTTGCGATTTCTTACAATTCCTTAATTGCGATTCACAATTTGCGTATCGCAATTAAGGAATCCCTTCCCATTGATTCCTATGGGCCTAGAGGCCCATAGGAATGAATGGGAAGTCATTCTCAATTTGCGATTCGCATTTTGCGAATTGCAAATTGAGAATGCAATTTCAAGGGTGCAGGGGGGGGGCCAAAGGACCCCCCCTGCACTCCTTAAATATAACGTTAAGTGCATTTTTCACACACACATGCCCCAAGGGCATGTGTGTGTGTAAAATGAAACTTTCAAAAATGCACTTTTGTGCATTTTTGAAAGTTTTCGCAAATTACCCAACGTATCCAAGAGAACAGTAATTCTGCAAAAGAACTGTTTAAGATAGTGAAGGAACTGAGCAAACCCACCAGTATTTCGCAAACACTTACCCCCACGACTGAGGCTTGCAATCGCATCAGCATCTTCTTTTCGGAGAAAATTAAGAAAATCTATTCTACCTTTTCTCCTCAGCCTGTTAACCCTCTGATAGTCTGTTAGACATGGAAACCTCAGCAGTTATGTCTGCCGAGGGTATTGTACGCCGCCTAGCTGACTTTGAACTATTCTCAGCTGAAGATGTTCCAACAGCCATGCTATCAGTTAAATCTGGCTCCCCTCTGGACCCCTGCCCCCATTTCGTGTTCTCTAAGATTGCATCTATAATCTGCCCTTTAATTACACAACTTTTTAACAAATCGCTCAGTACTGCTACCTTCCCCGACGCTTGGAAGCATGCTGCTGTGATCCCTCTCCTGAAGAAAGCGGGATCCGATATCCTCAATCCAGAGACCTACAGACCCATTTCTCAGCTCCTTTATCTCTGTAAGTTCCTGGAGAAATTGGTCAATGTCCAGCTGACAAAATACCTGGAAGATAATCTTCTCTTGGATCCCTCCCAGACGGGCTTTAGAGCCAACAATAGCACTGAGGCAACGTTGCTGGCAGTGTCGGACAGTATCAGATCCTCCACTGATCAAGGAGGAGCGTTGGCACTGATACTGCTTGACCTGTCAGCGGCATTTGACACGGTGTCCCACCACTGTCTGCTGAATATACTTCGGCAGAAAGGAGTCCAATCCAACGCCTTGAAATGGCTTTACTCTTTTTTGAGTAATCGCACCCAGGCGGTCCATATGGGTCAGTTCCAATCTAGGCCTATTCCCATCGACTGCGGAATACCCCAGGGCACCTCGCTGAGCCCCACTCTTTACAATGTATATATGTCATCTTTAGCCGACATTGGAAGGAAGTGGGGCATCGGCATTTGCTCATATGCGGATGACACGCAGTTGACGGTGGCCCTGAATGAGAAGCCGGATATTATCAAAACCAAACTTCATGGCTGTCTTTCAGAAATGGCCCAATGGATGCATGCCCACTGTTTAAAACTGAATGCGGGGAAGTCCGAGATCCTTTTATTCGGTGGTGCCAAGCGAGTGTGGGACATCTCATGGTGGCCGCCCTCGTTGGGTTCAGCCCCTATTCCTAAACAACATGCTAGGAACTTGGGGATTATCATGGAAGATGAGTTATCCATGAAAGATCATGTGCGATCCCTTTGTGGCAAGGGCTTTGCCACTTTGAAACTGTTAGCCAGGCTTTTTCCCTGGATACCCCTGGACTGTAGATGTTCAGTAACACAGGCCCTATTGGTTAGCCACCTGGACTACGGCAATGCGCTATTTGTGGGGATGAATGAACATCTATTCTCTCGACTACAGGTACTGCAGAACTCGGCTGCGAGACTTATTTGCGACAAGGGCAGGCTAGACTCGGCATCGGAATGTCTGAATACACTTCATTGGCTTCCAATGCGTCAGAGGGCTGCTTTCAAACTACTTTGCCATGCCCATAGGGTCCTGCATAGGACGGGCCCCACCATTCTCTCAGGGAAGATTGAATTTTACGTCCCCACTAGGAACCTACGATCAGCTCAATCAGCATTAGCCAGGATGAAACGCATTTATAAAGCTAGAACAGGTGGCCGTTGCTTCTCTTATCTGGCAGCTAGGAGGTGGAATGAGCTCCCGGATGACCTCAGACACACCACAAATTATCTCTTGTTTCGGAAAAAGCTGAAGACCCACCTCTTTCCTATTCACTGTTAGGTCCTATTGCCTCAGTCTTCAGTAGTGTTCACTTGGTATAAGCGCCGTGATATCCCTCGGGATGAGTGTCGCGCTCTACAAAAACCATAAATAAATAAATAAGGTCAACTTCATGGTAATTAAGCTCTCCCTATTTGCGAATTCGCAAATTTAAAATGTTCATGCATTGCATTTAAGAAATCTGAAATTGCGATTTCTTAAATGAAATCGCAATTTTAGAAATCGCAACATGATTGCGATTTCTAAAATTGCGAAAAACATAATGCATCCCAATTTTGTCAATTGCATTCGCAAACGGCCGAAAATTGCGATTCGCACCGTTTGCGAATGCAATTAACAATGATGCATGTGCCCGTTAGAGTTATAGGGAGTTCTGGAGTGTGTGTTAGAAGACTTCAGTGATAATTTGAGCAATTCCTGTTTTTTATTGTTTTTGTTTTTCGTAGAATCTTTTTTAGGTTCTTCGTTTGTCAGTGATGACATTTAAAACAAGCATTGGAAATGCAATAGGTCTCGCATTAGGAAAGTTTGAGCCATTGGTCTTATAAATGATTTTTTTTTTATTTATGTGTTGTTTTTTAAAATAGCTAAATTAATAGCTTTGTCATTTACAATGCCAATAGTTATAACTTTCGCAAATGTGACACCTATAGCATTTGTAATGCAACATGTTTTTTATTTACGTGACTTAGATGTATTGATATTACAAATAACAATGTTTTTTTATTTTTTTAAATAATTAATACTTAAATAATTTATTTAATTTGTAATGGCAATAGCTTAAACTTTTGTAAATAACTTTTGTGAAGATTATGTTCAGTGTTTTTTATTGTGACGAAAATTCAAGAACAGAAGTGAAATATTAACATCTTTTTGTGATTTGTAATAAAGCTTGAAAACAGCTTGATACATTGAAAGAACATATTTGAACCAGTGATGCTGTGGTGGTGCTGAGTGATGCTGTTGTTGCGCTGCGTGATGTTGTGGTTGCGCTGAGTGATGCTGTGGTTGCGCTGAGTGATGCTGTGGTTGCGCTGAGTGATGCTGTGGTTGCGCTGAGTGATGCTAAGGTTGCGTTGAGTGATGATGGGGTGGCGCTGAGTGATGCTGGGGTGGCGCTGAGTGATGCTGGGGTGGCGCTGAGTGATGCTGGGGTGGCGCTGAGTGATGCTGGGGTGGCGCTGAGTGATGCTGGGGTGGCACTGAGTGATACTGGGGTGGCACTGAGTGATACTGGGGTGGCGCTGAGTGATACTGGGGCGGCGCTGAGTGATAATGTGGTGGTGCCGAGTGATACTGGGGTGGCGCTGAGTGATACTGGGGCGGCGCTGAGTGAGAATGTGGTGGTGCTGAGTGATGCTGGGGTAGCGCTGAGTGATGATATGGTGATGCTGAGTGGTGCTGTGGTGGTGCTGAGTGATGCTGGGGTGATGCTGAGTGATGATGTGGTGATGGTGAGTGATGCTGGGGTGGTGCTGATTGATGCTGTGGTGTTGCTGAGTGATGCTATGGTGGTGCTGAGTGATACTGTGGTGGTGCTGAGTGGTGCTGTGGTGGTGCTGGGTGGTGCTGTGGTGGTTCTGTGGTGGCACTGAGTGGTGCTGTGGTGGTGCTGAGTGGTGCTGTGGTGGTGCTGAGTGGTGCTGTGATGGTGCTGAGTGATGCTGTGGTGGTGCTGAGTGATGCTGTGGTGGTGCTGAGTGGTGCTGTGGTGGTGCTGAGTGGTGCTGAGGTGGTGCTGAGTGGTGCTGTGGTGGTGCTGAGTGATGCTGTGGTGGTGCTGAGTGATGCTGTGGTGGTGCTGAGTGGGAGATGGGGAGAGGGAGAAAAAGGAGAGGAGGGAGAGGGTAAAGAGAGGGAGAGAGGAGAGAGAGAGGGAGAGAGGAGAGAGAGGAGAGAGAGGGGGAGAGAGGAGAGAGAGAGGGAGAGAGGAGAGAGAGACTGAGACGGGGAGAGAGGAGAGGGAAGAGAGGGAAAGGGAGAGAGGGAGAGGGAACTGAGGGAAAGGGAGAGAGGGAAAGGGAGAGAGGGTAGAGGGGAGGGTAAGAAGAGAGGGGGAGGACGAGAGCGAAGGACGGAGAGGAGGGAGAGAGAGAGGAGAGCAGGCAGAGGGGGAGATGGGGAGAGGGAGAAAAAGGAGAGCAGGGGGAAGGTAAAGAGAGGGAGAGAGGAGAGAGAGAGAGGGAAAGGGTGAGAGGAGAGAGGAGAGAGGGAGGGAGAGGTGAGAGAGGAGAGAGGGAGAGGGAAGTGAGGGAAAGGGAGAGAGGTAGACGGAGAGAGGGAGAGTGAGAGAGTGAGGGGAGGTAGAGAGAGGGAGGACGAGAGGGAAGGAGGGAGAGGAGAGGTAGTGGAGTGAGAGATGGAGTGAGAGAGGAGAGCAGGGAGAGAGATAGAGGAGGAGAGAGTGAGAACCATGTTATCGACTCCAGCACCATGAAATACCAGGAAGGCACGTTTGGTTTAGGAGCTTGATGCATAATAAAAAAAAACAAGCAAATAAATGGAAGCACTCCTCATGGAAATGGGGAACCTTACAGGCTAGATTTTAATCGGGGTCAGGAACTGTGAATTAAGGGGATTCCGCCACGCAACATTACACTGTAGAAGTTGTGAATACAACGTAACTGGGTGTAGGCAGAGAAATTAGGTCAAACAAATGATATTCCGGAATACACTTCAGTCTTGAATCCGTAAATTGACCATGCAGGTAGTACACTGTAAATAAACATTTAGGATAATGCTAAGTTTGGCAGGCACATTTTTGCTGAGCAGCCGAGTGCTTTGCAGTGGCATGCTCAGTGTGAGGCAGTACAATTTACACAGCGACTACAACAATCATTGGGGTGTATTAGTCAAACAAAGACGCAAGCACAGTGTGAGGGTGAGGAGGCAACGCAGGGGGGAGGATTACAAACGCCACGGGAGAGGGGAGCAATTGGAGTGCGGCGGAAGCATCAAAGGGCCGGGAATGCGTGGGGGGAAGGGGCGCAACACGGTGAAATGGAGCAAGCTGGCCACGCGCACATGCACTCAAGCTTGCAGCCAGGGAAAACAGGGGTAGCAATTTGAAAAGCCCCTGTTCAAAATGTCGAGCAAGCTCGACCTAAAAAGACCATTATGCTGCTTATATGGAGGGCTCTGGCTATTCAATCTGAGCATGCTGACTCCACCCGCATTTGTATTGGAATGCATGATTCTTACAGCCCTTTAAAACCTATCGTTTAGATGTTTGTTTAAAGGGACCTTTACCAATAAAGTTTGAAATAATGCAGTACGCGTGGTACTTCCAAACTGACAAATCATATGGCCAGGCCTTTTGTACAATATGGTTTAATGCATATACAGTCGAAAAAGTATTGTAGACACTGTATTCAAGTTAAAATTACCTTTGTTTAAATGCACGCGCGGCACTGCATCCCCAGATGTTTATCGGAAATGATTTTTCGGCATGGCGTATGTTCAGCCCTCAGTTCCCCGCACAAGAGTAGCGGAAGAAAGGAATGCTGCACTGAAGTTTCCATGATAGCTATCCCTGCAGTGTGTTTAAGACATTACCAGGGTGTTCATGTAACATATGACGCTCTGCTAAATTTTACATCGCGGCTGGCATTGCATCGTATGTGTGACGTTAACGTGACATGTAATACTGGTGAGCAATAGAAGGGAGCTGGTAAATGAATTATCAGTAATATGCTCCTGCTCCTAGATTCACCTAATGGGCAACAATACTGGATGCGTGAAGTTGTGGTGCGGTAATGAAATACCCATTCCCGACACTGATACAGCGTATGTGTAGCTGTAATATATCGTTATCACGGAGGTGATGGTGCAATCGGAAGATGGCTGCGAGGAAGACGGCCTCTTGCTTTGTTAATATAGCACTTTTATAGCCAACAATAGACTCTTTCATTACGGAGAAGAAGTATTGGGCAGGCTGGTTGCCTGAGAAGCGTCGAAGCAGGGGGCGGGGAGCCAGCCCTTTGATGTAGCTCACGGCCTAGCGGCCGTGAAAACAAGAAGCCATCAACACACGCGGTTATTGTGACTGTGCACAAATTCGGCCCAGCCAAGTAAACAGAGTCAGACAAGTCATTGGGCGACATTGCACGTTTAGCTATAGAAAGTATTTCAAACATGCACTGTCTGCCTGTGTTAATGTTGCAGCCAATCAAACCCTAAACTCGGCCTGAAGGTGGCTTTCATAAACGCAGGAACTTAAAATTTCGCTCACAGACACTGCTTGAGCTGAATTCAACTGGCTCGGTGAAAGGCATTCTTTGAAGCTGAAACTCTTACCTCCGAAGTTAGCTTGAAAGTTGCAGTTAGCCATAATCAATTACAAAATGTAATCAAAATTGAAGAACGTGGGTGAAAGTACAGCCGGCCGGCCGCTCGATGTTGTTTGGGAGGAGGGAGGGGTAAAAGTGAAAGTACGGCCGGCCAGCATGGCAGTGAATAATTAGGGGAGGAGAGGAAGAGCGCCCGCTGGGGGAAGCTTGTGGGAGGGAGGCTGGTGGCTTTGAAGTGCAGCGCACAGCTTCTAATGCCTGTGGGAGGGAGGCTGGTGGCTTTGATGTGAACGCGCTTTATGTCAATGCGCTTGCGCATTGAGCTTGCTTTTCACGGACACTGGATGAAATCGCCAGTTTGGTTAACCTCAGGATAAGCGCCTATATTCTCGCAAGCTCAATGCGCAAGCGCATTGACAGGCGAGACCTAAAAAGGATAGTTCAAACACCCAATGTAATCATCGTCTCTAAGTGATTAAGTAATCTGTAGAAGTCAGTCACTTGAAATGTCTGGTAGCACTAGGCATTTAGTTCACTTCTACTACAGAAGTGCAGAGCATTCAATTCCAAAGTATGTAATTGAAGTTAATGTGAATTGATTATGATTAGGCCTGTGGAAAATGTTAATTGTGTTAGAGAAAGTACTGAAAGTTCTCAAAAATTTACATTGTACTTACACCGTAACCTTTTCCTACCCAAGCAACCAGCAAAACCACGTTTTGCTACAAAAGTTCTCATTATGTCTAAAAGGAAAGTTTAAGAGGACTTTGGAAACATAGTTTGAATTGATATAAATTCATTTCAGAGCCAATTCTGTAGTTGAAATCTTTAGCAGGTTGGTGTAACTTAGTTCAATGGGGATGAATGTGATCACTTGGTTGCAAGGCTTAAGAAGTTAAGAAGAGTATTGTGGTCACAAGTTCAAATCCCAGCAGGACCGCTCATTGTTTTTATTCTTCTAAGATCAGTTACATAGCTACCGTAAATTCGGGTGACAATAAACATCAAATATCCCTGCATTAAACTGGTTTGACAGTGTACACCATGTAATATTATTGCTAATAAGAATTTTCTTAATACAAATGCACAATCAGTAAATATATATAACTTTCTCTCCTCCCATCAGGATGACATATGCATGCACCTCACCAATTATGCCATCAATAAACATAATGAAAATTTTATCCGAGATGAAGTCAGTGGCAGCAAAAGGTATCATTTTATTTCATGTCATACAAAACTGACCCAACCAATGTGCCCTGTATTTCTGTCAGCTATTCCTAAATACACTGTTGTTTACTAACCAGGAAGCTCTCCACCCTGAATGAGTGGTTAAAGGACCATAATTATGACACTGCCAAGCTATGGGAAGATATTGAGGATGTGGTTATCAAGACCCTGATCGCAGCTCACCCCATCCTCAAGCACAACTACCGTACCTGTTTCCCAAATCATGTCGCTGGAAGTGCCTGCTTTGAGATTCTGGGATTCGACATCCTGCTGGACAGAAAGACCAAACCTTGGCTGCTTGAGGTAATGAGCAATTTTCTGTATTTACTTCTTCAGGAAAAGAATAAGGATTTTTGAAGCAATTCTATATCAATTTTGGATTTAAGACATAATGCAGCATTGTTGTGCACATTCTTAAGTAATTTGGATTCCAGCCTTTACAATGATTTAAACCGCTCTACATTATTTATTTACTAAACATTGTATAGTCTTATCTCTTAACTGTACACGACATTGCTCGTGGTCTTACCACTGCAGGCGTGATGTAGCTACCTGGTTTTCTTTGGACCAAAAATGTTTTCCTATGATAGTGATCCCTGCCTGACCGCATGGGCTTTTGGGCAAGATTGCTCAAATGGTATCTATTGTCTCCTAACACCTACTTCTTTTTTATTTTCTTCTTACTTTGTATTACATTCTTCTCCTTTCTTCCTATTTTCTTATCATTTTTCATTATTATTTCCCTCTATTTTGCCCTACTCTCCCATCACGTTGCAGTGTTATGTCTCTTTTTCTCAAATACTTTCTTTTGCTGATTACAGACGAAACACAATTTCGAAACTTTTGATAAACATTCTTCCTTCAGTATATCGAGTTTGAATATTTACAATGTCTAATTTGATCTTGTATTTTTGATTATGCAGTGGCATCCTACCCAATTACTAATTAAAGAATTGTTTAAAAAAAATAGAGAACAGTAATGCTCGGTACGTACACCTTACATTTATTGTACTAATATACATCTGCTCTCCCTCTGACGTAAACAAAGACACTTCTTAACATTGAACACTGTAGCGGACAACATCATCACTTTTACAACACTGTAAAACCAAGCAGAGGCGTCAAAGCTTTCATAGCCTATATCTCTCATACTCATCAATGTGTCACAAATGCTTCAAAATGCAAATACCATATCTCTTTCTTGTTCCGGATCATGTTGTCCCTATGCATTAGTTCCCACTTTTTTCTGTGATACTCTCTTTTCATAAACGATTTTGAAACGAACTTGAGTGTTATATGTATGTAAAATGAATAAATGAGTGCATTTCTAAAAACTTTTGTTGTTTGTTTCTTACTGTGTTATGTTCAGGTGAATCACTCCCCAAGTTTTACTACTGATTCCCTAATGGATAGAGAGGTGAAAGATAGCCTACTTTTTGATACCTTGAACTTGATCAATATCCGAGCATGTGACAAGAAGAAGGTGTTAGAAGAAGACAAACGAAGAGTAAAAGAACGTCTCTTCCAGCGCAACCCACCACGAGAAGCCAGGTATAGCATTGCTACTCACTAGAATAACTAGTTACAATTCATGATATGTTTTAGTAAGTCAGATAGTGTATTCTTTCAAGGCTTTTGCACTGTGTATAAATTATACTTCTAGCTTTGAATGAAGAAGGCTAAGATAAAATTGGTTTCATTTCAGTTATGCAGAAAGATGGTTCTTCTCCAAACGAACAAACTACTGAAAATATGTCAAATATTAAACAAGCTTTGGCAAAGCTAATAGGTATGGCAAGGGCCACCAGCCTTCTGGCAATTCGTGTTTGTTTCATCAAGGTTTCTTCAAAACCTTATTGTTTGGGAATATTTCGGGTCCACATAAATCTAATGCTACAGGCAAACTAATATTTGGTCCAAATAAACCCTAACAGATTGCCATAGAGTACCCTTGCACTGAGGGGGACTACTTTGGGTGCAGATGTGTTCCTTATGAAAGGGAGGCATGCCAAAACTCATAATTAGGGTTCCCGGTTTTATGGAATTTATTTTTTCAACATTTCCATCTGTATTTATCCATATTTGTTTTTTGGCCATTTTATCTGTATTCATATTTATTTATGTTTTGTTTATATATAATATTCTAAAACTGTAAATTTCCATATTTATTTAAATGATAGAGACACACTAATTCTTAATGTCTGTCATGATTTAGCTATTTAAGATGCCAAATATTGTGTAATAATGCATCCACTAAATAGTAGCATTATAACACAACTGTATGTTGACGTATGCAATTAATTAAAGAAATTTCATCCTGTTTTTTAATTTCCCATGCTGCCCATCGCTCAGCTGTTGGGCTATACAATTCATGAAAGACAGCACGGAGAGTCACTTAAAAGAAGCACAATTTTCTGTATTTATCGAGGCCCAGTTCTATTGCAGAGGGGAGGAGGATCATCTCTTTAGCAGAGGGGAGGGAAGCCCGGCTCTATAGCAGACGGGAATAGGCCTAGTTCTATAGTCATCAAGTTTCAAACATTGTTTTCTGTCTCTATTTATCTGTAAAAATGTTAAACAGGGAGCCTACATCATAATGAAGTCAGGCAGGGGCTGAAGTGAGCTGATACATTTCCTTTTAATACATGCTGGAGTGTTTGGAATAAAAATGCGAATGACGCCTCCCACAGAGTAATGGATGAGGTTTGGCATAAACCCCTGTAAGTTACCTCGTTATAAGCATCATTATAGTAAAATCCAAAGGTCTTGGCTAACCTATGCCTAAAAAAGACAATCGGTATATCACTAGCTGCAAATCTCTTACCTTCCAGAAAGAAAAAATGAGAGTGAGGAAACAAAGGCAAGAAAGAAAGAAAAAAAAGAAGGCAGGCAAGAAAGAAGCTGAAACAGGGTAGAAGGAAAGAGAAAGAAAGGAGGGAGGAAGGAAGGAAAGAAAGAAAGACGGACAGGAGGAAGGAAAATGAAAGAGAAAGAAGGCATGAAAGAAAGAAAGAGACAGGGAAAAAAGAAAAAAAGTAAGACTGAATGAAAGAAAGAAAATAATGGGAAAGAAGACGAGCTGGAAAGAAGGCTAGAAATGAAGAGAAAGAAAGAAAGAAAGAAAGGAAGAAAAAGAGTAAAAAAGGGATAGCTTAATACAGAAACGTTTCAAATGGATACAATCTGGTATGTTGTGAAATAGCAGCAGTCAGAAAAGCAAAACATTCCATAAGGAATTTACGACATCATTGGCAGGAGATGGGAACTGATAAAGATGTAATGAGGATCAGAAGCGTCATGCTATCACATCAGGCTCTAAACATAAAGGAAACACTGGAGTTATTATAATACTGGCACTGAACAGAACTAGCTTGAGTGGGGATGTGCTTCTTGTAAAAGATTAAAATGCAGGCAGTCAAAGTGAATTTTAACCGGTGGCTTATGTAAGCTGTCCCACTGCCCCACGCTGTATGCTTTAGTGTGCAAAAACAAAATGTGAATGACAAAACAACAGCCCAGTGGATGAAGAGGGCTGGCTGAAAGCCGTTATGTGTAAATTTTATCGTAGATAAAATCAAAAGATCTTTGCTAACACCCGACCTAAAAAGACATTCCACACAATTTCCTAGCCGAATTTGGGTGACACATATAATTTGTTGAGGCAAATTGGAGGGAGGGGCTAATGGCTACATTTTTATACAACAGATGTCACCAGATGAATGCAAGGTGAAATTCTGTGATGCAGTCTTTGTAATTGTAATTGCATTTTTATGGCACTTACTACCCCTGCAAGGCTTTGAAATGCTTTACTGTGAGTAGCACACTACTCCAGAACCCAGGGGTAGTGGTTAATCAAGTGGGTATTAGTTATTAACAGATTTTTAGATAAGTTACATGCCCTCAAGGTAAACCATTCAGTGGATTTATTCCATTTTCTTGGGGGAGTTGAGTGTGGTCATTAGTGTGAGCTATGCAGGTACCTACAAATAGTTGGTGGGATGAATTCCTTGGGTAGCAGTGATTAACTGTTGTTGGGTTGCAGGAATATGGTTTAAAGGGGGATAGGTTGTTATCTGTTGTTATCTATGAAATAAGGTATGAGTCATTTACAGAACTACAGCAATAGAATATAAAGGCATACAGGCATATAACTTAGAGTATGATATACTCAGAGATCAGAGGCATGAACAAGATGGAAGGCAAGGAGAGGGTCAGTGAGAAGAAAGAAAGGAGAGAAAAGTCAAATGGAATTTTTCATGGAGGGTTTTAGGAATATAGTGGTAGAAAGATTTTTAATGCACCATGCAATTTGAGGAGGTAACATTGTAGGAAGAAACAACATAACATAGGCTGAGGCAGACCTTTACAGTCACCAGTATCCCAACGTAGTACATTGTGTATATACTGCAGAAGGTGAGATAGTGTAGACTTCTTTGCTAGGGAACAGCTAATTTAATGAACTTTACTCTCTATTCTAACCAGGGTCGGTCTAGGGAAAAAATAGGCCGGGCACCAAAATAAAAGAGGCCGCCTCAGGGAAATGGATAGCCAAGAAAGTGGCACCTATTGAAAATCGGGGCAGTTTTGAACTTGTAAAAACACACTGTGCATGTGTTTTACGAGATATGGGAGACTGACTGCATTAGAGCTTGCTGTAGCAAATGTTTGCAGTGATACCAGTGATAGTAACAGTAAACAGCAGGCCACCAGACCAAAATACAGTCCCACAAAGAGCCAAAATACCAGCCCACAGACAGACCTGCCCCACTCCCATATAGGGTAGCCCTCTCTGGACACTAAAATCTCTACATTAAAAGGTCATTTGTTGAGATGCAGCAATCAATATGATGCTGCACAAAATAAACCAGCAATAGGGGCTTTAAGTGGAATGAAAAAACGAGGGGGTCTCACAAAAGGGCGTGGCCGATGCAATTAAGGGCGTGGCTTAAAAACATGCAAGCTAAAAATATGTGCTTAGCATAGTGTGCTGCTCGACTGGTATTTAGCTGCTTCTGTCATTATATCCAGATATATAATACAACAAGTAACATAAAACCTACGAAAACAAGTTAGGGCTATTGGCTTTGAAATGGTTGTTAGATTTGTAAGATAAATAAGCAACAACAACGGCATCGTTGTATAGAATATTGAAAACGCTTCATTTCTGAAATGATGAGACTGAAAGAACTATAACCAGTCTCTTTGAAGTTACCTCAAAAGCTGTGAAGGGTGGTGCTGCTGCAGAGTTAAGATTTTTTTCTCACACTGAGGGCCAAAATGTAAAACCCTTACGTACCCGTCTCAGCACCTGCTTCACCGGCAGGACCCGGCCCACTTAAAGCCCTGCCAGCAATATATGATTTATTTTGTGTGAGTAAAACGGAGTTTCCATCACACAGCATGTGCCAAAAAACGCTTTACTGTGATAGAGGCAATAATTGTACAAAGGGGTTTACCTTGATGCCTAAATACAAAAACGTCACATGTGAACCACAAAGATGGTAATCTTAAATAGAATAACTACTCTCACCACATCCATTAGCCCCTGACATAATAGCTGAGCTACTACCGTGTGTATACCTGAAGAAATGGTTGTTGCATTTATTATTTCTTTGAGATATTCTTAAGCTCAAGGACGAGGAGGCCTTTTTAAAAGCACATTCCGCATGGCCTGACACCACTGTACTTTTGTATCTGCCCATTTACTTCATCACACTAGGGCTGAAGCAACATACATGAAAGGGTGGTGGTGTGAGTGGAAGAAGCACGAAAGAAATTAAACAAGCTGCTATCTAATTACAGATTGATTGCCCTACTAGATACAGAGTGGTCTTCGCCCTTGTTTTATTGCAGCATAGAAATATTTATCTTCTAAACTATGGCTTTATTCTGAAATTATAAACGAATTTCTTTGAGAATGTTTTAGTCAACTACACTGTACTAGTACTGCAAATACTGGTAAGTGATGTTCTTCACCTCACACCAGGAATGAAGTGCAGTCTTAACTATAACTGGGGCACATCCATGGAAGAAATGTAAAAAGGGGGGGGGGCATCGACCCCAGATTGCTCGTTGGTATTCAGATTTTCAACAGGGGAGGGCGGTAATACAGCATCCTATTTGCTTGGCTCTAGGCAGATGGTTTACATGGGCACCGCTAATGGGCCTTGACCTTGTGAACGATTTGCTATCTTTATCAATTGGCTTGTGAGTGAACACAAGGGAAATGAAGATATCCACCATCAGAAATATGTTGGCTTTCCTGTTATCATTTTCAATTTGTTGTGATTTCTAGTGGGATTATTTACCGTTTACCAGTGTTTTTGAAAATTGATAAAAAAAACAATGTTTTTCAAGGTTTACTTTTTTTCTCATGAATGGTGTTTATTTCCTTCCCTCCTTCTTTCATTCCTATTTCTCAATTCTTCTTTTTTCCTGTGCGAATTCCCTTCTTTGTACCTTTTCCTTGGATTTGTTCTTGCAAGTAACATTTCATTATTTTGCCCACCTCCCTGCCTCTCTCATTTCCTAGCACTTACATCAATGCACTCCCTTTTCCAGCAGACTAGTACAATCCACCTATGTCCAGGATGAGCATGGATGGGGGGTATGTTTGCACCGCATTAAGATTTAGAACAGAACTGTGCCGTATATACCTCTGTGAGTCCACACAAGTCCCACAAATAAGTCTTTTCAGATGGCTTCTTCAGACCCAGTGTTTTCTGTCTGACATCAGGGGAGGGTGCCCCTTGCAAAACAACAGTGCGCTCCACAGTGTTCATAGCCAGTCACCTCCAGCTGCCCCTCAGTGCACAATGTGCTTAGCTCATGTTTTTTGTAAGTTTAGAATTGTGCAATTAAAATGTTAGATGTACCTTCATACCCCTCTCCCACCCCCCCACCCCAGCGCCTTGAGACCCTCATGGGTGAGAAGCGCACTTAAAATTCCCTGATTGATTGATGGATACTGCTTGTGAGGCATATCATTTCCTGACTTACAATAATTTACACGCTTACACACACCTTGTCCACGTCTGGCCATCCTTCATGGTGGTGGCTGGAGACGAATGGAATCGCATCCCTCCGCTTTCTTTGTGTGATCTCTCATGAGCAGCCTCTCATGAAGCTTTAAAGGCTTACCTTTTCTCACTAAAGTAACCTGGTCGCCTTTCGCTTCCGAGTCATGAACGCCGGGACACTTGTCGGAGATAACAGGTTAATGGTGAACAATCCAAACACACTTTCCTGCGGCTCTAGTCTTCACACAAATAACAAAGTTCAACTCAATCAAGATGTTCTACCTGATATACGAGGTTTGTATTGTTGGGTGCTTGGGGCTCGGTGACTGCGGGACATTGCCATACTGCCTTGTTCTTTGTCTTGAGATGCCAAGACAGAATGGGGCTAATCAGTACGTAATAGTGTCTCAACTGGGACTATTCCAGCCGTACCAGGTCAAAGGGGAGAAGTCTGGTGAGCACTTATGAATAATGTTAGCGATGGGGTCCGGTGACCGCAAACTCTCATGCTATACAAAGAAGCAGTCGAAGTAGTAAAGAAACTTTATTATGAACATGATGTTTACCTGTTTAATTCACACCATGGACTAAGTTTATTTTACACTGTTGGGCCACGCATATGGAGTTAAGGATAGATTTTTGTCAACCATGTGGGTTTATGTTTATTGGAAAGCAATGCTGCAACTATGCTCCAGCAGGCATGTTAGAGAATTCCCCAGTGCACTTAATCGTTGTGGTCTGTGGAGTTTTAAGTGTTGTCGTGCATTATCCTTCATAGGAGAAAGAAGGAGCACAGCTGTATTTGTTTCTATTAAACACAGTCTCTCTGGGTTGTACAGGTGATTTTGTGAAGTGGTCTTCTTTTGGCACCATCAGTTTCAAGCTTCATTTTGAAATGGAGGCAAAAAGAATGAAATTGAACTTGGTGATCCTGGGGATGTATGCCGGCCCAGAATGGATTCTAACAAATTTTTGCTGAGATTGTGTTGTGCGCACCATAAACTAGTACACACAGAGCAGTGGGTGCCTATTCCTGTTCTGAGCTGCACTGTCAGCAGCTCATGCCCCAACCCATACATTTATGCACTGTGATGCATCTCTTATGCGCTGTGCATATTTACAGAAGATGTTCATCACATGGTATTTGTTCTTTTGCATGAGGGGACACACTGCTCATAGGCATGCTGTTCAGACCATCCTAAAATATTGATGGGTACAACACTTTATGAAATTATATTCTTTTTAGAGGTGACTGTATGCACAGTGATCTTTGTTGTCACAATCTTGCTAACTAAGCTTTAAGAAAGCAAAGCTCCATCCCATTCTCCATGAAGGATTACATCCTTGTGGTACCTCTTGCCCTGGATTGAGACCCTGCTCATAGTTCATCCGCGAACCTGTTAGGCACTGCACAGCCATGTGCAGTAAACAGTGAGCTGAAAGCATACAAGGTGACGCATGCTCCCAAACAGGAGTGAAGGTACATCAAGGGTGTCGGTGGACCATGTCTAAAGGCTATATTACATGGCTTACCAAAGCCCTAGAGGGCCATCGTGGGAGCATTCATTACAGAAGACTGCATAGATGTGAAGGCTGCACTTGCACTGCTTTGCTCTCAAGCACAAAAGCAGTAAAAGAGAAGCAAAATCTAGAGTTTTCTGGTTTCTTCTGAAAAGCTAATATTTCCTTTGGTGGTGTTTTATCGATTATAATCAGTTTTATTTGAAAACCGAAATCCAAGTACTGTAATTTTCCAAGTCCATAGATAATTGGTGTTAAACTTGTTCCGCCCTTGAGTTCTTTAGATATAATTTGAGAATGAATGTGATCCAGACATCTGATATATATGGGGCAGTAATACTAATTGTTGTCTCGGACCCAACAACCCTTCTGATTTCTATTGGTCATGGGCTTATTTAACGTTTGGCTCGACAATTATGATGGACCATTTTCCTCTTGCATAAGTTACTATATTTATTTGTTGACTTACTTGTTAAGTAATAATTACTTTTATAAACGTTTCCAGCCCCTGTTTCTATGTTATAAATTATTAACCTGGGTAAAGTAAATGATTGTCAGCTCTAAGACTAAAAATATGTAATTAGGACTCTCCTTCAACCTGTTTATTTGTTTTTTATTTATAAATTTGATCACATTTGGAAAGGGAGGCAATTATGGTCAGCATTTCATCCCTCCATCTGGGCATTGACCTCATTAAGTTCATAATGTATACCAATGGCTTGTTGACTTAGGGGAAGTGTTTGCTTAGGCTTTTGGGTTAACCCTACATTGAATTTTAAACTGTGGTAAATTGACTTCTGCATAAATGACACCATTTGAAGGTATCGTTTAAAAATTATTGTGGAATGCGGTGGTTATTCTATGGCCTCTGTTCTCGAGATCCATCAAGCAGAGGTGGCTAAGCATTTTATTATTTAAACTGATTAAGGTGAAGTGATACTTTTATAAGGATTGCTGTTTTTTTTTTTTACACATAGCACAATTGAATCAGCAGGAAGATCAGAAGAGGACCGCCAAAGACAATGTTTGCTAGCAATTACGTGAATTGTTAAATATTTATATAACTTGAGCAATACGAGGTTATTATGCAGAGACTTTTTTTGCTGTAGCTTAGTCAATTGTTTTTCAAATACAAATGAAAAGTATACGATGCATTGGATTCTCATTCATGATTGCCTCTGCTTTTCATTGCAGGCGAGAACAATTGGAAAGTAATCAAGCTGTCTGGCTGGAACAGTCAGAGAAATACGAGGACAGCCATTTGGGCGGATTCCGCCGTATATTTCCCAGTGAAAAGTCAGACAAGTATGAGAAGTTTTTTAAACACAATGGTTCCTTGTTTCATGAGACTGCTGCATCTAAAGCAAGGGAGGAATGTGCTAGGTAAGCTATCCACCCTGAAATACACTTATTTGATGTAGAAATAGCATCTTGAAGGAGGTTGAATGTTAGGTGTTCTTTTGATTGATGTGAAGAATTATCTCAGAAAGTCTAATTGTGTAACAGATTTACCAATGACTAAGATTAAAGGGCTGAAGCCACAGAACTACCTTATGTGGCAATCAAATCAATACCTAAGATCCTGCTGATGTCCATAGTGCTTCATCTCGTGGTGAGCCCTGGTGCATCCACTCAACACATCCTCGCTTCCATCGGTAGATTTAGGCACCAGTAGCTGGATCACACTTTCCCTATGGTCGATCCTCGGTAGCTAACTTTGAATGACAATATATACTAAGATGAAGCTGTGGTGGTGGGGGGGCGTGGTTAGCGGCCGATGAGGAAGGTCGCAGCCTAACGAGGCTCCCGACCCTCCGCCCGAAGATCCGTCATAAATCCTTGCTGAGACCCGGGATCCCCGCGCAAATCGGGTAGATCCCGAGTGCTACACCCGAGCCTGCTCCGGTGTGAGTATCGAGCCTGCGGATCGACTGCAGCGGCAGCCGCGCGTTGTGGAGTGCCGGGGCCGCCGGCTCACAAGATGGCGGCTCCCAGATAGCCGAACGCCGAGTGATCCTGAGGATTCCTCCCCCGGCACCTGCCTGCACCGCGTGAGGTCGACGAGTCCCTGAACACGAACTGAGACCTCCTGGCGAGCCGCTGTCCCCCACCTGCGGCGAGGCCAGTGAGGAGCGCTACCAACGGAGCGACCTGGTGAGGCCCCGCCCCACCCGAAGAACCACAAATCCACGCCCCGGCTTTGGGGCCTACACTCCCGGCGGGGACTCCCGCGGTCCCGGGGCCCGTCCGGTCGCGTGGGGCGACACAGCAGAAGACACGGAGACAGGAGTGGACTGGCCCCTGGAATCCCGCCGGCCCGCCTGTTGTAAACGTGCGGGAGTAGCGGAGCTCCACCGCTGCGGGGCCTGCCCTGTTGACGCTGCAGCCCCATCCTCGTCGCTGTCCACTTTCTCGGGCGGTGCCGGTGGGGTCCGGACCACGGGCTGAGGCCAGTCGGCGCACCGCCAACTACGGCGCCCTGAGTGGCGGCGACCCTGCGGAGGACCTGCCCCATTGGTCGTCTGGGACCGAGTGCCCCCCTGCGTGATTAGAACGGCGACTGGAGCCCTGGCTACTACCTGTGTCTTGCCCCGGCTGTGAAGCGTGGTCTCCTACACAGGGTGCTGGGGGCACAACGACTACCATCGAGTACAACCAGAAGGCGGTTGGGCCGAGCTGCGCCTGAGGCGGTGGGCGAGGTGCTGACTGGCTCGGCGGCGAACAGCGACCTTCACGGAGAGGATCGGGGACCCACCTGGCCTACCGACCTGCACAGGAAGAGCGCCCTGGGGAGAGGCCAACTTGTGAGTGCACCTCAAATATCCACCACTACCAGGCTTTGAACGGGGAGCCCTGCTGATCTCCTTACAGCGGTCACGGGGTTGCGGTTGGGGCCCGGGAAGAGGACCTTTGCACCAGGGAAGACCCCGGGGCCGGACTACCGGAGGGGGGGGTGGAGTAGACCCCAGGCACACACCCAGAGGACAATCTATTACGGGAGGAGTCTGCCTCTGCTGTATATCCCTAGGACTCGGCTCGACGACACAAGTGTGACATGGGGAAGCCCAGAGGCCCCAAAGGTGATGGGAGTCCTCCCTCAGAAACACCCGAAGACGCCACGCAGCCTGCGACGGACCTGCAACAAATGCAGGACAGGATCCTGGAGGCTATAGCTGCTACGAAAGATACCTTGCACCACGACATTGCGCAGGTATCGGCTGGCCTAGGACTCCTACGGGCCGACCATGCGAAACTAACAGAGTCAAGGAAACGGAGGCCACCCTAAAGGACATTGTACCAGCACACAAGTCGATGGATGGGAAGCTCACGGAGGCGCTGGACCGGATCCATACCCTGGAAAGGAGAGCCGAAGACGCTGAAAATTGCAGTCGACGGAACAACGTGCGCCTCGTGGGCCTTCCCGGAAAAAATAGAGGGAACGGACATGGTGAGCTACCTACACGAGTGGCAGCAGTCGGAGGGTCTTTCCCCCTTCTTCACTCTGGAGAGGGCGCACCGAGTGCCATCGAGGCCTCCGAAACCGGGCCTCCCGCCTCGCCCAGTGGTCATAAAACTTCTACACTATAAGGACAGGGACTGGCTGTTGCAGCGAGCCAGAGAAGCCGGCCCTTTCCAGGTGGATAACAGTAAGGTAACGCTGTTCCCGGACTACACGTTCGAAACCCAAAAACAGAGCGCCTCCTTCCTTTCTATCAAAAGAGAGCTCCGCACGGAAGGCATACAATATTCGCTCTTGTTCCCGGCCAGACTCCGGGTAGTGGTGGACGAGAACACCCTGTTCTTCCCAACATCAGCTGAAGCTTGGACCTGGTGGGATACCTACAAAGCAGGCACGGACGGGGCTAGGTTCAGGGCTGAGGAGGAGCGCCAGGAACAATCTCTCAGGCGTCGAGACGGCACCGAGGGCGCGGACAGGGCTCCAAAAGACCGACGACCTTCCAAACAGCAGATGAACGTAGTGCGGCGCTACAGGCGGTGAAGGAAGTATCGGGGTCAGCACTGACCCACTCGGAGAGGGACTCGGGCTCGGAGGGCCAGGGTACGGGCTCGGACACTGAGTTATCGGAGCTGGGTGGAGCCGGGGGCCCGAAGGTCACACCGCAGACATCAGGTGAAATCATCGAGAGCTGAACCCTCGACAAGGTACCTGGTTGTGATGCAGGGGACTCATGCAGCTGTTGAGAACTCTGGAGCAGGCCGCTGTAAGACTGGAATGTTATAAGACATGAAGTGTATTGTGGGGCGGGGGTTAGGTGGCAGCACTTGAAGGCTTCAGAGGCTAGCGTGCGCACCCCGAGGCCCATAAGGCCGACGTAGCATTGACTACGGGTTAGAGGATCTGTGAGCACGTTGCTCAATTGTTTGGATGGGAGCTACTCTCTTGAAGTTAGGTCCTGTTCTGGGGGAGGGAGGGCCTGGAGGAGTTGGGGAGACTCTGGGAGCTGTTTGGGGAGGGGGATTGGGGGATGGACGGGGAAGGGAGGGGTCGGGCCGAGCCTGTAGTCCGGATGCAAACTGCTAGAAATCCACTTTACGTCCAATGGGACAATGGCTAATGTGGGCCCGTTGAAATGTGTGACCTGGAATGTACGGGGCTTAAATACAATGGCGAGGAGACACAAAATCCACTCGTACCTAATTCGCCGAGGAGTGCATATAGCATTCCTGCAGGAGACCCATTTAACCAAACAGGAGGGAATTGTGCTTCAGCGTAGATGGAGGGGCCACTTATTCTATACTACGTACTCTGCAATTGCTAGGGGAGTGTTAATTTGGGTGAGGGCGGGTATCCCCCTCCAGGTGACTAGGCACACTGAGGACCCAGATGGGAGATATGTGGCACTCGAGGGTCTACTTAGAGGCCAACACATTGTGCTCTGTAGCATATATGCGCCGAATGTAGATCAAGCAACTTATTTTACGAAACTCTCCGGGGTACTTGCCAGCTATCTCATGGGTCCTGTGCTAATGGGCGGGGACTTCAACTCCATAGCGGATGTTACACTAGATAGGTCACACCCACCACTACGCACTTCCCCAGTACACCAGTTGGCGAAGTGCAGATCTGAATGGCAGGGTACATGGGACCTAACCGACTGCTGGCGCGCACAGCACCCCGCTGAGCGGGATTACTCATTCTACTCTGGTCTACACGACCTGCATGTGCGCCTAGATTCCTTTCTGTGCTCCCCTGCGGTACTTACTGCGGTGGCCCGGACGGAATACTTAGCACGCACATTATCTGACCATAATCCGCTCCTCCTGACGCTAGATTGGATGACTGAACCTCCCAAAATCCCAACGTGGCGACTGCGGCCGGACACGTTGGATGACCCGCCCTTCCGCGCTGAGCTGGGGGATCGGATCACCCAGTATTTTGTGGAGAACGAGGGCACCACCTCATCCAGAGCAATAGAGTGGGATGCATTTAAAGTGGTGGTGAGGGGACACAGCATTGGGAAATATGCGGGAGTACGCAAGACACTGATAGAAGACCTGGAAAAGGCTGAGTGTACACTGCGAGAAGTGGAACTAGACCGACCTAATCACCCTGAATTACAGGAGAAAGTAAGTGGGGCGCGGGAGGCGGTAGCTGTGGAGGTGGAGCGCCTTGATAGCTTCGATTACAAGACATACTTGACGAAGACTCTTGCTGAAGGGGACAAGACTGGAACACTCCTGGCTTGGCTAGCAAACCCCAGCAGAAATAGCCCGCCGATTCTAGCCTTGCAGGGATATGGGGGCCACATCCACACCACACAATCCGCAATACTGGACTGTTTCAGATCATACTATGAGAGGTTGTATAGAACTGAGATGGGTGACCACACTGAAGCGCTGGAAGCCTTTCTGAGCGACCTGAAGCTCCCACACCTAGAGCAAGAACAAGCGGATACCTTGGGAGGCCCAATTGCCTTGACTGAAATAAGGGGAGCAGTGAAGCGAATGGCGCGCAATAAAACACCGGGGATGGATGGGTTGCCCATTGAGTTCTACGGGAAATATTTAGACCAACTGGCCCGAGGCTCCAGGTGATTTATAACGAGGCCAGGGAGGCGGGCCGACTCCCCCGATCGATGAGCGAAGCCATAATGATCCCTTTATTGAAACCGCGTAGGGAGAGCACGGACCCTGCATCCTACAGGCTGCTATCTATGCTAACAACTGACTACAAAATATTGAGCACGGTGCTGGCCACCAGGCTGTTGACCCATATGCAAGATCTGGTCCATAAAGACCAATCAGGTTTTATACCCACGAGGAATACCACACACAACATTCGCAGACTACTCCGGCTGGTGGATGCTCCGCCTCCGGAGGCGAGATCCCCCCCGGGTATTGGCTGTTGACATAGAAAAGGCCTTTGATAGCCTGGAATGGGTCTACCTATACAGAGTGATGCACAGATTTGGCCTCGGAGAGTGATACATACGGTGGACGAGGGTGCTCTACTCCTCAGCGAAGGCCAGAGTGAGGGTCGGTTCGTTAGTGTCGGACCAATACGAAGTGACTCGGGGAACCCGACAGGGGTGCGCTCTCTCCCCCCTGCTGTTTGCACTTGCGGTGGAACCTCTTGCAGCTATGGCTGGGAGAGGTGAATACTACAACGGGCTTGTCTTCAGGGGAGAACTCCATTACATCACCTTGTATGCGGATGACCTCCTCCTCTTTCTAGATAATGCGGAAGAGGCTGTGGAGGGTGCCGAGAAACTACTAGAGCGCTTTGGCGATATATCGGGACTGCGGGTAAACTGGACGAAAACCTGCCTCTTCCCACTTCGGAGGGGGGAGGAAAGCCCTTCACTCCGCCCGAACCTTCGATGGGAACCCCGCTGCCTGAGTTACCTAGAGGTGCACATATACCATGATCCAGCGGACCTCCTAGACGGTAACGTAGGTCGATGTATCCGTGCCCTGAGGGGTTGTATGTCCTTTTGGGCCACTCTGCCCCTTTCGACAGCGGGCCGAGTTGCGCTTCTGAAAATGATTGCCCTGCCGCGACTCTTGTACTTCTTCCGGACCCTTCCCGTGTGGATACCCGGCGCGACCTTCAAACACTTGAAATCAATGTTGGTATCCTTCTTATGGGGAACGGGCAGACGCAGGATTGCACTGGCGACGCTAACCCGCCCTAAAGATGAGGGGGGACTAGCTGTCCCGGATTTTGAGCTATACTACTTAGCAGCTCAGCTGCAATTCTTCACACAGGAAGTGGCAAGAGTGTATCGTGGGCCGGAACAGGAGAGGGAGAACGGCACCCCCCGCCACGTCCTGGCGTATATTACCCTACAACAAAAATTGCTACTACGGGGGCTATCCCAGGAGGAACAGACCCTTCGATTGTGCTGGAACCGCTCGCAGAAGCGAGTCGGACCTGGTCACCCATATGCTCCCGAAATCCCATTGGGCATGGTGACGGCACTCACGCATGGCGGGGACTGGTCGGGACTACATCTCTGGGAAGAGGCAGGGCTGCAGATGTTAGGCGACCTGTACGAGGACGGGGTGTTATCTCCTTACCAGGCCTTACAAGAGCGGTACGACCTTCCGAGGGGAGGCTACTTGCTGCATGCGGCGGTGGTGAGAGCCATACAGGCGCACTGGGGGGGGGGGGAGGGCTAATAGAGCCTGCAACAACACTAGCGTGTCAGTATACGATGATGGCGGCGGGAACATTTAAGGCCGTTACATGCCTCTACCGCAGAATGCTCTCGGAAACACTACTACCTCTTACACCACTTAAAAATAAATGGGAGGCGGACCTGCACTTAGACATCCCGGACACGACATGGTCACAGCTGGTGCGGAGAGCCAGAAAGAGCACCAGGAACGCACGCTTCCAACTAATACACCTCTATATCCTCCACAGAGCCTACCTCACCCCGAGTAAACTTACAGCGTACTTTCAAGTAGTAGACGCGGCTTGCCCTAGATGCAACCAAATAGGAGCTGACCTGGTACATATGTTGAGGGGGTGTCCCTGTTTGCAAGAGTATTGGAAGGACATTGAAGAGACCCTGAATGCAGTCACAGAAAGGGAGTTGCATTATGACAGCGCAGTCACTACTTTGCATTGGTTCCCTCACACGAAAAAGAACAAGTTATCGAGTAAATTTATAGACATGGGCTTACTCATAGCGAAGAGAGAGCTGACTAAAGGGTGGAAGTCAAGGGTGGGACCGACACATAGAAGATGGCTGAATGAATTCCTGAAATGGGCGACTGCGGAGAGCACAATACGTTACCAACTGGCCCGCCGCAGCTCAGATGATAAGGCGCAGGAAGCAGCAATGGCTTGGGAAATACTGGTGCAGGCACTCAGAGATAGCACAATCGATGAGGAAGGGGAGGAGGAGGCAGCAGACGGATCAGCCCCAACAGTGGAGGACAGGTCTGCGGCACTGCCACAGGGTACACACACGCAGTAAAACACAATAGCTCCGAAATCCCACAATATAGACATTTACAATTGCACCGAACACAGATGCAGGCACCGGGAGGGGGGGAAGGGAGGGGAGTTAAGTATTAGGGGGATACCGCAGTGGTACATGTACATCTTCACTAGAATAACAGTGCAATACAGTCCACCGAAAAGATAAAAGCAGAGGGCGGAGAACGCTAAACGTTGTCAGTGGGGAACAGAACGGTCCAGAGAGAGGCCTGTATTGAGAATTGACGCCGCCCTGCCCCCGGGATTTGGGCTGAATGGCTGTGTCCAACACATCTGGAAAGCAATCAATGAACAGCAACTCTGTATTATGTGATACTAAATGTGGCACTGTATATTGTACATAACCCTGCAATAAAAATTGTTTTACAAAAAAAAAGAAATGAAGCTGTGGTGGTACTGAGTTATGCATATGTAGTTATTCTGTCACCTTAATCTTTCAATTACATGATAATCCTTTATTTAAAAAAAATAATATA
The DNA here is from genome assembly GCF_964261635.1 of Lissotriton helveticus. Classification (NCBI taxonomy): domain Eukaryota; kingdom Metazoa; phylum Chordata; class Amphibia; order Caudata; family Salamandridae; genus Lissotriton; species Lissotriton helveticus. The sequence continues at coordinate 2,092,764,888 of NC_136061.1, forward strand.
TTGGAGTTTTACAGCAATTAACATAGAATCAATATAATAACAAAAAGAAAAAAAAAATCCGCTTTTGTCCGGTGTTACTGACAATATAGTGTGAAAATCGTCTACGTCATTCCAAATAGTGTATATACAACCCATGGTTTTACAAACATTTCAAAGTGCACTCACCACAGATTGAATTTAAGAAGTATGTCCTGACAATGGACAGAGCCTGACCATCGACCTGCATTATCACATAATCCACAATTGTATACCCTGGCAAGTTGTATTTAATCTAATATGTCTAACCAAAGTCACCGCAAGCCAACTGTGAATGGTGTCCAGATGCGCGAGCGCGTTGAAAGAAGTTCCCAGGAGCATGACAGTTGATCCCTGCAATATGTTATGTCTTTCACCCAGGCATTTACAGTTCTGGGTGATGTTGCTCTCCAGTGTATGACCACACATCTTTTTGCAAGGAGTAACATTAGGGCAGTGAGCTTTTTAGCAGACGTCGGGGTGTTATTTATTTTATTTATAAAGTTTTATACAGCACGAACAAGCTCCCGAAGTATATCAGAGCGCTTTACAATTGGAGGGAAGTAAAGGTAATAAATGCAGTATCAGCATCAAATAAGAATACCAAACAGAACAATTACAAACAAAAGGGGTCAGTAGATAATAAGACAGAACTGGTACATATCGAACTAGGAAGGGAGCAAATGATAAGTTAAAGAAGAATAGCACCAACGCCGGCCTTAAAGGTGTAAGTCCAATCCCTTTGAGCAGAGGATGCAAACCCATTTAAGGTAAGAACTTGTTCATCAGGAATCTTTTAGCTTTCAATTTGAAAGCAACCTTGGAAGAGATTCTGCGTACTTCCGGTGGGAGAGAGTTCCAGATCGTCTGGGCAGAGCCTCAGAAAGCTCAGTGACACGTTCTCTTTTTGCGAAAGATCTGTGGTTTAAGGAGGAAAGAGTTAGCACTTCTAGAAGGTCTACTTCCTCCGGACAATACTAGCTTTTGCGCTAGATAACGGGGGGTTTTAAAATGTTCGTTCGTGGGGCAACCTATTTAGAGATTTTAGCACTGGGGATATGTGCGCATTTCTTTTGGTAGCAGTAACCAATCTGGCAGCAGCGTTCAACGATGCCCTTAGTGGGGCCAAGGTATATTTGGGGAGGCCACAGAGCGTAGCACTGCCATAGTCTAGCCTCGGCAAAACAAGCGCTTGGACCACCAGCTTGAAGTCAGCTTGTGGAAGGAATGGTTTGAGATTCCAGAGTATCCTCATCAGGTGATGAACTCCCTTGCACACATTGCTAATACGATTCTTCATGTTCAGATGCTTCTCCAGGGTGATTCCGAGAGATTTGGCTGAGTCAATAATGAAGGGGGAGCAGTTGAAGGCAGTGAGGTGGTTCATCCAGAGGTCTAACTTGGGGATGTGATTTGGAGGAGGAATGAGAAGGAAGTCCATTTGAAGGTGTTGAGCAGGAGGTGGTTCTCGGTTAACCAGTTTTGAGTATTCGTTAAAGTAGTGTTGAGTGAAATGAGGTAATCCGGGGAGTAGATTTTCAGATAGAGTTGCCTATCATCCGCATATATATGGAAGAGAATGTTTGTGGAATTTAGTGCATTAGCTAATAGTTCCAAGAACAAGTTGAAGAGAATGGGAGATAGGGTGGACCCTTGGGGACCCCCATGGATACTAGAGAGGGCTTGGAGAGAAAGTGGTTTGCCTTGACTCTTTGGGATCTGTGGTGGCGGAAGGACGAGAACCATTGCAACACCCGCCCAGAAAGGCCCATCCTGTTCTTCAAAATGAATAGGAGGTCGTCGTGATTGACCGTGTCAAATGCAGAGGAAAGGTACAGGATGCAAGATTCATCATGGTCATGCATTTTTAAAATGTCATCCATAATGTGAGTGAGAGCCAATTCAGTGCTGTGCCCACTCCGAAAGCCAGATTGATGTTGGTCCAGGAGTTGGAAATTCTCGATGTGAGCACAGAGTTGTGAGTGGACGCATTTTTCTAGGAGTTTGGTTAGAGTGGGGATGTTAGACATAGGGCAGAAGTTGTTAAGGTCAACACTATCTGCGTTAGTTTTTTTTTTAGTATAGGTGATACCTGAGCTGCTTTTAGGCAATCCGGGATCGTGCCTTGTGCCAGTAACGCGTTGACAATCTTTCTCCAGATGGGGATGATGACATCCTTGATTTCTTTGAAAATAGAAGGTGGCTACGGGTCGCTGAAGTGATTATATGGGTTGATACTCTGGAGAATCTTACTAATATCTCTCTCACTGAGAGGAGTGATGGTGCCCCATGAGGCATTGTTTTTGGTGCTCAGGCTGATTGGTTTGAGCTTCTCTAAGAGGGCCAAAGGTGGCGCAGACCCATAAGGTGGCAGTAGAGCCTTCTTAGAAACAAGTTCAATATTGATTGAGTCTTGATTTCTCAGTAAAGAAAGCAGCCAGTTCGTCGCATGAAGGTGGGTCCAGAGTCAGAGTGGTTTGGAGCTTCCACCGATTGCTGTTTAAGCAGTTCAAAAAGTTTCTTGGGGCTATTAGAGGCTTGATTAAGTTGGGATCTGAAGTAGTCGGCCTTAGCGCTCTTGATTTGTTTGTTATAGGAACTCCTAACCACTCTAAGGATTTTTAGCTGATCCGAGGATACCTTGGATCTCCAATATCGTTCAATTGCCCTAAAGTTGCGGCATTCCGAGTTTACATTGTCGTTGAACCACGGTTTGGATATTTTTGTTGAGGCATTTTTTTGTTGGAGTGGTGCAATGGAATCCATGATGCTAGAAATAGTGGAGTTTTAGAAGTCAGTGAGTACATGAAACTCAAACATGTCATCTTGGGAGGAGAGGGCATCTTTACAGTGGGTTGCTAGTTCATCTGTATTGATAGATCTGAGGTCCCTTTTCCAAATCTTTGATTTGGTAGGTTGAGCCTTCCTCAGAGACACTTCTCTTTTAATATAGAAGAAGATGCTGTAATGGTTGGACCAATCGCAAGGGGTATCCAGAGTGTTGGTGTGTCCTTTGGTGATGATGAGATCTAGAATTTCTCCTTTATTATGGTTTGGCAGGTCACAATGTTAAATCAACTCGTGATCACTTAGGAATGATTTAAGACATGTTACAGCATGGTCATTGGGTTAGACCAGTGAAGGTTGAAATCACAGAGGAAGATTTGGGATGTTATGGAATCGACATTGCCAGAGATGATTTCCATTAATTGTTTGATGAAGGGGAGGTTGTCCTCCGCGGGGGGGATAGAATGTGTGAAGTTTGCACAGCAGAAGGTTGTTACTTGAGATGTTAAGACAAAGGTATTCGCAGGAGGATGGCGTAGAGGACTCCGAGTGGGAAACCAAGAGAGTGCTTCGATGTATACAAGCTAGGTCACCGCCCAGCTTCATAGCTCTGTCTAGACGAATTATGTTGTGGGTAAGAGGCACCAGAAGGTCTAGGATAGGAGTGGAAGAGGGATTGAGCTAAGTTTCAGTGAGGATGATGATGTCTAATTCATTGTGTTGGATGAGGTAGAAGATATCAGAAGCGTGTTTACTGGCTGACCTGCAGTTGAGTAGTAAGCATTTAAGACATACCAGTGTATGAGGGGAAGGAGTCTGGGTGATGTTCACTCTCAAGAGGTTGTGATTATTAATGAGTCTAAGATTGTGCGGGGTTCTCTGTTCGGGTTAGAATGAATGGCTTGAATTTGCCCCGGAGGTATCTTGTTGGTGTCTGGAGTAGGCGAGTAAGAGTTGAGCATGTCATCAATATCATTAGACGCAAGATAGGCCTTCAGTCTTCTGGGGTGGGAGGGCGCGTTAGGTAGGGTTATGGTAATATTATGTAATATTAAGGTTATGTATGTATCCCAGCAGTGCCACCAGGGGAGTTTGTGCCAGGGTTAGCTCAGTTATTTACTCAATGTGTATGAGTACCTCCGCCCAGTATGTGGCTACGGGGTGGCACTCCCAGGCCACATGTAGGAACGTAGCCCATGGGGACATACATCTCCAGCAACACGTGTCAGGGCGTAATCCCATACACTGTAGTTGTGTCGGGGTGCGATACATGTGGTGCAAATATTTAAAATGGATCAGCCTTAGGCGGTAATTGGGAGAGAGTTGCTCTAATTTACTACAACAGAAGACCCATTGTTAATCTGTGATTTCTTCTCTGATGTCTACTACCCAGGCTGTGCGTGCCTGGGGAACTATAAGCGGGGATTCTCTTTGTGTATTGGAATACAGTCTAGTTATCAGTTACGTGCATTGTACACTGTGATTATATGTTCCAGTGCCGGCAGCTGTGCTGGGGCTTTGGGGAATGTGTTGTATCTTGACCTACATGCTGCTCTTATCTGGTAATACAGTAGGCTATCCAATGCAGAGGGTAGTGGTGAGCTATACATTTGTTGGAATGTGAGGAATTCCCCTTCTGGGTACAAATCACAACCGGCCACAAGTTCATTTGTCTATGCTCTAGCCTTAGCGGTGTTTTCCAGCAGCTAAGTTGTCGGTGTGTTGTTTGCTAATGGCATTGATGCTGCATATAATACACTTAGTTTCACACTTTTGTAGAGCCCCTTCCAGGCCCAACATAAGGTTTCAGTGGTATTGATTTCAAGTCTAGGGCGTTTGTATGTTTGGTAAAAGGCTCTGTTTAGAGGTAGGGGTGCCACCCTGTCTATCTCAATGGCCACGTGAAGTTAAAAGCGTGTCGGAGGTTGCCAAAAATTTAAGAATTGGGCCGGGCACTGTTTGCGTATAATTCAAAGTCCCAAACTCCCCCAGCGCCAACGGTGAAGTGAGTACATCCCAGGATATCCGGGTTTTTTTTCCTGCCAATACTAGTGAAGTCATACTGGAATGAAGGCGTTTGAAAAAATTGTATGGTTAGTGGTATGGGAATATTCACGAAGAGATACAGCAGTTTGGGAAGAATAATCATTTTAGTGAGGGCAATGCGTCTCTCAAGGGCAGTGTTTTCCATCTTTGAATCCTATCTTCTATCCAGCCTGGCTATAGTTGGCTGACCAAATTTCTTGCACATCGCTGCTGATCCAAATGCCCAGGTATCTCATCGGGCGATCTGCCTATTCTATTGGATATTCCGAGTCAAAGGCAAATGTGCCAGTCGTTAGTGGGATTATAGTGGATGTAGCCCAATTTATTTGAATCCCGGATAGAGCTCTGTAGAGCACAAGTTCTCTGGTGATGGGTGCAAAATTCTCCGCCGGGTCCTTTACATATAATGTGATGTCATTTGTGTACATCGAGACTATCAGCCCTCTAGTCCAGAATCCTATACCTCGGTTTGCGTGGTGTTGCCTTAATATGGCAGCTAGTTGCTCTGTAGCAATAGCAAATAATAAGGATGATACTGGGAATCCCAAGCGGGTTCCCCGTGTTATTTTTATGGGATCTGATATTAGGCCATTTACCTTAACTCTGGCAGTGGGCAATGTGTAGAGCAGTTTGATTTGCTGAATGAAACTGGGGCTCAGACCCACCCGAGTTAGAGGTATGAACAGGAATTTCCACTCTAAGGAGTCAAAGGCTTTTGTTGCATCTAATAGTGCATCGACTGCTGGTACATGTGGGGCAAGATAATGGAGGAGGGTGACGATTGGGCGCAGAATATGTGAGGTTGAGCGGCCAGGGAGAAATCCGTATTAATCCTGTCGCACAATTAGCGGGAGTAGTGGTTGTAGTTTGTTGGTTAGTAGTTTGGTAAATATTTTTGCTCCAAATTTATTTGGGAGAGTGGGTGGTATGAATCACATTTTGTGGGGTCTTTGTCTCGATTGAGAAGAGTTATTATGATCGCTTCCTGCATAGATTGCGTCAGTATTCCGTTTTATAGCGTCTCTTTGAATATTTCCAGCAAACGTGGCGCCAGCAACTCTACTTATTCTTTATAAAACTTGGAAGTGATGCCATCGGCCCCAGGGGCCTTGTCTGCTGGGAGGCTCTGAATCACTTGTCTAATGTCCTCTTCCGAGAACGGAACGTCTAGATATTCGCGATTTGTCCTACTTAGATAAGAATTCTAGAGTTTCCAGGTATCCTAACGGTTGAGAATTGTCCGGATCTGTTTGTGTAGTGTATAATTGTGAGTAGAAGTTTTTCATGGTATTTAGCACTTCTGTTATCGATCGGGACGGTGGTGCATCAGTATTGCTAAGCTCAGTAATGTACGCTGAGCCTCTGGGAGATTTTAGGAGATTCGCCACTGTTTTCCCGGGCTATCCCCCTCCCCACACCTACAAACTTGTGCATATTTATGCAAGAATTTGACCTCTCTCGCTGCCTCTTTTTGATATTCTGTCAACTTTACCCGTATTGACGCAAGTACTGTGTGCTCGGGGATCTGGAAGTATTGACATTCCAGGTTGTGAATTTTGCACTCAAGTTTCTTTAGACGTCTCTGAATATCTTTGAGGACTCCCGATTGTAATGCCTATTTTTTTTTGGTCATCATATTGCCAGTTCTCATGTTGAGCCTCTTCCTATCTCTCTATACTGATTATAATGACCATCAGAGAGAGGAAGGAGTGCTTAATTATGGAGAGTGCCGTTTCTGATACCAGTCCACATTTCTCTGTACCGCCCTTGGAAATAAACTCCGAGAACTTCAGAGCCGCCAGCACATTGGCTTAATCATTGGACCCACTTGTTTTTTCTTTCCATTCCATCAATAAAATCTCTCTACTCCTTGGGTCACAGGCCATATCTGATTCACTTGTTACTATAATACTTTTTAAAAGTTCAGCAAAGGATGGGGGGTCCTCAGACTTCCACTTCTTGCAAGTAGAATCACGTAAAAAGTAAGCTTAGAAGCAACATCTTTCCCCACCTCTCCCTCTTGCGATAGCTCAAAGAACACCAAACAAGTGCTTACCTTGATTTGTTTACCTCGGATCTCTCCCAGGAAGTTACAGACCTCTGACCAGTATTTCGTAATTTTTTGGCATTCCAGAAACATGTGCCTATCGTCGGCTCCTTCTATCTTGCATCTTGGGCAGCAGTATTTATTACCTATAACCTTTGTTAACTTCAACGGAGACCAATAGACTCTCTGGGCAGTAAAAAAGGGGTTACGCTTAAATGAGGCTGGTTTCACAACTGCTCGTAGCATATCAAATGGTTTTGCCCATATCATACTAGCTTCCTCCTCCTTAAGCTCTTTACTCCATAATTTTCTCACATCAGCCTCTGGCGTATCTTCTGCATCTACAAAGGCCCAATACCAGTAGAAGATTTCCTTCTCCCAGTGCTCTGCTCTTGTTATCTGGTCTAACTTAGGATCTTCCTCCTCCTGTGCCCAATCTTGTGTTGCCCACCAAGAGCCCAATTGATAATATTTGAACCTTGTTAGCTTTCCCTTTGTCAGGTTACTAAGTGTCTCCCAGCTCACTAGACTGCCCTCTATCATAAGGTCTGCCCAATAGTAAAATACCCCCATCTTTTAACGGTTGACTCAATTGATCATTCAAACATGTTGGGGTACCCGGTGATTCCCAAATTGGTGCCCTCATCAAGTAATAAGGAATTTTCATTTGTTTCCGGACATACAGCCATGTTCTTAATGCCGTACTCAAAATCTTCAATCTGACCTTTTTGAAAAATTTTGGGTCACCATATTTAAATAAGAAATGCCGCTGGCCCTGACCCACCTCTCCAAGCATTGCTGTAAACAATACACCCAAAATTGACCTATCTGGCTTGTTTGCTAACATACAAAGTTTTTGAAATGGAATGCGTAACAATACATAAGCAGATTTGGTAACGCCAACCCCCCAGCTTCCTCCTTAATTTCTTCCAACCTATCCTTGACCCTTTAGATGCCCAGATAAAACTACCAATTTTACCCTGTAGTTTAGCTATATCTTCTTTATTAAAAGACAAAGGGATTACATTAAAAAGGAAAGTCATTTTTGGGAGTATACCCATCTTTATAAGGTTTACCCTACCATAGATGTTTAAAGGCAGGTTCGTCCACCTCAACAATGTAGATGAAATCTCCTGGCTTACTTTCTTCCAGTTTTCTCTTGGGATATCTTCCAGTTTCTGAGTAATTATTACCCCCAAGTATCGCATTCGTGTTTTAGCTTCCTGAATACCTGTTTCCTGATTACACTGCATAATCTCGGTGTTATCTATGTTAACTAACTTTATACCCAGAGATTAAGCCAAACCCCTCAGCTTTTCCCATCAGATTAGGTATTGCATCTTTAGGATTAGTTGTATATAAAATCAAATTGTCTGCGTAAAGTCCCAATTTCACATTAAACCCATTAAAGGAAAAGGGTTAAATCGAAGTATCTGCCCTAATGGAAATAGCCAAGGGCTCTATATATAAATGAAACAGAAGTGGAGACAGTGGGCATCCCTGTCTTGTGCCTCTTGTTATGTTGAACCAGTTTGATAGCTCCCCATTAGTCAATACCTTAGCTCTAGGGCTCTGGTATAGGTTTTTCACCGCCCTCACCAAATTCTCTGGGAAATTAAACCCGTTAAGAACTTCCCACATATATTTTCAGTTAACTTGAACGAATGCTTTAGCAGCATCTACTACTACTACTGTCAAGGGTATCTTTCGTGCTTCAGCAATATTGATAGCTCCTATCACCTGAAACATGAGCTCGTTTAATTGCCTACCTGGAATAAAGCCCATTTGATCAGAATGCTTAACCTCTTTTATCTCCTTAGCCATGCGTGCTGCTAAAATACGTGAGTAGATCTTATCATCAACATTTAAGAGGGATATCGGTCTATAAGAATCTACTTTCTGTGAATCTTTATTAGGTTTAAGTATTAAGGTGATAGTGGCTTCTGACCATGAGGTAGGGAAATTCTCTCCCAGGTTATGTAATCTATTACACAATGATGCGAATATAGGTACTACAATATCTAGCAGAGATATATATACCTCCACTGGTATACCATCTGGCCCTGCAGCTTTCCCTCTGGCCATTCTTCTACACTGTATCCTCACCTCCTCTTCTGTTATCTCTTTTCTAAAGAGTTTTTTCTGTTCTGCAGCTAGCTGTGGAAGGTTTTCCTGCATTAACCACTTATTGATACTCTCTGGGTCTGAACATACAGTTTCTTGATAAAGCTCACTCATAAACCCTCTAGCTTCCCTCAATATGTCCACATTCGCACAGAGCTCCTCCCCAGATTCTCTGCTTTTTAAACTTGTTATTATGTTTCTAGCTCTGTCTGCTTTACTTTTCCAGGCCAACAGAGAGCTACATTTTTCACCATAAGCAAAATGTTGAAGCTTGCTTACCATCCATTTCTCGAGTAATTTTTTATCCAGTTGGGCCTGAAATTTGTTTGGCCTGTAGCTCCTCTAGATCCTTTACCAGGGTAGGCATATTACTTGTACCTTCCCAGGAGGCTTTCTGTAGATCTTTCTCTTTTATCTTAATCTCCCTTATTCTACTATCTTCATCCTGTTTTGCTATCTTTCCTTTCCCCCCATTATTGACCTTAGAATTCCTCTTAAATATGCTTTGAAAACATCCCAGGCCACATGCTCATTTGTAGAACTAATAGTCACCCGGAAATAGTCTTCAGTTTTCTCCTTCAAATCTCTTATCGCGTTTTCATCTAATAATATTCTATCTAACGTCCATCTCCTTTGCCCCTCACTTTGATGGATGTTCAAAGACATTACCACTGCCGAATGGTCAGATAGGATTGCAGGGGTATGCGATACTGCTTCTATATCTGCGTATAAGGCTTGGTCTACAAGGAAGTAATCTATGTGGGAGTGATTCCTAAATTTTGTACTATAATATGTAAATTCTCTTGTCTCTCCATTCTTACTGCGCCAAATATCTACCAAATTAAATTTTTATCATGTTTTTCAATTTGGCAAATGCTTTTGGGGGAGCAACATATTTTACCCTTGACGTTTATCTAATTCCTTATTTAAGACCAAGTTAAAATCACCTCCTAAAATTATAGGAGCTTCTGTTTCTAGTAGGCAGGCTTCAAGCTTTACTAAGGGTCCCTGGTTATCCTCATTAGGTCCATAGTACACTGCACATATCAAGGGCTTGTGCTGTACCAATGTAATGCTATGCAGGCCCCAAGTATCACTACTTTGAACCCCTCCCATGTCGTACCTACCAAATCTACCGTACCTTCATTGTGTGCAAAGTATTCTTCTATCTTATTCCGTATCTCTTCTTTGAACACTGTGTCGAGTAATGCATTTGGCCGAAGACACCTGTTATGGCCTGATGTGTAGTCCATTGGATGCCCTTTCACATCAAAATCGCCTCTCCACGGGAGTAATTAGAGTGATTAGATGTGAATACCTCACCCCATCTGCTTGAATTTAATCTAGATCTCGATGAATCTTTTAAGTGTGTTTCTTGCAGCAGACAAATGTCTGCCCCATGTTTGGCAAGGAAAGAGTACACTAAATGTGACTTCCTATTATCATTTAGCCCATGTACATTACAAGTAAAGCCTTTTAGCGTGGACATTCTGTCTCGTTAGTGTAGTTTACAATACATGCACAGAGTCGCGCAGCACAATGTGTGATATCCTACCTGTGGTGCAGTGCATGTCTGGTATGATGACCTTTCTGCATATGAGATGATCTCCGCAGTTTATTCCAGGGTCAATGAGCGATGTGTAGAATGACGGCAGCATTAGCAAGACATTTAGCTGTATTAAGCAACAACAAATAACAACCCCTACCCTCCCTCCACCCACACCAAACCCACATTTAGGTTGTGTTATCATCCCCTGTATCGACCCAAATCTTGTAGATATCCTAGGCAACCTAGAGCAGTTGGGAATTATACCCGGGGGAACGTGGGGTCACTGGCTAACTCTCCTGCTACATACTGCAGTGTGGCCGAGCCCTATTGCAGCACAGCCTTACTTAATGTAGTAAACCATTTAACACAGTTTAGACAATAAACAAGCATCTCCTTACCCCCATCTCTTGTCTGTGTCTTTGTAATTTAACTGACTAAGAGTCGCAAGAGTCTCCCTTGCAGCCCAGTGATGGCCCGTAGTGTTGTGAACAACCAATAGTAACCCCTAAAACGTATCTGTTTATACACATCAAGCCCAAAGTGCTCATGGGGTGCTTCAGTCATTGTCACTCAGGCGTTCGTCTGGTGAGATCTCTCCTGATTGCTTCTGCGGTTTTCGCGCCTTGCCTGCTTGTTTCACAAACTTCAACCCAGCTTTTGCGTCAGTAAATATGGCGGGTTTGCCAGTGATGCGCATCTTCAATTTAGCCGGGTAGATCAGGGCATATTTGGTTCCAGCCTCTTGGAGTAGCTTCTTGGCAGGGATGAACTCTGCGAGCAGCTTGAACCTGCTAGGTGAAATCCAGATATGGGGATATATTGCTGCCTCGGTATTGCACATTATCTCGCTCCCTGTCATTTCTTAGAATTGTATCTCGATCCCAGTAATTTAGCCCACGTGCAAGGATTGGGCGTGATTGTGCCTGTAGGCAGCCTGGTGCCGCGAGAGCGATGCGCTCGCTCAATGAGGAACATGTGTGAGAGGTTATCTTCGAACAGCTCCTTCAGCATAGAATCCACAAATTTCTCCATGTTTTGAATGTCTGTGGACGCAGGAATGTCAGTAATGTGCATGTTATTTCTACTGGACCTAGCTCCCAGGTCTTCATTCTTGGCCTTTATAAGATTCAAAACGGTGTCCATCTGTAGCAATTTTTCTTGTGCCCCAGTCTGTAGATCGACAGCATCAAACACTCAGTTCTCAGGCGCATCTATTCGATTTTCGTGTTTCTCCACGCGTTCTGTTATCCGATCCATTCTAGCTGCTAGAGTGTCTATCTTCCAGTCTGTGGCCTGCAAGCTTGCCTTAACATCTTTGAGCATGGAACGAATATCATCGTTTTGAAAGGTATTCATGCTGGTATCTCCTTGTTCGTCTATATCACCGGTTCTCCCTCCTGTTGTTGTTTGGTAGCTCTTTTATCGAATGTCAGCCAAGGTTGTTTTACGTCCGCTTTCCCCATGGCTGTTTTGACTCTGCAAGGAGGCCGCAGGGGTCTGGTCCGCTTTTTACTAGCTCAGCAGGCTACCTTGCACGTGCAGTCCACAGAGCGTACACCGCTCACCTCGCGCCAGCCCACAGCAACCCGAGCGGTCACCTTTGTTACCTGGAAGGCGTTGTATTCCACGCAGCTGTGTCTGGGCCGCAGTTCGAGTACGCTAGTTGTATGCACCCACAGCCACTCTCTAGCTGATTCACACAGTGTAATCTTCTGTCAGGGTCTTAATGAACTAATTCTCTTGAATAGGCTTGTCTCCAGCTGAAAGGGTATACCTTGTTCCGGCTTTTGCCGCACATACTTTACTTTTCCTCCTCTTCCTGTGCAAACCATGGGGATGTACAACGTCTTTGGAGCCCCAGTCTTTGGAGCACCCTGTCAGTGGTCTCACGCTTCACCCCACGACGTTGGTGCTCACTCACAGCTCTGTACGCACCATACATAGCGCTTGCTTTCCGCTCTTGGAGATAGCTTGGATTATCGCCAGTCGGGCGCCCACTAAGCCCTTATATACAAGCAAGGTGGTGCGGTCTCAGTGCTCCTCAGGAGAATCTCGCTTTAGCGCCTGTTTGGGGCCCCACACGGGTGTCTGCCAAATGGGTCCCTTATTGTGGGTGCTGCCCAATCATGTGTGTGCTGTGCCCTGCCAGGAGGCCCAAGCGTGATGGTTAGTTCGGACAGCGCCGGAGTCCTTACAGCAGGCCGAGCTGTCAGGGCCTCTCCTCTGGTCCGAGCCCCCGTGTCGGCATTCGGAAATTGCCGTCCAGTTTCTCGCCGGGTGCTGCCAGGCTTCTCATGCAGCCAGTCTCTGTAGTGCTTCAAAGGCCCAGGCTCACATTTTTACAGGCAACGGCCCTTCGCTTCACGCAAGTCCCTGGCTTTTGTCTGGGCCTCGCGTCAAGGCCACACAGGTCTCGGGCAGCATCCTCCATCTCCGACCGCCTTTTCTCTAAACGCGGTCTCCAGCAAGCGTCCGCTATATGGGTGGAAGAAAACATACTGCTATGCTAGTATTCCATTGCTGATGACAGGATTGTGTTGGATAATGAGGCTCGGCTGGCAAAGCCCACTTAACGTGCGGCCATTTCGCAGCACGGCTTGGACACACCCCCCGAGATCCAGCTATTACATGATAATCCTTGAAAGAAGGAGCCTCTTTATTCTTTCATTGTATTCCTAGTCCGTGGACCACATTTGGTATGTTCCACCATTCTTTTGTTTCTTTTTTCCATCTCACAGTTTTGAGGTTGTTGTCATTAGTTTGGAAATTAGAACCTTGAATCAAGGCATTCCATACAATGCAAACCAGTCACTTCTTTAAGCAAGTGATTGGTGTGCTTTATTTAACCTTTGATTGTGTTCTGTATTGTATAATGTCTTTTAAATCGACTAGTACAGCACTTAGTTAATGTACAGTGCTTAGTAAATAATTCCTTCCACCCCAAACCCCCTTCTTTAACTGATAACACCCACCTGTTCAAGTATTATATGTTCAGACAAGTCACTGCTCTTCCTAAAGCATGAAAATAATACTCATGTGAGCGGATAGAGTCTCCGGATAGAGTCTCTTTTCATAAAACCCTCGGCCTGCCCAAACAACTACCATTTTTTCCAGGGAATTCGCTTTGGTTTTCAAAGGAAATCTCCATCTCCTTTAGCCAAAGCCAATGGTCATTCTTATTTGCTTTTAATTTATAGCTTCTCAAATACATGTTACTCCTGCTTCCTTGCTATTTGTGAGCTTCTGGTTTCTCTTTCATCCTCACTTTTGGTCCTCAGCATCTCCTGCTTTTGGAAGGTTCAGGTCCTAGTGTGTGCATAAGAAATGACCAACATAAGAGGAAATAAATGTACAACAAGCAAACAGTGACTAAGTGATGATACAGTTGCCTATTGTTCCTTTGAGCCTGCTGTAATTTCCTGTCATGTTGTTCTTTGTCGCTTAATAATTCAGTGCCAATTGTCTGTGCCTTTGACTTACCTAGCCTTCACTTCTTTTTCTGTGACTGAATGATCACAGTATTAAATGACAGCAAAATACCACATGCATAAGTCTGCTAGCATTTGCAAACAAACTCGAGTCACCAATATTGCTGAATCCTCGTTTTTGTTACCAAGTGATGTAAAAAACTCTTGTCACGTTTTTAATGTACCTTTGTACAATTTTACTGTTTTAGATGTTAACTGAATAAATTAATTCATATAAATAAATAATTGAGTTCAAATACCAACCATAATAGCGAAATAAGGCGAATGTAACTTTTTTATGGTTAAAGGTATCGCTTAAATGGGAGAGTATTTGGCTCTTTCCAGTATGCAAGTGCTTGTAGGATGATTACTACAGTGAACCAAGGTGTTCCTAGTTCTTAAGATTTAGCTCTTATGTCCCAAAATCTAGCAGTACCCACAAGAGAAGGGTGGGAGAGAAAAATATGGGGAGATGCATGGGAAAATGCACACAAACTATGAAGCCTGTCAAGAAGTTGTGCACAGGAATGCACACAGCAGCCTTGATGAAAGTGTACATATATGTCCAAGTAGCAGGCTTACTGTTCCACGACCAGACAGAATGTTCTTAACAAATGCACATAGCCGGCTGTACTTTCAGGTCCGTTATCACAGTCTAGTTTCAGCATATTCTTACAATTACCTGCAGTTGTGTTTATTTTCTACTCTACTTTGCACATGTATATGATGACCTATTCTCTGATAACTGACTTTATATTTCCTCCTCTACATCTGGCTTTTCCTCTGCATCTCAGAAACACCTACCTTGTAGATATCAACGTTTTAATGCATAAATGTTAAACAGTTCAGTGTCGCTAAAATAAGTTGCCTTTGTAAATTATTCACAGGAATGAATGATTAAATGCAAAATCTAATGAATTAAACTAATTAGAGACTAGAAATTGATGAATACCAACACCATCAGAAGAGTAAAGTAACATGAGACGGACAAACGGTTAATATTGTCTCCTATTATATATCGCCGGCAATGCGGTACTAGGCTTTGGCAGCGCTGGGGACCTTACTGGTTGAACTTCCACAGGGACTCCTAGTACTGGGCCACCCCGAGGCTTGCCAGAGAATCCACATCAGCTAGAGACGGAGGGGTGGAACCACTCAGCGCTTTCGTTGAAGCAATGGGCCTGACAGACCTTTGGCGACTGCATAACCCGAACACTCGTCAATACACCTTTTACTCAGCCACTCACGGTAGTTACTCTAGACTTGACCATATTCTGACACACAGATGAGAAGATGCGTGGTTCTCTAACACTAGAATTGCTCCATGGGGTATTTTGGACCACTCACCAGTAGAAGTAATGGGGAGGGGACCGATTAGAACCTATGCCCTGCCACCCAGGCTGAATGCATGGTTCTTTAAGAACAAACAAAATACTCAAAAAGTCTGGGAGCGGGCACAACTCTACTTCCAGGAAAATGAGGGGACGGTTGAAGAAGTATGTAACCTGTGGGAGGCATTTAAATCAGTCACAAGGGGTCATGTCCAGGCCTGCATAGGAGGTAATAATAAAGAAAAGAGACTGCAATGGGATAAACTAGAGGCGATGACAATGGAGATTAAGGCTGCCTACCTGGAGGGTGGGCAGACTGACACCGACTTAGAACACCGATTAGAACTTAAGCGACAGGAACTGCAAGACATGGCGAATACTGCCGCAAGATCTGCTGCGCTTGCTACACAGTGACGAATATATGACCTGGGAGACAAAGCCAACAAGATGATTGCCTGGTTAGAAAAGAGAGACAGGGAAAGGAACTCGGTGGCACATATACGCGACAAAAGGGGTCAGGCGTACTCTATTAAAAAGGATATGACTCAGATTTTTGCGGATTACTATGAGGAACTATACGAGCCAAACCCAGCTAAGTCAGCTACAGGCTGTTGCAAACTACTAGAGGAAATGAGGCTGCTGGTACTGTTGGAAGAAGACAGAGAAAGTATTGATAGGGATATAACCACCAAGGAAATAGTAGGGGTCATACAAGACCAACAGGCAGGGATGGCACCGACACCAAACGACTTACCGGTGGAGCTCTTTAAATGCGCAGCAACTATAGTGGCCCCATATCTATTAGGCATGTTTAATGAAGCGAGAGGGCGGGAATGTTTACTGGTTGATCAGCGGACAGCAACTATTGTGGTAATCCCCAAAGCGGGCAAACCAGCAGACCAATGTACCTAATACCAGCCGATATCCCTGTTAATCATGGAGGTTAAAATACTAGCCAAGGTCCTGGTGAATCGACTCCTAGTTCCAATTTTGACCTTGATACACCCAGACCAATCAGGCTTTATGCCCCACAGAAGTACCAGGCTCAATCTGCGACGACTTTACGGGGTGATGCACCTGGTAAAGACCAACCCAGGGGTGAAGGCAGCACTCCTGTCTCTGGATGCCCGAATGGCGATTGATAGTATTGAGTGGCATTACCTGTTTCAGGTCCTAAAGCGGTTTCGGTTTGGCCCACAATTCCAGGCATGGGTTAAGTTGCTGTACACGCATTCCCTAGCTAGAGTTTGAGTGAACGGCGCGGTGTAACCTACCTTTGCTCTCCATAACGGCACATGCCTGGCGGCATGGGTGAGAGGAGACCCGGTAATCATCACCATCTACGTAGGGGAACA
The DNA here is from genome assembly GCF_964261635.1 of Lissotriton helveticus. Taxonomy (NCBI): domain Eukaryota; kingdom Metazoa; phylum Chordata; class Amphibia; order Caudata; family Salamandridae; genus Lissotriton; species Lissotriton helveticus. The sequence goes on from NC_136061.1 coordinate 2,092,781,609, forward strand.
CTGGGAGGAGAGAATATCGATATATGCGTACGATGTACTTCTATATGTAACGAGACCGAGGTTTCACAAAAAACAGACTTCTCTTTGAAGGGTACTCGGGTTACCAGATTAGCTGGGATAAGTCACTCCTGTACATGCTATTGGACGGACCACCTCCAATACACGGTGCTGACAATAAGTTGCAGGTTAAAGATAGTTTTAAGTATTTGGGTATACAAATAGCCAAAACAGACGCAGGATTTCTGGCAGGGAATTTATAACAAAATACACAGCTACAGGCCTGTCACCACAAACACCCTTAGTTTAATTTAAATGTAAAACTGGTCAGGTGATATGAAAAGATTCTTATTTATCACCGGCCAAGTAATCTTTGGCTATTCACAACCATCCGAGTGTCAAAGATTAATATGGTACTCACGCAAATAGACTGTCGCTCTACCATCACCCATCAACAAATGTTCATAGGAAAAAAGTGTGGAGAAGAGAGTGAGCCCCTCACGGAAGAACCGCCAATCGAGTTTACCTGACTAGCAATTGTCAGTAATCCCAATTATCATCATTGGTGACTCACTCTCATAACAGTGGGAAAAGGAAACAAACACCAGAAAAAGACCAACAACATATAACAGTGCTTTTTCTCAACATCAGCCCCACAATCTGCTGATTGTTGTTATAGTCACGGGTTGACGTTATTACCTTCGCTATGGGAATTTATAACCCCAGCTGGAACGCTTACGGAGAGATGTCGCCCACTGGAGAAAACTGTTGATATCTCTTATGGGAAGAGCTGTGCTCTTCAAGATGATGTTGTTACTACGAATACTAGACGTTGTGCAAAACACCACTTGTCCAATACCTGACAAATTCTTTAAAGATGTAGATAGCGAATTAAGAAGACTACAGTCGGATGGTGGGGGTGCGAGAATTGCATTAGACAAATTACAAAAAGGAGTCTATGAGGGTGGTCATTCAATTCCTGATCTACAAAAGTACTACTCAGCCCCACACCTAATGTTAATCGATGACTAGGTGTTTACGCATAGGAATGACCCAGCATACAGAGTAGACCACTGGGCAATGGGGGCTGGAGGACACCTCGGAGCGCTATATAGATGGGGGAAGAAAGAAGACATGCAATCCCATGCACAGATAGTAGTAAATGTGTGGACAAAAGCCAATCGATTTTTGGGTTGGACCAATCGACTGACTGAACAGACCCCCCTATGGGACAGTGATATACTTCAGGAAGTAGGTAGGCTACAGGGTTTCTGTAAATGGAAACTGATAGATGTAGTGCGCCTAGGAAATGTGTGGCGGAGACAGGCCATGCTCGCGTTCCCTGAACTACAGAAAGACTATCAATTAGTGGATACAAGGTATTTTTAGTTGAAACATACACTGGGCTGGCACCTTAAGGAGGGGGAGCAGATACCTGACCACAGTCCGCTTGAGGACAGACTCCAATCCCGGAAAAAACACTATCATGCACCTATAAAAAATTATTAATAATGCCCCAGACCTCCTTGTGAAGCTAAGGGAGACCTGGCAATCTGATGTGGGCTTGCTGGAGGACGACGACTGGGTGGAGGTGGTGCAAAGACCCAGAGAGGTGACGATCAGGGCAAGATTCAGGCTTGTCCAACTGTGAATCCTAAATAGATCTTACTTCACCAGTGTGCTCATGTTCAAGCTGGGGTACATACCCACGGAAAACTGTCAGGGGGGTGTAATCCCAGGGGTACCTTCTTTCATATTATATGGGAATGTCCAATCATACAGTGGTATTGGCGGGGTTGATGCGGATAATGTCGGAAGTTGTGGGACTGGAAGTACCCATTGATGCTAGGTGGCATGTGTTATGTATATCGGGGGAACAGACATGGCCTAAATACCAACTAATCTGGCTGCTAGCGGCGGCAATGGTGGCCAAAAGGAATATTGCCGGAGCCTGGGTAGCCACACAACCACCAACAGTGAAACGATGGAAGAGAGAGATAAAGATTGATGCTGTGTGGCTGAAAAGACAGTATATGAAAGCAGGGGGTGCCCCAAGAAATGGGGAGAAGTGTGGCGACCCTTGACCGCTCGTTTTTTCCATTTTTTGTTGTGCACTGTGATTGTATCGCATATTGTATAATGTGTACTGTGCTGCTGTTGGTTTTTGTCCTCTTTGTTTTTTTCTTGCCCCTGTACCCATTGTGCCCCCCACCTTTTTTTTACCTTCTGTTTTCCTGTCTATTCCCCAGCCCCATTCCCACCGCCCCCTGCGGCCCCGCCCCCCTCGCTATCCACTCGCCTCCCAGATGCTCCTCCCTCCCACCTCCCCTTATATGGTAGCCGCTGCACGGCAGTGAGAGCGACCCTTGACCCTGCTCCCAGGCAGGTTTCTCCCCACGCCGCGCAGCTCCACCTGACTGTGCCCGTGTCCCAAGCTCTGCTGCTGCCCGGTTCGCAGCCCGCCTTAGGTCCAGCTCGCTTTTTCCATTTTTTATTGTGCACTGTGATTGTCTCGCATATTGTATAATTTGTACTGTGCTGCTGTTGGTTTTTGTCCTCTCCGTATTGTTCTTTCCCCCGTACCCATTGTGCCCCCCACCTTTTTTGCCTTCTGTTCCCTGCCTTTTCCCCCAACCCCGGTTCCCGCCGTCCCCGCCCCCTCGACATCCACTCGCCTCCCGCCTCCCAGCTGCTCCTCCCTTCCACCTCCCCTTATATGGCAGCCGCTGCACGGCAGTGAGAGCGACCCTTGACCCTGCTCCCAGGCAGGTCGCTCCCCATGCCGCGCAGCTCCACCTGACTGCGCCCGTGTCCCAAGCTCTGCTGCTGCCAGGTTTGCAGCCCGCCGTAGGTCCCGCTCGCTTTTTCCATTTTTTACTGTGCACTGTGATTGTCTCGCATATTGTATAATTTGTACTGTGCTGCTGTTGGTTTTTGTCCTCTCCGTTTGTTTCTTGCCCCTGTACCCATTGTGCCCCCCACCTTTTTTTGCCTTCTGTTTCCCTGCCTTTTCCCCAGCCCCGATTCCCGCTGCCCCCTGCGGCCCGCCCCCCTCGCCATCCACTTGCCTCCCGCCTGCCAGCTGCTCCTCCCTCCCACCTCCCCTTATATGACGGCTGCTGCACGGCAGTGAGAACGACCCTTGACCCTGCTCCCAGGCAGGTCGCTCCCACGCCGCGCAGCTCCACCTGACTGCTCCCATGTCCCAAGCTCTGCTGCTGCCAGGTTCGCAGCCCGCTTTTTCCATTTTTTATTGTGCACTGTGATTGTCGCGCATATTGTATAATTTGTATTGTGCTGCTGTTGGTTTTTGTCCTCTCCGTTTTTTTCTTGCCCCTCTACCCATTGTGCCCTCCACTTTTTTGCCTTCTGTTTCCCTGCCTTTTCCCCAGCCCCGATTCCCACCGCCCCCTGCGGCCCCGCCCCCCTCGCCATCCACTCGCCTCCCGCCTTCCAGCTGCTCCTCCCTCCCACCTCCCCTTATATGACGGAGGCAAGCCCGTCTGCGCCCGTCTGCGCCCGTCTGCGCCCGTTCGCGCCTGAACTGCGCCCAGTGCCAGGACCCCTGACCCTTCCGAACTCCACGACGCCCGCCTCTGCTACGACTCCAGCATCCTCCACGCACTCAACGCCGACGATCACGCACCTGCTGCCTGGCCACCCCAAAGTGCACCAAAGGACCCTTCTCCTGCCGGAACTGCAGCTTCACCAGCATCCGGCCCGCCAACCAGACCAACAAGGAACCCAACTTCCTCAGATGCATCCTGCTCAACACCCGCTCCGCCAGCAAACACGCCGTGGAACTATGGGGCTTACTCGACACCAACGCCCCAAACGTCGCCTTCCTGGCAGAGACCTGGCTGACCCCCTCCTCTTCACCTGACACCTGCACCTCGCCAAAGCCATCCCGGAAGGCTACAAGATCACCCGCAAGGACCGCCCCAATGGAATAGGAGGAAGAATTGCCATCGTCCACAGAAACACTCTCAAAATCTCAGCACACGCCGACGACACCCTCAGCACCGCTGAACACCTGCACTTCCAGATCCACACCGACCCCAACACCACCCTCAGGGCACCTTCATCTACAGACCCCCCGGACCCCGACCGCAGTTCAGCGACTCCATCACGGACTTCATCAGCACACACGCCCTCGCCTCCACGGACTACATCCTCCTCGGCGACCTGAACTTCCACCTCGAGAACAACAACGACGCCAACTCCTCCACCCTGATCGACAACCTCAGCAACCTCGGACTCAGACAACTCGTCACAAAACCCACTCACTCCGCCGGCCACACACTTGATCCCATCTTCTCAGCAAGCACCCACATCTTCTTCGACCGCACCACCGAACTCCACTGGACCGACCATCGCTGCATCCACTTCACCTTCCAGAAACCCACCACGGCACCCAGCAGATGCGGTGCCGCAGCTGGGGCAAGATCACTGAGGACCAGCTAACCGCCACCCAGCCTACCCGCGGACCCGACCAACCCCGACGCCGCAGCCCACAGCCTCAGACAATGGATCAACGACTGCGCCCACATCCTCGCCCCGCTCAAGAAGCTCCCCAACACCTACACCAGCAAGAGAGCCAGCTGGTTCACCGAAGACCTCCAGGTCTCCAAGCGAACCTGCCGAAAACTAGAAAAAAACTGGACCTGCGAAAGAACACCGGAAAGCTACACAGCCCACAGGAACGCCACCCACCGACACCACAAACTCATCAGATCCGCCAAAAGGACCACCTTCAGAGACCGCATAGACAGCAATGCACACAACAGCAAAGAACTCTTCCGCATTGTGAAAGAACTCTCCAACCCCAGCTCCAAGACCAACAACATTCCACCATCACAAGACCTGTGCGACTCACTGGCCACATTCTTCCATCGCAAGATAACAGACATCCACGACAGCTTCGATGCCACCACCACCCCGGCAACCGCCACCACCCCCGCTCCCACGACCACCACCCGCACCAACCGCCTGCTCGCCTGGACCAACATCAACAACGACGACACCGTCAAGATCATGAACACCGTCCACTCCGGATCACCGGAAGACCCCTGCCCACACCACATCTTCAACAAAGCCCGCAGCTCCATCGCACCCCACCTCTGGAAAACCATCAACATCTCCTTCGAGACAGCGACCTTCCCGGAGAGCTAGAAGCACGCAGAGATCAACGCCCTATTATTATTATTATTATTATTATTACATTTTATAAAGCAGTAGTCACCCGTAAGTATCCCAGTGCTAAGATCCAAACAACTGAGGGTCAACCAGGGCAGAGGGGGAGAAACAGATCAGGGGAAAAGGTGCGTTTTCAACCGCTTCCTGAATCGAAGATAGTCTTCGATTCAGTCCTAAGGTCACGGGGAAGGGAGTTCCAAAGGTGGGCAGTATTAACAGAAAAGCGCCGTCCACCCGTGCGCACCTTCTTGACTCTGGGGATGGTGATAAGGTATTCCTGATCGGAACGGAGGGATCTTGGGGCTTTGTAGGGCCTAATGAATTTTCTTAAAATAGGGGGGCCTTTATCTTGTAGAAGTCTGTGAGACAGACAGAGAGCCTTGAACTTCACTCGCTCTCTCACTGGGAGCCAGTGAAGGAGTTTCAGGGCTGGTTTGGCCGAGGATCTGGCCGGGGTGTTAGTAAGGATCCGGGCCGCAGCGTTCTGGATCCTTTGTAATTTGTTAAGGGTTACCTCAGGAGCGCCTAAGTAGATGGTGTTGCTGTAATCCAGCCTTGATAAGATAAGGCCTTGGATTAGCAGTTTCTGGGAGGGCGGAGGAAGTAGGGGCAGAATCTTCCTGATCGATTTGAGGAGCCCAAAACAAGTACCCGCGATTTTTTGGACTTGCGTCTTAAAAGACAGATCTTTTTCAAGCCAAATTCCTAAGCTCTTGATCTCAGACTTAGGAGTGGGGGGTTCACCCAAACAGGGGGGCCAGATATTCCGTGAGGGGGGAAAGCCCCTTCTGGCCAAGGAGGAGAATATCTGTCTTTGCGCCATTAAGCTTCAAAGACGAACTGTTCATCCATCCTTGTATTTCTGCCAGACAGTTGTATAGATCCGATGGTTTTTGGTTCGGGTGGGATAAAGACACCACTAATTGAGTGTCATCAGCATAGCTGATGATATTCACTCCAAATGGGTTGACAACCTCCTCCAATGGGGACATGTAGACATTAAATAATATCGGGCTTAGGGATGAATCATTTTGTCCACCATAAGCGTGGAAGGGTATACTCAGATGTGAGTCACTTGCTCATTGCACCATCAGGATTCAAGCAAGCCGGGCCGACGACGGCCCATGATGCACTGGGCCAGGGACAGACTAATTTGCATATAGCCAGGTTCTGAGCTGGGATGGGGCAGTGAGCTAAATAACGGTGATGGATCAAGCCCTGATCTTTGGACTGGGTAAGAGTGGTCTGCTTAATTCAGACACTCTGTTCTTCACCACCCCCTTTTCTGAATCGTTTTTGGCCACTATAGGTGTGGCAGGGTATACTCAGACATGAGTCCCTTGCTCACTGCTCCATCAGGATTCAAGCAAGCCGGGCCGACGAGGCTGAAATGCCAGAAACCGGTCCCCGGTAGCTTGTCTCCTTTCTGGTGAAGAATTGGCTTGGTAGTTTGGTCTGCCCTGTTCCCATGATGCACTGGGCCAGGGACAGACTAATTTGCATATAGCCAGGTTCTGAGCTGGGATGGGGCAGTGAGCTAAATAATGGTGATGGATCAAGCCCTGATCTTTGGACTGGGTAAGAGTGGTCTGCTTAATTCAGACACTCTGTTCATCACCACCCCCTTTTCTGAATCGTTTTTGGCCACTATAGGTTTGGCAGGGTATACTCAGACATGAGTCCCTTGCTCACTGCTCCATCAGGATTCAAGCAAGCCGGGCCGACGAGGCTGAAATGCCAGAAACCGGTCCCCGGTAGCTTGTCTCCTTTCTGGTGAAGAATTGGCTTGGTAGTTTGGTCTGCCCTGTTCCCATGATGCACTGGGCCAGGGACAGACTAATTTGCATATAGCCAGGTTCTGAGCTGGGATGGGGCAGTGAGCTAAATAACGGTGATGGATCAAGCCCTGATCTTTGGACTGGGTAAGAGTGGTCTGCTTAATTCAGACACTCTGTTCATCACCCCCCCTTTTCTGAATCGTTTTTGGCCACTATAGGTGTGGCAGGGTATACTCAGACATGAGTCCCTTGCTCACTGCTCCATCAGGATTCAAGCAAGCCGGGCCGACGAGGCTGAAATGCCAGAAACCGGTCCCCGGTAGCTTGTCTCCTTTCTGGTGAAGAATTGGCTTGGTAGTTTGGTCTGCCCTGTTCCCATGATGCACTGGGCCAGGGACAGACTAATTTGCATATAGCCAGGTTCTGAGCTGGGATGGGGCAGTGAGCTAAATAACGGTGATGGATCAAGCCCTGATCTTTGGACTGGGTAAGAGTGGTCTGCTTAATTCAGACACTCTGTTCATCACCACCCCCTTTTCTGAATCCTCATCAGCAGTAGACTGGACTATGGCAAAGCACTCTACGCAGGAGCCCCGGCCAAACTCCTGAAACGACTGCAAAGCATCCAGAACGCCTCGTCACGCCTGATCCTCGACATCTCCCGCCACAGCCACATCACACCCCACCTGAAGGACCTGCACTGGCTCCCCATCAACAAGAGGATAACCTTCAAGCTCCTCACCCACGTACACAAGGCACTCCCCACGACACCGGACCAGCGTACCTCAACAGCCGACTCAGCCGCTACACCCCCGCCCGCCAGCTCCGCTCCGCAGACCGCGCCCTCATCTCCGTTCCCTGCATCCGAAGAGTGACCGCCAGTGGCAGATCATTCTCCCACCTCGCCGTCAAGGCATGGAACTCCCTCCCCATCCGCCTACGGCAGACAGAAGACTTCCTGACCTTCAGGAGACTCCTCAAGACCTGGCTCTTCGAACAGTAGCTGCGTTCTGCCCCCCCTCCCCCTCATGCCTTGAGACTCTCACAGGTATGTAATGCGCTTTACAAATGCTATGATTGATTAATTGATTGGCAGCAATGGGAAGTATACAGGGGCAACTGGGAGATACCTGACCTGAAAGCTTAGAACGAGGGGGTGGTGGGCAGGGGGTGTCTCAGGATAGGAATCTGATTGATCAGTTGAATATGTTACATAAGCTTATATGTTACAAAATGTGTAATACGGAGATGATGATGTACCAACGAATATTGCCTATTAGGATGCTGTATATTGATACTGACAAATGTTTAATAAAAAGAAGTTTAAAAAAAAGAAAAGTAAATTAACAGTTTAGGATCAGTTTATGTGTCTTTGTGACAGGGCATGAGATGTATCTTTTTAAAAGGTGTAAGAATGACTCTCTGAACTTAAAATAATGTAAGGTTTATTTGTGTTAGGATACTTAAAACCAATGTAGATTTTCTCTATAAAAGCTGAAGTGATACAGAATGATACAGAAGTTCCAAAATGAGATAATCAGAACATTAATTTCTTTCATTAAATTTCCTTAGAAACACTAAAAGATTGCTTAAAGCATAATACAGCACAGCCAACCCAATCGCAACGTGCTCATAATTACAGCCCCTTTTCAGCATATATAAATGTCAAAACGATATCATCAAAACTTTCTCAACTTCTGCCTTCAAAGGGTCATGCAAATTTCATTTGGTTCACCCAAAATTGTGACAAACATTGTGTACTTGGCCTTTCTATTAAGTAGATGAGACTTTAGCGTTTACTGTTGTTTTTTTGGTGATTCTCTCTATTACATGGCTGTGTCTCTTTCTAAAGATTATTTATTATGAGCACAAAATGAGAGGCAACAACAATACTCAATGTAACCGACAACAACCTAAGCACAAACTGAAGGGAGCAAGACAAAGCAGTCACTGCTTTTTCTTTTTTATTCCATTGCTCTTCAGCAACCGCAGCTAACACGTTTCGCCTGAACAGAGGCTTCCTCAGGGTGGAATCCTACAAATTATTGTATATTTTCTTTGTCTTTATCACAATGTCATAGTCTAGTACAGCATTTTCACCAGTCTGACCAACATTTGTTATTTCATTATATCCAATATCGAACGTGTGTAATAAGACACTGCGGTCCGGGAGACTTTCTTAGCCGAACACAGTATTTGGCGCACCCTCTCTGAATTTTAATAACCTGTTGAACCTCTTTACTCAAAATAAAGATAGCAGCTCCACTGAGTTCGATATTAGATATAGTGAAATAACAATTGATGGTCAGATTGGTTAAAATGATTTACTCAAATACGGCATTTTGATATAGAAAATATGCTGTAATTCGTAGGATTTCGCCCTGAAGAAACCTATGTGTAGGCAAAACGAGTTGGCTGTGCTTGCTGAAAAGGAAAGGAATAAAAAAGAAAAATTACAAGCAATGGCTGATTCGTCTTGCTTGCTTCAGTACTGTGCATATGTTGTTGCCTGTTACACTGAGGATTGTTGTTACCTCTCATTCTATGCTCTAAGTTATTAATGTATGACCAATTGGTGGCTGGTCATTTTTTAGGTGGGCAACTGTGTTTTGTTAAATTGATAATTACTTCAGGTGATGCAGTGAGAAATTCCCTGGCCGCCAATATTTATCTCAAGATTCTTTATTATCCCTGCACCTGATTACCACCTATCTATTGTTGTTGTCAAACAGGCAATGGTTGGTGTTTAACCGCATGCGCGCTAGCGGTTTTCTCGCTGTGCGCTGCGTTTTTCGAAAAGCCGCGTTACATGACGAGCTCAGCTCGTCATCAGCGTACGAGCGCCGTAACTCATGACGAGCTGAGCTCGTCATGAGCATCGAAGGGGTTAAAAACGAAATGAGACTCCCACTTCTTAAACTGCAAATTCTATAATAATGTTGCAAATTTATATTCAGAATCCTGTGTTCTTTCAGTTCACCTTTATCTTTTACTATTCAGTAATTACAGCTTTGTTCTATTATTATGAAGACTACAAAAAAGTGATGCATTGAATCAGAATAAATTAGAATAGACTTATATAACTTGCCAGCTAGGGCACACCTACCTATCTCGTGTCATTCTGAGAATCTGCTATTAGCGCAGCGACACACCGTTGGTGTAACTAGGCGCTCTACAAATGCAAATCAAATCAAATGCTTGAATTAATCTCAACCTCCAGTATTTACTCACAGCCACACCCCACTCCATGTTTTTTGCCCACTATGCCACCTCAAATTAGTCCCAGCCATATGCAAATCGGCATTGGTCCTTCTCCAGAATGAACAGCCCAGCCTGAACTGCAAGCCTGGTCCTCTCGAAACCCAAACTTCCAGACCAGGTCCACTCTGAACCAGAATACAAACAACCCAGGACTGGAACCCAAGATTGGTTTTAACATATTTGGGCCTCAGTAGTAAAGTGCAGCTCGGCTCTAGAGGTACAGTGAGCAGGGGACCTACTTCAAGGCATACTAATCTCACTTAGGTCGTCACAATGAAGAATACAAAAAAGTGATGGATGGAATGCATAGATTAATTTAAGCAACTAGTAATTATTCTGGCCACATGACAATCCATTATTTTTTCACCCCACCATACCAGCCATATGCAAATCCCCCTTGGTCCCACTCCAGTAGGAACAGTACAGTCTGAATTGCCATGCCAGTTCCTTTCTAAACCATAAGATAAGCAACCCTAGACCAGTGTCAGTCTATTTGGGTCTCTTTAGTCAGGTGCAGCTTGGTTCAAGTGGCACAGCGAGCATGTGAATCATGTCTGGGCCTACCTGTTGCATTTAGGTCACCACGGTGCAGTGGTTAATTTGTAAAATAAAAAGTGCTGGGGCTCTCCTCGGGAGGCAGAGCTAACAGGAGAAATGTGCTGGGGCAAACTGCCTCCTAACTAGAGCCCAGGCACTTATTACTCTGGAGAGGACTTGGCCTAATGGCTACAGCTGCTGATTTCGGAGCTGGGGAACCAGGTTTGAGTCTCGGTGTGGCTCAACATCCTGTGATTCCGCGAAAAATCAGCTGCCTTCCAAATAAGTGTGTCCTGCTGAGCACCGGAAAGCACCTGCTCAAATTAAGCACTGCCACTGTGGAGAATACAAAGCAAACAATGTAATGCTTGAATTAGTCTCAGCCAGTGGTAATTACTTAAGGCTGCATGTGTGTTACCACCATGCCACCTCACATTAGACCCAGTCATATGCATATGAGTGTTGGTCCCGTTCAAGTAGGAACAATACTGCTCAAACATCAAACCAGGTCCTCTCTGGACTGGAACACAAGCAAGCCAAAAACGGTTTCTCTTTCTTGTGTATTTCTCCTTGTTATATTATTAACCAGCCCTTATTGCCTCACCGTAATCATATACTCCTCAGGTAGCTGATATGGTGGCTCCCCCCTCCCAACCACAAGATCAAACCACCGCCTGTCCACATATTCGTTCCACTTACTGCTTCTTATCTTGCTACAAGAAAGGAAATCTTTCACAATCTTAGTAAGGCCCATCCTTAGATTCTACCCAGGGTATATCACTCCTCACCTGCCACTAGGTCCTGCCATTCCCCTTCTATATCAAAGGTATTGCTTTGTCACCCTGCTTACGTCAGCAACAGACATCTATATTCACATCAGACATCTAGGGTATCTTTCAGGCTAGCTTGCTACACCTTCTCTAATAGACTCCTAACAAATGCTCTTTTCCATTGCATATTGTGAATATCAGATGAACATTTAATAGGAATTTTTGAAAGTGTGCCCCATTACTGATCGATTACCATGATATAGTACTTTAATTCTACTTGGCAAGTGCCAATTGGTTGTCATCAGGGAGAAATATTGTATTACACTAATACTGACATTGGCAAACATTAGCACTGAATATTGATTGTGCCTAATTTCAGGAAAATCCCGTTATTCAGGTATCCCGTTCATTTCCTTATTCCTTCTATTGGTTGTTTCTAAGGAGCAAGATTTTGTCTTACACTCTTTCAGAGTTCAACTGTAGGATTTTCGACTTTCTAAGCAATATCTGCAATCATAAACAGTTATTATCTGCTTCTTTGAAGTTAATTACCTATGTTGGACATAGTGCTTGCATTTGATACAGGCTACATAGGTTGTTAGGAAAAGAGACAGAAGGGATGGGTTTTTAAATGTGTCCTAAAGAATAAAAGGGTTGTCTGAGTTCTGAGGTCCACTGGGATATATTTCCAAAAAGAATTTGCTACCCCTTAGAATGTGGTTTGTACACTTGGGTAGCTTTAAACTTCAAAACATTCAGGTAAGTGAATATGTACTTCAGAGATGGTGAGCAAATGTGTTAGCTGAATAGGTTTGTATTCCTGGTAGCCAATCTCAAATGTAATTCTACGTCCGGACCGGAGGTGAGGATTATGCTGTAACTTCCTTTATTCCTTACAGCCAGCAGTGTTCAACTTTAACATTCAAACAAAAAACTAGCACTACCATGGTGCTTTAGGCAGTCCAGCCACCAATCAGCGTCCTCCATCATCCCCGAGGGCGTGTGCTTCCTGTGGCAACTCCTCTTTCTTTCCTGCTGCCAGCAGTTAAGTCACATTTTTTCCTTCTCTTCTTATTTTGATATGAAATGAATGATCTTGAAGTGTATTTACGGCGCGCTGTGTATGTTTAATTGTGCTCTTGGTTTCACTTGCCTCCCGCGATTCGACAGGGGAGAGGAGAGGTTTTTGTCATGCTGGTATTTGACTACTAATTCTTTCCCTTAGGTATTTTTGTTTCGTTCAGGCCCCGGGAGCATCGTCAAAGCTCCGCTCGCAGCCCCTCAGTCACAGGCTCTGCAGTGCAGTGCGTCTCGGATCATGAGGGGTGTAGGAGAGTAGGGTCTGCTTCCTATGGTCACCCCTACTTTTTGCTGTGATTATCTGGTTTTTCGACTTTAGTGTGGCTGTGGGCCTGCTAATCAGACCCACAGCCAGCTGTTTTCTCTCTAAATTGATACGATGTACTTTAGGTACATACCTGATTGGGTATTGGGTCACCTTTGTGAGCCCCTGTATAGTGTACCATAGGTACCCAGGGCATAGGTGCATCCCGCCCAGGACATTCACCCCAGGCCGCTGTTTTTCACACAAGACAAGGTTGCACTTATCGACAAATAGGTGACCGAGCTTCTGCGGAAAGGAGCCATGAATCTCAAAGAGTTCAATCAGTGGCTGGTCTACCGCCATTTCAAGATGGAGGGCATCCATCTTTTGCGCGCCCTCCTGCAACCCAACGATTGGATGGCGCGCCTGGATTTAAAAGATCCTTACTTAACTGTACCAGTGTATCCTCCTCACAGACGATTCCTTCAGTTTCTCTGAAAGGGCGTGGTCTACGAGTTCACAACCCTTCTGTTTGACCTTTCGTCAGCCCCGTGGTGCTTCACGAAGGTTCTCAAACCGGTTGTGGAAACACTTCGGGCGAAGGGGCTGCGTCTCATCGTCTACCTAGACGATATCCTGCTTCTGGAGAAGTGCCCCTTACATCTGGTTGCCCGGCTCAAGGAAACAACGGGTCTTTTACAGAGCCTGGGGTTTGTCAACAACGACAAGAAATCTCTTCTGACCCCGTCCAGACAGGTGACCTTCCTGAGGTTTACCATTGATTCGGTGGCACGCACCCTGAGCCTTTCCTCGCAGAAGATTGTCAAAATTTGCAAGGAACTCAGACACACGTTGGCTCGTTCGTCCACCACGCTGAGGCAGATAGCTCGTCTGGTGGGTCTCTTGTCCTTGTCGATCCAGGCTATCTTCCCAGCCTGCTCCACTACAGGGCAGTACAGCATCTGAAAGCCTCCCATCTCTGCAAGGGCCTGCAATGTGCAGACCAGGTTCCCCTCACAAAGGAGGTTCGCATGGAGATGAGATGGTGGCTCGACCACATGAAGGCCTGGAATGGCAGAGCCATTTTTGGCTGTGACACGGATCTAGTTATAGAGTCCGATGCCAGAAAATCTAGCTAGGTGGCTTCTTGCGGGGACTCCTTAACCGGCAGACAGTAATCTGCCATAGAAGGTCTGCTGCACATCAATTGTCTGGAATGGATGACGGGCTCCTTCGCGATACAGTGCTGGACCAAAGACAGGATATCCTGCAACGTCTTAGCGGTGCCTTATATCAACCAACTTGGGGGTACGAAGTCCAAGACGTTGGCGGATTTGGCCAAGGATCTGTGAACCTTTTGTCTTTCCCACAGCATCTCGGTGATGGCGGAATACCTCCCGGGAGTGTCCAACGTAGTGCCGGACAGGTGTTCCAGAAGTTGGCTGGACATGAGCATGTGGCAGCTTCAACTGCGGGTTTTTCAGCGGTTTTTCAGGAACGACACGTGGGGCCCGTTCTTGGTGGACCTTTTTGCATCCAGGCTGGAACATCAACTCCCAAAATCCTACAGCTGAAAGCCGGACCCTCTAGCGACCACAACAGATACTTTCCTCCAAGACTGTTCCAGGGACACCAGTTATGCTTTTCCCCCCTTTGCGATGATCATGGGGCTCACAACTCATATTCGCAGGCAGCAAGCGAAGGTTGTGCTGATCACTCCTTATTGGAGGTCACAAGTGTGGTTTCCAGTTCTTCTGGAACTTTCTTGGGATTCTCCAATCCTTCCACCCCGCGATCCTTTTCTTAGGAGGGATCCTCAAGGTCTCCCTCACCCCCTCCTCTAGCAAGGGAGAATGCCTCTAATGGCCTGGCGGATTTCAGGCATCGCTGGAGAGTATATTATAAACCACAGGGTTGAACCCATAAAGTCTGAGGGACCTGGGTGATTATTTTTATAGACAGAGGGGTCCTAGCCTGCAAAAGTAATCAAAACAGTGTGAAATATAGATTGAAAAGGAAATTTTGAGTCAAGAAAATCAGTTACAGTGCAGTGTTTTATTCCCAACGCACTATTATAACCTTCCCATGGTTAGACAGTATATATCATACAAATGTTCAAAATATTTTTGTGCCCATAGAGAAGAGGGGGGAGGGGGAAGATGTGTGGGATACAGTTAAAGGTGAAGGTAAATGTGACTCGCTTTACAAATGGTATAGCATTAACACATACATTGAAAATCATGTATACTTTGTATAAGATGGTCCCCATTTGGCGGGGCCTCAAAAAAACGTGCAAACATCTAACACATTATTATGTATAATCAAGCTCCTGAAGGTCTGTATAAATCACGCCGGTATTCGGAGTTGACGGGGTAGATATCAGTCTACGTTTCGACCCTTAGACGTGTAGGATAATTAGTCCTTACAATGCGGGTCTTCATCAGGACAGGTAAGGGAAGGGCAAAACCTCCTAGGGTCAAAGGAAATGAAAACTATTTATAATAGAAGACTCAAAAGTTCTTAGTAAACCGGCGGAGATACCGCAGGTGGATTTACATTAAAATACTGAGGGCTATATACACATAGAGCCACATGGTGTGCTCTCAAGGGTAGATCGTGATTACCTACCCCATTGGTTGGTGCGAGGTAAACAACGATTATTCGTCGACGATCTACGGGAATTAAAGGACCTTATGAGGGGTAGCCGTATCAAAGATTTACGAGCAGTGTGATCCGGGGCGTCTAAATATGTTACCTGTTATCAGCAGAAAAGGCTGGAATTGTTCAGCAGCGCGATTCTGGGGTTGAATGATGGAAGCAGCGATTTTTCGTCGAAGATCTAAGGGAATTAATGGACCTTATGAGGGGTAACTGTAACTGTATAAAAACATTAAGAGCAGTGTGATCAGAGGCGTCTAAATCCGATACCTGTTGTCAGCAGAAAACGGCTGGAAAAATTCAGCAGCGCGATTCTGGGGGAAGGAGAAAAACGTAGATCAGTAAATCTACGAACCACAGTTGTTACAGAGTCCACTCACAAAAGGACTAGGGGGTCCCGCAATGCGCTCACCTAATTATTCATAAGACCTTTATTTACACTAAGACCTCGCTCCCCCTTTCTGGGACGCTATCGGTCACCAAGCAACAATGATAGACCAGTCTTTTCTCTATGTTCATTACTTTAGGTTTTAAAGTCATCACGCCCCCTTCCCGCCTGACTTCCTGGTTACGGGGAATAGAGGCGATCGTTCAGCCACAAGACTGACCCTGTGTTTCAAGCGTCTGATTTAATAGGTGAGCGCATTGCGGGACCCCCTAGTCCTTTTGTGAGTGGACTCTGTAACAACTGTGGTTCGTAGATTTACTGATCTACGTTTTTCTCCTTCCCCCAGAATCGCGCTGCTGAATTTTTCCAGCCGTTTTCTGCTGACAACAGGTAACGGATTTAGACGCCTCTGATCACACTGCTCTTAATGTTTTTATACAGTTACCCCTCATAAGGTCCATTAATTCCCTTAGATCTTCGACGAAAAATCGCTGCTTCCATCATTCAACCCCAGAATCGTGCTGCTGAACAATTCCAGCCTTTTCTGCTGATAACAGGTAACATATTTAGACGCCCCGGATCACACTGCTCGTAAATCTTTGATACGGCTACCCCTCATAAGGTCCTTTAATTCCCGTAGATCGTCGACGAATAATCGTTGTTTACCTCGCACCAACCAATGGGGTAGGTAATCACGATCTACCCTTGAGAGCACACCATGTGGCTCTATGTGTATATAGCCCTCAGTATTTTAATGTAAATCCACCTGCGGTATCTCCGCCGGTTTACTAAGAACTTTTGAGTCTTCTATTATAAATAGTTTTCATTTCCTTTGACCCTAGGAGGTTTTGCCCTTCCCTTACCTGTCCTGATGAAGACCCGCATTGTAAGGACTAATTATCCTACACGTCTAAGGGTCGAAACGTAGACTGATATCTACCCCGTCAACTCCGAATACCAGCGTGATTTATACAGACCTTCAGGAGCTTGATTATACATAATAATGTGTTAGATGTTTGCACGTTTTTTTGAGGCCCCGCCAAATGGGGACCATCTTATACAAAGTATGCATGATTTTCAATGTATGTGTTAATGCTATACCATTTGTAAAGCGAGTCACGTTTACCTTCACCTTTAACTGTATCCCACACATCTTCCCCCTCCCCCCTCTTCTCTATGGGCACAAAAAGATTTTGAACATTTGTATGATATATACTGTCTAACCATGGGAAGGTTATAATAGTGCGTTGTGAATAAAACACTGCACTGTAACTGATTTTCTTGACTCGAAATTTCCTTTTCAATCTATATTTCACACTGTCTTGATTACTTTTGCATCGCTGGAGAGTAGGCGGACTATCGCAAGAAGCTCAGCGATTGCTTAGACCAGCGTGGGCGGACAGCACCAACAAGAGATACAGATCAGCCTGGGCTCGAATGGTCGGTTGGTGTGTTTGGAAAAATCACGATCCCATGGGGTGCGAGGTGGTAGCTATCCTAAACTTCTTGGCATCCCTAGCTTCTTAGGGTTTAACTTATCGGATGATTAATTCCTATTGTTCAGCGATATCAGTGGGCCATATGCCACTCCAGGGCCGCCCAGTCGGGGAACACCCTATGGTGTGCAAACTGCTGAGGGGTATACACTTAACGCTTCCCCCGGAACCTAGATATTCATTTCTTTGGCATGTTAACAAGGTTCTCCACTTGTTCAAATGCTGGCAAACCAATAGATTTTTTTCCCGAAAAGAACTTTCGGCAAAGCTGGCGATGCTCCTGTGCCTCCATTCCTGTTGCAGGGTGTCTGATGTCCGGTCTCTGGACATCTCAGGCCGAGTCAATACCCTGCAGGGATTTACCTTCTACATCGTCCGCAGAACTAAGTCGGACTCTAGAGTGATATCGAAACCATTCTTTGATAGTTCGCCCAAGTTGTGCGTGGTCAGATGCCTTAAAGAATACGAGAGCATGTCGGAGGAGACACGTCCTCCGGGTAAACAGCAATTGTTGATTTCCTTACGAAAGCCCTTTAAAGCGGTTACACCACCGACTATAGCACGCTGGATCCGATGGGTGATGCAAGAAGCGGGCATAAACATCTCGCTGTTTGGCGCCCATTCGGTGCAAGGAGCCATGGCGTCAAAAGCTTTCTCCCTGGAAGCCAGGCTGGAAGACATTTTGAACACAGCTGACTGGTCATCGGATTCGATGTTCAATTGGTTCTATTTCTAACCAGTCGTGGATATGGCCTCGCTAGTGGTGGATAAGCTTTGACTGAGCATAATCCTTGCCTCCTTTCCTGACATAGAATGAAACATTTCCTAGTAATCATGACATAATGTTTCAATTCTTTTAAGGACGCGGAGGCGAGGATTTCCCCCTCCCAGGGCTCTAACGATCTCCCGTGCTCCCACCCTTTGTGGCTTCATACTTCTTACTGTGGGGATGATGATTCTTCTTATAGTATAAGTATGTCTACTTTGCCTCATTTTGTATATCTTACAGAAATGTGTGTTCTCTTTTGGTCATCAGGTGCTTATGTATGCCTTGTTGTATTGACTGTCAGAGTCATGTAGAATAGAGTCATGGTCCTTCTGGTTGATCTGTGTCAGGTTCCGAGGATGCCAAAAATGAATGGTCTGATGCAAGGTTGTTCTGGCCGCAGTCTCGAAAGAGGAGTTGCCACAGGAAGCACACGCCCTTGGGGATGACGGAGGACGCTGATTGGTGGCTGTTATGGACTGCCTAAAGCACCTTGGCAGTGCTAGTGTTTTGTTTGAATGTTAAAGTTGAACACTACTGGCTGTAAGGAATAAAGGAAATTACAGCATAATCCTCGCCTCTGCGTCCTTAATTTATTCATTCTGACTTCAATGGGCATCCAGGGTACCCGGTCCAGAAAAGATGTGGCCACATGTCTTGTGAAGTTGGTGTCTGTGGATGTGGAGCTGCATTCACTGGAGCAAGAGGCAATGTTGGTACTTCTGTTAAAATAGCATTACCAAGGTTAAGCCTAGAAATTACAAAAGCATGTGCCGCAACTCTCAGCGAGAGTGGGATAGTAAATGTTTGTTCATTTATAGTCAGTAGTATGCTATGTTGCTAATGTTTGGTTGAAGTAAGTAGGTGGTGAGGGGAGTAGCAATTCTAATGAGAACGAAATGGAGGAGAAGAAACCTTCAACCTTCAGCTGATCAATGAGTGCCAGATCAAATTTGTTTTTGTGCACTGGTGTGAGTAGGAACTCGGTTGTTGGTGGATTTAGCATCAGGAAGTAGTTAACCACCTACATTTGTAATATCCTCAATCAAGAACGGGGAATCAGCATGTCTTTGATCAAGGGTGTTTTCAAATAAAGTTTCCTTTTTTCCACATTTTGATGTATGGAAACACCCTCCCCTGTAATAAAGAACTCATTAGATTAACAACCGGAAAAAATTTACTCCCAAACACCCTTCTTAAGAGATGTGACTGGAAAGGCAGAAACTTAATTAGGGGAGGTGAAATGATGCTGTGCAGAATGACTTGCTTATATTCTGCCTACTAGTGATTGCTGGAATTATCCTGTCATTCCCAAAGGAAGGAGACTTATATGCGCTGACAGGTAGGAATAAAAGACAGACCCCTGGCGCTGGTGAGGAGAAGGGAGAAAACGGTGACACAGTAAAGAAAATTACCTTCATGTAGAATCTGATTGTGGCGTTTGGGTGGCGCACAGAGTGTAGAGGCACCCTTGCTAATGGACAGCTTATTTTATAGACATTTTATATGACCCTGCTTGCCGGTCACTTTCAACTCTAAACAAGTTATAAGGAAGGAGAGCAAGAGCTAGGTGTACCAGAATCACTCCGAAGATAATTTTTCCTTTTTTGGGCCACTTACTGTCTGTCCCTTTTCCTGGATTTGCTTTGATACAGATTATGTCAATGCTCCATCAATTGTTTTATTTTTTTACATCTTTTACAGTTTGTCATTTTGTGTATCAAACAGAATCATTATCTTCTTCATGTGGATCACATCAAATTGGCCACACATCTCCTTCTCTGAACACTCCTCTTTCTATTTGGCATTTTCAGGTAAGTCTTAGTTCATCCTTGATAAACTTCAGTCAGTCTTTAGAGGAGTAAACAATTCCAGCATTTTGACAACACAAGAGTGCCCCTGGCTCTCGTGTGATATAGACACAGAAAAGAGGAACAGACATGAACAGGAGTTAAAGGGAATTCTGTCCCTTAGAAAAATGTGCTGCAGATGACTAGGCAAGCAACATGTCCCAGTACAAACGGCACAGACAGAAAGCATCAAAATACTTTTTCATTCTGTCATTTCTATGAAAATAAGCTCCATCATACTCGTTTTTGGACACAATGGAAGGCATTTCCTTTTATTTGTGTAACAAACACAGTTCTAAAAGAGAACCTGATATGTTTCGGTTTGCTGAAATGAGTGCAGGAGGGCACTCTGCCCCTCCGCAGCCCCGGGAACCGCCACCCCCAGGGCTTCTTTTAAAATATGTGGGGGGGGGGCAAGCCCCGGGCACAGCCACCCCGGGGCTCGTTTTATTAATGTGTGAGGGGCCCACCACAGCCCCAGGGACCGCCACCCCCTTGATATTTAAAAAAATAAATAAACTTGTGTAGGGAGGGCTTGAGCCCCCCAACACGCCCCGGGGACTGCCTCCTCCCCGGGGCACTAAATTGTAAATTTGGGGTTCCGTTAAGGACCCCCAAGCCCTGGGGACCGCCACCTTCCTGGGGCTGTGCATATGATGGGAGGGCGGCCGTGCGGCCACCCCTTCTTGGAGCCTGTGATGGCCCTGGGGACTGCCACCCGCCAGGGCCGGCTCCTACAGTGTCCCGGGGTGCTCATCCCTGGGACACTGCTGTTTGCTATGGCAGGGCGGGAGCCTTATGGCTCCTGCCCTGCCATAGCAAACTGTGGTTTGGATTTCGGAAGAAAGAGCAGGAAACCTGCTCTCTCTTCCAAAATCCAAACCAGATTGCTTTTCCACACGGGGAGCTGCATGTCAGCAGCTTCTCGTGTGGAAATGCAATGCCGGCTCCCGCAGGAGGCGGGGAACTGGCTGGGACAGTGGGGGCATTGGGGCTCCCCCCCACGGTCCCCAACGAGAGGCCGGGCCCCGGGGATGGGGTCCCCGGGGCAAAGAGTGGCCCAGGAGGGGGCCACGTGGCCCCCTCCCCCATTGTAAAATTTGTTTTAGGCCTGAGTAGGAGTGCCATGCAGCCCCCTCCAAATATATTTGAGGAAAAAAAAACACTGGCCATGCCCCAGGAGATGGGGTCCCCGGCGCCGAATATGGCCAATTAAAAAATAAAAATAAAATAGGGGTCAAGTCTGGGGGATGGGGTCCCCAGGGCCCATAAAATAGGAAAGGAAGGTAGGCCACACAGCTCCCCTGTGAAAAGGAAACCGGCATCGCGGAGGCACCGCCCCTTTCCAGCAACACTCTGCAAACACGCCCTGTGGCGCATTTTAAGTTGGGCAATTAATCCCCCTTCAACACTGGGGGTCCCTGGGGGCCAACTAGCCCACTAGGTACCTCCAGTAAGTGCCACAGGGCTGCGTTGCAGAGAGGTGGTCCAGGCCACACCCCTTTTTAGACCTCTCTGCAATGCAGCTCTGTGGCACTTACTGGAGGTACCTGATGGGCTAGTTCGACCCCAAGGATCCTCAGGATTCAAGGGGACTTTGTCCCCCAACTTAAAATGCGCACAGTGATGAAGGGAGGGGGGCGTGGCCTGAGGTGGCATTTTTGCAAACACGCCCTGTGGCGCGTTTTAAGTTGGGGAATTAATTCCCCTTTCATCCTGAGGGCTCCTGGGGGCCAACTAGCCCACCAGGTACCTCCAGTAAGTGCAACAGTCCTGCGTTGCAGAGAGGTGGTCCAGGGTACGCCTTTTTATACACCTCTCTGCAAAGCAGCTCTGTGGCGCTTCCTGGAGGTACCTGGTGGGCTAGTTGGACCCCAGGGACCCTCAGGATTCAAGGGGACTTAATCCCCCAACTTAAAATGCGCCATGGGCCGCGTTTGCTCAGTGGTGAAGGGAGGGGGTGGGGCCTGAGGTGAGATGTGTGCAAACACGCCCTGTGGCGCTTTTTAAGTTAGGGAATTAATTCCTCTTCAATCCTGAGGGTCCCTGGGGGGCAACTAGCCCACCAGGTACCTCTAGTAAGCGCCACAGGGCTGCGCTGCAGCGAGGTTGTCCAGGCCACGCCCCTTTTTACACTTCTCTACAATGCAGCTCTGTGGTGCTTACTGGAGGTACCTGGTGGACTAGTTGGACACCAGGGACCCTCAGGATACAAGGGGACTTAATCTCTCAACTTAAAACCTCCCACGGGCGTGTTTGCACAGTGGTGAAGGGAGGGTGCGGGTCTGAAGTGACATGTGTGCAAACGCGCCCTGTGGCACGTTTTAAGTTGGGAAATTAATTCCCGTTGAATCTTGAGGGCCCCTGGGGGCCAACTAGCCCACCAGGTACCTCCAGTAAGCGCCACAGGCCTGCGTTGCAGAGAGGTGATCCAGGCTAGGCCCCTTTTTACACTTCTCTGTAATGCAGCTCTGTTGCGTTTACTGGAGGTACCTGGTGGGCTAGTTGGACACCAGGAACCCTCAGGATTCAAGGGGACTTAATCTCTCAACTTAAAATCTGCCATGGGCGTGAGGTGACATGTGTGCAAACACGCCCTGTGGCGCGTTTTAAGTTGAGGAATTAATTACTCTTCAATCCTGAGGGTCCCTGGGAGCAAACTAGCCCATCAGGTAACTCTAATAAGCGCCACTGCGCTGCATTGCAGAGAAGTGGTCCAGGCCATGCCCCTTTTTACACCTCTGCAATGTAGCTCTGTGGCGCTTACTGGAGAGGTCTGGTGGGCTAGTTGGACCCCAGGGACCCTCAGGATTCAAGGAGACTTAAGCTCCCAACTTAAAACGTGCCACGGGGCATTTTTGCACAGTGGTGAAGGGAGGGGGTGGGGGCTAAGGTAACATGTGTGCAAACATGCCTTGTTGTGGGTTTTAAGTTGAGGAATTAATTCCCGATCAACCCTGAGGGTCTCTGAGGGCCCACCAGGTACTTCCAGGAAGCGCCACAGGCCTGTCTTGCAGCGAGGTAGTCCAGGCCACGCCCCTTTTTAAACCTCTCTGCAATGCAGCTCTGTGGCGCATACTGTCTACCTCTCACCATGTCAAAAATGTCATTAATGATGTAATATGTGATGTCATCAGCAGTGCATTGCGTGGGCGCGAGTTATAGTTAGCTAAACTAACTATAACGGGGGAATTTCTATGGTTTTGTACGAGTGAAATGTCCAACTAACTATAACGTCCCTGAAACCTATGGTATTTTCAGTGAATTTCTAAGGTTTTTTAAATGCTAATTTCTAACTATTACGTGCCTGAAACCTATGGTTTTTTCAGTGAATTTCAATGTTTTTTTTAAATGCTAATTTCTAACTATAGCATGCCTGAAACCTATGGGTTTTTCAGTGAATTTCAATGGTTTTTTAAATGCTAATTTCTAACTATGCCTACAAAGTTAGGACATGTGAAGAAAGAGGAAGAAAAGCACAGCAAGAAGCAAGACAAATGCAGAAAGAGGCAACAGAAGTCCAGAAAGACGAAGAAAAGTGCAGGAAGAAGCAAGATGTTGTATTTAGATATGCTTGTTGCATATCTTCTAGAATCTTTTATAGGTCATGGTTCTGTCATGTGTAGGTTCTCTAAAGTGGCAGTTTGTACCTCTCCAGCGGAGTGAGAGGAGCGGTGGCTTATTGCGCCGACAATAAAACTACGTACCTGATTTCATTGACTACGTTGTCTATTTTGGCTTAAAACACCACAATTATTTTGGCGACGAGGTGTTTTGAAGCATTAAGCCACTGCAACGGATTAGTTTGAGAGTGTGGTATGCAGTGAGAAAGAGTGGAAAGAAGCTATGGTATTTGATGCCACTCTTGAAGAGGTCAAACACTATATCATTAATGGCTGGCCAAGAGAGAAGAGTGTGCCTTTTAACATTCAACCCTTTTGGAAAGTCTCAGAAGATCTTTCTATTGAAGATGGTGTCGTTATGAGGGAGGGTGGTGTATTCCTCCCATTATGTTAAGATTAAAGTTAATTGATCGTGCGCATGAAGGACATCTTGGCATTACCATGACCAAAAGGAGACTTAGATTGCATTATTAAAAAAAAAAAAAAAAGTCCACATTTGTAAAGCGCACAATCACCCGTAAGGGTCTCTAGGCGCTGGGGACCACCATTATTGGTGGTCATCTATGGATAGCGATGTGGAAGAAAGAGTTAGAGAGTGTTGTGTTTGTTTGGGGGCTGAAAAGAGCTTGAAGACCACTACTCCTCCTCTTCAACCAATAGCTTTCCCTTCCAAACCTTGGTTGAAGGTTGGCATCGATTTAGTGGGACCATTCAATTTTCTTCCACAACATCTGCGTTTTGCCTTTGTCTTAATTGATTTTCACAGTAAATGGCCTGAAGTGAAGTTCTGTGCTAATCCTACTGCCAAGTGTGCCATTTTGTTTCTCAGAGAAATTTTCTTGAGAGAAGGGTTCCTCGAATCATTAGTTTCGGATAATGGGGTACAATTTGTTAATCATGATATGTCTTTGTTTTTGTCCGATACTGGTGTTAAACATTTAAGGAGTTCAATTGGACAACCTCAAACGAACGGTCTTGTTGAAAGAATGAACCGTGTAATTGTGGAGTGCTTTAAATGGGCGAAGAACAACAATTTTGATGTTGAAAGTGCTGTAAGATCAATGTTATGGTTTTATCGCACAACTCCACATTTCACTACCAGAATTGACCCGTTTGTTTCTCTCAGAGGGCGTTTACCAACTTCGACTCTTTACCCTGTCTGGTTATTGAGGACTGTCTCTCAAAAAACCAGTTGTGGGATTGACAATCTGGCATTAGATTAACACGTGTTAGAAATGCTCAGAACAAAATGGCTGCTAGTTACGATGCAAAAAAATCTGCTAAAGTGCGTGATATTTTTCCTGGTGATATGGTTCGCATCAAAAATGACAGGATGGTCAAGAAAGGATGTGACACTTTTGGTGAAGCTGTCAGTGTTGAAAATGTTTGTGGGAATGCTGTCATGGTCAAAGGTGGGCATTGGTGCAATGTAGGTAAAGTAGTCAAAGTCAAGTCTAGTAGTAACCATTCTCTTTCTGCTTTAAATGCTACTTTGAATGATCCCCAAGTCAGGGGTACCTCCCATGTACAAGATGTGTCTTCCGACAAGAGGGGAACAGATGGGAGTTCTTCAGTGAAAAATGTTGATATTACCACTATTAGGAAGTCTTCACGTGTGACCCGTCTTCTTTGGAAGTTACGATACATTTTTCCTAAAATTGTTTTTTTGTAAAGCTGATATTTTCTCATTATTTGCAATGTAACTCTGTTAAACTGATCTTCTATGTATAATATGTGGCTCTTGTAATTTTTGTGAGGTAACACATCTTTCCTGTTTCTTTTGTTTTAGTTTCTCTCCGCTTTGTTCCTACTTTTCTTTTGTTTTTTTCTCCATTTTAAATATGTACTTTCTTGTGAAAAAAAGAGATAATGTTGTATTTAGATATGCTTGTTGCATATCTTCTAGAATCTTTTATAGGTCATGGTTCTGTCATGTGTAGGTTCTCTAAAGTGGCAGTTTGTACCTCTCCAGTGGAGTGAGAGGAGCGGTGGCTTATTGCGCTGACAATAAAACTACGAACCTGATTTCATGGACTACGTTGTCTATTTTGGCTTAAAACACCACACAAGAGATGTGCAGAAAGAACCAACAGAGGAGCAGAAAGTCCTCCTGTGCCGCCAACTTTTTAGTGACGGGTACTGGTGGTAACTGACTCTGACTAACCAGGACCAGAGCAAGTGCTATGCTAAAAGACTCTTAGAATACAGTGAAAACACCTACATATTCTAGGGAACACTATGTGTCGGTGTGCCCCTAAAGAGCATGACCTCCTGTGTATTTGCCTTGAGTTAGTGCCCGGGACATTACATGAGTACATGGGTAGTGACTGGATGATTAGAGTGCTGCAAGGACAGTGCATGGTGATTATATAACTGCATGGGTTTTGGCAGAGTGATTGGATAAGTACATGATGCTGGAAGGGTGATTGGAGGAGTGCATGGGTAGTGACAGAGGGATTTCTGGAGTGCATGGGTACAACCTGGGTAATTGGAGGAGTGAATCAGTACTGTGTAGGTAGTTAGAGGTCTGCATGGGTAGTGCACGGGATTGTAGCAGTGCATGTGTTAGTGCCAGGGTCACTCCATGAATACATGGGTACTGACTAGAAGATTACAGTTGTGCAAGGAGAGTACATGGTGAATTTATAAGTGCCTGGGTTTTGGCGGAGTGATTGGATAAGTACATGGTGCTCGCTGGGTGATTGGAGTAGTGCTTGGGTAGTGACAGGGCAATGGCTGGACTGCATGGGTTCTGCTCAGGGTATTGTAGCAGTGCGCATGTTAGTGCATGAGTCATTGCATGAGTTCATGGGTAGTACTGTATGTTTAGAGTGCTGCAAGGAGAGTGCATGGTGAATTTATAAGTGCTAGGGTTTTGGTGGAGTGATTTCATAAGTACACACATGTCCCATCAGGCCCCACCCCCTCCCTTCACCACTGTACAAACGCACCCCCTGGCGGGTTTTAATTTGGGGGATTAATTCCCCTTGAATCCTGAGGGTCCCTGGGGGCCAACTAGCCCACCATATACCTCCAGTAAGCACCACAGAGCTGCGTTGCAGAGAGGTGGTCCGAGGCCTCGGCCCTTTTTACACCTCTCTGCAACGCAACTCTGTGGCGCTTCCTGGACGTAACTTGTGGGCTAGTAGGCCCCCAGGGACCCGCAGGATTCAAGGGGACTTAATTCCCCAACTTAAAACGTACCACAGGGCGCGTTTGCACACTTGTCACATCAGGCCACGCCCCATCCCTGCACCACTGTGCCAACGGATCACCTAGCGCATTGTAAATTGGGGGATTAAGTCTTCTTGAGTCCTGAGGGTCCCTGGGGGCCAACTACCCCACCAGCTACATCCAGTGAGCACCACAGAGCTGTGTTGCAGAGTGGTGTAAAAAGGAGGCGTGGTCTTGGACCACCTCTCTGCAAGGCAGCTCCCTGGCACTTACTAAAGGTAGCTGGTGGGCTAGTTGGGCCCCAGGGACCCTCAGTATTCAAGGGAAATTAATTCCCCAACTTTAAACGGGCAACGGGGCGCGTTTCCACAGTGGTGCAGGGATGTGACAAGTGTGCAAATGCGCCCTGTGGCGCATTTTAAATTAGGGGATTAAGTCCCCTTGAATCCTGAGGGTCCCTGAGGGCCAACTAGCCCACCAGGCCCCACCAGCTAGCGCCAGGGAGCTGCGTTGCAGAGAGCTGTTCACAGGCCACAACCCTTTTGACACCTCTCTGCAACACAGCTTTTTGGCGCTTACTGGAGGTAGTGTTATTCTGCAGGGAGCTGTCTTCCCTGGCTCCCTGCGCCAGCCTTTCGCCTTTCTACTCTCCTGTGCCACTCTTCAGCACAGTTAGTTTCCCAATCACGGTCAGGGACCTACTCTCTCCCGCAGTAGCTCCGCCGCTGTGCTGTGCCACTGCCCTGTGCAGTGCCACTGCCCTGTGCAGGGCTCAGTGCAGATAGGGGTTCGAGCCCCGGTCCAGACTGAATTGTGGCCATTTAAAAATAACTCTGCCGTATTACTGTGCCCCTCATTACTACTGTTTTGTCCTTATTGTGCCTTTCTAGTTGCTATAGTGCCTTTTGTTTTGCCCATTTGTACCCTCCTGTTGTTGGTTTCGAGCTCTCCTTCCGCCGCAGCTCCCTCGCGGCCCGTCCCTCGGCCAATCCCTGCTCCCGCCTCCCACCTGTGCCTCCCTCCCCTATTTAATGGCACCCGCTGCGCGAGAGCAGGAGCTGGACCTCTGACCTCACGGCCGGGGACCTGCTCTCTCCCACTGCAGCTCCGCTGTTGTGCTGTGCACTGCCCTGTGCAGGGCTCGGTGCAGGTATGGGTTCGAGCCCCAGTCCAGACTGATTTGTGCCTGTTTCCAGAATAACTTTGCCGCATTACTGTGTACTATGCAAATCAGTCTGACCCTGTGCCTCATGGGAACAGTCCAGCCCGAAATGCCAAGCCATGCCTTCCCTGGACCGGAAACAAGCTTCCGAGGACCGGTTTCTGGCATTTCAGCCATCTTCAGCCCGACTTGCTTGAATCCAGTGGCAAAGTGAGCAAGGGACTCATGTCTGAGCATACCCTGACACATTTATGGCGGCCAAAGCGGTACAAAAGGGGGTGGTGATGGATGGAGCATCTGAACCAATCAAACACTCACACCCAGTCAACAGATCTGGGTTTAAGCCATCACCGTTCTTTAGCCCACTCTGCCACCCCAGTTCAGACATTGCCATATGCAAATCAGTCTGACCCTGAGCCTCATGGGAACAGTCCAGCTCGAACTGCCAGAAACCGGTCCTAGGAATCTTGAAACCGGTCCAAGGAAGGCATGGCTTGGCAGTTCGGGCTGGACTGTTCCCATGAGGCACAGGGTCAGACTGATTTGCACATGGCCATGTCTGAATTGGGGTGGCAGAGTGGGCTAAAGAACGGTGATGGATTAAACCCAGATCTGTTGACTGGGTGTGAGTGTTTGATTGGTTCAGATGCTCCATCCATCACCACCCCCTTTTGTACCGCTGCCCTGTACAGGGCTCAGTGCAGGTAGGGGTTTGAGCCCTGGTCCAGACTGAATTGCGCCTGTTTTCAGAATAACTTTGCCGTATAACTGTGCCCCTCATAACTACTGTTTTGTCCTAACTGTGCCTTTCTATTTGCTATTGTGCCTTTTGATTTGCTCATTTGTGCCCTCCTGTGTTGGTTTTGCGCTCTCCTCCTGACGCTGCTGCCCCGCGGTCCCACCCCAGGCCGATTCCTGCTCCCTCCTCCCACCTGTGCCTCCGTCCCCCTCCCCTATTTAATGGCGGCCACTGCGCAAGAGCACGAGCTGGACTTCTGACCTCACGGCCAGGGACCTGCTCTCTCCCGCTGCAGCTCCGCGGCTGTGCTGTGCCTCTGCCCTGTCGTACAAAAAGGGCTCAGTTCAGGTAGTGGTTCGTGCCTCTTGGAGACCCCGGGGGACTCCACCAGGAGCAAGAAGACACTAAAATGGGGCAGATCGGACCCCCAGGGGCTGAGATATGGCCCCCGGAAGGTAGGCAACCAAGAAGACCGACAACGAAGCGTGTGGGGCTCCGCCGCCGGTCTCAGAGATGCACCCGGGGTGGGTCAGGTCCCGGGGGCTGCCCCCAAGGAGAAGGGAAGCCGGGGAGCGCCATCGCACTCCCCGAGAATATGCCCTGCAGGGGGGCCAGGAGCCCACCCTGGCCCCCGCTGAAAAGTAAAGGTGTGCAGAGGGGCAGGACCCGGGATCTCTTCCCCGGGCCCCCAAGTAATGGAGGGAGGCGGGGGAGTACCGTCGCACTTCCCCACGGTCCGCCAGCACCAGCAGGAACCTCCGTGTCTGCCCGCCGGAGCAGGCAGACCAGACTGAAGATGCCGGCTCCCGCGGCCGCACACGGAGCCTGCCGGAGTAGCCGGGGGTAGGCTTCCTTGGCTGCTGAAGGCTCAGGAGCCTCACAGGAGGACCGGACCTCCCTGAAGCGAAACCACTCACCTGCAGGATCAGCCAGGGTTGGGCTCCCCGATCTGCCATGAATCCCCTGGGGTATTTTGGGACCAGGCCCCCCAATGAGCCACATCCACTCACCGTGGGATCCGGGTGGGACCGGGCCACCCATCAAGAACGGGAGACGCGGTGAAGCTACAGTGAGATCACGGCTCCCTCTGAAACAGCGGGGGAGCCGCTACTATAATATGCTGAAACACCCATAATGCTTTGCAGGCCAGGACCGGCCTGCAAGGGCAACACAACGTTTTCACAGCTTGTGGTTTACCCAGGAGAGCGGGGTCACCACCATACATGTGCCAAGGTGCTGGGGGAGCTGCTGGAGAAGCGCAGGCTCCCCCCAGCACAAAGAGGAAAGTCTCACCCTAAGTGTCTTGGGGATTTAAAGAAACCAACCCCTCAAGGGCTCAGCCAGTATATAACACCTTCTAGGGTGGAACTTTTGTTCTTCAGCTGAGGATGTTTTGACAACTGCATCATGGAGTGAAGGGCTGAGTTTCCATCGATGCCCACGACCCTGGCCTGCCATTTTGTTGATTCTTGTCATTTCCTTTGGTCCCTTGGATTCCATCCTGCTGACCTTCAGACATTTCACTTACACTGGACTGCCTTATCTCTTTCTCCCCCTCAGGTCCCCCTCTCTCCTCTCACCAATCTCAGCCTCTAACTCTTCTCTCCCACATACCGCTCTCTACCTCTTTTTATTTAATGTTCTAAAAAAAAATTAAATTTCTCTTTTCACTCTGTAAATATGTGATATATACTTGTCCAAGCCGAATCGCTGGTAAAATGGTATCCTGAGAAAATCAACTATTTGTATATATACATATATGTATATAGGCCTTAACCCTAGGCTTTCTGGGCATTCCATGGATCCTGCCCCTGCTATCTGAAGCAAAGGCTTGGCGCATATGAGCTGCCTCGTTCTCTCCGATCAGGTTCCCAGAACCTTTTACGCAACCCTCGAGTTAGGAAAGCTCGGTTAGGGGGCAGATCCTTTTCGCTTAAGGCTGCCATGCTTTGGAATGCCTTGCCAAACGCTTTGCGACAAATCACCTCTGAAACCATTTTTAGGAGGGCAGCCAAAACCTGGCTTTTTAACCAGGAGTAGCCTCTTGGACTCTCTGTGTTACGCAGGCTGCCTGGCGCACCACTAGTTGCTATAGCGCCGGGACACCACTAAGGAGGTACCTGTTCGCGCTCTACAAAAGACAGTATTATTATTATTATTATATAGGGATAACTCTAACCACTAGTATATGTAGTAGACCTTTGTACTACCATTCCTATGTGATTCTTAGAGTTTATCCATTTGTATCTCTTCCTTGAGTGACTTTACAACTTGTACATTTGCAATTTTTCCTATTTGTATCTCTTCCCTGTGTGACTTTACAACTTGTACATTTGCAATTTTTTTCCTGTTTGTATCTTTTATGTAACTCATGTAATCCTAAATCCTTATGTATCGCAACTGGTTCTTTTGTAAAGCGCTCTGACACCTTTGGGTAATGTTCGCGCTATAGAAAATCGCATTAAATAAATAAATTAAGCTCAACCCAATTCTATGAGATTCTGGAGTTAATTTAAGGAGTAGGGCTAACAGAATAGCATTTTATTAATGTATTGATTTTTAGAACATTGCATACAATACAAATATTAATGATAGAGTTAAGATTGATACATATTCGCCATTGATCTTTTATGTGTTCTATACCGTATTAAATGGGAGAAAAAATGTTTGCCCATTCTGTGGTCTT
Organism: Lissotriton helveticus; assembly: GCF_964261635.1. Lineage (NCBI taxonomy): Eukaryota > Metazoa > Chordata > Amphibia > Caudata > Salamandridae > Lissotriton > Lissotriton helveticus. Next base: position 2,092,813,014 of record NC_136061.1, read on the forward strand.
TTGAAGGTCCATAGATCACTATTAGATTTCCTTTGGGTAGGACAAATTTATAGGATGTTTGATGGTGTGTCAGGAATTAAAAAGCCACCAATTAAGATTTGATAAAACTATCAACTAACTACCAACTAATGACCTGTTTCATTGCTACCACTTTTGGCTAAAGTCACTGAGAAGCATGTAACCCGACAGTTCTCCATGTTCATCGAGGCTAAAGATCTTCCTCATAGGACACAGTCGGGTTTTCCCCCATCCATTAGTACGGAGTCAGCCCGGCTGTTAGCCTCGGAATCCATTCTCCAAATCTTGGACACAGCCGCTCTTTTGATGCTAGATCTTTGTGTGGCATTCAGCACTGTATCACACAGCCAGCCTGCTCATTGGACGTCTGCGGTGATGCGGTTTGGAGCACATTGCTTTATGGTGGGTTTGCCTTTTTAAAAGGACACACCTTCCAGGTGTGTCAAAAATTATACCACTCTAAAGAATTTCATCTGTAGGAAAGAGTACCTCATGGCTACTCCCTGACTCCAACCTTATTTCAGATATACATGCTCCCTCTGGCTAAGATCTTTGAACGGCATAGGTTCACAGTGATCACTTATGCTGATGATACTCAGATGATCCTCACCCTCTTCCAGGTTACTGCAATTCACCAGTATTCGATCTTTCATAGATTCACATGCATGAACCATTCCCTGTCGTCAAAGTGGGAGTTCCACTGTACCATAGTCAAGCAGTATGTATCACTATTATAGCCTATAATGGCAATGAAATAGTCAGTTTAATAGCCTATCTATATCTCTTTTAAAAAAGAACCAAACTTGAACTATAACTAATCAGGCAATAGCTCCCTCTAGAACATTCCCAACACAGGCTGAGTCCCTCAGATTTGCTACCGCACGTCGTGTGAAGGGAGTCTCCCTGAGCTCTGCTCAGTTTCTTCAGCTTTTATTTCTTTTTGGATCATTCAAGATTATATTTCATATTTAATTTCTCTGACACTGGCACTAATATGTCAGAGTAGCAGGAAACAAGGTAATGAACTCCAAAATATGTCTAACCTTTCCCTCAAAAACTCTCACATTCAGAGAGATGAGGCTAATGTTAGGACTACAGAAACTTAAATCGCTTCTGATTAGGACAGTGAGGATTCCTCCATCTCATAGGAGAGGTCAATAGGAGAGGTCTCCCATAGAGTCTCCAAAGGGTGCGTAGAAAAGCCATAAAAAAGACTAACTATGAGTCTTGATAAGGCACTTCTCACAGAGAGAGAGCGACAATTTGAAAAAACTTCCTCAGAGGCACACCCTACAACTCACTCTTCAGCCCCGACACTACATCAGGGAAATCCTCATAACCTGACAATGAGGCTTCTATGTCAAAACTGCAGTCAAAATCATCGTTAACAACCATGTTGACTATTACTGCCTCACAAATAATGGCCTCGTCTATGATGACATTGTCTTTTATGGTCATATATGATGGCCTCATCTACGACTGTCGCCTATGAGAGCCTCTTCTACAATAGCCTCTTCTACAACGGCCTGACCTATGATGGTCCTCTACGACGGTCATCTACGACATCTTCGCCTATGACAGCCTCATCCACAATGGTCGTCTATGACGGCCTCATCTACAACGGTCGTCAACAACAGCCTCATCTACGATGACCGTCTATGACAGCCTGATCTACGATGGTCGTTTATGATGAACTTCTACAACAGCCTGATCCACGATGGTCATCTACAATGACAGTCTACGACAGCCTCATCTACGATGGTCGTCTACGATGGTCATCTACGACGGTCTCATCTACAATGGCCTCATCTATGATGGCCTCATCTACATTGGCCTCATCTACAAATGGCCTTATCTGTGGTGGCCTAATCTGCAATGGCATAGGCTATGAGAGTCATCTACGAAGGTTGTTGATAACAGCCTCATCTACAGTGGTCATCTACGACGGTTGTCGACAACAGCCTTAGCAACAATGGCCTTATCTATAAATGGCCTCCTATATGATTGCCTCCTCTATGATGGCCTCATCTTCAATGGCATCGTCTGTGGCAGTTGTCTATGACAGCCTTGTCTACGACGGCCTCATCTATGATGGTTGTCTCTAACGGTAGTCTATGATGACAGCCTCGACTGCGATAACCTCACTTACGATAACCATATCTACGATGGCTCGACTGCGGTGGCCTCATCTGACTGCACCCTCTACAACTGCCACGTCTACGGCGAAGGCCTTGTTGACGGCCAACATTGTCGACGTCCGCCTAGTCATCTACGTCCACCTCGTCAACTACAATCTCGATGACAATACAAACAACAAAAGCACCGTAGTCAGCAACAAGAACAAAAGACACATAATGCATGTGAGAAGTTAGCCTGGCATATGATGTTCACTATTTCTAGTGGGCACCTTGCACCAGTCTAATCGACCCTTATTGATGGTGGTTGTAAAGTCAACCTTATAGAAAGCTATCCTAGTGGTAGCATGAACCAGCAGTCTTCAGGCTAAGACTTCAGTAGGCGAGTTAAGCAAGTTGTTTTACCATATATAATCCCTTGAGTACCAAATGAGAGGACACCACACAAGGTATATATGTATGTATTTAATCTAAACACAACCCCTCTGCACTCTTTATGAGGGCAGAGGTAAACATACAATACAAGTCACACAGTTAATATATGATAAGTTGCACAGTATACGTTATGCCCTAGGTGCCTCACAAACCATATACTTAGAAAGTGATATAAGTACCACGTTAGTGTTAGAAAGCAGGCCTGGGGCCTGTGGAATTGCTGGGGCTACACTAAACAACCAAGGGTTAGGAAGTAGGAGGCCCACGGGAGACGCGTGCAGTGTCTAAACACAGACGCGGGTTACGATTGACTTTCTATGGGAAACAAAGAAGTTACAAATATACAATTTAAGGACACTTCCGGATGGACTAGGATGGAACCCTTTTAAACTAGGACACTTCGAGAGTCAAGACCCATGAGAGCACCGGAGTACTCGTGTTACCTCACCCAGGGGAGCCGGGTGCATAGGTGTCTTTTCGTGCCCGGTTTTGTCGTCGTTTCCTATGGAGAGCTGCAAAGAAGTGCTGCAGGCGACCAGAGGAAAATTGGCCAGGTGGATCCAAGGGTGGATTTGAGATGTGAAGAACCTGAAAGCAGAGGGGACAGAGTCTGGGTCACTAGCCAGTGACCAGGAAGGTACCAGGAAGGAACCAGGCGATGTCGGGTGCTTGTAAGTGAAGAAGGTGAGTATGTCTCTTCAGCCACGAGGTCCAGGAGGCATCGACGATAACCAGGCGCTGAATTCGGGCTGTCCCACGATGAATCTAGATGACTGTGGTGTCGGTATCCGGATTGGACCCAACAAGCCTTGGCATCTGCAACCCACACAGGATGTCAAGATTGGCTCTGTTGTAGACCAGCAAGGTCTGTGGCGCTTCTCCTTTTCAGGGAAGCTGGAGAAGCCAGGAGCAACCAGGAAAGCAAGTCAAATTCCAAATGGAGTCTTCAGGGGGTTCACTAGCCAACAAACTAGGAACCGGGAAGACGCGTTGAGCTCAAATGCAAAGGCGGGGCCCACAGGACACTCGCGGAGTGTGGGGGCCTGGGCTTCAGTGCAAATGGTGCTCGGGGCTGGGGCTTCTCGTACCCCAATGCACAACTTACTGAGGCTTCAGGAAAAGAGTGCAGGTAGCAAAATGCAGGATGTCCAAGATGTCCGGTCTCACGTCTCTCGTGTCCGCCACGGGTCTCAGCTTTGCTGTGGATGTGGGTCGGGGTCAGAGAAGTCTGGAAGTCCAGTTCTTGTGTCGCAGAGTCTTCGAGTTCTGACGGGAGCCTTGAAACTGCAGACCGGCAAAGATGCTGTTGGTGCCGGTTTGCACAGGGTGGTCACTTGTTGACCACAAGGGAGATGTCTTCCGTCTTCCTGTCAGAATGGAATGTCGAAGGTCCAAGATATGTCTTTCAAAGATTCATCCAGGATAATCTAAAGTCCTAGGGACACAGCTCCTATACTTAGACTAAGAATGGGGTCTGGATTACCTGACTCGGTCCCTCCTATGGGTGGACCTGAGAAGGGGGTGGTTACACCCCTTTCCCTTTGTCCAGTTTTGCGCCAGAGCTGGGGCTGGAGTGCCCCAGCAACTGGTTTGAACCGGGCTATGCATGGAGCACCTTGTGTGCCCCCGGCAGTGTCTAGAAGCATTCACTGAATGCAGCCCTCCTTGCCCCAATACACAAAACCCCTGTCTGGAGAGGTGGACAGGAAACCTATTGTCCAGGCCTCCCCTGCCGGAGTTTCGTCCAGCAGCAGAAGGTCAGACTCTTGTCTGTGGCAGCAGCATCCATTTTGTGATGCTGAGGCTCTGTTTAACTTTAACCGGGTAAACCAGTAACTACACGTCTTCTCCCTCTAGAAGGGTGGAATGCTACCCCCGCTTCCAGAATTGGCGGGGGGGAGGGTAGTATTCCAAAGTGTTTGACACCTTACACGACATGTTTTGATGAAGCCAAACCAAAGTTAGCATTAACCGCGAGGATTATAATGCACTTAAGAGTATATAGTAGGGCTATATCATAGAACAGCTATAAAGAGATAGTTCCAAAAGCTGCAGAGGGGCTAAGCTCATGCTAGGGCACCCTCTCACATAGAACCAAGCACTCTGCCTCCAGGATTGTCGAGGCCTACCATATGAGTGGCTTATAGGGGTATATGTGTCTATATGTGAAGGTAGATATAGGTATACTATATCTAGGTAAGGGGTGATTACACCACCTTACCCAGGCTGTGTGAACAGACCTGTGGTTCCAGTTTGGAAGGCAAACCAGGGGTGGCACAATACATGCTGCAGCCCCTGGTAGGCCTAGGGTACACCTATGCCCTGGGTACCTATGGTACACTATACAGGGGCTCACAAGAGTGACCCAGTAACCAATCTGGTAGGTACCTAAAGTACATGGTACCAATTTAGAGAGAGAACAGCTGGGCTGTGGGTCTGATTAGCAGGTCCTCAGCCACACTAAAGTCGAAAAATGAGAGAATCACAGCAACAAAGTGGGAGTGACTATAGGAAGCAGACCCTACTCTCCTACATTCCAGAATAACTTAATTTCACAAATGAATGGTACTAATATGAGCATGTCTACAACAGTCAGCAATATATTCAGAGAAAATGTGTGGAGCAATTTCACTACTTCGCTCCATCTCCAAATTCAGAGCATGAGTCAAGTCTATGTAGCTCTAATACTAGACCTACAAGGCATGTTACAGGATTACTACCAACACTTTCCAGAGCCTGCAAGGTCACATTGTGCCTAATATGTCCACATCCTCCGATGCCCCTGCCTCTGAAAGAGTGTTCCCAGTATCAAATATTGCCATTACTCCTGGGAGCAGCCTGTTCACATCTGGTGATGATAGAGAGAAGGCCCACAACCTCTGGATTCCCCACCTGATGATTTTTGATAGTTTGCAGACCCTAAAGGAACAAGCGGCCAAACGCTTCCAACTTCCAAAAGCAAATACGCATTTGTTTGTTCTCTTTCTGGTTTTAAATAGAAAAGCTGTGAGACCTATTCCAATTGTTGATATATCTGGGAGGAATTGCAGTCATGGAAAACCGTGTCACTCATAACCCCACCTAACCAGCAAAGAGGCGTTCTCAACTATGCCCGATGCTGCTGTACAGGCAGCCAATGCACTGGCATTATGAGGCAGGTATAACCACGAGATGTAGTCAGCCATTGCCACATCCATAGAATTTCAGCCGCAAAACAGAAAGGACAGAAACAAAAAAGATTCTGCAGGGGTTGAAACGTCCTCATCAGTAAAACTAGATTGTGCTAGAGATATAGCTTCAATAGGTTTCCCATAACCGTCACGGTCAGTGCCAAGGTTGGTTCCATGTCACTACATTTAGAACCTGAGGTTGTTTCACAAACTAGGTGTCCTTGTGAATTATCAAAGATCATCAACTCATCCATCCAAGAAGATTCTGTTACTAGGTCGCAACACTAGATACTGTTCAGGACAAAGACTTTCTATCCCAACTCAAACAACAAACGCTCTAACACTCTAGCAACTGGCTCTCAAAAAAAAAAATAACAATTATAAATTCAGTGCGTCTGTTCAAATAGCTTCTGGACATCATGTCCTCATCAAACAACCCCAAGCAGCAGGGTAGCGACCGCCACAGTCTCTCACACAGTCGCCATCTTGCCTCATCCTATATTAATTTTTTTAAATTGCATATGAATGTTATGTATATATTGTCTACCCACCATCTGTTATTTGAGCTATACTACAAGATGTACAAATACAGTAACTATTTGCTATTCTGATTCAAGCATGTGAATCCATGAAAGCTCCAATACTGGAGAAGAAAATAGATTACCTGTAACTGCAGTTCTCCTGTATTGGTATTGTTAATAGACTCGCACGCGACTCATCCTCCTCCCCAAAGAGGCTCTCCTTATAGCTCGGGATTATTTATTCCCACTTGTGCTAGAAAATCTGAGGGACTCAGCCACTGAGGGTACTGTCACCTGATTGGTTCTAATTCAATCTTGGTCATTTTTTTTATTTTTAAAGGACAGAGATAGGCTATTAAGCTGACTTTTTCACTGCCATTATAGGCTATATTAGTGATACATACTGCTTTATTATGGTAACATGGGACTCGCACTTCGATGACTGGGGATGATTCAAGCATGTGAATCTATAAAAGATACCAGTACTGGAGAACTTCAGTTACAGGTAAGTAACTTATTTTCTTACAGCTACTTCGCTAAGGTTGTGTCTGGAGGAGGTTGTCGGTGGTTGTAAAAACATTGTTTAAACTTGAATGCTGGGAAGATATATGTCTTGATCATGTGCAGACAACCCAACATCTATTGGTGGCCCTAATCTCTTGGCCCTTTTCCCAGCCCCAAGCCCAAGGCCTCTTTTAGCACTAGGGAGAGCCTTCATTAGATCTGTTTGCCTCTGAATAGAATGCGCAATGTCAGCAGTTTTGTGTGCTGGAGTTTTCAAGGTGACTCTTGCTCTGCAGCGCTTTTCGCCGCGAGTGGGGGTCAGGCCTCTTATACGCTTTTCCTCCCATACCACTCATGCCCAGAGTGCTCAAGAAGATCAGGAGCGATCGGTCACAAGTCATTCTAGTGGCTCCAGACTGGGCATGTATAGTTTGGTATCCCGAGCTTCTAGACATGAGCATCGATCCTCCAATCAGGTTGCCCCTTCGGGAGGATCTTCTGTGGCAGCAGCAAGGGAGGGTTCTCCACCCGAACCTGCCCACTCTCCGCCTCCTTGCGTGGAAATTGAGTGGCGACAGTTGACAGCTTTTGACCTCCCTTCTGAAGTCTGTAAGGTTATTCTGGCAGCCAGGCGTACCTCCACGAAATCAATATACCCCTACCGATGGAACCAATTTTGTATATATTGTTCAGAAAGGTCCATTGATCTCTTGTCTGCCTCCCTGGCAGATGTCCTTTTGTTTATCCTTTCCTTAGCCCAGCAGGGCTCTGCCTTGGCCACGTTGAAGGGCTATCTTTCGGCCCTTTCAGCTTTTCTTCAGCTACCAGATCAGCCTTTACTTTCCAAGTCCCCTCTGGTGCAGAGGTTTTTAAAGGGATTAACCCACTTGCTTCCCCCTTCTCCTTTTCTTATGCCACAATGGGACCTTAATTTGGACCTCACCTTTATTGATGTGCACACCGTTTGAGCTGATGCACAACTGCCCTTCACAGTTGCTCACCATCAAATCAGCATTCTTACTAGTAATTACCTCTGCTAGGAGGGTGCGCAAACTGCAGGCACTGTCATCACAGCCTCCTTACCTGACAGTTTTTCTGGAGAAAGTGGTGCTGAGAACGAGGGTGTCCTTTTTGCCCAATGTTTTAACTCCCTTTCATCTGGGACAGTCCGTTACCTTTCCCAATTTCTATGCACCTCCGCATCCTTCCAGAGAAGAGGAGCTTCTCCACCATCTGGACTCAAAAAGAGCGTTCACATTCTATCTTGATTGCACTAAAGAGTTCCGGGTGGATGACCAACTCTTTATAGAATACGTGCAAGCAAAGAGGGGGTGTGCTATTCAAAACTGGACCATCTCCTGTTGGGTAGTCCTCTGTATAAAAATCTGCAACGCCTTGGCAAGGGAGCAGCCTTTTAAATTCCTTAGAGCCCATTTCACCAGGGCAAAGGTAGCCACCACAGCCATCCAGCGTGGGGCTCTCGTTGCTGATATCTGTCAAGTTGCCACGTGGGTGCTCTGTTCTGCCGGATTTTCTGGTCTAAAACGTTTCCGCAGTCCCTCCTCCATGGAAATTATTGCTTGGGTATCTGTTCAAAGGTAAGGAATCTGCAACTAGATGTATCTATCAGGTGGACAATTTACTTACCTTCGGTAATGCCTTATCTGGTAGAGACATGATCTAGCCGCAGATTCCTTACTGACCCACCTATCCTCCTCACACTGCGAAATTGTTTTTAGTGTCCGGGATGTTCCCCTAGCTGTTCCTTTTCAACACACCATGGTCATTCACTTCATGGCTTCGCGCTTGTGGCGTAGAAAGTCGTGAAAAGTACTGACGTCATTGCGCCTGAGTGGCAGTTATATTGATGATGCGGACGTCACGATGCCTAAAACGTCACGCGGAGTCGACTGACTCCACCTACCAGCGCACAGGGGTACTGCTAAGGGATAAATCTTCCGGATCCAGCCTGACGCCTGGAAGTTCGAAGGTAAGAAATCTACGGCTAGATTATGTCTCAGCCAGATAAGGCATTACCGAAGGTAAGTAACTTGTCCACCTATACCAGAGGCACAATGTTTGTTCGCACTCTAGTGTTTTTGCCTGAGCTCATTATTTAATGAGAGCCAGTGCTCGTATGCGCCTCTGGAGTGCCAAAGGCGCACCAAAGGCAACCCTGTCTGCACAAGACAGTGGCCAGACTGCCCACATGCCTGACCACATGGCCGATCAGCTACTTGTTGGTTAGATTAAAACAACTGCATTATCCTGTAGATAAGAAATGTTATCATTCTTTGAATCCTGGTAGCCTACCCAATAAATGTGGGGCCTGTAGGTACACAGTAGAACATTTAAAGCCCAAAGAAGGTAATTGACCCACCTTTCAGCCAAGTTATGACTGCACATACCCTTCAGAATAAGAGTGACCACCAGTAACATGTGTTCTTAGTTAATTATAGGTCCCTTCCTAAGCACAAGCTTGCCGTTTTTGAATTTCCGTAGGATAAACAGCCAGAAGCCTTATTATTCACAGAAACCTGGCTAAAAGCGGACTGTTTACCTGTTATTGCAGTAGCACTCCAACAAGGGTATTCGATCACCTTGTGCAATCGGGCTGACAAAGTGAGTGGTCAGGTTGCTGAGATTTTCAAAAGCCTAACTTCACTCTTATATCGATCCCGGGATGCAAAACTCTTTTGTTTAAGAATTAAATCTCCCCTACCTTGTCCTTTTTAGGACTCCTTTCCTATTGCCCCCCAGGGTCAGCCACTGACTTTTTATATGTCCTGCCTGACATTCAGGCCTCAAATAGTCTGCAGTACACAAATGTCATGCTGCTAGGCGACATAAACATGCACCTAGAGGAAAGCAAATGTGAATAGACAGTACATTTGTTACACAATCTTTGCGCTATACAGCTTTCGCAGTTAGTCAAATCCACCTCTCATAAAAAAAGTTTTCTACTTGCCTCAGTCTTCACTATTATTCACTGTATGTCAGTAAAAGCCCCCCTCGCTGGGTGCTGGTCAGACCATTTTATTATTTCTTTTTCATTCCCAATAATGGTGAATAAATCTCCTATAGATGGGCAGCCAAAGGCAACTAGACTATGGTCTAAACTAGATACAACCAGCTGAGGAAAGGTCGTACTTACTTACTTCCATTACCGAAATTCATGACAACGTCTCTACATCATTTACAGTCTTCAATGACTGGGTAAAAAACTCACTATGTGAGTTGATCCATGTGAGACTGAGCAAAAAACCTAGACTTTAAATAAAATCCTAAAGGTTCTCAGCAGAATTGTAAAGGAAAGGAAATAGAGGATGACACATGCAAACTGACAAAAAAACATTTAAAAAGTATTGCTACGCCATCAGGAAAGCCCAGATGGATGACATAGCCCTGAGAATTGATAGTTCCTCCAATTCCTTGAAGCAACTGTACAAAATAAACAAATTCTTTTTGAAACCTCAGAGCCAGAGTTTAGGCTGAGCCCTGCCCCCACACCTCCCCACCGCTGAGTCTTGTTGCGACTCATTAACTAACTACAATCTCACAAAAGCTCATCTTATTTGCGATCAGCTCATCGTGGCTTCTGATCTCAGTGACCAGATTAACAATAAGATCTCTGGAGTCAGGACCAAGAGAGAACTTCCTGCGTTTCCTCACATCAGTGTGACGGACATCATCAACATAGCCAAAACCATAAAATCATTCTCCCCACTGGAACCGGCCCCCCTTGATATTCTGCTGAAAGCATGGACTTCATAGTCTCAGCTCTCACATATTTATACCACCTATCTCTGAATAGTAGCAGGGTACCTGACGTGTGAAAGCACGCAATTATCTTTCCCCTAATAAAAAACCATCGCTGAATCCAGAGCTAGTCGAGAGTTACAAATCTATCTGTCTCCTCCTTGGAGTCCGCAAAATTATGGACAAACTAATAAGAAATCACCTCTCCACATTCTTGGAAACCCATGACATTTTACATCCTGCTCAAGCTGGATTTAGACTGGGATGCAGCACAGAAACAATGCTACTTGCAGTGACAGAAGAATTAAAAATGGTCCTTGATAGTTGAGATACAGCTGCTGTCATTCTTCTCGATTTAAGTATGCCTGGGCGGTGAACTCCGCTCCGTTGTCGAAGTTTGCAGAGTTTTCCGCTCTCCGGTAAGTTGGCGAGCGCAAGCGAGGGAAATCCAACTGTGGACCACCCCCAGCGACAATTCTCAACGCGGGTGGTCATTGATGGTCGTGACTGCATGCGTTGAGAAACCATTCGTTTGTGGTGAGGAAGCTTCAGCTCGAGTAGAAAATCTACTCGAGCGACACAAAGTAGCAGCTGTGCATAGCGTCTGCACTGATTTTCCAATATTGGTTGGCTTTTCTGTCACTCTCATTTGTTGCTTCTTGCTTCCTCTTCTTGTATTTGACCTTCCTTGTAGCATAGCCTCTATACCAGCCTTTTGGATGTCTGCCTTGTATCCTTCCACTGCTTACTTTTAGGGAGCTACTTTTTCTAATTAAGCACACCATCTCCCATTGTGAAATATCAATCCTCCGATGCCCATGTTGTTTATACCCTCTTATGCTGACTGCACTCTCTATCGCTTCTCTCCCCATTACCCCCGCACTTTAAGTTGCTCTCTGCCTCCTGTGGTTCTCCCCCACCCGATCTTTTGCTCCCTCCCTCCCTTGTGTGCTGCTTCTGGTGTGCTTCTTCCCAGGTTTCCCGCGCTCCCTGTTGTTTACTCTGTTGTGTGCTTCTTCTACATCATGTTGCTCTTTCCCTCGAGCTGCTTTTCTCCTCATTCTCCACCTGCTCCTCCCACCTGCTGATATGTTGCCCACTACCCCTTGCCGACCGTTTTAAAATTTTTATTTTGTGCATTCACTTTACCGATCCAAGTCACCCATATTGGATCAGTAAATACATTTAAAAAAATGACAACTACCACATTATGTCGGCAAGCGCATGCGTGGTGGCGCATGTGTGTGCCTACAGAATGACATAACTGGAAACAATGGTTGTGTCGCGTCTCATATTATTATACCAATACTGCACAGCATCAGAAAATTGCATTGGCAAAGCCTATAGGCGAGACCTATTGGCTTTGCCAGTGGTTGTTTAGACCCATGGTGAGCTATAATTGGGGCCACAGCCACACTCTCTCTTTACCTTCAAGCTGTGTTTTCAATCACTTTTTTTTATAAAGAGAGTATAAAGCCCTGTGCAGGCTATTTCTCATTTTTCTATTCTTAGTAATTGAATCTCACATTCTCCATTCATTTCTCAAAATGTAAACACAGCAGGTTGGACCAAGCTTGGATTTCTCGGTATACATGTAAATTTTCTTTATTTGGGAATCATTTGCATACAGTTTTCAAACCTATTTTAAAGATTCATGAGGGCTTGCATGAATAAGTGCACGACCCCATATAGACACTCAGTGGTCCTTTCTTAGATTCACTGGTAAACAAACTCCTAATAGAAACCTCTACAAATAAAACGGTGGTATAGCTAAGAAATGAAATGATACCCATGTACATTACATTGAATGCAACCCTATTGTGAAAAAATGTCAAACCTATTTGTTAGACTCAGAGGTTTCTGGTCCGCTGAGACGCATCTAAGCGAGCCAGAATCCACCGTCCTAGATAGGATGAGTACGATACACTCATCCAATAACCTGCGCTCACCCTTGGGTAGCTTGGCACTGAGCAGTCAGGCTTATCCTCAGGGTCAAAGTGCAAAGTATTGGCCCAACACCGCCCTTGCAACACACTGAGTACACTACAAAAAGACTCCAAACCGCATGTATAAAACACTGGTCTTTGTATTACACACACATTGAAAACGACATACACATTGAATGTATGTTTTACAGGTATTGGCAATTGTTGAACTTTCCCATTAGCAGCACAATGCCATGACCATATATTCACTAGTCATATGTATTTACATGCCCCATTTGCCCCTCAGCCTCATAAGAGATATGAACCCATGCTTGTACTTCCCTGAGGTGTTCACGATCCTAGCTATTCCTCCCACATCAACAATGACAGAAACATATGTTCAGAGGTATTCCACTTTCCCGCTATCACATTAGCATTGAAATTGACATTCTCAATATCCCATATCCCATACCCCGTACAGTTGTTATGGTCTAGAAATCACAGGTTTTGACTATGCCTCTTGACCCAGCCACTCAAACCACCCCAGCCCATGATACACTTGGCACCAGCTATCAAAACACTTTGATTAGTTTGTCAAGAACACTTTAAGTGGAAGGAAACAGTTACTTGATTTTGTCCCTCCAGATTAGGACCTCAGGCACCCACCAACAACTTCACGAGTCTGAGATTAATAGCCCCCTGCACACCAAAGACTGTGACACCGGAGGCTGGCGTGCTTCCAATTTGGAGAAATGTTTTCCCTCCAGCAGAGGCACGAGCTGCAGTTGCTCTAGGCAGCCAGCTGTGGGTGCACACAAGGCAAACGGGACCTCATGGATCCTGTCATGATATCCTCAACACCAGAGTACCTTGTGGCATGGGTCCAGCAAGAAGGAGCTGGTGACCTCGAAATGAGGCCTGTCATCCTTTCGATCTTTAAGTCGTAGACAGTCTAGGCTTTCAGGTCAGGTCTATGGACTTAGCAACCCTCCCCAACACTCCTCGGACACCACACGCTATGAGGTACAAGCTAGCACAGATTTTCCTTTGTAAGCTCAGGTCCTCACACTTTGGCACCGCCAGGTGGGCTGCTGATTGTTACAAGCTCACTTCTCTGCATAGTGTGATCACTGCAGACGTCAGGACGGTCCTTGTCCCAACCGATGATTACTTCCACCCGTTATCCGCCACACTCGTCCTTGCAATCTAATGGAAATGGGGAGAACTCCTTTTGTCATTGGGATCTTGTTGTCAGGAGGCCTGCAACCCGGCCCTTGGAGAGTTCTTAGGGACCTGAGCCACAACAGTTGGCATTAGCTGCAGTTCAGCAACATCCAGGCAAAATCCACCAAGTGATAGTCCCCTTCCTGGATAACGACAAACTCCAGGCCACCACAAGTTTGCGGATAATCCCTCCTGCCTCAATGGTTCCTCTTGTCGATGTACCAGCGTCGAACCAGCACAGTATGGGTCCAATTCCAAAAGCATCTCAGATTCCTGAGGGCAAAGCCTCAGTGGTTATACTCACAAAGGCCTTTGAAGATTAAATCGGTTCAAAACGCCATGTTTAAAATGCACTGGCCCTCTCTAAATTTTGTCCTGTCTGCCATCCTACCCTGGGAGGTTTGATCAATATCTTTATTGGAGCCAGGACCCTACCCCTTGGAATGTAGGTGCCAGTTCCACCCCCTCTTATCCGTACCTCTTAGCTAGAGTTCTGCAGTTTCCCTTGAGCCCCCACATTATGGCCATCTATCAGGAATGCACCGATGTAGTTATTGCCCCAGCACCCAGATGTGGATTGGAGACAGGCCGACAGGCACAAAAGAACCATGAGCACATAAATTCCAACTTTCCCAAAGTAGCATTTCCATGTTAATAATGTTGAAACCACTTGCAATAATGCATCAATATCAAACACTATACTGACACTCTTCTGCACTCAGGAAATACAGCTCAATAGCCTTTCCTTAGAACCCTCATATCAATCAATGCGAGAAGCCAGACTTACCACCCGGTGTCATTCACTACCAGTGCATGTAGCCTACACGCGCACATGCCCTACCTATTCCCGACACCACAACTTGCCCCCAGGAACTACTCCGATGTAGCAAGAGACATGCAGAACATTGGCAAGTAGCTTTTTAAATGGCAAGCTAAGTAACAGTAACCTGCACACACAGGACCTGCCAGGGCAAACCTGTGGCACCTTTGAAGAGCTACCTCCGTGGGTGGCACAACCATTGCTGCAGCCCACAGAGGAGCATTTGAGGTACATGCCCTAGGTATATTTCTTACCCCTAGACGAGCAACTTACTACTATCTCAAATCAGCCAAGGATGTACACCAATCACCAGTATGTATATGACAAGCACAGCATTTTGGCACTGCCTAGCAGAGTCAAAGCCCTCAAAGTCCTACGCCAGCAAAGCAAGGTTCAAACAGGAGGTCAGTGGCCAACACGTCAGGGGAGACCACGGCGAAAGAAGCCAGATCTAACACCGTTTGATCAATAGATTTTTGCTTTTTTTCACTTTACATCTCCAAGAAAGTAATGTACACACTTCTATTATATAAACATTTTATTAAAATTCTTCTAAAACAGAGTTTTTGCATCTTTAAGAGTTGCTCTGATTTCCTTTATTCATTTGGTTCTGTGTATAGAGTGATATCAGTTGACATCACCCGAGACGATAGCTCGTGACCCCGTCAGTCACATGTTAGACAGTTGAGCATGGCAAGATATCATGCTTCTCTCAGATGTTGAACACATATTCTCTATAGGCTCACCCCCTTTTGAATGGTGTTTTTATCCACAGAAAGCATGAAGGCTCTGGGAGTTGGTAACGGTGTTGACTGTCTCGAATGTAATTTGGCTGAATGAAAACCTGAGACAGCCATTAGGCACTGGCACCAAATATGTTATTTTCCGTTTATTTTCAGGCTTCAGTTGGAGGAGCTTCGTTTGAAACAGGAACAACGGGAAAATCTCACTGGAAAGAAGAAAAAGGAGAGCAAAGAGTTACTTCAGGGAGAGTCAGCAGGGGAAAAAAACATTTCCCGCCGCACAGTTGTTAAGAAGGCTTTACCTCGAATGACATTCAGCAATGTCAGGATCCCAGAAACAAAGGTATTGATATTAATGATTGTACTAAAAGCTCAGACGTGTGCATCAGGACAAAGTTAGAAATTGTATATATTATAAAAAGGTTCTCGTGATTGCTACTTCTTGGTACCTTTACAATGAGCACTTTGGAATGCTTGGAGCACGATTGATGACATTCGCATACAAGGATAGTGAGGAATGAATGGCTGGAATACA
Source organism: Lissotriton helveticus (assembly GCF_964261635.1). Taxonomy (NCBI): domain Eukaryota; kingdom Metazoa; phylum Chordata; class Amphibia; order Caudata; family Salamandridae; genus Lissotriton; species Lissotriton helveticus. The sequence continues at coordinate 2,092,828,803 of NC_136061.1, forward strand.
CGCTCTGCTTCAATATTCAAGTTTTCTCATTCGGTTAGCAAAGGTATAACATTGAATTGAGGTTTAAAAAGCCGTGGTCTTGTCCTGTAAGCAAAAAATAGAAAGGTTCAAATATGGAGCAGGTGGAATGTGCATAGAGGAAACGTATGTACCCCAACTGTCCCCGGGAGGGGAAGACCTAACAACGAGAACCCGGCAAGACGATGTAGTGAAATATAATCTCACAAATGTGATCCTATTTGTTGACAGGAAAAAAGGACTGATGTCTGATGAAAAATGGCTCACGAAGTTGTTACAATTATTGTGTGTTATTTCAATAATAAAAATAGTTTTTTTTTTTTTTTTAAACAGAGATGATAAACGCACCCATATTGTTGTAGAACTTTTGCGAAATCATATGTAACAAGATTTGAAAACAGGAAGACTTCAAGGAAAAAAAGACAAAATGAGGCCTTTGGTGCCCCACTGAAGGTGGGATGCCTTGTTCCTTTGAAAGGTCTCCATTCCATGACGGTTAAATGTGCTTCTAACATTATCCGCTAGATCCAGCAAGGAGTGATCGTTTCATCATGTTTTTTGTTTAATATGATTGGTCTGATTATTGAGAACAATAGCTTTTAAGATTTTGTTTCCTTTTTCCCATACCCTATTTGCATGCCCAATTCTTATTAGTATTTTACCTACTTTTACATTTCTTTATTTACTGTAAATAGAGTGATTCCTTGCCCACCAGGGATTAGGAACATGCTGTCACTACAATACAGTCCACTATATCTTTAGTCAGCTGCTTCTTTGCACTATGACAGTTGTCATTTGGAAAGGTAGCTTCACTAAATGTCTTAAGTGTTTACTTGCTTACATTGTATGAAGAAAGGTGGATCTACAGCAATAATTTGTTCGATGGCCACATAAAATCTTGGCATCAATATAGATCATAATGCTGTGGAGGGGATCACTGGAATCATTGAACAAATTCTACATCTGGCTAAATCAACGTAGCCCACACATACAGTTTACCTTGACATCGAGCAAATCGGAGATTAATTTCTTAGATTTGAAAATCCAACAGGAGAATGGGAAATTATTCACCGCATTATACACTAAAGACACAGAACGCAATACCTTGCTACATTATTCTAGTTTCCACCAGAGAAATTTGATGGATAACTTGCCATACGGCCAATTTCTTCGTATAAGAAGAGACTGCTCAAAAAAGGAAGATTACTTTAAGAATGCAAATATCTTATTGGATAAACTGGTATAACAAAACTACCCAAGGAAAATGACTAAACGAGCAATGAAGAGGGCGTGGAATACCCCTAGGGAATGCCTATTAACACCGAAAGACAAAAATAAAGACATGCCTCTGGTCTGTGTCACCACTTACTCAGGATCCACGAATGATGTCAAAAAAATAATCAGAGGGGGAGGAGCCTAGCTCGCGGCCGTGATGGTCGCCCTTTAGCTCGGCTCCCGCAGCCCTCCGTCCTGATTGCCTATCCTGTCTTCTATCCTGTCCGAGGACGACACATTTTTGGGGCATTGGAACATAACGGCTTGTTTGTACTTACCATCCGACCCCGGGGTCTCGGTGTGCAGTGGCTCCGGAGTTGTGGCCTCCGAGGGATCGGGGCCTCTGCGAGACTTGGACCGGGACCTGGCCGGCGAGATCCTACGGCTCTCGGCCCGGCCGAGAGCGAGAACCAGTGTTGGGAGCCGATGTGCGAAGATCCCGGCGATCCTGACCCGGGCCTGCCCTGGTGGCCGCGCGGCCGGCGTGGGTGGGAGGCTCCGGGACCTGATTCTGTGAGGGGGTCTCTCCCCGCCGCTGCTTTGTCCGGCGGCCCTGGTCCTCGGGGCCCGGGCTCCGCTTGTTTGGGGCACCGGTGCTGGCGCTGGCGGAAGCCCGTCTTGGGCGGATATCCTTTTGGCATCGAGGCCGCCCTTGCTGGGACCCCCGGAGCTTGTAAAGTCCTACATTTGAGAACTGTTCTTTCCGGGGGTCTTGGTGGGCGGCGATTGGGCTGATTCACGAAATGGCGGCCGACCCTCTGGAACGAGAGTCACCCTGTGGCGGCGGGCCCGTATTGCCTAATTGTGTGGGGAGTGGATCTGGTGGACGTGAGCCGACGGTCAGAGATATCCTGGAAGCCCTGAGATCCCTGCACGCTTCCCTGGCCCTGGGCATCTCGGTGGGTCCGCCACGATCTGCCGCCATTTTGGGCGGCCATTGCTTCTTGTCGCCCTCTTGTTTCGATGACTCCCTTGCCTCGCCCCCCTCGACTGGCTTGAGTGTCTCCGCCACGGATCGAAGATCGTGTAATGTACCGGTGACTTTGGGGCGCCCTGCTTTTCAAGGTTCGGACCCCGGGGACTTGGATGCTGTACTGCGACCCTGTTCGACATTGTTGCCTGAAACTATTGGTGGACTGCCTCCTGTGCCTGCTTCGATGACTTTGCCTGTGTCTATAATTGGGGCCACCTCGCCCGATCCAGTGGCGCAACTGAACTCCTGTTTTTCATTGCTCGTGCTGCGATTGTCGATGCATCTACACTTTTGGTTTGGACTGTTGCTCCCTTGTGGAACTATCTACCCCCCACGTAGCTATGTTAGTTGCCATTCCACCCGATTATATGCTGATTCCGTATTTAGTATGTGGTTTTACGTTGACATGTGGTGGGTGGGGTTTATCGCTCGAAAGGGTTGGGGGTGAAATGTACGACTTCTGTTTGATTCCAGGTGTACGATTTAGTAGCATTAATGTTTTCAGTCGTGGAAAGGTGGGAGGTCCCCTTCGCCTACTGTTTTATGGCGCGTGATGGGGTGTCGACCTGGCCTGTTGTTGACTGTGCTTGTCTGGTGGGGCGGAGGGCTGCGGCCGCCCGTTCGGATTATAATTATTCTGCTCCTCCCTCCTGTCTTCTTTTCTTTGCTTTTACTGTTTTTTGTCTCGTTCTTCTTTCTTACTTCTCGCTATATTTCGGGTTCTGGTTTAGGGCGACAGGCACGCTGTTTGAAGGGTAGGCCATAGCCTTCTACAGGGGTGCAGGGTGGGACGGGTGGGTTGGGTTCTATTTTTTGTTTGTCCTCTGGTTCTATGGCCCTTTTCTATCTCTTTTTCGTGAGGCCGCGTCTGTCCCGACCTCCTATGGTGTGTTTCGGGTGGGGGGTGTGGCGTCGTTACTCCTCCTGCTATGTTTTGGCTGTCTTTCTCCCCGATCGCCATACCCCCGCTTGGGCCGCTACTCCTTTTGTCTCCTGCCTTCCCGCCACGGGGGGCCTGTGTCGGCGTGTCTTTTTCCTTTCGTTTTTCATATTTCTTTATTTCCCCTTTTTATTGTTTTATTTTGTCTTCCCTCCATTTTCCTTTCCCCTCCCCTTCCCCTTCCCTACCCCGTTCCCTCCCCCTTTTTTCCTTTCGGTGTCCTGGAGGTTACTATGGCGGGCTGATTTTGGTGTATTGCCTTTCCGATCCCTCTGTTCTGGCTTGGTAGTGTCTTGGGAGGTGGGCATGTTACGATGATAATGCTCAGGGGCTGATGGTGTCTCACATATCCTGATTTCTTGAATGCATTATATTGTCCCCCCCGATGTTCTGACCTCATGCCCCCTTCTTAATGTTGATGTTGGTTACGGGATATCGGATGCCTTCGTATTGAAAGTGAGCCTGTCATACGTCCTCTCCCCATATTATAAAATTAAGCCTTATTTACTCCTGTGTTTCAGCCCTTTGGTTACTGTGTTTCTTCTCCCCCCTTTTATGATTGTACGGCCTCTGCTTTGTACTGATTGATTATGTGATATTTGCCTGGTGACTCCTGATTGTTTTGCACATTGCGGCCGGCCGGCTTGGTTGTAGGCCTTGACTTGTCTCTCCTTTTTGATGTCAATAAAGGTTTTAAAAAAACAAAAAAAAACAAAAAAAATAATCAGACGGAATTGGCAAACTGTCAAAGGTCTAACCGAGTTCAAAGAATTACCAATATTCGCATTGAAGAAAAATCGCAGCATTAAGGAAATGCTGGTGCGAGTAAACACAAATAAAAAAAGGGTGCAACCATCAATACAATCGATGTTATCTCTCCCACCAATCAAAGGTCATCACAGATGCAGAAATTGCGTGGCTTGTTGTAACATTGTGGAAGGCACGGAGTTCACGTATGGCAATAAAACCATTTGCCACGAGGAGTTTACTAATTGTAATACTCCAAATTTGGTATACTGCATCATATGCCCCTGCGGATTGGCATACGTTGGCAAAATGACACAGCCAGTCAAAACAAGAATAACGCAGCATAAATCCAGGATCAAGTGCAAAGTATGGACAGCACCCATGGTGAAACATTGGATGGAGGTAAACCATAACATTAACGAAATGAAATAGACAGTCCTCAGACAAATCAAAGGAAGATTGCCAGAAAAACGACTGCTGAATGAAGAAGCAAAAATGATTTTGAGACTTGGGACCACAGAAAACGGCCTTAATGAATTATTAGAGATTGTACACTGTATATAGCTAGTCACAGTCAAATTACCCAATGTGTAATTGACCATTTCCAAACCAACAGACTATGGCAGGCTCAGGACCCCTCCAGAGAATATCGAGCTGATCCTCTATCCTGTGTATGAAAGTTTAGATAATTAAATTACTTGGCTACAGAATTAACGCATGCAGGAGGATATAACAGATGTGGGTCGCAACGAGTAATGCTAAAGAGAAGTTATCCAACCACACACTGTAATAATTGCAACATGAATCCCAGAGAAACACAGTTGTAACGCCCCCCGGCTGACTGCGGACCTAGTGGGTCTCATATAACCATGCCACAACAGGAAGATGGGTGGATGCCCGCAAGCTAACTAAACCTTGGAATCGAAGAGAGCTTCAATTGAAGTTGGTAGTAGAGCCGAGACGCAAGAAAAATAGTGTAACGAAATTAAGATCACACGTGTCCCCATACACACATCTAAGGGAAGATCCTGAATTTTGGAAAAAGAGTACATGTAGCACAAACATTAAAGGTATAAATAAAGCTAGCTGCCGTGATAACATCACTACAGGAATACCAACGCGATGAATCAAGCAGCGTCCTGTAATAAACATACCTCAGGGAAGACTCTGAAGTCATGAGCGAAAGAAAATACGAGGCGCAAACATTGTGTGTACAAATAAAGTTTGCTGCCATGACTACATTAGAAGAGGAAGTCAGGCGCAACTAACACGGGACTGTTCCTGCAACAGGTGAAGGAGGAAGTCAGGCAGGCGTCATGTCAAATGACGCACGACGTGAAGTGAACACAGTTAGCCAATGACGCGCGCAGTGAAGTGAACATAATTAGCCAATAAGCCGCCAACTAAGAGAATCTGACGAGGCAGCCGAGACGCCTGAGGAGTAAGCCGAGATATTGAATCCTCGCATCGCCGAAGAAATCACGACGAACAGAAGAATTTAAGGTGTTTAAAGCACGGCTTTACCAGGGCACAGTAGGGTGATCTCGGTAAATCAATGGAGATTCACTAGGCACGCTACATGTTGTAAGTCACTCTCTATAACGCACGGTATGCCACATGAAAACACGTGGGTGATACCGAGACGATCAGAAACTTTTTAACCTTTTCCGTGCGACCGCGTTTCCCCCTCCGGTGCTGGGCCGTAATAGAAACGGGCGTGGTCATGACGGAATGGTTCCGTCATGAGCACAGCTCAACCGACGCTCATGACGGAACCGCTCCGTCATGAGCACCGAAGGGGTTAAACAACCTCGAGACACACGGAGACACTTTGCCCCCACACTATGAGGTTCAGTTAAAATTAGTCCATACCGCTAAACACTCAAGATCACGCTTGAGAATGGGAAGCACAACTCTGAATTAATATGACCACCCATTTACTCATTAGTTATCTAACAGATAATGAGACGTTGATGCAAGAACTGGATAGGAGTGACCTCATGTTATTTAACCCCCCAGAAACAAAGATCCAAAACGTTCCAAGATGTAAACCTTATATGACGAGACGGAGAACATTGAATCGCTGCATTTCAATCACACTAGGTATGCCAGTGATATCCTTATGGTGAAACTGAAATAGCTAATGTACATAAGCAGGTACTGTGAGACACTTACATTTTTTATTCCTTTCCTCACAAATTGTAGATCACGATAATCCTATCACAAAGTCCCAGCCCTGAGGAAGACCTTCTTCAAAATCCTCCTGGTCCCCAGCACGAAAGTCGAAACGTGTCGGCACACCCACCTAACTCACCTTCTCACTTGCACAAGAGTCAGAGCATCAATAATAAATAGGAGTATTAAAAAGGACTCGAAAAGTTTAGCCATAAAAAGTTGAATGGTCTTTACCTTGAACATTTTCGTAACAACTCTCTGAGCCTATACTTTTTTAAGGACCACTCAGTAAAATTGACCAAGGAGTACTATTTAGATGTACCCTGGTGGACAGAAAACGTAGGATTGTGACCAAAATGCACCAAAATGTGGTTTTCACTGTATATATGAGATGCACTTTTGTTTGATTGTGGTTTGTTAGGATTCAGGTCCAGTCCTCTCTCGGTGACCATGGTCGGCCATCACATGATCTGCCAGGATGAGAATATAAGCAAGTCGTACCTTCCTTTCATTGCTTGAAATTGTGAATGTGTGGGTTCCTGGTTCCAGTGATTTGGTTTTCTTGCAGTATTCTCACAGGCTTGTGAGTGCTTCCATTCTCCTTTCCCCTTCCTATTTTTGTTATTTCCAGAATACCTTGTTCCTTGCCCTTGTCCTTCCCCTTCCTTGTTGTTTGCTTTTTTTAGTCTAGTTTAGTTTAGTTAGGTCTCCCTTTCCTTGTTTCTTCCGATTTTCCAGAGCACGTTTTTTGCCTAGTTCGGGGGTTTGGGGCTCCAATCCCCCCGTTTTGAAAGGCTTTAGTGTTTGTTACACACGGAGCAAGTATAGAGCATTAAAGACGCGATAAGAAAACGAACGTTTTGTTCGTTTTCTTCCGCGTTTTTTACATGCGCTCCACATCGTTTTGCAAACGGTAATGACGTTTTGGGTCATTCCGCGATGGAGCTGCTAGCCGAGTGTTTTACGATCGGCTTTTCATTATTTTGACTTGCCCACGTCCTTAGTGTATCCCGATTCAGTAGGGGGTTTTTTATGCCCTGCGAAGGCTTTTTCCCTCTTTATCCTGCAATAAGACACCGTTTTTTGGAGGAACATTGTTAACTCGTGTTTGTCCAGGTCTAGAATCCAAGAGGTGTTATCTTGGCTGTTATTTATTGCTTCCTCTGCTGCCCAAGATGTCTCCATGAAGCTAAGCCTGCATATTTGTCTGGTGCAGAAGCGTGGAGGCTGGAGCAGTGAATCTATCGCCCTGTTTGGGTGGAAATAGACTTGGTGTCTAGGGATATTCCACCCCCTTTTCTGGGTCATCTGCGCACTCATAGTTTATACTCTTGTGAGTGGCAGCTGGGCTGGGGAAGAGGATTAGACCATACTTCGTTCCTGCAGTGTATGGGCTGAGTGGACGGAACTCAACAGAATTTCAAGCCCACGTATTATTACACTGCCCGGACGAGTATGGAGGACGAGTCAGGGGAGGGGTCATTAGATGGGGCCACTAACCTTCCGACCATGCAGGACGTAATGGGCGCCTTGTCGGCCTTACAAGCCCAGGTCCAGGACCTGCGACAGGAGAATGCAGGTCTCAAACAAGAACTAGGGGCGGTGAGGGCCACAGAACAGTCACAACAGAGGGGACCAGGACCGGTATTACAACCTGCGACTTTCCACTATGGAGGTAGTGGGCCAGGACAGAGCACTAGTGCTGGAGGGGTCCCTCTAGCAGTAACGGTCACTACACCTATTACTGTACCTTTAGCTCCCCCGGAGAGGTTTACTGGGGATAGTGAGAAGTTTGGCACGTTTATGAATCAGTGCCAATTACACTTTATGTGTAAGCCTGGTGCCTTCCCTGATGACTCGGCCGAAGTAGCTTTCACCATATCATATTTGGCTGGTACTGCTGCCCAGTGGTCTATCCCCTTAGTCGATAGCGATGATCGAGTATTGTACAACTATCCGGCTTTCAAAGAATTGATGAGGGGACTGTTTGCTAAACATGCATTTATGCAGGCTAGTGATGAAGCTACGGCAGGGCAGACAGGATCTGTGGCTTATATTTCCACGTTTAACAGATTGGTGTCTGAGACTCATTGGCCCATGGACAAGAGAACCTCCCTGTTCTATCAGGGCCTTTCTGAGGAACTTAAGGATGTGGTATCTCAGGTGGTGGATCCCCCTGATGATTGTGCGGCATTCATTGACCTGGTGGTTAAGTTGAACCATCGGTTGTCAGAGAGACGTGGGGAGCGCAATCGGTTTCAGGTATCCCGGGGAAGCTATGTTAAAGCTGATGTAAAATCCCTTGGGGAGCACAAGAGCGTGCCTGAACCTATGGAAATAGGTGGGGTCAGAGGGCCTTTGACCATGGAAGAAAAGAAGCGGAGGAGGGAGTTGAATCTTTGTTTGTATTGTGGACAAGGAGGCCATTATGCAAGGGAATGTCCTGTGAAGCCTTCCGGAGTTGGGTATGGTAAGAAGGTGGCATGCATCCAGGGGAACGGTCGCCAGGTTGAGACAGAAGAATTGAAGGGAAAGTATGATGTTTTAGGGGTTTTGGACCAGGTGCCAAGGCATTTTATTATAACCGCTCATCTTCTGCTCTCTGTGAGTAATCGGGTGCCTGTGTCAGTTCTTTTGGATTCTGGTGCTACAGGAAACTTTATTGACATCACTCTGGCTGACAAATTGTTGATTCCTTGTCGAGATAAAGAACAGCCGGAGCCGGTAAGGGCTATTGATGGGACAGAACTGACATCGGGTTATATCACTCGCCAGACTGAACCCCTAAGATTGCTGTGCGACAATGGACATTGTGAGACAGTGATATTCGATCTGATTGACGCTCCTTCTTTTGGCTTGGTGTTGGGGGTACCTTGGTTGCAGGAACACAATCCTAAGATCGATTGGGTTCAACGTTTGGTGACATTGGATTCCCCCCATTGTCTTAAACATTGTTATAATGAGGCCAGTAATCAGAGATCCCCTTTATCTTGTGCTGTGACTGAGATGTGCTCTGTTCCCCCGCAGTATTCTGCCTTTAAAGGAGTTTTCGATAAAGGTCAAGCTCAGGGTCTTCCTCCGCACCGGTCTTTTGACTGTAAGATCGACCTGGTGCCTGGTATTCCTTTGCCGTGCAGTCGTGTATTTGCACTTTCAGAACTCGAGGAGCAGCACCTCAAGGAATATATAGAGGAGATGTTGAAGATGGGTTACATTCGTCCCTCTTGTTCGCCGGTGTCTTCAGCGATCTTCTTCATACCGAAGAAAGAAGGGACATTGAGAGCATGTGTGGACTATAGGGCCTTGAATAGGGCCACAGTGAAGAACAGGTATCCTCTTCCACTCATCCCCGTGCTGTTGGACCAGCTTCGCAAAGCCACGGTGTTTACCAATTTGGATTTGCGAGGCGCCTACCATCTTATACGTGTCCGCCCCGGGGATGAATGGAAAACGGCTTTTAAGACCAAACATGGCTTGTTTGAGTACTTTGTGATGCCGTTTGGCTTATGTAATGCGCCCGCGGCATTTCAATTCTTCATTAATGAGGTTCTCAGGGAGCATCTGGATAGAACCGTCATCGTCTATCTGGATGACATTCTTATCTTCTCTGAGACCGGTGCAGAACATCTAGAACACGTGACACAAGTGCTACAGAAGTTACAAGAACATCATCTGTATGCTAAGTTAGAAAAGTGTCAGTGCAGCACCTCCGAGGTAGAGTTTTTGGGATTTATCATCTCAGCAACGGGTATTCAGATGGACCCTAAGAAGATACAGGCTATCGTCACCTGGCCTATACCATCTACAGTTAAGACCATTCAGGTGCTCTTAGGGTTTGCCAATTTTTATAGGCGTTTTATTTCCCATTTTTCTGATATCGTTGCTCCTATGACACGCCTGTTGAGGAAGGGGGTTCCCTTTGTTTGGTCATCTGAGGAACAGGACGCCTTTCAATTGTTACTCGGGAAATTTACATCAGCACCAGTATTGGTGCATCCTGATCCTGCCCTGCCGTTCTTCGTGGAAACAGATGCCTCGTTGTGTGCTGTAGGTGGGGTGTTATCGCAAAGGGATGAGGGGACTGGCCATATGCATCCCATCGCCTTTTTCTCCAAAACCTTGTTGCCAGCAGAACGCAACTACACTGTGGCAGAGAGAGAGCTATTGGCAGTGAAGTTGTCCTCAGCCTATCACCCACAGTCTGACGGGCAGACTGAACGTACCAACCAGACTATGGAGCAGTACCTGAGGTGTTTGGTGTCATCTTTGTCTTGTGATTGGGTAACTGCTCTTCCTATTGCGGAATTTGCCTATAACAACAGTCTCCATTCCGCTTTGGGTATGTCTCCGTTTTATTGTTCCCTGGGGTACCATCCGAGAGCGTTAGCTATCCAACCCACTGGGCATGTGCCAGCCATTGATGATGTGTGTAAGAGGTTGAGTGATATCTGGGGTGTGGCAAAGAAGCAGCTGCAGAACGCTACGGCTGTTATGAAGACACAGGCCGATAAACATAGGGCCCTAGCCCCAGCGTATCAGGTGGGTGACCTAGTATGGTTGGCATCTCGTAATTTAAGACTGCAAGGTTCCCGTAAATTGCAACCCAGGTTTGTGGGCCCTTTCCCTATTGTTCAGGTGGTTAATCCGGTGGCTATGAAGCTTAAGCTGCCAGACGACTATAGGGTACATCCTGTTTTTCACACATCTCTACTGAAACCCTACGTGCCCTCTGCTCTGGTGTTGCCTCCCCCGCCTCCTTTGGTAGTCGATGGGCAGGAGAAGTTTGAGGTCCAGGCTATCCTTGATTCTAGGCGCAGGAGGGGCCGCCTTTATTATCTGGTGGATTGGAAAGGTTACACCCCTGAGGACAGAACGTGGGAGCCGGCTGGTGGGGTGCATGCGCCTCGTTTGGTTAGGTTGTTCCATAGGCAACATCCCGGGAAACCCCGCCCGGTGGGGAGGCTTGTTAGGGGGGGGGGAGTACTGTTAGGATTCAGGTCCAGTCCTCTCTCGGTGACCATGGTCGGACATCACATGATCTGCCAGGATGAGAATATAAGCAAGTCCTACCTTCCTTTCATTGCTTGAAATTGTGAATGTGTGGGTTCCTGGTTCCAGTGATTTGGTTTTCTTGCAGTATTCTCACAGGCTTGTGAGTGCTTCCATTCTCCTTTCCCCTTCCTATTTTTGTTATTGCCAGAATACCTTGTTCCTTGCCCTTGTCCTTCCCCTTCCTTGTTGTTTGCTTTTTTTAGTCTAGTTTAGTTTAGTTAGGTCTTCCTTTCCTTGTTTCTTCCGATTTTCCAGAGCCCGTTTTTTGCCTAGTTCGGGGGTTTGGGGCTCCAATCCCCCCGTTTTGAAAGGCTTTAGTGTTTGTTACACACGGAGCAAGTATAGAGCATTAAAGACGCGATAAGAAAACGAACGTTTTGTTCGTTTTCTTCCGCGTTTTTTACATCCGCTCCACATCGTTTTGCAAACGGTAATGACGTTTTGGGTCATTCCGCGATGGAGCTGCTAGCCGAGTGTTTTACGATCGGCTTTTCATTATTTTGACTTGCCCACGTCCTTAGTGTATCCCGATTCAGTAGGGGGGTTTTTATGCCCTGCGAAGGCTTTTTCCCTCTTTATCCTGCAATAAGACACCGTTTTTTGGAGGAACATTGTTAACTCGTGTTTGTCCAGGTCTAGAATCCAAGAGGTGTTATCTTGGATGTTATTTATTGCTTCCTCTGCTGCCCAAGATGTCTCCACGAAGCTAAGCCTGCATATTTGTCTGGTGCAGAAGCGTGGAGGCTGGAGCAGTGAATCTATCGCCCTGTTTGGGTGGAAATAGACTTGGTGTCTAGGGATATTCCACCCCCTTTTCTGGGTCATCTGCGCACTCATAGTTTATACTCTTGTGAGTGGCAGCTGGGCTGGGGAAGAGGATTGGACCATACTTCGTTCCTGTAGTGTATGGGCTGAGTGGACGGAACTCAACATGGTTTAATATTTCTTTGCAAATGACTACGTTTTTCTTCGTATTAAGACCAGATGTACAAACATAATATAAAAAGCAATCCAACTATGTTTTGTCATGCAATTGAAGGACATTTGCATTCATGAAAACTAACGCATAAGATAAATAGAAAAATCTAAGAGAAAAGCAAGTTCTGTGTTGTTCATTATTGAAAAAATTATTGATTAGCTGTGTACCTACCTTAAATGTTAACAAACTGAAAGTGTTAATGTACATTGTTTGAACTTGCCGTGGATAAAAGTAAGATCCATGAGCATGAGTAGTTTATGAATCTATGGTCCTAGAGGTATTGTGTTGTGTATTAAGTGTTTACTTGAGCACTTATTAGCCGATTTAATCATCTAAAATGCATAGGTTTATAACATAGCAATTCTATAATGCTTCATCCTTGGTAGATGCGTTTATACATGGAAGTCGTATTAAAACACGCAAGAAACAAAACCACAGCCCTGCATATTCTCCCTTGAGATATGGATTTTCTTCCTTTTTTGTCACACCTTCCCATGTGTAACAGGACCTAAAGGATAACTTGATAGCTGGTTAATGTAAAGCTACAAGAGAAAATAGCAACTCATTCATTCAGGTGAGGTCATTAGAGATGTCTAAAAATGCAAATATTCCTCTGAACAATGTAAAGAAATTCATATTTGAATTTGTCTGAAAGATATTGGGCATGTCACACCTTTTTTACTATCATTATAAAAATATTATTAATAGGTGGTATTAGTTCAAATAATTTAATAACTCACAGTATATTTAAGGTTTCAATGTCAGAACTGACATGAGAAGGTTAGCTTTCAGCAGTGAAAAGTGGAACATACAAGCACAATGTAGTTTTGAGATCTAAAAGAAAATCAAACACTTGCATTCTGCTCTATCAGAAATCCCAGTTAGACATTCATCACAAGTTAATTCAGTGAGTTTAAGCACAAATCGGGTAAGGTCAGGACACCAGTGAAAGCAGAAAGTCTCAGTTACTTGAAAATATGGTGAAAGCTACATTCTTTGAAAACCAAAAAAACTGTTTTGTGATAAAAGAGAAGACAGAGAACAAAGTCCAAAAACGGTCTGATGCAAACTACTTTGTCAGAGTTCAAGCTTAAAGCCATGATGTGTGATATGTTGTCACTGATTCTTATAGAAAGCTTTCATAAAGACTAGACCTACATTACTGACAAGGCTGGGACAACCATTTCTGTGAGAAATTGGTTTGTTGTTCGAGTGGGGTGGAAACCCTTCTCAAGCAACAGTCACAATCCACTAAAGTCACAAAATTAGTCTGTTCTTAGCCCTCTGGTAGGTTGGCACAAAAGCAGTCAGGCTACATTTAGAGGTAATTTGTAAAGTATTTATGCATTACGCAATCAGTAATAAAGTGAAAACACATCACTAGAAAAAGTCCCAAACCAATTTAGAAAGGTAGAGTAAAATTTAATAAATTATTTGACACCAAAATGACAAAAATCCAATTAGTAGAACGGGAGATTTGCAGTTTTAAACATTTAGGTAAAAATAGTGCTTAAAAGCATAAAGTGCCAACTGTGGTTATCTTTTTGCGCTGGACAGGGACCAAGTTAGTATAGCTGAGGACTGTACCTTAAATCCTGCCAGTCCCAAGGAGGGATGTGAGATTCACGTGAAGAATTCACGTTGCTTCAATGCTGTGTACCGATGCATCAGTTCCGAAAAGCTACGAGGTCCGCGTTGAGAATGCACTGAGGAGTGGCAATTCTGATGAGCTGTAGGGCTACCATCGGGGCTTGTGTTGAGGAGGCACAGGGTCAGACTGATTTGCATATAGCCATGTCTGAACTGGGGTGGCAGAGTGGGCTAAAGAACGGTGATGGATTAAACCCAGATCTTTTGACTGGGTGTGAGTGTTTGATTGATTCAGATGCTCCGTCCATCACCACCCCCTTTTGTACCGCTTTTGGCCGCCATAAGTGTGGCAGGGTATGCTCAGACGTGAGTCCCTTGCTCACTTTGCCACTGGATTCAAGCAAGCCGGGCTGAAGACGGCTGGAATGCCAGAAACCGGTCCTCGGAAGCTTGTTTCCGGTCCAGGGAAGACATGGCTTGGCAGTTCGGGCTGCACTGTTCCCATGAGGCACAGGGTCAGACTGATTTGCATATAGCCATGTCTGAACTGGGGTGGCAGAGTGGGCTAAAGAACGGTGATGGATTAAACCCAGATCTTTTGACTGGGTGTGAGTGTTTGATTGATTCAGATGCTCCGTCCATCACCACCCCCTTTTGTACCGCTTTTGGCCGCCATAAGTGTGGCAGGGTATGCTCAGACGTGAGTCCCTTGCTCACTTTGCCACTGGATTCAAGCAAGCCGGGCTGAAGACGGCTGGAATGCCAGAAACCGGTCCTCGGAAGCTTGTTTCCGGTCCAGGGAAGACATGGCTTGGCAGTTCGGGCTGGACTGTTCCCATGAGGCACAGGGTCAGACTGATTTGCATATAGCCATGTCTGAACTGGGGTGGCAGAGTGGGCTAAAGAACGGTGATGGATTAAACCCAGATCTTTTGACTGGGTGTGAGTGTTTGATTGATTCAGATGCTCCGTCCATCACCACCCCCTTTTGTACCGCTTTTGGCCGCCATAAGTGTGGCAGGGTATGCTCAGACGTGAGTCCCTTGCTCACTTTGCCACTGGATTCAAGCAAGCCGGGCTGAAGATGGCTGGAATGCCAGAAACCGGTCCTCGGAAGCTTGTTTCCGGTCCAGGGAAGACATGGCTTGGCAGTTCGGGCTGGACTGTTCCTATGAGGCACAGGGTCAGACTGATTTGCATATAGCCATGTCTGAACTGGGGTGGCAGAGTGGGCTAAAGAACGGTGATGGATTAAACCCAGATCTTTTGACTGGGTGTGAGTGTTTGATTGATTCAGATGCTCCGTCCATCACCACCCCCTTTTGTACCGTGTGTTGAGGATGTGTCATGCTACATTGTTTCCAATGAGGAGCTGCGTGGGTTTGCATCACGCTGCATCAGTTCTAATTAGACCACAGCTAGTATGGCAGAGCACCTTCAGCCAGACTTCCAAGGATCCAGGACTGGACGGGCACCACTTGGAGGGGTTAGGACCTTACAGCAGGCAGATTCCAGGTGCAAGGTTCGAAATAAGTGGAACCTTTTCTGACCCTGAGGCTCTGATCAGGAAGTCAGATAACTAGCCCTCAGAGTCATTCTGGTGGTCCTGAGTTCAAGATGCAGATCTAATCCTTCCCACTCAGGCAGCAGGGCAACAGGGCAACAGGGCAGTAGGGCAGTCCTTCTTCTGAGCCTTCCACAGGTCCAGAAGTGCTCTGAAGAGTGGGTCTAAGGGTCCTATTTTTATACCTGGTGCCGCCTTTGAAGTAGAAGTTTATAGAAATTCCCTTTAAGGCGTTATTGGAATTTCCTGCTTCCCTGCCCAAGCTCCAGCCTGGCTGCAGGCACAATGGGTTAGTGGAAAATCCTTTGTGTGAAGGAAGGGCACAGGCCATTTATTTTAAAGTGGGGCTGGGCTCAGTTCACACCCCTACCCCCCATCCTGCCAGTAATGGCACAGCCAATCACTCTATAGTGTGGCCATCTTGGAGGAATATACAAAGTCCAACTGCCAACTACACCCTGTCATGTGTCCCAGGAACAGGCTGCAGGCACGAAATACGACGGGGAAATTCCAACTTTCTAAAAGTGGCATTTTCAAAATGGTAATTTAAAATCTGACTTAATCTTTAAAGAGAGTTTTTAACCCAATTTCTCAGACATCAATTATGACTTTCCTACCTGTTCCCAATCATAAGTTAGCACTAATTAAATGCTGTGGCAGCTCCTTCAATAAGGCGGAGGAGCCTCGCCCCACTGCTTTGCAGCAGTGTAAATAAAGGAAAAATAAAATGATAATAAAATTGTCTTTTTTCCGGCTGCTGCAGTTTTGCGGGGCAGGGTGGGGCTTGCCTGTCATCACAGCCAGCAGGGGGAGGAGTGGTATGTGAACTTAAGTGCGCATAAATGTTTGGCCGGCGGTCTTGGGCCAGCCAAACAGTCATGCGTACTTTGCATGTTCTCCACCCAGGCTGCATTACAGCCTGTGTGGAGAACATGCCCAGTCTCCATCTAAGCACCGTACCATGGCGCTCAGACGAATCACAATACTGCATTGCAGCATTGTGATCGGTTTAGGGGAGCCTGGGTGCTTCCTGGGGGCTCTGTTCCTGTCCCTGGAGAGACAATGGTGGAGAGACGCGGCGAGGAGGTAAGTTCATTTATTTTTATTTACCCCGTCCCCTCCCACCCCCAATCCATGCCAGCCGCCACTGATTACATGTAACAAAGAAACCCAATGATCTCCTATGGGAGAGGTAGGCTTCAACAGTAGTGGAAAACAATTTTTGGGAGTTTTTTACTACCAGAGCATGTAAAACTTAAAAGTACATGTCCAACCTTTTAATTACAATGCACCCTGCCCTATGGACTACATAGGGCCAACCTTAGGGATGACATATATGTAATAAACGGGGAGTTTAAGGCTTGGAAAGGGGGTTATTTGCCAAGTCAAATTGGCAGTCATAAAACTGCACACTGGCTGCAATGGTGGATCTGGGGCATGTTTTACTGGGCTGCTTAAGTGGGTAGCACAATAAGAGCTGGTGGTTCACTAATAGCATTTAGGTTACAAGCCCTGGGTATATGGTGTACCACTTTACTAGAGACATATAAGTAAATTAAATATATCAATCCGGTGCAAACCAATTCTACCATGTTTTAGGGAGTAAGCACTTTAGCACTGGCTAGCAGTGGTAAAGTGCACAGTCTCAAGGACAGAAAAAATGAATTCAGAAAAATAGAAGGCTGAAAGCAAAAGTTTGGAGGAAGACCACCCTACGGCTGACAGGTCTAACAATTTTCTAATCTTTTGATGAGAGAAATGGAATTTCGTGAAGGAATCTTAACATGGATCCATATTTTACATTCACGTCCCACTGAAAGAGTTAAGACAAGCAGGGTGGTCTCAGAATCACTGTTAATACAAAGAGGGACAAGACAAGGCTTTCCTTTCTCACCAGTCCTACTCATTTTAGCTATGGAGCCATTAGCAAACCACAATCACAATGAGGGAGTAAAACATGGTCTGATAGTCTGAGGGCAAGTAAATATTATCTCAATTATACAGAGAGCATCCTGTTATATATCCAGGGCGTGTGGTCGGGCTCCCAGTGGTATTAAGTAGACTTGAATAATTCAGCAGTTTCATGACTAAAATGTAACACTAACGAGTCCTATTTAGCTTAAAAATATACATAGCTGGGGGCGTGGCTTGCAGCCGAGCATGGCGGCAGCTTAGAGGACGAGCTCCGTGATTAGAGCGGCCTCTCCTCAAATCCGACCTTATATCCGAATCACCATTTGCCTCTTTTGGGGAGTCCCCGAAGCCCGAGAGGAATCGAAGGCGGTGACTCCGGTGGCGATCCGAAACCGGGAGACCGAATAAGCATTGAAGACCTGCGCGGCCTGAGCGGCGATCTGGAGCCGGGGGCGCGAGTAACGAGCCACCCCGACCGGAAGTGCAAGGAGCAGGGACTGGCCGGACCGGAAGCACCCGGTCGGCGAGCAGCGAAGCAACGCCGGACAAGAGCAAGCCGAGAGTGGCGGCCAGACCACGGCCGAGACTCTGACACCTGGCGCAACTGAATCCGAGGGCAGAGGCGTCCTGAACGGCGGGCTGACGAGAGACGCGAGGCACCGTGAGCGGCGCCGCCGGACCACCGTCGGCATCGCGCCTGGGAACCAACGCTCACGGCGAGGGCGAGCCTTTCCCGCGCAGGGCGTCCCCGGCAGGGGGTGTGAAGGCTCCTTGCGTGCAGGCGAGCCCCGTTGGACAACTCAGCGGAGCCTGACCCTAAGTGCAGCCGCAGATTTCCCCAGCGCATCCATCAAGGGGAGCGGAGGTGTCGGCTGGGCTCCCGCGGACCGTGAGCCGCACGAGGTGGAGCCACGCACCCGCACCAAGGTACAGTGCGAGGGAGTGACACCGGAGTAGCGGCGAAGGTGTTGGAGAATCAGGCGCAGTGAGTCCCCATCACGCGACATCCGGTGACCCTGGCCACTCGCACGGCACGCCGGTAGGCACGCAGCCCCGACTGGGAAGACGCACGACATCGGGCATTGCCTGTGAAGGGAAGCGCATTAGCAAGAGTCCTCTGAACAGTGCCCATCCACGTGGCCACGACTGTGCACGGGCAGGCCGGTTACTATTGGACTACTATATAAACTGCTCCCCCTTTGTGCGACGGAGCCGGGGTGGACCATAAATCGCAAGGCTACGTTAGGGGGGCGAAGGACAGCAAGCTCGACGTGACTGCGCCAGTGGCAACGGCCACAGTTGTCACACACAGCAATCACCGGCGACATGGCCGGGAAGGGATCCAGAGGGAGTGCGGCACAGACCCGCCTCGAGAAATATGCGTACAACAAGGGAGCGTCCTCGCCAACGGAGAGCCGGCAACCCGGCAGGACATTAGTGGAAGGGAATGGCGAGGGACCGAAGGCGACGCTGGATGATGTTATGCGCACTTTGACACAGGTGCAAACCACGGTAGGCTCCATCTCCACGGAGATTACATTACTAAGAGCGGACCTTCATAAAATATCGGAAAAGGTGGGCTCGCTGGAGGTAGTCACTAAATCGCTGGTAGAGGATGTGTCGGAGCTGCAGACGGCGATGGAACGTGTCACGGCGGAGAACAGAGCGCTAAAAGACAAGCTGGACGACCAGGAAGGGCGGTCAAGGCGCAACAACATAAGGATTTTGGGAGTTCCGGAATCGGAAGGCACGGAAGCGACTGACTTATTTGTCGAAGAACTGATCAAAACTGAACTGAAGCCCAAGGGCCTATCGACGTTCTTTTCGGTGGAAAGAGCACACAGAGTGCCAGGGGGCAGACCACAACAGGGAGCGCCTCCGAGACCCATTCTGGCTCGCATGTTTAACTTTCGTGATAGAGACGCCATCTTACAGGCAGCCCGGAGATCCCCTCCGATCAAGATGCAGAATGCGACAATTGCCTTCTTTCCGGATTACACTGCGGAGGTCGCACGTCGTAGGAAGACGTTCCTGGACGTCAAATGGGAACTGAGGTCACGAGAAATTCCCTATTCTATGATCTTCCCGGCCAGACTGCGAATAGTAGCGGAAAACAAGACTTGGTTCTTTGACAACCCTGAGATGGCGCATGAGTGGCTTGATGGATGGATGGATGGAGGCCCGCCGCCCAGCACCGTAGAGGGGGCAGGAAAAAAGGTGACCCACCCGCAAGGGGCCGCGCAAGCTCGCTGACCCCAAACCGCACAGACGGAGAACATTCAGAAGTGTCGGGCAGGGTGGAAGACGTCCCTGCACCGGGACAATGATCACCCGGTGAATAAAAGTCAATGGACACGAGAGACTACTGCCTGAGAGACTGCCATTGGATATCGGGTGGAGGGCCCCCGAGGAGAGTATGAGAGGCCGCCGATCATGGGGCATTCCTCCCCTCAACGAACAAGTATCAAGTTCAATTTAGGGGCTAAGCACTCTGCTAGGTTGGGGGGGCGGGCAGTTATGGGTCCGTATGGCATGAGGGCAGGGAAGGGGGCAGTTCAAGAGGGGGCGAGTTTAAAAGTTTGCACCTCACTGCAGGTGGTGTTGTTTGTTGTCAAGCTATTTCGGACTGGAAGAACACGTTGTAAGGCAGTAATGCATGTAGACACTGTACCATTCCATTGCCCGTGTGGGGATTCCCTAGTGACGATCGAGAGTGCTCCACCCCGAACCGCAACATGGCCCACAATGTACAGGCTGACGCCCCAAGGGTAGGCCCCCACTTAGTACCAGTGGTGCCACTGCAGCTCATGTCCTGGAATGTACGGGGACTGGGAGATAAAATCAAACGGGGTCTAGTGGTACAGGGCATTAGGAGAGTGAATCCGGCTTTGGTTCTCCTCCAGGAGACACACCTGGTGGGTACTGCAAGCCAGGCGTTAAATAGGAAGGGCTACCACATGATAGTACATTCTGACTTTACCTCAGGGTCGAGGGGGACAGGAATCCTACTGCGGAAATCATCCCCGTTCCAGCTTCTCTCTACGAAAACAGTCGACCAGGGCCGATTTGCGGCAGCCTGTGGCCAATGGGAGGGTAAACCACTGACTATAGTATCGGTCTACATCCCCCCAGCACTACACAACATAGTTCTCCCTGAACTGGGGAGGTTCCTATTGGAGCTTCCGGAAGGTGACGTGGTCATAGGGGGTGACTTCAATGCTGTCATCCATAACACACAGGACAGGTTCCCTGTAGGAGTACATACTCCAGCCCCCTCCCGATTCAGTGAGTTCGTGGAGTCCCAGGGACTGGTGGATGTGTGGCGAAGTATGCACCCCAGCGAGAGACAATATACATATTACTCAGCAATGCACAACAGCCTATCACGCATTGATTACTTCTTCACATTAGGGGAGGGTCGCCTTAGCATAGATGATATTCAAATTAGACCGCGGGGTATATCTGACCATTCACCCTTGACCCTTACACTGTCGTGTCCGGAAAGAGTGTATAAAAGAATGTACCAGCTTCGCCCGGGCTATCTAGCGATACCAGCAATAAAAAGGGAACTGAAAAAAGCGACCCGGAATTACTTTAAAGAAAATGTAACCTCAGTAGACTCCCCCACGACCTTATGGGAAGCGTATAAAACGGTTCTGAGAGGGCAGGCCATCTCGACTATACAAGGGTACAAACGCACACAAGAGAGAGAAGCCACACAATTGGAACTAAACCTTGCAGAGGCGCACACCGCGCACATGACGGACCCTTCAGCAGACACCCTGCACTCCCTACAACTATGTCAGCGACTCCACACAGACCACCTCAAGAAGAGGGCGGTGGAACACATAGCAGCAACGGCACAAACAGTCTATGATGTGGGGGACAAGGCCAGCAAGCTCTTGGCCTGGTTGGAAAGGAAGGGGGGAGGAGCCAGGAGTATACTGCACTTGAAAGATAGGGGAGGGGAGACACACACACGTCCGGCGGCAATTGTAGGTCTGCTTGCGGACCACTTCCAGGAGGTCTATACCCCAGACACTTGTGTCACGGAAGAGATGGCGGTGGCAGCGCTAACTGATGTGCCGACGCCGACATTATCACAGGACGCGGTAGAAGAACTTGACTCTGATTTTACAATAGACGAAGTGCAAGAAGCCATTACCAAGATACACTCTGGGAAGGCCATGGGCCCCAGCGGCGTCCCGATCGAATGGTGCAAGGTGATGTCAGACACGCTGAGCCCGCACCTGTTAGCCATGCACAAAGACAGCCTGGCTAGAGGGATGTTGCCCCACGATCAGAGACAGGCCATCATTGTGGCAATCCCGAAGCCAGGTAAGCCACCTGAGGAATGCGGGTCTTACCGCCCGATATCACTCCTCAATGTGGAGGCTAAGATATTGGCTAAGCTACTGGCCACCAGGTTGATGCCACATCTCGTCCAGCTGATTCACCCGGATCAGTCGGGCTTTATGCAGAAGTACGGCACTGAACCTCCGGAGAGTCCACGGTGCAATAGCACGGGCGTCGCTGTTAACTGAACCGACGGCCATTCTGTCATTGGATGCCAGGATGGCGTTCGATATGGTGGAGTGGCGCTACCTCTTTGCGGTACTGGGTCATATGGGCTTTGGCCCTAAGTACATTGCCTGGGTGCGGCTTTTGTATACCGATCCGGTGGCACGAGTGACGGCCAATGGGCATGTCTCCCGTGAGATACCACTGAACAGAGGGACGAGGCAGGGGTGCCCACTCTCGCCGTTACTCTTCGCACTAGTCCTGAACCACTGGCGGTGATACTTAGAACCACTCCACTGCTCAGGGGGATCGCATGGAGTCGCGACTGGGAAGACAGGGTTTCCCTGTACGCTGACGATATGCTGATCTACCTCACAAACCCAGAGGAAGGAGTCCCAGTACTCTTGGCACTGTGTGAGGTGCATGGACAGGCGTCTGGCTATAAGATAAACTGGACCAAATCTGTCATATACGAGCTAAGGGGACCCCCCCCCGCTCTACCACCTGACTGCCCTCTGGAAACGGCGGGCACGTCGTTTAAGTATCTCGGCATACACGTCACGAGGGACGCTACGACCTTTTATGAGAGGAACTTACTGCCGCCGTTGACTAAATTAAAGGGGGACGTCAGACACTGGAAGACTCTTCCATTAACGTTGCTGGGGAGGGCAGCGTTATTTAAAATGCTGGCGCTGCCACGATTCTTGTATATACTAGAAAACGCCCCAAGCGTAGTGTCCGCGAGCTATCTACGGGCAGTGACTGCGGTGGTGAATAACTTATTGTGGAACGAACGCCCACCACGAATAGCGTATATGAAACTTACTAGAAGTTGGTATGACGGCGGG
Organism: Lissotriton helveticus; assembly: GCF_964261635.1. NCBI lineage: Eukaryota > Metazoa > Chordata > Amphibia > Caudata > Salamandridae > Lissotriton > Lissotriton helveticus. The sequence continues at coordinate 2,092,851,399 of NC_136061.1, forward strand.
ATAGCCCTGCCTAATATACAACTATACTACTGGGCAGCGCAGCTTAAAGTCATCAATCACTGGCTCCACATCCCGCAGGATGATCCGGCCTACTTGGCAGATAGATGTCAACTGGGCGTGCAGAGCTTGCTGGCACCGCTGTATCATAAGGGTAAGGCGAGCAAGCTCCTGGGACCAATCAAACATACAGTGACACTCTGGCACAGCGCACAGACTAAGCTTAAATGGAGGGGAATTATAACGAAATTGACGCCTTTGTGGGACACTAGGGCACTCGGGAGCTTGCGACATACTATGGGCTTCACTGCATGGGACACCATAGGTATATCTACCGTAGGAGACTTGTGGGCGTCTGATAGTGTAGTCCCATTCTCCCAACTCCAACAGACTTACCACTTAGGCCCAGATGAAACGTATCAATATATCCAAATTAGACACGCACTGATGAGTGCAATACCAGCGGGAACAACTGTCCCGGAGTCCTCTCCGCTGGAGGACAGATTGTTGACAGAGTAGATGCAAACTGGCGCCACTTCCCTCACCTACCGTAAGTTATTACATAATATGCCCGACCCCTTACTTAAGCTGCGGGAGAAGTGGGCTGAGGAACTGGGTGACATGGATGAAACAGACTGGAATGCGGCGCTAGCTACCCCCAGAGAGGCGGGTATTTCGGCACGGTTCCGTCTGGTCCAACTGAAGGTCCTTCACCGAATATACTTCACAAGGACAACCCTATACAAACTACACAGAACAGATAACCCGCGCTGCCTGAGGGGTTGTGGTGGGGAGGGTACATTCCTGCATACACTTTGGGAGTGCCCTAGGATTTTAGAATATTGGAAACGTGTGCCCCGCACCATTTCACAGACGTTAGACACGACACTGGTGCCAGACCCCCGTGTGGCCTTACTTCATATGTGGGGACCGACGGACCTGACACGCCAGGGCCAGGTATGGACGACTGTGGGATGTATGGTGGCTAAACGGGATATAGCACAAAAGTGGGGGGCGGTTGAGACACCAACTTTAGGCCAGTGGTGCAAGAATATGGATATGATTATGGTGACGGAAAGAGCGGTGTACAAGAAGAGGGCCAACCCGCGCAAATGGAATGCAGTGTGGCTACCCTGGAATAAATACCGGGGAGACATATGTGACCCGCTGGAGGAAGACGATGATGACAGTTCAGAGGGGGAGGATTCGGATGAATGACGGTACTGAATGCAGACTTAAGGGGCTCGTGAACAGTTTTACACATTGGATGGGTTGAGGGGGGATCACTGTACATGGTCGTAGAAGGTGGGGGCATAACTGACCGCCGGATGGAATGACCACATACAAAGGGCAGACTTGAGGGATGTTCTTCGAAATTCTTGATCAAAGTTAAAGTTATGTTTATAAAACACAAAAGTAAGAGATACATAAAATATGCAATGCCATGTGATTTGATATACACGTGAATCCGATACAATCGCTGCCGGACCGCTGGTTGTCGGCTGAACAGCTGTGTAAAATATAACCTTCACATATGATTGTGGAATGTAGCCGGCCTGCGGGATGTAGGCGACGTGAATGTTATGAAGCTAAATGTCAATAAAACTCTTACGAACCAAAAAAAAAATATATATATATTACCTACTGGCGGTCGCCAGTAGGTATATATAGTTAGGATTTTTTCTCTATGGGTTTTTTGAAAATTCTATGTCTAATAACTTTGGCGTTTGTGGACGGAATTGGCTGAAATTTTCAGGAAAATGGCACATTTTGTTTCTGAGCAGCCTTTGAAAATTTGGGGGGGGTTCGTCAAGGGGGGGCCGAGAAAAAAGGGGGGTCCCAAAACGCGTTTTTCCCATGTTAATTTCCATAGGGCGGTTGGCCTCACTTTTAGCCCGAACGGCTGAATGGATTTGCACGAAACTTGGCAAAATTGTAGGGACTGGTAGCCCGATGTGCCTTTTGTAGGTCTCAATATATGTGCTCCAGTGGATTTTGAGAAATTAACGTTTAAAAAAAGATATATATCTGTAAGCGCGGACCGGGCAGCGGCCTAGGACGCGTACTTTTCGCGCAACGGAGCTTTGTGAAGCGAAGCTGATTGGTTCTCCGGCGTCTGTCAACATTCCAAACAGTCCGTAGTGGCCGCAAACAGTCCGTAGTGGCCGCCATCTTGTCTCTCGGTAGGATCGAGAGACAAGAGGAGGCCAAAGCGAAGGGGTAAATGACCATAAGGGGGAATAGTAGATCCTCGCTGACCCCCTAGGTTTGATGTGGAGGTTTTAAAAGGGCCCCGCGGGGCAAAAAAAAAAAATTATAATAATAATCTTACGGCTGAATGGATTTGCACGAAACTTGGCAAAATTGTAGGGACTGGTAGCCCGATGTGCCTTTGCTAGGTCTCAATATATGTGCTTCAGTGGATTTTGAGAAATTAACGTTCAAAAAAAGATATATATCTGTAAAAGCGCACCGCTTCGCGTACTTTTCGCGTTACGGAGCTTTGCGAAGCGAAGCTGATTGGCTCTCCGGTGTCTGTAAACATTCCAAACAGTCCGTAGCGGCCGCCATCTTGTCTCTCGGTAGGATCGAGAGACAAGAGGAGGCCAAAGCGAAGGGGCAAATGACCATAAGGGGGCATAGTAGATCCTCGCTGATCCCCTAGGTTTGATGTGGAGGTTTTAAAAGGGCCCCGCGGGGCAAAAAAAATAAATAATAATAATCGAACGGCTGATTACCTAGCTGTTGCTAACACCAGTTAGCGACGGCTAGTAGGAGATAGCGACCATCTTGGGCCCCACTTTGCATGTGAGTGATATTTATCACTAATGACATGCAAAGTGGGCATGCCAAGATGTTAGCGACTGGAAACAGTCGCTAACATCGCTATCTCCTATTATCAACTTTTGGAAATATTCGAGATAAGCGCGAATATCTCCAAAAAGTAACAGCTGCCCTGAGCAGTTCTTAGCCATGTTATCCTATGGGAGGTGGATAACATGGCTAAGAGGATTAGCTCGGTAATGCATGAATATCGCTGAGTTTTCAGCGATATTAATGCATTGCGGTCGGTTTTTATCGTATTTGCGATAAACTTTGATAATAGCAAGGTTTATCTGCGATAATTTCTGACGGTAAAAAAATCTTTGCAATGCATCGTTAGGGATAAATATCGCTTAACTTTGGTAATATGCCCCAACGTCTGTTAACGTTCGATTCGAAGGAAATCAGGAAGTGTTGAAAAACATTGTCTGCGCCATCTTGTCTTTTTTCAAATGCCACACTTTTGTCGTGCACGGCAGCCATTTTAGATGCCTTGACCAGACCCACTCTGTGCACGCTGTCGATCCTTAGCATGGCTCCCCACCCTCGCAAGCATCTCCCCCAGGCAGTGGTCACCCCCGCTCTCTGTCTTATGCATGGGTAATAAACCTCCCCCCATCTGCGCTGCTCTTTCCTGAGAATCACACCCTGTGCCCGCCCGACACCTCCCTTTCGCCCTATTCACTACTGCACCCTCTGACACTCCTTTTCCTCTGTGTCCGATTGTCCAGGCTGGTCCTAGGGTATCAGCTAGCCCTGCAGATGTAGTTTATGGCCACAGCTGTAAAGATTCACCCCTCTTCAAAGGAGTTATAGTAGATCAAGGCCCACACTCGATGAGATCCGTCACAGCAGAAGCGTTGCTATTATCTGAAAACCATCCTGTATTGTGATTGGGGAGGGGACCGAGCGTGAAGCGGAAGATTCCAGGGATGACTCTTTGTACATCAAAGTTTTTACAATTATGTGTCACATTAAAAATATATAGCACTCCGACAAAGTAGTAAGATTATAAAACTTTAATAATTTATAAATATATACAAGAAAACAAAAATAGTAATAACATATAAACATTTTTAGGGAAAAAGAACGAAGTAGCGGTCGGCTGTGCGAATAGTCCCAACGCAGCACAACGTCCAGATTTCCGGCGTGGGGCGGGTCATCAGTAGCAAACTGTTGTGCGAATAGTTCCAAGGCAGCAGAACGCGCTGAAATCTAGATGACACGAAAGTGATGTCTAGTAAGTTGCCACCCAGCAAATAACGGCGTGGGGCGTCGCGGGGGGTGGGTCTTCAGTAGCAAACTGTTGTGCGAATAGTTCCAAGGCAGCAGAACGATGGCACCAAGGTGATGTCCAGTAAGTTGCCGCACTGGTTTTGGTATCCTACAATGCTGCTCCGAATAACGGCGTGGGGCGCCCCGGGGGAGGCGGCGTGAACGGGCCTCTCCAGGTGGAGTGTCATCTGTTGTAGTGGGGCGCCCCTTTACCGTTTCAGTTGCCATTCCGTCCGTTTTTGGTCCACTGTGTCAAAAGCCGCAATTCAGCTGAGTTGCGCCCACTCTTGCGGTGCAGCGATAGGCGGCTGTCACAGGACTCTCAAAATGGCGGCAGGCTCTTTCCTTTTTGGGCCTGGTCCACTGAAATGGCCCTGGGACACCTTGGAAATCGGACGCTTGTCTGCTAGGTCTTGGACCCCATTCTCGAAAGCGTCCCCTCCGCCTTGAGAATTCATCAAAAGTTTTGGGGGCCCCGACTCCTGCAGGCTTCTGGTGGGGAGCGGCTGCCATGATTGCTCGCGGAATGACTACGACGGAGCTACGAGATGGTGGTGCTCTCATGCTGACGCCAGCTTCAGTCTGAAACATCCAGAAACAAGGTGGGGCTTTCATCGTTTGGAAAAAAAAAAAGTTTTCATCCAATGAAAAGTGTTGTTTTTAGGTCATATGATCAAGCCTTCCATCATTAGGAAACCAAAAGTAAAATGAACCAATGAAAAGTTTTATAAACAAGTCACATGACCTGTTATGCGGCATAGGGTATAAAATGCGGAGAAAATACGTTGGCACGTGAGGCGGCGTCAGTAGCGGACCGATGTGCGAATAGGCCGAAGGCAGCACAACGCGCCAAGATCCGGATGGCACCGAGGTGGTGTCCAGCAAGTTGCAGCACTGGTGTGGCCATCCTACAATGTTGAAAGTCGGCGTGGGGCGCCCCGTTGGCCTGTGAGTTTGCGTCAGTAGCGGACCGATGTGCGAATAGGCCGAAGGCAGCACAACGCGCCAAGATCCGGATGGCACCGAGGTGGTGTCTAGTAAGTTGCCGCACTGGTGTGGCCATCCTACAATGCTGAAAGTCGGCGTGGGGCGCCCTGTTGGCCTGTGAGATGGTGTCAGTAGCGGACTGATGTGCGAATGGGGCCAAAGGCAGCGCAACAATATTTTCTGACGAGAAGACACCACAAGGCGCTGAGATGCCAAGATCCGGATGGCACCGTGGTGGTTTCATAGTTGAGAGGCACTTCATCTGCAGTGGGGCGCCGAGATCCGGATAGCACCGAGGTGATGTCTAGCAAGTTGCTGTACTTGTGTGGTCATCCTACAATGCTGAAACTCGGCGTGGGTCGCCCCATTAGCCTGTGAGATAGCTGTTCTTTGGATTTGGGCCTGGTCCACTAAAATGGCCCTGGGACACCTAAGAACTCGAACGCTCGATTTTTTTTTCCTTTCCTGTACATGCAAAAAAAGGTAAATGCCCGGTATGTTACACGCTTCATCTGCCACGATGAACTCTCCAGAGGAACCGAAAAAATATATAGTTGTGGTAACTATACCATGCATCGTCATATGGAGAGGTGGCACCAATTAATTATAGTGCTGCATAAAAGAGAGATTTGGAGGAGAACCCCTGACCTGCTAGTACATTCATCAAAGAAGTGGCACTGAGAGCTTCAGAGGCAAGGGAAACGGTCCCAAATATTTAGAAGAACTTTGGAAAGATTAAAATGACATGTTTAGATTGTGGTAAATTAATTTCATGTGGGCAGATGAGTGTTACTCTAATAAATACAGCATATGAACATCATCATAGTCGATGGTTGGTAGAGACATTTTGACTATATCCTGGACCTGCCCGTCCTCGCCCAAAATGGCGCCGGAATAAATGGGACTCGTAACTCCTTGTTGTGTACTGGTTGCAGAACCTTGAAATCACGAGATACGTATGCAGTTTTGAAGCACATGGCGGGCGGGGACGAGAATTGATTGAATATTTCGACATCCCTATTGATATTAAGTTCTGATGTGTTATTGATTACTGTACTGTTGAAAGTTCGAATTAACGTCACCCATGGTACTTGCCCGCAAATGTATATCTAGATAATTTTATTGTAACTGGCCCTGTCGTATTTTAATTATAAAATGTACGTCCACCGATTCCGTAACTGTTAGACACCTTAGTTCTTGCAACCTAATGGCCCGCCCGTTACGTTCCTCTACAGTGTAAATGTCTACTCATCACATACGATTACAGTTTGCTCCGTGGCCGGCCCACGTGGTTATAGGCTCGTATTTGTATAATGAAATTTTCACAATAAAGGTTTTTAAAAGAAAACATGGTAGTAGTATATACATTGGTAAAGTTTGTAATAATAGTCACTGTTTTAGAATCATTAAAAGGCAAGTGAAATAAAGCAGACCAATTACATGAAGGGTAAAAGGTATAATACGAAGGAACGCAGTAAAGATAAATGGTCAAGGGCTGTTGTGTTTTCTATTCCTGCAACATAAAGTGATCGATAAGAATCTCATATTCAGGCGTATCGGCGACTAAGACAGCAGGTCGACCCTCTTTTGCTCAACGGCTCCATCATGGGACGAAGAAACGCTCTTTTTCTCGAAAAAAGAATATATTTTACTTGCAGGACAGTTGTAAAATTTCCGGGAAAGTACATTAGCCTGGAACATTATAACATATATTTAAGAAAAAATAATGTTCGGAAGTAATGAAAAGCGTAATTTTTAGGTCATATGAGCAAGCCTTTCATCATTACAATAAGAAAAGTAAAATGAACCAATGAAAAGTTTTATTAACAAGTCACATGACTTGTTATGCTTACGTTACGCGCTGCGCGCCCCGGATGACTTCCGGATGCGCTAACGCGGCGCGTCATATGACGCATTACGCGACAACGCAGGTCCAGAATATAGTCAAAATGTCTCCACCAACCAGCGGTCGGAACACAACCCCTTTCAGCAGGCTAAATAGTTCTGTTAAATGAGAACAGAAGGGACAGGCAACAAGAACCATCAGTGAAAGAGGGGAGGGCTAGTTCTTCTCTACCGGGTTACATTGGGGCGCTACCGGAACTGATCGAATTGGTAGTCTACAGTGTTTCTGGATGTTTCAGACTGAAGCTGGGGTTAGCATGAGAGCAGCATCATTTCGTAGCTCCGTCGTGGCCATTCCGCAACCAATCATGGCAGCCGCTCTTTATCGTTATTTTGGGCGGGGTGGGTGGCGGAGCCGAGCTGTTTTGCAGCCATCATTGTGTGGAGTTCAGTTCATCTCACTAGTTTTGTATTTGTCATGAGGGGTTGTTCCTAATGTTTCTATTTTAGCGAGGTCAAAAAGAGATCCCATTAGTGGCCTACTGATTTTGCTCGATTCCTTTTCTTTTTTTTTTACACGATTTTTCGTTATCTGCAAAGACTAAACAGAGTATTGCGACTCTGTGTTTGTTTGTAAATAGAGAATGAACCAAAGAGAACTAATTCTAAAACAGTAAATACTTGGATAACAATCAATCAAATGGAGAGAGAAGCAGGCACGACGGATTACAACGGGGGCAAAGGCCTGCGTTAACTACCTTTCACTATCTGCAAAGAGAGAGTACTCCTAATAGAAATGAGGGGGGGGGGGCACCATTCAAAGCAGATCAGTGTGCATAAACACGAAAATGTTTTCACTTACCACGTACTTGACATTCGACAGCTTATGATATTTGCTATTAAAAAACCATTGAAATTCACTGAAAAAACCATAGGTTATAGACCATATATAGTTAGGAATTAGCATTTACAAAACCTTGAAAATTCACTGAAAAAACCATAGGTTATAGACCATATATAGTTAGGAATTAGCATTTAAAAAACCTTATTTTACTCACACAAAACCATTGAAATTCCATATATAGTTAGTTGCACTAACTATATATCGCGCACCTGCAATCCACTGCTGATCATGTCACATATTACATCATTCATGACATGGTCAGTGACATCACTGATGACATCACTGATGACATCTCAAATGACATCACTGATGACATCACTGATGACAACATCCAGTGACTGTATGTTTCTGTAAAGTTAAAATATATCTTACATATTGAAGAATGAGTGGATGTATAAGTGTCTGGATGAAGGATTTAGTAGGTGCGTGACTGACTGTATGAGTGAGTGATTAAATGTGTCTCACTGAATGCATGGGTTAGTGACTAAACTGTCTTAATTTGTGCATCATTATGTCTGTTGTTCTGTAAACTGCTGCATGTGTTGATCATTAGCTATACGAGAGGCTATATGTGTTATTAATTGCTTGCCCAAGTATTTCTATGGGAGATTGAGTTTGTGTGGGGGTGGCTGGAAGGTGTGTGACTCTATGCATAGATGTGTGAACAGTTTATTCACTAGGTGTATGAGTTCAAGAGTGCATGTGGAAACAGCTACATGGGCAGTTGACTGTGTGCATGAGTGTATTGATGAGTGAATGGATATCTCAATGCTACATGTCATAGTAAGTACATATGTAAAACACAGTACATGTGAGAGTTGGCATATATAAATAACTGTGCATGAGAGCCACCGAATGAGTGAGTGGTTGTATCGATCATTGTGAACTTGTATCAGGGATTGTATAAGAGAGTAAATATGTGTTAGTATATGTTTCAATAAGTAAGGTGTGTTTAACTGTATAGTTGAAGAAATGGAGATGAGATTGTTTCTTTGCATGACTGACTGGGTGTGTGAGTAACTCCATGGATGAGTGGAAGTGTGTGAGTGTCTGTATACACTGAGTGTATCTAAGGTTATATTAGAGTCTGAAGAGGTTTATCGTATTAGCACAAGAATGATGTCAAATGAGATGTCATCAGTGATGTCATCAGTGATGTCATTTGAGATGTCATCAGTGATGTCATCAGTGATGTCACTGACCATGTCATGAATGATGTAATATGTGACATGATCAGCAGTGGATTGCAGGTGCGCGATATATAGTTAGTGCAACTAACTATATATGGAATTTCAATGGTTTTGTGTGAGTAAAATAAGGTTTTTTAAATGCTAATTCCTAACTATATATGGTCTATAACCTATGGTTTTTTCAGTGAATATATATATACATAGCTTGTTATTAGTCTGAAACCTTTCAATATTTGATGGGAAATCTGACCCGAACCCTGTCATCCCGCAGAGAATCAGTAGACTTTTGGGTGAGATTAACCCTTTCTACACTAGGACAGGTCACACTGTAAATTTCTTCTCTTTCCTTGTATGATATATTGCTTTGCTTCTTCAACAGCTTGAACACCAACTTTATAAAACTGCCGTTGGGATTTGGCAGATGTGGAGACACTCTGACTTAATTATACATATCAATGGACAAGACAGTCCTGGAGATACCCGTTTGTTGATACCGCCTCAACAGCAAGGCTCTAACAGGTGGCGGCCTTGCTGTCATGCTTCGCCTTTCAGATAATACAGAATCTCCCACATGGTGGCTCAACCCACGGTGAAGCAGGAGACATAACACAAAACAAACAACACCTTTAGAAAAGGGTTTTATTTTACAAAATGCAAATACTCCCTTTTTAGAATAAGGCTTGGGGTTTTATTTTACACAATGCTCTCTAACAGAAAGGCTTTCCCAAATGCCAAATGCAGAACATTCAAATACACATATATATAAATATATATATATATATATATATATATATATATATATATATATATATGTATGTATATATATATATATATATATATATATATATATATATATATATATATATATATATATATATATATATATATATATATATATATGTGTTTATATGCAAGCAATAATACCACACTTGGTAAATGCAACCTGTAAATGCATGAATAATAACATGAATAAACAAGCATCAAATAATATGAGATAAGACTCAAGCAAATATAATGGGACGTCCTGCATGCGATCAGAAAGATATAAATACACTAGATGCACCAAATGATTACTTTGGATGTGCACCCTCACTCAGTCACACATCACAAAGAAAACACCTCAAATGATCAAAGCCTTGGCCACACATCACAATGGCAATAATTAAAACTCAAGCACCTCAAATGATCAAAGCCACTGGCCACACATCAGAATGGCAATAATCAAAGCTCTAACACCTCAAATGACCACAGCCAATGGAACCACGCACCAAATTGGCACTAGTCAAAACTCCACACTTCACCTGGTGCAAACACAGCATCTTAGGCCACTCCTGACCGGGGGATTAACAGCCGTGGTTGCGAGCCTCCGCAACCAGGGTTCTGCTGTACCGAAGTAGAGGCGTCTGTCCGCATTCGGATTCCACAATCCCGTTTTTTAAGTCAACAACCCTCAGCTTTATAACCTCAAAAACACACTAGAGGATTCAAGGAACCTTCCCCCTGTGCCAGAGGAATCTTACTAGGAGTGGCCAGCATTCCACGGTAGGAAGGAGTTCCCCCGTTCCCTCTCCAATCTCGCATGTTCCAGCCTTTATCTTGATGAAGTTCACGAAAGAGTCAGAATTCAGGATGACATGGGGCCATGTCAAAGCCAATAGTAAGAACTTCCTAATACTTATCAATGTACAACACAGTGCACATTTACGCACCACTGCTTATAGCATCACATACTTCATCTCTCAGTGTACAACACAGCGCACATTTGTGCACCACTGCTCACAACACTGCACTTCGAGACCAAAAGGTACATTCCACACCTCACTCTCTCTCATGCTTTCAAATGCACACCCCACACGTTCTGTTCTTGGCAAGGCTGTCCTACTCCGTGACAGCTCCCACTGAAATACTGAAACCTTTAAGAGATGCAAGGCATATGCAGGACGTTGTACATTCAGGCTAGGATAAAATAACACACCAAAGTCAATTAAAATAATGGTAGTAAAAGGTCATCACAGGGTTTCAGACCACAAGCACTAGCACTACACTGGCTGGAAGCAGTGGGGTACTTAAAGGATGCATCAATAAAAGTATCAATAGCAGCAGCTCCTCTGCTTTGGCAGAGGAGCGTTGCCCCCGCCAGTTTCCATTTATTGTTGTGCCTTGTTTTGTTAATGTTGTTGTGCTTAAAGATGTCACAAATTCTGCAGCATTATTAGCCAAAGTCAACACGCTCCATTAAAGTTCCAATGGAAAGCAACAATTCAGCACTGTCCAAGGGGGTAAAATAGCATGACCCCAGATCTTCAGCTGATTGAGAAACCAATCAATTCAAATCAGTGGCAGAGAACTCGAGTCTTAAGTTAGGTCCTGCATTGCTCATGTCAAGTCATGAAACAGACAGAGGTGAACCTGAGCAAATTTAAGAAGAGGCCAATATGTGTGTTCCCAGCCTGACAAACGGAACCAACCAAGTTCAGCAATGATGTCTCCACTGAGTTTTGGTTGCCTTTCCAGTACCTCCGTTGTTTGTTGAACTAGAAACTCCCCGTGCAGATAGAAGTAATACACAACAATTACTTTTCTAATCCAGAAAGCATAATGGGGCAAAAGTACTCAGTACTGGGGACTCTCCTGTCCAGGTGTATAATGAGTGCAGAGAACTCCCATCCTCGAGGGGCTGTATGCTCAGATGGTGCTACGCGTCAATATGGAGGGGGGAGGGCACGGTGCTGACGTCATCATATAATAATTCAATGGTAATTTAATCCACCATTTTGGTTCTTGCATGTTTTATCCTAAGGAAGTTACTGCACAATGGGCTCTGTATGTGAGTTTGCCTCACATTGTGGCAATGTTTGTTGCCCTCCACATATCACCCATTCCAAAACATTGCAAGAAACACTGCTCAACGTCTCAATAATTGTTACGCGCAGTACCGTGCTGCACATCATGCTCCAGGCCCTTATGTAGAAAAAGTGCCAGGGTAGTGTAGAACAAAAACAATATTTGATTCCCCTTTTCCTCCTTATTTAAGTATTTATGGACTTTAAATAGTAAAGACAATAATAAATTAAGAATTAAAAATAATTTTTGGGAGATAATGCAAAAAAATCAAATGGACATCATCCTATACATGTTATACAAACAATGATTGTATTACAGAGTCTTTCAATAAATATCATAAACCTTGTATATATAAATCCTTTTTTGCTTTTATTATGAATTATTTACTCTGGGTTTTATGAAGAATCCACAAATAATGTAAATACAAATTTAAGAACAATGTGATTATTATGGTGCACCTTGAATGAATATCCTTCCTATAAGATCACCGTTACATCTGATACATGAATATCAAAATTCAATCTATATTTGTATTAGCAATTAAAAATAAAGAAATATACAATTAATATTAGAAATAAAAAATTCTAACAATGTCGACGCAGCCTTTCGATCAACAATGAAATAATATTTTCTTCCACCTTCTCCAGGACAAACATTGTAAAAAGTTTATTTCTAGAAAACACAGAAGGACAGAAAATACATACCGATTATTGCAGCTCATAGTACATTAAACCATACAGTAATTGCTCTAGGGTCTTTTTGTGTCCATTTTTTTTTAATTAAATAAAATGTTTCTAGTTACACAAAATGTCCAATTAGTGTGTCCCACCAAATAGTTGGATATAGCTTATAAATGCATCCCTTAAATAGGGCTTTACCTATGTTTGGGTTAAAAAAATATTTGTTATGTTCAATTTAATATTCAGTGACCTTGCTGCATTGTTTGTTTGGTGACACAGCTATGACTGGGGAGGACATCAGTAACCAGGGAGCACAGGGCCCCAGGAGACTGTCCTGACAATCTCCCTCACCTAGAGACTGCTACAGTGCTGCTACAGTGGCCCCTGCTACAGAGGCCTAGCCTCTTCTGGCCATTGGCCAGAAGAGGTTGGGTCACCCCCCTTTCATATTGAGGGCAGTCATTCCATATTTGTAGAAAGGCCTACACATAATCTATAGTGTACAAAGGTAAGATGAGGGAAAAGGAAAATGGCTCTTGCCTCGAGCACGGCAAAAATGAATAAACCCTTCCAGCCCATGATTACAACCTATCGTCAGTAAAAGGGCCTTTAACGATAGAATTAGAACAGGTTGAGGAAAGGATTGTGGCAGTAATGGTCCAGAAACCATCCCGTGAACCAACTGTGATTATGGAAAAGGGCGAAAGACGGAAAGGATACCCCCTGGTAAATGTGCACATACGCCCGCAGCAAGTTGTTCTTTCTCATCCTTTACCATCTTCCCTGCCAGCAAGACCCAACCCAGACCCACATTTGGAGAACAACATTGAGTGTCAAAACTGGATGGATGCCCAGCTATCTACTAGTCCCCTCCGCAAAAAAAAAAGGAATTTTAAACCTAAAATCATACCACTAGCTGGACAAAGCTTACTAGAACTGCCGTAGATGGGCCCAATAGCAACATGGGAAATACAGCTTTAATTGCTCCAACACAAGACTCTGTTTATGGTAAGTGATTTCATGGAGTAATTTTTTAACAAAATGGAGGCTTTATTAAACAACTTTCTTATGAGTTTGGAAGAGAAGTTTTCACAGCTGATTGAAACCGAATTGGAAGTGGCACTATGGAACCTTGGCTCGGGCCTGGTTGTAGTTCTACCCATAACACAGGTTGTAGTGGGTCTCTTAATACAAAACACAGGAAATCAAATGACAAGTAATTCACCCGGTGGTGAGACTCAACAATTAACCTCCGTTGGGAAACAAGAATGTATGGAGCAAACCCAAGCGGGAAATAAAAACCGCCCCAAAGGCATCCTTAAGTCCTGTCCAATCCTGGAGGAGGACTCTGTTAGTAATCCCAGATCGAGCAGTATAGACCAAGTAAGCGATCTTAGACAGCGCATGTATGAGGGAACTCTTCAGTTGCCCCCGAAGTGTCCCCCTCGAAGTGTGCCCCATATGTGCTAATATTAGAAAATGTTTCACCACTCCTCCATGTGAAGGCACTGAGGAACTCATGCGCAAGACTACACATTGGTTGTCCTTAAAATCCAGGCATCAGGGCAATTCAAATAACTAAATCCTACATACACGGAGGGTAAAATGGGTGGTCCACTCATGGAAAACATCCAAGGATGACTGTATTGTGGTCAACTTCAAGGTCCCCGGTCTTGTTCAATTTTTGGTACAAAGTTTGAATTACGAATTACTTAACAAGATCCCGGGAGGGTCCCTGTGTCTTTCTCCCTTTGGGCTTTTTCTATAAAACGGCTTTTGCCTTGCATTTGTCCTAATGCAGCGGTTGTGGGAGGCAGGAGTGAGAGACACCGCGCTGCTCTGGTTCCACTCTTTTTTGAAGGATAGGCAGCAGGCAGTCTCTATGCCACCGTTTCAGTCAGCCTTTTCCCTGGTATCACATGGAGTCCCTCAGGGCTCTGCTATCAGCCCCATTCTTTTTAATATTTATCTTAGACCTCTGATCTCTCTTATCAAAAGCTTTGGCATTAAAATCGTGAATTACGCCGACGACACGCAGATGATTCTCTCCCTGGAAGGCGAGGATTCTACTTCCTTGGAGACTTTACATAATTGTCTGCGTGAAACGTCTAGGTGGCTGAAGGATAATTCCCTTCAGTTTAATGCAGGAAAGACGGAGGTGCTTTTTACTGCTGGTACTAGGATTCCTCAACCTTTTCCATCTAATTTTTGGCCCCCGGAAACCAGGACTTCGGTACGGCCAGTGGAATCTGTTCGGAATCTAGGGGTCATGTTGGACCCGAAGCTTAGTATGGAGACGCATGTTCAAAAAACATCTGCCTGCTGCTTTGCCATCCTTCACTCTCTAAGGAAAGTCCTGCTCCTCCTACCCACTTGTGCCCGTGCGCAAGTGGTTAGATGCACCATCCTTAGCAGGCTGGACTATTTTAACGCCCTCCTGCTTGGGTACCCTGAGTTCCTGCTGGATTGTCTCCAGAGGGTCTAATCAGCGGCTGCTAAACCGGCCCTGGGGCTTCCGAGAAGTTCTCATGGAGCATCCGCATTGGCAAAGTTGCATTGGCTTCCCATAAGGCAGAGGATCCAGTTTAAGGCCCTCTGTATATTGTTTAGGGCTCTCCATGGAGCTGGCCCAGCTCCTTTGCAATCTAAATTTGCCTGGTATTCCCCTACCAGGCAGCTTCGATCCTCCGACGCTAAACTGGTAGTTGTTCCCAGATTCAGGAAGGTTAGAGCCGGTGGCAGATCCTTTGAAGTGACTGCCGCCAGACTATGGAACACTCTTCCAATCGAGATTAGGCATATTGGTGAACTCCTTCAGAAGGAGGATAAAAACTTGGCTATTCCCCGGCTAGTCCGCTTCCCTCCGGTCTCTTTTATCTCTTAGCGCCAAGATGCCTGCAATGCTGGCAGTTGCGCTTTATAAATGCTTAAAATAAAATAAAAAATAAAATAAATAATATACCAGTCTCAAAACGCTTTGAACTTTTAACCAACCTTGATACCAATGATGGACTTTGTGTGCCTGAGGCCATGCCGGACTTTTCTCTGTCATTATGGCTGAGCCTTCATCATTTGCACTATGTCCTACTTTTCCAGATGTAAATGTTATAACCGAAGCGTGTAGCAAAGCTAAGAAACCCGACTGGTGGAGATTTGTAACTGCCCATGACATCATATGTGTCCAGGAGATGCGGATGATTGACCCTTTTTTTATTTAGATAGATATAATGTGTTTATCCAACCTGCTATTGCTGCAGTAGCTGACAGAGCGAAGGCAGATATTGCAACCTTTGTTTCTATGATGCTTTCCTCATTCAAGTATTCTCATAATTGGTCTTCGGCATATTTTTGGGTCACCCTAATATCATGCCCTGGAGAACCTTACCTTTTGTTGATAAATGTTTACAACAATGTGTTTAACCATCATTAGAGTGATATAATTGACGAGTTGGTTGATTTCTTGAAAATTGTAATCTCTTCCTAAATAAAAAGACTACAATAATGTGTGGCAGGAGATTTTAATTTTCCCCTTTACCAGGCTGAAGATAGCCATTGATGTGGTTTTATGGAGGGTGTATTAAACAAGGCTCATTTTAAGCATATAAGACTGGGGATGCCATGAAATCTGTATTAGCCAGATATGATTTCGTTTTCACCCATGATATTCATAGTGGATCTAGTCAGTCGACCCTTACCCTATTCCTACCTTAAATGACAATTACCAAGGAAGTACCATTCATTTTATAGTGAATTCGGCAGAAGCCATGCATCTTATTTTAGAATTTGGGATTGTCCCTAATTATATGAGTGATCATAAAACACTAGTTGTTTAATTAAAAACCCATTTAGTAAGAGTGGGGGCAACCACTAGTCATAAAACGAGAATCAAGGACTGCGCATTGAGTCAAACAAAGTGAAGCCTTTAGATTTGAATCACAGGATAATTAAAGGAAACATGAAGTGATTATGAGCTCTTATATGAAGCCAACTCAAATGAACTAATATCACATAGCTCCAAGTCAGTGAGCCCTATACATTGCTGGTTTAACAAAGCATGCTCTACTGCCCCCAAAAAATTAAAAAGTGCCATGATCACAAACCAACATTAGAGAGGCCAGGTTACAATACAAGAATGCCCTGCAGGAATGGAAGAACAAGATTAGAGACAATATCTGGGAGAACCTAAATCAGACGGGTGTCCTAAAAGATACTCACAAATGTTGGCAAGTGATAAACTACCCTTTTTTCTCTGATTATGTAGGCACAAAATGGATTCTTTGATTACGGAGGCTGAATGTGTAACCCATTTTAGGAAAGTTTTTCAGGTGATTAACAGCAGTACATCTTGGTGTGAGACTCGTACTGGGTCTTTGGACATCATTCTCACCCTACAGATTTTTTTTTCTCCTGTTCTTTTAAATGAAGTATTCACAGCCATTAACCAATCCTCCCCTGGGAAAGTCCCAGGCCTATATCACTAATCAATGTCGATTGCAAAATCTATGCAAAAATTCTTCCATCAAGACTGAACAAAGTACTGCCAAAATTAATAAGCAACGCATAAGTAGGATTGCTAAAGATGCGCATGTCGCATGACAACACCAGACTCCTGTTCCACATACTGGAGCAAACTGCGGCAAGTGAGGAGCCAGCGGTGGCGATAACACTAGACGCAGAGAAAGTGTTTGATAGGGTATCCTGGCACTTCCTGGAGCAGTGTATGCAGACATTCAACTTGGGGGAGGCATTCACAAATAAAGTAATGGCCCTATACAAAAACCCAAGTGCAAGGATAGTAATCAACGGAGCGGTCTCAGAACCCTTCAACCTGCAGTGGGGGGCAAGACAGGGCTGTCCGCTGTCACCCTCACTGTTCCTGCTGGCATTGGAGCCACTGATCAGAGATGTTGGCGCCAATGACGAGATGATGGGTTTTACCATCAACAAGGTGACGGTGAAACTAGCCGCATACGCGGACGACATCCTCATAATCACGAAGAGCCCCCAATCATCTATCAATGCCCTAATGGAAACCATAGCAAATATTCCAACCACTCAGGATGCAAACTAAACCAGGACAAATCGGAATGTAAGCACCTTAACATCCACACCACCAAAGAAACACTGGGGAATTCGGGCCTTGCCTGGCAGACCGGGTTTATGAAATACCTGGGGATACAATTCGGCAGGGACCTTAAGAGCACTCTAGACCAGAATGAGAGTCAATTCGTTGCAAAAATAAAGGTGCTTCTGGAAGCATGATCACCCAGATACATAACATGGCGGGGGAGGATTGAGACAACAAAAATGATGATCACACCAATGGTCAACTACTTAGCTAACATGCTTCCACTAACACTAACAGACGATTTCCACCATAAGATAGACAAGCTGATTAACAAATTCTTGTGGAGGGATAAGAAAGCAAGGATAAGCCTGAAGAAGCTAAGGCTTCATAAGATGCTGGGAGGGCTTAACCTAGCAGACTTCAAAACGTTCCAAACGGTCTTCCTTGCAAAACAAGGGGTATACTGGATTCTCCCTGAACAAGACTTTATGCCAGTCTGGCTCCAGATTGAGAGGAGCTTGCTAGATAACCTTGAGCCCATAGCCCTCCTCACAGCAAATAAAAGCACACAACCGACAAAACCCAATACTCAAAAATACACGTAACGCCCTGCTCAAGGTAGACCAGAAAATAGACATCAGCATAAAGAAGATGTGAACAGGAAGATAAAGTACTGGGGGAAACCATTATCCATAGAGGCATGGAATCAGCGACCTTTGGCTGGAAAACCTGTAACAAGAATGCGACAATGACTGTATGTTTTATGTTTTATGCTGTATATAAAAATCAATAAAAACGTGTTGAAATTATAATCAGCAAATACATGTCAGCCAAAAATGGGGCGCTACACATGGCTTTTATTGATTTATTTATCTAGGGTTCTCGACCTAGTCAACCTAGAGAAATTATGGGAAATCATACAGGCTATGGTTGTGTACCCTGTTCTTCTCAATATGGTGCTTACACTAGGATTTGGAGGTATCAATTCGTTATGGCCCTGAAGGAGAAATATCGTCATATATCGATTCCCTCTAGAGAGGACAGAAAAGGCTGCATCTTGGCCCCCTTCCTCTTCCTATTATGCATTAATGGAATTTCACAACATTAAATTAATTTAGGAAGGGATTCGCCAAAAATGGCCTCTCACAATATTCTAATTCTGTTGTACGCAGATGGCCCGCGCTGCTAATGGCCTTCAGAGCTTATTAAATGTAAATGTAGTTGAGCTTATATAGCGCACAGCTACCCGCAGTGGGTTTCCCGGTGCTTGCTTAGGGAACCCTTCCTGGTATTCCCCTGTGAGATAGCAGGGTATCCACAAGGTGAAAGTCAGGCATCCCGCCGCGAGGGGCCGTTGTGGAGATTAAGCAAGCTATTGCCCAGAGTCGCAGAGTGTGAACCCGTGAGTCGAGGAGGCACCGGGGCGAGAATTATCGAGTCCGTGGAATTTTTTAGCCCAAGACCCGCCGAGGCGGGGAATTGAACCCTGGTCCAGGACCGATCTCAGCTTCCGGGTCTGCTGCCTCTAACCCCTGAGCCACACTTCTCCACTAGATTTTTGTCTTGAGTTCCTGGGGGTTTTAGACCTGAAAGTGAAATACTCAAAATCCTACATAATGATGTGTGGTTCCGCTAACACAAAAGCAAAGCAGTTTAATATGGGTGGACCTCATCTTGATAAGGGCAGGTTATTCAACTTCTTGGGAATAGCTTTCAGTTCCTCCTTTTTTTGGAAATCCCTGCTAGGGATATTGAAGGAATCTTCTGTTTCACCCAAAAACTAAACCACAAACCAGTAGTAGTAGAACTTATATATATATAAATCAAAATGTTTTTCGAGTGCCATGTATGGTACAGGTGTGTGGGTTTTTTGTATAGCTGAGATGTTACAACGTACTGAAAACAGTTTCACACATAGGTTGTTGGCTGTTCCAAAAAACTCCACAAATGTAATCCGCCACTAAGAATTAGGCCTGCAATACCTGGAGGATATGATTGGAGTGGGCCCCCTTCTTCTGTGGATTAAATGCTGGGTGACACCGGAAGCAGGCCTAGCAAGGTCAGGTATCCATGATTGTTTAGATTCAGACAATGTAGGAAAGTTACCATGGCTTTGTTATGTCAAACAGATGTTCCACCCGCTAGGCCTAGAAGAAATAAAAAAAAATTAAAACATGATTTTTATTGTCATATTTGCAATACAGCACAGGGTTCTGACATCTAGGGGGCCTGTCACAATAAACAGCACAATATCATCAGCAGTTGACTTCTTTTCTTCAATATGCAAACAAATACCGCCAAAACAACGGGACGAACATGGATCCCCGCCCCCCCCCCCGCCCAACTTCCCCTCACCCACTCCCCCCTCCCAGCCCCCCACCCCCAAACTCCCCCTCCCACCCCGCCCAACCCACCCCCCACAGTCGCACAGCTTTCACAGGGTCTGGGAAAGGAATAAGGAAAAGAAAACCACAACAAACATGTATTACGCCATACATATAATCGTGCTTTGCCAGTCCATCTGTCTCGTCCGCTCCCCCAACTAATCTCCCTGGCACAGCCCCCCTCACACATCTTGAGGAAGATCATCCTGTTCCGCCGGCGGCTCCAGCCACATCCCCCTGTAATCCGCCCAGCGTTTCCAAATTTTAAAATATTTCCGAGGGCAGCCCCTGGCTATAAAAATTGGATGCTCCAAGCCCATATAGAAATCTAGTCCCCTTTTCCAGACCGTCAACTTAGGAGGACGGGGGTCTTTCCATCCTTTGGCTATGTCCCTCCTAGCAGCAGCAGGTGTAGTTTGTATACGTTGCCCCCCACACCTTCCATAACATGCAAGAGGGCGAACTGTGGCGTACGCGGGAGCTCCCATCCAGCACTTCAGCTAGAAGAAATGAATTTTGATACACAAAATCCCGGTAGTGATACAAAAATTATAGTGAAACAACGCTTTCATGAGGCCAAGAGACTAGTACATATATAGAAAATGCAGTCCGTAGAAGCTTATCTACAAGTGCCAACTGTTAGCACCACTGAACCCTATTTATCATGGTTTGAGAACTCAACTTGTTATCTTTTCCTCACTTATTTTAAGCTAAGCATGATTCATTTTAAAGTGCCCTTTTCAGGCAAATGTTTATGGTCTAAAGAGTTACCTCCAAGTCGATGTAACAATGTTTGGACCCAAAGCACTTGTCACTTTATGTTGTTTTGCACATTATATTCTTTACGAGGTCCATTTATCTTGCACCAGTGTTATGCAAGGCAAATGTTAGACAATATCGATTGGCACTGGAGTTTTTGCACAAACTGCTTATAAAAGAGGTTTGCTACAACATTTTTAACTTCATGAAGAAAGGTATGGCCATTAGGAGAAGGTACGCATTATTGCCTATAAAACTATTAGTATTTTTACATGATTGGCACTTTATGTTTTTATTAGAAATTGTTCTGTTTTATCGTCTGAAATTGATTTGTTTAATATGTTTTATTTAAATTATAATATCCATATGTAGAAATGTTTTTATGCTTTTATGGCTTATTGCCAAATAAAGATGGTTTGACTGACTGACCTTGCAATGACAGCAGAGTGCTCCTCTGCCTAAACCCGGAACTGCTTGTTTATTTATAACGAAAAGCATCCTTGTTCTCAAGCTGAGACCTTAGGAAGGCAGACATTGTTATGATTCTATTAATAGCTGTGTCGCCTTGTGGATGAAAATAAATAACAACATTTGCACAATGTGTGTCAGGCCTTGTCTGAGATTTTCAAGGAGTTGTGATAATGTTCCGACTAAGTGGAATCTGTGAGCGGGGTAGTTTTTGAGAAACTATTCCTGCCTTGTCAAGCATGCAAATGTGTGTCAAAAGTAATCATGGGAAAGACAAGACAACTTAGGAAACGTGTACATGGTAAAAAATTGAAGGGTTCCTCCCTGCTGGTTGTGGGGGAGTCAACACATCTCCTCTTTAGCTATATGGTAGCTCCACCAGGCATCAGCCAAATCGCTAGGTCTGCACAGTCTGGGGTAAGTTCCGCAGGTTCCAAGTCCAGATGTGTAGGCAGGTTAGGGGATAGGTTCAAGGTCTGGTCAATGTCCAATTGTTGTGCCGGGGAAGTAAAACAACGTGTAGGGGGCCATTATGGAAGCCATCTTGGGGTCAGGCAGAGGACTGAACTGTACACTGGTACACTGGTGGCCATCCTAAGGTCAGACATCTGGCAGTTAAAGTCAATATCCAGGACAGCGGCCGCCAGAGAATAACAAATCCAGCGTGCACACACCATCACACGCACAGACATGCACAAGCACACACAAATGTGAGCAAACACTCTCATATGCACACTGATGCACACACACACAAGACAGAAAACATCCAAGAACACAAGCACACATAAAATCCCATGCTCTAATCCAAAAACACTTAAATACATGCACACGCAAACATCGTCACATGCACAGACATGCACAAGCACATACAAATGCGCTCACACTCTCATACACGCAGGCACGCACACACACACAAGCAAACATACAGAAACTATCAAAAACACAGGCACACATAGAATCACATGCTCCAGAACAAAAATACCCAAGGACGTACACACAAAATACATGCACACACACACACCATCACACGCAAAGACATGCATAAGCACGCACAAATGTGCGCACACACTCTCATACGTGAACAGAGGGCGCATACAAGTACGCATACAGAAACATTCACACGCACAAGCACACATACGATCCCATGTTCTAATTCAAATATATGCACACACCATCATACGCACAGACATAAGCACACATACAGAAACATCTGTTCACACAAACACAAGCACACATGGAATCACATGCTCTAATACAAAAACACTCAACTACATGTCCACACCATCACACGCACAAGCACACAGAAATGTGAACATAGTCTTTCATACACGCACAGGCGCACACACACACACACACACGTGTGTCCGCACACACCCCCTCATACACGCACAGGCGCACACACAAAAGCACTCCCATGACACATTTCTCCAGGACTGCCGCAGCATTGATGGCAAACAATGGCAGGTTTGGACAGACTAATGAAAGAAGGCTAGTTGTTCACGCAGCAAACGGTCGAGGCCAACAAGATGGTGAGCCCAGAGTAAGAGTCACAGCAACCTTGGCATAAAATGGCGGGCCCAGATCAGCACATCCTGTGTAGTCTATTATGTGCACCATCTTCACCACCACGTTCACGTGGCCCCTGGGAACAGCGTTGATGCCCTCTCCCCACCAGGCCGTACAAACAGCCATCACCGATGTGGGGGAGGCAGTCTTCAGCGCCCACAGGCTCAGTCAGCTGCTCCACGTCACATAGCAGCCCATGCAGCAATCCCCCGGTAGCACATCCAGCGGGCCACAAGTACTGCTCGGTCCCTCCTCACCTTCCCAGCTGCTTCCACTAAGCCAACTTCGACGGTCCACAAGCTCCAGGATCCCAGGACTGTCATTGGGATGCCAGGGTAGGGGCCACCACGACTGTCGCATCTGAAGAGTCACAATCCCAGGCGGGGTTGTGGAGTGTGACGCCAGCGTGGAGTGCACCATAGCGAGGGGGGAGTATGTCAGGGGCACAGGCAGGCGCGGGCTTAATATCCTACTCTCTGCAGGGAGATCACTTTCCTT
The DNA here is from genome assembly GCF_964261635.1 of Lissotriton helveticus. Classification (NCBI taxonomy): domain Eukaryota; kingdom Metazoa; phylum Chordata; class Amphibia; order Caudata; family Salamandridae; genus Lissotriton; species Lissotriton helveticus. Next base: position 2,092,874,687 of record NC_136061.1, read on the forward strand.
CACAAGTCTGGGCTCTCTCTCAGGGCCGGACTGGGAACCACAACCGTCCCTGGCAAAGTGCTCGGCCGGCCCCCTCCATCCCCACTGGAGGTGGGGGTTGGATGGTGCCTCCGAGCTCTTTGCCGGGGCTGGTTTTCGTCCGATTTTGGTACAGGGCTGATGGCCCTGTAACAAAAACGGCCTCCACACGTGCGGCGCACCGGGGGATTGCCCGGCTCCCGCTATGGCCAGTCCAGTCCTGCTCTCTCTAGCGGTGCACGGTTATCCCATATGCCTGTCAGAGATATATGAAGGGATTCCTCAAATCAAAGGAAATATCCAATCGTATTTTTTCATAAAGCAAGAAGATATAAATGTAAGGCCGGCATTTGGCAATCGTTTTCTAGGCCTGCTGTAGAGTTAGCGAGTAGGAGAGAGCTCAAAAGCCCTTTATGGAAATCTTGCTCAATCTGTAAACACACTTAAGCCACTTTTGCTCGCTATGACGTTGTCATACCTTATTGTGTTGTTGTTGTAAAAGTGGAAAAGCATTACAAATTTGTTGCGTTTCCTGTGCAAATCCACATATATGATTTCTAGTGCTTCATTCAGCAGTATTAGTTGGATAGGGCAAATGGCTAAAAACTCTCTTCTAGTATTCACATAATACAATAAGAAAATCTAAACTTTGAACAGGGATAGATGGGACTAAAAAAGGATGGCAACACACATTGACAGAGTGTTATTCTGCAATATAAGGGCATTAGCAAACACTAATACATCATAAAATATACCACAACATTTAACATACTAAATGAGACCCACCAGACATGGATAGCCACGTCTAACTCGGACCCAGCTTCTCCACAGTCTGACTCCAGCGAGACTGAACTGAAAAGGGAAATGGATGATAAAAGGCAAAGAGGAAGGCAGAAGCTGACCATTGAAACATGATTTTGAAAGGTTACTAGAAACTAGAAATTTGAGACGGATCAGACAGTAACCAAAAAGACTTGCTGAGACACCACCCATGTCTGGAATATATTGCGAGAAATGTATAATTACAAAAATAAAGTAGGAGGAAAGAAGACCAAACTGATTTAGGACTGGGAAGCAAAAAGTATTAGGTACTGCCCAGCTAGTACAGACACAATCAGACACGTGCAGTGCTTACCTGGCACAGGAACAGGCAAAAAAAGCTATGTCCAACTTGCACTGCAACTATGAAAAGAAGAATGTTCCTAGCTGGTACGCAGACTGGCATAAGTGACCAGCTGACACAGTGCAGCAGCCATGATTCATAGAAACAGGAATTCTCTCTTAGGGACTGATACATAAAGATTGTTGCTATTCACAAACCGATTTTACAAGTAGTATCTTCACGAGTGTTGAGTCTTAGCACTCCTGGCAGAGATTCCACACATAAAAGGACAGGTCTGTCCTATCTTTTTATGTCTGGAGTCTCTTTCATGAGTGTGGAGACTCTCAAAACTTTGTTTGTGAATAAGAACAAATCTTAGACTTGCACTTAAATCGTAAGTTTACCTTTGCGAATCAGGCCCTTAGAGTGGAACAAAGTATTGATTACTCCAGTGTTGCTCTGGTGCACTCTGGACTGACTACCTGATCCTAAAAGCTCAATCTCTGCCTAGTAAAGCAGAATATTGCCTCTGAGGCGAGTACCTTGGTTGGCTTGGCACAATCCCTGGTTCATGTTTAACGCACCTTTTACCAGCACTCGTTCTAAAGCATCGAGCAGCATGCTTTTGGTAAAGATGATCCGAATGGATTTAGTTACACAGCAATACAGAATACATTGTCTTTACCTAACAGTTCCTCAAATGTATTTTATGTGGTTTTGAAGATGCCCACGGAGAGCTCAAGATGTTACAAAAACTAAAACCACCTAATGAATGATGTAAAAAAATCACATAATTTTCTCTTGCATAATTCCTTGAAATTTCCCGAAAGTTACTGTGCAAAATTACGTGAATTGTGTTTATTTCAGGTGCCACTTAATTACTGCTTCAGCTTTAGCTCTAAAGGGAATTAGAGGGTGCATTTACCATAATGGCAGCGTTCATACAAATGCTCTACAACAAGACCCAGCTTGTATTAATAATGTTTGTGTTGCTGGATACATTTCGATCTGGTTTTTAATGTTATCCACAGTGTTATGGCTCACAAACTTTAGGAGCTATATGTTCAGTTCAGCGAATGCTTGTATTTTATACTATTGCAGTGTTTACAAATAAGCCTTAGGATGTTGAAACAGCCTACAAGGCAGATAATTCATATACATGCATAGCAGAAAAAGAAACATTTGCTCTTCTATCTGCATCTTGTTAATAACTATTTTTAAACAGCAGGAGGTACCAATTGACACAATGAAGCCACTGGACATTGATGAAGAAGAAGAGCTGGAAAGAGTGCGGGGGCTGTTGGAAAGAGAAAAGCTTATTCGGGAGCTGGGCATCCCAGATCTGATCTACAGACTCCTTAATGCAGTCAACCGCAAAGCTTCTCCCAATTATGTACCTGAAATCTACTCTGCAGACATCCAAGCAAGAAAGGCAGTAAGAAATTGTTTATTGTTCAGACTCGTTATTTCAGTTGGGTAAACATTCTGTGCTGCAGTTGGGGATCCTTGTTGGTGTTTTTCATAACAATGTGGAAGGGTGCTGCTATAATTATGAACTCTTTATACCATTATGGGAGTCTACAGAACACAAGAGCTTTGCAATCCCACAATGCAGTGCATCAACTTAGGCATATCAGTTTATTTTTACCAGTGCTATCAGAGCACCAAGAACACAAGATGTGAGTCCTAGGGTGGAGTATTGTTTTGGCTCCATAAATGATCCAAGTAAATAATACTTTTTAAGGCAAGTTTGCAAATTGAAGAGGGATTTAACATTCTTTTCTCCAGCCTGAGATCTTTTTAAAAAAAAGCAAGTAGTCCCCAATTTAGGTGAAGGTTATTAAGTTATGCACTAAAGAGAATTTTAGTATTAAATCTTTTTATTTACATTTTTTAGCATATACAAAAACATACATGCAGCTTTAGGCATCATGTCCATTAACATTGCTAAATCCAAGCCCCGAAAAGGACAAGGCAGTGCTAGAATGGGTCTATGCCAATGTAGAGAAGCCTTGTATATACTATAAATGACCAGAAAAAACAGAACAGAACGAAAACCCCTAAACCCTTCCCTTTCCCCTTCCCGCCCTCCCACCCATGTTCCAAGTCCACCACCTAAGCTATCTAGGCTAATCATGGCCTCCAGCTCTGTCATCTGTGTCGTATCAGAGGGGCGCAGTAAGCAGAGGTATCTAGGGCAAGCAATTTCCCGGAATTCAGAGGCCAACAGGGACAAAAAGGGTTGCCACAGTTCGGCATATTTGGATCCTTCCCCTGCCATACTCAGTGTTAGCTTCTCCATACCAAGTACCTGCCACAAGCGGTGTAGCCAGCCTGTGAAGGTTGGGATGTGGTCGGTACGCCAGTGTGTGAGTATATTTTGCAAACTCAGTGCCAGGGCATCAGCATCTGTATCACAGTCTTGGCAGAAGTACCTGCAAAATGCTTAGATTGTTTTTGTAGAGACTACCTGCAAATATTCAACGGGGAATCTTATCTCAGGAATGATGCTGTCACAGCTCTTGCCCTCACTGAATGAGCCCTGGGGGACCTGGTAAAGACTCATTTTAATTTTTGAAGCACATTTTAATATAGCATATAACCCATCTGGAAATTGCCTGCTTAGGCTGTGCCATGTGATCATCAAGTCTCACATTTCTATCTATTCCTATCTCTAGGGGAAGCCCAGTTGAGACCTTGGAAGTGTTAGAAATTCTATTCAGGAGTACATTCTGCATCACTTAAAGTTTTTTCATTCTTGGTCAAACGAGAAGTTCCAGGTTCTTCTAGTCCCCTGCAGTGGGTTTCAATTAATCAATCAATAACCTTGTAAAACGCACTACTTACCCGTGAGGGTCTCAAGGCGCTGAGGGGAGAGGGGGCTGCTACTGCTCGAAGAGTCAGGTCTTGAGGAGCTTTCTGAGGGTGAGCAGGTCTTGGGTCTGCCGCAGATGGGCGGGGAGAGCGTTCCAGGTCTTGCACGGCGAGGAAGGAGAAGGATCTGCCGCCGGAGGTTGTTCGTTGAATGCGCGGGGCGAGGCTGGCGGAGCGGAGCTGGCGGGCGGGGATGTAGAAGTTGAGTCTGTTGTTCAGGTAGTCTGGTCCTGTGTTGTGAAGTGCTTTGTGTGCGTGGGTGAGGAGTTTGAAGGTGATCCTCTTGTTGACGGGGAGCCAGTGCAGGTCTCTTAGGTGGGAAGTGATGTGGCTGTGGCGGGGGATGTTGAGGATCAGTCGGGCGGAGGCGTTTTGGATGCGTTGTAGTCGTCACAGGTGTTTGGCCGGGATTCCTGCGTAGAGTGCATTGCCGTAGTCCAGCCTGCTGCTGACGAGGGCTTGGGTCACCGTTCTTTTGGTTTCGGTCGGGATCCACTTGTAGATCCTGCGAAGCATGCGGAGGGTGTTGTAGCAGGAGGAGGAGATGGCGTTGACCTGCTTCGACATGGAGACGGAGGAGTCGAGGATGAATGCTAGGTTGAGTGCGTGGTCCGTGGGTGTTGGAGCTGTTCCCAGTGTGGTCGGCCACCAGGAGTCGTCCCAGGGGGAGGGGCTGAGGATGAGGACTTACATTTTGTCCGAGTTCAGCTTCAGGCGGCTGCTCCTCATCCACTCGGCGACGGCCTTCATTCCCTCGTGGAGGTTGGTTTTGGCAGTGTGTGGGTCCTTGGTGAGGGAGAGGATGAGCTGGGCGTCGTCGGCGTAGGAGATGATGTTCAAGTTGTGCTGGCGGGCCACTTGTGCGAGGGGGGCCATGTAGACATTGAACAGGGTCGGGCTGAGGGATGAGCCCTGGGGTACACCGCAGATGATGTCAGTGGCTTTGGATCGGAAGGGTGGGAGGCGGACTCTCTGGGTTCTGCCGGAGAGGAAGGACGTGGTCCAGTCCAGGGCCTTCTTCTGGATTCCGGCTTCTTGGAGGCGTGTTCTTAGTGTGCGGTGGCAGACCGTGTGGAAGGCGGCTGACTGGTCCAGGAGGATGAGGGCTGAAGTTTTGCCGTTGTCTAGTAGGCGCCTGATGTCATCTATGGCTGCGATGAGGGCTGTCTTGGTGCTGTGGTTTCGTCTGAATCCGGACTGGGATGGGTCTAGGATGTTGTTTTCCTCGAGGTGGCGGGTCAGCTGCATGTTAGCGATTTTCTCGTCGATGACCTTCGCGGGGAAGGGGAGCAGGGAGATGGGCCGGAAGTTCTTGAGGTCATTGGGGTCCGCCATGGGCTTCTTGAGGAGGGCGTTGATTTCGGCGTGCTTCCAGCTTTCCGGGAAAGTCGCTTTGTTGAATCCACTGTCTGAAGTTAACGGGCGGCGGCGTCTGTGTCGGTGGGGTCGGTGGGTGGGTTCTGGGCGAGAGCTTCACCAAAGCATACTCTCATTGAATGGGCTCTGGTCAGCCGAAAAGAGGCTCTCTAGCATGCAAATGTCCCAGAATAATATGTTGTTACACAAATTAAATGCCAGAGATACTGTTCTAGCAGCATTCTAATCTGGAGAGAACTGTATAAAAAAAGTGTTCATGATGTCTGGTATAATGCTACTTTTATTGAATTGAGGCAATGTGTTACAAGAAGTGTCCTGCCCATGTGTAATATTTAAAAATTGCTTATATCAATTCTAGAAGTGGCCTTGGAGGACTAGGGCGCAAGTTATGGAGCTTGTGCCTCACTCTTTATAAACTGATTTAGGGCACTATTTAGGGCCTGATTACTAGTTTGGCGGTTCGGGAGCAGACCGCTATGCTGGCGGCCTGCTCCTGCACCGCCAAACCTGTGTGCCCACTGCCCACCAGATTATGAATTTCCTTGTGTCTGGTGGGCTTTTTTGGGGGTCCCATGGCGGTGCCTCCGAAAATAGGCACCACAATGGGAACGCCAAAAAGAGTAACTGCATGGCATGGACACGGGCAACAGGGGGCCCTGTAGGCCCCCCTTTGTTTGTGGACCACCATCATTTTCATAGAGTAAAGACCCCCATGACACCGCTGAAGGTCCTGAACCTAATATGCATGACGGTGCAGCAGTGGCACCACCAGCATATTGCAGAGCCCATGTGTGCCGCGCCGCCGCCATGGAACAGCGGTTCGCTGGCGGTCGCGGCAGTGCAGTGGTAGTCCTACTGCCAAAGTTGCAATTGGTGCGGTTGAACCACCATGCCCGTGCAAGTCTGGCAGTCCTTGGACCACCAGACGCGTAATTAGGCCCTTAGTGTTCGGCAGATGGGATACTGTACTGCAATCGTGGTGCATATCCCATCGACCGTTTTGTATTACAAGTGCGTTGGAGTCTATGAAGCAGACGGGATATCCGTCAATTTTGGACAGAGTATTCTTTCTGTCAAACTTTAAATAAGGCCCTAAGTCATTTTTTAAAAGCAGGGAATAGCAAAATCAAGTGAATGATGGATTTTTTGCCTTCACCAGTTTAGCAGGTAAACAATCGAGAAAGATGCAGCCAACAAAGCAGAACAAAGCCTGAGAAGGGTGGCAGTGGCAACAGAGATGGATCCCTTCCTCAAGATAGGTTGATGTCGACTACTGTCAAACAGCATACTATTGAAAAGAAAAGGGCAGTATGGAGGAGAATTTCCACATTATTGTGAGCATCCTGCAACATCGTGTGATCTTAAGCTTTCTGAGTTCCTAAAAAGGCAAATGATGTTTTTTGATAAAACGGTGCAAGAACCAATGAAAAACACAAATGTAGCGAGGATTGTTTTTCTTTCCTTTTTACTTACTTTTGACCTATATGTTTGGTGTGATACTACTTTTGGCTCCTTAGGTTCCTGTATATCATTGATTGTATACTGACATGCTTGATATTTTGTTGTTTTAAAGCTTACTAATATTCTATACCTCAATGTGCTGTAATCTTCGGAACTGGACCTTTCATAGATTGATATGCTGGAATCATTACTTATTATCTGAAAGAGACACGTTAGTATTAGATTCCTTACCTTAGAATATCCCCAGGCGTCAGACTGGATCCGGAAATTTTTGCGTAGCAGTACCCTTGCGCGTCGGTAGGCGTCATCTGCGGCTCCGCGTCCGTCGTCGGCGTCATGGGCGCCGTGATGACGTCGTCGGAGTACTTAGACGCCGCCTCCGCGTGCTGACATCAGTTCTTCTTTTTTCCGCGCCAGCAAGCGCAGATCTGGAAAAAGCAGTAACCCTAGTCATTTTTTACTAACTTTTTTGATCCTTTTTGATTGCTTTTCGAAGTCTCTCGACTCCGAACGGTGCCGTAGGGATGCCTGGCTTCAAGAACTGTGACGATTGCGACAGTCTGATGTCGGTCACGGATCCTCACCGCGTCTGTTTGTCCTGTTTGGGCGTCGACCACGACGACAAGGCCTGCTCTGACTGCCGGGCCCTCTCCTCGAAGGCCAGGCGGGAGCGGTCCCGTTGGCGCCTCGAGCTCCGGCAGTCGGCCCCGTGCCGTGAGAGGCCCCGATCCCATCGGAGGTCGAGGGACAGGTCGCGGGCTCGGAGCCACCACAGCTCCGAGAGTAGGCCGCACTCCTCCGGGTCGAAGTCGTCGTCAGGTAAGAGGCACAAGAAGTCCAAGCGGCGTCATCGCTCCTCGGACTCCCCCCGACGCTCGCGCGATGTGGCCGGGGGTTCGGGTGACACCGCCCACGCGGCTCCGTCGGAGTCGCGGGCGCTGCGTGCAGCTCCACACCCTCCGGTCCCTGGGCTGAACGCGACGCCGGAGGAGATCGAGAGCTTCCTCATGGCCATGAGGAAACTCTCTCCTCCGACGGGCTCCACGGCGCCTTCGGGCCCAGCGGACCCGTCTGGGGGCCCTAGCGGGTCGGCGGCTCCGGCCCCGACGCCGTCGGGTGCTTCGGCCCCGACGCCGCCGTCGCCTTTGGGCCCGGCGCCGCAGGCCCCCATTATCCCGCCGGCGCCGAGGGGTCCAGTTGTTCCGACGCCGCCGGCGCCTTTGGGCCCGGCGCCGCAGGACGCCGCTGGTCCTCCTTTGGGTTCGAGATCGTCGCCGGTGGATCTGACGACCTCCCCGGTGTCGGACCCTCCGGCACCGTCCTCGGGGGGGCGCCGGCCTCGGTTCCACCTTCGTTCCTGTTCCGGCGCCGGGACGGCCCCGTTGGGCGCCGCTCCAGACGTCGTTTGGTGAATTTCACTTTTATGAACAGGCCCCATTGGTTGACAACCCTGAATTTCAGGAGATGGGTGATGAGGAAGACTGGGAGGGGTCTGAGGACCCTCTGACCAGGGAGTGTCAGTCTCAGGAGGACTGGACAGGAGACCTTGGGGAGGCCAGTGGCCTGGACACCTCTCCAGACACTGGGTTTGTCTCCCCTCCTACCGTGGCTTCGGAGGAGGGGGCAACGTATAGTGTGGTGCTGATGAAGGCTGCCAAGGCCTTGGGCCTTGAGCTCCCCGTCGCGGCCGTGAGGACTAACCTCCTCACTGAGGTCCTTAAACCGCAGTCAAGCTCGGCCGAGCCTCTGCTGCCCTTTAATGAGGCCTTGACCGACGTTCTTCTGGGCACTTGGTCCAAGCCCGCTACGGGTTCGCCCGTAGATAGGAACGTGGCCAGACGCCACCGCCCAGCCCCGGGCGACCCATGTTTCCTGTCCTCCCACCCTACCCCCGAGAGCCTGGTCATCCAGGCCTCCAATTCCCAGACCGCATTCCCGTCGGCCCCGCCGGACCGGGAATCCAAGAGGTATGACCAGTATGGGAAGAAGATCTTCTCATCCCTTAGTCTAGGACTGCGGTCTTCCAACACCGCCTGCCTCTTGGGACTTTACACCCACTCTGTGTGGAATAAGGTCGCGGAAGTGCTGCCAGAGTGTCCGTTGGAGGTACGGGCCAAACTCGGCCAAGCCCTTGTGGAGGGCCGGGATGCAGCCAAGTATTCCATCCGGTGTGGGCTGGATACCACTGACTCGCTGGGTAGAGCGATGGCAACGACGGTGGCGGTCAGACGCCACGCCTGGCTGAGGTCCGCCAACTTCTCGGCAGATGTTCAGAGCACGCTCATGGACATGCCGTTCGATGGCCGTCGCCTCTTTGGCGACAAGGCAGACCATGCGCTTGAGCGCTTTAAGGATTCCAGGGCTACGGCCAAGTCCTTGGGCCTCTCGGGCCAGCGGCAGCAATCGGCTGCCTTTCACTCCTTTCGTGGCCACGGAAGGGGTGCGCCCACACGCGCCACCAGCCACACACCGCAGGGCAATACCCAACGCGGTGGCGGCCGTGGGAACCGCCGTCCGGGCGGTCGGGGGGGGGCAGCGGCGAGGTCAGTCCACACCTTCCCCCGCAGCATCCGCCTCAAAACCCTCCTAGTCCGTGCTTTCAGGCCCATGTGACGCCAGTGGGGGGCAGGGTTCGCCATCACCACCTCCACTGGCGCACTGTCACATCGGACAGGTGGGTGCTGCAAATCGTCCGAAGGGGCTACTCCCTCCCCTTCGAGGCGACTCCTCCAGCCATGCCACCGCAGAACCACCATGTATCGGGGGATCACTTGCGACTTCTGCAGGAGGAAGTTACGGCCCTCTTGGCCAAGGGGGCCATCGAGCGCGTTCCTGGGCCAGAAGTAGGGTGTGGTTGCTACTCCCACTACTTTCTGGTACCCAAGAAGGGCAAAGGGGGCCTACGCCCTATCTTGGACCTACGGAACTTCAACGGCTTCCTCCGGAAGGAGAAGTTCAAAATGCTGACTCTGGCTCAGGTTCTGGCTGCCCTGGACCCAGGAGACTGGATGGTAGCGTTGGACTTGCAGGACGCTTACTTTCATATCCCCGTCCTGCCTGCCCACCGGCGCTACCTGCGGTTCAAGGTGGGCCACGAGCACTTTCAATTTACCGTGCTCCCCTTCGGCCTTACCAGCGCCCCACGGGTGTTCACAAAGGTGATGGCGGTGGTCGCAGCTCATCTGCGCAGGTTAGGGGTTTCAGTCTTCCCCTACCTCGACGACTGGCTGTTGAAGGCGGGCTCGCCCCAGACAGTCGTCAGCCACCTCCAGACGACGGCGGACCTCCTGCACCAGCTGGGGTTCTCCATCAATGTGCCGAAGTCACACCTGTGCCCCTCTCAGAAGCTCCTCTTCATCGGAGCGGTTCTGGACTCGGCGCGGTTTCGGGTTTATCCGCCCGAACAGCGGGTCCGGGATATTCAGGCTCTGATTCCCATCTTTCAGCCGTTATCCCGGGTTTCTGTCAGGTTGACGCTGCGGCTTCTGGGGCTGATGGCCTCCTGCATCCTACTGGTGCATCACGCCAGGTGGCGGATGCGGGCTCTGCAGTGGGACCTGAAGTTTCAGTGGGCCCAGCATCAGGGCAACCTATCCGACCACGTCCTGATCTCGGAGGGCACTGCGAGACAGCTGCAGTGGTGGCTTACGGACCGCGATTGGGTCAGCGGCAGATCCCTCTCCCTTCCCCAACCGGAGCACGTAGTTGTGACGGACGTGTCCCTCCAGGGCTGGGGAGGCCACGTGGGAGAGGCGGAGATCAGAGGCCTCTGGTCTCCGGCGGAGACCCGGCTCCACATCAACCTGTTGGAGCTCCGGGCGATTCGTCTGGCACTGAAGGCATTCCTCCCCTCTGTCCGGGGGAGTGTAGTGCAGGTATTCACGGACAACACCACCGCCATGTGGTACTGCAACAAACAAGGCGGGGTGGGGTCGTGGATCCTTTGTCAGGAGGCTCTTCGCCTTTGGCAATGGCTGGAACGCCAGGGCGTGACCCTGGTGGCTCAACACCTGGCAGGTTCTCTGAACGCCAGGCCGGACGAGCTCAGTCGTCGGTGCATGATGGATCACGAATGGCGTCTGAACTCGGACGTGGCGCAAGGCCTCTTTCAGCGATGGGGAGAGCCTTGGTTAGATCTATTTGCCACCAAAGAGAACGCGCAATGTCATCAGTTCTGCGCGTTGGAATTTCCAAGGCGGCACTCGCTCGGAGACGCTTTTCGTCGCGAGTGGAGTTGCGGTCTGTTGTACGCCTTTCCGCCTATACCACTTCTGCCCAGAGTGCTGAAGAAGATCAAGCGCGACCGGGCCCAGGTCATCCTGGTGGCTCCGGACTGGGCAAGAAGGTACTGGTATCCAGAGCTACTCAGTCTGTCAGTCGATCCCCCGGTTCGTCTGCCTCTTCAGGAGGACCTTCTGTCGCAGCAGCAGGGGACGGTCCTCCACCCGAACCTGTCCAGTCTCCACCTCCATGCTTGGAGATTGAGCGGCGACAGTTGAGGCCATTTGACTTGCCTCCTGAAGTTTGTAACATCATTCTGGCAGCCAGGCGTCCCTCCACAAAGTCGGTATACGCCTGCAGGTGGAACAGATTTGTGGCATGGTGCACAGCAAAGGCTGTGGATCCCCTCAATGCCCCTCTTTCTGAGGTTCTTCTCTTCCTTCTTTCTCTTGCCCAGCAGGGCTCTGCTCTGGGCACTATCAAGGGCTACCTTTCTGCCCTTTCAGCCTTTCTCAGGCTACCTGATCAGCCTTCTTTGTTCAAGTCCCCTATTGTGAACAGATTTCTTAAAGGCATCACACACACGTTTCCTCCTGTTCCGTTTGTGATGCCTCAGTGGGACTTGAACCTGGTTCTTACGTTTCTGATGTGCGCTCCCTTTGAGCCACTTCACAACTGTCCTCTTCGCCTTCTGACTTTGAAGACTGCTTTCCTGGTTGCCATCACCTCTGCCAGGAGAGTGAGTGAGCTCCAGGCTCTTTCTTGTACTCCACCTTTCCTTTCTGTCCATCCGGACAAAGTGGTGCTACGTACCAAACCTTCTTTCCTGCCCAAGGTTGTCACGGCCTTCCACATCGGGCAGTCTATCACCTTGCCAACCTTCTTTCCGCCACCGCATCCCTCTAAAGAGGAAGAGCGGCTCCACCGTCTGGACCCAAAAGGTGCGCTCTCATTTTATTTGGATCGCACACGCCAGTTCCGGGTGGATGACCAACTCTTTGTTGGTTAAGTGGGCGCTAAGAAGGGGAAAGCGGTACATAAGAGGACCATCTCCCGGTGGATCATCTTGTGTATCCAGGCATGCTACTCCCCTGCTAGGAAGGAGCCCCCGGCTGGATTACGGGCTCATTCTACCAGAGCAACGGCGGCTACCACTGCCCTGGGCAGGGGTGTGCCCTTACATGACATCTGTCAGGCAGCTACGTGGGCATCGCTGCACACGTTTGCAAGACACTACTGCCTGGACAGCCAAGTCCGGAGGGATGGCTTCTTTGGCCGTTCCGTCCTCCAGGACTTTCTGGTGTGATTATTGGTTCCCAGACCCACCACCGGGGTTGGTATTGCTGGGGTATCTATTCTAAGGTAAGGAATCTAATACTAACGTGTCTCTTTCAGATGCACAAGTTACTACTTGTGTAACGATATATCTGTAAGAGACATTAGTTAGTATTAGATTCCTTACCGACCCACCCATCCTCCCCGTTCTGCGAACCAATATCTAGGGTTAGGGTTGTCCCCTTCAGGGCCCTAGTTTCAATGGCACCAGTGTTGGTTTTTAACATGGCTCTGCGTTTCTGGCGCGGAACAGCTGTGTCTAAGAACTGACATCAGCACGCGGAGGCGGCGTCTAAGTACTCCGACGACGTCATCACGGCGCCCACGACGCCGACGACGGACGGGGAGCCGCAGACGACGCCTACCGACGCGCAAGGGTACTGCTACGCAAAAATTTCCGGATCCAGTCTGACGCCTGGGGATATTCTAAGGTAAGGAATCTAATACTAACTGATGTCTCTTACAGATATATCGTTACACAAGTAGTAACTTGTGCTTCAGGCTGAGAGTCCCTGATAATTTTGTGCATATCAGTAAACGGTGTTAACATGCCTACTGGCAAACAACATTAGCACAATCACTATATGAATACTCTACAAACATCAGCCAATGAGGTACTTCACACCTTAGAGTTCCCCTTAGTTGAGAAGTGTACACATGTTGTGCAAGTGAAAGTCTCTTGCGGAGCTCTGCTTTTCAACAACATAAAGTATACTTACCTCTGGAGGTCATCCAGCATACCGTATTTCACCCTTTTCTACTGAGGAGTGTTTTTCAGGGGTTTTAAGCCAAGAAACTGTGTTTATACTCCATGGTTGAATCTTCCTAAGAGAACAAAATCTCTTTACAGGCATGTGTTGCCAGTGGCCTTAGAAAAATCTATGCTGGTTGTTCTCACAACTATTACCTTTATTGCTTGTACCTTTAACAGAATCCTAATGGCCACATTTGCCACACATTTTCCTCCAAGACCCGTAGGGATAGGGAACGTGGCTAATATGTGCCCTTAGGGAGACTAGATGCCCTCGCCCACCTTCGAGAAAGAATCGGTGTGGAGCACCTCACTGCACCCTCCAAAAAGACAGGCAAAAGTAAATATGAATTGGTGATTTTAAAAATTTAATTGCCAGGGATTAAATAGCTGGATTCCTCTTCCAAGAAACCACTTCACAAATCATTTAAAAAGCATGGCACGCCCCTGCTGCGGCACATAGTTCTGTCACTTGCTGATGTGTTTTTGACCCTTTTATATGCTAGGTAAATTACTTTTAATTCGATATAATCATATATTTCGAGGTGCGTGAATGCTACCATGTATGTCTCTTGACTGCCCTGATGCGACTTCCAATGAATTTCACCATGCCTTTAATTGTACTATTCGTGGAGCTGCAGCTAATCGTTGGTGTTACACTTTTTTATGTTCTGAAATAATAAATAAAAATAATAAAAAAGAATGGCAAGCCCTCTATTCCTGTTGCTTGGACCCATGGGAAATCTCAGTCAACCAGCTCCTCGTCATCTGCCAGGACTATGTCTGCTAAATCTTGAAAGGCATTGCCTCTAGGGAGTCTTTCTCTCTACAGGCACACCATCTCAAATGATATTCCGCTTCTTCCACCTCAGGTACAAAGTTGTCTTTACCGATTTTTGTATCATCAGCCGCTTGATCATCTTGTCATTGATGTTACCATTGATGATTACTTTATCACAGATACTACTTTTTATGAACTTCTTCTTAGTAACTTCACCAATGGTATCATAAAAAAAACTGCTGTAGTTCACATGCAAATATACATCTACAAAGTTGGTTTTGCCACAAGAGTGACAATGTCCATCCTTCTGGCACGTAACTTGCCCAGTAAAGTCAAACTCCTTCAAACTCCTACCACTCTGTTTAACAGAAGAAGAGGGTTTATAACAAAGCACTAGAAACCCTTGAAAGTGAGATATCGATCTTAGAGAACAAACACCAGACAGATCGGGACGTTACAACGCTAAATAAATATGCTAACAAGAAGTATGAATATAACAAAATCATAAGTAAAAGAGCCGGGTCTGGCTAGATAGGAGAAGCTGATTTAAATTGTGTGAATCAAACAAAGCAGGCAAGAGTTTGGCCGCGTACCTGAAATTTAAAGTACAGAAGAACACAATTAATTCCATCAAAGACAATACCGGGGCGGTTCACTCGGAGCCAGACAAGATTGCTGAGGTATTCAAAGATTTTTATGAGATTTTGTATGCCAAAAATAAATCGGTAGAAGAGGCTAGAATTAAAGATTATCTAAATGAATGAGACCTTCCAACACTTTCCCCTCAGGAACAATTGATCCTTAATGCGCCAATCGAGACCATTGAAATAGAGAAAGTAATTAAATCACTAAAGTGTGGGAAGGCCCCTGGCCCTGATGGATTTTCAGCTGGATTCTATAAATCCTTCCCTTCTCTTCTGGTACAACCTCTACATCATCTGTTCCAAGAAATCAATGACACCGGGGAACTAAAAGGCACACTCTCTGAAGCTATCATCGTGGTCCTCCCCAAAGATGGGAAAGACCTGACTCTTCCCAAAAAATTATAGACCCATTTCCCTCATTAATCTTGACTGTAAAATCCTCGCAATTATCCTGTCCACTCGCCTTCAGCAAGTCCTCCCCAAACTAATTCACCCCTCACAAGCAGGATTTTTAAAAAACAGGTTGTCCAGTGACAACACCAGTGTATTAGCACATGTAGGCGAAACTCCTTAACACACCCAAAGCGGCAATAACACTGGATGCCGAAAAGGCATTTGACAAAGTGGACTGGACTTTCCTGGAGGCTGTGCTAAATAAATTCAATCTGGGGAAAACCTTCACGAAACTAGTAATGTCCCTATATTTCTGCCCCTCGGCAAGGGTAAGAGCTGGGGGTTTGTTCTCTTCCTCTTTCCAACTCCAACAAGGTACAAGACAGGGGTGCCCCCTCTCCCCCTCACTGTTTTTATTGGCAATCGAACCGTTCCTCCATCATATAAGAAATAACGACTCCATTGCTGGTATTCCCTTCAAGGGATGCACTATAAAACTTACCGCTTACGCCGATGATGTGTTGGTTGTATCGGAGAAGGCAGGGAAGGCCATACCTGCTCTTATGTCAACTATCGATGAGTTCTCGAGGGTCTCAGGATATAAATTGAATAAGGATAAAACGGAGGTCAAATTATTAAACAATATGGGCGGCAAAGACATCATTGGTGACTCTGGACTAACTTGGCAGCCACACTGCTTCAAATACCTAGGGCTAGACTTTGATAAGGACTTAATCTCCATGTTAAAAATAAACGAAAATCTAATTCTAAAAAAGATCTCCACATTGCAGGACGGATGGTCACCCAAGTATCTTTCCCTGTGGGGCAGGGCGGAAACCCTCAAAATGATGGTGACACCGTTGATAAACTACTTGGCGAGTATGTTACCTTTGTTACCTATGATATTCACTGATGACTTCTTGAACAAAGTTGATAAACTGTTTGGTACTTTCCTCTGGCATGGGGAAGAAAGCCAGGATATCAATGAAAAAGCTACAACTAGCTAAAGGAAAAGGCGACCTGGGTCTCCCCAACTTTAGAAATTACCAGACAGGAATGGCTTTCTGCGACTCCAACCTATACCCCATTATGGATAGACATTGAGAAATCTCTCATCGATAACTCCCCATTACTGGCCCTGCCCACCATGGACCTCTCCCACTTAATCCACTCTAAATACATTATGATGAACACCAGGCGCGCTCTCCTGAGACTTGACCAGGCCCACAAATCCAGCTTGAAAATTAGAAAATCCACAATGATGGCCCTTTGGCGGAACCCTTCCTTTAAACTGGATGGCAAAACCCTCTACTGGGAGTCTTGGTCCGTGAAGGGCATTAACCTGGTGAGCGACCTCTTTGAAGAGGGACAACCCCTATCGTTCGCCTCACTCCAAGCTTTACATAACTTAACACCCCTAGACTTCTATGACTTCCTGAAGCTGAAAGTTATTATCTCGACACGCCACCTCGCACCTCAAACACCCTGGCTTCTGACCCAAATACTACGTCTCCTGGGAGCAGGTCACTTCAACTCTAGAGTGTACAAGCTGCTCCTCCCTCTGCCTAGGAAGTCACATAGACGAAATGAAGCCAAATGGGAAGCAGAACCAAACTCTACGGGCATTACGCTCGACTGGGACATAATTCACAGCACTGCCCTCTCTTCTAAAGTATCCCCAATCCTCTCCCAGACCAAATACATGTTGCTAAATAGGACATTTTGGACACCGGAAAGACTTTTTAAAACCCACTTGAGAGATAGTCCCACTTGCTGGAATTGCCACTCAGAAGTAGGCGACCTAGCCCATATGCTTTTTAACTGCTCCTCTCTACAAACATACTGGGGGAAAATCTTTGACTGCATTGACCATGTATTCAGGTTAAAACCTAAGAGGGAATGTATATATGTCATAATGGGAGCTCTTGACCCGGACCTACCGAATGCACAAGATCGCCAACTACTGGACTTAATGCTCACATTGGCATGTAAGGTAGTCCTGTGAAAATGGAAAAATGCATCAGAGGTATGTTTTAAAATCTGGCAGGACTAGTTATCCTTTCTGAGGGGAGCCAACAATCCGGCGCTGCATTACTCCCCTTGGCGCACCTCCAACAAAAAACTGTGGAATTCTCTCGATGCGTCTTCATTTAATTTTGATCCCCCGTGACTTATTACTGTATTCTTGCAATGCCTTCTAGATTGGGGCATCTCATGTATCACGCCTTGATCCACTGTAAGTGTGGATAGCCTGAATGTAGACCCACTCTATACGTGTCTCGACTTAAGCCTACGGATCTCTCGTACCTGACCTAACAGATGACAGCTTATATTTATATTTATATTTGTATGTACTATATATTTATTTATTTGTTGCTATGTGGTTTACTTATACTTTCTTGTTTACTTGCATGTAACTCTGACTCCGACAACATCAGATAACTGTATTTTAGATTTATTTCGGTTTTTGTTTGACAGCACACATGATTCAATTTCTGTAATTGTCGATTCATTGTCTTTTCATTTATTTTCCTTCAATAAAAATGATTTGAAATAAAAAAAAACTGAGGAAGAGGGTTAAGGTGCTATTGATAGTACCCAGGCTTATGATGATAGTTCTGTATATCTCACGATGGAGTACATTTCGGAGAAACAAGACAAGTAATGATCTGCAGTACTATCAAGATGATGAGGAAATAGAGGCAGGTGAGAGCCACCATCCTTACTTCAAAGATGCTCGCTGGCAATATCACAAGGATTATTACTTTTACTCTGAAAAACGTATTTCCTACCAGGAGTCTCACATGATTCAGGTCACAGTAGACTTCATAGCATCTTTGTAGGATATGTTAATGATGTCTATATCCGATTTCCAAATTTGCATCGATCCCCACCATGGTGATGTCACAGCAACCTTTTTCACACCTACTATGAGCTACCTCGACCCCACCTCTTGCAGCAGTGTTGATCTGTGCAGCACACTGAGCTAGAAACAACCTAGGGAAAGAAAGGGGAGAGTAGTGAAGATGAAGGGAGAAACATGATGATGCACACAGTTACCAGCCCCAGGAGTATGTGATCCCCTTTCAGGACAAAATTCTGTTTCCCCATCAGATTCACTGCTGAAAATCATAACCTGATTCAATTTTCTAAGAGCGGGCCTCCAAAATGTTCAATCTACCCATGGCATGTTAATGACTGTTTCTTGAATGGTTTTAGCCCTGTGAACCAATGAAAGAAATTGTTACTCTTGAGATCATATCAAAGGAAGTAAACTATTTCTCAGAGACCTGGCTACAGTTTCTGCAGTAGTGCAAAGAAATACCGGATCCCTGACAGCACCCTGATTTGACCTACTGGACTTTCTAAAACTGATTTTGTAAGTGTATCTGCTGCCCTGCACCATTCTAGAAAAGTAGCTTTTGTATGCAGTTCCCCACCACATCATGAACAACAAAATACTGATAATTTCAGATATAGGGTTAGCTTCAATGGAGCAACATCCATCAAAGCTGCAAGTACAATGCCTACTAGGCTTTTATGTGGCCCAACATTTCTCACTCCCTCTACTTTATTCTAGAGGACAAAAAGAACAAGGCTAAACCATTCTCAATTATGAAGAGCACGCTTCATCTGTAGTCCTAAATGCCACCATGGATGTATCCATGACAGAGTTTAGGCTACTCGAAGCTGCTCTGGGATGCATGTCAGTACCCTTTTCCACGGTCTAGAACAGTGTGCTAGGCATATCATAAATGGAGAGGCTCTTTGGCAAACTTGCATGTAGCACTCTCAAGTAATAAGACAGATAAAAACGGCCATGTCCTTCTGTGCTCTGTACTATTGCTTGTCACTTGTTTGTCACAGTTTGACAGCCTGGGACTTACTCTGTTCAGGACAAATTGCCTTTTCTCCCTTCAGTTTCTGCAGTTTCTGTAAGTCATCCTCAATGCATCATTGGTAAAACCCTTGACATCCAAGGAACTTGAATCTTAGATTCAGTCTATGATCAACGATTCCCATAAACGTTCACCTGCACAGTCCACAAGTACTAGTTTCAGGAGTGTCCTCCAGCATTACTCTGATTAATCTTTATCACCTGCACATGTGTCTGGCCCAGGATGCATTGGACACACAGTGGCTTCAAGTCTCTGACTCATAGGACAATACTGTTCGAATAATGCTGCAGCAGCTAAAATAAGCACTTCAGTAGTCAGAACAGCAGTGCAGCATAAGATTTTCATCCAAGGAGCTGATGCTACATTTTGTGATGATAATGACTGAGATATCGACAGAAGCATGAGGGGCACATCAGCAAAAACTGTCATCACAAGACCAGTTGTTAACAGAGTAGCAGGCTGTGCACATAAACATAATGAAAGTAAGACTTCTGAAGCTCCAGGTGATTCTTCATCGAAACCGGAGTTATTCAGTACTGATCAAGACAGACACCACCTTATCCATATTCACATACACAGGCAAGGGGAAACAAGATTGCCCATATTTTGAGAGGAAGCTCAAATTCTGTGGTGCACTTGACCAATGTGCGCACCATCAACCAGTTAGCGGAACCACTGGGCACAAATAATGAATGAACAGATGCAATGAGCAGATTACATAAAGACTGCTACAAGTCTGCACTATTTCCATGCCTGCTGTGTAGTCTTTCAGCACTGGAGAAAATAGTAACTGGACCTGTTTGCAAGCAGAGATAACAGGAAAGCCAATTCTTTGCATTTGTCTAGGTCTGTCCTACCCTGGTAATACTGAGCAAAATCAAAGAAGGAAGTGTACATCCTGGTATACTGACTTTTGCTCCCGTCTTGCAGACCACAGAACATCTTTGCCGTCCACTAGGATCTCCTGTCCAGGCATGAAGGACAAGTTCTGCATCATGACCAAGAGTCTCTCAGCTTGATGAATTCAATCCTTGAAAATATGTAGTTTGCTCATCTCGTCATCACAGAGGATTATAGGTTAGTGTTGGTACAGATTGTAGCTCCTTTGACCAACCAAGTGTCAAATGCATAAGGTTTTGTGTGTGTTGCTCTGAGGAAGGCCTCACCCAGCGTGTACACAGCCATACCAACTTCTACTTAATCACTGGCATTTAGCCAAGGCTATATTGTACTAAAGCTCAGGGAACATTCATCTTGTTGCAATCTCAAGATTTGGTCTACATCAGAAACTACAAAAAGTAATAAAGTGGTTCTTTTGGGGGTCATTAGAATTGAGATTTGGTCATTTGAGAACGTACAAATTATGCCAGTTACACTTGTAGGTGTTCGCAAGTTCTGATCAGCAGCCAATGCTCTAAACTTTATTGGACACATCAAAAACATATAAGTCCTATTCCCTATTTATTCATTCATCATGATATACTATGAGATTTTATAAAATGGACAATAGGGTTCTCTTTAAACTTTCTTTGTGACTACTGCTTCGTTAGTAGAGAAAATCCTACACTCGTTGGATATCCAACATTGTCTTAAATTGTACTTTGCTATACTCAAAAGCTTTGGTCTTTCATGCCAACTTTTTGTTTCTTTTAGGCGGCCAAGCAAACTAGAGGATTATTAGATGGATTTCAGGAGCCCTAACATGTTGCAGTCCCAAAGCCAGCCTTCTTCTAATTGCGATAATTGTAGCTCACTCTAAATAAAGTGTGTCGACCTCAACCCTTTTATATGCAGGAGTGCATTCTCGACATCTGCATAGCCATCATATAGAAGAGTTGTCATGCCTTTACAAGCACTAATGCCTAAGGGAGAATATGGCCACAGTTTGTATTTGAACAAGCGTTTCTTTGTAATCTGTTCTATTAAGGTGAGCCTTTTCCCCCACACGTCATGTGTGATAAGGGTTGTTTCCTATTATTATTCACACAACTGAATCTATGAGTGGTCCAGTGCTGAATAAGAAATAATTTACTTGCCTGAAACTACAGTTTTCCAGCATTTTTATCTGTCATAGATTAACATGCCACCCTCCCTCCCCACCCTGCACCGAAACCCCCTCCATTTTGAAGCTCATCTCTATAGTCCAATCTGAACTGTGGTGGGTGCTAGGGGAAATGGAGGCTCGTCACATTGACTCTTTTGAGTAAAGTTTGGGTGTAGTGAATGTTGTCACTATTGATGCTAATACTGTTTACCTCTATGTATGAAATTCATGAGGACTTCCAGGAAGACCGTGGGCATTGATTCAAGCATGTGGATAAATGAAAGATTTCAGTTCTGCATTTGTGTTGTAACTTATTTTGTATGCATTAATTGTAGTGTCCTTTAGGTTCAGCATTCTGTGACCTCTAACATTAGGGTGACTGCTGGAGTGGGTGAATGGCAGTTGACGTTCAAAGCTTCTGTTTGCCAGCAGCACAGTATGCAGTCTGTCTTGATGTGCTGCACATATACTAACTATACACTAAAACTAACTAAAGTTCAAAATGAGGAATCTAGTTTAAGGAAGGCAGTGTCCAATTGTTTAAACTTTTAAAGGATATTGCTGCTCTGCTGACATTTAAATTAGACATACCATGTGCCTACTGAACCATTCTTGGGCAAGAATAGTTTTATTTAAACGCTGGACCTTCATCATTTGACTCTTATACGGATTAATAAAAACAGGGTTAAAGTAGAGGGCGGAATGGTCTGCCCTTTACATTTGGAACAAAAGAGGCTTTCTCAACTCCAGGGAAAAATTGTAATTGTCATACAAAGACTGTGAAACAGATTCAAAAGCCATGTTCAAAAGGATATTACCATCCTTAGTGCCAATGCACCAGGCAGGAAAACGTTCAAAATGCTAGAGGAGATTAGCACAAGCTCCATGGCTGCAGGAAGCTCATCCAAACAGTGATTCACTGTTGCTACCCCACTACTATACTAAAGGAGTGCCGATATTCATATCTAGTTGAAAGACTGTAGGTGAAAGATTTGTGTGCAAAGAAGACCACCAGAGCACTGCATACCACTGTTAATCTTTTTACTTTATGGGCTTTTCCCTAAATTGGGCTACATCCTGCAAAGCTCTTGGCAAATTGATCTTTTATTTAGGGAGAGAGTGGCAACAACTCACACCTCTTCATCGTGGGGCAAGTGCATTATCGAAGGCAACATTCATTCTTCTTCCCTTTCTTCTTATTTAGAACTTCCGAGACATGTTCCTAAGCTGTTGGCTTTTGTATGCATGGATTCTTCTAAGCCAGACCTATAGGTTATGTTGACAGTTGGAAAGTTCCATCAAGTTACAGCACCAAAGGAGAGTGCTCACACTGCACAACTTAGAGTTACTAATGAGTTCCTCGACCTTTCATCTGGGTTATTCTCTCATTCCCTCCGTAGGCTGTCTGGAACAACCCCTTTACACTAAGAAACAGCACGGAGAACAGTGCCGTAGATCATGCCATGTCCTGCAGAAAACGCTTGACACCAAAGATTGAAGAATTTACATCTTTTTAGAATTCTTACCCATCGTTTGCATGTTTCCCCACTTTCCCCTTCAGAAATACATTGCTACTTAAGTTCTGTAGTTCCAGCAACAGCGGGTTTTTAAACACAAATCCCATGACACAGTTCTGTGTAATAGGCGCCTCCCAGTGTCAAGCTTGTTTGATGTGTGCACCACTTCCTTCTGGGTCGCCAGGTGGTTCTTTCTGATGCCCACGGCCTCTCTGCCCCCGCACCGAGGCTCTTGAGGGACCTCCATGGCAGAGATTTCAGCTCCACTTCGCGCTCACCCTCCTCAAATTTGCATTGTGAGCGAGTCTTCTCTGCTCAGAAAATCAAACATTGCCTGATCAAAGGTGACACAAAAGCCCTACAGACCCGCAAAAAAAGGGGCGTGACAGCTCCGGCATCTTCCACCACACTGCCAACATCTTTTCCCTGTAGGATCCACTCCAGGATCTTTCGCCAGTTTTTATATCACAAACCTGGCCCACGGGCATTTCAGCGCTTTACAACTGAAGCAGACTATGTTACGCACCTTTATTTTTTGTTTTTAAGCACAGAAATATTTTACTATTGCCCAGAATCACAGGATGTTGAGCTGCAGCTGCAATTTGAGCCTGGGGGTCATTGTCGACAGTGCTAGCCACAACGCCACTCCTCCTGCCAGAGTTTAAAGAGGCCATTCACACTGTTAATCCATACTTGACATGAAGAGAAAACAAGCATTAGCATAGCCAATAGGTCTCACCTTTGGGACCTTATAAGTGTTTAGCCATGCAACACTTGATGTTGTTGCACCAAGGATATTGTCCTGGATAACTAAACACTTATAAGGTCCCAAAGGCGCGACCTATTGGCTATGCCAATGCTTGTTGTAAGGTAGCACACAGAGTTAATATGCCTGCTGCAAAGAACATGTATCATGCACATCACAAAGAGTATGTAATGTAAATAAGTCAGTAGGTTACTGCTTTGTCAGAGAGATCCTATTGTTACTTGCAGCTTGTTAGTTAAAATCCTAATGTATTACAGGGAGCTATTAACTGTCATCAAAGAGCTGAATGAAAACTGCATGGTGTAGGTTAGAGCGTTATGATTTTCCCCTAGCCTTTCATTATCCTAATGTTGCAAAATGGGTTAATTTGGGCAGAAATCAATTCTCATTATTAAAGAGAACCCCCAACCACGGTGTTAAGTTTTATATTCTAAGTTTGTGCTTCTCCAAACCAAGCACTCTTAAATTATACTGCCTACAAGTATGGATGACATGACTAATTTTGTGGTCCTCTGTCTTATGTAGCTTTTCCCATACACTGATTTACACACATATAATTGATTCAGTGGTGTAGCAATGGGGGGGAGGAAGGGGCGGCCCACCCGAGCCGGCACAAGTTCGGGCGGCTGCGGCCTCCCCTCACTCTTACCTGTCGTCTTGGTGCGGAAATCCCTCTCACTCTTCAATCGGCTGCCGCGGGGTGGCAAATGCAGTGACCGCCACAGACAGACAAAGGGCTAGATTGATTGTCTCTGTGCAATATTGGTGATGTAAAAGGGTCTGACCCACTAAACTGGTATGAGTGGTGCTATAAAACTAATTTAATGCATCTGTGAGAGAGTAGTTATGGAGACTTGAGGGGCACTGTAGAAGAGTGGTAGTGAGGGAATCCGTGATGAAGGTGGTCATTGGGGGGCTCCAACAAACATTCTCACACAGGGTGCCACCAGCACTAAAGCCGGCCCTGCGCGGCGGTCCACCAACCCTGAAATCTCACATGCCCCTATTATGATCCTCCTCCCCCAATCCTTCTGGATAAGCAGATGAAGATATAGGATATTTCACATTGTTGTAACAATTTCCATTGTTCATGTGAGTCACATCTTATATCAGTTTTCAAGAGAATAGCTTGAGGGCCGTCAGTTTAGGAGGGCAGATGACCTGGTCATCTATTCTGTCCAGCTAAGTCACTAGTGATTGCCTAATGTACAAACATTTTTCTCTACTACGAGTGCCGTTGTGTCCCAAGGTCTTAATTGCCACATTTGCGTTGTTGGTGCCTATAATTTCTTCCTTTTCATGGCAATGACCAATTTAGGAATAATTGGTATATTAGCTTACATCTTTTTGTGTTTATTTTATTCCATGACAACGGTCACAGTTCTATTATGGTCAGAGGACAGTCTTTCAATGTGAACATCCCATGATTTGGTGTCCATAATTGTCTTTATTAAATGTTGAAGATGGAACAGTCACCTTACATGAAGGTCCAAGCCTTATTGTCCGCAACCCTGTAGCAATCCTCAGGGTGCTTGGGTACCTCAACCTCATTTGCTCCAGAGTATGTTATTACTTTGTCATTAGTTTACAAGTCATTTCTTGGTGATACACTGCTAAACTGTTTATTGTCATGTCTTCCCAGGATTGCATCTATTACTCTTTCTGAATAGTACTTCCTAATTTCTTTTCCCACTTCTTCATGTATTTCTAAGAACATTGGAAGACAGAATTTTCATTATCTCACATTGATAATATCAACTTTCACAAACCGCTAATTGAGGCCACCTTTTTTTCAAACAGTGTTTTCTCTAATTGTGGCTGCCTTGAATTCCGTATCCATTGTCTAGTACCCCAGGTAACAATACCAACATCATTCTGTTTCTATGAAATTGAACTGGGCCTTAAATTTTTAAAAAATGGTTAGGTCCCTCGAAGGGGTACCCTACCACGGCCCTTCCTTTAGTGTTTGAATTGGGTGTGCAAGGGGAAGTTAAAGGGCTCTAACTTCAAGTGAATGTAATTAGGGCCCTCTTCAAAGCTGTCATATCATATATATATCGCACAAAGGTCTCCCTCTAGGCACCCCAACCCATAATAGTCCCTCCACTATCCCCATATCTTGTCAAATTTGCAGGGAAAGCCCCTACTAGTGTATGTCCCTTTTTCTGCCGCCATGTAAAGGTCCATCCCTTGCTTCCATTCTTCCACAGAGGGTATCTCTGACGGGCCCCAGCACTTGGCTCTTTTTCAAACAACAGTGGTCCCTTACAAGAGAATAAATTCAATTCAATAAATATAGCCACAATCGTTTCTATATTTGGTGTGACATGTCCAGCCGGACAGAGGTCCAATCTTTACTTTTGAAAGGTATGGGAGAGGAATTCTCCACTGTTCAACAAAATGGGGCAGCCTGTACCCTACTCAAACATACACAGAAAATACAATGGACAACGTGAAACAAAGAAGGGCTTTTTAGGCAAAAGCGGGCGGTTCTTCAACTTTCAGAATTCAAATAAAAGAACAGAAATTTCATCATGCACTTTTACATGTTGAATGACATATGGTACATAAATGTATAAAGTGCGTAATTAGAGTCAAGCACTTGGCAACATCTCTCATAGCCACCACCAAAGCAAGTTACCTGAAAAGCAACTGAAAACGCAGGACATCCACGTCATTGGGCATCCCCAACAAGACAAACCTCTGTTAATGCGTAGAGAGACACAAAAAAATGGTGTCAAGTTCTTGGAGGATTGCTGTCGAGTAGGATTGTGTGCTGGGACAGACTCAGAGCGTGTAAATAACACTACCCATAGTGGGATCACAGCGCAAGCAGTTCAGGGTAGATTCCCTCTCAAAAGTGTGTAGCTTGTGATGATCATAATAGACCCTGTGGAGTATTTTGAACTGCATCAGACGTGATTTGATATCTCCCTCACGCCGGTGCATCAATGCCACCTCCCAGTCTATGTCTTCAAATGCCACACATCCTGTTGCCACCTCCCAAGCAACGGACCCAGGGTATTCAGCATGATGTTTATTAATCGTTCTATAGGTGGCAGAGATTGCTCCCCTCCCAGTTCATCAATTAATATTTGTCCATCTAACGGAGCATATTCGGTTAGCTCTGCCAATCTATCCCATTGGTGTGCCAGGAGTGTCTCAGTTGGGCGTACTTTGTAAATTGTGTAAGGTGCATGTGGTATTCCCTCTGTAACGAGGAAAAGGGCATAATGTCCCCCTGTTCTAAGATGTCACCCACCTTAGAGATACCTATGGTATTCCATGCTTCAAAGCCTCACAATTTCAGGAGCTCCTGCACCCAGGTCCCTTTTCAATTATCCCATTGGGTCCTAGGTTTTCCTCGATCTCAGTTTGGATATTTCGTCTTGTACTTCACCCAGCATTAACTCTTCTGCCAGAGAGTCACAGGCTTCCACATCCAGCAACGGAGTGGGATTCGCAGCCAAATATTGTGCAATAGATCCAGGTTCTGGAGCAATAAAGCCATTTGGTACTCCTCATAATAGTGGTCGAATTCACCAACAATGAGGCCGTCCGTGTCACAGCTTAACCCCAATGGGGCTGACGATTGTCTGTACCCAGCAAACTTCCTTTTCCCTTCTGCTCAGCCATGCCAGAAGCCTACTTGTCTCTCGTTTTGTGAAGACGGTGCAACATGACCATCATCTGCTTCTCGGCCCCATCTTGTGCTAAGTCCCTATACTCTGTCTGTAAAGTCATAATCTATATGAGAACCAGGGGTTCAGTTTCTGTCCCCTAGGACCCTTCAAGCTGCAGGATTTAAGTTTCCAATCCCTCAAGCTTTGCCACCTCTCTCCTCTTTTTTTGTGCTGTCAGGTTTTGAGCCCTCTCTTGGAGCACTGTCTTAAATGCTTCCCACAGCATAATATTTAACCCCTCTGACACCTTGTTTCCGTAAAATAGAGCTCAGTGTCAACACTGAGACACCACTCTACTTCTCTGTCCTTCAGATTTCATCTGTTCGGCCTCCATCCTGTTGTCTGCTTTCCTCTGAAGCTTCCTCCCTGGACCAGTAAGGGGGAGTGATTGGATAAAACTCTAGTCAAATAATCAGCTTGTTGTATCGCCCCAAGTTCTACCCAGGGTACGAAAATGTCATCTAATCTCGAATACACCCACATGCCCCTGAGAAGTAAGAGTACTACCTGTCTGCAGTATGCACATCGCGTCAGAGGTCAACCAGTCTCAGCCCATCCACAAACTGCGCCAGCTCAGTGATCTGGAAGGGGGTCATCTCGTATCCCCGATCGGTCAAGGGCATGGGCCATGATATCATTGAAGTCCCCACCTACAATATGTCGCATGGAGGTACAGTCTAAAAAAATATCTGTTATCTTGGCCATTATGATTGCCTATAGTCTTGGAGGAACGTACATACTCAATAGGGTCATATCAGTCCGTCCCTTGCAGCCCTGCACTCCCACATATCTACTATTGGGATCCACCCAAATCCATTTTACCTGAAAGGGGACGTTCTTTTACACTAAAATGGCCCTCCCCTAAACCCCCTGGAAAATTCAGCATGAACCCGGGTGGTGTATGCTCCTCACGTCTGCAATGTGACCCGTTTAGGTGGGATTTCCTGTAGGAAAACAATATTGGTTTGTGTCCGCTTGATATATTGCACCACCAAACCCTGTTTGATTTTGCTACCCAGACCATTGATGATCTAGGTCAGCAACATTAGTGGTGGGTCAAAACTCCCCTAGTTTTAAACTCTGTATTACAGCAAGAATATTCTTCTCCATCAATATGTCCATCTATATTCTTCTCCATCAATGTGTCCATCTATATGTTTTTCTCTTAGTCATCCTTATGTAAAGCGCTCTGATACCCACTTGGGTCATGTTCACGCTATACAAAACTTACAAAATAAATAAATAAATATGTTGAAGTATTCATCCAGAAGAAACTTCAGGAAGCACAATCCAAGGTCTGATAATTTACAGGGCTAGTATCATGTCTTCTGCAAGTTATGTTTATGTTTTTTATGTTTATATGCTTATTTAGCGTTCGATTGCAGTGGCGTCTTGGCGCTGAGGTGTGTGGACAGGAACAATGCGCTGTATTGACAAGGAGCCTGTGCGGAAGTAAACAGCCATATTTTCAGGCTCTTCCTGAAAAAGTGCAAGTTGGGTTGAAGCTTCATGGCCAAAGTCATTTTGTTCCAAAGCTTTGTCGCACATTGTGATATTGCTCTACCTCCCCACCCCCATCTTGCCCGTTTGGTCTTTGCAGTCTTAATGAGGCCCAGACTGGCAGATCTAAGAGCACGTGGGGGAATGTATGGTGGAAACAGTTTTTGAATGTCAACAATACCCCCGCCATATATTGCCTTGTGCACAAGGCGTAGAGACTTGAATTCCACACGCTGTTTGATAGGAAGCCAATGGAGTGATTTGATTCCTGCAGAGGTTGACTGTCCTCTGGGTATGCCCAGGTGTAATTTTGCATTCTGTAGGGATTGCAATTTTCTCAGTTGGGATTTGTCAATACCCCAAAATAGGGCATTACAGTAGTCTAGCTTGGATAAAAAAGTTCTGCTCCTGAAATACTTCTTTCCTTTAAAGGCACTAGAGGTTTGTTGAGCGGCCACAATGTTTTATGCAACTGCTCAGCAATTGTGTGTATTTTACAGAAACAAACTCCAAAAGCATGAGTTTGTTTTTGTAATACAAAATTCGAATGACCTTGAGAGTTTTCTCAAAGGGTGTGGGAGTAATTTTCTTTTTTTTTGTGGTCAGAACTGGAAGTCTTTCCAGAAAAAAAGTACATCAAATCATCTGCTCTATGTAAGGCATATTTTATGATGTACTTACGCCAGTGGCTCCATGTTTGTCAGGATCTTGGTGTGGGGTTTCCTCAGACTGAAACCTAAAGGTGCTCTAAATCCAAATTTTGCAGGCGGACAGATGTGGTGTTGTAAGCAAGGAGGTG
This sequence comes from Lissotriton helveticus, assembly GCF_964261635.1. Taxonomy (NCBI): domain Eukaryota; kingdom Metazoa; phylum Chordata; class Amphibia; order Caudata; family Salamandridae; genus Lissotriton; species Lissotriton helveticus. Next base: position 2,092,903,852 of record NC_136061.1, read on the forward strand.
CACCAAGAAAGCAGATTTACAGGCATATGCATCAAAGCATTTTGCGATCGCAAACGGTGCGAATCGCAAAAATTGCCCGTTTGCGATCGCAAAAATTGCTTTTGGAATGCATGAAACAAGTAGCCCCTCGCAATTTAAGAAATCGCATAATTTGCGATTTCTTAAATTGCGATTGCATTTAAGGAATAGCAATTTGCGATTCCTTAAAGGCAATGCAAGAAAGTAAAAAGATTTGCAATTTCGCAATTAAGAATCGCAATTTACCATCACATGTAAGGTTATGGTAAATTGCGATTTTTTGAAAAAAGCATCAAAGTGCATTTTTTAAAGTCCCATGTTACGCACACACATGCCCCTGGGGCATGTGTGTGCGTAACATGGGTGCACATATCAATTTCAGGGGTGCAACAGGGTGTCCTTTGGACACCCCTGCACCCTTGAAATCGCAATCTCCTTTTGCAAATCGCTAATTGCGATTCGCAAAATGAAAATGTCTTCCCATTCATTCCTATGGGCCTCTAGGCCCATAGGAATGAATGGGGAGGGATTCCTTAATTGCGACTCGCAATTTGCGAGTCGCAATTAAGGAATGTTTAGAAATCGCACATTTTTCTGCAATTTCTACCAGCCACATGCATCATTGTTGGTATTTGCGATTCCTAAATTGCGAAAATTAAGGAATCGCAATATAGAAATCGCAAATACCTATGCATTAAAAATTCGCACATTTTTTTGCGATTTCTTTTTTTTCCTTATTCGCGATTCCCAATTTTGCGAATCGCAAATAAGAATCCCTTTACATTGATTCCTATGGGCCTAGAGGCCCATAGGAATCAATGGGAAGGCATTCTCATTTTGCGATTCGCAATTAAGGAATCGCAAAATGAGAATGCAATTTCTAGGGTGCAGGGGGGGGTCCAAAGGACCCACCCTGCACCCCAGAAATGTTACTTACAGACCATTTTTCACACATACATGCCCAAGGGCATGTGTGAGTGTAAAATGAAAGTGTCAAAAATGCACTTTTGTGCATTTTTGAAACTTTTCTTAAATTAGCATGAAGGTTGACTTCATGCTAATTTAACACTTCTAATTTGCGAATTCGCAAACTTTTTTAGATAATGCATTGCATTTAAGAAATCGCAAAATTGCGATTTCTTAAATGCAATCGCAATTTAAGAAATCGCAAATAATTTGCGATTTCTTAAATTGCGAAAAAACAAAAAAGGTTAATGCATCCCAAAACAAATAATTGCATTCGCAAACGGCCGAATTTTGCGGTTCGCACCGTTTGCGAATGCAATTCTGTTTGATGCATGTGGGCCGTAGGCATTTGCGGATTCTTCTTCCCGCCTCCGCATCCCTCTAAAGAGGAAGAGCTGTTCCACCGTCTGGACCCAAAACGTGCGCTCTCATTCTACTTGGATCGCACACGCCAGTTCCGGGTGGATGACCAACTCTTTGTTGGTTACGTGGGCGCTAAGAAGGGGAAAGCGGTGCACAAGAGGACCATCTCCCGGTGGATCATCTTGTGTATCCAGGCATGCTACTCCTTGGCTAAAAAGGAGCCCCCTGTTGGATTGCGGGCTCATTCCACCCGAGCCACGGCGACTACAACTGCCCTGGGCCGGGGAGTGCCCTTACAAGACATCTGTTAGGCAGCTACGTGGGCCTCGCTGCACACGTTTGCAAGATACTACTGCCTGGACAGCCAAGTCCGGAGGGATGGCTTCTTTGGCCGTTCTGTCCTCCAGGACTTTCTGGTGTGATTATTGGTTCGGAGACCCGCCACCGGGGATGGTTTTGCTGGGGTATCTATACTAAGGTAAGGAATCTAATACTAACGTGTCTATTTCAGATGCACAAGTTACTGCTTGTGTAACGATATATCTGTAAGAGACATTAGTTAGTATTAGATTCCTTACCGACCCACCCATCCTCCCCGATCTGCGAACCGATATCTAGGGTTAGGGTTATCCCCTTTCAGGGCCCTAGTTTCAATGGCACCAGTGTTGCTTTTTAACATGGCTCAGCGCTTCTGGCACGGAAAAGCTGTGTCTAAGAACTGACGTCAGCATGCGGAGGCGGCGTCTAAGTACTCCGACGACGTCATCACGGCGCCCACGACGCCGACGACTGACGCGGAGCCGCATACGACGCCTACCGACGCGCAAGGATACTGCTACGCAAAAAAATTCCGGTTCAGTCTGACGCCTGGGGATATTCTAAGGTAAGATATCTAATACTAACTAATGTCTCTTACAGATATATCGTTACACAAGTAGTAACTTGTGCATCACTTAAAATAAGCACTCATACTAACCCCCCATCAACAAGTATACATCAAATGTTAAGAACTCATGTACCGGGTCCGAATTAACCAAGCCCAGCTGAAAAATTTGGATACACATATTACATTAAGTTTTGAAGTGTCAGATTTCAGTATCCTACTTGCAGACTGTGCGGATCTGGTGCCCAGCGAGCGGCATAAGGGCCTCAGCCAAACCCGTCTGGGGTGTGTGTATAATGGGCAACAAAAAAGAAAATGATCCACGGTTTCTACCTCCTCCACACAAAGGGGACATTTGTCAGGGCCCGGAGTGCTCCAAGAGCGTAACAAGCCTCCGAGAGGTAGTGATCCTACTCTTAGCTGGTGAAAGAGTTTACGATCTCTAGGTTTTGTTACAGTAACCCAATATTCCTCGTAATGGGGAATATCCTTGATAACCAGGAATGAAGCAGTCATAGAGCTTCCCTGTACAAACGCCATTCTCTTGTCCTTAATCCTGCTCCAGTAAATGTCCTTAAAAATCTTCTTGGGAGGGAAAACTGCAGATACTGGATCATCCCACATGGACCCCATCCCCATATCAATTAAAGCTGCTTTTATTCCAGATAGCCAGGGAATTCTGGATGAGCCCCATAGCCCTTTTACTTCCAACAGGGCCTCGGTGAACATAGACAATTCCGGTGTCGTCCATAGGTGCCGCCAAAACGCCAAAGGTCTAAACCGAATCACATCCTCAATGGGGTTACAACCTAGGTCGTATAATAGGGGGATACGAGGTGTTGACTGGGGTAGTCCTATTGCTGATCTTAAAAATTTATTCTGTGCGACCTTAAGTTGGGAAGTGTCGCTGTAGCCCCACAGTTCAGCTCCGTACATAATGGCCGGTAGAATTTTGGAGCCATAAATTTTTAACAGGGGGCCAGTGGTTTAGTTATAGAATTCCTGTGCTCCTTCAACAGAGCGCCAGCGAGTTGGGCATGCTTAAGGTTGAGGTGATCAATCTGCGGTTTCCAACTTAGGTTTTCACTAAAGGTGACTCCAAGATATGTGAAAACAGCTGTCTGGTCAAGGGTGACCCCACTCATTTTAACCCTGGTCTTGGACCACGAAAGACCATAAATTTGGTCTTCCCTACATTGACTTCCAGCTCATGTTTGCTGCAGAACAGCTCAAAGCGAGACAGTGCAAGCTGTAACCTCTGTCTCGTCTTCGAAATTAAGAGCGTGTCGTCCGCGAACATGAGCAAAGGAATTTTTTTGCCAGCTAGGGGGGGCATCAGTAGGGTGGTTAGAAAAATAGTTTGTGACCCCGTTAATAAACAGTGAAAACAAAGTGGGGGCTAACACACATCCTTGTCTGACACCTTTTGAAACCGCAAACCTATTAGTCACCTCACCTGGTTTGCCCCAGCGTACTTTTGCATGCGTATGGTCATGGATATTAATATGAAAGGCTACCAACTCTTTAGGCATGCCCATCCCCAATAACACTTTCCACAACTTGTACCTAGGTACAAGATCGAATGCGGACCTAAGGTCTACAAAGGCCGCAAATAGCAAACCCCCACCTAACAAAACCTCTTTCCAATATAAAAGCATAACCCTAAAAGCCTGATCTAGGGTGCCAATATTCGACCTAAAACCCACCTGTAAGGGAGTTAATACATCAAAATCGGCCATCCAGCCCTGTATGCGGCCCAAGAGTAGACTGGCCACAATCTTTTGTACCGCGTCTATAAGGCTGATTGGACGATAATTGGCCGGGGCAGAGCGATCGCCCTGCTTATTTATGGGCAGTATCTCGGCCCCTAGCCAAGAATCAGGGACCGAAGCTCCTCTGGCAAGAGCGTTAGCTAAGATTGATTTTGTTAACATAGGTTGCCGGTAGACTCATATCAAATCACTTCCAAGTTTTAAAAAACAAAATAGCCCCGCATTCTACATCTCTTGTTAACCACTCGAAGGAGACAGTTAAAACCCATTATCGCGTACTATGATGACCTGTTCTAATAATGAGGGACTCTCTGGAAAAACCTGACATACTCAGTCATCAATCTGCCTAGGTGGAGTTGATAAGTGAGACTCTCTTCCCACATACCTTGCTACGTGTCTAAACGTCTCAACTGTGGTTCCGTGTTGTTTCGAAAAGCGTGACCGTTTGTCAAGAGGCCCTGCCGTCTCTGGGCATGGCTGGATCTCGGAACAAAACACAAAACTAGGAGAGACTGGAGAATGAATCTTTCCTTGCGCTCCAAACCAGACTCTAAACCTCACCAAATGGGTACATAATCTACATCTAGGCTGTTATTTGGGATGCTGTTAGTGCGACGGGGTGAGGGGGGTAGCTGGGTGGGGGTTTCTCATTTGACATATTTCATCAGTATTGCTCTCACTTTCTCCTTGAATTCATTAGTGAAAAGTCAAAGTCATGATGCTGAATATTGATCGTGCAGACGTCTTTGGGTTACAGAGCTCTAATAAATAAAATTTGTTTAAAAAAAAAAAGAACTCACCAAATGGGAAAGACAAACAACTGATAGACTCCCAATTACCCTAGTCAGGATCTGGAAATCTATGACATGGAGATAGTCTAGGAGGAAAACCCATGGGAAAGATAAAATTGCCCTCACCCATTAAATAGTGGCATGCTTCATCCTAGGGCCACTTCAATACCTTGACACTGACCAAGGCTCAGTGTGGAGCGCATATATTTTTTTAGAAAGAATTGTTCATGAAAGGGATCCCAATTGCAGAAAGAAAAAAGTATTAAAACTAAGTAGGTGCCCCTCTTCTTATTTATTCTGGGCCATCCCGTGACAGGATTAAAAATTTTAAGTGGGTGTATAAGAAAGACTATATCTCCATCACTCTGTCCTCCAGTATCAACATGTTTCAGCCTATTCCTATTGCACTAATGAGTCGTCGGCCTTCTTCAGGATACAGATCCCTTAGTAAACACCTAATTGCTGCTACTTCACTAAAAGGGATGGTAGCGACAGATATATGGCAATACTTGCCTTTTATAGCGACACTCTTGAAGCATAACCGAGTCTCATTATTGTTGCTCCAAACCTGGGGCCAGAGTGGGAACGTCGCCCTATAACCACACTTTCTTCAAGGTGCGGCGTCTACGTCCGAGCCACTCTGCACCCTCCAACGCTTATAGGTTCTCTGAACGCCAGACCAGATCAACTCAGCCGTCGATGCCTAGTGGATCAGGGATCCAACTGGAGGTGGCGCAAGGTCTCTTTCAAAAGTGGGTAGATCCTTGGTTAGATCTATTCGCCTCCACAGAGAACCTGTAATTTCAGCAGTTTTGCGCGCTGGAGTTTCCAAGGCGGTCTCCACTGGGAGACGCTTTTTGTCTTGAGTGGAGCTCATGCCTGCTGTACGCTTTTCTACCCATACCACTTCTGCTCAGAGTTCTCAAGATCAGGAACGACTGGGCCCAAGTCATCCTAGTGGCTCTGGATTGGGCATGGAGAGTCTGATATCCCAAAATTCTGCAAATGACATCGATCCTCCGATGAGGCTGCCACTTCTGGAGGATCTTCTGTCGCAGCAGCAGAGTAGGGTCTTCTTCCTAAATCTGTCAACTCTACGCCTTCTTGCGTGATATTGAGTGGTAGCAGTTGATAGCATTTGATCTTCCTTCCGAAATGTGGAATGGTATTTTGGCAGCCAAGCGGCCCTCCAGCAAGACCATGCACGGCTGTCGGTGGAACAGCTTTGTAAAATATGGTACAGAAAGGTCTATTCAAAACAGATTAAAATAGCCTCACGTACTTTTCTTATCCCTTTTGTACTAAAATACTGTTTCAGTAGCTTCTTTCAAATGTTCATTAGCTCAGGACATAAATTAATGATGTGTTGCAATGTTTCCCTCTCTCTGTTACAAAGACAGCACCTGCTGCTTATCTGTGAGGGGCTTTCTGTCAAACTGGTAGAAAGGCAAATAGAGAAGTCAAGCATAAACAAGATGATATAGCCTTTGTGTTCAAGTTAACATCTAAATATGAGTGTCTTTGACTTGAATAAGACTTCATGTTATACATAGAGTCTTTGTATAATGATACCCTCTCATTGTCTAAGAGTCAGCTGATCATCTTAATTTCTTGGTTTAATAGTAACTTCTGAGAGGCTTTGGTCTTTTTGAACAGTTCGTCTATGGCTGGCAGGTTATGTGTCACTATGTGATTTAGACAGTTCTTTGTTGATAAAAAATCTTATAGTGTTGTTAGCCGCCCCGTCTGCCTATACAATAGTTGATACAGTTATTTGGGCCGTAATTGACATTAGGCCCGGTTCCCGTCTGATTAGGCTTTGCAGAATGGCTTTTCATAGATTGAATATCTTCCTTATAGCACTAATAAGCACTGTTTCTGCTCTCCTGAGGGTTTCCAGTGGCCAACAAGTGGCTGCTTATGTACAGACTGGAACCAGCTTGGCGTTAGCTAGTGTTACCTTAGTGCCAATGACATTCAATCCGTCCTTTGCTGCAAATCTTTTTATAGCTTTAAAACCAGTTTTTGTTGCAGATATTCCATGTGGGAGCTGGTTGTGATACCCCAGTAATGCTGCATCCAGCTGATCCAACCTAACCGGGGTATGAGCCCTTTGGCCCAGACCCCTGACCCTCCACGAGCTACCCATCGCTCCGCAAAGTGCTGCTGTTGTTTACCCCCTGAACCATTCCCCTGTGTTGCCACTGTTGGCCCACTTGCTGATTACTGCCCCAGCCCGAAGCAAATGACCAACGCATGCCTCCCTCCGCACTGTGAACACTTGTCCCGGAACCTACAGAATTCCAGAGTGCAGAGTCCCTTATTAAAATCCCAACAGGACCCTCCTGCCCCCACCTGCCCTATACCTGTGCTTCCCACCCCTCCCGGGGTGGGCTTCCCTTGAAAGGGCCGGTAAACTATTGGGAGCTGCTAGCCGTAAAGATGGTTTTGCCCGCTCTAGACGCCCCCATAGTGTCCTGCCACAAATCAGTATCTAACTCCCCCATTTGCCTCGGAATCCCAGGCCATACGTGCCCTCAACTCCTCATCATCCTGGGCCCGATTAACACCATCAGTGGCTTTCCCAGCCTGCCCTTGACATTACCTGGCTCCAAGGAAGGTGCCCATGTTGCTGCAGTCAGCCTCGCCAGTGTCTTGGGTAATTCCGAACGTATTGGCCTCTCCAAAGGTCTCAAACGCCCTTCTCAGCATCTGCAAAACACTATTTGAGACATTACTCTGTCCCCCTCAACCCCCCCATTATTTCCTCATCTCTCAATTCACCTTCCTCAAGGTTTTCCTCATCGAAATCCAGTTTGTTGCTTAAATCAACCTGTGATGCTACCTGCTGGCCCCTACCCGGGCCCCTTCCCCCGCACCCGAGGTGGTGCTGATTACACCCGGCACTCCTCCCCAGCATCTTTTGTCCACTTATTACTGTACTCCTCATGTCCCGCTGACCGCTGAGGTCTGTCAGGTGTTGGGGCCAGCGAGACCACTCGGGGCCTGCTTATGCGGGCCACGCCGGGATCCCCCGCTGGTAACTGGTGCGCCGCTCGAGGCTCCGCCCTCTCTTCTCCTCTGCACCAGCAAGCTGCCCCCAGCTCTGCTGAGTGTGATCTTCTGCGGTGTACCCCCGCCTGCAGAATAAAAAACTGGTCTAGTGTGCTGGGCCTAGGCCACCCCTCTCCGAAATCCCATCTGCTCTTCTTGCTTCTGCCTATGGTACTCTCTGCCCAGCAACACCCTACCTTAAACAGGTCCTCTTTCTCCCTATCACTGACCCCCCCATTGTCCCCCTAGCTCCCATCCAAACCAGCTGCAATTCCAGCCTATGGCCAAATCTGCCCAGACCCGACCCCATGGCCCCCCCCGACTCAAATGGCTCCTTGTGCCCTGCTTGATCAGGCCCTTGCCCCTCTCCCCCAAACCCAAAGGCTAACCCTTGGCTAAATACGTGTCCACCTGCCCCACCCTGTCAAAACCTTCCACCTTGTCATTCTAGTAGTTGAAAATATCCAGTCCCTCCCAAGCCTGACTACCTCCCGCAGGCTCCCAAACCCGTCGGGCCTTTTTCTCACTCACCTTCAGAGAAAGACAGCTCCAGTGTCGGGCGTAAACCAGTATCCAGGCAGAAACCAGACTCCTCAGAAGTGCAGACAGTGTCAATCCCCTTCCCCAAGATAACCCTTCCCCGGTGATTAAAGAAACACAAGGGGACGGCTTTCTATCTTAGAAAAAGAGAGAGACCAAAACCATAGGTCTAAATGTAGTTCAGTCAGAGCACCAGACTTCACTTCAGCACAGCTTCCTGACCTTTGAGAGTCAACAAACTTATAAGGTTTCCAAATAGCACCAGAAACAAAATGATACGAACCAAGCAGGAGTCTTTAGGTCTCTCTATATAAAATAAACAGGAAGGCCAAGGAGTTCCAGGAAGGCTTCCTTTTCCCTTATATCTCCGGGACAGTATCCAGGTAAAGAAAAAGTTGAGAAATATCCTCGTGGGAGAATAGATACTGAACCAAGAAGGACTGTCTCTTTAAATCAGGAAAAATGCGACCTCGCGTTCTCAGGAATTCACCATGTGGAAATTGTTTGTTACCGAAACGCTACCTCGCGTTTCCAAAAAACAATAAAGCGGCCAAGGGTTCTTTGAATAGAAACGCTTCCTCGCGTTTCCAAAGGATACGAAAATCGGAACAGTTTATTTATTTATTATTATTTTTTTTTTAAATATGTTTTTATTGCGAAAATATAGAGTAGGCAAAAAGTACAATGACATCCAGATCGCATACACAGATGGGATAACAACACGCTGTCACCAGGATAATACACAGCCAATTACGGCCCACATCCCGGAGGCCGGGCGGCGTAGGAGCAAAGCATGTAATGAGGACAGTAGAGATGCATTCGTGCCCTGAGGATACAAAACTATCAATACATTCGCCAATTTTCTCATTCTGAATACTTATCGCGTATAACATTGCAACAATAACCAAAACCCCCAAAAAAACAAAGGCATCAATAGTACAAAGTCTAAGGAAGTAAGTTATAAATGTGGAGCCCAGCTAAGGCATGGACATTATAATGTAGTCTGGACCTATGGGGATCGCAGCTATGCACAAACAGACATTCTAAGGAAACACGGCGTGGGTACCATGGGCTCCTACACCTGATCTAGACTCCCCCCTTCGGAACCCTCCCCAGGACAGTCAGACTCCGGATCAGTGGAAGTAAACAATTCAGCGCTGGTGGCATCCGACTCATCCTCTGCTAGCCCCTCCATGCACAACACCCTCCAGGCAAGCAGATCATCCTGCAGTTTCTCATCCCTGCGAGTGCGCTGCATGTGCGTCTCCTCAGCCAGGGCCCACTCTCTCGCATCTCCCAGCCAAAGGGAAAGGTCGGGTGCCCTCTGCCCCATCCAAGTGATGGCCACGCGCCTCCTCGCCAGGACCAACAAGAGTTGCAAGAATTTATAAGACAGTTTCTTCTTCCTGGGCTTGGGTACCAGCGCCAGGAGACAATGGAGCGGGTCCAAAAGGAGCTTGATATGCGTGGCCCGGGCAATGTGGGGCACTACTTTCCTCCAAAAGTCCTGAACCGGAGGGCAGACCCATGCTAAATGCAGAAAGCCCGCTCTCTGCGCTCCTCACCGCGGGCAAGTGTGACGTCTATCCGCCGAGATGCAATGCAAGGAGACAGGGGTCATATAGGTTCGGTGGATGCAGTTAAAATGTATGAGTTTAAAACACGCATTACAGGAGACCTTGTGGGTCAAGAGCCCAATCCGCTTCCGCTGGTCTGGCTCCAGTGCCACCCCTAAGTCCGACTCCCAAGCCGCCCAAGCCGTCGCTGTCGGGGGGGTTGAGTCTCGGCGCATGGCCGAGTAGAGAAGGGAGATCAATCGTTTGCCTCGCCCACAGGACAATATGATGTCGAGAGTATGCGTGAGTGGAGGGGCCTCTGGATACTGGGGCCATGTTGCCTTGGCCACGTCTTGAAGGCTCCGATAGTGGAGGAATTGCCCCCTTCCCAGCTCAAAGGACTCCCTGGCTCGTTCAAAGGATAGGAAGGAGTCGTCTGGGTAGAGATCTGCTAGCGTCTCACATCCACCAGAGCGCCACTCCCGGTAGGACATAGTTTCTTCCAACCGGAGTACCGGGGCCAAGATCCATATCCGAAGCTCCCTATGAAACGGCGCTCGCCTCAACACTCTCTCAACAAACCGCTGCCAGATTTCGGCCGTGTGGCGCACTACATATGGTAGAGTGTCATCGGCGCCGCGGCCCTGCATCAAGGCCTCTCGTAGGATCCTTTCATTGACCGCACCAGCCAGCAGTGTCAGCTCCCAGTTCTTCTCCTCCGCAAACCACCTCGCCGCTGGGAGGAGTTGCGCCGCAAAGTAATATAGTTTGAATCTCGGGGCCTCAAGGCCTCCCTCCTCCCAACAGCGCACTACTGTGCGGGAAGCTACTCTGCTGCGCCCACCCGCCCAGAGCAGGGAGGTGAGGAGCGAGTCCAAAGTGCGAAACACCCGGGGAGGCAATGGACATAGGGTGTTCTGCAAGATATATAGGATCCTAGGGAGCATCACCATCTTGGCAACTGCCAACCGTCCCATGAGAGAGAGAGGAAGCGTATTCCAAAAGGTGACAGACTTGCGGAGGGCTATAAGCACCCTGTCAACATTATGAGTCAGCAGGGCCTCATCAGATGTGGCCACCTGAATACCAAGATAGCGGAACGCCTCCCGCTCACAACGGAGGCCCAGGTATGGCCTATCCACGCTTGGGTCCGGGACGCAGCCCGTCAGCGGGAAAACCAGGGATTTGTTAAGATTAATACGCAACCCAGTGGTCGCACCAAAGCGGTCCAGGATCCACATCAAGACGGGAAGGGCCTCAGAGGGGGAGGCAAGATAAAAGAGTACATCATCTGCGTATAGGGATATCACATTAGTAGTGTCACCCACGGCTATCCCCCAACGCTGTAGTTCAGCGCGGGCGGAGACGGCAAGGGGCTCAATCGCAAGCGCGAAGAGGAGAGGGGAGAGAGGGCAGCCCTGCCGGGTACCCCTCCCCAACGACCACTCCTCCGAACGGGCCGATCCCAACCGCACCCTGGCCCGGGGCGCTCCGTAGAGCACCCGGATCCAGGCGCGAAATTCAGGTCCGAACCCTGTCCTCCGGAGCACCTGCATCAAGTATCCCCAGTGCACTGTGTCAAAGGCTTTAGCTAAATCGATCGACACCAATACATGAGGACCTTCCCGTCCCCGTAACTAATGCAGCCATGCTGCTGGTTCACAATCAGATAAGGTACTTTCTTCCGTCTTCTTAAAAAAATTGAATACCAAAAATCAGTGTGGACGTCACTTGGATGTGGATAAAATCAGAGGCCCCATTACCTGTAAAGAATTTATTGTACAGCTACCGCCTATGCAATTTAATCTTGTTATGCCAAAAAACAAAAGGGTCATTTATGACATGGTAATGATGTAAGTATTCAAAGAATGAGCTGGGAGTGCTAAATTATCTCAGAAAAGTCCAGTTATTTAATCATAATTGATATACAAATGAATCAATAATCAAGCAATATTCATACAAATAAAACAATATTCAAGCAATGTTTCAATCACAAAAGCAATGTAATTCTTGTGTTTCAAATATTTTTCTTTATATTGACCGCAGCCGACGCGTTTCGTCCTAAAGGCAGGACGTCATCAGGGCTGCAAATACAAACACAAAATACAAATGCATAAGTCACATGATCAGTCTTGATTATTCTTGCTGTAAAAAAGACCAAGTGATTAGTTTACATTTTACTACACACAGCCCATTACACCTGGTGCTAATAAAGTAAAGTTTATAGATAGACTACCTTCTTATAGTATTTGCTTGTGATAATCTAAAAACTCGCGGGACCTATTTACACATATATGAAAAACATCAGTTCAAACTCTTTTAATTTACATGAAAATTGAACATCCTGGGATAAAGAAGGCAAACAATATAACACTGTAAGGAAAATCCATAATCATGCTCACCTTGCATATTATATTACAACTCTTCCATATCTGCAATATTTCTGAACCTTTAATCAAGGATGCTCACAGCATGAGGCCCGATTCTTCAATGATCTACTGATATGATATCATACTAGGATTAAGGTAAACAAGGGGAGACCGGTCAGTCAATGATCCATAATGTATCTCTGTCTCCCTAATTTCCATATTTGCTATAGTGCATCGAACCCAACTGTTATATTCTAATTGTTTCTAACATCACAGTCGCCAAATGTTAAAGCCACAACAATAAAAAATCATACCTTGTGACCACTAAGCCAATAGAAACCCCCACTCGCTCTGACTCTTATTTCTAGTTCATGAATCTTCAAATCACCTTTTCCAAAAAAATGTCACACCTAAAAATGAATAAACAATACTTCAAACTCATCGTGCATGAAAGGTATTGCATTAGACAATCTCCAGTCATATGGAATAACTATAACCTTGAAAATCACTCACCCAAAATCGATTTTTTAGAAAAAGTATAATTATATTCTCCTTAAATCCGATCTCATCTCTTCGTTTCAACCAAACAATATCTACAAAGGTGAAGGAAACAGACAAATACATCGCACTGTCAGTGCCATCTCAAAAGGCTGTCTAATTTACAAGATTCCTCCTATTTCCCTCTGCTTACCAGCACTCACGGAGCTTCATGTTACTCTGCCGCCGCCCGGGTACGATAAATCCCGATAGCAGGCATCAGAAAACTCCCATTTACTATAAGGAGCCCTGTATCCAATCAAAATCCGCTAAATTTCCCGGGTGAAATGTAATTCAAAACAGTATTGGCAGCGCCACAGAACATCTCTCAGAATTTGTAGATGGTTTTTTAAAACCCTTAGTGGTAAATTTACCCTCATATGTGAGAGACACCACGGACATTCTAAATAAACTTAATGACTTTAAATGGGAAGAAGGCATGATTCTGGCCACGTTAGACGTGGTGGGTTTATACACCTGTATTCATATGGAGAAAGGTATAGAAGCGTTGAAACATTTTCTCAGTAGCAGCAGTGCGAGTCTAAGACATCATTCAAAAATGCTGGTGCAAATGAGTAGCTGATACTGAATAACAATTATTTTCTCTTTGAAGATGAATGGTTTCATCAAATCAGGGGTACTGCGATGGGCTCCAGGTTTGCTCCCTCGTATGCCAACCTATTTATGGGTTGGTATGAGAGGGAGCATGCCTGGAGCCGCAGAGCAGGGGAATGGATGGATCTGGTGGTAGTTTGGGCCAGATTCATCGATGATATTCTACTAATATGGAGAGGCACCTCTGAGGAACTGAAAAATTATCTGCACTATTTGAATGATAATGATTTCAATGTAAGGCTTACGATGAGCCAAAGTTCATCGAGCATAGAATATTTGGATGTGACATTAATGGTGGATGGGGACAAAATACATAGTAAACTGTTCAGAAAAGGGACTGCCACCAACTCTATCTTGAGGGCAGACAGTTTTCACCCAGGAGCTGTCATTACAGGTATACCATATGGAGAAATGGTTCGAATTAGAAGGAATTGTAGCCGTGAGGAAGACTACTCCATAGAATTAAACCAATTGCAGCAAAGACTCAGTAGGAGAGGTTATGCCAACAAAGATTTAACACGGGCCAGTGAGAAGGTATCTAAAATTAATAGAGAAACTACTTTACTTCCTAAAAAGAAAGAGGTAACCAGACATAGACCATCTTTTGTTACAACGTATTGTATACAAAAAGATAAGATTAGGCAAGCTCTAAACAGAAATTGGGCTCTGTTAAAAGGTGTGCCGCGCTTATCAACAGAGTTGGATGACAAGCCTAGATTAATTTTTAAAAAATGCCCTACAATTAGAGACAGGATTTCTACCAATTACATCCGTCCAATGACCACACATACTCAGGACTGGTTTCCACCACAGCCTAAAGGCTTATATGTCTGTGGTGCGTGCATAATATGTGCACATGGTATGAACAAAACCAAAACTTTTCAATACAATGGTAATAAACAATTCCGGATCAATGAATTCATAAATTGTAATAGTATAGGAGTTGTTTATGCCATTGTATGTAGTTGTAGGAAAGTATATATAGGGAGTACTAAGAGGCCCCTTAAAACCAGGATACAAGAACACAGGCGGGCGATTATTAATGGCGATGTAAAATCCCCACTGTATGTACACATGGAGAAGGAACATGGTTCCAATAAAAATTTTAAATTTCACGGAATACAGAAAGTGTCTCAACATGTGAGAGGTGGGGATTGGGAATTACAAATTCGTCAAACTGAAGCACGATGGATAATTAAATGTAGAACTATGAAACATGGTTTGAACATTGATTCTGAATTACATCATTTTCTGGCATAATCTCATATAATTTCTGAATTAAAATGAAGTGTGTGTGAGCAGTTGTAGTACATGTAAAACTCGAGGAAATTACATTTGTATTTTGTTTTGTACACATACTGGGATAAACATCTAGGCAAATTGTTGCATATACGCAATATATTTAATCAAAATAGGTAGCATCTATGTTTTTCATCCGGTAATAGTGATTTGGCATGATCTATCACTCAGTCCACTGCGCTCAGTCCACTGCGCTCACTCCACTGCGCTCACTCCACGGATAAACAACTCGTTTCGTGGGACATATCTGGCTTACTAATGCATTATTGCTTTATTTACTTGTTTTTATATAGAAATACGAAATTTATTTTGGGAATTCGGAAAAGCTGACAAAACGGTAATAAGACCTTGGCTCAACAGATTGATCGTTTCTGACGTACTTTGAGATGGGCTGGCGACAATAAAGTTATGAATTCATAGTAAATTGTTGGGTATTTAACCGGAGAATGTTCGTTCAAATTCGACCTATTGACATCGTGAACACTCGTGGGCATACCGAATGTTATTTATAGGTCGGACCGGACTGGAAGCTAGGATTGAATAGAATGCTTGTGGTGCGCAGGAACGGAAGGCACGTTAAACAGATTGTAAGATCATTGAACGAACACATACAAACCGGATGTTATTCGCAGGGCGAGTCCGGATTGGAAGTTATCATAATATCACCAACCGGGTGGTGCGCAGGAACGGAAATGGCCTGAAATAGACCGGATATAATAGATGTAGCGGACCGTGGTGGACACTGATAGTATTACACAGGTGTTTTGAATTACATTTCACCCGGGAAATTTAGCGGATTTTGATTGGATACAGGGCTCCTTATAGTAAATGGGAGTTTTCTGATGCCTGCTATCGGGATTTATCGTACCCGGGCGGCGGCAGAGTAACATGAGGCTCCGTGAGTGCTGGTAAGCAGAGGGAAATAGGAGGAATCTTGTAAATTAGACAGCCTTTTGAGATGGCACTGACAGTGCGATGTATTTGTCTGTTTCCTTCACCTTTGTAGATATTGTTTGGTTGAAACGAAGAGATGAGATCGGATTTAAGGAGAATATAATTATACTTTTTCTAGAAAATCGATTTTGGGTGAGTGATTTTCAAGGTTATAGTTATTCCATATGACTGGAGATTGTCTAATGCAATACCTTTCATGCACGATGAGTTTGAAGTATTGTTTATTCATTTTTAGGTGTGACATTTTTTTTGAAAAGGTGATTTGAAGATTCATGAACTAGAAATAAGAGTCAGAGCGAGTGGGGGTTTCTATTGGCTTAGTGGTCACAAGGTATGATTTTTTATTGTTGTGGCTTTAACATTTGGCGACTGTGATGTTAGAAACAATTAGAATATAACAGTTGGGTTCGATGCACTATAGCAAATATGGAAATTAGGGAGACAGAGATACATTATGGATCATTGACTGACCGGTCTCCCCTTGTTTACCTTAATCCTAGTATGATATCATATCAGTAGATCATTGAAGAATCGGGCCTCATGCTGTGAGCATCCTTGATTAAAGGTTCAGAAATATTGCAGATATGGAAGAGTTGTAATATAATATGCAAGGTGAGCATGATTATGGATTTTCCTTACAGTGTTATATTGTGAACGGTTTGCCTTCTTTATCCCAGGATGTTCAATTTTCATGTAAATTAAAAGAGTTTGAACTGATGTTTTTCATATATGTGTAAATAGGTCCCGCGAGTTTTTAGATTATCACAAGCAAATACTATAAGAAGGTAGTCTATCTATAAACTTTACTTTATTAGCACCAGGTGTAATGGGCTGTGTGTAATAAAATGTAAACTAATCACTTGGTCTTTTTTACAGCAAGAATAATCAAGACTGATCATGTGACTTATGCATTTGTATTTTGTGTTTGTATTTGCAGCCCTGATGACGTCCTGCCTTTAGGACGAAACGCGTCGGCTGCGGTCAATATAAAGAAAAATATTTGAAACACAAGAATTACATTGCTTTTGTGATTGAAACATTGCTTGAATATTGTTTTATTTGTATGAATATTGCTTGATTATTGATTCCTTTGTATATCAATTATGATTAAATAACTGGACTTTTCTGAGATAATTTAGCACTCCCAGCTCATTCTTTGAATACTTACATGTTTAGTCTGGGGTTGGGACGATGCCCCAGTAGCTGGTAGATGTGCACCCCAATACTACTGACTGATAATAACCCTTATTAGTGCACCCAAGTATACCCTACGTCGTCCATTAGCTTTTTTGTACAGACATGGTAATGATGTAGTGTAGTTCCTATATTCCCAATAGGCTCTGCGCATTGGAATAATATATTCAGCAGTGTAGACGTAGGACTGAGGTCGACTAGGTCTCTACTGACTATATTAGACTTAAGGTTTGCCAGCTAGCTCAGAGGTCACTAGAAACTTTCTCGAATAAACGAGGAGGAGTTTAACCTCTCTGGATAGACAATAAGGGATTAGCTTCTGACAACCATATAACATGACAACTTTGCTCCCTCAGAATAAGAGTGTATCTCTAGAGTCGTGTGAAAACAATAGACAGCTATTTCACTCAGTCAAGTGTGCATACTTAGTTTCACCAGAGTGCAGAGATAAGAGTGACAGGCGTTTTCAATAAAAGGTGTTATTTATTGAGCAGTCTTCTTTCTCATGCAAGAGAAATGAATTGCCACAATTGCAATACTCATAGTAAAGTAAAGTGCGTACAGTAAAAGGAGGATTAAGAAATAATACTGTAAAAGCATTGATATGGTCTCTTAGCCATAAGATACTTTAAAATAGATAAAATATATACATACTTATATACATTGACTAACGTACTCAACTGGTGCTTCTAAATACGCCTACCCCGGTGTACCTGACCTAAGCCTAATACGTGGGAAGGAGTAAGTAAGTAGCAGTTTAAGTTAAGTTGGTTTTGCCAAGCATCTTAATCAAGAATTCTCTGTAAGGTTTTAGTCAGCTCCGTACCTGGGTTAATAGAAAGCAGGAGGTCTTGTATCTCTCTCTCAGGACTCGATATCCCAGTAAGCCGCGAAGGTATCTGGAAACACCGGAGCTGGATTTCTCGGCAGGAGAAAAGACAGCGTCTCTCTCAGTGCGTCAAAGAGGAGGGGCAGCGTCCGTGGGCTCTCGCATCAGCTGGGCTCTCGGGCAAGTAGATAGCTGCTCTGCTCCAAAACCACCACCGTGTGTTTACTTAAGGCAGCGTTGGTATATTTATACCTGAAAGGTGCCGGTTTTGATGTAAGGTTGGACATAAGACGTCAATAAAGATGTCACTAAGAACTGGCCGTTCTTAGAGTGCTCACAGGAGTTCTAGGACGAAATCAAAACAGAAGCAATGGGGAATTCGCAGGTTGCTGGAGGTTTGGTTTGTTTACAGAACTCGTTGTACTTGCTAGGAGCCTGGGGAAGTAGCCTTGCTTAATTTGGACAGCATGGGCTATGACTAAATATGGATATGATTCTTATGCCTTTATAAGGATATTATTGATTATAACCACATAAGGGCATAAGTCAGGACTATCGAATTTAGGGTCCTAGCTAGAACTACAACACCCACTCCACGATCTAATGTCCCTCATTACTTAAAACTAAGCAATAGTAAACATATAATGATGCATGTGTTTTCCAACCCCCCCCCCCCAAAATACATAAATTTGAATATTGAAATGGTATATGGTAATACACGAAAGTGAGTATTAGTACTGTACGCTTTTCAAGCAGTGTTATCATTCAGAAAAAAGGGTTGCATAAAATTATCAGCTGAATGATTTGCGAAAATTACACATGAAATGGCTCTTAATACGGAAAAGAAGGTCGAGACCATTCCATCACATATTAATACAAAATGCTGTACATGTGCTAGATGTGAACAAACAATGGTCCGCGACCTATAGATTGCGGTACACAGATCTGATCAAAAAGTGAATTATTATTCCCAAAGCAGTAGCACCTTTTTTAAGTCTGCTAACTATACAACAAAGACTAAATCTTTGAGAGAAGGAGCCTATTTCCACGGTTTTGGAAAAATATATATTCTTATTTTATATATTCAAATTATAACATATTTTTGTCAATAAAAACAAACGGGTTGCCCCAAGACAGGAAGGTGCAGTGATAAGAGTGTGATTCAAGGGGGTGAACAAGTGAAAACAGAAAAGAAATTACACAGTGATAGAAAAGAAAGTTGAATATAATTTAGTCAATACTGCATATACATAATTCAACAAAATTACAGCAATGAACACCTAACCAGCAGATATAAGTTCATAAAATCATAAATCACAACATTGTAGTGTTCATGTATCAATGTCCATAGTTTTTGCACAGTCTACAATGTTGGAGATACACTGGTCTAGGGTGTGTGTATTGAAAAATGTCGACGTTTCGACTCGACTTATTCCCAAACGGTGATTTGGACCTGGGGATGGCGAGTCTTCATCAGGACAAAGAGCAAAATACGAGGCAACCAGGGATTATGGAATAACCCCTTAGTAGTAGAGGAACCGTTGATTTTGGTGATCCAAAAGAATTCACCGAGTCTCACACAGGATTCCTTGAAGCGATATCTGGGTCCATATGGAGTCGTGATTTCTTATATGGACATGATAGGTGATGCCTTAAAGATATATCTTGGTCCATGTAATGTACTCGTGATTTTCTTATATGGGCATGTGATTGGTACCTTAGTTGTGTCAGTATACAGATTCCCCCTATAGAAACAGATACGGCCGGTCACTCCAATAATTTGAGGGCGCACTGATTCCCGATTGTTTTATTTGAAGGACGCTAGTGAAGTTAATCCAATTCCATCCAATTGAGCCGCTATATTCCGGCTTCCAGCGTTGACATCCGAGCCTCCCAGTGCTTCCGGATGTTTAAAACTTGTGGAGGTCACTTCCACTAGACATGGGGACGCCGTATTTTAATCCACAGAACCCTCTATCTCCGAGCCTCACGGTGCTTCGGGATACCGGCCGGTATCTGTTTCTATTGGGAATCTGTATACTGACACAACTAAGGTACCAATCACATGCCCATATAAGAAAATCACGAGTACATTACATGGACCAAGATATATCTTTAAGGCATCACCTATCATGTCCATATAAGAAATCACGACTCCATATGGACCCAGATATCGCTTCAAGGAATCCTGTGTGAGACTAGGTGAATTCTTTTGGATCACCAAAATCAACGGTTCCTCTACTACTAAGGGGTTATTCCATAATCCCTGGTTGCCTCGTATTTTGCTCTTTGTCCTGATGAAGACTCGCCATCCCCAGGTCCAAATCACCGTTTGGGAATAAGTCGAGTCGAAACGTCGACATTTTTCAATACACACACCCTAGACCAGTGTATCTCCAACATTGTAGACTGTGCAAAAACTATGGACATTGATACATGAACACTACAATGTTGTGATTTATGATTTTATGAACTTATATCTGCTGGTTAGGTGTTCATTGCTGTAATTTTGTTGAATTATGTATATGCAGTATTGACTAAATTATATTCAACTTTCTTTTCTATCACTGTGTAATTTCTTTTCTGTTTTCACTTGTTCACCCCCTTGAATCACACTCTTATCACTGCACCTTCCTGTCTTGGGGCAACCCGTTTGTTTTTATTGACAAAAATATGTTATAATTTGAATATATAAAAATAAAATAAGAATATATATTTTTCCAAAACCGTGGTGTTAGGCTCCTTCTCTCAAAGATTTAGTCTTTGTTGTATAGTTAGCAGACTTAAAAAAGGTGCTACTGCTTTGGGAATAATAATTCACTTTTTGATCAGATCTGTGTACCGCAATCTATAGGTCGCGGACCATTGTTTGTTCATATCGCTCGTTACCCAGGTCCATACCTTAAGGGTTACCCCATTCTTGTAATGGGTACATGTGCTAGAGGCTGAGGTAATATATTGTCTCTAGAGTTCCTAAAATAGAAGCTCTGTTCTCTAAGAATAGTTCTACTTTAAGCAGAGTACATGTGCCAGAAAAAAGTAAATATTTTGGAAGTGGAAAAAAAATAATTTCGCTTCAGGGGAAAAAATTGTTCCAAATATTTCCAGTAGCTTTTGTTTATCAAAGCTGAAGGCCGAATTCAGAGTTCAGGGAAAGCTGTGTGCTCGTTGCTTAAAAAGTTATTCTTTCTGTTCAGGGGAGAACATCATTTCAGACAGACTCTCAAAAAATTGGTCTACGGCTTCAGGTGAAAGTTCGACCAAGTTTGAAAATGCCGCAACAGTGCAGTCGTGAGAATGATTGCTATCATCGATGTCAGGATCAGCAATGCTCACAGAAGGTCGTACCTGGGTGATGTTGCTCTCATCTCGTACTTCACTACCCCCTAATCGTAGTGGTGAAGTCTCAACGAATGCCGTCATCAGAATGGTTAGCCGTTGGGGGCAACACGTGCCGAGCCGTTATCGGACTTGGCAAAGTATCTGTATCCAATGGTACTGCTGGTGGTAGTGTAAGACAGACGTCCAACACGCATTCTTCTCCGCATAGCATACATCGAAGCACAGGTAAGATGCAATTCTGCCAGATGGGTCTGAATGAAAGAAACCAGGTCATATTCAGATCTCTTAGCCGGGCTAATCCAAGGACTTTAGTTATGCGGTCCCGATAGCGTATAGCTAGGATCGTTTCTTCCATTGTTGCTGGAGTCATGTCTGTGACTTGGCTTGCCAAATCGGAGCTGAAGGATCAAAAATAAAATGCCTGCTACGAGTCCCAACAGAAGTGGTAGGCCGCCAAAGACAGAATGGAGAAAATTAGGAAAAAGGGTGTTAACAGTCCCGAAAAAATTGTCTTAAATATATGTGGGATACCACTGGTATCTGACATATTTAGAATTTGGCTTAGCATTTCTACGAAATGCACGGGGCAATTTGTTGATAAAAGGGTATGTATCTCTGCCATTGTCCTTGCAACTTGCAGATCATACGTTTCTTTTGATGACGTTAAGGGCACAGTTGTCTGTAAAAGGACAGACATTATTCTGCTTAAAGTATCAATTCGAATAGAAGAGATATTCAAAGAAGGCCAGATTGTTGCCTCCGTATCTGGAGTGTTGTTTGGATACAATACTTGCATACAGCAAGTGACCATGGAACTCACGCTCACGAGATAGGCTTTTCCTGGCACCATGCCACAACAGCTGTGGTCCACTATTAGAATGTAACTCCCGTTAGAAAGTCGTCTAAAGAATGGCTCTATTTGTGTTGCAGGTGTGCCGTGCTGGTGACATGAAAGGTTATTTGAAGTCCCCTCACAGGCCCCATGCAGGTCAATACCTTGACACAGAAGTATACCGCTTAGTGATTGTTTACAATTTTTTTCACTAAGAAATACATTCTGTTTCTTTTCACTGTAACATGTGTGTGTATAAGGTAATTTCCATGATGACTTAATGTACCCTTTACTGGCCCGCTGGTATATACTCTTGACAGTATTTAAAATGGAAAGTTGTTATCGGAATTGTGATTATTCCATGTATTATCCATTCAATGACAGGTCTTTCTGACATTGTCAATGGTAAATGTAAATGTAAATGTAAATGTAAATGTAGTTGAGCTTATATAGCGCACAGCTACCCGCAAAGCAGGTGTCCCGGCGCTTGCTTAGGGAACCCTTCCTGATATTCCCCTGTGAGATAGCAGGGTATCCACAAGGTGAAAGTCAGGCATCCCGCCACGAGGGGCCGTTGTGGAGATTAAGCAAGCTGTTGCCCAGAGTCGCAGAGTGTGAACCCGTGAGTCGAGGAGGCACCGGGGTGAGAATTATCGAGTCCGTGGAATTTTTAGCCCAAGACCCGCCGGGGCGGGGAATTGAACCCTGGTCCAGGACCGATCTCAGATTCCGGGTCTGCCACCTCTAACCCCTGAGCCACACTTCTCCACTCAAGTAATCTCTCAAGTTTTTCAATGCTCAGAATCGTATAGTCTGCTCCTTTT
Source organism: Lissotriton helveticus (assembly GCF_964261635.1). Taxonomy (NCBI): domain Eukaryota; kingdom Metazoa; phylum Chordata; class Amphibia; order Caudata; family Salamandridae; genus Lissotriton; species Lissotriton helveticus. The sequence goes on from NC_136061.1 coordinate 2,092,926,590, forward strand.
TGTGCCAAACTGATTTGTGTATCAGTAAGGTTAAAGATAGAGAATAATAACGTTGTGTTGATTAAACGCCAGGGCACGTAGCCTGAACGCAGATTTTGCAACGTCCAGCCAAGCTGTACAATAGAACGTAATTGGGACTGACCGTGTTGTAACATTAGTAAGTCCTGCTCTATGATATCAATAGCAGAGGATACAATACTGTCCAGTGAATATATTCTGGAGGACAGAGTCATTAACCCATTGTCCACAACAGAAAATGATTTTTCCAAATTAATACGATCAATTTCTAGTATTTTTTCTGCTGTTTTGATTTGCATCACTTTCCAAGCTTCGTTGTAAGTAGCGTATATACCGGCCGCTATGAAACGTTTTTGACGCTGTTTTCGTGGTCCCATTAAGAAATCACGCAAGTCAGCACCGTCTTTAAGTAAAGTCAAGTGTTGCTTAATTTCAGCCAGTGTGGATTTCTGTAGCCATTCGAGGCAGAGTTTCCCTAAACTGTATGTTGTGACTATCCCTGGATGTTGTCTCTGGGAGTATCTTGGGTCTGGCCTGGTCATTTGTAACCCCTGTGTTTTGTTCAGGAATCTATCTTGACAGTTATTTGTGTCTGTGGGCCAGATCAACCATTTTTTCCAATCAGGATGTGTTCTGTTTCGGTTAAAAATATGGGATACGTCTATCTCAACATCTGTAGTTCTATTACTGTCAGGTGTTGGCTTTGGAATAGACGGTTTGTTTAAGTCTTTAATTTTGGCTAGGCCAAGACAGGTTGTCTGTTGAATGGTGTCATTCAAGAATATAACTTGTTCTGGGATTATGCAGGCTCTAAATAATGCTTCTAGGCCTTGGACCTGCCATTCTTTTGTACCCCAGATGGTTTTTGTTTCAATGTTGTTTTCCAGAAATCAAAACCAAATGTAATCATTTTTTCATAAAATGTTTCCGAATAGATCAATTTAGTATTTGTCAGCATTGTTTTCATTCCTGTCTTAATTAACATTTTGAAATAAAACGTTTCTGCATCACTTGTGTTAAACCCTGAGAAGTATGGGAATTTCTCATAAAATGTTTTCGAACTACCTTTCGGACGAGTTGCACAATGTTCCCATTGATTATAATTAAAAACATTTCTAGGTTGAGCAGATTTATGTAAATAGTGATGTGCAAAGTGGTTGTAACAATACATTTCTTCATAATTTGATTAACCCTGTAAATAATCATGTTCTGTAAATTTTGCTGACATTACTAAATCTGACATCATATCATTAATACTTCAAAGTCCCAATCATCAGAGAATGTACTCGGTTTTACAAAGTCACTTAATGAAACCTTGAACTGGTGTGGATATTTCAAGAGGTCGACCGGGCCATAGATTTCGTAATCCGTTTTGTCCCAAGCTACCCCACCGGGTATTGGATTGGCTGTGACATTCACTGATGATAGTTCACTTTTCTCGATTTGAGATGACTTGTGTGGCTTTAGGACCAAGTTGATGTTCTGACTTGCTGTGTCCATTGTACTGTATTTTCCCTCAATAAATCTTCCTAAACAAAGAACCATGATGAGCCAAAGCAGGAGGAAAAGTACACCTAACAAAATCCAAAATTCAATCCATGGAGAAATCAGATAGGTTTCTTTGAGTTGATGAAAGAGTTATGTTACTTTGTCTTTAAAAGTTTTTGTTGTTGGCTTTCTTCAGGCTCGCTTGGAGCCTCAGAAAAGTCATCGAAATTGATGAAGTAGCCAGATGCAGTTCTGTCAATTGTTAGAATTGCTTCCGGATTTTCAGTTGCTTTTGCATTTTTCTTTGTTTTATTAGCATAATCTGAGGCTATCAAATGTGATTAGTCTTTCAGTTTGAACCTCTTGTATTGTAGCAAGTTTTGGTACTCTGCTACTTCTTGGGAGTCCACTGGGCCTACTACTTATGATTGTGGTTTTACCAGGTCGATCGATACAACTCGGTTTTCCTTTTTACCAGCAAGGGGCGGTAGTACAACTGATCTTGTTCCGCTGACAGCTAAGACAGGTACTGCTTTTCTGTAAGAAGGCCCAAATTCCTTCTTCACCGCGATCTTCTCTCTGACCAGATCCCCAATCTTTGGAATCCAGGCAGGCCTTGCTGGGACAGGTGGTTTATCTTCAGTGGCTGTTGGCTTCTGTTTTAACTTTACGTTGCTCAGGTCTTTTCTTGTTTCATTTAAGTCCTGTAAAATAGCCAAACGATCTTTGATATCAAAGCATTTTTCATCTACCACTGAAGTCTGACTATCGAGGTCCTGAATATGCATTCTAGTCCCGAACAATAGATCGTACGGACGGAAACTTTTCAGAGAATTTCTTGGCAGATTATTAAGACTACGTTGGACACTTGTTAAATGTTGGACCCGTGAAATAACAAGGTATCCCTTAGTGAGAAACAACTTGAATGTAAGCCCATTTATTGGTACCAATACCTAACACATATATTTCATAAACAACAAGATTTATTTATTTTTTATATAAAAAGTTCTCAGTTTATTAAAATTGCATTGACAGTACAATGAGTTTGTTAAAAAAGAAACGCCGCGAAACAATTAGAGATTTCATTAAAAACATCAGCAAAATATATCACAATTATATGTATCTAAGATACTTTTTCATAAATCAACTCTACACCACATTAAATGAAAAAGCACATTAAGTTTCAGAACACAAACTAATTATCGTGCTTGTCAGCTATAGACAACAGAGGAACACAATAAGAGAGACAGACATAGACACTATTGTCATCATAGTTGCACATCAAACAACGACCAATATTTAGCTAAAACCTGGACTTGCTAAAAGAATCCTGTCTATAGGAATTAGTTTGGTCTCGTGATTGTGCTGGTATAGGCGTCAACGCGTTTCGATGGTTCAGTAGATATATACCATCTTTATCAAGACTGTTCGATGTGTCTCTCGTATTTAGTGGCACTGGGTGGTTGCCATTTAAATAATATCCTGCAGATAAACACACTAGAATCAGTTATATGCATAGAATCATATTGCTATATACTGTTCTTCTAAGTAATCAAACTCTAAACTGGAGAGAATGGTCATGCTTATTACATGGATATTAATGGATTTGAGATCTTTAGTAGGTCATTATTATCATCCATTGGCCAAATTAATATTCATATATTCTGCATAGTAGATTGGTCTGTACTAGTTATCAAATATTCAAATAAGCCCTTAGGCCAGATACACATTAATTAATCTTAGCAACAGCCTGCTGCTCCATTGTCAGAACATTGTTATGTCGTGAGTACTCGAAAAATCAGGTACCTGTATATGGGCTTCCTATGCCATAATTATACATAGCTGATGCCCCTTTTCCGTTATTATAATCCACATGAAGCACCACCCATTCACATAGGTCAAAAATATGGCAGTGTTTTTTTTTTTTTTGAAAACCTTTATTATATCGTTCAACACAAAATACAGAAGTAGCCCTGCATCGACAGGGGCCGGTCACCACATGTATGCAGAACGTATTAGGAAATCCAATAACACAGCTCTTCAGCCGACAACCCGTGGGTCCGGCAGCGGTAGAGGATAGACGATGTATTGAAAACATTTCGAGATCAAGGATATGCCTAAGGTTTCATTTTACATTGAACCCCCCCCCCCCAAAAAACAAGATAAAGAAGAAGATACAGGATATCCGGAGCTACACACTGGAGGTATAAAAATGCGGGTAGGCGTTAAAAGGCAGTCATGGATCAAGATAGACCAACAGTAAAAATGCAAGCGCCAGTATGTTCACTAAGGGAGAAGAACAAAGCTACCTATCTATCATCATAACCACCCACCCCAAACCCCGCCCACTCATATGCAGCAGGATGAGATCGAAAGTATCGCTACCGGACCCTGCGAGAAAAAAGAAAAGGGGCCATAGAACACAACAAAGGCAAAATAACAAACCCCCCCCGCACCCCTCACCCTGCACCCCTGCAATGGCTACGGCCTACCCCACTAGCAGCGTGCCTGTCGCCCAGAGGAATACCCTAAAGAGAGAGAAAGAGAAGAAAGAAGGGGCCATAGAACAAAACAAAGGCAAAATAACAAACCCCCCCACCACCCTGCACCCCTGCAATGGCTACGGCCTAACCCACTAGCAGCGTGCCTGTCGCCCAGAAACGTCCCTAAAAGAGAGAAGGAAAGAAGCGGAGGAGGAGAGACAAAAAAAAAAAAAGAAGAAAAAAAAACACTCCCGGACTCCCTTACCCTCCACCAGACGCAACCACCCGGAAACAAGTGCAAGATGAATGTAACGAGATGCACAATCAATCCGGGAAGTACGAAACATACCACCCGACTCCCGCATTTCACAGGTCACAATCCCAGCAGCAGATTAAATTATTTTCACGTATCCTAAAAAGTCCCACAAGTTAACCCTGGCCAGTACGAATGTCCACTGGAGCACTTACAACCCAGGCCACTGCAACAATGACAGAGGCAAAGTTTCCATGAAAGTTCAAGTCAGTATGAGCAAGCCAAATAAAGGATAAAAGTTCACGATCTCCACAGAGCAAGCGAGAAAAAGCGTGGAAGGATGATAAAACTTTCCAATAGGCACAGGTGATCTTGTTAAGGCAGTCAAAGTTGTCCATAGTGATAGTCGGCGAGATAGGGTTCAAGCAAGGGACGCTGACAATGTCCACGGGCGCGCGATCTGTCTCATAGGAATCAGCAGCGCGAAAGGGATCCGGCGTCTGCACAGGGACCTCGAAGTTGGATACACGATGTTTCACTGGTGGCACCGCTGGCTGCGATGATGGCAAAAAGCCGCTGTCCGGTCTCCGGCAAAGATCATCCATTGTTACCGACAGTGCCTGGTAGTTGACGATGATCTGTGAGTGGAGCGCTCTAATGGCCGCCATTACGGCGCGCGGCGGTGGTGTGCCTTCCGTCCCCTCCATCTCCTCTCGTAAGCAACAGATCAGGGTGCAGACCCCGGAGGCCGGCTACTCCGGGGAAGCAGGCAAGTCTGGAGCGGACATCAACCACGGGCGCTCTCACCTCACAATTTTGCACCTTCGCCGCTGGTAGGGGCTCCCGTCCGCACCCCCCCGACAAGCTTACTATGTCTCCAGGCGTCAGATACAGGGCCGCAGCAAACGATGTGTCACGCCGTAGCGTGTGCGTTGCAGGCAGGACACAAAATCGCCGTTTAAAACAGGTAGATTATGTCCCGGTTCGGGAGACCGGACAAAGCCCAAGGTTCACAGCCGATGTTGTTCAATTCCAGCCTGGATGGGTTAGAAATCGAGGCCCCGGCTTCCACTCCCAGGTAGGCCGAAAATGAAACACGGCGTATCTCCGTCATCCGGTGTGATAAAAAGTTCGGGATTGCGCCTTCAGAGTCAGTCACTCCTCATATATACGGGAGTCTGGTTGGAAAACAGGATAACTTGCAGGATATACGAGCTGCTGGCGGAGGTCTGCGGAGCCGGGAGCTTATGTGGCCATCTTGCTTGCTAGCGTAGCTCCTCCCTCAAATATGGCAGTGTTACACCTTTTCTAAATAGCTTTCATATCTATTTTATGCTTAACTACATTGATTTAGTATGTAGTAGTGAGAAAAAGTGTGTTTACCTTATTTCATGTTATGCTGTTATTTTATTTTCATTCTTTCTATTTGTGTGAATATCGGCATCTATTGTAAGTTCGGACTGCAAAGAAAGTTTTTTTATAATAAATATAATTGTCATTCATGTTTTAAATTTGGCTAGCATTTAAATTGATTCAATCGGCTGTTACCTTAAAAGCTTGTTCTTGCTTGGCCAGCCCCTCAGCAAATTGATTATTCATGTGTATATTCCTCTTATCTGTAAAGAGATCTGCGTTTAGACTTATGTCTCTATGCCCTTTCCTTAGCATGCCCTTTCGTTGTTAGCAATATTATACTGGTACCTACTTTAAAAACCACCACGTGCAGGAATCGGTTTTGTGCAGGAATTGATTATTCTTTTGACCTTTCCTAGGTAGCTTTATTCTCCTAGATGTGTCTCAGCCTGTTAAATTGTATGCTCTCCTCTGTGGACAGAAGAGGGCAGTGATCAGGGAACCGGTCTTTGTATAAACGGTGGCATATAAAATGCCACTGCACAGGTACTATTTGTTTTAAGAAAACCTACCTCAAATTGGGTTAACTGGGGAGTCTCAGATGTGAATAGTACTCCTGGTCCTTATCTGTGGGTCTTGTATTTTAGGAACCTGGACAAAAACATTGCCTGTATTAATATTTAAACAAGCTTGTCCTCGTTTACTAATGCTGTGGGTCCCTATTTCATTTCCCTTACCGTTAAGTTCCTGGGACCTCGTCTCTCCACAACCGGTACTCTTCTTCAAACAGCTCAGTTTGCCGAAAAATCATGAATGGCCTGACTCTGTGAGCCTGCTTTTTTAAACACCTTTACTGTGGTTGTTATTGGACGGCGTGGAGCTGGTTCAGCTGATGCCAATTAATTAATGCGCGCTTTGAAAGACTGCTGTAAATCTCAGCGCTGGACCGCATTGCATTTCCGCGTTGCAGCCCTCGTTGGTTATCTACGTTTGGTTGCGACCTCCACGCCTCGTTTTCGTTTTGTTTTGTTCCTGCATGTCAAGCCTCGTTTTCGTATTTGTTAATGTCAGATTGGCTCACCACGCTGACTCCGTCCTATTTTAAGCTGTTTCACTTACCCAGCTGATACTCTAAAATCCGAGATATTATTGTATCGATTGCGTTGGGGTCTGGTGAAACGCCACAGTACTTACAAATGACCCTTGTAAGGAGATCTATTAAGAGAAAACATTTTTTCAAGGACACTTTTCTGGTAATATAAATCCTATTGTATACCTGCCTTCATGGTCCACAGATTTGCCATTTCTATGTATCCATCCTCTGGCGACTAGCAATTGACCTTTTTATAATATGTTTAGTATGTAGCGTTTTGCCTACAGAAATGCAGGGCTATATGGGGCTATGCTGTACTAAGATGTAATGGTAGCATCATCCCTTATTATGGATAAAAGAAAAGAAAGGGGCCTCATTACACATTGGTTTGGAATATAGTGGACCTCTCTTATAACATTCCAAACCCCCCTGGTACAACCCACATTGTTTACAATAAATTTATTTTAAACCTTTATTGTAGTTGTGGGTTTATTAATCATTACTCGTTCCCATTATTGCAGTATATAATCCGTGCCTCCAAAGGGTTGACTTGTGACATTAGTCAGAGTATTCATTCTCATTAACTGACTGTTAGCTTCATCCACTCTTCTCTAGAGTTAAGACCTTTGTCTATGGTATCAAGGTAACACATGAACCATTGCTCACGTGTTTTCCTTATTCCTTCTAGATTCCCGCCTCTACTGCTTATATTGACCTTTTCCAGAATAAACCACGTGAAGGCATTACTGTTGTGGTTTAATTTATGGAAGTGGTCAGTCAGAGGCGCATTCTCTTTTTTAGTTTTTATTGATGATCTGTGCTCTAGGAGTCTAGTGCGGAGTTCCCTGCCCGTCTCCCCTACGTAGCCTAGGCCACAGGGGCAGACGAGCAGGTACACCACGCCTTTACTTCAACAATTGTTTAGAGTTTTGGGAGTCAATATTTTTCCATTAAAGGTTAAGGACTTCATCGTTATGCAATTGGGACAGATGGAGCATGAACCACATCTATAATTCCCTGTGGCTTTTATGTTAGTGGTCAGGGTTGTTTGAAAGTCACTGATAGGATTTTTGTATGTTTTTACTAACGCATTCTTTATGGTCTTGTTTCGCCGGAATGAGAAAAGTGGTTTCTCTAATGGGGTCACAAGACCATTGTTTTTTTTTTTTTTTTTTTTTTTTGTGAAAACCTTTATTGTGCATTGGTAAAAGAACAAATACGGGCCCACAACCATCAGGCCGGCCACGGATACTGTTAAGCACCAGGGCATGCAATATGGCGACACAGACACATAGTAGTACCATAAACGAGCATTAAAATTACACAGCAGATCAACACGATACCATGCCTCAGGAGCCATGAAGGTTAATTTTAAATGTTTTACGTTGCAACTATTAAGGTCGATTTTCAGTTTTAAATTGAAAACAAAAACTACAAACTACGAAAGCAGAGTCCGTGGAGGCATAACAAAACATTAGTGAGAGAGTCACCATACAGTTTAACAACACAAAAGGCACGTCTTTCCAGGCGGCATGGCGGATCAAAGTATATGCCGCAGGGCATCAGAATCAACAACCTAGCCAAGGACCACCGCCACCCGCCTGCCAGCAGCCCCAAACACGGACCCAGATAGAATAAAGAAGAAGAAACAAAACAAAAAGACAAAAAGGCACCATAGAAACTAAAACCAAGAAACAAAAGCCCCATCCCCCATCCCCCCACCCTACACGCATGCAGAGGCTACGGCCTACCCCCCCCCAGCAGTGTGTCTGTCGCCCAATAAACCCGAAATATAGAATAAGAAGAAGAAGAAAGAAAAAGGAAAGAAGTACAATAATACGGAAGTATGAGAGTAAGAAAGGAATAACCTAAGCAATACTCCCATAGAGTACCGAAAATCTGAGGAGGGTCAGAATCAGTTAATCTCGGACTCCACCGCCCGCACAGAGCTCCCACCCCACCAGCCAGGATCAACAACAGGACATATCAATTACAACTTTTGGTGGGGAAGAACATGGCAAACAGCGAATTAAAATATATCAGGAAAGCGTTCCAGTCCGGGTCTCCGCCAATAAAACGAACAAAATTAACGGGAAGCACACCATCAACCCTGGCCCGAACGTTGAAAGTCCACCAAACATGGCCACCGCTGAGAGCTCACAGAAAGCAGAACAAAGAAACAAGATGGCCGCCCCCCACAAAGAAGAAGCATAAAAGGATGAGATGAATGTTTCCAGTTACCAAGCAGTCCAGGGTCCAAAAAGACGAGCATCCCCACGATCACAGGATGAAACACTCGTCCCCGATGTAGGAATGAGGCTCCGGAGGCAAAGGCAGCCAGGAGGGCCAACACCTGAGAGGCCGGCAAGCGAAACAATAGTAGCGATGGTAACTGCAGAGTCTCAGTTCTCAGAGTGGGGGGAAACAGTGTAACTGCAGCCTCGTCGGTAGATGAACACAACCGATTATAGTCAGGTACAGTCCGCTTCACTGTAGACATATGTGGAAACAACGTATCCATTGCAGGAGTAAGTGGAGGTAGCAGGGAGCTAGAACGCCTCGGTCGCCCCAGTGCCGATGTAACATCCGAAATCTTCCGATCCAGCTCTCGAGTGTGTCGCAGCCATGCAACCCTTAAGTCGGCAAGAGCTGACAGGATGTCGCCACAAGTCAGGACCCGCTGCGGCCCAGCCAAACCGCATTATGAGCGGACGCCGTCGGATCTGCACATCGTTCAAGACCAGGCAGAATATCACGCCCTGGGGACAAGGAAGCACTAATCTCATCGTCATGGGAGACCGGCGCCATCGTCACTCCGACAAGGAATCCACAATAGCAGGATTGAGGCGACACCGACACCTGGGAACTTCAGTCCGGGGCGCCGGCAGGAGCACGACTCGGAATCCAGAGCGGCGCTCAGCGAGCCCCTGCACCTCAGCGAAGGAAGGCAACCAACAACCGAGAAGGCGCGCCAAGATGGAGTCTGCTCAGCCCAGCAGCAGCGGAACAAAGAGAAGCGATGCGAGAAGGGAGCCCGCAATGCCAGTACACACGTAAGCCAGGTAGGGAATCTCGCCTCACCGGTAAGGATGTACACCAACTCCCTCCACAATCAACAGCGCTACCTCAAGTGTCCGCGCCTCTCCAGATCCGCAAACCGACTACGTTACATCAGCGCCCAGCGGCGGAGATCAGCACAGGGTCCAGGGGCAGCCACGGAGGATAGCCAACGCAGCGAGTTCTCCATGAAATCAGCAGGCAGAGACCTCGGAAGAACGCGCCCGAAAACTGCGCGATTAATCCGCCGTTACAATGCGACACAGGCACAGGATAAACAGCAGGATGTCGATGCAGGAGTGGAAGGCTCGCGGAGCCAGGAGCCTACTCGTCCGTCCTGTCGGCCATCTTGGCTCCTCCTCCACAAGACCATTGTTAATGATTTTCCAGTTGCGGTTCACTATGTTTTTTATTTTGTTACTTAGTCCTGAGTACTGACTAACAAACACAATCCTGTTATGAATTTTATTGGTTTTCGTCTTGTTGATATTCAGTAAATGGTCTCTATCATAGAACCTGGCCCGTTTTAGTGATTGTTTAACGAGTTTTTTAGGGTATCCCCTCTCTCGTAGTTTTTTATCCATGATTTCAGCATGGTGGTAAAAATCTTTTAATCACCCGAACCTAATACCCTCGCCGTTATAGATTGCTTTATGTGCCGTTTTTTTCTTTCCACAATCCCATTTCCCTCAGGATGGAAGGGACAAGAGTACCGCAATGCAATGCCCATGCTGGTCATGGCCTCCTTATAAGCTCGAGAGCTAAAAGCAGGACCCTGGTCAGAATGTAGCATGCCAATTGCGTATGTGCCGATATGGACTCGCAAATCTTTTATAACAGTTCTGGCGTCAGCCGAGCGCTGGTGTCTGCAATTTTAAGTGAATCTAGTCTTGAATGTTAATGGGACGCATTACTCCTATTGGATTTCTGCGTATAGATAACCTTATGCTTTCTAAAAGAAGGGTCCTGGCAATACTCCGGCTGGTTCGCCACTGCGATCTCTGTTGCAGTTTTGACAGCCCATTGCAAATTTGTAGTTTTGCAGGCTCATCCCCGGCCACCAGTATTCTGATTGTAATTCTTTCAGAGATGTCAAGATCTCCTGGTGCCTTAGACCTAATCCCATATGTGCTTCTTGAATCAAGAAGATTCTCCTGTTCGTGTTTGGAATCACTCTATCCCCCACTCCAGGGATTCGAGCAAAAGGAACGGAGTTTGCATCTATTACGTATGTATAATTGAGTGGATAGTTCACGGGTAGTGCTGCACAGTCGCCTTTTGAAGACGTTTTTACCGCCAGCATGGTTTCTCCGTCTATGTATTTTTCTGAGCGCTTTTTTGTGGCTATGGAAGCCGGTTGAGTTGGTTCAGCTGTGGCTGTGTTAGCCAATGAATTCCCTGCAGCGTGAACGCCATCACGCCGATGACTCAGTGTATGGATCACGTGAGTCTTTTGTAGTTCTTTCTGCAAAAGAACTACTTGTTCCCAAAGCTTTTTATGCTTTATTGTGGCACCTGTGTCATCTTTGAAATCGTTTTGAACCCAGTTCTGCAAGTCATTATTGTAAGATTTGACGCAGTAATGCGAATCGCACACTATTAGTGCGGGGAATTTGTGATCGGCATTTTCAAGCGCCATCTTTAAAGATCTTATTTCAGCTCGCTGAGTTGAACAGTTTCTGAGTGATTCAGTTTTGGTAATTAACGGTCTGAATTTACCCAAGCGCCAGCGACCTTTAACAATCGCGCACGCTGCGTTGTAGGATTTTTTCTCTACATCGTAGTGTTGTGCAAATCTGTCCATGTAGATTACACATTTGTATTGTTCGAGAGGCAGAATGTCGATTGGCAGAGGATATTCTTCTTCATATTCTAGATTTTCTAGTTTTTTCATGTTCGGGTCAAAATAGTATTTCACGTCTTCTGCAGCAAGAAAATTTTCCCATTCGATCCATTTTGGATCTAATGCCACGTTAGTCAAATTGCGTGGGCTTGTTAATGCCTCAAAGGCTGATTCTGCTGTTAAAACAGTTATTCTTTTGCCTTGTGCTTGGGCTCTTTCTTTTGCTACAGCAGTTTGAACCGCGTTTACAATGTTTTCTGTAATACTGAATGTTTTTTCAGCTTGTGTGTACAAGTGTGATTTGTAAGCTATTGGTACCTTTTCTCCCTCATTAGAGGTCAGGTACATGAATCCGCATCTTCCTGGGATGACTCGGATTACAAGGTTGCGTATGTTTTCGCGTGTTTGTAATTTAGTTTTAGCTAACATGTCTGTTTGCAATGATCTTAACATTTCTGTGTGTTTTTGAGTCCAATTGATTGGTTTGAAATCAGGTTTTATTAATTCATAGAGAGGTTTAACCCTCTCTGCATAATTTAGAATGTATGTTCTTCCGAAATTCAGGAAACCTAGTATTGATTGTAAGTTCTTCAGCGTTTTTGGTGCTTGGAGGTCAGCGCATTTCTCTAAGAAATTGTCCGCTAGGCTTTTGCCTTCACTTGATAATTCATATCCTAGAAACAGGACTGTTAGATGGGCAATTCGTGACTTTTTAAAGTTGAATTTGTAACCCTCTGCTGCCAACACAAGTATTATGGTGTTCACTCTTTTCAAGTGAGTGTCCAAGTCATCATCTGTGAGATAGATGTCATCGACATAAGATAATGCTTCATCATCATATATTTGTAGTAACTCTGTTACTCTTGCTAAGAATAATCCTGGGCTATTCTTGAATCCCTGTGAGAGTCGACAGAAATTTTCTGTGACCCCATTATTGAGAAAGCGGTCAAATACCTGCTTTCAGGTGCAATGTTTTGACAAAAGAATCCATTAGAGATGTCTAATGTCGTTTTGTATTTTTTGCGCACGATGTTATTCATTAGTGCTGCACTGTGTGAGTTTTGTACTGCAAATGTTTTGCAACATGAGTTAAGGTGTCTGTAGTCCAAAACTAGACTATATGAATCATCTGGCTTGGAGACAGGAAACAAAGGATTGTTCATTTGAGAGGTGCATGTTTCAATCACCCCCTGGTATTCAAGTTGATCTAAGATCTCCCTGACTTACTTTTTAGCTTCTTGTTTAATTGGGTACTGCCTCTGTGCAGTGGGTTGACATTTTAACTGGATTTTGTGAGGAGGAGAGTCCTCATCCCATCCTACATGATTTTTGTATAATGCAGGAGCTTGGGCTACTGCCCACTTTCTTGCATATGTATATTTTCTATGAGTTGGAATAATCATTTCTTCGCCATGAGGGCACTCCCTGACAAACTCTGGTGGCCAGTCTTTCTCAGCTAAAAGGATGTCATAGCCTTTCGAAAGATTATCCCAAAAGAGACCCCTTATTTTTCTGGTCTTATCTCCCTCTATACGTAATGTTATCTCGTATATTTTATGAGGTTTGCTAACTCTGGTATCTGCAGTTTCCACTTGAATGTATTCATTCTTGTCCACTGTCTCCAGAAGATTCATCAGGATCTTGCGAGCTATTGTCACTTCTGCTGCGCTGTCTAGCATTGTCTGGGCCCACTCTCCGTTTTTCAGTTGTGTCCTCAGTATCCTCTGCATGTTTAATTATTTTAATACTGGCTACCTTCCTTCTTGGAAATTGTAACTTTTTACTTTGTTGAGCAGGTTCCTTGTCTTTGGACTTGACGTGCTCTTCCCTGTGTTCTGACCGCCCTCTTCTTTACGATTTCTGCGAGGAAGTCTGAAAAGATCGAGAGGGACGTGTATCAATATCTTGATATCTGTCAGGTTTTTTTCAAATTATCCCTATTTTTAAGGTTGTATCTTTTCTCAGAGGGCTCCCTCTGGGGAGACTTGTGTCCTTGGTCCGGAGATCTTTCTCTCCGCCGAGGAGACCTTCCTCTGGACTGGAATCTTTTTTCTTTGGGAGTGGATTGTTTATTTCCATCCCAGCTCTTTTTTGGAGTGTTTAGATTATTTTTAATAAATATCTTTTCAGGATTTTCAGTTAGTTGGGGTTTTACTGGGTTCCCACCCAAACTATCTCTACCTAGTTCTTCATAGGATTTTTCTATGATTCTGGCAAGTTCAAATGGTTGTTCTGCTATATCTGTTTCTTTCAATTTCTGGCAGATCGCCACAGATGCTGCTTCTCCTTTTATGTTGGCTAATAATATAGCCGAGACCTGCTTGAAGTCTTTCAGTAGTTTCATACCCAGAGTTAAAGCAGGTTCTGGACCGTATTCATTTTGAATCTGTCTTAGCACATCTGGTATAACCGCCATGGACGGAACACCATGTGTTTTTGTGTAAATGGAAGCAAAGACTGTGCCCCAAGTGTCACAGTCCTCCACATGTGGTGCGATCCCCATTGGAAGACAGATAGTCAGAATTCTGTGTTTCTCAGTAGGGGTAGTATCCGGAAATACTGCCTCTATTTGAGTGATTTTTTGTGCTAACCAGAATGGAATTTGTTCCCGTTTTGCGGGTGTTTTACCAAGACATGATTGTATGTTCTGTGGTGTTATTTTGTTTGTGTTCCCCTGATGAGGGGTCAGCTGTGGAATGTTAATTGCTGGTTGGACTGTTGAAGTCTGCATTACATATTGGACTAATTGTCTATGTATTTTAATCAGTTGTTTTAGCTGTGCCAAAAGTTTTGGTACTGAAATCTTTTCAATATCTGGATGTGGTGTGTAGCTGGCTAGAACCGGCCACGTTGCTCCTGGTCTACCTAGTGGACCGAGCCTTGTGATGTGATTGTTATGTTTTAGGGTGCCATTAAACCAGAGCAGGTGCTCTTGGTAATTTAGTGGGATTTCCACCTCCTCGAAAGGGGTGTACTCTTCCGGAGGTTCCTCTATTTTGTAATAGTGGACGTCGTGTGTGACAGCGTTTGCTGCTGGAAAGTTTATCCATGAATAGAATACCTCTGTCTGCCGATATTCATGAGCCTCTATCACGAATATGACTATACCATGTTAGTCCGTTTTCTATAAGTTTAATAGTTATAGTTTTTCTTATGTTGACCGGAATGAGTATAGCATTCGGGTCATTGTCTCGGAGACTTGTGTCATCCGCTAGGAGTTGAGCTGCTATTCTAGCTGCCTCCCTTTTGTCTTCACTTTCTGACATTTTTTACTGACAGAAAGGTTTTTGTTGCAGATCAAGTTTCAAGGAAACAAAGATTAGGTGCACAATATTTTGGAACACTGTATCCTTCAACGTTGACTAAACCAAAAACTATACATAGAATCTCTTCCTACTAAGCTCCGGCGGATTTTAACCTTTTACCCACTCCAGACGTCTTTTGGAGTATTTACGGAAAAAGGGTTCTGTGTGAACAAGCACGACTGAGTTACTCTAACGTCTTGCGTTAGATTTATCGCCTTACCAAACGTTGGGCACCATGTAGTGTAGTTCCTATATTTCCAATAGGCTCTGCGCATTGGAATAATATATTCAGCAGTGTAGACGTAGGACTGAGGTCGACTAGGTCTCTACTGACTATATTAGACTTAAGTTTTTGCCAGCTAGCTCAGAGGTCACTAGAAACTTTCTCGAATAAACGAGGAGGAGTTTAACCTCCCTGGATAGACAAGAAGGGATTAGCTTCTGACAACCATATAACATGACAACTTTGCTCCCTCAGAATAAGAGTGTATCTCTAGAGTCGTGTGAAAACAATAGACAGCTATTTCACTCAGTCAAGTGTGCATACTTAGTTTCACCAGAGTGCAGAGAAAAGAGAGACGGGCGTTTTCAATAAAAGGTGTTATTTATTGAGCAGTCTTCTTTCTCATACAAGAGAAATTAATTGCCACAATTGCAATACTCATAGTAAAGTAAAGTGCGTACAGTAAAAGGAGGATTAAGAAATATTACCGTAAAAGCATTGATATGGTTTCTTAGCCATAAGATACTTTAAAATAGATAAAATATATACATACTTATATACATTGACTAACGTACTCAACTGGTGCTTCTAAATACGCCTACCCCGGTGTACCTGACCTAAGCCTAATACGTGGGAAGGAGTAAGTAAGTAGCAGTTTAAGTTAAGTTGGTTTTGCCAAGAATCTGAATCAAGAATTCTCTCTAAGGTTTTAGTCAGCTCCGTACCTGGGTTAATAGAAAGCAGGAGGTCTTATATCTCTCTCTCAGGACTCGATATCCCAGTAACCCGCGAAGGTATCTGGAAACACCGGAGCTGGATTTCTCGGCAGGAGAAAAGACAGCGTCTCTCTCAGTGCGTCAAAGAGGAGGGGCAGCGTCCGTGGGCTCTCGCATCAGCTGGGCTCTCGGGCAAGTAGATAGCTGCTCTGCTCCAAAACCACTACCGTGTGTTTGCTTAAGTCAGCGTTGGTATATTTATACCTGAAAGGGGCCGGGTTTTGACGTAAGGTTGGACATAAGACGTCAATAAAGATGTCACTAAGAACTGGCCGTTCTTAGAGTGCTCACAGGAGTTCTAGGACGAAATCAAAACAGAAGCAATGGGGAATTCCCAGGTTGCTGGAGGTTTGGTTTGTTTACAGAACTCGTTGTACTTGCTAGGAGCCTGGGGAAGTAGCCTTGCTTAATTTGGACAGCATGGGCTATGACTAAATATGGATATGATTCTTATGCCTTTATAAGGATATTATTGATTATAACCACATAAGGGCATAAGTCAGGACTATCGAATTTAGCGTCCTAGATAGAACTACAACAATGAAGGAGGGCTTAATTAATGCACATCCCTAGTCAAACATGCAACTGACATCAGAGAACTAATCATTGATAATGACTTAGACTTTTTATGCATTACAGAAACATGGCTAAAAGAAGTCTGCAACCCAGATATTGCAGTCGCCCTACCCCCTAATTATACCATCTGCAGGAAAGACACACAGAGATTGTAGGGGTGGAGGGTTGGCTATCATTCACAGAGATACTTTATTGTAGGAGAACTTTATTCTACATGAACTCAAGGGGGCCGAAAGCCCTGGCTTCTGCTGTGCCATAAATTGTTCAACCTCATTTGTGGGAGCCTTAATCTGTCGCTCTCCTGGCTACAGCGGCTCATTCCTAGACTCATTAGGGGAAACTCTTGGCTAAGCCTTGCTTAGATATGCTAATTTGACATTGCTCTGGGACATAAATCTCCATCTAGAATGTGGTAACAACCCTGGGGTCACTACATTCCTGGAAATTGTTGCTCCCCTTGGTCTGAAATAACTAGTTCAAGGTCCAACACATAGGGCAGGACATACATTGAATAGTGTTTGTTCAAATTCTCCCTCAATCCGGATAGAGGCATCTATTCCTCAGGCTTGGTCCGACCATCAAGTTATCCCCTTGGCTATCCCAATATCTAAGGCGCCACAAGCATCTAAGAATTGCTCTATAGGGATACCAAAACGGAAATGGCATCTACTAGCTACTAATCCCAGCCTGCCCAAAACTGCCCAAGAACAAATTCCGATACTGACTGGAGAGCCAGCTGAAGACTCCCACCGCTTCCATACCTGGAAGATGTCGATAAGTGATGATTTAATGCCTCTAAAACATACTTCCAGAAGAGGCAAAACAAAATCACACAATGATCCATGGTTTACCAAAGAGCTAGCGAAGCTCCATCTACACAGTAAACAACTAGAACGTAGATGGAGAAGGGGCTATGAGATAGCAAATCTTCAAAACTTTAAATCACACAGAAAGCAATACCATATAGCTATCAAACTTGGGAATAGAATAGCTAGGGCAAAACAAAACCAAAAACAGATTTTTGCTATAGTGTATTCTTTCATAGATCCTAAAGCCCTGCATTCAGTAGTCCCCCTCTCTCAATCTCTCTGTAATGACATCACAACATTTTTTGAGGAAAAAATCACCAACATCCAAAAAGACTTTGGAGTATTAAGAACAGAAGAAGTGGTGAACGTATTGGGGTCAAATCACATGCAGAATAGACCCTCTCTACATACTTTTCAAACAGCTACCGTATCTCAGCTACATGAAGCTATTTAGCATGTAAATCAGGGTCCCCATTGGATGCATGTCCTCCAACGATATTGCATCACATTATGGATATAGTGAAGCAGTGATTAAGGGGATTGTGAATTCCTCGCTGTCTTCTGGCATAGTGCCCGATGAGTGGAAATTCGTGATAGTGAAGCCCTTAAAGAAAAAAACAAATGTTGACCCTTCCAATCTCTCCAATTATAGACCTATATCCCTACTACCAATCCTTGGAAAAAATAGTCTGTAAGGAACTCTCTAATTTTGTCAAGTCAGCTCAGATCTTCCATTCTCGACAATCTGGCTTCCGCCCGAAACATTCCACGGAATCAGCCTTATTGGGGATATCTGACACTCTGAAATTCATTATAGACAATGGCAGGAAGGCAGTGCTTATCCTTTTGAATCTGCCGGCCGCTTTTGATACTATATCTCATGACATCCTTTTGGACAGACTAAAATCTTGCGGCATTTCCAACATGGCTCTGGCCTGGATCACTTCCTTCCTGTCTAATCGGAGGCAGGAACTCTCCCTTGGAACCTTTCTTTCTTCAAAACGCACTATCACCAAAGGAGTCCCACAGCGGGCCTCACTTAGTCCACTCCTGTTTAATGTATATATGGCCCCGCTGGTTTCAGCCTACGGGATTGAAACAATATCCTACGCTGACAATACTTAGCTGATCCTGTCCCTTGAGAAAAACTCAGCAGAGGCTGAAGAAAATGTTAAAGCCTGCCTCACGGAGGTCATCTCATGGATGAAAAACAACCATCTCCGTTGTAATACGGACAAAACAGAAATCCTGCTGATCGGGAAAGACAACCCCTTTCAACCGAAGGATTGGTGGCCGGAAGAGGCAGCAGCCCCCCAGCCACAGTGGAAGTGGCCAAAAATGTGGGGGTGTGGTTTGACTCCTCTCTCTCTTTCAAACACCACACCCTTAAGGTGGTGGGTACTTGCTTTAGCCTAATTAAGACCATGAAAAAATTCTTTGAGTTGATTCCACTGGCGGCAAGGAAAACGGTAGCTGTGGCGTTAATACTCTCACGCCTAGACTACTGTAACAGCCTTCTCGCAGGGGTTAATAAATCAACTTTGAAGAGACTTCAGGTAGTACAACATGCAGTCGCCAGACTAGTTTTGAAACTCCCACATAGGTCATCAGCATCAGAAGCTCTGAAAACTCTCCATTGGCTCCCTCTACACAAGAGAATTCTATTCACGCTCTTGGTCATCACCTTCAGAGCTACCCGTCAAACTGGACCAGAATACCTCTCTAGGAGATTCACACCATATACCACAGGGAGGACCTTAGCTCTACATCTGCTAACCTCCTCAAATTGCCTGGTTTTAAACTTAAAACCAGGGGAGGGAAGACTGCTACAGTATTAGGTGTAAAAGCTTGGAATTTTATGCCGATCGAACTGAGAATGATTGTATCAGAAATAAAGTTCAGGAAAACTCTAAAAACTTGGATTTATGGAATAAGTGATGAATCCTGTCTTGCCCTTATCTAGGCCCTAACTTCTCACTAGTCCGCTCGTTATCTGGATAGCGCCAGGAGGCTCCTTTGGGAGCAACAGTTTGCGTTTTATAAATGCCACATTTCATTTCATTTCATTTCATTTCTACACTACCCTGCTCCCAGCCACCAGGTCACCAAGAACCTAAAATGGTGGCTGGGAGAGCGCGAAAGAGCCCCTTATACAATTGGGCTATAATTGGGCTACAGCGCAAAAACAGCCCAAAATCAAAACCCAGCCCAAAAACTACAAAATGGCCGGCCAGGCCAAACTAGCCCCTCCCAATCTGCCCGGGTGGCAGACTTGCCAACCTAGCCCCTAGCCCCTAGCCCCTCCCAAGCTGCCCGGGTGGCAGACTTCCCTACGCTCGGTTGCCCCCCAATACCACCTTATTCACAAATGACCTTTTGAGCCAAAGCATGCAACCCCTCGGCTATTACTGGGCTCCCTTACACAGCCTTTGATATGCAGCAAAGAAACCAGGGCAGGAATGCAGCTGAGAAGGGAAACTATGTTCCACGTGCGGTTTTGGTATTATGAAAATATAGCCTTAGAATGAGTGCTATTTATTAGTTTATAAGTTGTAATATACGACACTGTGGAGAAAGTTTCTGTATGTTTTCTTGAAAAGACAAACCCTCTTTGTAATCTATATACACAAATACAAATCTGCTCCTTGAAGGGCTGGCCTCGTAGGGCATACTCTACATCGAAAGGCACTGCAATGATATGTTTGTGACATGAGGAGACACACTTGGCTGTAGGGCCTCTGCAAGTCCTGTCATTTTCACATTTCAATGTTAGCAACCTATGACCTAGGAGCAGACGGCCTACCTCACAGCAGGAAGACGCTCAGCTCGGTTTCCTAGACACGAGAGCTTGTTAATTTCATTTGGTAACTGTTCTTCTAATTATGCATATTTGGCCTGTTGTATTCATCACATTAAAATGTGCAGGTGACAACAAAAACTCCTCATAGAATCAATAAGTAACAATTAGGTAAATAGCTTTCTGCCAAGCGACCCTAATGTCCAGTGTATTCCAGCATTTTAACAGGCGCACTTTCTAGACTTGCAGAACGAGCTCCGGTCAGCACTGGTGCAAGGATCTACGCCCCGCTCCCGGTTTGGGCACCCTTGGGCTCCCCTGTTACTTTATTAAGGGCTCTGCGCATTTCTTTTCCTGCTATCTTGTCTTGCTGGTGTGTAGGTTCCAGGCTTAAATATCAGTCTCCTCTATTTTTGTCTGAAAAAAAATCTACGCGGAACACATATCCAGTGAAAAACGTTAAATACTTTTTCAAAAAGACATTAAAGGGTACAGTTTGTACGGAAGCAATTTAAACCGAAATGTGTGTTAATATGCCTTATCTGCTTGGAAGGAAACTGTACGTTCCAGCATAAATATTTTGTTATTCTGATGCATTTCTTCATATACTGAGTGTAGGAAAAAGGGGAAAGAAAACGGAAACAAGCATTGGCATAGCCAATAGGTCTCGCCTTTGGGACCTTATACGTGTTTAGCCATGCAACAGTTGCACCAAGGTTATTGTGCTGGATAACTAAAGACTTATAAGGTCCCAAAGGCAAGACCTATTGGCTATGCCAATACTTGTTGTATGTAATCGCGTGGCTTGTTGAGGCAGAACAATTGGTTCGCCAATGCTCGTTTTAAAAGTAAATAAGAAACAAGGGGCACTATTGACCGGTAACACGAAAGTCAAGGTCATGCAGAGTTATTTATGTTCTTTTACATAGCCATGAAGGCACTCAGCTCATAACTTTTCAAATAAATAAATAAATAACTATAATCAAACCCAGAGGTACAATGTGCAGTGTTTGCGGATCGTGGTTGTAGTCGCTGCAACATTGTGCCATCACTTTGTATGTTCATTGTGTAGTAAAAAAACAAATGAAAAAAGGGGAAATTGTACCAACTTGGTAAAGAAAGCATTTGAAATCAATCAATCAATCAAGACATTTATAGAGCGCACTACTCACCCGTAGGGTCTCAAGGCGCTAGGGGGGGGGTGTCGTTACTGCTCGAACAGCCAGGTCTTGAGCTTCTTCCTGAAGGAGAGGTGGTCTTGGGTCAGGCGCAGGTCGGTCGGGAGGGAGTTCCAGGTCTTGGCGGCCAGGTAGGAGAAGGACCTTCCTCCTGTTGTCGCTCTTCGGATGCGGGGGACGGCGGCGAGGGCGTGGCTGGTTGATCTGAGGTGGCGCTTGGGAGCGTAGAAGTTGATTCGGTTGTTGAGGTAGCTCGGGCCTTGATCGTGTAGGGCTTTGTGTGCGTGGGTGAGGAGACGGAAGGTGATTCTTTTGTTGACGGGGAGCCAGTGCAGGTCTCTCAGATGTCCGGAGATGTGGCTGTTTCGTGGGATGTCGAGGATGAGTCTGGCTGAGGCGTTCTGGATCCGCTGGAGTCTCTTCTGGAGCTTGGTGGTGGTTCCGGCGTAGAGGGCGTTGCCGTAGTCCAGTCGGCTGGTGACGAGGGCCTGGGTGACAGTCTTCCTGGTCTCGGTGGGGATCCACCAAAAGATCTTCCGTAGCATGCGCAGGATGTTGAAGCATGACGAGGAGACGGCGTTGACTTGTCTGGTCATGGAGAGGGAGGAGTCCAGGATGAAGCCCAGGTTGCGTGCGTGGTCCGTCGGTTTGGGTGTGGTGCCCAGGGCGGGGGGCCACCAGGAGTCGTCCCAGGCGGAGGGCGAGGAGCCCAGGATGAGGACCTCTGTCTTGTCTGAGTTCAGTTTCAGGCGGCTGGTCGTCATCCACTCGGCTACATCGTTCATCCCTTCGTGCAGGTTGGCTCTGGCGGCGGCGGGGTCGTTGGTCAGGGAGAGGATCAGCTGGGTGTCGTCGGCGTAGGAGATTATGTTGAGGTTGTGTTGGCGTGCGATGGCCGCGAGGGGGCTCATGTAGACGTTGAAGAGGGTGGGACTCAGCGAGGATCCTTGAGGGACGCCGCAGATGACTTCGGTGGCCTCTGACTTGTACGGTGGTAGGCGGACTCTCTGTGTTCTTCCGTCGAGGAAGGAGGTGATCCATTCCAGTGCCTTCTCCTGGATTCCGATGTTGCCGAGGCGCTGCACTAGGGTGCGGTGGCAGACAGTGTCGAATGCCGCGGAGAGGTCCAGGAGGATGAGGGCCGCTGTTTCTCCGTTGTCCATCAGGGCTCGGATGTCATCGGTGGCAGCGATGAGGGCGGTCTCGGTGCTGTGGTTGGCTCGGAAGCCAGACTGTGAGGGGTCGAGGGATCCATTCGTCTCGAGGAAGGCGGCCAGCTGTTTGTTGACGGTCTTTTCAATGACTTTGGCCGGGAACGGGAGGAGCGAGATGGGACGGTAATTCTTGAGTTCGGTGGGGTCTGCTCTAGGTTTCTTGAGTAGAGCGCTGAGTTCGGCGTGCTTCCAGCTCTCAGGGAAGGTGGCGGTGTCGAAGGAGGTGTTGATAATGTCCCGTAGGTGGGGTGCGATGACAGCGTCGGCCTTGTTGAAGACGTGGTGAGGGCAGGGGTCGGTCGGAGATCCGGAGTGGACGGAGTTCATTGCGCGGATGGTGTCTTCGGTGCTGATCGGAGTCCAGGCGCGGAGGGTGGTGGTGGGTGGCGTTGCTGCGGTTGTGGCGTGCGTCGGTTGGATGCTGAAGCTGTTGTGTATGTCCGCGATCTTGTTGTGGAAGTAGGAGGCGAGGGAGTTGCAGAGGTCTTGCGATGGGGTGATGTCGTTGTGTCCGGCGTTGGGGTTGGAGAGCTCTTTCACGATGTTGAAGAGTTCCTTGCAGTTGTGTGCGTTGTTGTCCAGCCGGTTCTTGTATGCGTTTTTCTTGGTGGCGCGGATCAGTTGGTGGTGTTTCCGGGTGGCGAGCTTGAGGGTGGTCATGTTGTCCAGTGTTGGTTCCCTTCTCCATACTTTCTCGAGGGCTCGGCAGTTCTTCTTGGAGCTCTTGAGTTCGTCGGTGAACCATGGGGCTTTTCTGCTGCCGGGTCTGCTGGGCGGGGTTCTCAGAGGGGCGAGTTCGTCCGCACAGTTGCTGATCCACTTCGTGAGGTTGTCGGCGGCCTGGCTGGGGTTCGCTGAGCCGGCAGGAGGATGCTGGCTCAGGGAAGCGGTGAGCTGGTCGGCTGTGATCTTGTTCCAGCTTCTTCGGGCAACCTGTTGCTGGTGGTGGTGGATCGTCGTTCTTTTGAAGGTGAAGTGGACACAGCTGTGGTCCGTCCAGTGGAGTCCTGTTGCGTGGCTGAAGGCGATGTCTTTGCTGGATGAGAAGACGGCGTCGAGTGTGTGTCCGGCGAGGTGGGTGGGGGTGGACACCAGCTGCTTGAGTCCGAGGTTGGCGAGGTTGTCGAGCAGGGTGATGGTGTTTCGGTCGCTGTTGTTCTCCAGGTGGAAGTTGAGGTCCCCCAGGAGGATGTAGTCGGCGGAGGGGAGGGCATGCGGGCTGATGAAGTCGGCGATGTCCTCGCTGAATCGTGTGCGTGGTCCCGGGGGTCGTAGATCAGGGTGCCTCTGAGGGTGGTCTTCGGGTCGGTGTGGATCTGGAAGTGCAGGTGTTCGGCGGTGGTTAGAGTGTCGTCGATGTTGGTCGTGATGCGGATGGTGTCCCTGTGGATGATGGCGATGCCTCCTCCCATCTGGTTGGCGGTGCGGTCCCTCCGGGTGATCTTGTAGCCCTCTGGGATGGTGATGGCGATGTCGGGCGCTGAGGAGGCGTTCATCCAGGTCTCCGTGAGGAAGGCGATGTCAGGGGCTGTGGTGTCGAGGAGGTTCCAGAGTTCGATGGCGTGTCTGTGGACGGAGCGGGTGTTGAGCAGGATGCACTTGAGGTGGTTGCTGCTGGTGTTCGGCTTGGCGGGTGCTGGTGCAGGGTAGGTCCGGATGCAGGTGAACTTGCAGGCGTGGCAGCTGAAGGGTCCGTGGGTGTGCTTCGGGGTGGCTCGGTGACATCCCGGGATGCAGCCGGTGTTGAGTGCAATGAGATCGGCGGCGTTGTAGGTTCGTCGGGTCGGCTTCCACCGGTGGGGGCCAGAGGTCCTGGCACTGGGCGCGGTCCAGGCGCGGACGGGTGCAGACGGGCTTACCTTTGGCGCGCCTTCGGCGCACAATCGGCGCGCCCGCTGCTCGTCAACGCTGCGCGTTCGCACGGTCGCCATATATGGTGAAGTGCGCGGGGGGGCGGAGCAGCTGGGAGGCGGGAGCGGGGAGGGTACAGAAGGAAAAAGGGGCGGGGTTAGCGGCGGTGGCGGGAAGCGGGGAGCGGGGAGGGAAGACGGAGGGCAGCTACTGACAGCAAACAGCAAACAGCAAAACAGGCAATACAGAAGTAAAAATTAAACAATTTACAACAATTCTAACAACGATGACACCAGGGAGAGAAGCGGCGAGCACGGACCACGCCGCTCGATGGAGGGGGCGTGGTCACGCGGGGGCAGCCGGGCGGCGAGGCAGTAAGGCAGGGAGGCACACGCAGCAGCTGGTGGCCGTGCGGCGCGGGGGTGTCCTAGAACTAGGTCACACTCACCTGCGTCGCACGGTCGCCATATATGGCCAAGTGCGCGGGGGGGCGGAGCAGCTGGGAGGCAGGAGCGGGGAGGGTACAGAAGGAAAAAGGGGCGGGGTTAGCGAAATGAATACAATCCCGTCCCTTAGTGTTGTATTTCAACTAGGCATAAGTCTTGGATATGCACAATTTTCTACGATCAATCTGTGGTCTTTTGTTAGACTTCACATTCCCAAGGGACGTGTAGGAGACAATAATGGATAGGTAAGGAGACATTCAGAGGCGTAACGCAGTCCCTGTGGCGCAGGGGACCCCAACCATTGAAGGCGCCCCCATTCACTCCAAGGACAATGCACATCTATCGATTTATCCCACTGGACTTATTCTTACAATTACTGTCTGAAGACTTGAAATTCACTTTCCTGTTGAGTGTTCAGCTTCCGTAAAAAGGTAGGTCCCTGACAAATCACAGAAATACTAAAATCATCAGTCTGTCTAGTCTGAAGTCCACAGAGCTAGCAAGGACACTTGTAATGGTGCGGTCGTGTGTTAAACAATAAAGTGAGAAGAATGTCTTCACTGCCTTAATGTATAGCACTTCTAGACACTACTGAAGGAAGGACTACACCTTTGTCACTCATCCTCTACCCAGTGCTCTGAAATGTAAGGCTCTAACCCTCGAGAGCATGTAGCTTCTTAAGCAAGCACGGGCACCCCTCATTCATATGAAGATGCGTTTGTTACCTTGAACACGTAACAACTTATTCTTCAAGTGTATATCTGTGTGATCTTGGGCAAGTAGGCACCCGCTCTAAAAGGCATTCTGCATAAGACAAGGGTGTCAATCCCCGCTTCTCTTAGCATTCTTGGGACAGGATAGTCTTGCATCTTAATGAACTTTGGGTGTAAGGGCAATGCTGATTAAGGTTTGAGATCAAAGTTGTAGACCCCTCCCTAAACTGGTAACCCGTTATTATTTTAGACTTCCTGAGATATTCATGGAAGATGATGTTTCCACCCTCTTCGGCTTTGCTTGTGCTGCGCCGCTGTCCACAAAGCTGCAAGTTAAAGTTTGTATAGAAGTAACCCAGTCTCAAATACATTACTACCAACTGACTCTGTTTCATGATTATGATACTATATTTGTAACTACCGACACGCACGATACAAACAGTACACAATAACACACTTACCGAGCACAACAGAGTCCTTAAAATAATTATTTGAAGGCATAAACCATGATCCGCCACAATCAGGGAGAAATATTGGGGCCCTGCTGTTTTCTAGGCAGTATAGTGTGCGCTTTGCATGTTGGTAGTTGCAGTTCACTACCAACATGCAAAGCGCACACTTGACGATTCAATCGCCCTTGCAAAAACTTTTAGTAACGCTTGCGCCTCTATCTAAAAAGCTGCAAGTTAAAGTTAGTATAGAAGTAACCCAGTCTCAAATGCATTACTACCAACTGACTCCCTTTCATGATTACAAAACTATATTTGTAACTACCGATACGCACTATACAAACAGTATACAATAACACACTTACTGAGCACAACGGAGTCCTTAAATGAATTATTCGAAGGCATAAACCATGATCCTCCGCAATCAGGGTAAAATAATGGGGCCATGCTGTTTTCCGGGCAATATGGAGTGCGCTTTGCATGTTGATAGTTGTAGTCCACTGCCAACATGCAAAGCGCACCCTTGACGAGTCAATCACCACGGCAAAAGCTATTAGTAACCCCTGGGGAGCAACGGCGGGTGCTTCCTCATTGCGGAGATGCCGAAGAGATTAGCCCGGGAGTGCAGGCAGAGGCTTACATCAGCATTCAGGCAAGTGATGCCACACGCAAGCAGCATCACGATCAGCTGTCTTCACTTTTCAAGCACTGCACTCGTGCTTGTGGTGGCATCCACCTTGCGGGAGCAAGCAGCAGCCATATGTTTGTAATTAACGTGGCCGTGCCGCTGCTCGCTCTCGCAAGGTGGAAGCTGCCACAAGCACAAGTACAGTGCTTGAAAAGTGAAGACCGATGGCTAAAGGCCCTCCTGGAGCAACGCATGCGCGCTGCCTAGGCGAGACCTAAAAAGGGCCTCCATCATTGTGTATGCGGCTGCATACAAAATGGCGCAGGCAGCTGCATCATAGTCTTTTTTAATTCTTCTGTAGCCATGATGCACAGATTAGGGGATGCTGTACAGCTTCTAAGAAAATCATTGGCAAAGCCAATAGGGGCCAAGGCATGACCATTTGGCTTTGTCAATGCTGGTTCTAATTGAAATGGTCACTGTAAATACACAGAAGTGTCAATTACCTCTTTGCTGTCAAATCTATAAAAAAAAACTCTTCAAAACGAGAACAATTGGAGATTCAGGTCTTCTTATTAAATTATTCTTGCCTATTAACTTTTACTGCACCAGCGTAGTGGCAAATCACAATGTTCATGTTGTGATCCATCACTAAATGCTCACTATGTATACATTTTATAATACTTGGTTCAAGTTACCAACTTGCAGTACACTGACAATACCCAATAACTATAGCAATGCAAATTCAAGTCACATCCTTAGTATTTTTTTCTAACCAAAACAGCATACTTTTAGCAAACAGGCTTTTGACAATAACTAGGCCTCTTTATGCCTGCCCTATTTCTGTAATGTATACTTTTCGAGAAGGACACCACGTCTCAATGCAACTAATCAAACGGCAACAGCCATCCCTTATTTTAATCAACAAAATGACCATCTTGTCAATGCCCCAAAACATTCAGTCTACTGCAGGTCACTGGCAAGTTCATATACAACCAGAAGTGAAAATCTAATGTTACGCTGTTACTTTTAAAGACCGAGCATTGTGATTTAGAACTCTATTACACTACAAGAATGAATTCACAGCATTGGAGCCAAAATAAGTCTCTTTGGGTTAACATATTATAATGCATTGTATTCATAAATGAGACTATAACAAAAAACAATGGTCCTAATGCTAATAGGAACACCTAGTTTGTTTGCATGTTTAGAAACACATAACATACTACAATCATAAATATAAATGCTGGAATAGCTCCAATAATTTAATGACAAGCATTGGCCGCACTTCACGGGAAGCTTTAGTAATCTAAAAAAAAAAAACGCGCTAGTGATGCGCACGCGCGCAGCAGCACGAAAAAGTTAAAGTGATCGCGCTGGAAGGAGGCAGATGGCGGCTGCGCGCGTGTACTCAAGCGCTAGGTCACCAGGCAGCACTTTGAAAACCCCGATACTAAATGTCTCGCAGAGCAGCGCATGCGCTGGCTCTGCGAGACCTAAAAAGCTGTATCGCATTTGTAAATAGCGTTCATGTTTTTCTCCTTTGATTCCTAATTTCTTTCCTTCCACAGAGAGCCCATTTTAAAAATTCTGTAAGGCACCTTGATCAGAGTGGATTTACCCCCGTTTTTAGGTCTCAGTTCAAAATGCAGCTGGCTGCAAAAGTTTTGCTTACAAGCTTTGGAAATGCTGTGTGTCGCTTGGTGTCCAGCTGCTACGTAAACCACAAGGAAGCGAAAAGCCCTAGTGACATGCCTTCTGTGAAGGACTGACTGATTAAGTAAGACCGCGCTAAAAGTCAATATTTATAAAATATATTGATTTATTTATTCATTTTTTGTATTAATGATTCTCTTGACATCTATGGAAGGAGGGGAGGAAGTCGACAAAAGTGACAGTCAAGCAAGTGAGGCAGGCACCCATGTGTTGTAAGGAATACAAAGTGCCGAAAGAGCCCTACTCCATAATGCAGTAGTAGCCCAAGACTAAAATGTGTCCACTGAGGCTTTCATCGTTGTATCAGTGTATCCAACTTTTAAAGCAGCCCCTCTATCCCAGAGGCCAACTGGAACATGCAATTGCCAGTCTAGCCATGTGACTATATTATTCCCTATATAATTGCTTGGCTAAGTAAGTGTTTCAGTGAGGAGTCGCTGAGAAGGTCTGGTGTGTCCGCTTCCTGACTTCCTGAACAAAGGCCTGGGGGTGATGGACTGGATCCGGGTGTGCCCTGGTTGGTACAGATCTGCCAAACTTGATCATTTTCCTTCTACCATCTGCCTGGTTCCTGTTACCCCTCTGCTCCTTGCGTAGTTTGCCTATGTTCATCCCTCTCTCAGCTTTCACCTCCCAAATGTTTTTCATTGATGTGATTATTTACTGTTACTTTTATGTTTATTGTTTATTGTACAACTATTCATGTTCTCAACCTATGTAAAGTGCTCTAATACCTCCGGGTCTAGCCAGCGCTATATAAAGCTCCAAATAAATAAGTAAAGGGTGACTCCTCTCAGTAACCTCATCGCCTCACTGTACAGCAGATCTAATACAAATGAAAGCTGATAAGTCTTCTTAAAATGTCCCCAGCTAAGAGAAAATCACTCATGAAGGGTTAAAAAATAATCCTTGGCATGTCTAATCGAAGATGAATATTAGTACCACAGAAATAGCAAAGCACCAAACTCCTGCTAACATCAGAAAGGAGAAAACAGTAATTAAAAGGAATTGAGAAGAGGCATTTTGTAGAGCGTTCAAACGTCACAGAGCACAATTTAGGGACAAAAACAAGGTATTAAAAGGGTGATGCATGTGACAAAAAATAGGCAAACAAATGTGTTGTGATTCACCCTTGATTTTGAAAGTTCCTTATTCTATAAGGTACCAATGGAAACTCAAATGGCTGGAAAATATTCTACCTTTTCTTGGAGAGGTAACCTCTATTAATATTCACTAGGCAAACCACCATCATGGAGTGGACAAAATATGGGGTTTGTCTATGCTCCTTTTCTGGAAATGTAAATGTAAATGTAAATGTAAATGTAAATGTACAGGAATTTATATAGCGCAAATCACCAAGCGGTTTCTAAGCGCTTGCTTAGGGAACCCGTCCTGGTATTCCCCTGTGAGATAACCCCGGCAGGGTATCCACAAGGTGAAAGCCAGGCATCCCGCCGCGAGGGGCCGTTGTGGAGATTAAGCAAGCTATTGCCCAGAGTCGCAGAGTGTGAACCCATGAATCGAGTAGGCACCGGAGCGAGAATTGTCGAGTCCATGGACATTTTAGGACTCAAGACCCCGCCGAGCCGGGAATTGAACCCTGGTCCCGGGCTGACCTCTGCTTCCAGGTCTGCCTCCTCTAACCAGTGAGCCACACTTCTCCACTCATCATCACGAAATCATGACTCTTACATGGCAAACAAACAAGCTTATGATTGACATATTTTGACCGCTGATGCTTTTCACAATTTAAACAACACTCACACCCATAATCCAGGAAGCTTGAGGAACACCCCTCTGGGTGACCATGAGCATGGTGGGGCCATGGTGGTTCATGTTGTGCAAGTGCTCAGTACTTGGTTTAGTCCAGGTCTCAGAAACATGTTGCCTGACAATGTGAGAAGCCCTTATACCTCTTCAGCTCAGAAAGGGTCGCCTAATGCAGCAGCAATTCAATGCATAATTTTAAAATAAGTACGTTGTTCATAAGATGTCATATATGTGTTGAATGGCTAAATACTTATAAGGTCCAAAAGGCGAAACCGATTGCATTTCAAATGCTTGTTGGTTTTACTGTCCCATATGAACTGAACACTTAAAAGATCACCTGAGTTTATATTTTCCAGCTCGCTACAACGGTGCAATATTCTTAGTATGTTATTTAGGATAACAAATGAGCCTTCAGACGTGTACAAGGGATACAAATTAATCAACAAATGTTGTGATCCACCTCCCCCATACATTGTGATTGAATCATTACTCTTTATTTACTGGAGTGACGGGAGAGTTATGCTTCATTAAGGTGTAACTCGGGTTAGCCCTTGGACTGTCGAAAGATTTTTTTTAAGTAATTGTGTTTATTTTTTAGGTGGTAATCGAAATACGTATCATTCAATCTCTGAGGGTAGTGGTAAATTTTCACAATTTGTGAAATGCCTTTAGAGATTTTCAAGAGAGTAAGTTGATTCTCTTCTCCTTCTTGGGGACCTGAGCTATTTTCATCAGTGGGAGTTCTCTTTTGTGTTTTAGTATTTTCCATTCCAAAGTTTCCCGCTGGCGAGCCCTTCCTTCTTTATTGATCAACCTGCTCTGTACACTGTTGTGCCTTTTCATTATCAAGCTTATACCACCTGTCTTTTTATTTTCCTCTGAAAGAAAACCCTTTCCCTAGGAAGATTTCATTCCTATTTTGTGACCGATATGGATCTGCAATATGGTTATTCAGAGGGTTAGAATATTTTTTGTCATTCGCTGCCAAACCCTTCTTTCTCTGTTTAGAATTTCTATCAGAGATGGCAAACTTTCTCTTTCTGGGAGTGTGTGTTTTTCGGGTGTCTTCTACTGCTTCATTTGTCCCCTTTCTATGAAGTTTGCTAAGCCTTTTTAAGTGCCATTTGCCAATATATGGTTGCAAGCCACCAATATGCTGATCTACGTTTAAATGATGATTCTGCCCCTTGTCTACATGTACTTTAAGCTCAGCTTCCAGAGACAAAATTGAACTCTTGTCCATGTTTATGCTCTTACTGGTTGGGCATTTAGCCAGCCACTCGGATTCTTAAGAATATTAGTTATCCATATCTGTGGACTTCCCTCAAAAATTGTTGCCTTTTCGTGTGGAGTGGGGCCCTTGATGGCGGTCCTCTCAATTCCATGTTTTATAATTAGATCTACATTGCCCCCATCCAGTAAGGTCTGCAGTTTATGTGGTAACAATTGCAAATTAACCTATTATGTCCTCTATATTGAAGGAATTTTGTACCTTGTCCACTAGGGACCCTAAGGGAGCAATATGTGAGATTCTTGCTAACGTGTTGGTTATAGCATTCACAGCAGTGAGTGCCGGATAAGTAGGAGGAACGCCTTTCTTGACATCTATATCTATTTGAATGGACAAGTCTGATTTAGGCTTTACATGTGCAGATATTTGATTTGTCATCGGAGATGAGTTTGTCATATGTTGCTCCATAAAAACCCCAATCCCCTTTTGTTGTGGTTGCTGATATTGTGTTGATAAATTCAGCTCATTAAATAGATTAGAATCATTTATTAAGTTGCATATGCCTGAGTGGTGGCTTCTAACTGTGCATGAAAGCAGAACTTGCTTCGATATACCTAGTCTGTCATAAATTGTCCAAGTCTATGTAGTGTAAGTAGAGAAGATTGTTGACTGTTAGGCAACTTATCTGTGCGGTGGCCTCTGTTAATTTTCTTGGTTGTTGCACCTCTTTCAATGAAACTTTTATTCTAAGCTGTCCTTGCCCGCTAATGGTGGGCCTGATGCCTGTGAACGAACGCCTGTACAGCATGGAGTAATAGTTTGTTGCTTGTTTTTATGTGCTATTTCTATCCTGTCTGTTGTGGCGATGTCCTTTTCAAAGAGCCTTTTACCTTTCCCTGAACTGTTCAGAAGCCTCTATGCTCTTGTTTTCATTTTGTGAAATGCTTTGTAGCACAGACAATTTGGACTGCACACTTTAGATTAGTCTAAAAGTTGATTATTGAGGTACACTCATTAAAGGACACAAGGCCCCTGCAAATCCAGGCTGATTGGCGAGTATTAGGGTAGTTGGTGCTTCTGATGCTATAGCAAAACCGCCGGCTCCTAAATGGTAGCAGGATAGAAATAAGGTTTCATCGCAGACTTTGACTTCCCTTTGACCTCCTGCGGCAGTAGCCTCCTTCAGCAACCACTAAGTCTTGTTTGGGCAGACACGACACAGTGGGGTGATCCGTCATATTCCTGATCTATGCTGACTCTTTCATGAGAAGAATAGGCTTTTAGGGCACTCGGTCTCCAAGATGCTCTTTATTATATAAATGTTTCCTTAGGGATACATTTCTCCTTTCTCATTGGCTTAGCTGGCCGCTATCTTTCTCTTGTGCACCTGTGCTGGGCGCCTTCGGCTGACAAATATTGGCATGACATTTTGCCCAGGTGAGTATGTGGCCAGATTAATCCATGTGACAAATGCACCGAGTCTGTAGAGTGCTGCGGTGCAGGGTTAGGTGGACGAGGCCTTGAGCACAAGCCACACTGGTTGCTAAGCCGGCCGCTTCCATGCTTTCAGGACTCTGCCCACTCCCACATCTGCTCAAGTACAGCCGTGGCTTTGCTTCACCCAGCTGACTCACTTCGGGAGGCCTCCCAGCTTTCCTGTCCTCTGGTGAGTCACTAGGCTATGCTGGCAATGTAGTGGGCCAAGGCAAGCGCATCGGGGTTTACAGGAGTGGGCTGGAGTAATCGTCCGTGAATTCCACGGCCCCAGACTCTTGGCTTTCAGTCCACTCAATCCGCTGGTTTGCACTGCTCACGTGGCTCCGCCATGTGCTCTGCCCCACAATTCTCGTCAGCACGTCAGCATTAGCAATTTGGACAAGGTGCATATCTGCATTTTATGCTAGTGTTGAAAGTTTTGATCAATTTCAAATATATGTTAGCTATTAAAATTATATTGTCTAAAAGTGCTTTGATTAAGGAGATGACAAAATGTATACTATGTGTATATCTTTTCTTACTTATGGCTTCTGACCATATTATCCTACAGGCATTTGAAAGGGTATAAGCGCTACCTCCATGAGTCCAGAAAAGTTAAATAAAGGCAAAACACAACACACTGATTCGTTTATCACACTATACAGTTTGAAAGAAATTAGATCTTCTGGTTTGCTTGTCTATATTGTACTGCATTGTACTGCATACTAGTGTTGGAAATATGGGCTTTCAGCAAGGTCACTCCAGATTTTCTCTTTTCCTTTTTGAGGACCTTATTATTGCTGGCTTTCAAACTCTGTGATCTGTACCCCTGCTAACCATGAGTAAAGTACTTGTGCTCCTACTTTCAACATGGTAAAATTGGTACACCCCTGGTTGGTTTTATTTAATTTGCCTGTAAGTTCCTAGTATATGTACCAAGTGTATCCAGGGCCTTTAAATACATTTCTACCCATGGACTTCAGCACTAAGTGTGCAATCCAATGCAGCGGCACTGTAAAGCATGTCTTGAGGACCACCATGGTAGCGTGGCTGTGCAGTTTTGAACAGTAAATTCAACATGTCAAAATAAACCCTTTAGCCAGGCTTAACCACTTTGCCGCAGCACGAATTTCGCTGCAGTGCAGGGAAGGGGTGCGGGGAGGTGTGGTGCTGCGATGTTCATGACGGCTCCCAGCCGTGATAAATCATGGTAGGCGTGTGCTCATGACACTGATTAATTCGCCCGCACAGGCGGGGAATTAATTGCGCGTGGGAGGAGCGGCAACGTTCTGACGGCTCCCGGCCGTCATGAGCACATGCCTACCGTGACTCATGACGGCCGGGAGCTGTCATTAGCACTGAAGGTGTTAAGCCCTCCTTTTAAATAATAATAAGTAACCCCAAAGTTAGCCATATTGCACATAGGGCAAGATTGCATGGTATTTAAAAGTAGGACATGTAAAGGTTTACTGTTCTACATGTCCTTGCAGTGAAAAAGGCCAAATGTTTTTTTCAATGTAGCAAGTCTGGCTGCTTCATAGGAAAACACTGAATTACAACATTACACCTAATAATGCTAATTTCCGTTTGGAAGCAGCTAGAAAAAGAATTCAAGGCTCAAACAGATAAAGTCTAAATTCATTTTAATGGTAACATCGAATTTTATATAACCATTAAGGAAAAGGTACTTTCAGAAAGATTCCTGTTCCCTGCCGGAAGTCCCTGTAGGCCAGTCAGTAATTGCCATTCGAATAGCTGTGAATGACGTGTGAACATGCTCCCAGGACAGGCACAAAAGGCCTTAGATGCGGTGAGGTGTTCTTGTGGCTGCGGGCTGGGCCCAGTAACTTGATTTACTTAAAAGATTCCTACCCTGTCATAGGCAGATGTAGGTAACACCCTTCTTTTGGCCATACTGACCTCAATCACAGTAGGCCTTTCATTAAGATCACAATGTCAAATCCTTCTGTTAATAATACAGGACTCCTCTTTCATGTTATTGATGAAGCCTTTACTTTTACTTCTCCTGCTGGTCTTCTTGCTTTAGATACGGAGAAAGCATTCGATAAGGTTCATTGGCAGTTTCTTTTTCAAACGATATCTTCTTTTAATTTTGGTAATCATTTTATTAAAATGGTATCGACATTACATGGCTCCCTTTCTGCTCGACTCTTTATTAATGGTCAATTTTCTAATCCCTTTTCTCTCTATAGAGGAACCCGACAAGGCTGTCCATTGTCACCTCTTCTTTTTTTTGTAATTGAACCATTTCTCTCCTATATTTGGAATTCCATTGATATTGAAGGCTTAGTGTTGGCTAATGTTAACCTTAAAACGTCTTCTTATGCAGATGATGTCCTGTTATGTCTTAGTAACCCAGCCACATCTATTCCTGCAGTTTTAAATGTTATACATGATTTTTTAACTGTTTTTCATTATACTTTGAATGCTCATAAAACATCATTCTTTCCCCTAAATGTTCATCATACACCTTCAGTATTGGATAATACTGATATTATCTGGCAAAAAGAGAAAATTAAGTATTTAGGTGTACTTTTTTCATCTTCCTTAAAACATTCCATTACTCTCACTTGTGATACTCTGTTAAAAAAAAACCTATAGCTAAAATTCGTCAATGGTCCACACTTAATTTATCTTGGTGGGAGAAACCATTAAAATAGTATTAGCCCCAATTATCTCCTATTCTTTATCTATGATCCCCATACAATTGCCTTTATCAGTATTCCAAAAAAATTGATAAACTTATTTCGAAATGTATCTGGAATCATAAGCCTCCTCATATTGGTTATGTCAGGATTACTGGGACCACCACTCCAGGTTTAGTGAGAAACAGGTTAAAAAAGATGTGCTTGTTGACAGGGCAGAGAAATTCAGGCAAGGTCCATCATCATCAAGTCTCTGTTCTGTTCCTCCGACGTTGTATGGAAAGTATCGGGGATTCCTACCC
The DNA here is from genome assembly GCF_964261635.1 of Lissotriton helveticus. Lineage (NCBI taxonomy): Eukaryota > Metazoa > Chordata > Amphibia > Caudata > Salamandridae > Lissotriton > Lissotriton helveticus. The sequence continues at coordinate 2,092,962,304 of NC_136061.1, forward strand.
ATGAAGGGCGGTTTTGACGCAGCCGCCAAGTTCTAGGATAGGGGTCTAGTGGTTGCAGGCTTGCGATCACTAGAACGGTTATTGCGCATGCTCAGTAAAGGAGCTGCGCACTTCAACCGTTTCTTCGTGCGAGGAGTACGTTTCTCCTTCTCGAACAGACAAATTTTGAAGTAGCGAGTTTTGGTGAGACACAAGTAGTGTCTCATTTTCTTTTCCGTCTAGTGTCTGACTTCTGTTGACGAATAAAGAAGAAAGAAGAACGCATGCGCGACGAGGGAGTGTTCGGCTCGTGAGGCAAGTCAACGGAATTCTTCCAGCAAGCACTCTGAGGTAAACACTTATCGTAAGAGATTTTTGGAGCCTGTTTTCAGCCAGCATTTCCTAGAATTAAGGTATTCAGGACTTGTTATGTTTAAATATACGCCGCAGGAGAATAATGCAGCGTTAGTCTACAAGACTGTAGTATTGTCATTGAAGAGAATCCCTAGTGGATAAGAAACGAGCATTATATCTTTTAACAGCCAAGAGAGTAGGAACCACACGCACATTAAGGTAAGGGGCAAATACTAGAACAGCTAAATAAACAATAATAATAATCACAAATATAAAAGTAAGGTATAACTAACTCTTATCTTGTGCAGATACTCGTGTGCTTCCAGCTCATCAACAAAGTAGAGAGTGGCAATAGCCTAGGTCAAAAAGGGTAAATATTTTGAACTAGAAAATTTGTAGTAGAAATAGTCTGAAAGAATTGTAAAGCAGAAGGGTGTATTCAATGCATGTTATTCCCACAGGTACAGTTTTCAAGACGTAAGCTGCTTGACCCGAAGCAGACGAGGACTCACGTTCTTCAATGCGGAGGCTGTCTCTCTGTCTCTCCCATTCCCCTTTCCTCGTGCCCGAACGGTCAACCAGAAGTCATAACTTTTGGGTGGTTGTTGGGGTGTGGTGGCGTGGGGAACCGTCGACGGTTTGTGTGGTCTGACTCTGAAATCTGACAGGTTATACTAAACTTAAACTTCCAAACTCAATGGAGTATTTGGCATACCAATTTTTACAAATACCATAAGGCATTTATTTTGAAACAAGGTTCACTATGGTTTACTTGTGCAGACCCTAGCTATTCCCCTAAATGGTTAATGATAGAACGCAACTTAGAATCACCATTTACCCTCCCATCACTGTTGTCAATGTCCAATTCAAATACATTTTAAATCCTCCCCCATCATAGCATCCACTGAATTGATTATTACTGATTTTTATGCATCTTTTTCGTCACATATTTCAGACTGGACTATGATTTCTCTTTCGCATAACCCTACATTAAAGTTTAATCGTACTATCACATTTTGGAAATTATGTATATCGGCTGGTATTTTCTTCCTTAACCCCTTCGACGCTCATGACGAGCCCAGCTCGTCATGGAGTTTCCATTGATTTCAATGGAAATTACATTGAAGAGCCAGAGGTGGCCTTAGCATCCAAGTGGTTAAGGATATTTATGAAAATAATGCGTTGTAATCTGTCTCTGAACTATGGGCTAGATTCATGTTATCCAATACTGAAGCTCTTAAATATAAAATGATTTGTAATGTACTACTTAAAACCCTCCCAAATGTGCTACCCCAAATTAAAACTCCTGATTTGGTAGCATGTATTAAAGCTTTTTCTACTGTTCAACACACTGTTTCCAAATTTCATAAACAGCTTAATTATTGCACTAGTTCCTCCTCCCGGCAGCCTCGTTCTCACTCACCGGGGCTCCCCAGCAGGAGCGGTCGTCCTCTCAGCGTGTGGTCTCGCCGCACGTCATGGTCCCCCACTGCCACACAGCGTCTCAGGCAACGTCGCGGTTAGGCCTGCACAGCCTCGGGCTTTCGCAGCTACTGCAGCCGACCAAGCCCTCCAGGCCGTTCACACTTTGCCCCGCCTCCAGGTCCCACAGCTCGTCGCGTCTCAATACAGCGACCTTCAGGCATCAAGCTTGGCTCACCGGCAGCAGCATTCTTTCCGCTGCCCGGTAATGGTGCGATAAGACTAGCTTGATGATGAAAAATCCACCCGGATCGGCGGGAGCCTCACAGCAGCGCGGCCATTATGGACAAACGCCACCTAGCGCCCCCCCAATAAAACAATACATTTGTTCATAATCTGATGAACCTTCTAGGTATTCATGTTGTAAATTGTGCTGACATTTCTAAGTCTGCCATCATGTTATTAACAGTCTCAAAGTCCCAATCATCAGAAAATGTGCTGGGTGAAACAAAATCACTCAAGGAAACCTTAAATTGGTGTGGAATTCTCAACAGCTCAACAGTACCATAAATGTCATAATCAGTTCTGTCCCATGCTATACCACCAGTTATAGGAACTGCTGTGATGTTCACTGATGACAGGTCTCTTTGTTCACGATGAGATGATGTGTGTGGCTTCATGAGCAAGTTGATTGTCTTACTTGCTGTGTCCATTTTACTGTATTTTCCATCTATCAGCTTTCCCAAACTTAAAACAAGAATGAGCCAAAGTAGGGGGAAAATGACACCTAACACAATCCAAAATTCAACCCATATGTATTTGCAAGCTGGTGACAATGTTCCGTTACTTGTTCTTTGAATGTTTTAATTGCTGGCGTTATTTCGGGCTCATTGGATCCTCAGAAAAGTCATCAAAGTTGATGAAATAGCCAGAGGCAGTTCTGTCAATCGTTGGTATTGCGTCCGGATTTTTTTTAATCGCTGGAGCTGCTTGTTCCCTTGACATATTGGTATAGTCAGATGCTACATCATTGTAGACAGGAGTGTCTTGACAAACTGTTATTTGGGTTTCAAGAGGCACCAGTTCCATGGCTTTGTTGCATAGTCCTTCTTTTCTCACTGCAGGTTCTTCAAAGGTGATGAGTCTTTCAGTTTGAACCTCTTGGATAGTAGCAAGATTTGGTTGTCTGCAACTTCTTTGGAGTCCACTGGGCCTACTACTTATTATCGGCCACATGATGTGGTTTGACCAGATCGATGGATACGGAGCGGTTCTCCTTTCTTCCAGCAAGGGGCCGCAGTAACACTGTTCTTGATCCGTGGACCACTAGTACAGGTACTGGCTTTCTGTAAGAAGGCCCAAATTCCTTCTTATCCGCTATTTTTTCTCTGACCAGATCCCCAATCTTAGTAATCCAGACAGGTCTTGCTGGGACAGGTGGTTTTCTTCAGTGGTCGTTGGCTTCTGTAATGTGTTGCTCAGACTTCTTCGTGTTTCATCTAAGTCCTGCAAAACAGCCAAACGCTCTTTGATATCAAAGGGTTTTTGTTCTACCACTGAAGTGTGACGATTAAGGTCCTGGATAAGCATTCTAGAACCAAAAAGTATTTCATATGGAGTGATTCCACCCAGAGAATTTCTTGGCAGGTTATTAAGGCTACGTTGGATACTTATTAGATGTTTGACCCACCCGTCACCCGAACCCAATACCCTAGCTGTTATAGATTGCTTTATGTCCCGTTTTTTTCTTTCCACTACCGAATTTCCCTCAGGATGGAATGGACTCGAGTACCGCAATGCAACACCCAGATTGGAGCTTTGGAGCTAAACGTAGTACCCTGGTCAGAATGTAGCGTGCCAATTGCGTATGTGCCGATAAAGACTCGCAAATCTTTTATAACAGTTCAGGCGTCAGCCGAGCGCTGAGGCCACATCCAAATGAATCTTGTCCTAGTAGTTGTGGGACCACATTTGTCCATAGGGACGCCTGCGTGTAGAAAGAAAGTCTAATGCTGTCTAACAATGGTGTTTAAACTGGGCTGGCTATACTGTAGTCGGGTATCTGGTGGCTTTCAAAGCTATGAACTCTGTAACAGACTTCGCAATTAATCCCAAATTCATAATTGTGGGCGCTCATCCCTGGCCACCAGTACATCTCTTGTAATTCTACTAGAGATTTTGAGATCCCTTGATGTATCAGACCCTCTCCCATATGTGCTTCTTGAATCAAAGCACCTCTCCGATTCCTGTTTGGAATTACCTTATACCCCACTCCAGGGATTCGAGCAAAAGGAACGGAGTTGGCATCAATTATGTATGTATACTCGAGTGGATAGTTCAGAGGTAACGCAACTCCGCTGCCTTTGCTTGTGGCATTGACAGCTAGCATTGTTTCGCCGCCTATTTTTGTTTTGAACGAGTGATTGCAGCTACGGAGGTCGTTTGCACAGCTGCCTTTGCGTCTTCATCAGCCAATTAATTCCCTGCAACGTGAACGCCATTATGCTGCTGACTCAGTGTATGGATCACGTGAGTCTTTTGTAGTTCTTTCTGTAATAGAACTACTTGTTCCAAAGCAATTTATGCTTGATTGTGCCACCTTTAGCGTCTTTGAAACCGTTTTGTACCCAATTCTGCAAGTATTTTCATTGTAAGACTGGACACAGTAATACGAATCACACACTATGAGTGTGGGGAATTCGCGATCGGTATTCCCAAGCTCCATTTTGAAAGCCTGGAGTTCAGCTCGCTGAGCTGTACAATCTCCTAGAGATTGAGTTTTTGTGACCATAGGTCTGAATTTACCATCGCGCCAGCGACCTTTAACAATCGCGCACGCAGCACTATAAGCTTGTTTACCCCCAATTGCGGGCTGTGCTGATCCGTCTGTATATATTATACATCCGTAATGTTCAAGAGGCAGAATCTCAATGGACAGAGGACATTCTTGTTCATATTGTAGAAATTCTTGTGTTTTCAAGTAGGGGTCAAAAACGTATTCAACGTCTGTTGCAGCAAGAGAGTTAACCCATTGTATCCATCTTGGATGTAAAGCTTTTGCATTTGGAACGCTTGCTTTTGTCACTGCCTCTAAGGCAGGTACAGGCGTAACGATCATTATGCGTTTACCCTGTGCGAGAGCTGTCTCCTTTGCTACTGCAGTTTGAACCGCCAACAGAATTTTCTCTGTTGAAGTGAATTTCATTTCAGCTTGTGTGTACAAGTGTGATTTGTAAGCTATTGGTACCTTTTCACCTTCATTAAAGGTTAGGTATGTGAATCTGCATCTCCCTGGAATGATTCGGATTACAAGGTTGCGTACATTGTCTCGTGTTTGTAAATGTTTTGTTGCTAACATGTCTGTTTGCACTGAACGCAAAACCTCTGTGTTTTTTTTTTAGCCCAATTAGTTTGTTTGAAATCAGGTTTGATTAATTCATAGAGAGGTTTAACCCTTTCTGCGTAATTTAGAATGTAAGTTCTTCCGAAATTCAGGAAACCTAGAATTGACTGTAAGTTTTTCAGCGTTTTTGGAGGTTGGAGCAGCGCACACTTTTCTAAAAAGTTGGCTGCCAGGCTTTTGCCTTCACTTGAAAGTTCGTATCCCAAGAATAGGACGTTGAGGTGGGCAATTCATCACTTCTTAAAATTGAATCTGTACTCCTCAGAAGCGAACCCAAGTATTATGGTGTTCACTCTTTTCAAGTGCACATCCAAATCATCATCTGTAAGGTAGATGTCATCGACATAAGATAATGCCTCATCATCATACGTTTGTATTAACTCTGTTACTCTGGCTGAAAATAACCCTGGACTATTCTTGAATCCCTGGGGAAGACGGCAAAAATGACGCTGTGTCCCCATAATTGAGAAATCGGTCAAATACCTTCTTTCAGGTGCAATGTTTTGACAAAAGAAACCGTTAGAAATATCTAATGTAGTTTTATATTTTTGCGCACAATGTTATTCATCAGTGCTGCACTGTGTGTATTTTGTACTGCAAAGGTCTTGCAGCAAGAGTTTCAGTGTCTGTAGTCCAAAACTAGACTATACGTTTTGTCTGGTTTGGAGACAGGAAACCAAGGATTGTTCATGGACGAGGTGCATGTTTCAATCACCCATCGGTATTCAAGTTGATCTAAGATCTCCCTAACCTGTTTTTTAGCTTCCTGCTTAACTTGATACTGCCTCTGAGTTTTTAACTGGATTTTATGGTGAGGAGAATCCTCATCCCATCCCACATGATTGTTATATGATGCTGGAGCCTGGGCTACAGCCCATTTTCTGGCATAGGTGTTTTTTTATGAATTGGAATATGATTCGAGAAGGCTGGCATAATGATGTCTTCGCCATGTGGGCACTCCCTGACAAATTCTGGTGGCTAGTCTTTTTCAACCAGAAGAATATCATAACCCTTTGAGAGCTTCTCCCAAAAGAGTGCTTTTATTTTCCTAGTTATGTCCCCTCCATCTGGAGCGTTACTTCATATAACTTATGGGGTACACTAACCCTGGTGTCGGCAGTTTCAACTTGAAGCATTCATTCAAGTCCACTGTCTCTTCTGCTGTGCTGTCCAGCCTTGTCTGGGCCCACTCCCCGTTCTTGAGTTGTGTCCTCAAGATCTTCGGCATGTCTGCTTTTTAGACCTGCTACCTTTTTCTTGGTGTATTGTTGTTTCTTATTTTTTGGAACATGCTGACTTCACGCGTGTTGGACTTCACGCGTTCTTCTTTGTGTTCTGATCGTCCTCTTCTTTCAGATTTCTGCGAGGAAGTCTTAAAGGTATGAGAGGAACGTGTATCAGTATCTTGATATCTATCAGGTTTTCTCAAATTATTCCTATTTCTGAGGTTATATCTCTTTTCAGAGGGCTCCCTTTGAGGAGACCTACCTCTTGATTGGGAACGCTTCTCTTTTAGGAAGTGACTGTCTAGTATTTTCCCACTTCTTTTTAGGAGTAGTTAGAGTGTTTTTGATAAAACCTTTTTCAGGATTTTCTGTTAGGGTTTTACTGGTTTCCCTCCCAAACTGTCTCTACCTAGTTCTTCATAGGATTTTTCTATTTTCCTGGCAAGTTCATACGGTTGCTCAGTTACATCAAGTTCTTTTAATTTTTGGCGGATTGCCACGGATGCTGCTTCACCTTTAATGCTAGCTCATAATATAGCCGAGACCTGTTTGTAATCTTTTAGTAATTTCATACCAAGATTCAAGGCAGGTTCTGGTCCGTATTCATTTTGAACCTGTTTCAGGACGTCTGGTATTACCGCCATAGACGAAACACCATGTGTTTTTGTGTAGATTAAGCAAAGGCTGTACCCCAAGTGTCACAGTCCTCCACGCGTGGTGCTATCCCCATTGGTAAACAGATTGTTAGAATTCTGTGTTTCTCATGAGGTGTACTATCAGGAAATACTGCCTCTATTTGAGTAATTTTTTGAGCTAACCAGAATGGAATTTGTTCCCTTTTTGCGGGCAATTTACCAATGACTGATTGTATAGTCTGTGATGTAATTTTGTTTGTGTTCCCCTGATGAGGGGTGTGTTGTGGAATTCCTATAGCAGGTTGGACTGTTAGAGTCCGCATGACATATTGTACCACTTGTCTATGTATTTTTATTAATTGTTTTAGCTGAGCTAACAGTTCTGGACCTGTCATTTGTTCAATGTCAGGATGTGGTGTATAGCTGGCTAGTACCGGGCATGTTGCTCTTGGTCTACCTAATGGACCAAGGCTGGTAATGTGATTTTGATGTTGTAGGGCGCCTTTAAACCAGAGCTGATGCTCTTGGTATGTTAATGGAATTTCAACGTCCTCGAAAGGAACGTATTCCGCTGGAGGTTCCTCTATCTTATAGAAGTGGAACACATGTGTTGTTGGATTTGCTTGTGGAAAGATAATCCATGAATAGAATACCGCTGCCTGCCGATATTCATGTGCCTCTATGACAAATATTACCCTACCACCTCTTGGTGATAGGCCATTTTCTATAAGCTTTATAGCTGTAGTTTTTCTTAAGTTTTCTGGGATGATTATAGCATCATCGTCGTCTTCATTAAACCCTGTAACGTCAAAGCCCAGTTGGTTTGCATTTACTGCAGCTCCACCGGTTGCGTTGTTGTCGCCGTTATTCAACATTGTTTAATGAAAGTTTGCAGAGCAAGTTTCAAGGAAACAAAGATAAGGTGCACAATATTTTGGAACACTGTATCCTTCAATGTTGAACTTACCAAAAACTAATACATAGGATTTTCGTCCTACTCAGTTATACCAGATTTTTTATCCTTTCACCCACTCCAGATGTCTATTGGAGTATTTTACGGGAAAAAGGGGTCTCTAAATTAGTGCCTTTCCAAACGTTGGGTGCCATGTAGTGTAGTTCCTATATTCCTAATAGGCTCTGCGCATTGGAATAATATATCCTCTAGATTAGACGTAGGACTGAGGTCGACTAGGTCTCTATTGAATATATTAAACTGTTCGAGGCATGTGGGCTGCTGAATTCATATCTATGCATAGATCACCGCCTAGTGTTGGGTCCGGATGATTGCACATTGTTGTCCTGAAAGAGTCTTCGAAGTATCACGAGATAGGTGGCTCCTCCCTTGGACTACAGTGCGCATGGGCATCCTCTCCATCCTCAGATTGTTTTTTTCCGCCATTGGGTTCGGATGTACTTTCTTGACTCAAGTTCGGAATCGATATTAAAGTTTTTTCACACGGCCAAAAGGCCTTCGGGGCGTCGGTATTGTCTTTCGTTCGGTTCCAGGTACTTTCTCCTGTTCTTCGAGCCAGACGTCGAAGGCCGCTTGCCTTTTTCAACACCAAAGGCCCCATCCACGATCAACATGGAACGGAGCCCGTTCAAACTGTGCCCCATTTGCAACTCTAAATACCCTCACATCGATGTGCACCCGGTGTGTAATAAATGCCCATCACCGGACCACAACGAGGCCAGCTGCATGGCCTGTTCTCGGTTCAGGTCGAAGAAAACACTTCGGCTTCGACGCGCCGCGAGACAGTCGGCGCAGAAAACAGCGCCCGACCCAGAGAACATCTTCGAGGCTGAAGACGACATGGGCGTTGAACCAGAGGATACTGAGCAGCAGTCGGATCCTGCGTCAGAACAAAACTTTAACTATGATGAAGATGAAGAAGAAGTCTACGTCCATGATGAAGACGTCGTCGAGTTAGGAGACGACGCACAGGCCATCGGAGCCTTCGATGACGACTCCAGCGATGAGCAAGGCCCAACCGCAATCGCGGGGCCCGATAATGACACTGTACTTTCAAAGGCTCAGGTCGAGGCATCGCCGGAAGGCCTTAGCCAAGATCTTAATCCACATTCTATAGCCCCGCGTCAAGGCCCGGCTAAGAATATTTCTAAGGAGCCATCGGTCGATCAACCACAATCAGCGGTAAAATCGAAACCGAAACCAACAGACGCTAAATCGAAACCGAAGCTGCTAAAAACAGTCATCGGATCGACAACCTGGGATTCATCGGATCCAATCAAATTAAAAAGAGTCATCGACCCCTCTGGGTCACAAGGAGGTGTCGGCCCGAACATCGGGCGCCGAAGCCTGTATCTAAGGTCAAACACGTCGCACTGACGTAGTCGACGTCGACGTCCAAAGATGGCGACACTGACAAGGGACTCAAGGCTCAGAAGACTCTCGATCCGAAGCTTCCAGCCTCCAAGCCACTGCTGGTCAAGGCCTTCGAGTTGAAGACCAAAATCGACCCGAAAGAGCATGTCAAATCGAAGCAAAAGAGCGTGCCTGCTGCGCACCAATAGCTCGAGTCAACGCATGGCCACAAACAAACTAGTGGTAAAACAAAGTCGGTCGGATCAAAGGCGGGGCCACCCTCGAAGCAGGTCGGTCCGTCTCCAATGCTTACATCACCAATTAAGTACAGACTGCCCCCAACGAATGACCTAAGGCATTCCACACACAAAAAAGCACCGACACAGCCACAAAGGTGTCGGTAGCCTCAAGGACTCAGCCCAAAGAAGAGGACGTTGTGTTCCAAGCACCATCCTATGATAATCAGTCAAAACTATTCATCGACTCCGATTCTGGAAGACTCACTATTTATAAAAGAAAAATCATTCCAGAGAATCCTATGGAGTCATACAATATCCCACTCAAAAAGAAAAGGGACTCTGCCACCTCACCAGTTCTTTTTGAACCTGTAGAGTCCTATTGACAGGAATACCCCTATTCTCCCACACGTACCAATGAAGATGTGGAGGAAGGATACAATGAGGAAGAATTTATTTATCCTATTAACACAGATCAAGAGGAGTCTCAACCCTGGACTGACCCTGTTGACCCTGGTGAGCCACACACCACGCCAGACACTCAGTCCTATACAGTCAAAACCTCGCCTACTGAAGATACTGCTGCGTTTAATACATTGATTGAAAGGGCAGCTACTAACCATGATGTGGAAATGCACGCTGACCCGGTAGAAGAAGACTTTTTGTTTGACACTTTCTCAACATCAGAAAGATCAGTGAGGACATTGCCTATGCTAAAGGGTGTCCTTAAACACGCTGGTGACATTTTCAAAGAAACCACAAAGGCAAGGGTTGTAAACCCAAGAATTGAAAGGAAATACCGGCCTGCGCCTGTAGACCCTACGTATATCAAAGGCCAGCTACCATTGGACTCCTTGGTGGTGGCTATTGCTCACTCATAAGAGAGCGAACTCTCAAACAAGTGGTGATGCTCCTCCTCCGGACAAAGAATCCAAAATCTTGGAGGCTTCTGGCAAACGAATAGTGGCTCAAGCGGCAAATATTTGAAGAATCTCAAATACACAGGCCCTATTAGCCAGATATGATAGGGCTCATTACGACACGTTAGAGCAGCTACTACAACACCTGCCTGATGCTTATAAGGAGGGCGCGGAAATGCTGATACAGGAGGGGAAGCTAATTTCAAATGCATCCATTAAATGTGCGCTAGATGCAGCAGACACAGCAGCTAGGGCCATCAACACAAGTGTGATGCTCAGAAGGCATGCCTGGCTCCGCATCTCTGGTTTCAAGCCAAAGATCCAAACAACTATCCTCAATCAGCCAGTTAACCCTGACTTTCTATTTGGTCCCGATGTAGACACAACACTAGAAAAAATTAAAAAGGACACTGAGACAGCAAAGTCCATGGGAGCTCTGCAGTCACAACAGTTCAGGGGTGGTTCCTTTCGTCGCTCCGGTAACAGGGGAGCCTCTAGAGGTCAAGCATCACAGCAAGGCCAATACAACAAGGGACGTACACAGACCACCTATAACAAAACCAATAGGGGTGGATACCGTGGAAACAGCGCCAAGGGCAGAGGACATGGAAATAATAATGCCAGGTCCCCAGCCACCAATAAACAGTGACGTCTTGTCACTGCCCCCAGACCATATAACACCGGTCGGGGGAAGACTTCAGCAGTTCCTGCCAGTCTGGGAAGGCATTACCACAGACAGGTGGGTGAGACAACTTATACAATACAGCTATTGTCTAGAGCTAACCTCCACTCCACCCAACATACCCCCAAGGCACCAATCTATGTCCGCAGAGCACATGCACTTATTGCAGCAAGAAGTCATCTGTATGCTGCAAAAAGGGGCCATAGAACTCGTGCCTTTAGAACAACAGGGTACAGGGGTGTACTCACTGTACTTCTTAATCCCAAAGAAGGACGGATCTCTCAGGCCCATTCTAGACCTCAGACCCCTGAACCAATACATCTTGTCAGAACATTTTCACATGCTCACTTTGCAGCAAGTTCTACCATTGCTCAGTCAGGGAGATTTCCTAGCAACCCTAGACCTAAAGGACGCATATTTCCACATTCCAATTCACCCAGGACACAGGAAATATCTCAGGTTCACCATAAACAACCAGCATTACCAGTTCAAGGTCCTGCCTTTCGGGGTCACTACAGCCCCCAGACTGTTTACCAAGTGCTTAGCGACAGTAGCTGTGCACCTTCGGAGACAACACATCCATGTCTATCCTTATCTGGACGACTGGCTTATCCAAGCGAAGTCGAACCAGCAATGTGCCAGCCACATGTCCCGCACGATTCACCTCCTACACAGTCTAGGATTTTCACTCAATTACCCAAAATCTCATCTTCAACCCGCACATGTCCAACAGTACCTAGGAGCGGAAATAAACACTCTGGCAGCAACAGCACAGCCAAACTCAGCACGAATCAACAGCATGCAATTGCTGATTCAGAAATTCAAACCCCAACACTCACTCCCAGCGCAAGTGTTTATGCAGCTGATAGGCATGATGGCCTCCTGCATCTTCATAGTCCCTCACGCAAGGCTACACATGCGTCCGCTTCAGGAGTGCTTGGCGCAACAGTGGAATCAGGCTCGGGGACATCTAAATGACCTAGTGTTGGTGACCGGTCGTGCATACAACTCTCTGCATTTGTGGAACACACAAAACCTTTGCAGGGGACGACCGTTCCAACAGCCTGTACCACAGTGCTGACGACGGACGCATCTCTCCAGGGCTGGGGAGCGCATGTCCTCCATTATACAGTACAGGGACTATGGACGATGCAGCAGCAGAAAATGCACATCAACCTGCTGGAGCTGATGGCAATCTTCATGGCGATGAAGGCGTTCAAATTGCATTTGTGCAACAAAGTTGTGCTTATCCGGACGGACAACATGACTGCTATGCATTACATCCATAAGCAGGAAGGGACACACTCTCCACAATTATCACACCTAGCCCAGAGCATGTGGAAGTGGCCCATTCAAAGAAACATGTTCCTCATGGCGGAACACCTCCCAGGCAAAGACAACCAGATAGCGGGCCTGCGCAGCAGGCACAGCCATCAGATGCACGAGTGGGAGATACATCCCTCAGTGCTACAACTGTATTTCCAACAGTGGGGTCATCCAGAAATAGACCTATTCGCCAAAGGAAAACGCAAAATGCCAAACTTTCGCCGCCAGGTTCCCACACCCGCAGTCTCAGGGCAATGCAATATGGATGAACTGGTCAGGCAGATTTGCTTACGCTTTTCCTCCAGCACCGCTCATACCGCTGGTAGCGCGCAAACTGCGGCAGCACTCAATGACACTCATTCTAGTTGCTCCAACATGGGCGAGACAGGCATGGTACACCACGTTCCTAGAACTTTCAGTGGTGCCTCATCAACGACTAAAACTCACACCCAGTCTCCTCACTCAGAGCCGTGGAGACATTCAGCACCCAAATCCGCAACAGTTGAGCCTTGCAATATTGATTGATTGATTGATAAAAATTTATATTGCGCAAGACAATAACCCGAAGGTATCAAGGCGCCTAACAATAACATCAGAAGTCTGAGTCAATCATCATTACACATAGGCCTGTAAGAAAAGGCGGGTTTTTAAAGCACCGCGAAAGGTCTGCAGGGAAGGCAGGGACCTAAGATCCAAAGGAAGATCATTCCACCACTTGGGGGCTAACGTGGAGAAAGCCCTGCCACCCCATTTAGCCTTTCGCACACGAGGGGCTGAGAGAAGCAATTTCCCAGAGGAACGCAAATTCCTTCCGGGGATGTAGTGGGAGATGATAGAGCCCACTCCAGAGTCACTGTTCCCTGCGATGGCTCTATATGTCATGCACAGGACCTTAAACCGTACTCGGTACTCCACAGGAAGCCAGTGCAACATTTTTCTGGCTAAAGTGGCCGAGGAACGTCTGGGAACATCCAGAACAAATCTGGCCACAGCATTCTGGACAACCTGCAAGCGCTGCAGGAGGGTCTTATTTAGCCCCGCATACAGCGCATTGCAGTAGTCCAGGCGTGAACCGATGAGCGCAACCGCTATTTGCTTTCTGGACTGCACAGAAAGATATTTCCTGATCCTTCGCAGGGTATGGATAAGGCCCCAACAGGTGGAGATGGTCCTACTCACCTGTCTGCCCATATCCAGGGCAGGATCTATCATCACCCCAAGATTTTTTGCAGATGTAGTGGGGGAGGGACATACACCTAGCGAGTCAGGCCACCAACTGGAGGACCAGATATTTTCGTTCCCACCAAACACCATCACCTCAGTCTTCTCCCCATTCAGTTTGAGGGAGTTCTGAATCATCCAGTGTCCGACCGCCTCCATACAAGATCTAAATTTGGAGACGGTCTGCACATCTGAATGGGAGAGAGAGACGAGTATTTGGGTGTCGTCAGCATAGGATACTACCTCCATCCCGAAAGTTCTTATTAGTCTGGCCAGTGGGGTCACATAGATGTTAAATAGGGTCGGGCTAAGAGCCGACCCTTGTGGGACCCCACAAAGCACAGGCCGGGATGGAGATAGAAACTCACCCATCTTGACTCTTTGTTCCCTCCCAGTCAGGAAGGAAGTCAGGAGATCTAAAGCTGCGCCTTTCACCCCCACATCCCCCAGACGAGATGAAAGAACTGAGGGTGAGAGGGTATCAAAGGCCGCAGTTAGGTCTAACAGGACCAGGAGGGTAGTCTGGCCACTGTCCACTGTCGTGCGGATGTTATCGAGCACGACAGTGAGGGCCGACTCGGTGCTATGATCCCTCCTGAATCCATGCTGAGAAGAGTCAAGACAACCCGAGCTTTCTACAAAAGCGGCGAGATGCTTATTCAGATGTGCCTCAAGCATCTTCGCAGGGGCGGGAAGCAGCGAGATTGGACGGAAGTTTTTCAGGACTTCCGGGTCAAGGGAGGCCTTCTTTAGCAGAGGTTTTACTACTGCTTTCTTCCATTCCAAGGGGAAGACACCATCTCTTATTGCTAGATTCATAATTTCCAGCAGTGGTGATAAGAAGGACTCCTTGCACTGCTTGATGATTTTCAGAGGGCAAGTATCCAGAGGGGAACCGGATTTGATCTTATTAAGCAGGGCTTCAAGATCCTGCGGTTCTAGTGGTGGAAAGGAGTCCAGAGTGCTTAGTGGAGGAGCATCGAGGATGGGCAGATTCTGCTGGGCCAGGGCATTAGAGACACTGATGCCCGCTCTTTGTTTCTCAAGAGCTAGGTGGATATCCAATATTTTTGTATGGAAGAATAGGGCAATCCTGTCGCATAAGTCCTGCGAAGGAATAACAGGGTCAGGAGTTTGTAGGTCGACTAACGCGTCGACAATTTTGAAAAGCTCCTTCGGGGAGGAGAGCGAGGTGGTCAGGGTTACAAAGTGATCTTGTTTAGCCTGCACAATCTCAGCCTTATATTTCCTGACAAGGAGTTTGTGGGCTTCTTTATTCTTGAAATCCCAGCTAGAGTGCCAGAGTCTCTCCTTCCTCCTCACTTCTTGCCTGAGGAGCCTGAGGGAGTCGGAGAACCATGGAGCAGAAGGTCTCTTCCTTGCTCGGCGTCTGGTCTGTATGGGAGCTAGTTCATCCATAGCTTCGGTGACAGCCTGTTCAAAATGACCAACTGCGGTATGTACATTATCCATACCCGTGATAGAAAAGCTAGCAGCCCAAGGCGCAAAGGAGTGGCTACTGATATCCCTAAGGTTTCTAGACGTAACCATTGCATGATTCCCTTTATTACTTCCTTCCCTCATCAGGTATTCCAGATGGAATGGAACTGCGAGGTGGTCGGACCAAGATAAATGCACCGGATCCTTGATGGTAATACGATGGTCATTCGAAAAAATGCCATCTAACGTATGACCTGCCCGATGAGTCGCCCCACTGACTCGCTGCATAAGCCCACAGGAAGCCAGAGCTTCAATGAGTCCTGATGTGTCAGAGACATCCTGTCGTTCTAAATGATAGTTAAAATCACCTAGGATGGAAAAATTTTCACGACCAAAGTATGGTTCCAAGGCCTGAAGAAATTTAAAAGTAAAATCAGTTCGTGGACCTGGTGGTCGATACAGTAGGATTCCATGGAAAAAAAGACACTGTGCTTCCTTTATGGTGAAATAAAGGGCTTGAAAACAGTCCGGGAAATCAGGAATGGGTATAGTATGACATTGAAGGTGGTCTTTATAGAGAATCGCTATACCACCTCCCACTCGACCCTGTCTGTCCAGTCTAGTCAGGCAGTACCCATCAGGGACCGCTTCGACTAGATCAGGGCCAGATGAATCCTTGGCCCAAGTTTCAGTAATAAACACTAGGGTTGGTTTTCTAGCTAAAACCATTTCCCTAAACATAATCTTGTTTTTAACAAGGGAACGAGCGTTAACCAGGATACCTTCTACTACCGTAGTTGTAGGCCCAGTAGCACCAGAGTACCCAGGAGGAGAAAGACGAAGGGGATTGACAGGCCTAGAATTAGTAGAACAGCCACAGCGCAAAGGACGGAATAGATCGTCTGGTTCAAAAGAATGCGTACATCCTAGTCTGCGAGGTTTTAAGCGCAACATTTCCTGACGGGAATAGCTAAGCCGAGAAGATGTAACAGCGGCAGAGTCCAGAGTCCAGCCGTCCAGCGCGTCCTCAGCGCGGACGGGCGCAGACGGGCTGGACTCTGGCGTGACTCCGGCGTGACTGCGGCGCCCACGATGCGCGTACACGCTGCGCGTCGTGTCCATTTAATTATAAAGGGCTCTAGCGAGTCCACGTGATTGGCTTCAGCCAATAGCTGAGGAGTCCTACTTGGACCCACCCAAGATGGCGCCCCAAGTAAACAAAGCGCGGGGACCGGCCCGCCCAAATGGCAGTGATAGCGGCGTAATACCGCTGTGCAAGGAAGCGATCCGTGAGATTAGAACACAGGTAGGGGAACTATAAAATTATTAGCAGTACTAAGCTATTTTTAAAAACAGGGGAAATGCGGCTAAATTAGATTACATAAACGACAAAAAGAGGGTTGGTTAAAAATATCCAGTAGCAGCCTGCTTCTTACGAGAAGCACGATGTGCACAACGAAATCAAACAGAGAATGAGCCTCTCAACCTACCCGCTTTAAGTAGGACACCGGAGTACAGCCTCTAGCCAGTCCACGTGATTGGCTTCAGCCAATAGCTGAGGAGTCCTACTTGGACCCACCCAAGATGGCGCCCCAAGTAAACAAAGCGCGGGGACCGGCCCGCCCAAATGGCAGTGATAGCGGCGTAATACCGCTGTGCAAGGAAGCGATCCGTGAGATTAGAACACAGGTAGGGGAACTATAAAATTATTAGCAGTACTAAGCTATTTTTAAAAACAGGGGAAATGCGGCTAAATTAGATTACATAAACGACAAAAAGAGGGTTGGTTAAAAATATCCAGTAGCAGCCTGCTTCTTACGAGAAGCACGATGTGCACAACGAAATCAAACAGAGAATGAGCCTCTCAACCTACCCGCTTTAAGTAGGACACCGGAGTACAGCCTCTAGCCAGTCCACGTGATTGGCTTCAGCCAATAGCTGAGGAGTCCTACTTGGACCCACCCAAGATGGCGCCCCAAGTAAACAAAGCGCGGGGACCGGCCCGCCCAAATGGCAGTGATAGCGGCGTAATACCGCTGTGCAAGGAAGCGATCCGTGAGATTAGAACACAGGTAGGGGAACTATAAAATTATTAGCAGTACTAAGCTAATATGGCTCCTGAGGTCATAAAGTTTGGCTACCTGAACCTGCCCCCTGACTGTATGAACATTATCAAGGAGGCTAGACGACCTACAACCAGGGCATGCTATGCGGCAAAATGGAAGCAATTTGTCATTTATTGTTCCAATAATGACATAAATCCGATGGATGCATCAACGCAAAACATTATATGTTATTTGTTGCATCTACACAGATGCAATCTGGCATATAGTTCCATCAGGATACATTTACCTGCAATGGCAGCTTATCTTTAAAACAGACAGCACCTTTCCCTTTTCAAAGTGCCTGCCATTAAAGCTTTCATGGTGGGACTCAAAAGATTAATTCCTCCCAGACACCCGCCTTCACCTGTCTGGAATCTAAACATAGTTCTCACCAGACTAATGGGACCACCTTTTGAACCTCTTCACTCTTGTGACATACAATTTCTAACATGGAAAGTGGCCTTTCTCGTGGCGATCACATCGCTAAGAAGAGTTAGTGAGCTGCAAGCCCTAACTATTCAGGAGCCTTTCATACAGATTCATGCTAATATGCTGCGTACCAACCCTAAATTCATGCCTAAGGTGGTGTCACAGTTCCACATTAACCAAACAATAGAACTGCCAGTATTCTTCCCAAATCCAGATTCAGTGGCAGACCGAGCACTGCACACACTAGATGTTAAAAGAGCTCTCCTGTATTACATTGACAGGACGAAAGATTTCAGGGAAACTAAGCAACTGTTTGTTGCCTTCTCTCCACAGCACAAAGGCAACCCCATTTCCAAGTCGGGTATAGCCAGATGGATTGTTAAGTGCATACAAATCTGTTATCAAAAAGCTAAACGCACATTAACAGTTCCCCCAAGAGCGCATTCCACACGCAAGCTAGGGGCATCCATGGCTTTCCTAGGTAACATTCCTCTAGAGGATATCTATAGAGCAGCCACATGGACCACCATACATACATTCACCAAACACTACTGTGTGGATGTACACTCCAAACAGCAAGCTGCTGTAGGTCAGGCTGTTCTCAGGACTCTTTTTCAGACTGCTGCAGCTGGCACGGGCAACCACCGCTAAGGAGGAAACTGCTATTTATTCTATGCATAGATATGAATTCAGCAGCCCACATGCCTCGAACGGAATATGCTACTTACCAGTATGCATCTGTTCTTGGCATGTAGGGCTGCTGACATTCATATCGCCGCCCTCCTCCCCGATGCCTGTCGCAGCTGTAGCACTCAGAATTATTCTCAGGCATGGTCATCACTTACAGTATCATACTCCATCTCTGCCACAATGGCTAAAAACAATCTGAGGATGGAGAGGATGCCCTTGCGCACTGTAGTCCAAGGGAGGAGCCACCTATCTGGTGATACTTCGAAGACTCTTCCAGGACAACAATGTGCAATCATCCGGACCCAACACTAGGCGGCGATCTATGCATAGATATGAATGTCAGCAACCCTACATGCCAAGAACAGATGCATACTGGTAAGTAGCATATTCCTAATTGTGAGTGCCAGCTAGCTCAGAGGTCACTAGAAACTTTCTTGAATAAACAAGAAGGGATTAGTTTCTGACAACTGCATAAACATGACAACTTTGTTTCCCCAAGATAAAACGTATCTTCAGAGTCGTGGAAACAATAGATAGATATTTTACCCAGTCAATCGTGCATGCTTCGTTTCACCAGAGGTGCAGAGAAAATAGAGAGACGGGCGTTTTTCAATAAAAGCTATTTATTGAACAGTCTTCTTTCTCATGCAGAAGAAATGAACTGCTACAATCGTAATACTGGCTGCAAAGTATAATGCGTACAGCAAAAACAGTATTATAAAATAATACTGTAAAAGCATGGTATGGTTTCTAAGCCATAAAATACATAGATTACATACATGAATAAATAAAGACTAAAAGTACTCAGCTGGTGCTTTTAAAATACCCCTACCCCGGTGTACCTAACCTAAGTCTAGTACAAGGGAAGTAGTAAGTGAGGTGTAGCATAAATCTAGTATTCTTTTGCCAAGAATCTATCCAAAATTTCTCTTAGCGTCTAATCAGCTCCGTACCTTGGTTTAGAATGCAGGAAGTCTGGTATCTCTCTGTCTCAGGACTCGATTTCCCAACAACCCGCAAGGGTAGCTTGGAAACACTGGAGCTGGATTTCTCAGTGGAAGAAAAGACAGCGTCTCTCTCAGTGCGTCTGCTGGAGGGTCGGCTTCCTTCGGCACTTGCTGTAGCGAGCTGTGTCGGACAAGTAGATAGTCGAACTGCTCCAAACCACTGTGTGTTTGCTAAGGCAAGTGTGGGCATATTTATACCTTGAAGGTGCCGAGTTTGACGTGAAGGTGGACATAATAAAGTCATTAAAGAGTCTCAGTTCTTTGAAAACTCCATGAGTTCTTGGATAAATCAATATTCAAGCAAGGGGAAGTCCCTAACTGCTGAAGCAGAGTTTTCCACGAAATCGTTGTGGATTTTCAGAACTAGTGGAAGTAGCCATGCCGTATTTGGACTGCATGAGCTTTGTCTAAATATGGTTATGATTTCTATGCCTATATAAGGATAGGGTGATTTATACCTATATAAGGGCATGAATCGGGAAAATTACACCAGGGTACTAAAATCCTATACAACACTACTAAAGTTTAAATGGATGTACGGATTCCATAAGCGGCATGTTTCAGTGACCCTAAACTGCTGTTCTCTGACCCCTGGCCATATACTCAGACTGTGCAAGGCACGAGGAATCCTGCATGGCGTGCTAGCTATCCCATCACACTCAGGGTGCACTGTTTGGCCCTGTCCGGCTTGAACGGAGCAGAAAGTGCCTTCTGTACTAGATCATAGCACTAAAGGGCCATTCCAGAAAGATCAAGATGTCCATACCGACCTGCACAGTGCTGCTTGTGTATTTAGACTTGTTGTTTATCACATTTAGAATAGTCACATACATTCCCTAGTGGCTTTTGTAAAACATACACATGTGATATGCAAACACATATCTGTCTGGTATTGTTCAATATTCCTAGCTTATTTTTATTACCTCACATTTGCAATGCGTACAACATGCAAGTCAAGGGTTAGTCAAATTGTGGAATCCTTTCTTAACAGCATCTTCCCTGTACCTAGGCTGTTTTTACACACACAAAACCTCTTGCTACAATCAGCCAGCATTAACTAGAGATAGTGGGCACATTCCCACATTTTCTGCACGATTTATGACTGAATTATTCCGGTTTAAGTTAAATCTACAAGTTTGAGGGTGCATTCCTAGGGCTTTGTGAATGTACTAACTTTTGGTGTCTGTCTAATTTGCACCACACATCTCTTTAGTTCTGTGACACTTTCCTTTGAACAGTTATTTTGTTAATGACAGTCCAAAGGTTTTAGCACATACTATTTTCATATGTTGTGTAACTGATCATCAGCCAGACACATGCCTTGAAGAACTTAATGAATTGGGCAATAAAATCTACTAAGGGGGGCTTGTAATGCATCTGTTGCACATTCCTGCACTCTGCCGCCTACATAGGCAATCCCTGCACATGGCACACCACATGCACATGTGTGTGTCTGTCCTGGCATCCATGCACACCGTTGGTGTTCCCCTTCTGAACCCTGTGAGTGTACTGTGGCGACAGGCTCCTGGCCTGTCATGGCTCCGAAGTATTTGTACAAACATGTCTTTCTGTGGTCGAGCCTGCTACTCTCGGAGGTATATGGGTGGGCCACAAAGTGTACAGTAGGAGCCAGGCAGGCGGCAGCTGCCTTTTCATGCTTTCTTAAATTTGCTTGAAAATGCACCATTTGCCCACTGGTTTTCAAAATTGGCTCGGGAAGAATCATCCCCAAACCTCCCTTAGGTGGTACGGGCTCGCTCGCCTCAGTGCAGTACAACAATTGTTTAACGCCTCACCACTTTCAAATGTCACCATCCGCCACTGATATTCAATGTATATAATTGAGTGCTGTAGGTCAGGAGGAAACTAATACATTGAGCACCCTTGATCTCGCTTTGTCTCACTATCCAGATAAAATCCCCTCACTAGTTGCAGGTGATTTTAACTGCACCTTTAAACCGCTTGCCCCGATCCCGTCAGACCTGACTGATGATTGGGATAGAGAGTGGCAAATTCCACAGTTAGATACCCCCACAGTTAGGTAGTCCAAGAGAGGTGCCCAGCTGTTTGCTCTTACTATGCAGCATGGCTTGAGAGCCACAAATAAGAGGACTACCTCTGATCCCAATGGGTACCCTACTTTCAATAGACCGGACTACGTAAGTAGAATAGATTACTGGTTGGTTTCTCTCAACCTTTGGCACTTAGTCCAAGACATGACAGCGGCTAAAAGGGCTGACAGTGACAACAAAGCATTAGTACTTACTCTCACTAAGCAGGGCGCACCCGAGCCAGATATAAGGGGTAGTCCGGATTTAGGCGTTTTGTCTATCACAAACAACCAGAGAGCAATTAGATAGGATTGGGTGGAGGGACAGCCGAGGGGATTAGATACAGCCAAGAGCCAAGTTCATCTTTTCTTGGAGGAGCTAGCAAATCGCACTATTAACAACATTGTGGAGATACTGCGCCCTAAACCATTATTGGATATGGGAGGTGCACTCCTAGCATTGTTCACAAGCAAAAATAAAAATTAAAAACAAACTTTTTTCTTTTTTATACCATAACACTTTTTGATTTTTCACGTTTGAATACTTATTTTTATTCCATCAGTATTCATTGGTATTTCTTATATATTGTGAAAATAAATACCACATTTAAATTTGACACACAGTGACTCAATTTGAAGAGTCATTTGTTGGTATGTTTTAACATAAAATAAACATTAAAACATTACTTTTAATGTACAATATGGTAATAGTGTTCAACTTCATGCCCGTTGCATTTCGGGACCTCAGTGTCCCTTCCAAAGGGGCATATCTGAAAACCCAAAAGTAAATGGCAATGTTTTAACAACTGAAATACATGGAAGTTCTCATTCGCCCAAACTACTGTGCTATTGTTGGAGGCCTGTAACGACCCCTAGTACGTCTTTCCACTGAATGATTCATGCTGCTGTGCAGCACTGTAAATCGGTGAAAACCTATAAAAATTATATTACTGATGTCCATATTTCATGCCAAGCATGCAATGGCAGTGATTGTTTTTTTGTTTTTTTTTGTAACTTTTTATTACATTAAACAGAAAAAACAAAAACACATCAACATACATTCAAGGCAATACAGCAATAGTACATCCATTAGGTCTGTGCTCAAGGAGAACGGGAGATACATGACAACAGGAGAGAAAATTCTTCGAATATAGATAAGGAGGGGGGGCCAAAGGCAAAATTGCATATAAACAACACAATGTACCACAGCTTAGAAGGAATGCAGGTCAGGGCGATTGAGAAGGACTAGGAATTTCTGCGAGTGGGGGCATACAGATATCTCCCCGGTATGAGTTCCACTGGTCCCAAATCTTTCCCCATTTTCTGGGTCTGCCTCTTACTATATATACCGTCTTCTCTTTGAACATGCACCAGTCCATACTCTCTTTCCAGGCAGTCACTGTAGGCGGCCTCGGGGACCCCCACAATTGTGCAATATCCCGTTTGGCAACCATATTGGCAAGAGTCACCCACCGCAGCTGCGACACGTCATAATCATTCGGACCCCATACATTCAATAAACATTGCCGGGCTTCTGGCATCATCACAACACCCGTTACTTCATTCATCACATCATGAATACGGTTCCAAAATCGCACCACCTCAGGGCATTCCCATATGATATGGAGATAGGTGCCAAGGAGACCTCAACCACGCCTACACAAGCCATCCGTGGAATAGCCCATATGGATCAGACGGGGGCCGGTGACATAGATTCTGTGGAGGATCTTGAGTTGGACCAGACGGAGACGGGCCGGAATCGCAACCTCCCTGGGAGAGGAGATTGCGGACTGCCAGTCCTCATCATCTAGTTCAATGCCATCAGCAATCCAGGCTTCACGAAGGCGATCAAGCAAACTCGATCGGTCATTAATCATCTTTTTATAAAACAAGGAGATAGTACTGTCTGGCACATGACCGTCTAAAATACGATCTTCGAGGGGGGAGGATTCCGGAATATCACTACCCACGGGAATCACAGAATTCAAAGCATGGCGTACCTGGACATAACTAAATTTTTCCCTATCACTCAGCTTATATTCTGCTTTCAGGTCCGAAAAGGACTTCACCCCTCCTTTAACCCAGAGATCACGCACTTTACTGATACCGATCGTGTCCCATTTATCAAATCCCCTCGTCTTCCATAGGCAACCCAATTTTGCAGAGGCATAAAGCGGAGTTGCGCCAGTTAGTTTATCACTCCAGCCCATAGCTGCCGTCGCGCTATGCCAGACCCGCACGGCTACAGCGGTAGGTCCCGAGAGTTGTGAACGGGAGGATCTCGAGTAAAGCGCCCTGTAGTAGTCACCACCCGGGAGCAGCCACTTATCTATTTCAAAAGCCGGACTCAATGCCGGACCATACATCCCGTGGTTGATGGCAGCAAGTTGGGAGGCCCAATAATACCTACGAATATCCGGAAGTGCTATGCCGCCATCATACCAGGGAAGTGTTAATTTTGAAAGAGCGATGCGTGAACGTCCGTCCCATAGCAATTGCCTCTGCAGCGATTCTATCTCCCGGAAATATTTCGACGGGATTACATCAAAACTATTCTGAAGTGCGTAGAGAAACCGCGGTAAGGACATCATTTTAAAGAGGGCTGCACGCCCTAGGGGAGACAACGGTAATCTATGCCAGCGCGCTACATCCGAGCGCAACCTATGGAGTGGAGGGAGTAAATTACGTTCGTAGCGAACCGCCGATTCCAGCGAAATAAACACACCCAGGTATTTAAAACCAGACTGCGACAACTGGATGGGACAGCCCCGCGGTAAACGAGGGACCGTACCCGCGAGCACGTAGATATAGGATTTTGACCAATTGATAACAAGGCCCGAGTTCTTCCCGAAGGAGTTAGCACGTCAAACAATACATTAAGCGATTTTTGGGGAGATGTGAGGTACAATAAAATATCATCCGCATATAAGGAGATACGATCTTCAAATTCCGGAGTCCAACGTATGCCCTTCATCGAAGGTTCCCACCGTAGCCAAGCAGCGAGTGGCTCCAACGCAAGAGCAAAGAGAAGTGGGGATAACGGACAACCCTGCCGCGTGCCCCTCCCAAGAGCAAAAGGCATGGAAACACGACCATTAACCACCACCTGCGCCAGTGGCGTTTCATACAGGAGTTTGACCCAACCGATAAAGCCAGCGCCAAATCCAAACTTGGCGAGTGCGGCCCAGAGATACGACCATTCGATTGTGTCAAAGGCCATCGTGGCGTCTAAGGACGCCAAGATGGCCGGTTCACGCAACGTCGGGGCCTCGCGAGAACACCATGCAAACGTTGAACATTTAATGCCGTGTTACGATGAGGGATAAAACCCGACTGATCTGGATGGATCAGGTCGCTGATCACCGTAATCAGATGATTAGCGAGCAGCTTGGCGAGGATCTAGGCTCCGCATTTAAGAGCGAAATGGGTCTATAAGACGTGCAGCGATCCCGTGGCTTGCCCTCCTTGTGGATCACCACAATGGTCGCAAGACGCTGGTCCCTAGGGAGGGAGCCATTTTCTCGCGCAGCCAAAAACATGTCTCGGAGATAGGGAGCTAGAGTATCAGGGCGTAATTTATACAATTCTATAGGAAGGCCATTGGGACCCAGAGCCTTGCCGGAACGAATGGAGCGCAGCGTAAGAGCCACCTCATCCACGGAGGGTGCGGCATCCAAACTATCCCGATCTGTGTCTGACAAACATGGCAGCGCTATATCTCTTTTGGCCGAAGACGGCTGTAATGCCAGAAACTGGTCCCCGGAAGCTTGTTTCCTTTCCAGTGAAGAATTGGCTTGGTAGTTTGGTCTGCCCTGTTCCCATGATGCACTGGGCCAGGGACAGACTAATTTGCATATAGCCAGGTTCTGAACTGGGATGGTACAGTGAGCTAAAAAACGGTGATGGATCAAGCCCTGATCTGTTGACTGGGTAGGAGTGTTCTGATTAACTCAGATACTCTGTCCATCACCACCCCCTTTTTGAAATTATTTTGGCCACTATGAGTGTGGAAGGGTATGCTCAGACATGAGTCCCTTGCTCACTGCACCATCAGGATTCAAGCAAGCCGGGCCGAAGACGGCTGTAATGCCAGAAACCGGTCCCCGGAAGCTTGTTTCCTTTCCAGTGAAGAATTGGCTTGGTAGTTTGGTCTGCCCTGTTCCCATGATGCACTGGGCCAGGGACAGACTAATTTGCATATAGCCAGGTTCTGAACTGGGATGGTACAGTGAGCTAAAAAACGGTGATGGATCAAGCCCTGATCTGTTGACTGGGTAGGAGTGTTCTGATTAACTCAGATATTCTGTCCATCACCACCCCCTTTTTGAAATTATTTTGGCCACTATGAGTGTGGAAGGGTATGCTCAGACATGAGTCCCTTGCTCACTGCACCATCAGGATTCAAGCAAGCCGGGCCGAAGACGGCTGTAATGCCAGAAACCGGTCCCCGGAAGCTTGTTTCCTTTCCAGTGAAGAATTGGCTTGGTAGTTTGGTCTGCCCTGTTCCCATGATGCACTGGGCCAGGGACAGACTAATTTGCATATAGCCAGGTTCTGAACTGGGATGGTACAGTGAGCTAAAAAACGGTGATGGATCAAGCCCTGATCTGTTGACTGGGTAGGAGTGTTCTGATTAACTCAGATACTCTGTCCATCACCACCCCCTTTTTGAAATTATTTTGGCCACTATGAGTGTGGAAGGGTATGCTCAGACATGAGTCCCTTGCTCACTGCACCATCAGGATTCAAGCAAGCCGGGCCGAAGACGGCTGTAATGCCAGAAACCGGTCCCCGGAAGCTTGTTTCCTTTCCAGTGAAGAATTGGCTTGGTAGTTTGGTCTGCCCTGTTCCCATGATGCACTGGGCCAGGGACAGACTAATTTGCATATAGCCAGGTTCTGAACTGGGATGGTACAGTGAGCTAAAAAACGGTGATGGATCAAGCCCTGATCTGTTGACTGGGTAGGAGTGTTCTGATTAACTCAGATACTCTGTCCATCACCACCCCCTTTTTGAAATTATTTTGGCCACTATGAGTGTGGAAGGGTATGCTCAGACATGAGTCCCTTGCTCACTGCACCATCAGGATTCAAGCAAGCCGGGCCGAAGACGGCTGTAATGCCAGAAACCGGTCCCCGGAAGCTTGTTTCCTTTCCAGTGAAGAATTGGCTTGGTAGTTTGGTCTGCCCTGTTCCCATGATGCACTGGGCCAGGGACAGACTAATTTGCATATAGCCAGGTTCTGAACTGGGATGGTACAGTGAGCTAAAAAACGGTGATGGATCAAGCCCTGATCTGTTGACTGGGTAGGAGTGTTCTGATTAACTCAGATACTCTGTCCATCACCACCCCCTTTTTGAAATTATATCTCTAAGCAACAACTGAGAATCCTCCTCGGGCCTGTCGGACACCGAGGTATACACCTCTCGGAAATAGTCAGCAAAGCATTCAACAATTTCAACAGGGTCCGTTACACGCATACCATCCAATTTCTCAATCACCGGAACCACACGACTCGCTCTCTCCCGTCTGTCCAGCCAGGCAATCAATTTCCCTGCTTTATCGCCCACGTCATATAACCGTCCCTGCTGTTCCCTACTCATCAGCTTGGCCGCATCAGTAACCAAAGTTTTATATTCCAATTGTTTAAGGTGGAGAATATGCAATGCTTCTCGAGTCACATCTCGCTCCAATGCAGGCTCTAATTCTGTAATTTCAGTCTCGAGATGAACAATTGCCTCATTCTTACATTTCTTGGCACACCCAATCAAAGACAAAGCCTGTCCCCTGATAACAGTCTTGAAGGCTTCCCACAGCAAAACAGGCGAGGACACAGAACCCACATTTTCAGCAAAATACAGATCAAATGATTTAATCAGTTCAGTGCGAGTTTTGGGGTTAAGAAGATACCAGGGGTTAATCGGGGCCATCCTCCCTTCAGCGCCTGTGTTAAATGTAAAATGAAACCAGATAGGGGAATGGTCTGATATACCCCGGGCCAGGTGTTTAATCTCTCCAATCGAAGGGGACAGAGCCGCGGGTATGAGGATATAATCCAGTCTAGAAAGACTACCATGTGCTCCCGAATGGAAGGTAAACTGAGTCTGCTCTGGATGCATTAGCCTCCAACAATCTACAAGCCCCAATGTTTCAAGAAACTCACCCAACCAGGATTGTGCAGCAGGAAGGTCTCTGGGCGGATAGCGATCCGCTCCTCCAGAAATGACGGAGTTAAAATCGCCACCCAATATCAAAACACCCTCCGGGAGACCCAAAACCATCCGCCCCAGGTCAGCAAAGGTCGTGGATTGTAGACCAGGAGGGACATACACCGACACTAACGAAACCGTCTTTCCCTCCCACCGCCCAACAAGTGCAACATATCGACCCCTGGCATCAAGGACCACATCATCAACCTCGAAGGGGAGGGAAGTCCTAAGCAATATACCCACCCCTCTAGAACTAGATGTAAACCCAGAATGGTCAGCAAGAAGATAACCCCGTCTATTAAGAGCGTGACAAGTATTCCCAATCAAGTGTGTCTCTTGTAGCAGAACAATGTCGGGCGAGAGGCGCCGCAAAAGCTGCATAACCACCCCTCTCTTTATCCGATCACCCAACCCATTCACATTCCAGCACAATACCCTCAACCCCCTACCCCCCATCCAGATCTACAATGAACTCCCATCTCAAAACGAGCATCACACCAATGTCAGAAATAGTGAAAGTTCTTTGCCTTGAAAAAGAAAAAACAAACAATCCAAAAACATTTCCCTCCCTCCCCCCAATGTTCCCAATACAACTCCCCCCCCACCCTGCACCCCTGCACAGACTCAGAAGCCACCCCGTTTTGCAGTGTGCCTGTGTTCCTAACAATTACAAACAAACAACTAGTCTACACAAAGAAACCCCAGAGGAGGAAAGGGTCCCGCCATCCCCGCTACCTCCCAGGATACGAAGGGAATGATCAAAGAAGTCAGTGAGCCTCAGCTGTTAACGGTGAATAGTGTTCCGGACACAGACGCCATAGTTATTCTTGGTCCATTAGACCCCCCTCAGCGCCACCAGTATGGTCCTGATCAGCACGGCGAGCCGGTAAAGCGTCCAACCAATCACTCGCTTCCTCAGGCCTGGCAAAGAAGAATGTTCGGTTGTCGTGTTCAACACGCAGTCGGGCCGGGAACAGCATTGCGTATTTTAACTCCATGTCCCTAAGCCGTCGTTTCACCCCTTGAAATCCCATTCGTTGTTTCTGGACCGACTGGGAAAAATCCAGGTAAAAGTGCACAGCAGCGTTCTCGAACTGCGTAGGACCGCCTGTCCGTGCCGCCTGCAAGATGGCGTCGCGATCTCTAAAGTTGAAGATCCGTGCAATAATCGGACGGGGGGGGGAAGCCGGGCTTAGCCTGTCCCCCCGGCACCCTGTGTGCACGTTACATGGCAAAGAATTTGCTCAGGCCCTGGGATGCAAGATGATTGAGGATAAGGTCCTCCACTCCATGTGGAGTGGTGTGGCTCACTGGTTAGAGGCGGCAGACCCGGAAGCAGAGAACGGCCCGGGACCAGGGTTCAATTTCCGACGCGGCAGGGTCGTGGACCAGGGTCAGCGGACTCGATAATTCTCGCCTCGGTGCCTACTCTAACCAGGGATCACACTCGGCAACTCTGGGCATTAGCTTGCCTCATCTCTACAACAGCCCCCCACATTCGCCGGGGATGCCTGGTTTCACCTTGGAGATACCCAGTAGGGACCATCTCACAGGGATAGCCAGGACGGGTTCCCCAGCGGTCTACAGCGCCACGACGCCTCAGGGCAGCAGTGCGCTTTACAAGACACATACATTTACATTTACATTTACATTTACACTCGAAGATCAGTGGAGAGTGAACTAGAGTCTTCCAGAACCCCAATAATACGCACGTTGTTGCGCCGTGCACGGCCTTCAAAATTCTCCAAGCGACGAGTAAAGAAGTCATTGGCAGTTCTAAGATTGCGCACTTCTGTTTGCAAGTCGGACACATCCGTTGTGAGGCTGGATGTCTTTAGGTCAAGGGACTTCACCCTCTTGTTCGTCTTGGCCAAATCAGTTCGAATGAGGTTGACATCAATGGCCACCGTGTCCAGCGTCAGAGCCAGGGCTTCATATTGTTGGCCAATAGAAGACTTGATACCAGCAATGGCGCCCATCACGTCCTGTAGCGTTAAGTCCGCCGATACAGCGGGATCGTCGACAGCCTCCTCCCATGTCCTAGGTGTGCCATTGGGGGATCCTTTAGAAAGTGTGTAACGATCCATGACATTCGTCTGGGTTGAGCCTCCACGGAAGATGGTCTTGACTTTCCGTTTTTCACCCTCGGGCTTGCCCGTCATGGCGAGCCGGGTGCCCCGAAGGGAGGCTTGGGATCTGGTCCAAATGGCTCCTTAGAATTCACCCACAGGAATACCAGAGGCAGAGTTGAGTCAATTTGAGTCCACAGCCAACCTGTCGCTAGCTCTAAGCCCAATGAACTGGCATAGGAGCCAGCCCGATCAGCCGTCACCCCGCAGATAGAAGACGATGCGCAGGAGAAACGAAACCGAAAGTGAAGTGAGGCTGTGAACCGATCCCCGCCAGTCGTTGTTGTTGAATTACGACCTGGGTAAAGCCACAACTCAAGGTCCAGGGGGTTCCATGGAGAAGGCCACAAACTTCAGGACGGCATAACTCGGTGACCCTGCGTCCGATTCCGACCCAGAAACCTGCTAGTACATCAGCCAGGTTGTGTCTTTAATCAGACCCTCCAGGATATCGCGATTTCGCTATTTCGCGATTTGCCGCGAAATCGGCACTTTTTAAAAAATGCCGCGATTTTTACAAAAATGCCCGCGAAATCGGCATTTTTGTAGAAATCGCAGCATTTTTCGCTATATCCTGGGGGGTCTGCTTTATCAGCAGCATTGGAGAGGCACAGCGGGATGGCAACCCTCACACCTCCAGCCCTTGATGACCTGTTAAGAGGTGCTCGAGGGTGACTGACAGGGAGGGGCTGCAGGTTCAGGAGCAGAGACATCTATTCACATGCAAACAGCCCTGAATGTGTCATGTCTCTGCTATTTAGAGGGGGCTCACACATTCCATTTCTACCCAGGGCCCCAAACATCCGAGACTCGGCCAGATTACACCCCTGATTACACCGAGGCAGCACGTGGTTCTCTTCACAGAGCCTGCTGCAGAGATCCGTTTGAACTTACTGGTCTTTCATCGAGTTCCATCAGGGTCGGCTCTGCTTCCCCCTTCCAGAACTGGACGATAATACCTGCAAACCTTCGAGCACCGTCATCCATCCTCGCCATGACAGCAACCAATCACCCATCAGTGCTGTAATGAACCCCCCACTTAAACAGCTTAAGTGAGGGCCGCCACTCCGCCTAATTGGCTGGTGAACTGAGTCCCCCTAAATTGTGAATTAGTTGTTTATGGGCCTCTTCTGCCTGCTGGGCTGCTGACTAACTGCTCATAAATAATACTGATAGGGTCGCCAGGCTTGATTGACGAGGGTGGGAGGTGGACTGACATGCACAGCAAAGGAAACAGAGTAGGAGACATGATGGTAATTGGGGAAAATACAGACAGGGGGAAAAAAAGTCGACATGAGAGAGAGAGGTAAGAGAGGAAGTAAGGATGAGGGACAAAAGATGGGTAGATACGGAGAGAAAAGAAAAAAGGGGAAGAAAATGGAAGGGAAGGAAACGAGAAAAGAAATAAGGAAGAGAAGATGAGAGGTAGGACGGAAGGAGGAATGAATGAATGGATGGATGGAAGGGGGGCTCACAGATTCCATTTCTACCCAGGGCCCCAAAGATCCGAGACTCGGCCAGATTACACCCCTGATTACACCGAGGCAGCACGTGGTTCTCTTCACAGAGCGTAATTACTGTCACTAAATTGTAAGCAAACCTCGGTTCTTCAAATGATGATGAGGGGGTGGGTGAAAGGATGAATGGATGATGAGGGGAAGGATGGATGGATGATGAGGGGAAGAATGGATGGATGAAGAGTGGGTGGGTAGATGGATGGATGGATGATGAGGGAAAAGGATGGATGGATGATGAGGGAAAAGGATGGATGGGTGATGAGGGGAAGGATGGATGATGAGGGGAAGGACAGATGGATGGATGGATGGATGGATGATGGGTGGGTGAAAGGATGGATGGAAGGAAGGATGGCTAAGTGAAAGGGTCGATGGAGAGAGAAAGGGAGGATGGATGGATGACTTAAATAGTGGATGGGTGGAAGGATTAGTAAGTGAAAGGATGGCTGGATTGGTGAAAGGATAAATGGCTGAATGGATGAGTGAATGGATGGATGGGATGAAGAGTGGATGGATAAGTGTACAGATGGATAGGGTGAAAGGGTGGATGGATAATGGAGATGAGTGAAAGGATGGATGAGGGGATGGATGAAGGGATGGATAGGTATAGCCATCATTAGTGCAGCAGGTACAGTGGCACCAAGCTCTAAGGCTATTGCAAGACACAAACTGACCTGCAATGGTATGCCTCTTCTGGCGCAGGGCTTTGCAATGTGACGCATCTGGGAGATGCGTCACGTAGTAAATACCCTGCACCATGGTGCATCTTTTGCACCGCCGCTGCGTCACAAAAGTGATGCAACGGCGGCGTAAAAGCAGCGCAAGGGGCTTGTAAATCTGCCCCAAAGTGTCTACATTGTAAAGAAACCAATTATACATAGCTTCATGTTGTTAAATAACTAAAAAAACTAAGATATCTGTGTTTGTTGTAGGAAAAATGGCCACATAAAATGCCGCAAAATTGCCGCTAAATTTCCATATTTGTGCCGCTAAATTTTCATTTTTGTGCCGCTAAATTTGCTAATCCATGCCGCTATATCCTGGGGGATCTGTTTAATGACCTTCCATCAAATCAGGATATTATCCAGGATAAATGCGGGAGGTGGCAAGGGTCCTCGGGAGCCCTGTGCTCACGCGGCCATCACGGATGCGCGCAAAGCTCCTCCTCTGAGTGATTGTTGATTAGACACCATTTAAATGCACCCAGTGTTCAAAACATCCAGTGTTCAAAACAATGTTATAGATGGCTTGCATTAATCCAGTGATGTAATAGTGTCAGTAAGTTCCAAAAAGTCAATCAATATCTCTCAAAGACACAGCCCTGCAAGTGTAAGCACACCACATATAAATGCTCTTACCAGTATAGAACGATTCCAATTTTCGCCGTATGCCAATGGTTAAGAAGTGTAGGTCCCTGTAAGAACAGTACCTTATGTCATAAAGTGCAGTATTGTAGCAAATAGCAAATCAATGTCCTTCAAAACCACTGCCCTGCCAGTGCAATCCAACCAAATACCACTGTTCTTACATCAATGAAACGATCGCAATGGTTGGCCGAGTTAAAGTATTTGAAAAAAATATTATAGGTCCCTGTGGAAACAAGAACTCGTATCAGAAAGTTGCAGTATTTTGAAAAATGGCCTCAAACTATAAGAGTATGAATGTAGTTGTGCACACCTTTTTTTTTAAAATAACTCTTTTATCACAACTATACTACTATGCGTGCAGCCCCGTTGAAGGTAGCCAACCCTCCTAAGTAATAGGTAATATAAGCGAGTGAATCTTCACTTGGTGATTGGTTGCACAGCAGCTATTCACTTTTCACATACTCACAGTAATCTAAGTAAACAATTTTTATCAACAGCCCTTTATGTTCAGAACCTTTTATTATAATGACATGCTCATAATCTACATAAATTAATTGTGTACATCCTCATGAATTCATTGCAAAACAGTCTGTCATGTAAATAAAACATTATCCTAATAAACAGCTTAAATGTCCGTAACATCAGTTGCTCAATGCATTTCGGGTTAAACAATCCCTTCTTCAGGGGATTCTGTAAAAAATAACAAAATTGTTTTAAACATCATGATGATAGGCTGGGTGTACAATATACAGGGATAGCTATCCCATTACCCAAATGCAAACACTCTTGGCAAAAACAATCCCTGTGTGGCATTACCTTGTGCCATGCAATCAAGTGAACTAGCACCAGTAGCTCATATCGTGTGCACCAAACAGTGTTTAAAATCCAACCCAGAAAAAAAAAAGGAAAAAGAAAAAGGAAGAGACTGTCTAATCATGCATTAACCTCTCAGTTTGTGACAAAGCTGAACCGATCACCAAAACTGCAATTCATGCGTTCATGCGATTGAATTTGTACTGCAACTTACTACATCTTGCTGCTGACAACGCGCTCAGTTCAGTGCGCTCAAAACAAAACTGTGTTCTCTCCTAAAACAACAAAGTGGTCTCATCAGCAAACACTTTCACAGTGCCCAATAATCCCTTAGGCACCCCATTTCATGTGCTTTCCATACCTTCACAGGTATCTGGAATAACAACACTCCACAACCAAATATTCAGCGTAAGAATTCGACCACTGAAACTAACCATATGTAAAGTTTGAAATCCCGATATTAGAACCACGGCATTATCTCCACATGATTCAATGAACAAACCCCCATTGTTTAATCGGCATCGTTCTCAATCTTAACCGTGCGTGGCAAGCACTTCCCAAGCGAAGTGAAGAATGGTCTGATAGCGTATCTGTGTCTCTGCGTACATAGTAAGAACTCCGAGTCCAATGACATTTAAACAAGTGCTCGAAAGTGAAAGAGGACTACTCTTTGAACAAAAAACCATGGCTGCCCTCTTG
Source organism: Lissotriton helveticus (assembly GCF_964261635.1). Classification (NCBI taxonomy): domain Eukaryota; kingdom Metazoa; phylum Chordata; class Amphibia; order Caudata; family Salamandridae; genus Lissotriton; species Lissotriton helveticus. The sequence goes on from NC_136061.1 coordinate 2,092,996,486, forward strand.
GTATGTACTCACCTACAGAGTCCCATTGTAAAAGTGAAAACATCAAAGCTGTCACCCATAACTAACCGACTTTAGGAACTCCATACACAAACTGAGATCGGAACGCTGAAATTCCAAAATTCTACACTAATGTGAAGTAAGGGTGTGCTGATTGATTTTGTATGCACATAGACGCTAACAAGAGTAAAACAGCGACTGTTACCCATGGCTCTCGTCAAAAATACACGTCCTTGATGCATCTTACCGTGCATAACCATCAAGCTTATCAATGCCTGTATGTTAGTAAGAGTAAAAATGTAAGAATGAATCAAAAGTAGAAAACATAAAAAGAAAAAACAAAAGAGGGAAATGGGATGACGTGCCATGCTCAACCGTGCTAATTGTGCATATTGTTGTTTGTCATTTATGTTTACCAGAATGACTCATAATGATGGGAACAAAGAAAATCATAGTACTCAGTGGTATTTCAAAATGTAAACAATTATACAATACCCTATATCTATGTTATAAAAAACACATCATATCCATTTTGTCATTCAACCCCCCCTGGAGTTAAAGTATTCAATTTCCTCATCCACCAGATTTCACGTTGCGACAACACATTTGCATTGTCGCGACCTGTAATCAATGCCACATTTTCCAGGATGGTGTACCTCAACTGCACTATTGTATGCTTATGTTTGTGCCAATGAGAGACTAGAATAGACTTGATGTTTTTGGTCCTGACGGTACTCCTATGTTAAGTAATTCTTGTTTTTCCTTTCCTTTCTGGTTTTCCTACATACATTAGACCACAAGGGCATTTAATGATGTAAATGACACTTGAAGAGTTACAATCACCAGAGTACCTTAGCGTGATTGGTTTGCCAGAGTGTGGATGATTCAGAATGCTACCAGTCATAACTTTGTTGCAGTTGACACTATTAAAACATTTACGCCTACCCAATGTAGCTGCTCTAACAAAAGGTTTTAGGGCGTGCTAACATTTCTTTTAAATTCTGATCTGAAGAGTATTGTGTCTTATCCTATTCAATACAATCGTAGTAGACCTTTCTCACATCTTTTTTCCGTATATTTTTTGATGTATCATTGGCCCGTGGTATTAATATATGTGGAGTATTTTCGAGCTCGCACTACATTGGTATGTAGGACTTACAACCTTCGCGTACGACATTTCGCCATGGGGGTACCACCCTATCTTTGTTTTCAACTCAAACACCTCCACGAGGGCACGCACGCCAGAGTAAGATATGGCAAAGATGCTCGATTGACAGCCCCCTTCTCTGTTGACAAGGGGGTGAGGCAGGGCTGTTTGCTCGCACCGACCCTCTTTTCACACTTCCTAAACGGCTTAATTGAAGATCTACTCGCCGTAAAGGATTTGGATTCCCCGAAAATATCATCTCCCAAATTTCCTGCATTGATGTTTGCGGATGATACCCTGCTCCTCTCGAAGTCACCTATGGGGATGCAGCGAGTTTTAAGGGAATTCAGCCAGTTCTGCATAAGGAGGAAACTCTTAGTTAATATCAACAAAACAAAATACATGGTCTTCAATGCCAAACCGTCTACTTACCCACACCCAATAATGGACGACATCGCGCTTGAGCGAGTCCATATTTTCGAATATTTGGGCAACAAACAAATACTCCTTTGGTACCCCTGAGGATGGACCTGGGTATCCTCCCAATGGTGGACTTAATCTCGAGCCGACCCTTGCTTTATTGGCATAGGCTATGGAGTACAGTCGAGCTGAGACACTATAGGGAGGAACTCAAGGCATTTTTATTGTTACCGGGGGCCATGGGTAGCATATTATGGCTGTCTTTTGTGAGGGATTTGTTTTGTGCTATTGGTAGGGAGGACGTATGGGTTTCCCCGGAGGAGTCCTGCCCAGCCACCCCAAAAAAAACTTTAGCTACTGAATTAAGAGATTTTAAATTGACTAGTCTAATCCATGCGACTAGAGCTACGAGTTTGACGCATGGGTTTTTGGATTTTAAGTCGCATTACCAATTTGAACAGGTCCTAGATTCAATACAGCCTTCGCTGGCAAGGAGGTTGTTTCTCCAATTCAGATACGGGACCCTTCCACTTTTTTCAATAACAAATAAGAGGTCAGTCGAGGCCTGTTATCTTTGCCCTGGATGCAGTGTGGCGGAGGAAACAGAAATCCATGTACTCTTCTTCTGCCCGGCATACAAACAGGCCAGGTCTAAATGGGTTATACAATTGTGTAGAAACCTGGGTATCAGGGATTACTTTGCATTTTATAGAATCTTAAAATCTGACTCAGACCTAGTGTATGTAGTTGTAATCTCTAAATTTCTCCAGGCTATGTGGCTGCAACCAAGGTACTTGTTGAAAATTGATATTTAGCTAAATGTGACCGTTTTAACTAATTAGTTGTAATTACTCTGGAGCTTTTAAAGAATAATATGTTATGTTTAATAATTTTCTTAAAGTTTTTATCTTAAATTATATTTTTTTAAACTAATTCCAATTTAAAATTGTTGTTCTTTCTAAAACGGGTAGTTTATGTATCCTTACATTTGTAAATGTCACCGCCAGATTTTATTGTACACTGTCATGGGAAATGTATTCTTGTTTGTCATTAATCCATATGTGCTTTTATGACTGTAATAGTCACAATAAAGTTATCATGAATGAATGATAGATATGTTTTAAAACTGTAACGTTAAAACAATACATTTCTAGCTTAGCCCTAGGCCACGCTTTTACTCGTTAGCTTGGGACGCATTTACCTTTCTTTTACCATCATGCACGGGAATATTTGGCACAAGCCTCTTGATATTTGGGCTGGTATTATGGTTACCAAAAAGATATTAACTAGACACGTAGGTCTGATAGTTTGTGGCAATTTTTCAAAATACCGCAACTTTCTGATACAAGTTCTTGTTTCCACAGGGACCTATAACATTTTTTTCAAATACTTTAACTCGGCCAACCATTCTGATTGTTATATTGAGTTAGGAACAGTGGTACGTGGTTGGATTATACTGGCAGGGCAGTGGTTTTAGAGGACTTTGACTTGCTATTTGCTACAATACTGCCCTTTCTGACATAAGGTCTTGTTCTCAGAGGGACCTGCACTTCTTAACCATTGACATATGGTGACTATTGGAATTGTTCTATTGAGGTAAGAGCATTTATATGTGGTGTGCTTACACTGGCAGGCCAGTATCTTTGAAAGATATTGATTAACTTTTTGGAACTTTCTGACACTAATGCATCACTGGATTAATGACAAGCCACCTATAACATTGTTTTGCACACTGGATTTTTTTAACACTGTGCATTTAAATATTGTCAGATCAACAATCACTGCCATTGCATGCTTGGCATGCAATATGCACATCAGTAACACAATTGTCATAGGTTTTCACCGGTTTACAATGCTGCACAGCAGCATGAATAATTGGGTGGAATGACATAATAGGGGTCGTTACAGGCCTCTAATAATAGCACTCTAGTTTGGGCGATTGAGAACTTCCATGTATTCCAGTTGTTAAAAATTGGCATTTTCTTTTGGGTTTTCAGATATGCCCCTCAGGAAGGGGCACTGACGTCCCGAAATGCATCGGGCATGAAGTTGAATACTATTACCATATTGTAAATTAAGTAATGTTTTGATGTTTATTTTATGTTAAAACATACCAACATATGACTCATCAAATTGAGTAACTGTGTGTAAAATTTAAATGTGGTATTTCTTGACACAATATATCAGAAATACCAATGAATACTGATGGAATAAAAATAAGTATTCAAACGTGAAAAATCCAAAAGTGCTATCGTATAAAAAAGAAAAAAAGTTTGTTTTGAATTTTTGATTGTGAACAATGCGCATCGTATCCAAGTCTGTGAATTTGTTAGAATATGACACTGGGCCCTAGCCACGAGGCACTATACTCTGAGATAAGGGAACTGTTGACCCAACCGTGTAAACCAAAGAAGAAAGAAGGGGTCTGTTTACCCCAGAAGTCATCTCACCAAGGCACTTGGTATAATAAAGACTGTAGGCTTTCAAAGGAGGCTCTTATACGGGCCATAAGTCAGAAATCCCGTCCTGAGGCTGTGGCCTGTAGAGCTAAGTATAGGTGTGCAATCGAGTCTTCAAAGAAGGAGTGGGAGAGCTCTTTGTGGTCCTCTCTATGGAATGCATTGGTAAGTAAAGACCCCAAGAGTTTTTGGAGCAAGGCGGCATACTGGCTCAAGCGGAGTGGGAGAACCCTACAATTTACAGTTCATCCCGAGGAGTGGGTAGCACACTTTGGCTCTCTCTACAAATGCAGGGCCACAAAAGCTGAGGGAGCTTCCCGGGGATGTAGGGTGATGTCTGTCGATGAGGGTGGAGTCCTCTCCTTTTTAGGTCTCACCCTGGCGAAAGCGCGAAGCGCGTTCTCGCCGCGAGACCTATAGCCGTCAGCTCTGCTTACAAGGAGCCAAAAGGGAGACAGGAGATGGGCACGTGCAGCCTCAGGAATCGGATCAGGCCGCGCGCGAGTTCATCATCTCCTGTCTCCCTTGAAAGCTCCAACACACACAGACACACCTCCCCCTGCTTTCGCACACGCTCACACACACACACACAAGCGCATACACAGAGAGACACACACACAAGCTCACATATATGCACGCATACACACGTGCGCACACATACAGAGACACGCCCCCGCCGCACACGCACACACACACACGAGCGCACAGAGACACCCTTCCGCCGCGCACACACACGAGTGCACAGAGACCCCCCCGCCGCGCACACACGAGCGTACAGAGACCCCCCACTGCGCACACACACGAGCGCACAGAGACACCCCCCCATGAACACATGCACACATACGAGTGCACAGACATCCCCCCGCCGCGCACACACACGAGCGCACAGAGACACCCCCCCCGCCGCGCACAGACATGAGCGCACGGAGAAACCTTCCCCCCCCCCCCGCGCCTCTAAGCCCCTCTCACCGCATCGGCGCCACTCCGGACTTCTAAAGCCTACGCGAGGCTCTCCCTCGGGCATGCGAGCCCCGCGTCACCACTGCTCCTCTGTCCAGCCACTCCGTGGGCGCGGGATTCCAGCAGAAAACGGAAGTCCCGCCCCACGACAGGTTTCGGCAGTGCAAGCGCACGTATTGTTTGTATTTCATTTCGCCGCTTTGGAGGTGGCATGCGCGACTCATGATAGGGCGGCAACTTTGGTAATGTCAGATTTACTGGTGTTTAATGCAATCTACTTTGTTAAATATTTTTTATTTAACCAGTTGAAAGCCCCTTTGCATATTTGTTGTCCATGCATTGCGTCAAACCCCATATGATGTCTGAATCACGAATAACCCATTTCAAATAGGTTCACGTTTTCCATAATGTACGATACAAGACCTCTTCTGGTGATGCAGACTGCAGCTCCCTGGAGAACCTGCTTGTACCAACCGGCATGGGATGTGCCAGCCACCAATGGCTGCCTCAGAATGATCAGCACCGCTGCCAGCTAGGGGAGCCAGGAATTCCTTCCGTGACTGATCTCGGTGATTATACAGGCTTATTGTAGAGACAGCAGTATTATTGGTCAGATTACATTGATTTTCCAGGCTCACGCTGTACACTCAAGATCTGAGCCTCAAGGTGTAAAGATTTGTCAGCTGCAGATGGAGAATGTTGAGCTAGTCATCAGATCAGGAGTCTTTCTGCTGAATGATTTTATAATACAAGTTTTTTTCCACTCTATTGATAAGCATATATTGGCATGTGGTTCTATTGTTGTGGATTTTTACCCTTCTCCATGTAGATTTCTTAGCTCTAGCCTAACTTTTAAACGTTTTGTCCTTGACTGGTCGGAGTTTTCAAGGCTTTGAAGAATTAACTATTGCATCAAATGATCAGCTCAGAGCATGCTGGCTTGGTGTCACTGCAATAGGGCTGTGATAACTCATCAAGGACCGAGAGGTGAGTTTTTTTTACAAACCTGAAAGGGAAGGGTTTTACTGAGTTGTGTGTAATTCTCTTTGGTCTGGCGTAGGGGGGGGAGGGGCGGAGGAGGCAGAGGAGGAGTTTGGGGGATAACAAGCCTCCATAGGAAGTTGTCTCCACATAATATATAGCATATTTTTTAAAGTGTTACATATACATACATACACGGAGACCCTGCCATATACCACGTTTAATGCATGGCTGACTCAGAACATAGACACTATCTATGGAATACATAAGCACATTTTCCATTTTATTGGTCATAGCGGAGAATTCAGTCTCTCAAGAGAGGGTGTTAGAAAACAGAATACTGATGCACTCATTAGAGTTCAGCGCTCAGGTCTTAATGCATTGACCCAGAACGGTAATAACATTACCACTCAGCATGTCCTACCGTTTTAGCTTTCAGTGGAAATTAATGAGGAATAACATGCAATAACTGTTGACATATGTTTTCCTTATATAATAGTGCAACCAACCCTTTGCTGGCAAAAAACATGCATAGTATTTTTGTGCTGTGATGTAGAACTAATGCATCAGTGATATTAAAGTACTCCAGCACTGATGCAGCATTTCTGTACTACACTAAATCTGTGGAATGGGATACATAAGCATTTCTGCTCACGGTTGAGAGTTGGGCCAAATTGTCCTAAGCACTGTGTATATATTGACTTTCAGTAACACACTTATTGATGAGCAGTCGGAAGGAGGGTTCTGGGGTGTTGTTTTCATTGTTTTATTTCGACCTTCTAGTTCCAAAGTTTGCCAAACCCGGTGCCCACTAAACCCAGACACTTCCTGGCACAAGCTCTTGCGATCCCTATCATCTGCTGCTGAAAGGGAGCAACCTTTTGAACAAGGATGTGTGCATGTAATAGTTTGTTGTGTACGTTCCAGTACTGTGGCCACGGTGGCACCCAAATCTCCCATCTCTACAGCTCCTGTCATGTTCTCCCTTTCAGAAAACCCATGTAACTTTTTACCTAGACATATCCCCTTGTGAAAAGTAGAGATGGCTTTTTGCCCAAAGAAAAAATGCCATGTAACAAGCTATTTCTCTCCTGTGTGGCCAGAGATTGGAATGCACCTCCAGCCTCAATCTAAGTAGACTTCGTGAATGTTCTCTCTCCACTAATAAACGTGTGCCTAAATGTTTTTCAACCCTTCAAATGGCCTGATTAAAGTTGAAATTGTGTTCAAAATCCTAGTTAGCTAACCCCTTGTGGTGGTAACTCGGAGATCTACACGATCTTGGCCTAAATTAGCATGCAGTGCTTCCTGGACATCTATGTAGGACTACATTGCTCGTTTTCTATGAAGTCTAACCTACCATGACTCCTGCAGAGATTGTTATTTGTGTTACCTAAGATTTATGTTCACTTGCTTATATTGGTTTTGAGGTGGACTCTTTGTCAGTGATAACCATGTGACTTTATTGTTTTTCTGGTGTACAGTGCACTAACACCTCGCTGATTGAATTGTGCTTTATAACAAGCATTGGCAAATCATTTTGCCTTTGAAAAACGGTGGCCAGCCATTTAGATTTGCCATTGTTTGTTGCCAATTCTAATTATCATTGGCAAAAAGAAAAGAATGGGAAAATACTTGTTGCAGATAAAAAAAACACTAGAATCCAGCAGAGCGATGATGTATGCTCTCACATGCATCATGATGTGGCTGAGGTAAGTAAATTAAAAAAAAAAGGGGGGGCCATAAAGCCGCTTTTAATGAAAGAAGAAAATGGCAAATTGTAGCTGTTGGGCCTGTCTAAAAAGTAGAAAATTAAATAAAATAAAAACAAGAGGGTTAAGTTGTAAAGGAGAGCGAATGTGATGAGGAGAGCAAGTAAAAATTGTCACGGAGCAACAGCGATCAATGAGGGAGGGAGGGGAGACTAATAAAACAAGCATTTGCAATGCAATATGTCCCGCATTTACGTGACTTTAAGCTATTGGCATTGTAAATGACTATGCCTTTTATTTATGTTTTAAAAACTAAAACAAAAATAAAAGGCATTATCATTTGCAATGTCAATAGCTTAAACTCACGTAAATGCGAGACCTATTGCATTGCAAATGTTTGTCTTTAGAAGAAACTCAAGCAGTAATCGGCTCTTGCGTTCCAGCCCACACCCCGGCCGTGATAGAATTCCCAATGATTTATATAAAAAGGATATAGTACTCTGGAGATCTTACATACATTTTTTGACCAGCTCAATTTTAGCTGGCACTCCCATTCCCTTCTCTTGGAAAATTGCAGAAGTTGTCCCTATTTTTAAAAAGGGAGACAGAGCGAAGCCAGCCAGCTATAGGCCAATAAGTCTTATCGATTCCTTACAGAGGATTTTCTGTAAGCAAATCCTAGGACGAATACAGGACTGGATTCATGAGTCTCATTTTGTAAGCAACTTTCAAGCAGGCTTTCGAGCAAAGATAAGTACTTTGGATCAAGCCTTCCGGCTACTTTGCAGATATTGGAAGGAAGTGGTAGCTAAGGGAGAAAAGCTTTAGGTGTTGTTTGTTGACTTACGGTCTGCTTTTGACCTAGTTCTGCGTGCAAGGCTCTAGACAATCTTAAAGGAACAGGGTATGCTGATGAATCTCTTAGATGTTTTGATCAGATTACATTCATCCAACACCGCAGAAGTCAGAGATTACTTCCCAGTTCAGTGCGGAGTCAGGCAGTGATGCTTTTTTTCCCCCACTCTTTTTACCCTTTTTAGGTTTCGCCTGGCGTAGCACTGCGAAATCTTATGTTAGACAGTATGGGGCTTTGTCCCGCCTCTCTCTTCCATTGGCTAGCTCCATAAATGGAGGCTAGCCATTGGAAGAGAGATCTGTCAGTCATTGCCCGAGCAGATTCGTGGGCGTTCCGGCGATTTTTACTCATCCCGCCCCTTTAAGAACGTCATTGCGGCGGTGTTCGGGTGTTTTTTTTGGGTGGGACGGCATGTTGTGTTCAGTTCATCGTGGCTTTTGCAGGAGTGTACTGCGCGATTTATGTTGCCGGGATGTTTGCGAGCAGGTAAGCAGCATTTTCCAGCATTTTTTTCAGAGAGCTGGGGCGGGCGGGTCGCGAGTTTCTGGTGTTGCTTGGCTCTGTTAAATTCGATTTCATGTGTAGTGTTTTCCCCACCCCCGTTCCCCACCGTCAGGGAGCCTGGGACGGATGGCTCTCGGAAAGTCTGCTCTAGTCAGGCTGAAATGCTTCCTCTGAGAATAGCTTGGTGAGATAAACACAGCTGACCGCGCGCACGCATGGCCGCGCGAGGGCCTCCTTCCTGCCCGCCAGGCTGCGCTTTTTGGGGTACACGCATTTCTATGTTTTTATATTGACACCCTCTTGTGGCCTGTCTCCAGGAAGTACTTCGGCCGTGTGAAGGGGCACCCCACTGAAGACTGAGGAATGAGGCCTCTTACTCCGGAGTTTCTGAGTATCTCCGAATGCGGTCTCGTGACCGGAGGTGTGGGGGGTTGTTACACTGCCTGCCTGGCTGTCTCGCCAAGCGGCTCCATGTATGGGAAGCGGGAGGCTTGCTGCTGCGAGCAACGTGGGCACCTCACTCTTTGTGTTTGTAGGCACTTCTGTTTTGGGCATATTGCTTGCTTTCGAAAGGAAGTTGGAACAGCTCATTCTTGGACTGCACTACATATTTTGGACGCGCGGGAAGGAAATGTTTCAGAAGTTGCAAGTGTTACCTAAAATAATTCAGATAATGCCCTTCAAAAGGGCTTCGTTTCATTAGATAAAATGCCCAGCCACAGTAAATGGAAGTCTTGGCATGCTGCAGCCACCGAGTACTGGTTGTTAAACACAAGCAGATTAAAGTCTCTAGACATGGTTTTCTTTTAAATGAAATATGGACTGGAAACACTTTATAAAATTAAGCTTTACCCAACTTGTATTAATGACAGCGCAGAGGGTACAGATGATTTTAAGTTGGGTATTACAGTCCTGTTATGGGGTTGGTGGACACATCCACACCTTCATGAGTGGGCATCCTCCAGGCTTTTCCCCCAGGTAGCCCTGGTCTGCACTGCATTCACGTGGGCTCCTCTGTATTATAACCGCTTCAACTTCTGTGAGTGGTTCAGTCTCCTCTCAAGCTGCTCAGCTGCCTGTCTAGCTCTCACCCTGAAAAGCGTCCATTAACCATCTCTTGTAATGCCCATCTGGGGTACATGCCTCCATTCAGGCTACTTGCAAATGTGTTGTCAAGAGCAAATCCCCGATTTTACACTACTACTGCTTCTACCTTTTCTGTACCTTTTGTGTATGCGAGAGACGTGTGCGCTGCTATTGGATAACGAGAGCCTGTTCATTGTGCGGGAAGCTACTGCCTGCACTACAGTGGGATGTGTTTGACTCCATTTTGAATCCTATGGCCTTCGTTGTGTTGCTGTGTGTGTGAGTGTTACCACTACTACCCAAGCTGTGACTCTTCTATGCATGTAAGGGAAGCTTGCACTGCTGTTGCTCATCAGGTATCTACTAGGTGTGCAATGCTGAAACATGAAAAAACCTTTCACCATGGAAAGACATGTGTGGCATTGGCAGCGCTTGTACTCTTGAGTCAGACAACGCATTCTCTTCATACAGCCCCCATGGTGGTGCTCGCATCCAGCATACCTACTAGAAATGTCTACTGAAGCAACACGTTGCCACTTGTGTGCAAGGCGGAAGCAGAACGTGTTTACCCCTTTACTTGGCCTCGGGTGCTCTATGTCCTTTCACTGCTGCCGGAAGTCCAGGGGCGGGACTATTATGCCTCCCTGCTGTCACTCTGGTGTGTGGAAGAAAACTCCGACTTAAGGTTTTGTCGAGTTTGAAAGAGTATTGATTAAGAATGGTCGAGTCTCAGAGCAAAACGGCATTTGGAGCACCCTCCATCAGAAGTGGAGTCGAGCTCCCCGAGGCAAGGCAAGCGCACGTTTATACCCCAGTGTTGACATTTCTAGACTAGAACACGCTTGCACCTCTGTATCACAGAGATGCAAATGAAGAAGAGACGGGGGTGTATGCAGATGGCGATCAGTAAATATCAACATTGGTACATTGTTTAGGCTGAACAACTAAAAGCTTAAAAATTTTAACTCGAGTGCCAAGGGGGCTTCATATCTCTACTCGGAGCCGGGAACTTCCGATTAGCAGAGCCACAAAACATGGCAGAGACAGTTTACAATAACTAAGCAATCACATGGGCTAGTTGTATTTTGCAGATGGCATGGAGAAAAACCAAATCCCTGCGGCCTGGTGTACTATCCATGTTCCGTGGGGTATCCATTTGTAGGCAATGGAAGAGGTTAATTAGCCCAGCATCCAAAAAGTTTGAAAAACCTCTTACTTCTATTTGCCCCTCGCTGTGCTTGCTTCCCTGCCCCCTCGCTGTGCTTGCTTCCCTGCCCCCTCGCTGTGCTTGCCTCCCTGCCCCCCTCGCTGTGCTTGCTCTCCTAGGTGTGTGTGTGTGGCTCTGGGTGTGTGTGTGGCTCTGGGTGTGTGTGTGTGGCTCTTAGTGTGTGTGTGTGTGTGGCTCTGGGTGTGTAGGTGTGTGTGTGGCTCTGTGTGTGTATGTGTGTGTGGCTCTGTGTGTGTGTGTGTGTGTGTGTGTGTGGCTCTGGGTGTGTATGTGTGTGTGGCTCTGGGTGTGTAGGTGTGTGTGTGGCTCTGTGTGTGTGTGTGTGTGTGGCTCTGTGTGTGTGGCTCTGGGTGTGTGTGTGTGTGTGTGGCTCTGGGTGTGTGTGTGTGTGTGTGGCTCTGGGGGTGTGTGTGTGTGTGTGTGTGGCTCTGGGTGTGTGTGTGGCTCTGGGTGTGTGTGTGTGGCTCTGGGTGTGTGTGTGTGTCTGGCTCTGGGTGTGTGTGTCTGGTAGTAATTGCTGTCTGCTGAGCTCGTCCAGTAGGGTACAATAGGTCTTACATTTGCGAGAGATTAAGCTGTTGGCAATGTAAATTACAATGCCATTTATTTATCTGTTTTCAAAACCAACACATAAATAAAAATGTTGTCATTTACAATGCCAATAGCTCTAACTTTTGCAAAGGCGAAACCGTTGCATTGTAAATGCTTGTTATTAATAATGTTGTCGATTTTCTCGATAGAGATGGGTGTGATGCCCCAGAAATTGGTTTAAAAATAGTTCCTGCCCTTCTTTTTGCCGACGACACACTTTTAATTTCTAAATCACTGCAGGGACTAAAGCAGCTTTTGTAAAAAAATGTTGTTCTCTTTTTATTGAACAAAAACAATGGTACCATGGCGAGTCACATAAAAGCATAGTGGTAGGAAATGACAATAGAGGCTCTGGGTGTGTGTGTGTGTGTGGCTCTGGGTGTGTGTGTGTGGCTCTGGGTGTGTGTGTGTGTGTGTGTGGCTCTGGGTGTGTGTGTGTGGTAGTAATTGCTGTCTGCTGAGCTCGTCCAGTAGGGTACAATAGGTCTTACATTTGCGAGAGATTAAGCTGTTGGCAATGTAAATTACAATGCCATTTATTTATCTGTTTTCAAAACCAACACATAAATAAAAATTTTGTCATTTACAATGCCAATAGCTCTAACTTTTGCAAAGGCGAAACCGTTGCATTGTAAATGCTTGTTATTAATAATGTTGTCGATTTTCTCAATAGAGATGGGTGTGATGCCCCAGAAATTGGTCCAAAAATAGTTCCTGCCCTCCTTTTTGCTGACGACACACTTTTAATTTCTAAATCACTGCAGGGACTAAAGCAGCTTTTGTAAAAAAATGTTGTTCTCTTTTTATTGAACAAAAACAATGGTACCATGGCGAGTCACATAAAAGCATAGTGGTAGGAAATGACAATAGAGGCTCACAGACCTGTGCCTACATCCAATCATGGCTACAAATCCCTCTAAACAGTGAGCTGATCAACATTGAGAGCATGTTTCTGCAATTCAATTGAAGGCAACACAAAGGCCCCCCGCGACACATTCCATTTCGCCCTCTTACTATCCCATTTGCCAGGGCAACCTCTACGTTTGAAAACGTCTTTATTGGCAGTCATTGCATTGTCGAAGTCTCTGGCCCATTTTGAAATCCTGGGTATATCAACTACCCCCCACCCCTGAGCGAAGTTCCTTTTGGCGAGAGCGAACCCCAAGGAAGCCCATGTGCGCTCCGTTTGGGTTAAGTCTGTGGCCTCCCACTCATTTAGTAAACAAAGACGAGCAGAACAGCCAATCGTTTTCCCGCCCACCCGCTCCAAGGTATCAACAATTTTGGCCCAGTAGGGTTGGCGATGTGGACACTCCCAAATCGTGTGAAAGAAGGTACCTTCACCACCACTTCCCCTAAGGCACCCAGGGCCAGATGTAGGTAAAACTTATTTACCGATTCTTAATTACCGAATTTTACCGATTCGGTAATTAAGAATCGGTAAATAAGAAGTGGGGGTATGTAGGAACATCCAGATGTTCCATTTACCGAATCGTTAAGAATCGGTATTTACCGATTCGGTAAATACCGACCGGTAATGCTCCATTCATTCCTATGGGCTTTGAAGCCCATAGGAATGAATGGGGCATTACTGGTCGGTATTTACCGATCGGTAAATACCGATTTTTGGCAAGGGTGCAGGGGGTGTCACTTTGACACCCTCTAGCACCCCCAAAAAAGGTTCGGGGGCCATATGGCAGGCATACCTGCCCTAAGGGCAGGTCTGCCTGTCATATGGCACAGGTGTGCATGCACACATGTGCATGCACACCTGAATCGGTATTTCACCATCAAATTGAATTTGATGGAAAAATTCCGATTTCTTAGGCCTTGTGGGACTCAGAAGAGTCCCACCTACATATCAATTTTACCGATTCTGTAAAAATACCGGTCGGTAAATTTACCGACCGGTATATTTACAGATTCGGTAAAATTACCGATTTGCCCAGTTTACCTGCCCCTACATCTCGGTAGCCAAATACCGGTCGGTAACGGCCGAATTCGGCCGTTACCGACCGGTATTTGGCTACCTACATCTGGCCCCCAGAGTCTTGGCGTCTGCCCATCCTGGCCAATGTATGTGCTGATAAGTATGTTCTGTGCAGGATTTTGAGTTGTGTAAGGCATAGGTGCACTAACACCTCGCTGATTGAATTGTGCTTTATAACAAGCATTGGCAAATCATTTTGCCTTTGAAAAACGGTAGCCAGCCATTTAGATTTGCCATTGTTTGTTGCCAATTCTAATTATCATTGGCAAAAAGAAAAGAATGGGAAAATACTTGTTGCAGATAAAAAAAACACTAGAATCCAGCAGAGCGATGATGTATGCTCTCACATGCATCATGATGTGGCTGAGGTAAGTAAATTTTTTAAAAAAAGGGGGGCCATAAAGCCGCTTTTAATGAAAGAAGAAAATGGCAAATTGTAGCTGCTGGGCCTGTCTAAAAAGTAGAAAATTAAATAAAATAAAAACAAGAGGGTTAAGTTGTAAAGGAGAGCGAATGTGATGAGGAGAGCAAGTAAAAATTGTCACGGAGCAACAGCGATCAATGAGGGAGGGAGGGGAGACTAATAAAACAAGCATTTGCAATGCAATATGTCCCGCATTTACGTGACTTTAAGCTATTGGCATTGTAAATGACTATGCCTTTTATTTATGTTTTAAAAACTAAAACAAAAATAAAAGGCATTATCATTTGCAATGTCAATAGCTTAAACTCACGTAAATGCGAGACCTATTGCATTGCAAATGTTTGTCTTTAGAAGAAACTCAAGCAGTAATCCGCTCTTGCGTTCCAGCCCACACCCCGGCTGTGATAGAATTCCCAATGATTTATATAAAAAGGATATAGTACTCTGGAGATCTTACATACATTTTTTGACCAGCTCAATTTTAGCTGGCACTCCCATTCCCTTCTCTTGGAAAATTGCAGAAGTTGTCCCTATTTTTAAAAAGGGAGACAGAGCGAAGCCAGCCAGCTATAGGCCAATAAGCCTTATCGATTCCTTACAGAAGATTTTCTGTAAGCAAATCCTAGGACGAATACAGGACTGGATTCATGAGTCTCATTTTGTTAGCAACTTTCAAGCAGGCTTTCGAGCAAAGATAAGTACTTTGGATCAAGCCTTCCGACTACTTTGCAGATATTGGAAGGAAGTGGTAGCTAAGGGAGAAAAGCTTTAGGTGTTGTTTGTTGACTTACGGTCTGCTTTTGACCTAGTTCTGCGTGCAAGGCTTTAGACAATCTTAAAGCAACAGGGTATGCTGATGAATCTCTTAGATGTTTTGATCAGATTACATTCATCCAATATCCGCAGAAGTCAGAGATTCCTTCCCAGTTCAGTGCGGAGTCAGGCAGTGATGCTTTTTTGCCCCCACTCTTTTTACCCTTTTTAGGTTTCGCCTGGCGTAGCACTGCGAAATCTTATGTTAGACAGTATGGGGCTTTGTCCCGCCTCTCTCTTCCATTGGCTAGCTCCATAAATGGAGGCTAGCCATTGGAAGAGAGATCTGTCAGTCATTGCCCGAGCAGATTCGTGGGCGTTCCGGCGATTTTTACTCATCCCGCCCCTTTAAGAACGTCATTGCGGCGGTGTTCGGGTGTTTTTTTTGGGTGGGACGGCATGTTGTGTTCAGTTCATCGTGGCTTTTGCAGGAGTGGACTGCGCAATTTATGTTGCCGGGATGTTTGCGAGCAGGTAAGCAGCATTTGCCAGCATTTTTTTCAGAGAGCTGGGGCGGGCGGGTCGCGAGTTTCTGGTGTTGCTTGTCTCTGTTAAATTCGATTTCATGTGCAGTGTTTTCCCCACCCCCGTTCCCCACCGTCAGGGAGCCTGAGACGGATGGCTCTCGGAAAGTCTGCTCTAGTCAGGCTGAAATGCTTCCTCTGAGAATAGCTTGGTGAGATAAACACAGCTGACCGCGCGCACGCATGGCCGCGCTAGGGCCTCCTTCCTGCCCGCCAGGCTGCGCTTGTTGGGGTACACGCATTTCTATGTTTTTATATTGACACCCTCTTGTGGCCTGTCTCCAGGAAGTACTTCGGCCGTGTGAAGGGGCACCCAACGGAAGACTGAGGAATGAGGCCTCTTACTCCGGAGTTTCTGAGTATCTCCGAATGCGGTCTCGTGACCGGAGGTGTGGGGGGTTGCTACACTGCCTGCCTGGCTGTCTCGCCGAGCGGCTCCATGTATGGGAAGCGGGAGGCTTGCTGCTGCGAGCAACGTGGGCACCTCACTCTTTGTGTTTCTAGGCACTTCTGTTTTGGGCATATTGCTTGCTTTCGAAAGGAAGTTGGAACAGCTCATTCTTGGACTGCACTACATATTTTGGACGCGCGGGAAGGAAATGTTTCAGAAGTTGCAAGTGTTACCTAAAATAATTCAGATAATGCCCTTCAAAAGGGCATCGTTTCATTAGATAAAAATGCCCAGCCACAGTAAATGGAAGTCTTGGCATGCTGCAGCCACCGAGTACTGGTTGTTAAACACAAGCAGATTAAAGTCTCTAGACATGGTTTTCTTTTAAATGAAATATGGACTGGAAACACTTTATAAAATTAAGCTTTACCCAACTTGTATTAATGACAGCGCAGAGGGTACAGATGATTTTAAGTTGGGTATTACAGTCCTGTTATGGGGTTGGCGGACACATCCACACCTTCATGAGTGGGCATCCTCCAGGCTTTTCCCCCAGGTAGCCCTGGTCTGCACTGCATTCACGTGGGCTCCTCTGTATTATAACCGCTTCAACTTCTGTGAGTGGTTCAGTCTCCTCTCAAGCTGCTCAGCTCCCTGTCTAGCTCTCACCCTGAAAAGCGTCCATTAACCATCTCTTGTAATGCCCATCTGGGGTACATGCCTCCATTCAGGCTACCTGCAAATCTGTTGTCAAGAGCAAAGCCCCGATTTTACACTACTACTGCTTCTACCTTTTCTGTACCTTTTGTGTATGCGAGAGACGTGTGCGCTGCTATTGGATAACGAGAGCCTGTTCATTGTGAGGGAAGCTACTGCCTGCACTACAGTGGGATGTGTTTGACTCCATTTTGAATCCTATGGCCTTCGTTGTGTTGCTGTGTTTGTGGGTGTTACCACTACTACCCAAGCTGTGACTCTTCTATGCATGTAAGGGAAGCTTGCACTGCTGTTGCTCATCAGGTATCTACTAGGTGTGCAATGCTGAAACATGAAAAAACCTTTCACCATGGAAAGACATGTGTGGCATTGGCAGCGCTTGTACTCTTGAGTCAGACAACGCATTCTCTTCATACAGCCCCCATGGTGGTGCTCGCATCCAGCATACCTACTAGAAATGTCTACTGAAGCAACACGTTGCCACTTGTGTGCAAGGCGGAAGCAGAACGTGTTTACCCCTTTAATTGGCCTTGGGTGCTCCATGTCCTTTCACTGCTGCCGGAAGTCCAGGGGCGGGACTATTATGCCTCCCTGCTGTCACTCTGGTGTGTGGAAGAAAACTCCGACTTAAGGTTTTGTCGAGTTTGAAAGAGTATTGATTAAGAATGGTCGAGTCTCAGAGCAAAACGGCATGTGGAGCCCCCTCCATCAGAAGTGGAGTCGAGCTCCCCGAGGCAAGGCAAGGGCACGTTTATACCCCAGTGTTGACATTTCTAGACTAGAACACGCTTGCACCTCTGTATCACAGAGATGCAAATGAAGAAGAGACGGGGGTGTATGCAGATGGCGATCAGTAAATATCAACATTGGTACATTGTTTAGGCCGAACAACTAAAAGCTTACAAATTTTAACTCGAGTGCCAAGGGGGCTTCATATCTCTACTCGGAGCCGGGAACTTCCGATTAACAGAGCCACAAAACATGACAGAGACAGTTTACAATAACTAAGCAATCACATGGGCTAGTTGT
Organism: Lissotriton helveticus; assembly: GCF_964261635.1. Classification (NCBI taxonomy): domain Eukaryota; kingdom Metazoa; phylum Chordata; class Amphibia; order Caudata; family Salamandridae; genus Lissotriton; species Lissotriton helveticus. Next base: position 2,093,014,315 of record NC_136061.1, read on the forward strand.
ATTTTGCAGATGGCATGGAGAAAAACCAAATCCCTGCGGCCTGGTGTACTATCCATGTTCCGTGGGGTATCCATTTGTAGGCAATGGAAGAGGTTAATTAGCCCAGCATCCAAAAAGTTCGAAAAACCTCTTACTTCTATTTGCCCCTCGCTGTGCTTGCTTCCCTGCCCCCTCGCTGTGCTTGCTTCCCTGCCCCCTCGCTGTGCTTGCCTCCCTGCCCCCCTCGCTGTGCTTGCTCTCCTAGGTGTGTGTGGCTCTGGGTGTGTGTGTGGCTCTGGGTGTGTGTGTGTGGCTCTGGGTGTGTGTGTGTGTGTGGCTCTGGGTGTGTAGGTGTGTGTGTGGCTCTGTGTGTGTGTGGCTCTGTGTGTGTATGTGTGTGTGGCTCTGTGTGTGTGTGTGTGTGGCTCTGTGTGTGTATGTGTGTGTGGCTCTGGGTGTGTAGGTGTGTGTGTGGCTCTGTGTGTGTGTGTGTGTGTGTGTGGCTCTGTGTGTGTTTGTGTGTGTGGCTCTGGGTGTGTGTGTGTGTGTGGCTCTGGGTGTGTGTGTGTGTGTGTGTGTGTGGCTCTGGGTGTGTGTGTGTGTGTGTGTGTGGCTCTGGGTGTGTGTGTGGCTCTGGGTGTGTGTGTGTGGCTCTGGGTGTGTGTGTGTGTGTCTGGCTCTGGGTGTGTGTGTGTGGTAGTAATTGCTGTCTGCTGAGCTCGTGCAGTAGGGTACAATAGGTCTTACATTTGCGAGAGATTAAGCTGTTGGCAATGTAAATTACAATGCCATTTATTTATCTGTTTTCAAAACCAACACATAAATAAAATTGTTGTCATTTACAATGCCAATAGCTCTAACTTTTGCAAAGGCGAAACCGTTGCATTGTAAATGCTTGTTATTAATAATGTTGTAGATTTTCTCGATAGAGATGGGTGTGATGCCCCAGAAATTGGTTTAAAAATAGTTCCTGCCCTTCTTTTTGCCGACGACACACTTTTAATTTCTAAATCACTGCAGGGACTAAAGCAGCTTTTGTAAAAAAATGTTGTTCTCTTTTTATTGAACAAAAACAATGGTACCATGGCGAGTCACATAAAAGCATAGTGGTAGGAAATGACAATAGAGGCTCTGGGTGTGTGTGTGTGTGTGGCTCTGGGTGTGTGTGTGTGGCTCTGGGTGTGTGTGTGTGTGTCTGGCTCTGGGTGTGTGTGTGTGGTAGTAATTGCTGTCTGCTGAGCTCGTCCAGTAGGGTACAATAGGTCTTACATTTGCGAGAGATTAAGCTGTTGGCAATGTAAATTACAATGCCATTTATTTATCTGTTTTCAAAACCAACACATAAGTAAAAATTTTGTCATTTACAATGCCAATAGCTCTAACTTTTGCAAAGGCGAAACCGTTGCATTGTAAATGCTTGTTATTAATAATGTTGTCTATTTTCTCAATAGAGATGGGTGTGATGCCCCAGAAATTGGTCCAAAAATAGTTCCTGCCCTTCTTTTTGCCGACGACACACTTTTAATTTCTAAATCACTGCAGGGACTAAAGCAGCTTTTGTAAAAAAATGTTGTTCTCTTTTTATTGAACAAAAACAATGGTACCATGGCGAGTCACATAAAAGCATAGTGGTAGGAAATGACAATAGAGGCTCTGGGTGTGTGTGTGTGTGTGGCTCTGGGTGTGTGTGTGTGGCTCTGGGTGTGTGTGTGTGTGTGTGTGTGTGGCTCTGGGTGTGTGTGTGTGTGTGGTAGTAATTGCTGTCTGCTGAGCTCGTCCAGTAGGGTACAATAGGTCTTACATTTGCGAGAGATTAAGCTGTTGGCAATGTAAATTACAATGCCATTTATTTATCTGTTTTCAAAACCAACACATAAATAAAAATTTTGTCATTTACAATGCCAATAGCTCTAACTTTTGCAAAGGCGAAACCGTTGCATTGTAAATGCTTGTTATTAATAATGTTGTCGATTTTCTCAATAGAGATGGGTGTGATGCCCCAGAAATTGGTCCAAAAATAGTTCCTGCCCTTCTTTTTGCCGACGACACACTTTTAATTTCTAAATCACTGCAGGGACTAAAGCAGCTTTTGTAAAAAAATGTTGTTATCTTTTTATTGAACAAAAACAATGGTACCATGGCGAGTCACATAAAAGCATAGTGGTAGGAAATGACAATAGAGGCTCACAGACCTGTGCCTACATCCAATCATGGCTACAAATCCCCCTAAACAGTGAGCTGATCAACATTGAGAGCATGTTTCTGCAATTCAATTGAAGGCAACACAAAGGCCCCCCGCGACACATTCCATTTCGCCCTCCTACTATCCCATTTGCCAGGGCAACCTCTACGTTTGAAAACGTCTTTATTGGCAGTCATTGCATTGTCGAAGTCTCTGGCCCATTTTGAAATCCTGGGTATATCAACTACCCCCCACCCCTGAGCGAAGCTCCTTTTGGCGAGAGCGAACCCCAAGGAAGCCCATGTGCGCTCCGTTTGGGTTAAGTCTGTGGCCTCCCACACATTTAGTAAACAAAGACGAGCAGAACAGCCAATCGTTTTCCCGCCCACCCGCTCCAAGGTATCAACAATTTTGGCCCAGTAGGGTTGGCGATGTGGACACTCCCAAATCGTGTGAAAGAAGGTACCTTCACCACCACTTCCCCTAAGGCACCCAGAGTCTTGGCGTCTGCCCATCCTGGCCAATGTATGTGCTGATAAGTATGTTCTGTGCAGGATTTTGAGTTGTGTAAGGCATAGGTGCATTGGGATGGCAACTTCCCTGGGGGATGAGAGGGCCTCCTGCCAGTCGTCGTCGTCGAGATACACTAAGTAAGTCTGCCAAAGTTGCCGGAGGGACTACAGCTTCTTTTAAATGATTTTATTAAGTTCTGTGATGACCGAGGGTTGGTCCTAAATGAGTCCAAAACTAAATATATAATTATTTAAAAAGGAGCTGCCAACCCCACCTAAAGATGGGTGTCAATTGGAAATAGCAAGCTGGAGCGAGTTAATGCCTTTGATTATCTCGGCATCCGTCTGACACCTGCAATTTACTGAGCTGCACATATTGAGAAAGTCAGAATGCAACTAATACACCAGACTGCTTATATTTCCAAAATTCACAGGAAAACACTGTCAAGACAGCTTGCGCCAGCCTTGGAAATTTATAACACTAAGGTGTTAGGCGGGGCACTTTATTGAGCAGAGTTATGGGTATTGGCACTACTAACTGCTTGTCTACAATAGAGAATCGTTTCCTTACATCTTTGGTGAACCTACCTTCCAGTACCTCGCTGGTGCCCCTATATTTGGACCTCGCACACAGACAACCAGTACATAAACTAAGTTAATAACTTTAAATGTTCTGGCACAGGTTGTGTGGTCTGTGGATGAGCTTGTTTCTCTCAAAATACAGTCAAATAAAGAAAAGACTGACCCAACAAGTGTATTCTAGAGTGCAACTTAGAAATACTATAAAAGTTTATTATAAAATTCAATACTACAATTCAAAAACTATGGCATGCAGAAACTTACATAGCAATCAGTTGCAATAAAGGCCATGCATAATAAGACGGGATAATGAGCAAAATTCGGAAAAATGCTAAGTCCCAAATGTCCAGTAAAATCAGTAAGAAACAGGACAGCATCGCTAGTAACATAGGAAAAGTTTCTCTCTTTCCCCTAAATTCAAGGGTTTATATAGTTATTCTCTCCATTGGACAGTATTACAACTGCAAAATCATGGTGCTGTGAGCAAAGTATTACATTTTCAACAAATCAAATGACAGCATTTTAAAAATGTCACATAGCCCTAACACTTTAGCATGAACCCACTACATTAATATATTGATTAATCTCCTCTGACCTAATGTCATTTGGAGGTGTCAGAAAAACGAGTTACATAAGTAATAGTAAACCATTATGAATGAACGCAATGCAGTTTTTTTTAGAGAAAAGTGTAATTCAGAAATAAGCAAAACACAGCTTGCTTTACTATGTGCAGCACAACTATAAACAGAGAATAAATATGACACTGTGACATCCATTTTGAAAAGATGCTGTGGATTCCTAACTGAGGCCTAGTTAGTGTAAGCCAGGAAGACACTTTACCATGTCATTAGCACATTCGTTTCATCTGCATTAGCTTCATGTCAGTGTACACATGTGAATTCAAGGGTAGATTATTTGCTCAGCTAATTATCATTAATGCACATTTTGAATAGAGGCCTAAACGTGTCATCAAAGTGAGATGGGATAAGTAACACTCAACCTCATCCTGTGTGAAAAATCTGTTGCCCCGCAGGGAGCTTCAAACAGAAATGTGAACCCTTAGCTGATGCAGAGCATTGTGGGTGCTGAAGAGATTTGATCTAATAGCGGTGTTGCATCTTTGACACCTTTTTTTAATGTAGTTGAAAAAGAATGACTTCGGTTGTCCTTTCTTTTACAAAACATTTGTTTTTTTCTGAATATTGAGTTTCAAAATGTGTTCGTGATTTTGCTGTATTCTAGGAGGTTATTGGAAAAATTATTTGTAATTAAACAGTAGTATCCAGGAGAAAGGCAGTCCAAATTAGTTAAAGATCTTGGTGAGGTCAGAGGAGTCGATACAAAACAGAGGGCTTTACTCCCTCCTGGCCAGTACCTACCTGGGCGTAAAATCCCTCTTGAATAATATTGCTGTGATAGTCTTGACATTTGTGGTGTAGTTCATGGAAGTGTTTGTTTGATGGTTTGTTTTATAATAGTTCGTTCCGCATTAGAGGAAGGTTATATGAAGCGTAATTCCACGATTTGTGTTTTTATAGCAGCAGGAGATTTTCATTGACAAACTGTGGATTGAAAGACACTTTTGGGGACAGCACAAAAAAATCTTATTTAAATTGTGACAACACATCTTAGAAATTAAATTGTGTTTTGGCGGTAAAACACTAATTTGAGATTTTTTTTTCTCAAATTAATTTTATCAGGTGAATACTTTTTATAAACTGTAGTGGTTAATACATAATTTTTAAGAGAAAAAACTATTTTGCCTCGGAAATTATGGATAGAGGTCCAGTATACATATTTTATCAATATTTTATGCTTCCATGGTAGAAAAAGTTGAAGAATTAAATTTTTTTTTCCAAAAGCCTGGTCTGTCATTTGATTCATGGTGTTCTATTTTACCTCAAGGTTCGAGTGAACAACTCGATACTTATATTTTGTAATCATGACTACGGTTAGGTAAACTTGGACCCTGGACTGTTGGAGTAAGAGGTGATGAATAAACGTCATTTGTTATAGAAGTGATTGAGGAAATGTGCAAAATAGGGAGTTTAAAGATGCAGTACATTATTAATGCTTATTTGAAACGGACTGTGACATATCGCATGAGAAACATATTTTTGTTGTTTATGTCATACAACAGCTAGTTTTAAAGACCTAAAACTAGCTAATGGGAGCATGCCTCACCAATACTCAGCATCAACTTTCCTCACACCATGTATTTGCCACTAAATTTTTGATAACATTCACAGTCAGAAAACAGTGTAATGTTAGTAAACGAATATTTTTTTAGCCCCCCCCCCTTGTACTACAGAGGAGCAGATTTATTTTATGAGACGCATTATCATATTTTTGCCTCTGCCATTTCATTTTTCAGTACCTTTCTTTTCCTTGAAAGAACGCCACTTCAAAATACTTTTTTATTTTGAACAAAATGTTTTTAAAAATTACATACTGGAAAAATATATTTATTGCATATAGACAATGTGTCTGTATGTTTACTTTGACGCAGAAGACATGGTCAATGCCACATCCTTCCGAATGTCTGAAAAGAAGGGTGCCATGTCAACGGTCAGACGCACCTTACACCTCACAGACACAAAGGAATGTGTGAGCATGACAACTGTATTTGCGAGGACTGTGGACAGAGGCCCCTTAGGGCCAACACTATGGGGAAGGTTAAAAGTTATCTTTCCTGTTGTGGCGACTACATACGCCTGGCATACCATCTCGGAACATAATTGTGTGTATTGTAATCTCTTCAGAAGCAGGGGCTGTTAAGATAATATATGGGTTTTTCAGGTGAAACCACAGTAGTGCACGGTGCAGAAAACCAGCAGGGGAGGCGTTTCACAAGGTGGGTTAACTACTGGGCAGCGGGTAGCAAAACCCATGGTTTGTTACACTGCAACAAGCTTTTAACCCCTTCGATGCTGATGACGGAACGGTTCCGTCATGAGCGTCGGTTGAGCTGTGCTGATGACGGAACCGTTCCGTCATGACTCCGCCCGCGCAAGGCGGAGTCAGCATGGGCGGGGAATTCGTGCCGCACGCATGCGGTTAAAAGGGTTGGGAACAGGATATATCATGCCATGCTTCATATACTCCCCCCATTGGCTGCATGAGATTTGGGATAGATGCACCCACCATGGGCCAATCTAGTAGGACTTTTTTTTCAAAGTAGGTTGGGCCACCCAGGGTGGGAGACATGTAAGTGGAAGAAGTAGGAGCCACTTAGAAGGTGGGCTAGAAGCTGGGAGCATACAGCAGCTGATTTCCCTTCAGTCTTCCAGAAGACTAGTGATATACCGTAAATGGGAAAAGAACCCGAATTTAGGAGAATACAGAGGCTGATTTTCCTTCTCTCTTCCTCCAGGACTTGTCTGAGTTCAGTGTCCCTTGTGAAGAGGAGATGTGAAAAATAGGACCATCTGAGAAAATCATTTTGCCTATGAGTGGGATACAGGATATGAACTTTGAACTTGATGGGGATTTACCTGCAGTACAAGTATGATCTAATCATCTGATATGAACTCTGCATTTACATTAAAAGAAATATACCTCAAGACCTGTTGAGTGTTTTGTTTATAGCAAGGGTTAATATAATACCTAAAAAATTAGTAGATTAAATGTTAATTATAAGATCAAACTAGGCTAGCTTTCTATATAGTTGGGTCAGAAAAAAATAGTATTTTCATACTTCACAAGTTGTTGCCTTTTATACATAATGAAAATGTTCACTCCTCATCTAAGCACTTACAGCACCAGTCAACTTACAGCCAAAGTTAAGAGAGCAGCAAATGCCACCTCCTATGGCCCCATTAGCTGAAGTGGCCTGGCTTATTCCTTGTATATTAAAAATAGCCAAAATGTGATGCTTAAATGTTTTTAAAAGTGTCTTCTTTCACGCAAGACCAATATAATCACTAGCAATAATACTCAAACAGTTCTAGAGTACCCAAATCAATTTCCGTTCCGTTCCGCTAAAATACTTTATTTTGGTCAGCGACCATAAAAGCAACACAAAATGGAAAGCACATTGTGATATTAATCAAGTGGATACAAGATAAACATTTTCCAGTTAAAAGGACCACAATGTAAAATTATATATTAATTAAAATCTCTGCGTAAAATCAATTTTAAAGGTTAAACATGATTTTAAAAGCAGAACCAGGTAAAAAAAAATAATTTTGTTATACAATTCAAAGGTTCTTGGCAGGTTATATTTAATAGTCAGCTTGGCAAGGATGTACAGTGGCAACTATCATGATTGTACTCAATGTTTGAATTCTGGCATTCGCATAATTTGTCTGGTGCAAACAGGCCAGACTGCTTCTAAAAAATTTGCCAAAGAAAAGCCCGCACAAGACCCCGTGTCTGACCTGCAAATCCGCAAGTCTTGTTTGTGGAACCGTGTTCCAAAAAGTCTACATAAGGGTACAATTCATCATTTACTTTGTCTGGTATATCTTGGGCAGAAACAAGTGGATGAGCATCTGTCTCCTGGGCAGGCTGCTACACGGGCTGGGCATGCTGTGCTACTCTCTGTGTGGTGCCTCCATTTACAGGTGAAAGATGCGAGTGGCAGAATACCCAGCCTAAATTTTATATACAAGGATCTACTAAATGGGTCGATCTCGTTCAGGTAGGTTTCGAATCTTAGTTTACATTTGTGGTTCAACAGGAAGTCAGATAGACTGCCACTACTAATGGATGTCAGTACCTTCCTTGACTCGTTAGTACAGAAAGCAACTTTGACCCATTTTACTGAAGAGGCAGAGACGCACTCTGGGCATTGCGAAAGATCAGTAGCCCCCAGTGCAAAAAGAGATTGCTTAATGTAGCTTAGCCACTGCAAAGTGTTAACACATCTGGGGGTTATGAGAATATCCTTGTATCCATTCCTAAAGCATTCCAGCTCATAGAACAGCCATAATCTCAGCCAATATGAGATTGGTTTTAATCTCACTGTGGCATTGTTTGGGCATACATTTAGGTCTATTCTAAAGAAAACCTGGGGCGTACCTTGGGGGAGTCCAAGCGCTGACCGAAAGAACTTCTGTTCAGCAATCCATGGCGATTTAAAATTGCTATGGCCCCAGAGTTCTTAGCCATCAGAAGCCGCAGACACAGCTTGGGCTCTCCAGCTTTCCAATAGTGCGGACATTGGAAAAAAATATGGATTTTTGGCAAAATTCAACATGGCAGCAGCCCTATGATTTATAAGTAGCCCACTCGTGACTATCTGGCTGTTCCATGAGCTGGTGCTGGACAGATGCATACCCAGGTACTTGGAATCTGAGACTCTCTCCAGAATAACTCTCCCTAGTCTCATTGTTCCTCAGCATTGTTTGTGGGGATTATTAGACATAAACTGGGTTTTATCAGCATATATGGCTAGCCCTGTAGTAGTGTAAAACAGGTTAAATTTTTCTAATAGTAGTTCCAGTCTTTTGGGGGTTTTTGACACCAAGAAGGTGTCATTGGCAAATAGTGCTGTGATCTTGACACTACCCAGGACCGGGGAGTCATTTACACATCCCATTAGGAAGTTGACTCACCTGTTCATAAAAAGTAGAAAGAGTGCTGGGGCAAGAACACATCCTTGCCTTACACCCTTATCTACTGGGATGTGATATGTTAATTCCACCTCAGAGCCCCATCTTACTTGGGTATAGTTTCCGGTGTGGAGTCGCTCAATGATTTTGAGTAGCACGGGAGGGATACCCATGTCCTTCAAGTTTGCCCAGAGCTTAACCCTGTGGACATTATCGAAGGCAGCCTTGAGGTCCATGAATGCTGCATAAAGGCTCCCTCCACCGAGATCTATAGTTTTCCACCTCAGCATAAAGTACCTAAAAACTTGGTCTACAGTCCTTATTTTTGGGCGAAATGCTGCCTGAAAAGGGGACAACATATTATTATGTCTTACCAAGTATTTAAATGGCCCAGAACTTGTTTGCAGAAGATCTTATGGGCTATATCTATCACGCCTATTTGGCAATAGTATGCTGGAACCAATCTTCTGCCTTTCTGGTACATGGTGACTATTTCTGCTCCCTTCCAGGAATCTGCCACAATGGCATTGCAGACACGGTTTAAGTATGGTGACCAGGTCTCTGGTACAGATTTGAACAAATCCCCAGGGATCTTATCCGGCACAAGGGCCTTTCCAAGTTTCAGTTCACAGATAGCCTGCTGTGTCACAGACAGGGTGAATACCCATTTATCATTTAGGGACTCTTGGCAGTGCCTAAGAGGGTCTTGGTCCATGCTAGACTGGGCTTCGAACAGCAACTCGTGAGCAGGTAGATCTTTCTATATATTGTTTAGTTTGCCCTTGCCATAATGGGATTGAAAATGGAACACCCAGTCCATGGGTTGGATATTGGCTTCAGGTGTCATTATGTCTGACTTATTTCCATGGCTAAATATATGCCAAAAGGTGGCTTGGTTTTTATTTCGAATGGCTTCTAAGATGTCCCCCCATATTTGAGAGTCCCAGGTTCTCTTGGTATTTTTAAGGATTTCTTTATACCTGGTCCTTGCTTTCTGGATTAGGGATTGTTTGCCATTTTTCATAGATTTAACCAGGGAGGTTTTGGCATCTCTACACTCTTTATTATACCAAGAGCTATTAATCTGCGTGTGGTTGGGATTTGTAGTTATAGTTTTGGTAAAAGAAGTGCTCTTAAGCGCATTGAAACAATCACCATGGAGCTCTATTAATCCAGGGGGTTAAGATCGTCGTCACTCATTGATGCCAAAAAGTGTTCCAATATTTGGCTTAGAGCACCAGGATTTGAAGCAATACTATGCCATCTGATGTTTCTTCTGTTGTTGGTGACAGCCAATGCCCTTTGGCAAGTCTTTGGCCAGATTTGCTAAAACGAGTCCACCCACAAGATATAAAAGCAAGGGACAGTAGTCACTTTCATATCTGTCATTGACCCTCATATCAATCAGCAGAGGTCAAGATTAGATATCTAAGAGAAAATAGTCGATGTTGCTTCTATAAGGTCCCCTCCTAAATGTGGGCTGCCTCTTTAAATCCGAGGGGGTATGACCATTACATGTACTCAATTGGCATGAGAGAGAGAGATCTATCAATTGAAGAGTAACCTTAGAGGTGATTGGGATAAAAGCTCCTTGCTGACGGAGATCACCATGGTGGCAGTCTTCATCGCTAGCTATGTCTCTAATTAGAATTGAAGGTTCTAAAGATATATTAAAATTGCCCCCAATTATAATAGCGGTATCTCTACTAGGAATGGGTAGGCATTCCATCAGGTTAGTTATAATCTCTGAGTCTGCGGCTGCGGGGATTTTCCTATTGTACACATTATAAAAAAAAAAGATTTTTGTCATTCCACGGCCCAAGTTGTAACCCCAAGGTATCCTTGAAGTTGATGCTTAATTGTTTCACCTGGCATCCTAACCTAATACTGACTCATATTGTGAGGCCCCCCTGAGGCTCTGCCTGAGCGAGATTCCGGCGCTGGCGTGAAGAAACTTTTAAAACCATGCTTATCAGAAGCCATTAAGTCCCGAGTCTCTTGAAACATGATTATGTCAGCCTTGTCAATAGAGATCCTCCAGTCAGTTACGGACAATTTGCCTTTTAGGCCAGCAACATTCAAAATACTATTGTCAGGTTATGGGCCCTCTGTGGGTTAGGTGATTGAGCCCCCTGGCTGGATGATGTTAATGTTGGCGATAACCCAACGTGAGGAGCAGCCAAGTGTGTCGCACCATTGCCTAGATCAGAGGAGGAAAGGGTAACAGGCTGCTGCAATTCGTTTTGTGGATCAAGTGAAGGGATTGCATTGGGCTCCAGTGAGTCTAACCGATCGAGACTACGTAAGGCAGAAAACCTGTTACTCCATACAAGCTGTGACGAAAAATTGTGTTGATTATGAGAACTCAGCTGGCTATCTGGTGCGTTGTTTTTGTAGAGGTACCCTAGTGGGAGCAGGCATATGTTGGTGTTAATTTGACCAGAGGTCTCCTGCAATTGCAACAGATTTCTTACAGATTGAGGTCTGCAAAAATTCATCACAATACAAACCCCCGCTATGTCTTTCTTTGACCCGCCAACCCAGCCCACCCTTCACACCATTATTATCTCATTTGAATTTGCGGCTTGAAATGTTTGTGCTTGGTAAGCGAGTCCACGCTTTTGTTTCGTAGCTCGACCCAGGAGTCTCTCTGTGAGAAACTCCAGCCAGGACTAACGGCCACATGCATCAAGTGATTTTGGAGTCGCAAACGGTGCGAATCGGAAAAATCGGCTGTTTGCGATTCCAAATTCACTTTTTGCTATGCATGAAACAATTTTTAAAGAACCGCAATTTTTTGCATTTCCAAAAAATGCGATTGCATTTAAGGAATCGCATTTGTGCGATTCCTTAAATGCAATGCATGAATGTTTTTAAAAATGCGAATTCGGAAATAGGAGGTGCAAATTAACACGAGGTTGACCCTCGTGTTAATTTGCGAAATCTTTCAAAAATGCTCAAAAAAGCATTTTTGAAAGTGTCATGTTACACACACACATGTCCTTTGGACATGTGTGTGTGAAACTTGCACTTAAAAAACATTTCAGCACCCTTGAAATGCATCAACAAATTGCGATTCGCAAAAATAAAAAAATGCAAAAAGGCATTGATTCCTATGGGCCTCTAGGCCCTTAGGAATCAATGTAATGCCATTCCTTAATTGCGATTCGCAATTAAGGAATCGCAAATACAGAAAATTAAGAAATCCTAAAAAGTTTAAAGATTTCTTGATGCATAGGATTTTGCAATTCCTAAATTGCGATTCCTTAATTTTCGCAATTTAGGAAGTGCAAAATCCTACAATGATGCATGTGGCCGTTCGACTTAGGGTCAGGAGGTTGGGGGCAGATCCAATCTGTCTTTGCACGGAGTAGAGTTGGTTCGAGAATACATAAGTTTAGCTGTAGCAGACTCCGACTGACCTGGGTTATGTATGGCGGTGTAGCCCAAGGACAAGGTACCCCCCTCTGTCTCCTGGGGACCCAATTTACTGATTGCCTTAGAGAATTTCAAAGTGTCATTAGAGTATACAACTCTGCAACTTGCTGCATTTTGATTTGTGGTTTCCACCCTATTGCGACTAGCAACAATATCAATCTTGGTTGTAACTGGCGATGTCATCTGAGCATTCTCATAGGCAATCACCTTAGTAGAAATGATCATCAATCTGCTTTTAGTGCAGCTTAGCTGCTCCCTAATCAGTTTGAGTTTATCCTCTAGAATAGCACAACGTTTCTCGCACAGCATATTAAAACTAAACAGACCAGGGTTCTTTGAAATGATGTGTTGTGTCTCTGTTGGCTCGACATAGCCTGGTCTCACAGCTGCAAGGGGAGCAGGTTGGAACAGGTAGTCCAGGGTTTGGGGGTTTTAGGATTTTTTGAGTTTTTGCCAGGGTCCCTGGCTGATCTAGGTTTGAGATCTGGTTTTACGGTGCTGGTTGAAAAGGGACCCGGTTTCTTTTTCCTTTTCTTTTTTACTGCCGGCTCACGTGGGCTGGGACTCAGGCTGTGGCAAGGGCCATGGGAGGGGCCAGGCCATCTGTCTGGTGTAGCTCCCATTGGGCTGGGTGAGCTGGATAGAATAGTTACTCCAATCTCCCTCCTGGCACAGATGCAACTGCCATGGCAGGTGATTTTTTTCCAGGGACTGTCTCGGGAGAGCTGATTTTGCAGCCTGCAAAGGGCTCTGCTATAGGATACGAGCGATCAAGCCTTCTCCCGACCCGAGAGAAAGCCGTCTCTCCATCAACTCAATCTTCTTGGACACCACACTGTCCGCCCGCACTAGAAATTAGTCCAAGGTAGTACCAGGTTTAGGGTCAGATTTGAGGCTAATTATAATGACATCCTTTCCATTTGGCTGCTTGCATTTGCCCATTTTGATTAACCATGCGGTGATCTAAAGTGGTTTAAAGGTTGAGAAAAAATTTAAAGACAAACGTTAATTTGACTGTGTCTGGAAGTGTCCAGCACTAGCAGTATTGACCAAGAAAAAGTACAAGAAGTCAAAGTCAACCAGAATAAATATGCCTTTGCGAAGATCAAATTAGCCACCGGAAACTTACCTCCACCTCTGATCCTGCTGCCGCCTCACCTCACATACACCACCAGTTTAATTTAGACGCTTTGAAAACTGAAAATGGACCACTTGTTGTCAATTTATCATACATTTATTATCACCTTTCTTGTTCATGACTGTCTTCATAATTTCAAGTTTTATTTCAGTTCTCTTAACACAAGTGTCTGGGCCTGCCTTTTGAGTTCTGTTGCACGGAGTGTTCACAGTGAGTGTGAAAAATATACAACACTGAAATTTCAGTTGAAAAAAGACAGAAAATGGTTTACCACAGCTAACGCTAAACACACGTCAACAAGAATGTTGAACACCCAAAATATATGGCAGTAATCTATATCTACCTCTCCACTGCTAGGACACCCACCTTTATTCCTACTGTGGAATCTTATTTGAAATGCAGTAGGCCAGGTGCACAAAAAATAACATCCTGTTGTTTACACTCAGCTTTGTTAAACCCATCAGCCAGTAGCCAACACAGCCCTCTCGGAAACCCAGCCATCTCTAGATTAAATGTTTGTAATTTGCCATTGAACACCACATTAGCCAAATTTTGCACATTTACCAGATTTGATAAATCATGGACACTTTATTTATTTTAGAGGTTCTGTTTAGTGTGCTTTATACCAGGGTGGATAATGGGGCGCTTTACAGACGTGCATACATGGATTTTGTTTTAATAACTATATCATATAACATATAAAATATATAATGATGACATTGGCAATAAAAGCAGCAATTAGAAGATATAGTGTGTCATAATATCCCAAGAGAGAAGGATAGTCTTTAAATGAAGTCGGTGTATAGGGATCATGGATATACAACTATTGTCTGTCCTCAGGCAGGTGAATGAGCCAAAGGCCTTGCTGAAATAATCAGTTAAAAAACAGCATTGAAGGCCAAAGAATCTTTGGAATAAGATGTAAGTTAGTTCCTTTTTGAACTCTTTATAAGAGAGGTTGGTTCTAGGTGCTGGGGAGATCGAATTCCACATTGTAGTTGCATTTCTGGGGCTGAATGGAGTTTCTATGAGCTGTTGTCTGAGCTTCACAGAGAGTAAGTTGCTCTGGAAATCATTAGTTTGTATGACCGGTATTAGGGGAATCCAGAATGCAAGCATTTATGCACTGTGCATGCCACCTTGAAAATGGTTCTTGGGGAAATATTTAAGTGAGATCTGGATCAGTGTGTTGTAATCATACCTTTGAAATCCGGAAATTAACTTAAACTTTGCGGCTCCATGGAGGGAAACATTCAATGGAAACAGTTGGAATTTTGAATACCTGAGAGCAGCTCCTAAGGTCTATTTGTACTCATGGATAAAAAAAGGTTTGACGCCTCTAGTGAGTTTGAAATATTATTATTCTCCTTTGGAAAAGAAACTTAAATTGGTGTAAAGGTTAAAAAGTTTGTGTAGCATGAATCCCCGAAATTTCACAAAGTCAACTCTTAGAGGCTTTCAGTCCACTATGTAGAAATTGTTTCCCAAGTTTGGACAGGAATTGAAAATAATGCTTGGGAGAACAGGATGAACTTCTTGCAGAGCCCGGCTTCAGGTATTGGACTGAAATCCAAGGCTGGGTATAGAGAATCTTGGCAAGCTGAGCAATATATTCGGGAAGAATACTTTCATTTGTAGGTGAGTGTCATCAGCGCATAAGTGATGAGCAATATTGTAGTGTCAGAGTGGTGCTATTTTTTCCAGATATAGATTAAAACACATGGGAGACAGGATAGATCCCTTGGAGCCCCACTGCAGGAGAGAGGATGTGTTGGCACTGGATACAGATATTCTTTCCAGTTTTTTTTAAATATGAAGCATACTTTTTGAGAACTGTCCCCTTCATTTCCATTTGTTCCTCCTGTGTTTTTAGGGAAGAGTGGTGGCTGACTGTTTCAATTTGCAAGTGACAGACTGACAGGCCAAGCAATAATAGAAGACAGAAGTCCCCTTTGTCAAGCATGCGTGGTATGTCGTCTGCTATCTGAAGGTCTGCAATTTCTTGTGCTACATACCTGCCTGAAGCCTGATTGGAAGTCATTCAAAAGATCACTGTTAGAAAGGCGGTCCCCGGGGCGGCAGAAGATGTCTGACTGACCACCCCTAGACCCACCTCTCCTTCGGGAGAGGGCCGAGCGTTTGTCGAGAGGCCTCCTGGGAGAGGCTCCTCTCCTAGAATCGTAACAGCAGAGCAATCACACCACTACAAAGGTACACCACACCAAAGGATAACTTCTTAGGCTCTTTATCAACAATAAAGATTGGTTCTCTCGACAATATGTACAAGCGGATCGAGGGATCCTTAAAGTCTCGGTACTAGGGGGAAAGAGGTAGCGGGACAGTCTTAGTACCAGCCTGGTACGGGGATACCCTATGCACAGCTCTCAATCTTCGAGCCGGGGGGTTCCGCAAGGACGAGCCGCGGCAGCGCCAGCAGGACTCCGAAGATGGTTTCAGCGAGGTTGGGCCGCGGCAGTGCCAGCAGGACTCCAAAGATGGTTTCAGCGAGGTTGGGCCGCGGCAGCGCCAGCAGGACTCCAAAGATAGTTTCAGCGTGGTTGGGCCGCGGCAGCGCCAGCAGGACTCCAAAGATGGTTTCAGCGAGGTTGGGCCGCGGCAGCGCCAGCAGGACTCCAAAGATGGTTTCAGCGAGGTTGGGCCGCGGCAGCGCCAGCAGGACTCCAAAGATGGTTATAGCCATCAGAGCAGTGAGTTTTTCTCGGGGTCAGCCGCGACAGCGTCAGCAGGGCTCTCGACTCCAGGATACAACTACTGACTCAGTCCAGAGCTGCCCCAGATATAGGTCTGGAGTTCTTTGATGTCCGGACCCTCGTGCTTGGGGGTCAGCGGGGCCGGGATGAGGGTGTCCAGACACCCAGCAGGGGGGTGGAGCCAGCGCCCAGGGAGTCCGGAGGGCGATCGAAACCAGGCATCCGGGGACGGCTGGAGGGCCATTGAAACTCTCTTCCTCCTTGATTCGTCGAGTGGCCGTTTTACCCCCCTGGTCGGATCTTGGTGCCTCGCTGTCGGGGCTTCGCTGGGGCTGGGGCCGCGGCCGAGGTCGGGCCGAGGCCACGTGGTTGTGACGTGGAAGGCCCAAGATGGAGTCGGGCCTGAGATGGCGGGCCCGGTTAGGGGCCAGACCAGCAGAGTAGGGGTCGCCGTGGTCCCGAGGGGGAGAGCTGGGGGTCGCCCGGAGTGGCGGCTCTCGTTGAGGGTTGGAGAGGGAGGTTCGTCGAGGAGGCCAGGGGTCGTTGCTGTCCAGGGCCCGCCATGCGGGGAGAAGCGGGACCACGCCACGAGGCCGGGTCCAACACACGTCCCCCCCAGCTGAAGGCGGGGAGAGTCACCCATTTCCTTGGGGGTTCTCCTCGTCGAGGCGGAAGAAGCGGGACAGGCCAATGGCGTTGGCGTGGTCGTTGCCGGGGCGGTGTTCCACAGTGAAGTCCATCCCTTGCAGGGAGATGGACCATCGCAGCAACTTTGGGTTCTCTCCACGCATCTGCATCAACCACCGCAAGGGCCGGTGGTCAGTTTGCACCCGGAAGTGGGTGCCGAAGAGATAGGGTCGGAGTTTCTTGAGGGCCCACACCACGGTGAAGGCCTCTCGTTCAATGGTGCTCCAGCGTTGTTCTCGGGCCAGCAGACGTCGGCTGATGAAGGCCACGGGCTGGTCAACTCCTTCGGCGTTGAGTTGGGAAAGGACCGCCCCGACACCATGCTCCGAGGCATCTGCCTGTACTATGAATTCCCGGCTGTAGTCGGGGGCTTGAAGCACGGGGGCGGTACACATCGCTGTTTTTTGGGTCTCAAAGGCGGCCTGACACTCGGGCGTCCACTGCACCTTCTGGGGCTGTCTCTTGGAAGTGAGTTCGGTGAAGGGGCCAACAATGCTCCCATAGTCCTTCACGAAGCGCCGGTAATACCCAGTGAGCCCCAGGAAGGCTCTGACTGCTGTCTGGGTGACTGGCGGCTCCCAGGCCATAATGGCGTCGATCTTGGGTTGGAGGGGAGCCACATGGCCGCTCCCCACTTGGTGTCCCAGATAGGTCACGGAACCTTGGCCTCTCTGGCACTTGCTTGCTTTTATTGTTAGTCCGGCCCGTCTGAGGGCCGTCAGGACCTCCCAGAGGTGCTTGAGGTGCTCGGCCCAGTGGAGGCTGTACACCACAATATCATCCAGATAGGCGGCGCTGAACCCTTCTAGCCCCGCCAGCACCTTATTCACCAGCCTCTGGAACGTTGCAGGGGCGTTCTTCATCCCAAAGGGCATCACCCTGAAGTGGTAGTGGCCATCGGGGGTTGAGAAAGCGGAGCGCTCCTGGGGTGAGTCCGATCTGCCAGTAGCCGGAGGTTAGGTCGAATGTACTCAGGTAGCGGGCCGCCCCCAGGCGGTCGATCAGTTCATCGGCCCGGGGGATGGGATGAGCATCGGTCCGGGTGACGGCGTTCAACCCCCGGTAGTCTACACAAAATCGCAGTTCGGGAGTGGCGCCAGGAGCGGCGACTTTGGGGACCAGGACGACCGGACTGGCCCACGGACTGTCAGAGAGTTCGACTACCCACAGAGCCAACATCTTGGAGACCTCCGATTGGATGCAGGTCCGGACTCGGTCGGGAACTCTGTAGGCCCGGTGTCGCACAGGCTGGCTGTCCCCAGTGTCGACATCGTGGACGCACCACTGGGTGACTCCGGGGGTGAGCGAAAACAAGTCTGTGAACTGACCCAGCAGTTTTTGGCAGTCCTGGCGCTGTTCTGGGGTCAGGGCGGAGGAGAGGGTGACCCCCTCGACGGAGCCATCTTGCTCGGAGGTGCTCAGGAGGTCCGGTAGGGGCTCGGAGTCATCTTCGGCCCCGCCATCCATAGCCATCAGCAGGCTGAGTTCGGTCCTGACAAAGTGAGGCTTGAGCCGGTTGGTGTGGAGGACCCGGAGGGGGTTCCTGGGGGATTTCATGTCCACCAGGTAAGTAACAGGACTCTTACGCTCCACCACCTTGAAGGGCCCCGTCCTTGGCAGGTGGGGCACGTCCGGCAGTGATTGTGCACATCGGTTCTCATTTTTGACCAGTAGAAATGGGTTACCAGGCGGCTGTATGTTTTGTCCTGCCCCAGGTGCCCGGCAAGGGGCACATCGTGTGCCAGGTTCAGGAGGAAGTCTCTGAACCGGAGGGGGACCACCAGCACCCGGCCGGCCCCCAGTTCGGCAATCTTTTGTTCGCTGTAGAGGAGATCATGATCCCAATAGACCCAGTGGGACCCCAACGGGTCTCCGGCGGCTTGAGTGGCGGCTTGCTGTCGAATTCCCTCGAGGGAAGGACAGGTTTTCTGCTCCTGCCGGAACTGTTCTCGTGTGGGGCCACCTTCTTGGCGCCATTGGGCTAGTTCCCGGAGGTTGCCGAGCTCAGCTACTTCCTCACTGTTGGGCCCCGGTGAGTCGGGCTCCGGATCGTCGTCTTCGGATACGGCGGGACCACGCCACGAGGCCGGGTCCAACAATCACTATCCACAATAAATTTATTTAGTTGCAATTTCACACATATTTCTATTGTTTTGTCAAGTAAGGGGAGGTTGGAGATTGGCGGAAATTGCTCAGATCGTCTGAATCAACTCCTGACTTTTTCTTCTTTCCTTTGCCAGAGGTAAGACCCAGGCAATTTTTATGCAGCATGGTACATCTCCCAGGGTCAAAGAGGCATTGATTAGGCGGGTCCAATATAGGGAATGAGAAGGAATAATACCCTTCAAGACGATGGAGAATAAAGGATCAAGGAAGTGAGTGGAAAGCTTCTTATTCACAAAAATATGCATAAGTTCAGATAGGCTGAATTATTCGAAAGATTGCCAGATGCTTGAAGATTTCGAAGGTATTGGATCTTGCAGTGTGCTGATTACCATTGGATGAGGGAGAGTTCTATGTTTTCTTACTGTTGCTTCATAGAATTTGGATATTTTTTACATTTATTGTTTGACGGGTCAAATATAGGTAGGACAGCTTCTTATGTTTTGTTTTAAAATTTCAAATAACTTCTTGGGAAGATTTATTTTTACTTAAACAGTTTCATGTCAGAAGACCACTGCTTTGTATTTGTTACGGCCAGTTTGCATCTTTTACAGATTCATGTGTGATTGGTTTTGCTTCCTTAGGGTATATAGACTCTGAGGGATCTCCTCTCCTTGTTCCCATCTTAAGAGAACCAACATATTGGTTATCTTGATTTCAGGGGCAGAACTTCAGATTAGGGGATGCCATTTTGTCAATGATCTATAACATTGGTTGTTACAGGGCATAAGGATGTTTATCTCCGGTTCCATTGGGATTCTGCTTAGTTTGAAACGCAGTATGGATGTTTCAGTACTTTTGTAGTCTCTACTTCATTGTTTGGGCTTACCTGGTTGTCCAACCATTACCCTTTGGAGAGGATATGAGAGGATTGGAACGGGTGATGGTATGACAACTCTATTGGGATACGAGTCTCAATCTTTAAGATGTTTTCCTTGCAATTTTCAGATAAAATGTTGCACCTTTCCCAAATATAACCTTTTCCAAAACATGTAGGTCTTTCATCTTATCCACCAAAGAGCGAAACAGGTGAGCAGGAAAAATGCGCTCGTTTGAGATCTACATACACTAGAATGCTCACCTGTGAAATATTAACAAAGTTTGAGAGAGTCTTCATATTCAGCAAAGTGTTGAGTATGCATAATGTTGCATGCTTACAATCAGTAAATATTGTTCTTTCTGTGATTGATAAAGGATGTTTCTAACTTGAACACATTTCAAAAGTATGGATATCAGTTTACGTACTTGCACCCGTGCACTGTGTACCACATTTAGGCAAACAAATGTAGATTGCCTATTAAATAAGAAATAAATAGTTTCTTAAGACCATAATTTCATTGCGCCAGATCAATAGCATACCTATTTTAAGCCACTAAAAGAAACTGCAATGGTTGCACAGTTGAAATAAATTCCACAGACTCGAAATAATTGAAGTATACAAGACGGAGCCATCCAGGTAGAAATAATGTGTTTTGGGGCTCCTTGTGTTCCAGAATTTAGAGCAGAAGAGATGACAACGGTTCCTATCTATACATTTTATCAGCTGCAACCGAAAGTGAAAGTATCTACAGCTGTCCTGTCCAGCAGCAAGTCTCCTAGTGATGGCACATTCTGGAAGGTGCCTTGTCTCCGTTTCTATCTGCGAAATTACACACCAATCTGACCTAGTTACAATATTAAAATTGCCTACGAGGTTAACAACGTTAAATGGAAAAGGAAGCACAAGCAGTGTAATCAAAACAAGTCATATTTGTTAAGGTAGGAACAGATCTTCCATTGGACTTACTTGGAATGGACCAAACCTTTCCTCCATAAGCAAGAAGATTAAGTATAGTATTGTTGAATAAATACCAGGACCCAGATTAGGGAAGTGCCTCAGAGGTGCAGCAGGCGTTTACCAGCATTTTGTTCACCTGTGGGAGCCTTTCTGCATCACAGAAGCAGTTCAAGATGCTAACACAGCCCTTTCTCTATTCCCCATGCACCTATTGATTGTCAGGTGTCCCTTTAAGTGCATAGGGTGTGTATAGGAAAGTAGGATCTGCTTTCATGGTTACCCTCAATTTTTGCTTGGTGTCAGTATGTTTTTGACCTAGTCTGACTGGGATCCTGCTAATCAGGACTGCAGTCACTGTGCTTTTTCCCTAAATTGACCATGGAAAGTACTTGTGTACATCCACAATTGACTACTAAGGGATACAGGGCCTAGGTACACCAGGCGGCTTCCATGGGCTGCAACATATATTGTGCAGTCCACTCAAACTGTGACTACATGCCTGCCATTGCAGCTTGTGTGAGTTGCTGCTTGCACCTCTCATGACATATATAAGCAGCCTTATATCTGTGGTCACTGCACCTAAAAACTATAAGTCACCCCTAATGCAGGCTCTTCAGGCCTAAGGCCAAGGTGTTTGGTTAAAAATGTGAGGGTGCCCCTGCATGAGCAGGAAACCCTTACAAACCCTGGAGTTGATTCTCCAGGCTTTGTAAGTACAGTCACCCATTTTAATACGTATAATGGACATCCAGCATTACGTGAGATGTCTAACTATATAGTGGCTGCACCAAACCCAGTCATGTTTAGTATCAAACATGTTGGAATCATACCCCAACATGATTCCAGTGTTGGAAGTATGACCCAATGTCTGTTCCCTTGGGGTACCCCCTTGTACTGACAGTAACAGCCTTACAGGGTCTGACAGCAAGCTACTTTTGCTGCAGACCACAGACACAATTCTGCCCTCCTGCTGCTTATCCAAGCTCGAGCAGGGGTAGGTAGAACAATAGGTTTCCTGTCACAGGGAGGTGTGACCACCTCCCAAACAGGACTTAGTGTATTGGGCTGGGGTGGGGGTTCACTGCTTTGAAGGGCACATTTGATGACCACCTTGCATACTCCAGTTTGGGTCAGTTCAGGGAGCCCAAGGCTCCCGCTCATTTGCAAATCTGGACAAAGGACATGGGAGTATCCTCCCCTCTGTCCACCCCCTCCTCTGAGAAGGAGCCCTTTCCTTAGGGTACTTAAGGGCTTACCTGTGGATGGGTCGTTAGATTTATCATGGGACAAGACTCAAACCATGCGAGTCTAGGACCATCTGGATATTTGGGATTCGCTGGACTTCACCTGGAACCGAGCCAACACCAAGGAAGACTCCTGCTGCTCCTGGTATTGCTGTTCTGCAAGTATTCTTTGTTGTCTGTGTCTGTGCTTCTTCCCGGTTCTTCAACAGACCGATGGGCATCAAGGACACCCAAAGTAACCTCCCTGGGAGTGAAGGAGTCACTCCCTGCATCTGCAGGCACTACAACAAAGCTGACTTGTTTGCTGCTCCTGTTGTCCTACGGACTTCCCGAGGCTCAGCAACATGAGTGGTGATTCTGCAACTCCCTTGAAGACCTGTCTTCTCTGCAAATTTGAGGCCAGTATCCCTTGTCCGAACCGCTGGGACAAAACCTCTGTGCTCCACATCGACTTACTGTTGCCAAGTCTTGTTAGCTCTGCACTCTCAGAGATCTTTGGGCTACAAAAAGCTCCAACCTCCAGCATCTCTTCGCTCCAAGCTCAGCATCCTTACCACATCCTCTGCATCGTGGGCCTTCATTCTTGCTGAACTGCTCGAGGTCCTCTTGTGACTTCTATGCCTTTGGCCTTGGGTCCTCCTAAGGGTCCTCTACGGTTTCAGTGGGCTCCCCGGGTTGCTCGGGCCTGCTCCAACTCTCCTGCTGTTGGTGAGCACCTTGGACCGTGCTGGTCCCAAAGTTGCTCCTTCTTCGTCCTCCACATCCTTTGTGGCTACCAACGGGTGCTATTGGTGCTCCTGCCGGACACCGACCACCTAGTCACTGATATCTGGTGTGGTGTGGAACAAATGGTGCATGGCTCCTGGTGTTCCTCAGTGCCGCTTGGTCCTCACAGCTGCAGCAAAAAGGTCACTGTTGGCTCTTCTGAGTTTCCTGACTTCGGTGGGCATCGTGTCTTCATGCCTCCTGGTTGCGACTGAGTGGCATAGACTCTGTCCCTTGCAGGCTCTACACTTGGAATCCAACAGTCTTCTTCACTGTCTTCTCCAGAGGTATTTTCGTCCAAGTCTTCCATTGTCATCTATGGAGGTTTGCGACGTCTCTTCACCCCTATGCACTTGGCTTCCCTGGTGTAGATAACCTGGTTACTGGGGCATCCACGGGGCGGCTCTCCAACCTTCTGATGCATAAAGAGGTGCAGGCGAAACATACTATGGGCTGCAGGATGGTGACATGGCTTTACAAATGTATTGGTGCGCCTACTGGTGTCACACTCCTGCCTCTAAGGGATAAATGGTAAAGTATTTCAGGCCATGTATGTAATGATAAAGAATGGCAGCAAGCGCTTACATAACCTAAAAAGGTGTCCAAAAAGGCCAGATTCATATCTATCCAGTTTACTATATTACATGGGACATATTTCACCCTATACAAGTTAGGGCGTATATACCCGGCCTCCACAGCAACCTGATGAAGTCATGAACCAGCTAAAATCAAACATCCGTTATCGAACTGATCTGCTATTAGAAATGGGGTCTCTAGTTGGCAGTGATGTCCAAGTAGGGACCCTTCCTTCTAGTCATGATAAGGGAGTTACACACCCAGATAACCCCTGCTCACCCCTTTGGTAGCTTGGCACGAGCAGTCAGGCTTATCTAAGAGGCAATGTGTAAAGCATTTGTACATAACAAACAGTAACACAGAGAAAACACTACAAATGGACACCACACCAGTTTAGAAAAATAATGTATCTTTATCTAAATCAACAAGACCAAAAACACAAAATTCCAACATACACAACTCAAAATATGACTTTTAAAAGGTTTCAAGCAATTATGTCCATAAACCTCTATGGATGCTGTGATTGTATGCAAAGTACCTCAGATGCATCAAAATCCACAAGGCAAAACAGCCTCAGAGGGGGGAAGCATCTGAAAAACACAGTGATGCGTCAGTTCTGCTGCACGCAGACGAAGTCTTGCATTGTATCCGGACTGTAGGGGTTAGTGAAGCATACAAAATCCAAGACAGTTCTGGTCTGCTGGTGATGCGTTAGAAAAACTTGGCGCACAGGTGCGATGCATTGAAATCCAGACACGCTGAAGGTTGATGCAGCAGCAGCAGCAAACAAATGCTGAATTGATTTCTTCAGCCACAGTCCCACAACGCATCAATTCTATCTAATGAAGACATCGGCTGCAGATTCCTTAACTTTTGAATTCTCCCCAGGCGTCAGACTGGATCCAGAAATTTTTCAGCAGTACCTTTGCGCACTGGGGGACAATGCCATATGGCTTCGCGATGACGTTGACTCAGGTTGTGATGTCAGTAGAGCCATATAAGTCCCCTCTGGTTCATGGACGTCAGTGCATATACGGAGAAGCGGTTCCTCGGGCCGTTTTTGTTTCGTAGCCTATTTCGACCGCTTTTGTCAGTGGGAACAGTGAGCCTTTTCCTAAAGTCATTGGACTTTAAGCCTTGTGGGACCTGTGCTCGACAGATGTTGGTTACAGATCTGCATACTGTTTGTTTGTGGTGTTTGGGGGAAGATTGCAGCTCCTGCCAGAGACTGAAGCCAAAGGCCCTCAAGGAACGCAGTATGAAGTTGCAAGAGGCACGTCTGTTGTGGTCCTCTGAGCCATTGTGGCCTCGTTCTTATTCTTCTGCGGAGGTCAGTTCGCAAGGTCATTCTAGGAGCCAGAGCCATTCTCCAGGATGTCGTACATCAGAAACATTCAATGGTAAGCACAGGCATTTAAAGTCTTGGCGCACCAGTCATTGCCACATAGAGAATCCGTCTCGCACGGCTTTCCCCGCTCGCTGGTTGAGGAGGCTGTTCACAACTCCACCCCGCATCGCCCCATCTTTCTGGGAGCTGGGGCCTCGATGGCCCAGATGAGGGAGTATTATAACTTTCTACACCTTGTCTTTGATCCTTCACCTTCCATGGGAGCGCCCAGGAGCCCCAAGGAGGTGAGTGGAATTTGCCGGTGAATTATTCCTCCGTGGCGGTTGGGCCATTTAAGTCTTTAGGTCGGCGCCGTTCAGCGTCAGCCAACTACGTTACGTTGCCGGTGCACAGCCCTTCAGGGACTCGACCTTTGGCGTCTGTTGTTGATTAGCTGACACCGACATTGACATCAGCGCCGCCGATCGAAGTCTCTCCCTTCCTCCTATCCACAACAAAGTGTCACTTTCTCGGTGTCGATCGCAGTCAGGTGCGGTGTCGGTGGAGCAAACAAGGGAATTTAGCATTTTCACTTCCTTCTCAGAGTCTGGGCTCTTTCAACCCATTTCTGAAGTTATTCTACCTCAAGTGGAGAGTTGGATATCTGCTGTTGGTGATGCTAGTGGGCTGAGTCCTCTCCAGCCTCAGTGCTACTTTCCCCTCCTAGTCTCACTACTGATGCAAGTGCTACCTTCGCAGATGTTTTGAGGAGACTGGTAGCAGTTTTGGACTTGTCACTGCCTATGGTGGAAAAGTCCACTGACCCTCTAATGGATGGCCTTTACCAAGGACAGTCAGAAGAAGACACTATTCTTCCATACAGTGAGGCCCTGATTGACATATTGTTAGCAACTTGGGCCAAGCCTGATTCAGTTGACTTGGTAGACTGTGCTACATCCCATAGGTACCTACCTGCTCCAGGAGACCCAGTTTGTCTCCTCAGGCATCCTACCACTAGTAGTCCAGTAGTTCACAGGATGTGGATTCTGCACCCAAGACGACTCTGTTAAATAACGAACCTAGGAGTCAAGATGCATGTGGAAGATATATCTTCACTTCTGCTAGTTCTGCGTTAAGATCCACCACCACGTCTTGTGTTCTTGGAAGGTTTTCCTTCGCTTTGTGGGATACCTTGCAGACTATGTTGCCATCGCTTCCGGATAACCTCCTTCTGATGTTGAAAATCTGATTAGAAATGGACAACAGGCAGCTAAGCTTATAATCAGATACAGCATGGTTCAGTAGGTTTAGGACTGATTGAGTCGTATAGGTGATACTGGATTCTTTGTTTCTCAAAGTGCCTGACTTTGTTAGGGCATTGTAATTGGTTTTTTGTAAGTGAGCGGACGCGCTAGAGGCATTTAATGTCAGACAACCAGTAAGGTCAGTACTACATCCTGTGGAGTGCCTAGTGAAGGGCTCCTGAGAAGTTGTGTTTAGCATTATTGTTTCTTTTAAATTGCTCACTCTGTTTTTAGCACACTCAGACATCTTTTGAATTAAAAACCTTTTTAACTATTGCCACAACCTGACCTGCTACATTGCTTGGTTTGCGTGATCCCCAGTCCACTGCGTAATATTCAATTTGTGTGGAGGGAACTGAAGCACACAGGAAGTGCTACTAGCATACTTCGGGTAAAATGCGGTGGAGGTCAGCGGTCTAGCTGCACACCTTGCCCATAAAAAAACGATGCCTGCCTCAACGCGCAGCGGACGCGCGCAGTGGGTGCCCCGCTGAAGCGTCAAAGGCAAGCCCGTCTGAGCCCGTCCGCGGCCGTCCGGGGCCAGGGGCCAGAACCCCTGGTCAAATCCGGACTTACTCAGAGACAGACTTGCACACGTCCTCAGTGAAAGTGTGGTAGGTAAGCTGAGAGTTGAAAATCTGTTGAGATGTAACTACAACAATATTCCGGGCCCACCCCCCAATATCAGCACTACACCTAGTAAACCACCCACCCTGAAAGTGGCAGTCCTAAATACTTGATCCTTACGGAAGCACCACTTGGAAGTCTTCTCACTCCTCCAGGATGGAGATATAGACATCCTATCTCTCACTGAAACATGGTTAGGTGATACATCAGTCCCAGATATCATCGCTGTCCTTCCAGAGAACTTTGATGCTTTCTGGCACAATAGACAAGGAATTGCCCGGGGAGGGGGAAGTAGCCATTCTTTTTAATAAACTGATAAAGGCCACTAAAATAGTGTCCGAGAGCATTGACCAGGCAGACATATTGGGGTTCAAAATCCCATTTAAATCATCCTGCCTATTAATACCGCCCCCCACGGCTAACCCCTAGCTTTAACAAACTATTTATGGAAATTGTCACTTATCTTTGCTCTCTGTACAAATGACTTCTTGTAACAGGTGATTGTAATTATCACTGGGATACTGTCCCAGAAAAGCCGACCGCTTGCCAGTTTGAGACAGGAATGTGCGCAAAGGGGCTCCACCAACTAGTAGATGCCCCCACCCACTTAAAAGGGCACTCCCTGGAACTCATCTGTACCTAGCGTCCATGGGCTAGCTTAATAGATATCCGCCCCTGCACTTTGTCGGACCACACGCTATTCAGCTTTTGGGTCCCAACGGCGCCCAACTATTACAACCACCCCCAGAGTGGAGTATGGAGCGCAACTGGAAGAAAATTGATGCCGACAACCTAGTAGAAACTCTACTTAGGTCCCCCCAGGCGACCATGTTCAAATCAGTAAATTCAGACCAGGAGTGCGAAGCCCTGACTAATAGCTTATGCCGAGTTATAGACAAAGTGGCCCAGAGAGAAGAGTTAGAGTGAGAAATAAAGGGAAGAGGGCCCCCTTGTTTAATGAGACCCTGAGGATCTAAAGCAAAGCCTCCACCACGCCGAGAGGCAATGGCGGAAAGCCTTCGAGCTCGAGGAGCTGGCAACATATAAATCCTGACACACCCTATATAAAAAATCAATTATTGACAGGAAGGCCGAATACTATGAGGCAAGATTCTCCATTGCTCCTAACAGGCAGAAAGAGACCTTCAAAATATTGAAAGAATTCAGCCAAAAATCCGAAGTGAAAGCTGCAGATGCTTCCCTAGTCTGTAATACCTTTCAGTCCCACTTCCTGCAAAAAGTCAGGGATATCATCTCCGAGATCGATAACACCCCCACTAACCAGAACTCCATAGTTCAACACCAGGTCCCCCTCACCTCCTGGCAACCAACTCAGTGTCTTCCCTCTACTGGGTCCCACATCACTGCCATAACTAATGAATTGTATCAAATCAGGTTCCCCTGCTGACCCCTGCCCCTGAGGATTTTCCGAATGGCCTTTCCTGGCCTGGAAAAACTGTTTCTCTCACTATTAAACACTCCCTAGAGACCGGCTACCTACCCTCCAACCTGAAGGAAGCAAGACTAATCCCCCTCTTAAAGAAACCGGGAACCGATGCCATCCTCAAGAACTATAGGCCTATTTCCCAGATTCCCTTCTTGGCGAAAGTGGTAGAACAACATTTCTTAAAACTCTCTCATTTTTCCTGGAGGAACACCAACTACTCCAAATGCAACAAGCGGATTTTAGGGCACACCACAGCACAGAACTGGTAATGCTTTCTGTCCTGGACGACCTCAGAACTATGGCTGATAATAAACAACCGAGCGCCCTGATCCTATTAGATCTATCAGCGACGTTCAATATGGTCAACCACACCCGGTTACTGGATCGATTAACGACCCTAGGTATTCAGGGGCCAGCACATCAGTGGCTAGAATCCTTCCTAACAGGGCGGTCCCAGAGGATTCAGTTGGGGGAACGGGTATCGAACAGTGGCGCTCTCACCTGCTGCTTCCCCCAGGGCTCTGCACTGTCCCTGCTCCTCTTTAACATCTACCCACAGCCTCTAGTGACAGCCCTAGCCCATATGGACTGCCGTGTCTTCAATTATGCAGATAACACCCAGCTCATTTTCCGGATTGATAACTCCACCCATGCCCAGGAAGCAGCACAAAAGATCCTTAGATTTACTGTAAACTGGATGAACGCAAACTCATTAAAAATCAATCCTGAGAAAACAGAAGTCTGTGTCATCCCTACAAAAGGCAACCCGTGGAGCGATCAATTCTGGCCCCAGGAGCTGGGTGCCACCCCCACCCCCACCCCAGCAACCGCTGTGAAAAGCCTAGGCATTAAACTGGACTCAGAGTTCGCCCTGGCTAACCAAGTCACTACTGTGGTGGGCTCCTGCATAGGGCTTCTGAGACAGTTAAGGAAACTTGTCCCCCTCCTTTCAACTGCCTCCTTGCAAATGATCCTGTCGGCCACAATTGCCTCCAGACTGGACTACGGAAATGCTTTGTATATAGGCCTCCCTCAAAAGTTTATTAATAAACTACAAGTCGTACTCCACGATGCAGCTAGGCTGAGCTTTAGGTTACCAAGCGGGCCCATGCCTCCCCTCTGCTGTGCAAACTACACTGGCTCCCCATCAAGCAGAGAGTAAAGTTTGAAGGCCTCTGCATCGCCCATAAAGCAATCTGTGGCAAAGCCCCAACCTATATTAAGGAATACTTGAAGAACTATGTTCAGGGACGCACACTGCGGTCCTATGAGGCCTGCCACCTGGCCACCCCTAGATGCAATACTGCATCTAAAGGGGGTAGAGCTTTTTCCGTACTGCTCCCACAACTCTGGAACCAGCTGCCCCACCACCTGCGTAAAGAACCGGCTGTCCTCCCATTCAGGAAACAACTTAAAACACTCCTATTTAGGGAGGTACTGGACACTGTCTAAACTCACCACACTGTGTGGCCATACATCTGCCCACGACCTCTGGCTTTTCCCCCTAAAGCGCTTAGAGACCCGCCAGTGATTAGCGTATACAAAAATAAATTACAATTACAATTACATGTGCAAGAGGTCAAGTGATGTGTCTCTCAGTTAGGGTGATTACCTTTTCACATGTTTCTTTCAAAGCAGTTTTGTGATGCTGGTATGCATTACTGTGATTTGCAGTATTCTTACACTGACATATTACTTGCTCCAATTGTGAGACTTTGTATACAGAGTGTATACTTGTTTTTGCAACTAGTCTGATTGTCCACTTCAGGGTAATTTTGGTCTCTGGTTTGTGTAATGCAGGCCTGTTCGCTACTTTAACGGAGTGCACTTTTCGTTGAATTCAGGTGGTGCTGTTTCTCTTCTGACTTGAAATCATAGGACACACTTAGACTCAGCACTCTCAAGGTGAGACAAATGTACTGCTACATCATTAAATGACACATGTAGAAAAGGATCTCAGCCGCTCTCAGGATGAGGCAAGGAAGCTGATTCAGGTGCATTTAAAATGAAACGTGCATTTATTAATT
This sequence comes from Lissotriton helveticus, assembly GCF_964261635.1. Lineage (NCBI taxonomy): Eukaryota > Metazoa > Chordata > Amphibia > Caudata > Salamandridae > Lissotriton > Lissotriton helveticus. The sequence continues at coordinate 2,093,044,353 of NC_136061.1, forward strand.
CAACACTTAAAAGGAAGACTAAATACATTGGTTAATACAGATTCCCAAATATCAACTGATAGGAGTCAAATGTAGATAGCATGTACACAAAGCAAAAAAACAACTGAGCAAAGAAACTCATGAAATATGTACACAAAGTAAATAAAGGAAATACATCACCGAATGAGAGTCTTTCAACTTTGTGGTCAGCATGACTGGGAAAAGTGCATCCACTCTGAAAACAAAGATCCCTTGCTTTTAATACCTTTTACTCAACCACAGGGGTAGTTCCTCTCCCCTCTTCTTCTGTTACAAAAACCAGGCTGACCGTACTGGTTTGTGTCATGGTCATCACAGTAGCTGGCCAGCCCTCCCTGTTTTGACTCCGAGACAGAGCTATACATTCTGCACTTTTCTCTGGCTAAATACAATCTCAACCTTTTGAAAGGTACGAGCGCGCATCCCACACAACATGTTCCAGCTTACTCTGCACGGTGAAGAGCGAAAACAGGTAAAGAACAAAAACATCCCCACCCCACCCCGCAACTGTGTGAGAGCACAGAAAATGGAGTCAGTTGGAGTCGAGGGTCAATGTACAGTTCCTGATAGGATCACATTCCACTCCCTGACCATTGACTGTCATAACATACCGGTCTGTAATCATCTGTTTAGGTCAAAAACATGGATAGAACGTTAGGTATACATTGAACACAACAGCATAATAATATCAGAATACATATTGCCATTATTATCCCACCTAAGATAGAGCGAAGTTTACCAAAACCAGGTATCCTTACAAACAAACAATCCCACCATCCTTTATCTATGTCCTGTCTCGCATCTTTAACCAGTTCATTTAAAGCTTCAATGTGAGAATTAATTGATTTAGAATGATCTGAAAAGTTAAAGCAGCACCTGCCATTGAAGTCTGAACACCGATGATCATGTTTTAAGACCAGGTGATCAATTGCTGCTCTATTCTGTAAGATAGCTTTTCTTGCCCCCTTCATATCTAATAATAAATCTACAAAAGAAACAGATGTGTGATTAATATTTTTAGCCATCAAACATGCTAATTTATTGATAGTCCCTGGCATGGGAGGGCTGCTGGGTTTCATCTATGTCCTAGCGCGGGGACACTCCGTTTGGAGTAATCATAGCACTTTACAAGCTTCCTCATAATAATAATAAGTATAAATAGTTAAGCCTGAAACTCCTACTATTGAAGCAGCTAAACCTATATATTCTGACTTAGATAATAAAGTAACTTCAGAGTCACATTGTTCATTTAGCTGAACAGTTTCTCTCGTATTCTGGAATTGAATGCTGAATTCAATGGAAACATCATAAGTCCTAATCGTGAAAAAGCACAGAGTCCACCTGTTATATTCGCTGGAATATATGTATATGTAACATTACCACAAAAAAATAACCACCATATAGGCAATTTAACATGCTTGATATGACTGGTAGCAGATACTACCTCCTTACAAGACATACTATGATGTACATTTTCGCATACACTTTCATTTCAGTTTTTTCATAGGGTTTGTTGTTCCCAAGTCAACTTTGAATTAGTTTCTTCAAGTTGCCTTTGAGCACAGTTACCAACGTTAGCTGGATTACAGGTTAATGTGTAGCAGATTTCACCTATAGTGACATTGTACGTTATCACTTGAGTTAAATTATCCCAAGTATGGTCAGTAGCTTCTGAACAAAACTGCCGGAACTTATAAGGTGGCATGTGAGTTCTCACATCATTTTCTTCTACTGGCCTGCCTGCATGTGCCTTTAAATGACTGCAGTAGTACATTGACAGGGTTAGGTATAGGTACTAGGCATGTGGAAATAATATCCATGGTGCTCTTCATGTTCGGCATGCAAAAGTACAACATGTTGAGAACCGTCGGCGCGAGGTACACCCACACATTGCCTTGCCAGGTCAATTCAACAAAGATGTCAGTCTGTGCTGTTGGTTGGTCACTTCGGAGTTAGGGACTCCCAGCCCCAATCGAACACGTCCAAACACAGTCCAGAGAATGCAAGAAGGGAACAAACATGCCATGCTGTGATCTGAAAGAACAGAGAACAAACAGGTAATAATCATTCTCGCAAGTAGCATTTGTCAGCAGGCACACGTTTCCATTTCTCTTGCCCTGTTTCATGATTAACAGAACATTGTCTTTCACTGTTGCAATGATTTCTTCTTCTCCAGGGGGGCTATTTAGAGATTCTATCCACACCTTGGCCCCTGGGTTCTTATCAGTGGAGAGGATGTGGCCTAACGGCTAGATCGGTTGACGCTGGGGACCCAGGTTTGAGTCTCGGCAGGGACGCTCAACATCCTGTGATTCTGGGCAAATCACTTAATCTCCCTCTGCCTAAAAACATGAATGTGTCTGTATGTAACACAACTGGCACTCATGTAAAGCGCTCTGATACCTACAGGTTTTGCTCATGCTATATAAAACTCAGGGAAAAAAAGAACATCCTTCCACTCGCACGGTGATAAGGGCTGGTGCTGTCCCTTTCTTGATTATCCCTCACTACACTGGAATAATCACTATTTGATCAATTCTGTCTCCAGTTTCTATTGCCAAATCAGTGTCTCCACTGTTCAATAGGATGACCTTGACCTCGCCTTGATAGTCTGCATCAAACATACCTCCCAACAGTTAATGCCTTTGTGATCCAACCCAGATCAAGGAGTGATCAATCCAAAGTGGTCCCTGGGAATCTGTATTCCCACCCTGTCTCAATGAGGGCTATATCTTTTAGTTTGAGACTGTACAGTTTCAGAGCATGCAAATAAAGACCTGCAGACTTTGGTTTTGCCCGATATGGAGCCAAAGCTCTGGGAGTTGTCTGCCAGTACAGAACAGTATTAGTGGCCACATGAGGCTGAATCTGCAAGGCTGGAGTTAACATCCGCATCAAAGGGGTATCTGCATTTGCTAAAGGTCTAATGTTCAATATGTGTAATGCTTCATTCAAAGGATCTCTCCAATTTTTCAGTAACCAGTCTAATAAGTTTCTCGATTGATCTTTCAACAACCCGTTCTTGCGTTCCTACGAGTAATACAGAATGTGTAAGGCCCACTCTATATTGTGTTGTGCACAATAACCCTGCACCAATTTGCCTTTAAAATAAGACCCGTTATAAATTTGGATCTGCATTGGAATCCCATAGTACAAAATCAAAAAGTCTAACGTTTTAAATGTATTCAACCGAGTAGCATGTTTGCATGGAAATGCTATCAAATATCCAGAGTATATGTCCATTACTGTGCACACATATTGACATCCTCGACTGTTTGGCATGGGCCCAATGTAATCAATCTTCCAGATCTGTGCTGGTAATTTTCCTATACCTAGCTGACTTCTCAACATCTACTAGTCTAAACTATCGACTAGTCTGTGTTGGGTATGCTGACAAATAGGACAGTGACTGTGCTTTGTGGTAACATTTCTCCGATTGCGTACCACATCTCCTTGCCCCTCACCGCTTTTGAATTTATCCTCCAGTTATGGGCATGCCATGTGGGAAGCCAAATAGCTAACCCATTAGCAGTAGACCATGAATCTCTGTATATATAGTACTTTCCTGGCAATTCATGTTTTAAGGCTTCATACACAACATATAGTTCTACAAACTGGCTACTCTTTCCCTCACCAGTAGTAGTCAACAGTTTCTTGGTCACAGGGTTGTATGAGCCTGTCTTCCAGTGCTTCTTAGTCCCTACATACCACGCTGAGCCATCTGTAAACCACACGTCTCTTGTCTTCTGAAGACAATGCTGCAAACCGCTCATCCCACTTCACAGGGGACTTGTATATCTTGGGTACATCATGCAACACCTCTGTATCTACTGGGGCTTGCGCCACCTGCTCATGCAACACTGCAGTGCCTTTTGGACTTCCTCTGGTTTTGTCCTGTATATACCACTTCCACTTGATTATGCTGGCTTCTTGTGCATGCCCTATTCTGTGGGTCTTGGGGAACACATCACCCTTTGCATTATAGGAATCTCAGGTCTCAAAATACACAATGTGCCCCAGAGTCAACTGCTCAGTATCCACCAGGGCCCAATAACATACAAGCAGCTGTTTTTCAAAGGGAGTATACAGCTCTCCAGCAGCTAGTAACTTCTTTGTCCAAAATCCTAAAGGTACCCTCTTCTATCCTTGTTTCTGCCACAAACTCCAATTAGCATACTGGCCTTGAACTGTCACATTCAGCTCAACATCCCCCTCTTGTACTGGCCACAAATCCAAAGCACACTGTATAGCCTCCTTTACTGATTCAAATACATTTCGTTGCTGCTCTCCTCATTCAAACTAATTTTTCTTTTGTGTGACATTGTACAAAGGGACCAAAATCTGGCTTAAGTGAGGGATATGCTCTCTGCAAAAACCAAACAATCCAATGAACCTCTGGGCTTCCTTCCTATTTCGTGGCACCCAAAGTCTTTAATCTTTTTTCTCACTTGTGGCACCAGCTCTCTCTGTCCTTGATGCCATTGGATACCCACACATTTCACCCTGTACCTTTGCAGGATTTATCTTCCACCCTTTACGCTGCAAGTGTGCCACAATCCTGTCCAGTTGAATCTGCACTTGTTCTTGTGTATCACCCTGTATCAACACTTCTTTAATGTAATGGCAAAGTTGCAGCTCAGGAATAATTGATACCATATCCAAGTACTCCGCCAGGAGCCGGTGACAGATAATAGGACTATGCAAGTGCCCCATGGGTGCTTTTGAAATGTGAACTGCCTACCGGCCCACAAGAAAGCAATTTGCTCCTGGTTCTTGGGGGCTATTGGTATAGAAAAGAAGGCATTAGCAATATCAATAGTCGCATACTAGGTCCCAGGATGTTTCTGTTTTTTCTCAATTAAGTTAATTGTAACCGGGACAGCGGTAGTCAGAGGAGGAGTGTGCTTTTTCAATTGACGATAATCAACTGTTATGCACTAACTATTGTCACTTTTTGCACATCCCACACAGGGTTATTCCAGGCATTAGTGATTGGAATCACCACCCTTCCTCTATCAAGTCTGGTATGGTCTCACTGATCTCCTCATGCCCTCCTGGAGTTCTATACTGTTTCATATGAATTGCCTTAGTAGCCTGAGGGACCTTCACTGGAGGTATCTTCAAATGACCCACCCTCACGGCGGTAGTAGAGATGTACCTTTTTGATCCAAATTAATAGCACCCATCCTCTAAATACAGAGTCATTCCCTTCAAAATGTGAATTCCAATAATATATTCAGAGAAGGGCTTTATCAATACAGTTTACTCTCTTTTTGGTATTTGCCCTATTTTCATTTGGACCTTTGTTTTCACAGCTGGTGTCTCTTTTCCACCTAAACAAGTAATGGTAAAGCACTGCCTTTTAAACTTTTATCGGATTTCCATATATTAAAGTGACCTTCATTCCGGTGTCTACTAGAGCTCAGGCATTCTGAACATTACAATGTTTTCAATACATTTCTGTCAACATAGGGTCTATTATTTTTGCAAGCCCATCCCTGTATCACAGCTTGGCCTACTTCCTAATTTCCTTTCAATCTGTCAACCCTTTGCCTAAGGCAACTCCAGGTGCAACCTGTCATACTTTCGGGGGGAGTCCTCCTGTTCTCACTGAGCCACTCATTGTCTGAGTTTCTCTCCCCCTCCACCTTCAAATGGGTAGTTCTTCATCTCTCTTTTTCTTCTTCCTCCACCTCTGGCTTTCTTTGACTCACTTGCTTTTTGTCCTGTTTATTCACCTTCCTACTCCTTTCTTTCTTGTCCAGCCCTCGCTTCTGATTCATCTCCCACAGAGTCTAGGTTTGTATTCCATCTATCTGCTCTTTCTTCACTCCATCCTTCAACACGGCCATGAACATATCTCTCCCAGACACCCTGTTATTGTCTGTCTGGGCCTCAGACTGGGAAGCTCTCCCAGTCTTTATCCAGTCCCCTAACTCCCCCAACTCAAGAACTGCCTCACTCATCTGCCCCAAAATATTATTGGTCTGGTTAAATAACAGGGTCATTATTGGCTGTTATAGGCTGGGGAGCTGAACAAGTTATTTTATTTTGAACTGATACTGTCAACAGTCCATTCATCAGCTCATGTGCAGTTTTCCTTACTCCTTAAGTCTCTGTATAGCATCCCTCAATATGAACCAAGATTTATCATTATCTTGCTAGTCTGCCTATGTTGGGTACTTGTGGCTGCACACAGTAACCGCTAATTGTAGCAAGTTGATTTGATTAATGTCTCTATAAGTCCTGAACTGTTCCTGTATAGTGGGGTCTGTGCTAGGTGTGCAAAACTTAACTTCGTCTGTGTGGTCTGACATCACCCCAGAGGCTACCATATCAAAAAGTCACACCATCCACGTAAGCAAAGCCTCCCCGGGAATCTGTCCGAATCTGACTAGAATGCCATTAATCTCATGGTGAGTAAAATCCTCCATGGAGTCCATCACAACCCCCTGGGGATCATTTGGAATAGCCTGTATCTTCTGTCAAAATATGGGCTGTGCATGAACAACCTTTCGATCCTCCGACTCACCCTGGCTACTAGCTTGGCCAAACTCTCCCCCAGAATCTGACAATTCTGATTAGTCCCAAATATTTCCATCCCATATTTCTGGGTCCCAATCGATACCTACCTTAGCAATGACTAAAAGCACTTTTCTCTTATTAACCTTTCCCCTCATTTTCCTTGTGTTTATATGTGCTACTCATACAGCAGCTTTCTCAGCCATAGTGTGATAAGTTTCCAATTTAACTTGCAATAGCTTATTCTGACAAGTTAACATTGTGGAAGTATTCCTGGCTTCCATAAGCTGTTTTTTCATTAGCTTGTGTTCCTGCTGTAACTGAACACATTTTTCATGTATTTTACAATAAGCACATAAGAAGATCCAGCCTCTTTACCCTAAAGTGTTAAGCTCTTCCCCTTTCTCAATAGACACTTTCTGCAAACATGCGGCCACTTGTGCTGGCTCAGCGTCAGCCATACATGTATTTCCAGTTTACATTCAGTCCAGCTCAATGAGACCCCTCATGCATAAGCATACCGTAAGGCTACTACCCACCCAGGTATCTCAGTTGGCATCTGGGAATCTGCCTTTGTCTTTTTGGAAAAATTGTTTTGTACTGCAATCCTGCAAAGTGACGCCAAATTGTTTTGCTTCTGACTTGAAACAATAGGACACATTTAAACTCAGAACTCTCAAGGTGAGGCAAATGTACTGCTGCACCTTTAAAAGGCACACGTAGAAAAGAACTCAGCACTCTCAGGATGAGGTAAGGAAACTGATTCAAGTACATTTAAAATGAAACGTGCATTTAGAAATTCAACACTTTTTAAAAGGAAGACAAGATATATTGATTAATGCAGATTCCCAAATATCAACTGAAAGGAGTCAAATGTAGCTTTGTGTACATATTTAATATGTGCTTCGTGTACATATCAAATATGTACACAAAGCAAAGAAACTCACAAAATATATACACAAAGGAAATAAAGGAAATACATCACTGAATGAGAGTCTTTCGACTCTCTGGCTAGCACGACTGGGAAGCTCTAGACAGTCAGGCAGACATCTTGATCAGGTACACCGAAAATGCCCTGTGACAATACGTCTGCACAGGCGAGCTTCTGTCTGAGAGCCAAGATCCCCCGCCATTAATACCTTTCACTCAACCTGAGTAGAAGTTTAAAAAAACCTCTTCCCCTTCCTTCTGTTATGAAAACCAGGCTGATCGTACCAGTGTGCGTCAGGGTCATCACAGAAGCTGGCCAGGCCTCCGTGTTTTGACTCGCGACAGAGCTGTATATTTTGCACATTTAGATGGCAAAAACAATCTCAACCCACACAATATGTTCCAGCTTACTCTGCACGGTGAAGACCGAAAACAGGTAAGCAGCAAAAACATCCCCTCCCCACCCTGCAACTGCGTGAGAGCACAGAAAATGGAGTCAGTTATACAGAATGGAGCCGTGGGTCAATATACTGTTCCTGATAGCATCACAGGTGCATGGATAGTTTTTGCGTGGGGTTCATTTTAGGGTATGTTTCCCAGTGAGGGAATTATGCCAGCTTTATAATGTGTTGAGTTCACTTACCTGCACAGAGGAATTTGATCCATGGAAGTGTGCTCCTCTTTGCTGGAGGGGTTACATCTGGCAAGCTAGGGTGTATGCTGTGTATTCTCTTGAATATACAGGGCATGATTCACCATGGTAAACTGAGACAAAAGTCTAACTTTACGACTTTTGGTATTCACAAATGGAATTTCTGAGCAGTACTGTGAGTTTCGGTATTAACAAAGGGCATTTCTGAGTAGTAAAGTTAGGCTTTTGTCTCAGTTTACCTTTGTGAATCAGGCCCACAGCCTTTATTTCCATAATTTCTGGAGGTGATGTTATTACTGTGTTCAATTTTGGAACATGGTTGTCCTGTGAGCGCTTCTTCAGAGATTTTCCGAGATGCAGTGTTGGGATAGTTGCCTTAGGGTGGTTATCATCCATGTCTAACATGGTTGGAAAGGTTTCATCAGAAGAGGTTTGCTTTTTGATCCTTCTTCAGTTTAAGAACATCTTGGATATTTCCAATTCTTTGGCTATTTAAAGTCATACCTTTACTGTCTGGAGGTTGGATGTTCTCTGTCCCCTTTTTTCTTTGAATGCCAACATAATCTGCATCCAGGAAACTTGGTGTATTGATAAATTGCTTGTAGGGAAAGATTATTATGTATTAGAGGTGGCAGCAACCCCCTCTAAAAGAGGTCATGCTAAAGGGGGAATTGCCTGCTTGTTGTCCAATAAAATAAAATGGAATTTTTCCCACCATATAGACCCCAGTAACCTTTTCCAGGCAGTGACTCTCTGCAATCTAGATAAAACAGGAGAGAGATACCCCTTAGTGATAATAAATTCCTATATTCCGCCAGGTGATTCTTTTAATAACTTGCTGAAACAAGTTTTTCTCTTTATTAGGCAAATTAAAGAAATAGCCCCCCTCTCTAATTTTCTGTTAGTAGGTGACTTAAATTGTAAAGTTTCGAACTACAGTTTGGAGCTTTTTAGGAATAAAGTAAAAGAGGAGGTTATGTTGATTCCCCAAGCCCTCTTCCCAGACAATATAAAAACAAATAAACGGGGTAAAATTCTGTTGGAGGAATTATATAGTGCGGAGGGGCTTATAGTGAATGGTAGGCTACCATCCGACATTCCCGCAAACTACACACATAGTTCCCCCAATAGTAAATCTATTTTGGATTACCTAATTGTTGACTACCCTACTTTTTCTCTTTTAAGGGATTTGGTCGTCACAGAATCTACCCTTAGTGACCATAATGTTATTATGTTAACTCTCCTAGTAGATCCCCCTAACTCAGACACCTGGGTGCTTGATAGGGATGTGGTCTCCTTTCAAAAAACAGGGAGATGTTTCTGGGATTATAAAGCTATGAAGGGCCTGGAACCTATCCTTGTGAAAACCTTATCCAATTTAAACAATTGGCAGGCGGTAGAACAGTCTTCCTTTGAGGCTTTTATGAAAGAGATCATCTCGGCTGCAAAAAAATCGAATTTAATCAAGAAGAAAAAATCCCTCCCTAAAGCAGTTGCTTCCCTTAATAAGGAGATAAATAAATTGGTGAGGGAACAATACATAAGTACAGCAGTAGAAAGATCTCAGAAAATATCTCTCCTCAAAAGAAGGAGAAGCAGGATAAAGAAAAAAATGAAAAAGAGGACTTGTTATGGATTGATCTGCGGGAAGCCGCTGCTCAAGGGAACGTTAGGCAATTCTGGACTCTTATTGGGGAGGGGTGCGGCTCAAGAGTGCGCCCTCTTCCAATCCCTATTCCAGAACAAACCTGGGTCAACTTCATTTTAAGTCTGTACGCTAAGAATGATCTGCAAGTGGACCTTAGGGGAATTGGGGAAGATAGTAACTCCACAATTGAATCCCCCTCAGAATTATCCATAGAATCGGCTATTAGGGAGATGCGCCCATCAGGAGCTATGGGACCTGATGAACTCCCGATTTCAGTTTTGAAACAAGATCCTGCGACCTGGAGTAAAATTTTATTTCCTCTCTTCAGGTTTTGCTACACCAAAAAAACCATTCCACCATCTTGGAAGGGGAGTATTCTGGTCCCCATGTTTAAAAAGGGCGATAGAAATTTACCCATTAACTATCGTCAAATAGCCCTCTTGGACGCAATTGGGAAGGTTTTTTCTAAATGCCTTTTATCTCTAATCAACGATTGGGTGGTATTAAAACAAATCTTACCACTAGAACAAGTAGGCTTTCGTAAAGGCCATGGAACTCTGGATAATCTTTCCGCTCTTCAGACTATTACAGATAAATATATAAGGGTACGCGGCGGAAGAGTCTACGTGGCGTTCCTAGATTTCTCCACAGCCTTTGACAAGGTTGATCGCCCGTTGCTGTGGAGAAAGCTCTCCGCTTTGGGAATGCCCCCTCAATTGTTGGACATGATCCAGGTGTTACATACAGACACGTGGTGTCAGGTCTTGCAAGGAGGAGATAGGGGCCTTTCCGAGATCATCCCTTCTTGTAATGGCCTTAAGCAGGGCTGTCTCCTTGCCCCGTTACTTTTTTCTTTATATATTGCAGACCTACCTGCTTCACTTTCTTCCTGTGATGGTATAGCACCTATATTGGGCGGAAAGCACATTTCATGTATGTTATACGCGGATTATATCATAATAATGGATCTTATGCCTAAAGGCCTCGCCAAACGCCTCCTAGCTCTACATCAGTATGCAGATTCCCATTTTTTAAAAATTAATGCATCTAAGAACAAAATTATGTGCATCTCAGGCCGGAAAAAGCACAAATTTACGAACTTTACCTGGTCGGTGGGAGATGACAAACTTGAGGTAGTAAAGACTTATGTCTTTTTAGGAAAATTAATTTGTGACAATTTAAGTCCTAAACCCCACACTTATAACAATGCCCGGAAGGCTTTATCCCAGGGCAGAAGCTTAAGTGCATTGTACTCGGCAATGGGAAGAAGGCATTTCTCATATTTACTGGAGGTCTTTAGGGCAAAAGTTCCTTCTACCCTTCTATATGGATTAGAACTAATTGACATTAAGCATTGGGATTTTCTAAATAAGGTGGAGGGAAAATTGCTAAAAAGCGTTGCCTCTATTAGTTCTGCCTGCTCTGTGGCTGCTTGCAGACTTGAGTTTGGGTTGCGCAGCAGTTGGGTCCAGGGCCTGGCAGCTGTAGTACGTTGGGTCGCAAGCATAGCCAAAGGAGAAGAGGGGACTATGAGGTTCCTCTTAAAGACGGAACTATTAGGAAGTTTAAGAGAACACTCCTTAATTGTTAATAATTTTAGAAAGGCTGTTTCGCTCTTGCAGCTGGAAGAGAATTCTCTCTTTTCTTTATCCGCACCCCAGCTAAAGTCTGTCTTAAAAGAGGCCACTTGGGATCTTAGCTTTAGACTAGACAGTACTTCAATTCTTGCTAAGAAGGGTATTAATCTTCTCACTGATTCATTCGCAAGAAAATTTGTGCAACCTTACGCCACTTGGAACTTACCACATGGTATTCGGAGATTTTGGTTTTTGTTGAGACAGGACTTGTTACCTCTAAACAATCTTTTATTTAAATGGTATGGAGTCTCTGCTAATTGCAATTTTTGTCATCAATCTATTCAAGATCGAGCGCATGTACTTTTTATATGCCCAGTGCTGCGCCCTTATCGCTGCAAATGGTTAAGACAAATATGTTTGCAAATGGGTATTGTAAATGCAAATTCTTTTATGTTCGCCCTATATAACCCTCCTAATGAGAGATTTTGTTTCTGCATTTTTAATTTTTTCAAATGTTTTTTAGATATTTTTTGATGAATGATATGCGTATTAATGTGACACTTTGTACTGCAGTAAGTGCTATAATTTGTCTTTTTTATATTATGAATGGTATTTTGTATTTTGTTCTTTTTCTTATGTGGACCTCCACGGAGTTCCAAAACATAATAAAGATTGAACTTGAACTTGAACTGTCCCCCTTTGGGCAGTTACCTTTCTCTGTTAAGCATTTGTTATTTTTCTGTACCTTACAGCCTTTTAGGGGATCGTAGTGTGAGGTTATGATCTGGTGCTTCATTGTTCTTGGAGTACTATTAGGGCCCTTGTCTGTCTTCTGGTCAGATTAGAGTTTAGCTCATATGTCTTATGGACAATTATTTTATCTGAGTTCCCTTTGTGGGTAATTTCCGGATGTATGACGTTACAACGCATACATTTACAACGCCTACCTTTACAACGCGGTTTTTACCACGCATACCCTTACAACGCATAGCGCTTTGGGGTGCTGGATACTGAATAGTTTAATTTACTATTCCAACTCCAGTCCCCGTGGATAGTAGGGAAGGTTATTGGATAGTAAATTAACCTATTCCCTATCCTAGAGCGCCCCCCAGAGCAATGCGTTGTAATAGTTTGCGTTGTAAAAGTTGCGTTGTAATGGTAGGTCGTTGTAAAAGTTTCGTTGTAAAGGTTACATACCGTAATTTCCAGGTACTTGGCTTATTTTATTAATCTTGACCTGTCACATGGCCCATGGGGACATTTTCGTTTTCTCTAAGTTAGTATGAGCATGCTGCAAATTGTCAGCTGCTTTGCGCACATTACCACACACATTTATTTTGTCGTTTTCACATGAGAACCTATCTCTGTGTTCACACTCTGCAGCTTCCTGGGATCTAGTCTGAACAGTGTGAGCAAGATCGATCAACAATGCCCCTTGATATTCTCTTCTGGTGAGGCCCTAGCACCTTGACAAAACATACAGGTGCAGCTGTTGTTTGGAAATATGGACTTTGGTCTTATTGGAATATATGAATAGGTAGCACACACTTGCAGAGGGACCTTTCCGGGGAGAAGTGCAAAACAGCACCTATGATGTCGATCTACCATCTATTGACTGATGTCCGGGGTCTGCATATAACACCCAGAGATCTTCTGATATATAAACACTCTGCTTCTATACAAGGGGAGGAAGAATAGGCTATACTGTCTTTTTTTATAATGACCGTTCCTTTCATGATATACAGACTAATGACAATGCTTACCATGTTGGTGTTATGCATTTTCCTGCTTGTTGTGGCACGTATACTGCATATTAGAGCCTGTTAGTTAAAATAAATATTTTAAACTCATTTGTGTCTCTGTCAGATCTTATTGTGGACAGGTACAAGAGTGCAAGCGAAAGGGTGTGTCTTGCAACTGCAATTCCTGAGAGAGTCAGGAGTGTTGTGTTCTGGGGTGTCTAATCACTTGTTTCACTGTGAGTGAGTAGGAGAGCCAGTGAGACACTATAGCTAGTCGGTCCTGGTCCCATGGGTACCCAGGTGGTAGGATGACTGAGTCCCTACACACTAAGGTCCCATGATCTTGTGCATAGTTCTGTTTGTGCAGAATCCCTGCAACATGGCACTGCCAACGTTTGGTCTGGTACTTATTCACGAGACCCCTGTATAGTGCTTGTGCTTGTCTACGATACCCTCTCACCGGTTTCCGGAGACATCCGTGGTAGGTAGGCTTTGCCTCCTATTTCTGTAGGTTTTTCAAGCTTGAAATATAAAGGTTTTTTTGACCCTATTTCGCGCAGCCGTTTTAGTTGTACATTTCTTTTTACACATGGTACAACCAGTTGCTTTCGCAGAACATAACCGCGTGGCGGTTACAGCTCACTTTACTCAACACATAGACTCAAATGCAGGGGCTAATATTATTTTTGTGGTTGAGGCTGAACCAGCATACCGCTTTGAGGTGTTTTATTCCTGGGTTACATTTCCCGCTCATTGCAATTGATAATTTGTTTCGCGCTTTTACAGCTGCTGCTCCTCCAGTAGCGTATCGTCCTTATGCATTAATTAGAGTTCCGTTCACGTCCTGGGAGCATACCATTTGGTTTAATGGTGCCCTTCCTCACCCTATCTCTTTTGTTGGAATGGCCTCTTTTCTATCGATGGGGCTACTTGGCATGTTTTTGCTGGTTTTACACCACATCTCAATTATCTCAATGTTACTATCGCAGAGCTATGAGTACTATATACTCAATTGGTTAATCTTCATAGACTGGTCATACAGTTTATGGCTTGTGCACTTCAAGCCGCTCTGGCTGGGGCAGTTTCTCCAGCACCAGGTCAGGGTGGAGGTCTTGTGATTAGTCCTGTCATGATTAATTCTGTGATGGGTAAACACTCACCATTTTGGCTCACACAGAAATTTCAGCAACTTGAGGCTTTTTTTCCACATACATCTCCTGTTGAAAAACACAGGATCCTTACAAAGAGTTGGCCAAGTGGTCTGACTCCTCCTTTGGCTGACTGCACAACCTGGGGGATGGTATTTGCTTCGGTGTACACACTGTGCTTTGGCACTCCCTCCATGAGCGTTCTGAAGAAGTTACAGGATGAACACGGGGCTGGTCCAGCCCTGGATTTGGGGATGAAGTTAGTGAGCATGTTCCCTATTGTCTCCGATATGATTCTGGCCAACATTAAAGGTGAAGCAGTGTCCTTACAAGTTCGTCAACCCCTGGCGGCAGTGGCGGACGTTGATCTGGAACAACACTTGTCGATTATTGTTGCTGATGTGTATACATCCTTAGGTCGCAATACCTTGGGGGTTCGAGCATTTACATAAATACAGAGTAAACCCCCTCCTGAGAAGGAGACTTTTCCAGTCTTTCCTAAAAAGGCTTGGAATAAAACGCACGGCATCAACAACAGAAGCTTTGTTTTCGTGTTGGTTTGCCAGCACCTGACGCTTCTGAACGTAGACATGATTTGCACGACCACTCTAAAATTAGGTCACCAGAGAGGTTTCAGGTTCCTGATCCTCGTTCTCCTCGTTCCTTTCAGGAATTGTTGCATCAACAATTCGGTGAAGGAGGGCAACAGGATCGGAGACAAGGCGAGTCTAAGCAAGCAAGACGTGACCCGCAGCGCCAGTTTGACATAACAGTCAAGCAGGAGGAACCACCTCAGTATCGAGCCCCATTTCAGAAGAAAAAAGTTGCTGCTTTGACTGCAAAGTATGCTTCAGGCAGGGAGAATGCTCGTCTTGGACAGGAGTTGGGCAGTAACTCTTCTCAATAGCGTGGCAGAGGTTACCTTAGTGCGGCAGACACTCCACCAGCGGCTGGAGGCGAAAGCAACTGGCACTTTTATTTCTGTTGAAACAGCTGACACTCGTGTTGCTCCTCCTGATAGGCTTTATGAACTAAGCCTCCAAATTGAAGGTGATATTAGGTGCATTATTGAAGCAGTCTTTTGGGACAATCTCACATCTTCTTACGATATTCTGCTGGCAGAGGTCGATTGGCCTCCCCCTTTTGTCCTCACTTCCTCTAGGGGTGAGGGGTTATTCTTCCTAGTTGTTTCATAATATGTCCCACAGGAGTCCAAAAAATGCTTATGCTTTGGAATGGGGCCTAGCCTTAGTTCCCACTTTATATAGCATTCAGGCTGGTTGGGACATGGATTCACCAGTACATGTTATTCTTTTGCGTTCTACACCGCAACCGCAATATCCAATTAAACCTGATGCTAAAGCATCCATTGGTGACATTTTGACGCAATTGGAATATTAAGGCATAATTGAGCTCTGTGTTTCGTCAATGAATAATCCTCTTTTCCGATATTGAAACCGGATGGTTCATATCGTATAGTTTTAGACACTTGAACAGTCAGGATCATACCTTTGCGGTACAGAAACCACATAGCTCTGCGTTAGTAAACAACATTATTCAAAGGAAATATAAAACTATGATGGATATTTCCAGTGTTTCTTTCAGTCACACACTGGCTCCTGAAAGCCGAGACTTTACTGCATTCAGCACTCTCTGCAAACAAAGACGATATACACGATTGCCTATGGGAGATGAGAATAGCCCAGGAGTGTTTACAGCAAGTATTGTGTCGATCTTGCATGAAATTGACCCTGATGCCTTCATGTACGTTGATGACATATACTTGACGGACAATGAAAGGAATCTGAATCCACTGCTTGTGGTCGCATTATCAAACATTTTGCGACATTAGGTTACAAATGTAATCTAGCAAAGCCTCATATTGCCTTTTTGGCAGTCCTTTTCCATGGTTACGAACTCAATAATGAGGGTAGGGGGTTGGCCCCCCAACTTTTTTGGAGAAATGTGTGCAATTGCAACCTCCATCTACCCTCAAAAAATTGCAATCTTTGCTGGACTTCTTGAATTTCTGCAAGACTTACATTCCTGATTATGCCCAGCATATCAAACCACTATATGCGCTGATACAACCTTCTTTTTCCTCTTCCGGTTGGCTTCTCGAACATATCGACGTACTTAGGTCTTTGCAGTATGATCTGGTTGCAACTCAATTCTTGTTAACTGGAGATAATACCGCAAATGATCTTAAGGATTGTACCAGGTGCTTTAGGATTCACTTACGTGACTCTCAATGAAGTGGACATTGTCCCCATTGCTTATAAATCGCATTTGTATACTCAAGCTGAGACGCGTTTTTCTTCTACAGAGAAAATATTAACAGCCGTACAGATGGCGATTCTTAAGGGACACTCTCTGGCTCAAGGTAAACGCATTTTCATGGTTTTGCCTGTACCCGCTTTAGAAGCTGTCACGAAGGCGAGTGTGTCCAATTCTAAACCCTTTCATCCTAGCTGGATACAGTGGGCTACTTCATTGACGTCGGCTGATGTCAATTTTATCTTTGATCCTTCTTTGCAAACATAAGAGTTTGTAAAATATGAGAATTTTCATCCCCCTCCTTTAACACTACTCCCCCTTGATCAATACAATTGTATTGTTTACACTGACGGATATGCACAGCCTGCTATTGATTCTAAACATGCTTATTCCACGGCCTGCGCAATTGTGGCAGACACGATAGTGGACGGTGATTTTAAATCCTCGTTGGTTTACACACTGTCCGTTGAGGATTGCACAGCACAATTGGCTTTGGTTCTGGCTCTTGAGTTTGCTGAGCCTGCAATTCCTATGCTTGTAGTGTATGATTTATTTTACTGTGTACAATCCTTTAATGACAACTTGTTCTTTTTGGCAGCAAATTAATTTTGTGATTCTAAAGGTAGCGCAAAAAAGCATAAAATGCTTTGGGTCCGAGTGGCCGCTCTTAAGGAACATTTGCCACTCACACATGTTATCTATACCTTGGGCCATCAGGTTGTGGAAGCACACACTGTTGGTAATTCTTTGGCTGATGAGGCCGCCAAATCCGTAGTAGCCACATGCTCAGTAGCAGCTGTTACTAGGTCTATGACTAAAATTGATGATGACATTTTGGTAGCTATTGCCGCTACAAAGGAGAGAACACAGTTACCTCAGGGATTCCCTTCACATTACACTGATCACTTAACGCTTGTTTAATTCCATTTGTAACCATTCCGTCCATTGGTGATCATTTGAGTCCCAACGAGGACCGCAGACTTTCTTTAATTGTGGCTGCTCATGAAGGCATGGCTTCTGCACATGCTGGAGTGACAGCAACTGTTTTGCTATTACAGCAACGTTTTAGTGGAGTGGCTTATACCAGCAAACGCGCAAATATGTTCTATTGTGTGAAATTTGTCAACAGATTAAGCCTTCTACTGTTCCACGTCCACTATATATTCCGCTATTCATTTCAAATCAACAGTTTGGTTATATTTATCTGGATCACTGCGGACCTTTGACATCAGACACTGCTTTCAATTATATTTTGCTTGCAGTGGATTTGTGCACTCGATTCCTTTGGGTGTGGCTACAATGCAGTGCTGATGCTCAGACTCTTATCAAAGATGTGCGTGTCTTTGTAGGGGCATTTGTCTGTAGTGATGAAGTATCTGAGGGTGCAGGTGCAATTCTCGTCTCCATATCGGCCTGAGGGCAATTCTGTTGTGGAGCAGATGAACTGTGACTTAAAGCAATCTTTAACAGCGAGGGTATTAGGTACTGGTCGAGAATGGTAGACTCATTTGTATGGAGTTCAACATGCACTTAATAATCGCCCAAGAAGATTTCTGGGTGGGCGGACCTGGTAAGAAATTCTCTTTGGCATTAAAATGTTTGTGCCAGACCTTGATGGTCTAGACGTTGTGGCGGCTGCTGCAACGTTTGACGTAGATAACCATTGTGCTATGTTACAGGATCCACAAAAGAGTCGAGACACTCATGCAAAAGTAAATTTGCCTTCATCAATGGATGCTGCAGTGATGATCCCTATTTCCAGATGGCTTCCTAAAGTTGGTGACCTGGTCCGAGAGAAGGGGGAGAACAAGAAACAATTTGGTCCATTGTACCGTGCACCTGTTCTAGTCCTTGGTTTGAAAGGCACCCGTACTGTGATCTTACCTCCGCTACCTGGTCGCGAGGAGAATCGTATTGTTTCCATTGAACATGTCAAGTTACACCATATGGCCGATACTCAATACTACGCCTACTGTGGAAAATGACAAATGTATATGTACATAAGCGGCGTTCATTTGTGTTCACCCTCGCCACTGTTGAAGGTAAAGAAAGTCACGAAACAGTGGCCCCGCCATCTTGTTCCCTTTTAGGCTCCATCACGAACATAGATAGTAGCCATCTTTGTGTCATGACCTCTCTGTCCATTGCCAATAGCCATCATCTCTCTCTCTCTCTCTCTCTCGCTCTCTCTCTCTCTCTCAAGCCCCGCAAGCACCCCGCGCCCCGACAGCCCCCGGTCTCTCCTGTTCGGGCCATAAACGCACCGCTAAACACAACCTTGTCACCGCTCTGGACCCCTGCCCCCTCGCTCTTTCATCCTACTCATAGAACGGGCCCTTTTGGTAACCTCTTCCTCCCTGCCCGATTGCCCGGCCTGATCCCAGGCCATCACCTAGCCCAACAGATGCAGTTTATTGCTTCCTACAGTAGGACCTCACCTCACATCAGAGGAACGGTGATTAATCAAGGCCTTCACACCCCTAGATCTGACCGACACCCCCGCTTCCCTCCCAGGAACACCCTTCCTCTCTTCTGATGACCCCCCCCCGGCTACACCTGGCCTCTCGACCCAGTCCCACATCATAAAACTAGGTCTCGTGGATGTACCCCTCCGGCCCCACATAGCGAAACATGATCTTATCGCCTGCCCAACCTTAGATCTGACCACCCCCTCCTGCCCTCGTGTCCTGTTGGAATGTCCGGCTGCAGATTACAATCACATGTCACATTTGGGAGGGGAAAACAACATCAGAGCGGTCGGTATGGGAATGGGCCTGGAGCTGGGGTCCCAAACATGCCCTTTTTTGTACTTCAAAGTGTCTTTATTGCAATAAGGAATGTTTGTACATCATAAACCTGTGTATAAAAGACGAAGCCGTAGAGAAACTTGTGAGAGCACCTCGAGAAGATACCCTGTTGTCTGATTTGACGTGTTCTGTTCCGTCGGAAATAAACTCCTGTTTCCTGCCTTCCAATCCCCAGCGCCTGCCTCTTTATTTGGTAAATCGTGAGTTGGGTGAGAAGCGGCTAACGCCGGGCAAACCTAGAAAAGGGGTAAAACGACCTGATCTGCCTGAACCGTTTTTCATCAATTGGCGTCCCAAACGTGGGGCCCATCAGCGACACGTGGATCCAGTGAGAGAGGTCCCAACGACAGAGTGAACGACTGCAATGATCGGGAAGAGCTCCTGCCCGATAGACCCTTGTCTGGCAGCCGATCATCCGAACTTCACTGGTTCCGAACAGACCTCTCTCGAGTGATCTACGGTCCTGACTGGGAACCATCAGGAGTGCCACAGCAATTACGGAGAATAGAGGACGATCGGGCGCTGGAAACGGAAGACGAGAAACTGTCCATACGGTCCGGGTAAGGTCGTGTAAACACGACAAATTGCGAATTGATTGTTTGATTGTCATTGGAAAATACTAGTATTACGCATTTTGATTGTTTTGTCCTGAGAGATTCTCTGTCTACAAACGGGGAAGGATAGGAGTATTCTCCCTTTGCAGATAGTGAAGGGTGGGTAGCGCAGGCTTTTGCCCCCGTTGTAACCCGTCGCGCCTACTTCCCTCTCCATTTGATTGATTGTTATCCAAGCATTTATTGTTTTGGAATTGGTTCTCTTTGGATCATTCTCTATTTGCAAACAAGCACAGAGCCGCCATACTCTGTTTAGTCTTTGCAGATAGTGAAGGATAGGTAATGCAGGCTTTTGCCCCCGTTGTAATCCGTCGTGCCTATTTTTATCCCCCACTGATTGATTGTTTGACCGGACCTTGATCGTTCGGAATTGGTTCTTGGAAAGGATCTTCTCTGCCTCCAAACAGAGAGGAACAGGAAGATCTCTCTCTTTGCAGATAGTGAAGGGCAGGTAGCGCAGGCTTTTGCCCCCGTTGTAACCCGTCGCGCCTATTTTATTCCTCATTTGATTGATTGATTGTTTGTCCGAACTTGACTGTTTGGAATTGGTTCTCTCTTTGGGTATTCCCTATTTGCGAATACTGTAGAATAGAAATATTCTACCTAGTCTCCGCAAAGTAGTGAAGGATAGGTAGTGCTGACTTTTGTCCCCGTTGTAACCCGTCATGCCTATCTCCTCCCCATTGCTCAGTAGTTGGTTCAGCCCGGACCATTTATTAGAGGTAGACCATCTGGCTCCACCGGAGGACACCCCTAATAAAAAGGACATATATAAAGAAAATGCGGATTAGCCGCTGTATCGTGCTAGCAAATAAAAGAACATGAAAATCATTAGGAAAAACAAAAAGAATCGAGTAAAATCAGTAGGCCACTGATGAGATCTCTTTTCAACCTCACTGAAATGGAAGCATTAGGAACAACCCCTCAGGAAGTATGAAACTAGCGAGGAAAGCCGAACTCAACGCCATGATGAATGCGAGACAGCTCGGCTCCACCAACCACCCCGCCCAATTAACGACAAACCCTAGGCAAATATTAGAAATATACAACACGATAGCAAAGTAACAGGTTAAAACGTTTTTATTTGAACAAAAATATATTAAACGACTATTCACATGGCAAACGGCTGCAACAACAAACCCACAATGCCCGACCCGGAATGTACTGGTCCTCCCATTCCCTTCTTCTCCCGGCGCCTTGCAGGCCACGGGGGGGGGGTGTCTTGCATATGCCTCCGACCCCCCCCTCTTCTTCATCGCCTGGTCCGGCCATAACAAATGTCAGCGAGACGCCGTGGGGTGCACTGGGAGGGAGAGACGGCGCGGACGAGCCTCTCCCGCCTCCCCAGGTGGAGGCCCCTCAGCTGCACCCCCAACGCTCCACGCACCCGGCAAAGGGTTCGTCCACTCTTGCAGTATAGGGACGCTCCACACACACGGCAAAGGGTTCGTCCACTCTTGCAGTATAGAGACGCTCCACTCACCCAGCAAGGTCTCGTCCACTGTGGCGGTGCTACAACGCCTCACCCAACAGGCTGGAGTCCGTCTGCTCATTTGACCCAGTGACTGTCGGTAGCTGCAGAACTCCTAAAAATGGCGGTCGACTCTGCAGGAACGAACCTGGCATGCAAGGATGGCCTGGTCGCTGGCCAGCTAGAAAAACGAGTCCTCCGTTCAGAATCGTTCTCCTCAACTTTGAAGATTCTACGAGAGTTGCGGAGGGCCCTCGACCTCCGCAGGGCCCCCAACCGCCCCCGATGGGAAATGACTGCCATGATCGCCCGCAGAACGACCAAGACGTAGCCACGAGACGTCGGCGCCCTCATGCTGGCGCCAGCCTCAGTTTTGAATGACCCAAGATACTGCAGACTACCGATTTGATCAGTTCCGGTGGAACATCAGTACGACCCGGTAGGAAAGATTGTTGCCCCTCCCTTTTCTTTGATTGATGGTTCATGTCACCGGTCCCTTCTGTTGCCCCTTAACGAAACTTCTGGACTGCCGAAAAGAGGTTCTGGTCCAACCACGAGTTGGTAGAGACATTTTGACTATACTTGGACCCGCCTGACCCCACCCAAAATGGCGCCGGTACAAACGAAACTCGCAATTCCCCGTTGTGTTCCGGATGGTCAGACTTGATATCGTGAGATATGTATGCAGTTTTGAAGCACATGGCGGGAGGGGATGAGTATTGCTTGAACATTCGAACAATGAATTTGATATTAAGTTCTGACGCATCATTGATTACAGTATTATTGAAAGTTCGAATCTTTTTGACACTGATGGTACTTACCCACAATGAATTTTCGATATGATTTTATTGCACTTATCATACCTTGATGAAATAAAACAACCACCGACTCAGTTATGTTTTCCGCAGATAAATATGCCCTCATGTACAGTTCCAGTCTGCTCCGTGGCTGGCCCACGTGGTTGTAGGCCTGCATTTGTACGTCAACATTTTTTAAATAAAGATTTTGTGACAACAAATATAGTCGTAGCTTTTGGATTGGTAAGTTTGAATACATAGCCCTTGTTTCCGATCTACGTAAAATATAGGCGAAATAAAGCAAGTCGATTACTGAAAGGTTAAAAAGCAAAGTACCTAGAAATATTGAAAATGTGAACGATCCAAGTTGTTGCGTGTGTTTTTTTTACTTTTGTGCAACATAAGGCAATCGATAAAGGTCCCGGTGTTCTGTTTTACTTTGTATGCCACATATCTCAGGGAAATTGTTTCAGATGCCCCTAAACCAGACCCGGTACCACTGTAGACCACCCCGACTCCTCGAAGAAGAACACGAGTTCACCCCACTTTACCCTGATTGCCCTTTTGTTTCAACCCCCCCCCCCACACAAGGTCCGCAATACCACACGTGGGCGATCTATGCAATGTGCAGTCCATAAATGATTATGCCTCCTTCACCACCAGTCCCTCTGGGCTTAAACCGCCGAGATGGAAGGGACTGCACCCCGCGGAGATAGGTCGAATACGTGGTAAGTAAAAGCCTTTTGGGTTTATGCGCGCGAATGTGTCTTAAAACGCTGCCCCCACCCCTTCTTTTTCCCCTTCTTTCTGCAGGTCACATCGGAACGTCGACTAAAGTATGGAAAAGACCTAAGCAACGCGCCATGGTTCCGCGAGGACAAATGATACATTATCCATGGGGACTGCCCCTGAGGACATGACGATTTTGGGTGATATGAATGCACGCGTGTATAACCGGTTGTGTATGACTCGACTGGATATACGTTGCACGCGTTGGTTTGATAAGAGAGATGTTTTTGTACGACTTGAGGGATGATCGAACGACCGATGGAATGGGGGAAAAGGGGGGTATGAACATGGTGCCTATACACGACGAGCAAACATAGATATAACACTCCCTTACTTAGAAACGACCGTCTCTCTCTCTCTGAACCCAGCGACTGGAGGGGTGGCCTGAAGCAGAAACTTGGCGGGTTATTGCGGTATGACAAAAATATGACTCCAACCGGCCCCCGAATAATGCAACCAAGAATGACGTGCACCTACGAGTAGATTCTTACGCCATGAAACTCGAAGTTGCCCATTGTTCCCCCAACTAACACCCTCCGTTGCCTCAGCCTGGATACCCGTTCGCTAAAAATGATTCAAAGATCCCACCGTAAGTACTAGCCCGACCAGGATAGTTCCCGAACAATTGACGAAAGTATAAGTATTTGCAACAGAGACGAACAGCAAAAGACAGCCAGGCGAATTAAATAGGAAACTAAGGATGCGCAGCATGCAGGTGGAAATGTCTTTGGCCAAGTACTGTTCTATGTTTTGTCTTGAGTTCTGTATGTAAATGCATGTACCCCCCCTCGCCTGAATTCATGTGTACGTAGTATATGGATTTACGTTGTCCCTCAGTCTGTGTTTCTATATAATATGACCCCTACTGTTTTGTGTTTTGTGCGCACCAAAATGGCCTATTATTGTACACGTTTCTCTCTCTCTCGTCCTTTCCCTTCATGTTGTACGTGTACCGAATAGTTCATTTAAAATGCGAACGACCCCTGCTCCCTCTTCCTCTGTGTGGTAATGTTGTGCCCCGCCGGCACGAGCCTAATTGGTTTTTCGAACACAAAGGTGATCGACAAATTGCCAGCAACTAAAACAATTGTAATTTGCCATGTTACTACCTCTCCTTTTCTGTAAAAATGATAGAACTCGAATTGGCTATAAAGGAAAGGACAGGTAAGACGACTGATGTCCCCCTAATCTGGCCCTTTTTATAGGAGGACTATACGTCAGTGGCCTTCTGCTCTCAGCTCGTTAGAAACACAATCTCCTAGGCCCAGATTGCCCCACCCCTCCGCACCCAAGTACGGATGTCCAAAACGTCCCCGTTCCTCCCGCTTGACCCCAGCTCCGTAAACTCGAGGTATAACTGATGACCCTGCTTAACTGTTGCTCCCCGAGAAAGGAGTGTTTAGCCTCTACCCCTCTCTCATGATGATAAAAGACTGCCAGGGCTAGGGTCAGAAAGCCACATGCGACATGAATGAACGCCAAATAGACTTAGTTCAAACTCAGTAGACATGCCTGTATACATACTCCACAGTGATAACTTCTGACCGTGACCGATGAAACGTACCCCCAGCTACCTAGATCTGGGACGGAATTGAAATGTATAAATGCCTTCTCTTGCCAGTTCGCTAAAACCTGTTTTGTACCCATTCAAGGATACACAGTCACCGGAGGAGAGGGGCTGGACGTGACGCACAGCCTGGCCACAGACCGTGAGGCGCGTGTGACCTCGACCTAAGATGGAGCCGCAGAGCAACGGGACACGGGACGATGCACCACTCTCAAACGCAGAAAACGAAGGAATGGAGGGCTGCCTTGAAGCCCTCTGCTTGTTGACCCACGCGTGCCAGAAGTCCCCGCCCTTTGAGCCCGATTGATGGACCTGCCTGCGCATCACCCTGTTGCTCCCTTGGTCCGTCTCAAAGATCCGGTCCCACTCCGCCCTCTCCTCCCTCGATTATCCGACAAAACCCCTTCTATCCTTTCCACGTGAATTCTGACTCCGAGAAAGAAATGCAGGTGCCCAGCATAAGGCACCCTTAAGAGAGATTAGCTAGGAAACAGGACTGTGGCCTAACGGCAAAGGACAGATCACACCCTGCGACGTGTAAAGAAGGACCCGAGCTGGACCTATAGCTCCACCGCCGGTGCTCAACAGCGCCAACGGAAGAAAACGAACTACCAGAACCTACCAGTGATGACTCGCTACTAAAAAGACACTGTGGCGAAGACCCCCCCCTTTTTCGGAACTTTCTACACCCCTTGACTAATTGCTTGTATTGGACTAAATTCCTCCCTCAACCACTTTTGCCTGTAAAATGTTTCATCGGTCACTTTTAAGTACGACAAATGTAAATTTATATGTATTCCACCTCGTATGTCGCATCAACTACACACGGTTATATGTAAGTCTACCAATATTGACAAACGCTATTTCATTGACTACACACGACTATATGTACACCCCGTCAGTTATGATAAACACGGAAATGATCTATCTTATGTAAAAAGCGGCGACTGTGGAAAATGACAAATGTATATGTACATAAGCGCTGTTCATTTGTGTTCACCCTCGCCACTGTTGAAGGTAAAGAAAGTCACGAAACAGTGGCCCCGCCATCTTGTTCCCTTTTAGGCTCCATCACGAACATAGATAGTAGCCATCTTTGTGTCATGACCTCTCTGCCCATTGCCAATAGCCATCATCTCTCTCTCTCTCTCTCTCTCTCGCTCTCTCTCTCTCTCTCTCCAGCCCTGCAAGCACCCCGCGCCCCGACAGCCCCCGGTCTCTCCTGTTCGGGCCATAAACGCACCGCTAAACACGACCTTGTCACCGCTCTGGACCCCTGCCCCCTCGCACTTTCATCCTACTCATAGAACGGGCCCTTTTGGTAACCTCTTCCTCCCTGCCCGATTGCCCGGCCTGATCCCAGGCCATCACCTAGCCCAACAGATGCAGTTTATTGCTTCCTACAGTAGGACCTCGCCTCACATCAGAGGAACGGTGATTAATCAAGGCCTTCACACCCCTAGATCTGACCGACACCCCCGCATCCCTCCCAGGAACACCCTTCCTCTCTTCTGATGACCCCCCCCGGCTACACCTGGCCTCTCGACCCAGTCCCACATCATAAAACTAGGTCTCGTGGATGTACCCCTCCGGCCCCACATAGCGAAACATGATCTTATCGCCTGCCCAACCTTAGATCTGACCACCCCCTCCTGCCCTCGTGTCCTGTTGGAATGTCCGGCTGCAGATTACAATCACATGTCACATTTGTGAGGGGAAAACAACATCAGAGCGGTCGGTATGGGAATGGGCCTGGAGCTGGGGTCCCAAACATGCCCTTTTTTGTACTTCAAAGTGTCTTTATTGCAATAAGGAATGTTTGTACATCATAAACCTGTGTATAAAAGACGAAGCCGTAGAGAAACTTGTGAGAGCACCTCGAGAAGATACCCTGTTGTCTGATTTGACGTGTTCTGTTCCGTCGGAAATAAACTCCTGTTTCCTGCCTTCCAATCTCCAGCGCCTGCCTCTTTATTTGGTAAATCGTGAGTTGGGTGAGAAGCGGCTAACGCCGGGCAAACCTAGAAAAGGGGTAAAACGACCTGATCTGCCTGAACCCTTTTTCATCACTACAAGCATTCAGCGGAGGGAAGTTTCCCTTCATACAATGCATTCTGTTTCCTTGAATCCATCCCCAAATTGTGTAAGGGGAAATGGAAACTACAATGGATGTATTGCCTGTTCTGCCTTCTACATCTACAACTGTGGAAAATGAATATGCTTCCCCACCACTTGAATTTATAATTGATGTTCCTGAAAGTACCATTCATTCACCTTCCAATGAAAAACAGCCCCCATTGTTTCAACTAGGTTCCAGTGATTACTATTTGGACCAAGATAATTTTTCTTCAGATATATCTTCATTGTCCTCCACTGTGGCAGAGCCGCCTATACAGATTTGTGTTCTCATCACGTGGTCAAAAAGAACTTACCTGGTCCCGCCATGGACTTACATCTGGATTGTGTTGTCAATAGTTTTTCTCTTCATGTGGGTAGGCTTCATGACAGTATTTTTCTTTTTGATTAATGGTCACTATTTACCTGAACGCTCTGCGGTTGATTTTGGTTGACGGAGTTCTGGCCCCACATACTTTGTCTGACAGAATGAAACGAGATCGAGCCCTAGTAAATATTTCGGCTTTCCCAGTATCTGATGGCATTGTTTGGGACAAAGTACCATTCAATGTATATGGACCCACGGAAATTTTGCAAATTCCATACGTCTTCCAAGTTTCTTTGGTGGATGTTGTGTTACCTAGAACGTACTCCGACAATTGGGATTTCAACGCAGTTTACTCACTATTTTCTGATTTACAATATTACACTGTGTTTGATACTGAAGTTTTGCCTTTAAATTCAGCAAAGTATGCAGATTTATTTTGTTACCAACATTAGGGCCATCACTTTTTGCACAAGACCAATACACAGAGACTGCAATTTGATTATACACAATGGGGGCATTGCCCAACGCCATATAAGGGAAGTTCAGTTATACAGAAAAGAAAGTTTACCTACTTTACTGGTAATAATTTATCAGACCCAAGATCATATTATTACAAACTTAATATGACCACTCGCTACAAATACATGCTTACCCACTCCAAACTGGTTTATTCTTTGCCCTTCGTAACCTAGTTGTCCCTAAAAGGTTAAGATGATTGAAAGGACAAGATTGATTTATAATCTATATGGGGAACTAAAAGTTGGCAGGTCCAGGGTATTGAGTCCTTATACCATGCCTGTTTATCACCATCACAGCTGATATTTTCAAATCAAACAGTTCAGCAGACTACATGCTTTGGTTTGGCCACTACTAAGAATATAAATGATTCATCTTCTATTGATACCTCGGGTTGGTTGCTGTGGCCTATAAACACAAATGCCTGCCATTTGCGTTTACTAATGCCACAAAAGGGTTTACTCAGAGTAGACCTAACCCTCCTTACCCCCAAACACACACAGTTACCACATATTCTGTTGGTAAATTATGTCAACAGTGGTTAGAACATTCTACTCTGTTGTCTGTGAAACACCACCTCTTCCTTTTGTCGGCTGACATTGATCTTGCAGATTTTTTTTAAGTTCCAAAATCCCTGCGCACTAAACGTTTTGCATACGCACCATATAATGAATTTTTGAAACTTTCCCAAATGGAATCAGCAGTATGTTTTTGTCAAATTAATCAGGATAATTTACAAAAAGTTCTTGCTGTGGTTGGCAACAGTGTAAATACTCTGTCTTCTTGAATATATACATTAGGTAACATTGTATCATCTGTTATTGACATTGTCCAACATGAAGTGTCTACTTTATATCATGGTTAAAATCAGCTGCTGTCTGTTATGCAATTTGGTTGGACCTTGCAAACACTGAAAAATGGGAGAGTACCATGGGATTATCCGAACGTTTCCATATTGTTTTTACCATTTAATTTGATGGATAAACAAAAACTTATGTCAAAGAAAGATGCGACACTCACTATGTTACACGATGAGAAACTAGAACAGTTACCATTTTCTGTGTCAGAAACTGACTCAGCAGTGTGGTTAATACAAGGGATTATTTCCTTGTCCATCTCACTTTTACAGTTTTCAGCTTGCATGAAACACTATCCTGTTGATAGATATGAGCCGCTTGGCAGAAGTTATATTCATGAATTATGGTCATTACCTTTCCCATTTCTTTGTCGGCGGGCGCACAAGGATGCTTTTCTTACTAGGGAGGATTGTGATTCTACAGTGGGACATTCGGAGGGTTTCCCTTACTGCTCATCTCCGTTTGTGGCGTTCTGTTACTTATACTGCTGCTCCGTAATGGCTGCTTGACCTGTGGTACTGCCAAGCCTGGACCAGTTGCAGCTGTATCATGATCGGATGCAGCAGCTTTTTGGATTAATGCCATTGGAAGCTCTTAACATTGATTATTGTCTGACCTTCCGTATGCCCACTTCACGCGCGTGCAACCTGTGTTCTACTTCCTCCGGTGCCCTTTTCAATGAGCCCTGGATGTCTGACTCTCCAATACGTCACACGCTGCCCTGGATTGTGAACTGTTGATGAGTCCATTGATGACACATGACTAGGACTGTTCTGTGGGTAGACGCTTTGTGTATAAACCTGCGCTTGGAGTATCAGCAGACTTGAGTACCTGTGCTCGTGCACAGCGCCTCTTGGATCGGAGTTTCATCGAAGTTAACACAGGTTGCCCTGAAATGCTCCTGACTGACTTTGGATAGGAGGAGCATGTGTGTTTGTTCGAATTGCTGAATTGGATGGCATACCTTTTTATTATTGAAGGTTCTGACTGCCTGTTGGAGCTTATGGCGTTCCACTTCTCCCGTGAAGGTTTTGGCCCAGATGATATGCTGTGAATGGATGTCTCTTTGTGCATCAAAAAAAAAATCTCCCTTGTCCTCAGTTTTATTTTCCAGGCCACCTAGATTCCACTTTGGCTTTGAAAGCCTCCTTGGCCTTTCACCAACAAACTTTGCCTCTGCTTACCTCTGATTTTTGTTTTAGTCCAGGGCTAATGACCTGACCAAGGGGAGGGTGTCACATGGCCCATGGGGACATTGTCGTTTTCTAAGTTAGCAAGAGCAAGCTGCAGATTGTCCGCTGCTTTGCACACGTTCCTACACAAATTTATTTTGCAACTGCCTCTTTTGGCATTTTCACATGAGAACCTATCACTGTGTTCACACTCTGCAGGTTCCTGGGATTTAGTCTGAACAGTGTGAGCAAGGTCGAACAACAATACCCCTTGTTATCCTGTTCTGGTCAGACCCTAGCACCTTGACGAAACATACAGATGCAGCTGTTGTTTGGGAATACGTACTTTGGTCTTGTTTTCGAATACACAAATAGGTAGCACACACTTGGAGAGGGACCTTTCCGGGTAGAAGAGCAATACAGCACCAATGATGTAGATCTGCTATCTATAGACTGAGGTACGGGGTCTACCGATAACTCCCAGAGACTTTCTGTTCTATTAACATTCTGCTTCTATAAAAGGGGATGGAGAATAGGCCATACTGTCTTTTTATAATGACAGCTCCTTTCATGATATTCGGACTAATTACTATGCTTGCCATATTAGTGTTATGCATTTTCTGCTTGTTGTGGCACATATACTGCATATTAGAGGATGTTAGTTAAAATAAATATTTTAAACTCATTTGTGTCTCTGTCAGATCTTATTGTGGGCAAGTACAAGAGCGTGAGTGAAAGGGTGTGTCTTGCAACTGCGATTCCTGAGAGAGTCGGAGTGTTGTGTTCTGGGGTGTCTAATCACTTGTTTCTCTGTGAGTAGGAGAGCAAGTGAGACACTATAGCTAGTCGGTCCTGGGCTCCTGGGTACCTAGGTGGTAGTAGGACTCAGTCCCTATACACTAAGGTCACATGATGCTACACATTGTTCTTTTTGTGCAGAATCCCTGCAACAGACCTTCTAGACCAACTGTTGTCGGTGCTTGCTTATAGCAAGGTGTCTTTCTTATGTATTTTTTTCTTTACGTATTACTGGCCTGTTATAATACTTTTGGCAGGCGGCATTATATTTATGCTGAGTCTCCAAGGTGTTTTATGGAGGGTGCAATATTTCTCTTTATGCTATATGGTTGGTACTTTAGGGCTTGTTTTTCAGTTCCTTTTTTCCATGTGTGTTTTTAAAGGATAAATAAGTGAGTTGCATATGTGGTTTTATATGCGGAGTTATGAATCTGCACAAAAAAAAATATGATATGTGATTGCATCTCTCTTCTCGGTAAGTTTGTATTGGGATCTATACATGTGTGTGGAACGCAGTGATATAGACCAGGAAATAATTGTTCAGTTTTTATGACAGATTTATATCTGCTAATTGTTATCTTACTGTTCAGCAGGGACTATACATTATGTGAGCCTTCGGATAGTCATTTTGGCTAAAATATGTTTCTGTTTCACGGATGAACTATGATATTCATCTACCTTGGAACTTGGTTTGCTATTGCAGACCTTGCAATAAATGGGTTATTCATTTTGATTTGATTTCTATACTATTATAAAGAATGTTGGTTACATGGCATTCATTTTGTCTTTGGCCCTTCTAATCTAAGGTTTCTTTTACTCTTTACGGATTGATTACTATTGTCTGACTGTTGTCAGATGTCTTCTGGCAGAGTTCTTCCTGTTTCCCTTGAGGCTTTGTTTTTTTCCTTGCCTGCGGGATTGTTTCTTGTTTACATTGTCTGTGGTCATTGCCACAGTTTTTATAAGGATGTCTGGTCAGTGGCTAATTTCAACCAACTAGTTCTCTTTGGGAACTTTTGTAGGATTGGTACGCAGACACGCCTCTAGGTGGGTATAGCTTTGTCTTTTAATTCAAAAGTTAAGGAATCTGTGGCTAGATGTCTCTATCAGATAAGCAAGTTACTTACCTTTGGTAACATATTATCTGGTAGAGACACAGTCTAGCCGGATATTTCTTAACACCCTGCCCATGCACCTTTTCAGTACTGGTTTTATATACCAGTCATCACTGTTTCACAGAATTGTGTGATTCAATGGTCCATTAGCTCTTATTCCTTTAACTTGATTTTAATTTGGCACACCATTAGTTCGGATTGCTTCATCTTTCCTTTCGTTCTTTCCTTATGGGCCTCGGCTGGGTGTAGTCCTATCATTTTTTTCCCAGTTCCGTTTATGGCTTTAAAGATATATTGATCTTGTTTGGCGCACTGTTTCCACCGCCAGTTTCTGTAGTGGCTCCGCTTTCTGGCACGGAAGTTTTCACAGAATAAACTGACTTCTGCACGCCGGAGGGGACTTATATGGCTCCACTGACGTCACAACCGGAGTCGATGTCATCACAGAGCCGTACAGCGCTATACCCCGGCATGCAGAAGTTCCTCTTGATCCAGAAGTGTTTTTAATGTCTGGAGTTTTTTAGGTCCAATACGTATACCCCTTTAGGCCTTTCAAGTAGGCATTCTTCAAAGGACTGTCTTTCTAGTGTACAAGTTCTTGTCCTGCCTGGTCTTGGCTCCAGATACATTCCAGTGGGGTGGAGACAGCTTTGTGAGAGGCCAAGTGCAGCCCTATTCAGGTGCAGGTGATAGCTTATTCCACCACTCTAGCTCAGAAAGGACCATCAGCTTGGTGATTTGCCATCAGGATATGCAGGGCACACCTCAACTCCCTTTGTGTGACTGTCTAGAGTGAATACACAAACATGCCCCTGTCAGTCTAAACCAGATGTTGATTCCACAGGCAGGCAGAGGCACAGGATGGTTAAACAAGAAAAATGCCCACTTTCTAGAAGCGGCATTTTCAAAAACACAATTTAAAAAGCACCTTTACTAAAATATGTGTTTTTAAATTCTGAGCTCAGAGAACCCAAACTCCAAATCTCAGTTGTTCCCAAATGACAGATACACGTGTAAAAATGTTACAAGGCAGCTCTAATGATAGCCTTTGGGAGAGC
This sequence comes from Lissotriton helveticus, assembly GCF_964261635.1. Lineage (NCBI taxonomy): Eukaryota > Metazoa > Chordata > Amphibia > Caudata > Salamandridae > Lissotriton > Lissotriton helveticus. Next base: position 2,093,076,871 of record NC_136061.1, read on the forward strand.
TAGTCCCTGCAATAGTGAAAAACGAAATTGGCAGTATTTTACTATTAGGATATGTAAAATACACCAGCACATGTCCTACCTTATCACTTACACTGCATTGGGTTTACCTTAGGGGTGTCTTACATGTAGTAGTTGGGAATATTAAGGCCGACATGGCAGTTTAAAACTGCACTCACAGACATCGGAAGGGCAGGCCTGAGACAAGTTTACATGGCTACTCATGTGGGCGGCTCAATCAGTGCTGCAGGCCCACTAGTAGCATTTGATTTACAGGCCCTGGGCCCACACAGTGCACTTTACTAGAAACTTACCAGTAAATCAAATATGCCAATCATGGAGAACTAATCAGAATCACAATTTACACTGAAAGAATTTGCACTTTAGCACAGATCAACAATGGTAAAGGGCCCAGAGCACCTAAACCAGCAAAAAATAAGTCCAGCATAACATCAAAAATAAAGGTGGTAGAGGCAAAAAGACAGGGGAAACCACGCCATAGCGGCCAGGTTTAACATCTGTTTGGTTTTTTTCTGAAGTATGGTGCTCATCGAAAAAGGCTGCATCAAAGGGAGAACAGATAGAGGGAGCATGGAGGGCTGTATGCTCAGGATACACGCACGACGTAAGAAAATTAAAGTATCTACAAAATTGATGATGTAGCAATGATATTAGCCAAGAGGGCCATTACATTGAGATGGAAAGTACCTGGTTCCCTGGGCGAGATCTCTCAAATAAATGAGAGGGGCCCCTTAAACACCAAAAGAGTAGGGCACCAAGTAGACCTCAGTCAGAAAAGTAGTTCCACTTGGGTAACTTATGACACCATTACACATACAGTCAAACTTATAGTCAAACTTATAACCATATCACCAGAACATAACACCACCACCATCAAAGGGCCAATGCTGAACAATTCAAATCACAAAAAAATTATTAAAAAGATATATCAAAACAAGTGGTTACACACAGATAATATTTTCCATAGAATGTTAAAAAGAATTCCTTTTTCTCACAATAAAAACATAATACACCACATAAAATTGCAAGAAAAGTTAAAAACTAACAACTCAGTACAATATCGGAGAGTCAGCAAGAATTTTTTTTTCCCAAGTCAAGCAAAAGGCAAAAACATCAGACCGAGATTATTGTTCAACATATGATTTTTGTGCACATAATTTCATTATTTCAGCAAATGTCTTAACAGTCTCAAAGCCACATTTTAGACTGTTAAGACATTTGCTGAAATAATGAAAGTAATAAATACATTTAATAAAGTCATTCGTGATTTGAATTGTTCAGCATTTGACCCTTTGATGGTGGTGGTGTTATGTTCTGGTGATATGGTTATAAGTTTGACTAGAAGTTTGACTGTATGGGTTATGGTGTCTTAAGTTACCCAAAGGGGACTACTTTTCTGACTGAAGTCCCCTGGGAGAGATACCTGGATTAGGGAGATACTACATTGGGCGGAGGTTGAAAGTAGAGCACTAAAAAGACCAAAGAGAGGGGGATTGCACAAAAACTCCATTGAAGTACAATAGGAGGAGATGACCCCTGCCTTCAAGGAAAATGAATGTAACAATGATAGGCCTCCTTAAATTTAAGCAAAACCAGAAGCTGACGCAATGCTACGAGATTGCAAGTATAGACAGCTGTAGCCCACACGTGCTCAATAGAAATAAAAATGTAGATACAGAGAATATTTTAAACATGCATCTGAATGGAAATTGCCACATTCTGGGGGACAGATAAGTTACAATTGTGGGGTGGGAGGTTAAAATATATTGCTGTTATATGTAAGTTTACTTGATATGACACACACTGTGATACAACAAAGACTGCTTGCTAATAGTCACACTATTAACTAGCCCTAGGTTTGTAACATCATGGAGCTGTATAATTGATTTTATGACTATATAACAATGACTAATGCAAAAAGAAGTTTGGTTTGGACTGTTCCCATAAGGCACAGGGTCAAACCTGATTTGCATATGGCTTGGTCTTAACTGGGGTGGCATGATGAGCAAAAGAACGATGGATTTAACCCAGATCTCTTGACTGGGGGTGAATGTATGATTTATTCAGCATTCCGTCCATCATTTGTTTGCGTAGCACCTATATAACAATGACAGGCAGACCTAAATGTAATATAAGAAATTTTAAAATACTAATTAAAATGTTTTCTAAATAGAAACAAGTTTGGATGAGGCACTGAGGGTTCCAGACATTCCCTAAAAATCTTCTGAGATGGGGCTACATTTAGAAACTGCTCCTGTTGTGGGTCCTTTCCCTCATTCGAAGGTAGGCCGGGTCCACCAACAAGTGAAGTCGAAGGTGTTGTTCAACATCTGCACTACATCTTTAACTGCCAAACTCTCGTCAGTGCAAACACAAACTCAGAATGAATATCTTGTGTAGAGCGTGCACTGTTCTGCTCTGCACCTGGTAGCCCCAGTGAGTGTGGACACCAGCACTAACCAGGACCATAAGTGTGATATGTAATCGGGCACAATATGTTCTGCAAAAGTTACAGAATTCATTAATGACCAAGTCTTTTTTTCTGAGTAGGATCAGAATCATGAATTTGCCAGTTTGAAAGGTGCACTAACAGCCAAAATCAGATATGATTATCCATAATATATTCAATTTGTTCACTCTTGTTAAACCATTTAAGGAAAACACACAAAGATGTATTTTTTAAAAGCACTCTATAATTTAAAGTACATGTAGTCTAGCCCAATTATGCAAAATATGCCTGAACAAAGTCTGCCTGTGGGATTCCTCAGTGGCATTGTCATGACTGTCGTAAACCAGGTGGTTATATTTTAGAGAAGTTCAGAACTGCCTTTATTAGGCTAAGGGTGATTTTCGATGAGCTGACATGAGTAAATCCCACGAAAGGAGTGGTAAGCGTGCCAGATAAAGGCTTGGTTGCCTCGTAAGTTTAGAGAAGCCCAACTATTGTGGACCTTCACAACCCTGATTATGTTTTTTCTGATTGTTGCTAGAGGCAGTACCTGCTGCTTTCCAAGGTTATAAATATGAGCACGCTCCATGCTTCCTCTGGATATCTTAGCGCCTATGAAAATGTGACAAGTGATTCGATTTTAGTTCCACAGCAATGCTGATGAAGTGCATTCTATGATAAAATTGTCAATTCTTGTCTACTGTCTCCAAAAAGTGCAGAGTTTTTTGCATTGAAACAAGGTGAAGATAACCCTGGGGAAGGAAAGTTACTTACCTGCAGCCCTACATATTCAGTATCGGTATCTTCATCATATATAACTTCCTACTCCTATCCTACCTGTACTATTGGAGAGTAGTGTGGAGTCATACCCACTTCTAAAAAATAAGCTGAATAACATGTTAGTATGCACGTCCTTTAGTAGTAGTTCGACTTTTTAAAACCGACATAATGTGAACATGCAGCAATCTTATGGCGTCTCCCCATTGTTACCAATCTTGGTAGGCATTCACACAGCTGGCCCAATGTATTAATCAATTCACACCGCTACAGGTTCTATGGGTTTTAGTTCATCATATAATAAAGAGTCTGACAGCTCCATCTGGTTCTATGTTGTCCTCCTGAAGAGCTGCAGCTGTGACAGGTAGCATTGCAGCAAAGAATCTTTGCCACTGTCTGATGGATCTGAAAACATCATTGTGAAGCTGCAAGCACACCAGGGGTGCATTTATACACTACCTTCTAGATGAAATGGCTGATGGTATTTCAGCCTTTGAAAAACTTGAGTTAGTACAAGGCTAAAAATGTCATTGTGCATTCAGCATGGGAAACACAACTCTATTGGTCCATGAACTGTACCTGTAACATTCAAACAAGACCAGGTTTTATGCAATGTTTTACATTCCATGCAGTGTACAATAAAATGGACCATGGAGATCATACTATTTGGGGCGCCACGCCAGTATCATATCTTTAACACTGCATGGCAGGCTCCTCCTGACACTTTGGTGGATGCACATGTGCATAATCAGCATCACAATATAAATAATTTTCAATTACATTTCTTTGAGATATTAAAGTTTATTCTTAATGCTGGTACTGTAAAATAACATTAATCAGAGGTCTACAGTAGCTATGTAGGTTTACATTACCTTTGTTCATTTTGACTTAACACAATCTTTAAGTATTATGTAAAACTCCTTTATGTCTATAATGCTATCTTGTTGCTCAGTACATTGGTAAAGAAGAAAATATTTCACATTCAAATGTTATCATGTGTTTTCATGTTCTTCATTGTAAAAAAGATTCATTCTCGTCTTGGTTGTTACAGACACGGTTTATCCAAGACAGGTTTCTATGTCAGGGGAATGAAGACTTGCTGTCCCACCTTCCACTGTCCTACCTAGGAGTAACGGCTGATCTGGCTAAACAGGCTGTCCCACTCACAGCAGCAAAGTCCAAACATTTGCTGCACCATTACTTTGCTCCTGGCTTCTTTGGAGGTGTTCCCCCTTCGACACAATGCGCATTGAGACACAATCCAAAGAGCCTGGTCTGGTCTGGTGGCCAGAACACTGGAATGCTGACTGGAACCATTGACGCTCCATCACGTACCAAGCCATTGAAGGATGGAGGTCCAGTTCGATTTTCCAGTGCGAGAATCAACGCAGAATCTAGTGAGTACAGATCTTCCTTCGACATTGTGGGTGGAAATTCTTCATCAGTGAAGTTAGTTTAGGGGCGTAGGAATGTTGGTACAAAATAAATGCATGGAACGTATATAATGAGATTGTAGTATTTTTCCCTGTTCTTCAACAGTTTGAGTCGGTCCTAGGCTAGGCATTGGCCAGGAACTTTCATACCTCATTGAAATGTAGGTTATTTTCCCAAAAGAATGTAATGAGCATTTAGATACTGAGCACAATGTGAAAGCATACTTGCTGTGCTTCATCACTGGAGCTTATCTGAATAAAATATCCTCTTACGAACTGATGTGTAAAGGGAGGATATTTTGGATGCTAGTTTTTCTTGGATGTATTTTGTGCTTATATTCAGTTAAACCATTCATTATTTGATATAAAACGTTCACCCTCAGCTCTCTGTCCTCTCCTCCCCTTTCTTCTTAGTGCCATATACTTTCTTCTGTCCACTAGTGTGTACAGAACTTATTGGCAACATAGGGCTGACACCTTCCCTCAAATCTGATATTATATTTCTATGGGTTCAGAGGAATCCATGAAGAATTTTAAACTCCATATTTATAATTAGATTATATTTTTTTTAAACAATCAATTAGGATTTATAAAGCACTGTAAACACCTATGAAGGACTCAAGACGCTGGAGTTGCTAGCTGCTTCACAGTGCTCGGTTAATTTGAACAGCCACTTGAGCAGTGAAAATTAGGCAATAGGAGGAGAAAGCACTCAGGATAATGGAGGGCGAGGAAGGCAAAAGCAGGAGAAAGCACTTAAACAAATATAGGGAGAGAAAGGCGAAAGCAGTAAAAAATGAGGTAAAAGCAGGAGAAAGCACTCAGAAAGACAGGGGAAGGGAGGTGAAAGCAGTAAGAAAAACTAGGTGAAAGCAGGAGAGGGCACTCAGAAAAATGGGGGAAAGGACGGAGAATGCAATAAAAAGCAAGGGAGAAGTAGGAGAAAGCACTCAGAAAACTGGAGGAAAGGAAGGAGAATGCAGTAGACAAAGAGGCAAAAGAAGGAGAAAGCACTCTGAGAAACAGGAGAAAGGAAGGAGAAAGCAGTAAAATGAGGCAAAATCAGGGGAAAGCACTCAATGAGACGGGGAGGAAGCAGAGCGGTGCAGCAGCACAGGAGTGCTGGGCTGGGACGTGCTCAATGGGGCCACTCTGTGGTCTCCATTAAGTAGGTCCTGGGAGGAGTAAGGGGGGCTGGGAGACAGTGGGAGGGACTAGGCGGGAGGCAGACAAACTGGTGGCAGACGGGAGCAGAAAATGATGAATAAAACATGGCCAAGCAGTGAAAAATGAGGGAAAAGCATAAGGGAGCAATCAGAAAAACAGGAAGAGAGGAAGAAGAAAGCAGTAAAACTGGAGGAAAGTTAGGAGCACGCAGTAAGAAACGAGGGAAAAGCAGGAGAAAGCACTCAGAAATATGGGGGAGAGGAAGTAGAAAGCAGTGAAAACTGAGGCAAAAGCAGGAGAAAGCACTCAGAAGTGCGGGGGAAGGGAGGAGAAAGCAGTGAAAAAACTAGGAAAAGCACTCAGAAAAACGGGAAAGGACGGAGAATGCAGTAAAAAGCAAGGGAGAAGCAGGAGAATGCACTCAGAAAACTGGAGAAAAAGAAGGAGAATGTAGTAGACAAGGAGGAAAAAGAAGGAGAAAGCACTCTGAAAAACAGGAGAAAAGAAGGAGAAAGCAGTAAAATGAGGCAAAAGCAGGAGAAAGGACTCATAGAGACGGGGAGGAAGCAGAGCGGTGCAGCAGCACAGGAGTGCTGGGCTGAGACCTGCTCAATGGGGTCACGCTGTGGCCTCCATTAAGTAGGTCCTGGGAGGAGGAAGGGGTGCTATGAGATGGTGGAGGGGCTAGGTGGGAGGCAGAGAAACGGGCGGCAGGCAGGAGCAGAAAATGATGAATAAAACATGGCCAAGCAGTGAAAAATTAGGGAAAAAGCATAATGGAGCACTCAGAAAAACAGGAAGAGAGGAAGAAGAAAGCTGTAAAACTGAGAAACAAGCAGGAGAAAGCACTCATAAAAATGGAGGAGAGTAAGGAGCAAGCAGCAAGAAACTAGGGAAAAGCAGTAGAAAGCACTCAGAAATATGGGGGAGAGGAAGTAGAATGCAGTGAAAACTGAGGCAGAAGGGAGGAGAAAGCAGTAAAAAAAACTAGGTGAAAGGAGAAAGCACTCAGAAAAACTGTAATGGACGCAGAATGCAGTAAAAAATTAGGGAGAAGCAGGAGAAAGCACTCAGAAAACTGGGATAAAGGAAGGATAAAGCAGTAGAAGATAAGGCAAGAGCGAGAGAAAGCACTCAGAGATGGGGAAGAAGCAGAGCAGTTAGAGAGCTGGATCTAGGACCTGTTCAGTGGGGTTGCACTGTTGCCTCCATTGAGTAGGTCCTGGGAAGAAGAGGGGTGCTGGGAGGTGGTGGTGGCAGGACATTTGCCGGTAGTGGAAAATGATTGAAAAACAGGGAGAAGCAGTGAAATTTGAGGGAAAAGCAGGAGAGAGCACTAATAATAACCAGGTGGAGAAGAAGGAGAAAGTAGTAAAAATGAGGCAAAAGTAAGATAAAGCACTAAGAGAGACAAGAGGAAAGAGCGGGGAGAGGAAGTAGAAAGCAGAAAGCTGTACAAAATGAGGCAAAAGCAGGAGAAAACACTCAGTAAAACGGGGGGAAGGACGGAGAAAGCAGTAATAATGAGGCGATAGCAGTCAAAAACAGGGAGAACGGAATGAGAAAGCAGTAAGAAACATGGAAAAAGCATGAGAAAGTAAATACTAGGCAAAAGCAGGAGAAAGCACTCAGAAAAACGGGGAGATTAAGGAGAAAGCTGTAACACATTTGGCAAAAGCAGGAGAAAGTAAGCAGAAAAACGGGGGGAACGGAAAGAGAAAGTAGTCAGAATTAGTCAAAAGCAGGATAAAGCACTCAGAAAGACAAGAGGAACGGAGATGGGAGAAAAAGCAGTCAAAAACGAGGCAAAAGGGTGGCTTCGCGGGCGAAGATGGCGGTCGCAGCCTTGTAGAGCTCCCGCCGGCCCGGACCTAATTTGAACATTTATCCTGACCTCCGAGCCCACTGTCGGTGCCCCGTGATTGATTTTGATTCGAGGGAGCCTCCGGTCTACTTTGGTGTGCTGATCCTGTCATTTCCTACCTTCCGGCGGTCGGAGGGAGGCGGCGGCGGCGTGCGGCCTGGTGGCCGGCCGGAGACCGGGGACCTCGAGTTTCGTGACGCCGGGTGGCGGCTGCGACCTGGCGGGTGCGGGAGACGTCCGCTACGCCGCCCCTGGCCTATCTCTTTGTCTGCGACCACCTGGAGGTCGGGCCGGCGCCAACAACTTTTACCCCTCGACTCACCCTCTGGAGGACCAACAAGCGGTGGCGGTGAGGCGTGGTCCCACGGCGGTTTGGAGACCGGGGCCGGGGCTCCTTGTGCCCCGAGGCGGCCGAGGATAGATTAGTGGCCGGTGGGGCAGCTGATCCGCCTCTCCTGGCTTGGCCCACTGGATACGCCTGCCCACTGACGGCGGACCCGCGGACTCTTCCAATTGTGCCCTGGACAGCGGCCTGTGGGGTCGAGTGTGGATGCGGCCTGTCCTACCGGGGTGACGCCGGGACCTCGATTTCCGCGACATCCGATCGCGGCAGCCGGCCCGCATCCGTCCCTCCCTGGGGCCTCATCCGGGCTGTCCCGCTCAAGATTGGTGGCAGTGCCCGAAGGTTCGGGGGTGGTGCCTGCCTTGCCCAACGCTTATCATGACCAGGGACAAGGGAGGTGGCCCGCCTAAACATGGCCCCATCGATAAATTCACCGGGCCGAGTGGTGGCGCCGGGGCGGCCAGTGGTAGCGGCGGCCCCGGGCCGGACACTGCAGCTATCCTAACGGCCATCACCCAGTCCCGAGACGCACTTGATGCCAAGATTGGAGCGGTTGGGGCAGATGTCGCGCTCCTGCGCCAGGACCTTCGCAGCGCGGTGGAGAGGATCGCTGGGGCCGAGACCCGTATCACGGAGACAGAGGCGGACGTTAGTGGTCTGAAGAAGCGACTGGCGGAGGTGGAAAGCATCCAAAAGACACTGGCAGCCCGCGTGGAAGATGCAGAAGGGCGCGCGCGGCGCAACAACCTCCGCTTCATTGGTTTTCCGGAGCGGTGCGAGAAGGACAACATGGAGCGGTTCCTGTCCGGGTGGCTGGAGAGCTGGCTCCCCGAAGGGGCACTGTCTACGTGCTTCGTCATTGAGAGGGCCCACAGGGCTCTGACCCAGCGGCCACCGGAGGGTGAGCGCCCACGGCCAGTTATCGCTCGCCTACTGAACTACCACGACCGGGATGTTATCCTCCGGGAGGCGAGGAACAAGGGCTCCCTCGCCTTCGAGAATCATACCATCATGATTTTCCCGGATTACACGAAAATGGTGCAGCAGAAAAGGCAATCCTTCATGGACGCTAAGGCTAAACTTCGGGGCCTCAAGCTCCAATACTCGCTCCTGTATCCGGCTCGCCTGCGAGTAATCTATCAGTCTCGGACCCACTTCTTCGAGTCGCCGGAGGAGGTGTTCCGCTGGACCGACGAGGCGGTGCGACTCCGGCCCCATGCCCAACCGGGGCTAGACCCGGGCGGGTCTCAGAGATCGTCGCCGGAGCGGACGGATCGCCCGCCCAGGAGGGGCCGCCATCGGGGGTCTCGCTCCAAGAAAAGATCGGCCTCCGCCAGTGCATCGCAATCGGGTGGTGCCAGGGACTCGGAACTCTCCGATGCGGGCAGCTGAACACTGCTGGGCCTACATGCACTTTGTATGCTGCATACTGAATTGCTCTGCTTCGGCTGGTGAGACTGTTTCATTTTGTCCTTGATGTGCCAGTCGGCTCCCGTGTGCAGACTTTAGTCATTGTCATGGGGGCGCAGTGGGGTTCGGAGGGTACCATACGTGGGCCTCAGACCCTCACAGATGTGAGTGTTGTTGGGGGGGTGGTGTGTGTGTGTCATTGTGAGGTTGTGGGGATCCATTGGTGTGGCGGGCCCTGGGTCCTCTGTTATGGGCCCGGGTCTCTCCACACCGCGACAGATACTTCACTGTTTTCTGAGGTATTGGGGTGGTGGGTGTGGGGTTTGGAAGGGTGTTCTAGTGTTGTACTTGTTGGGGGGGTTCTGGGTGGGGTTGGGGGCGCTGAGTTTGCGGGCTGGGGGGGTGGGTCCACACATGTCTGAGGCTGTAGTTCTTATCGGGTTGCGGGTTGCACCTGGGTGGGAGGGAGGGCCGGATTTTGAACTGTATATTGACAATGGCTGATGCTGCGCTTCTGTCTCCTTCGAAGACCCTGCGGGTGGTAACATGGAATGTGCGGGGTATCCTAGATAAGATCAAGCGTGGGGCTGTGCTGCGATGGGGGAAGAGGGAGATGGTGGATGTACTCCTGCTTCAGGAAACTCACATGCTGGGCTCTAAGGCCCTTTGCCTCCAGAGGTTCGGTTACCACCAGGTCTATCATGCTGGCTTTACGAGGGGATCACGGGGGGTGGCCATTTTGATACATCGTAGGGTGGCCTATGTTCATGAGAAGCAATGGATTGACCCTCAGGGAAGGTTTGCCTTTGTTAAGGGCCTACTGGGCTCCGAGCCGGTGGTCTTTGGCAGTGTTTACGCCCCTCCCCCCTTGCAATGGGCACTATCTGAGCGGCTGTTTGCGCTGTGGGACGAAATCCCGGAGGTCCTGACTGTGGTGGGGGGTGATTGGAATGCAGTTATGGATGTGGGCCTGGACCGCCTGAGGCGAGCGTGTGGAGTGTCTGACCCCCCCCCCCCCCGCGGCTGCCCCCACCCGGTTGTGTGCGACTGTGCGTAGTCTGGGCTGGATCGATGTGTGGCGGCATTTTCATCCCGCAGTGCAGGCCTTCACGTATGTATCGGCGGTACATGGGTCATTCTCGAGACTCGATTACTTGTTTGTACCGGGTGCCTATCTGAACCGTGTCAGGGACGCCACGATACTCCCCAGAGGCCTCTCGGATCATTCCCCTGTTCTAGCCACCGTGACCCTCCTGTCTAAACGACAACCCTTTCGTTGGCGGATGTCCGCCTGGCAGTTGCAGCGGCCGGAGTATGTGGCGCACTTACGCAAAGAGATCGACCATTTCTGGCGCGAGAACTTGGTTGGGGATGTCGATGCCATTGTTGTGTGGGAGGCGCTGAAGCCCACGATCCGGGGCATTGATATAGCTTGGTGTGCAGCCGCTCGGCGGGAACACCGGGAGGCCATTGTGACTGCCGCGGCCCGCGTGGAGGAGCTGGAGCAGCGTAGTCGACTCGGGGGTGGCGATGGCGTCGTGCGACAGCTCCTGCAGGCCCAGCAGACATATTCCTCGGTCCTCTATGAGGAGGCCCGGCAGGCGTGGCTTGCCACGCGTAGCAGGGTGTATCAATGGGGTGATAAGTCCTGCACCATGCTACATAGGCTTTGCCAGGCGACCTTCCAGCCCCTTGAGCTACCCGGCATTACGGCGGAGGATGGCTCGGTTATGACCGACCCGGATCGGTTGGCGGCTAGCTTCGCCCGCTATTACGAGGCACAATACGCTCCTCGTGACCCATTGATGGAGGGCGAGATTGCCTCTTACTTGGACGACCTGCTCCCGCAGGCAGTTCCGGAGGAGACTAGAACGGCCTTGGAGGCCCCGCTAACGTCCGAGGAACTTGGGGAGGCCCTTGGCCAATTGAATACTGGGAAAGCGCCCGGCCCGAGCGGTTATCCCGCCGAATTCTATAAAAAGTTCCATGTCCAGCTGGGACCCCACTTTCGCAGCGCCCTGGAGGCGGCGCGGTCTAGAGGCGAGTTGCCACCTGACTGGCGCCATGCCGAGATTGTGGTCTTTTTGAAGCCTGGCAGGGCGCCGGACCGACACGACTCTTACAGGCCAATCTCCCTCATCAACATCGAGGCCAAGATCTTGGCGAAAGCCCTGGCGAATCGCCTCCTGCCCCACATCGCCGACCTGGTCCACCCTGACCAGGCCGGGTTCATGCCGCACAGGGCCACCAGGCATAATATCCGGCGGGCGCAGGCAGCGATCGACGCCATGGGGGCTAGAGATGAACGGGCCGCACTGCTCCTCGCGGACATGGACCGGGCCTTTGACTCGGTGAGCTGGGCATATTTGTTCACCTTGTTGGCCCGCCTCAATCTAGGGCCTGTCTTCTTGTCCTATATCAGTCTCCTGTATACTAATGTTACGGCGTCGGTCCGGGTAGCCGGTGCGGTCTCGGGACGTTTCCGGATAGGCCGTGGTACTCGGCAGGGCTGCCCACTGTCCCCCTATCTATTCGCCCTGGCCATGGAGCCCCTGGCGTCGCGGATACGATTGGATGCCCATCTGCGTGGCTTTGTCTGGAACGATACCCTAACGGATAGGATTGCGCTTTACGCGGACGACGTCCTCCTTTTCCTTACCGACCTGCGGCGCTCGGGCCCTCGGGTATTGGAGATCATGCGGGGGTTTGGCGAAGTCTCAGGGCTCCGCCTTAACTTGTCTAAGTCGACCCTGTGGGTTCTACGTGGCGGAACGGTTACCGACCCTTGGGCCGCCGACCTGCGCGTGGCGACGGACGGCCTGAGATATTTGGGTGTTTTCCTCTCGACTTCGCGAGCCGTGGTCTGGACGCGCAGTGTCTTGCCGGTGTGGGAACGGGTTCAGGCTGATGTCAAGACGTGGTCCAGAATGCCCCTTACGATCTTTGGGAGGTCGGCCATTTTTAAGATGGTGGCGCTGCCGAGACTGCTGTACCAACTCCAGCATTTCCCGCACCCCATTGGCATGGAGTGGTTCCGTCAGGTGAACTCTGTGCTGAGCCGCTTCCTGTGGGATGGCGGTGCAGCCAGGGTGGCCCTGAGGACATGCTTTCTGTCCACTTACTGTGGTGGTCTGGCCACATCCGACCTCCTCTCCTACTACCAGGCGTCACATCTTCTTGTCCTCAATGAATGGTGGTACGGGGACAGGAGTGACCCGGCCTATGCCCTGGAGAGGCATCTGATGGGTGACCATACGCTCCACACCGTTCTCTACTCGGCCCGTATACGCCGCGGGCTGCCGTCAGTAACAAAAGTGGTCTTTGCAGTGTGGCGGCAGTCTTTGCGCCGCATGGGTTGGTGGGGCAATTTAACGGCCGAAACGCCGCTGTGGCACAACGGTCTGCTCCCAGAACTGGCGGCCCTAGCCGGGTTCGAGGGTTGGGAGGCTATTGGAATTACACAACTGGGCCAGGTCATGTCAGGCGCCACCCTCAAATCCTTTGAGGAACTCCGAGTAGAGTTCCAGATGCCCCAGTCCCAGTTCTTCCGTTACCTCCAGCTGAGGCATGCCCTCGCCCCCAGCATTGCCGGCCTCGACTCCCTGCCGGAGTTCAACCCAATTGAGGCGAAAGTGTTTATGGGAGACATGGGAGACAAGAAGGTCTCTGGGATTTATCGGTCCCTTGTTATTCACTGCTCGTCCACTCTTCGCTCCCTTCGGGACGCATGGGAGGTAGACGTGGGCGCCTTGGATGAGGACGACTGGAGGGAGGCGCTGGAGTCCCCGCGCGGCACCGCAATTGCGGTCCGGCTTCGCCTGATACAGTTCAAATACCTGCATCGTGCCTACTACACACGTGAACGACTGTGGAAGGCTGGGTTGATTGCGTCATCGGAGTGCCTGCGTTGTGGGGAAGTGCCTGGCTCCCTAATACATACGGTGTGGTCGTGTGGTCGCCTGGCTGGATTCTGGAGGGGCGTATGGAGTTGCCTGGCTGAGGTCCTGGGCTGGGATCTTCCTCGAACTCACAGGCTCGGCCTGCTGCACATTATGGAGGGGGTTGGGGGCAACATATACAAGCGCCACTTGCTGCTACTGGGCCTGGTGGTTGCTAAGCGCGACCTAGCTCGGGCCTGGAAATCTGTGAGGGCCCCCCCCCTGTCTGCGTGGAAGGCTGGGCTGGACTACTTTATGGGTCTTGAGAAACCAATCTTTGAGGCGCGGGGCTGCCCACGCAAACACTACAAGATCTGGAGGCGGTGGGCCGACTACCGTGACCTGACCTTGGAACCCCCGGCGGAGCAGGAGGAGGACATTTGATCGCAGTGACTTTTCTGGCCCAAATGGCACGACCCTGGTTGCATTACACCTGCATCCTCTATGTGAATCGTTTTTGTGTTGCCTCTGTACATGTGTGGTGGGGGGGGGGTTGGTGGGTACGGGTTGGGGTGTAGTTGGGGTTGGGGAGGGTTGTTAGGGCATTTTTAAAGCTGAGCTTCATTGACACTAGCTTTGTGAATCTTATGTATGTCACCTCTACATTGATACTGTTGTGGTGATCTTGGTGTGTGAAGATGCCACTTCCTTGATACTTTTACGCTCAATAAACTTGGTTGTGAAAAAAAAAACGAGGCAAAAGCAGGAGAACGTAGAAAAAAATGAGGAAAAAGCAGGAGAAAGCAATCAGAAAAAAGGGGGAACGGAAAGGAGAAAGTAGTAAAAATTATGCAAAAGCAGGATAAAGCACTCAGAGGACAAGAGGAAAGGTTGGGGAAAAGAAGGAGAACACAGTAAAAAATTAGGCAAAAGCAGGAGAAAGCACTCAAACAAATGGGAGGAGAGGAATGAGAAAAAAGTAATAAAATGAGGCAAAAGCAGGAGAGGTCACTTGGAAAAACAGGGGAAAAGGAAGGAGAAAGTTGTAAAAATTAGGCAAAAGCAGAAGAAAGCACTCAGACACAGAAGAAAGGAAGGAGAAAGCAGTAAAAAACATGGCAAAAATAGGAGAAAGCATTTAGAAAATGGGGAAAGGAAGGAAAAAGAAGTAACAGTAGAATGAGACAAAAGCAGGAGAAAGCACTCAGGGAGATGGGGGGAGAAAGCAGAGTGGCACAGCAACACGGGAAAGCTGGGTCTGAGGCAGTAAACAAGAAAATGAGAATGACTAAAAATGTATATTTTTTCTGTATGTTAAAACTCATGTGTAAAGGTTGCATGGAATTGGGTGCTGACCTTTTAGGTTCACTAGTGATTTAACAGTCGAGTGTCTTCGTTCTGCTTTGAAGTCCTATGAGAAACACCATAAATCTTCAGACGTTGAAGAGGTTGTTTAGAAATTTGACGATAATACTCATAATGATGACCAACAATTACAGATAGGAAGCGTTCCCTTCTCCATCATGGGGGTCTTTATCATCATTCATATCTCCTTAAATAGATTTGCGAGCAGTGCCATCAAGGCAGGATGATGTAAAGGAGGAAAGACGCAAGACCTGATAGGACAGTGTGGCCTACCTGAGAGTCTGGTTTGGGAATGTCTGTTCCTTTCTTTCTGTGCTTTCAGATGCAGACCCAGAGCTCCACTCATATATTCTTCACTTTTGACTAGTTTTTTTCTCTTTCTAAATTTTTTTCAGAGTGTAAGGTATGTCACCCCAAAGACGAAAGGGTTCAAGCCTTGTAGGTACTGTTGGAAACAGATGTCTGTGACAGATTGCCATTAGGTGTGCCTCTTGTGCCTGGATTCGTCACACAACTGTAAGGCTTGCAACAACTGTTCCCAAATTAACCCGAAAACCAACCGAGATTGAGAGGCAAAGCTCTACTTGGCTAAGCAACAGAAGGCCTCACGCAGGTTCTGCTCCAATTCAAAGTTGCGAGTGTAGACCCACTCCTGGTCCCAAGGACGTACCAGAGGCCGATCTTCTTTGAGGTTGTAATCTTTGGTTAACTCAAAGACAAAGCATAAGAAGTCCAAGAAGGCCTCTGCCTCTTTCTGCCAGTCTTCGTAGCAGGTGCAAGAGCATCACATGACTCCCTATTTCAGCCCGATCTGAGGAGCTGTGCCCATGTCTTGTCCCAGTGCACCCTGAATTTGTAGATCAATAGATGTCCTTGCAGGAAGTCGAAGCCTTTTGTAAGACTATGCTGTTCATCTTTGGCTCTATATCCCAGTTCCCTCTGGCAGGCATACAGGCCCATTAGATCTGTGCGGTCGTCCAGTTGGATCTCTGCCAGCGGGTTCTTCCTCTGGACTCCCATTCCAGGTTCTGTACCGGCATTGTGCTCGGTGCTGCATCCCACCGGCCCCTCATTCATTGATTTCAGCACAGAGGCCTCTGGCACCAAAGGAGAACTTATAACCAATTGTCTGACTCCTAGCTGGTGTAGGCTCAACTTAAACCAAGGACGCACTCAGAATTTGACTTGCTGTACCTTATTGTAAACCAATTGGACTCGAACACAATCACATTATCATGTGGCCATGCAAATACGGTGAACCAACCTTTTGGTTCGGACTCTGAACAGAACCAGCCTTCTGGAGATGACAGTGGAGAGGATGGAAAGGCCATGACACTTCTTAAAATTAAGATGACTAGAATATGGACTTTCAAGAGGACAGTGGGCTAGACACCTCACCTTTTACTGTACTAGTTTCCCCCACCCCAGGCTACCAACAGAGGAGAGTGTTAATTCTCTCCTGCTCAAAGTTTTGAGGAAGATCAGGAATGACTGGGCCCAAATCACCCTAGAGGCACCAGATTGGGCTAGGAGATGGTGGTACCCTGAATGTTTGGGCCAGAGCATCTGTCCTCCCATCATCCTTCCATTATGGGAGCAATAGAGGAAGGTCTTGCACCCAAGCATGTGCCATCTCCATTCGTTGAGATTGATCAGCAGCAGTTGAGTTTCTATGATCTCCCTCCCAAAGCTGTTGATGTCATCCTTGCAGGGAAGCATCCTCCCACATAATCTAAGTTTGTGCAATGGTGTGGTGCCCGACGATTTGAGCCAATTCAGTCAAAATTGTCGGATGAGTTGTTTTATTTTTGGCCCAGCAAGGCCTTGCTCTGGGCACAGTTAAGGTAACTTATCAGCTCTGTTGGCCTTTCTAGAGTTGCCAGACCAGCCATCATTGTTCAAATCACCAGTCGTGATGCATTCTTATAAAAGGTTTGCAGTGTACTTTTCCACCAGCACCTTTTGTGATGTCACAGTGGTACTTGAAATTTAGACACACTTTTCTCATGTGCACACATTTTGAGCCCATGCATAGTTACTCATCACATCTGCTCACCTTGAATACAGTCCTGGTGGCAATAACCTCCGCATCATGAGTGAGTGAGCTTCAGGCTCTACTGGCCCACCCTCCGTACACCTCCTTTTTCCTGGAGATGCAGGAACTCAGGACCAGAGCAGGGTTTCGGACAAATGGGGTTGTGCCTTTTCACATCAGTCACGCCATTGCACTCCTGGCCTACTTTGCTCTGCCTCATCTCTAGAAAGAGGAAGAGAGACTCTGGTTGGACCCCAAGAGAGCACTCAATTTTTACATTGAGTAGATGATCACTGGGGTTTTCACAGGTGATAAAAGGCAAGGTTGTGCAAATGAGGCCCATCTCTTGATGGATAGTCCTCTACAAAACTCTGCTACATGCTGGCTAAGAAGCAGTCTCCAGAAGGTCTCGGAGCACACTCCACCAGATTGAACACTGCTACCACTGCAGTGGCAATGCGAATTGTCTGTCTTCGATATCTGTCCGGCAACTACTAGGGCATCAGTGCACAAGTTCACATAGCATTACTGCCATTGGGACTTGTTGAAGGGTGACCAGTCCATGCCTGTCTCATTGTTTCCAAGCTTTTAATGGTGAGTGCACAAATTCTATCATCTTAGGAGATACCCTCTCTAACTGTCCCATCTGCATCCCACAGTCACAACCACTGTTCAGAGTATGAGGAGGAACTTGCGCGGGGACCTCTTCATCACTTCTTTGTGAGGCAAATTATATTTGTTGTCCATGTAAAGGTGCTTGATCTGAGAGTAACCTTTCTGAGTCTGAAAGCCTACTCCTCCAAAACCTTGGATTCAAAACTTGGAGCATAACAAAGATAAACAAACACATTTTCCACCGCCGTATATTTGCTGCATTGAGAAAATAGTAAAGGGGAGCGTAGGAGCGCTGTGGGTGGCTGGTCTCTTGTGGTGGATGTGGTGAGCACTTCTGAGAACAGCTGAGGTTGTTGGTAGGTAGGGGTTAGGCAGTGTTTCATGCTCCCCCGTGCCATATGAGGAGATGGGATGAAGGCCGTTCTGTTCTTGTGCTTCCATGTGATTTTACCGGGTTAATTACAGAACCCTGTAAAATTGGATTTCTCCCTCAGGCATTGATACCTCCACCACCAACTTGTTATCGTTCCCTTCACTTGAAGGATATCATCCAAAATACCCCTGAAATGTTGACTTGCTTGTGGTGAACTGCAAAACCTCGATCCACAATAGTATTTTTATAGTGTACAGTCTCTAAATATTGCTGTGCTTGGTTGCCTTCATTAAATTGACTTTCAAGTTAAATTTACCACAAACAAACAAAAGCACAAAGCATTTGCAATCCATTTTTTTTAACAGTGATAATTTTTATTGAGTTTATCTAGATCTGTATTGAGAGCATACTTAAAGACAAGTCTGCATTACTTCATACAGTGTTTTGCACAACTCCACATGTAAAATCTCCAGACCCTCCATTGCAACCAGAAGGATATATAAGAACTAATTTCCAATTGTCTGCCGTAGCTCATTCACTACTGGTGTGTCCAATTAATCACATTTCTCAACAAGTTTTATCCACTTGATATTAGGCTGTCACAGACAGCTAAGACGACTAGGCAACAAGGGTGTTTTAAAAGCAGTTTTCCTGTCTACTAGGTTGTTAGTTAATTTCTCCGAGGCTATAAGGTCCCATAGGCTTGTATGCTAGCGTGTTTACGGAGAAGTTTTTTTTACAATGTGAGGCCACTGTGATACTGTGATTTTAGCTGCTCCTATGCAGTTCTACAAGATCTTCCGTACACTGGTCTGGTACTTCAAAACAAGTGATGTCACTCCTAACAGTACTGTAAGAACTTCATGATTGACAGAATAGCCTAGATTTGCCTTGAGTGCCTCAAGCACCTCAGTCCAAAAGTGGGATACACAAGAAAAGTCCCACCAAATATCTCATATTACCTGTTGCGTCGCAGACTGTACATCATTTGGAGCTGACGTGGAAGTAAAGCAGGTGGAGTTTAGCTGGATAACAGTACCAATCGAGGAGTAGTTTATAGTGCGCATCTCTGCATAAAATGCTATGTACAGTTTGTTGAGGATCTCTCCAAACAGAGGCATTGGGTATCTAAAAGGGTAACACTGGCAAGGTCTTACCATCTTTTTCAATGTCGGTTAAGGTCATAGGGGGTAACCACTTGTAAGAGTGCTTGTAGTTGTGTGATTATGCTCATTTTTTCATATCTTTTTATTGAAAACAATCTCGTCTTACAACATATTATCAAGAGAGATCTCAATTTCGTAAATTGGTTATACATTACATTCTGTGTCATCAGGACATGAAATACAGTTTGAATCACTTACATATAGCACCTCACAACCCCATTCCCCCTGCATAGTTCATCTGTAGGAGGGACACATATTCCACCTCTATACGTGTATCTTTTTCAGCGATCCTGGATCTGTCCATATTCCTCTCCCATCCCCCTCGACAATGGTGTGTCCCCTACCCCCCACTTCTGGGCTAAGTTTCAGCCCCAGGGAGACCCAGGCTTGTTCAGTACGGGTTAAATCAGTGGCCTCCAATATATTGAGTAAGCACAGCTGGGGGGTGCTGGCAATCCCTTTCCCAAACACCTCCTTCAGCCTGGATAATATTCCACCCCAGTAGGATTTAATAGCGGGGCACTCCTAGAGTGTATGGTAAAATGTTCCCTCTTGGGTACATTGCCGGAGGCACTCATCATCTTCTCTTTTCCCCATTTCAACCAAAGTACCTGCTGAAAGATAGGATCTGTGAAGAATTTTGAGTTGGATCAGTCTCAGTTTCAGTGGGATAGCTACTTCACGTGGTGAGGTCAGTGCTTCTTGCCAGTCATCCTCTTCTGAGTTCCCTATGTCTGTCTGCCATAATTGTCTGAGACGTATGAGTGGGTCTGGTAGGTTGTTCCCCAGTTTTTGGTAAGTCAAGGATATTGCTTTTTGGGTCATCACCTCCAATAGCAGCCTTTCTTCCAGTGGGTATGTCTCAGGGCGAGCCTCTCCGCCGGGGATAGTGGACGTTAAAGCATGGCATATTTGTAAATACCTAAAGAGTTCAGAGTTTGCCAATTTATACTCCGCTTGCAGCTTAGTGAATGAGGTCATCCCTTCCCTGTTCTAGAGATCACCCACTGTCAAGATACTGATTATGTCCCACTTATCAAACCCAGGGCAGTTACACAATCTGCCTAATTGGTCTGCCTCCCACAGTGGCGTTGCTTGCGTTATTTTCTTGTGCCAGCCTAATTTCTTGGTTTCTTGGTGCCATAGTGCAATTGTGTGGGCTGTGGGACCTATGCGGTTTTGGTGTTTAGGGTTTGTGTAGAGGGCTCTTTTGTATCCACCTATGCCCATTAGCCATCTATCCTTCTGGTAACCCGGTTTGGCTAGTGGGCCATGTACCCATTGATTGACTGCCACTAGTTGGGATGCCCAATAGTATAGTTTGAGGTCAGGTAGAGCGATCCCCCCCTCATACCATCCTCTCGTCAATTTGTGCATTGCAATGCGAGGGGGCTCATCCCAAAAGGGTTGGAGGGAGAGTTTACCAATGTCTGACATCGTTATGTAAACAGCTCAGCGGGCCCTGGAGGTTGGCATTATAAAAGAAAAGTGGGTTGGGCGTTATAAAGATCCCCAAATAACGGAATCCCCTAATCGTCACAGTAGCTTCACAATCTGTCAGCATGTTTGGCGGTGAACAATGGATAGTATATAGTGTGGATTTGGACCAATTTATGTGTAGCCTGAGTGTTTACCATATTGGAGAATAGATGGAGGATCCTATAGTTCGAAGCCGCTGGGGCAGCGACATATAATAATATATCGTCTGCGTACAGGGATATTTCATGTTGTTCAGTCCATTTTAACCCTCTGATCATTGGGTCACCTATCACCCACTTCGCTAAAGGTTCCAACATCAAGGCAAATATTAGTGGGGAATGGGGCATCCCTGTCAAGTTCCCCTCCCCAGTTGGAATTGCCGAGATGTGTGGCAGTTGACAGTTACTTGCGCCCTTCAGTCTGCATAAAGAAATTTGATCCATTTAATGTAGGTATGGCCTAAGCCCATCCACTTCAGGACAGCAAATAAATAAGGCCATTCTACTATGTCAAATGCCATTCTCGCATCAAGGGACAAGATAGCTGCATCTTCTTGAATTGAACCTAATCTTCCTAACACTCCCTGGAGACGGCGGAGATTGAGGGAAGTGTTTTGCCCAGGCATAAAGCCTGACTGATCTGGGTGCACTATTTTGTTGATGATGGGGGTTAATGAATGGCCAATATTTTGGCCAGAAGTTTAGCTTCTGCGTTTAGCAACAAAATAGGGCAATAGGAACTGCATTTCTCAACCAGTTTGCCTTGTTTATGTATCACGACTATCGAGGCCAGTCTTTGGTCGCTCATGTTACGTAGGTAGGGTGTTCTCTTGGAAACCGTTAGCTTAAAAAATTCTATTGGCATGCCTTTGGGCACCATGGCCTTCCCGGATTGTACGCTACATATTGCTACTTGTAATTCCTCTTCGGTGAGGTCCCCCTGTATAGATTCCCACTCTTCAGGAGATAGGGAGACCAATGGAATGTCTGCCAGTAAGTCTCGGGAATGGGCAGCAGTTGTTGTGTTGGTGGGCGTGTATATCTTGGCGAAATAAGTCGTAAATTCCTCCGTTATCTCCTGTGGATGTCTCAATGCCTCTCCTTGGGCCCCCCTCAGGACCGGTACCCAGCGGTGGGCCTGAGCCCTCCTCGCCAACCAGGCTAACAGTTTGCCCTTCCTGTCTCCCATTTCATAGATTTTGTGTTGTGCTGCCTTTTGTTTGGCTTTGGCTGCCCCGTTAACAACTGCACATAATCTGAGGGGCGCTAGAGGGCGCACTGCGGGATGGCTGGCTGAAAAGACAGCTCCGCCAGACGGACTACACTTTGCGCTTTTAAACGCACTACAAGCAACCAAATTTAATGCTAAATGGTCAAATCGGCAGGCGGAATGTGCAAGGAAGTCAACGGTAGCGATTGCGCCGCATAAAACTGGTCCAAGGTGAAGCAGCATAACTTTTGGAGATCGGTAATTGACTCGACTGGGGCTGGGTAAGATGGCGCCCAAGGAATAATTGTAGCGATCCTAATGCGATTGGAGAACAAATGAATATATTTTCAAAGGTATGTGCAAGAACACGGAGAGCAGCGCCACTGCTGATAATGCCATCATAAGAAATATATGCCCACAAGACTAACAAATTAACATACAAAGACTGGCGGAGTTGCGGAAAGCTGAGTAACAAAATGGCGGCTCCTATAGCTCTATTATAATGCTGACTTTGCTGAGCGCAAGATGATGGCTGCTTTATCTAGGTACCATCCGCAAATCCCGCTGACATAAGGAGCCCAGCGCCTGGTAGATAGGGGCTCATAGCGCATATCACCACAAGGGATAATCAAATAGCCCAGCACACAGCGCTCATGCAATAACTGAATTGCTCTTACTATCGCCCGCGGAGTAAGTAGCATTTTTATTTTCAAAAGAGTACGCTCAAAAGCGGAAAGCAACATAGCTACAGACACCGCCACTGCGTGAGTTACAGGCATGTAATACCCGCAAATACATACACGGTGACTAGCTTCATTATTAATGGATCATGCAACAAAATGGCGGCTCCCATAACGTTGTTGCAAGGTCGGGCTCCCTGAGCCCCAGATAAGCGCAATTCTCCCTGGCTCCCAGTTAAACATGCAAATATAACAAAGACGATACATTTTGAAAAGGAGAAGCATACAGCACATGCCATCACCAATGACTTTCTGATGGATCCGGCATTTAGCGATCATGGCATAAATGGTGGCAGTCAAAATCCAGCAAACTCATCCTCTCCGATGCAGATCTGCCACTTTGATCAATTACACTGACTCCGGTCTGCAAGATGCACGCAGCGAGCATCATATAACTGTAAGGAAGGGTGAATGTGTGTTGGGACTCACACAGAGGGCATGAGAGTCAGCTGCTGAGATGCTGCATTGACTGGGACACATGTGTGTTGTGCGTCGCACGGCCATTTTGTACAAGGGATCAGCATGGTCTCACATTTTGGTAGTACTAGCTGTTAACCGCCACTGCATTCTAAGGTGGTAAAACATAGCTTTAATGCGCTGTTAGCATATAGGGAGAACTTCATACGGAAACAACACTCATGACCTGAATGATCACTGCTGCATACATACAATGCTCTGGTGCATAGAATTGCGTCATCATCCCAATCCTGAATACTGGGCGCACAACCCTGCTACATAAGAACTCACGAGAAGATATACACTGAGCACTTGGGTCTTCTGCATGCTGAGACGATATCGACTAGGGTCCACCTGAAAGTGACTATATTCTAAGCAGTGCAAACGCATTGACAGGGCGTGCGTGCCTACTACCTTGACCCACCAGACACCGCAAGCTTTGGAAAGCCCTGCTACTGCACGATGGGGAAACCGGACAAACAGCAGCAGAAACTCACGTTTGAACCACGCAGGTCGGCAAGAGGTCCTACTTCCCATTCGGACACAGAGGTAGAGTCAGACAGCGCTCCAGAAAAAGGTATGGAATCTATCCTGAAAGCAATCCAATCAAGCCTACAGGACATTAATGACAAGTTGGATCACCTCACCTGTCGTATGGACACTATGGCGGCGAAAATGGATCGGCAGGGTGAACAACTGGATGAAGCTGATACTCGACTATCAGCAGTGGAGGACAAAGCACATACCAGCACCTCCAAGTGTACTGGCTTTGAAAACGTATTAGATGTGATCAGAAAAAAGGCAGAGGATTTGGAGGCTCGGTCACGTCGCAACAATGTCTGAATCGCAGGTATCCCAGAATCCACAAATACGGGTCGCATGGAGACGTATATAGAGGAACTATGTCACGCCCTGTTTGGCAAGGAGCAACTGTCGCCGCTATTTATAGTGGAGAGAGCCCATAGGTCCCTGGCAACCCATCCACCACCGGGCACTCCGCCCAGACCTGTAGTAGCTCGCATTTTGAACTATCGAGACCGGGATGGCATATTAAGGATGGCAAGGAAGAAGAAAAATCTCAACTACCAAGGTAATCAATTAGAATTTTATCCTGACTACACCATGGCAGTACAACAGGCCCGTAAAGAATTTGCAAATGCAAAGGCGAAATTACGCAGCATGCAGGTGGAATACGCAATGTTGTACCCAGCACGAGTGAAAATCACCTGGGATGGAAAATGGACGATTCTCCCCACACCAAAGGCAGCAAACGACTTCATCAAGAAAATTAATAATCAACGGAAGGAGCGCAGACAACAGGACAAGGAGCAAGGAGCAGAATGAGTAGCTACTGGTGAGAGGTTCTAGACACTATAATTGTCTACTGAATGTGACTACTACCCAACAGTTGGTAACTACGTGCACACCTCCAACTGCATGGCCCATCATGTAGATTATACTCCTCAAGCGGTAAGTTTGACAGTTCAACTAATGTGCAAACTGAAATTGTATGATTCAATCTACAATACTGAAACAAGACTGGCTAGATATGAAGCACGAAGGGCGGGAACTGATGAGCCAGGGAGCCGAGACTCTACCAATTAGGAATAGAAGACACTTGCATTTGTAAAGATGGGGTTATGCAGAGTGGCGACTCCCTCATTATGTGCCAGGAAGCACATGGGATCTAAAGTACAATAGCAATGTTTTCCGGACAGTGGCATGGATGCGGTAATTGATCTAGCTGTGTTAAGTGCATGTATACAATACCTTGGAGGGGGACTGTTGACAAATGCTGGTGGAGGGTAGATACCTCAGAGACGAGGGGCAGGAAGATCGCTTCAGTATATTAGTATTTGTAGAAATGTGCGGCAACGTCCTGCGGGGGTTACATACTGTGTAAAATTAAAATGAGGTGGTAGAACGCCCTCAGGCACAGTACCGAAAAAGCCCAGTCTAACATTCAGATAGGTGAGGACGGAGAACAGTAAGATTGATTCAGGAAAGTCACAATATGAAACTGTTTTTCAATACAAGACGTTCTAAGTTATGAGTTGGTCAGTTATGATATGTTACACATTTCACAGTTAACTCAAATTATATTGCCGAGACTGACGTAAAGGTTGTTTCCAGATAAATTAGTCCGTTCACACTCATTAGTTTGGATGGAGATGTGCGTTCTAGGCGCACCCTTACATGAGTGTTCCCCACCCAAGTTATGTACTATTGGGGTGTTAAGACTTGGGTATGGCTCCAGCAGGATTGGGCTGCTGTTGTGGGAGGGGGGTGGAAGGGTTGGGGTTATGTTTTATTCAATCGACCAAACCACTTGAGATGTATTGCTGAAATCCAGGCTGATGACAGTAACTGCGCTGAGATATCTGCTTATGCGAACAGTAGATTATGCACTGAGGGGGGTCGAAACAGGGACCATGAAATTAGAATCTATCACTTACACTTTCGGTACCCATGGGTACGAACACACCAAGTAAACAGTCGCTAAACCTACTTACATGGAACATACGGGGGTTCGCTAATCCGAAGAAAATAAGACAAATATTTGCATGTTTAGACAGATGGCACCTTGATATCGTGTTGTTGCAGGAAACACACAACGCCCCGCATTAACACACACAGGTGGGCCGACATTGAGCAGAGTCTGTTCATAATTCCAGGTACTCATATTATTCCAGGGGGGTCACAATCAAAATTGAGACTACAGTACTCGATGATCAAGGGCGCTATATCATAGTTAAGGGGACACTACGCAGGCAGCGGCTGACACTTGTCAATACATACGGCCCAAACGCTGGTGCTCCGGACTTTTACCATGAGATCTGGCAGCACTTAAACGGGGACTCTGATAGAAGTTTGCTGTGGGGTGGGGATCTAAACCTAGCACTAGACGATCACTTGGGCAGGTCGGGCATAACCACCGAACTACATAGAAAAGCCTGAGCAAAAGTACTCGACATTATGATAGAAATGCAACTCCAAGACATTTGGAGGACGCGTAATCCGGGTGTTAGTGAAGCGACACACACATCTGCGGCACATGGCAGCTGGTCACCAATTGATTATTGGCTAGGCTCCAGGAAAGTGCTACTATGGACTAAGAGCATAAAACACATGCCAAAAACTCTTTCGGATCATAACCCCATCAAATTATCCCTCCAGATAACCAATTATACACCACGGCCTTCCAGTTGGAGATTCATTGCTACGGCACTCACAGACTCGGTGTATGCAGACACCATAGAGCAGGCAATCAAAGAATATTTCCAGTTGAATAAACACACCTCGGATAATGCGTGCCTCTTGTGGGAGGCCTACAAAGCCACACTGTGAGGGGTCTGTATGAGCACTACGGTGGGGATACTACGAGATATCAGAGAGCAGCTAAAACAGTGTGAGGGAAAACTTTGCTCGCTGGAACATCAATACGATAGAACACAAGACCCTTCCATTCTTAGTGAACTCCGGCAAACACTTACGGAGCACCAATCCTTTGCAAAAGATGAGATTAAATATATACAAAACGCCCCGTAGCCAGAGCATACGGAGAGGGAGGAGGCCCCGGCAGGATATTAGCATCCAAAATTTGCAAAGGCCACAAATCCCAAACTGTACTGCAGATACGAGATAAAGATGGGACTGTAAGCACAGACCCAATGGGCATTATGCAAGGATTTGTTCGAACATATGGCAACTTGTATAAATCACAATCGATTGCTTCGTCAACTGAAATACTCCGCTACTTAGAAGGTGTAACCATTGCGTGGCTTTCAGATACTTAAAGAGCCTATTTATCACTCCCAATCACTGTGGAGGAAGTTACAGAGGTGATCCAATCGTTACCAAATGGCAAAGTCCCAGGCCCAGATGGGTTCACATGTGAATTCTACAAAGTCTATAGAGACATATTAGCACCACATATTGTCGCGATGTTTGGTACAGCCTTTGAAGAGAACATTCTCCCACCCACATTACGAGAAGCGATGATAATAGCGCTTCTTAAACCAGCAAAAGACCCTGAACTATGTGACTCATACCGCCCCCTATCGTTAATAAATGTAGACTCCAAGATTCTGGCCAAAATACTCGCCACACGGTTGCAACCACTTATGACGAATTTGGTCCTCCCGGACCAATCTGGTTTTATACCATCTGGAGCCACCACACATGATACCAGAACACTGTTTGCAGTTTCACACTATCTGATCCCGAACACGAAGGCGGTGGCGGTCATGTTAGATGCCGCCAAGGCTTTTGACTCTATCGAATGGCCCTATTACTCACAGTGCTCCGTGGATGGGCTTCCCTCCAATGTTCATACAATGGATACTATTGCTGTACACACAGCCAGTGGCGAGAGTTAAAGTGAATGGTTATATTTCGGAGGCGTTTAATATAGAACGCGGGACGAGGCAGGGCTGCCCTCTATCCCCCTTACTGTTTCCCCTTGCCCTTGAGCCACTCGCTTGTAAGGTTAGGCAGAATCACCACCCCTCCGCATTGCAATTTCCAAGTCGTCCCCTACATATCTCCCTTTACACTGATGACATGTTGCTATATGTCCGAGATCCGGAACGTCATCTGGACCCGCTGTTGCGAACATACATTAAATTTGGGGGGCATTCAGGACTTCACATAAATTGGGACAAATCATCTATTATCCCACTAACAGACACTACCATGCCGCACAAGACGGAATTTCCATTGGAGTGGCAGACAGATCCCATTCGATACTTAGGGGTGTGGTTCCACAGGGATCCGGATCTGGTCATCAGAACAAATTATGGCATAGCGATTGATGCGCTGGAAGATAAAGTTAAAAGGTGGATACAACTCCCATTATCACTAGCTGACCGGATAGCGATAGTAAAGATGGTACTGCTTCCCAAACTACTATACGTATTCAATAACATTCCCATTCAGCCGTCCAGGTAAGTATTTAAACGAATAACATCAGTGGTACTGAAATTGATATGGGAAGGAAAACAGGCGCGGGTCGACTTAAATACTCTGACTCTACCTTACTCCAAAGGGGGTTTTGGGTGTACCAGACTTCTTGCTATACTATTTATGTGCCCAAGCGCAGTATGCAACCTACTGGTATCATAACATTCCATACATGACACACGCAGCTATTGAGGAAGGAGACGCTCTGCCAATACCTTTAACTGCAATAATCACACATCGCCGACCACTGTTGCACGACAGAGACATTAACACAATTGATGCTACCAATGCAGCGTGGCGCCAATTGGGCCAACTAGCACACAAACTGCCACTCTATGTCCTAGCTCTACCACTGCATCATCATCCTGAGTTATCAGTAACCGGTGAAGATGTGGGTATGGGTCTGCTACGACAGGTGGGAATGGAAACAATGGGTGACCTATATCGTAACGATGTATTCATAACAACGCAGGACTTAGCGTTCATACAGAATCAAACACTATTATTCCGTTTCACTTTCCACAGACTACAAGGGGCAATCAAACAGCTGTACCTTAATTACCCAAATGAGCCACCGCCCCTAAATACGCTGCAGCTTATACTGACTTCACAAAACACCAAACACTTGGTATCCTGTCTATATACGGTGGCACAAGCTGAAATAAACCACACTACATCCAGGGCACTTGACAGGTGGAATGCCGTGTTGGAGTCTCCCCTCACGGAGAGGGATTGGGAAACTATTTGCACCATGATCCAAATGCTTACACCTAATGGTAATTTGCGAATAATACATTTCAAATATTTACATCAGGCATATTACACACCTGTGCGACTACATAAGTATGGGTTGAGAGCGGAGGCGAAGTGTAAACGATACAGTTTCGGACAGGCAGATTTCATCCACTTGGCATGGCACTGTGCGAAAATTCATACATACTGGGTGGAAGTCACGACAACACTGTCAGAAATGGTGGGAAGTGATATTGAATGTAACATTCACGTGCGTCTCCTGGGACTCTTGGACGGGGTCAGAGCTGTGAAACGAAAGTACTGTATGGTGGCACTATTGTTAGCCAAACGTAGGATTTCCATGTGCTGGGAAAGCAAAAATGTGCCAACCGTCAAACAATGGCTATGTGATATGTCTCATTGTCAAGATACATTAAGAACATACGAAGAAGAATTACCTGCGAGTTCTAGGCCAAAGGACTATTGGAAGTATTTAACGGACTATTTAAGTAGACATATTGCTGATTAATGAGATTGACGAATTGTATTCCCACACAGACCTACCTTTCAGCGTTGAGACATGTATGTATGAGCAGAAACTGTATAATTATAATGTATTATCAATTGGACGATGAATGCGGTTGTGGAAGGGTCCGGTTTGGTTTCCATCTGTTGTTACAATACAGCATTGTTGTATTGTTTCTATGAAATGATAATAAAAAGATTTAAAAAAAAAAAAACAACTGCACATAATCTAGCCTTTTAGTGTTAAGGGTGTGTCTAGCAGACTCGGCACCTGTGTCTGTCGTTCTCGCACCTTCCTCCAAAATTTACAGTTCCCGCGTTTCTATCCTTGCTTTCAGTTCTCTCTTGTGGCCTACCATTAGTGCAAGTACTCGGCCTTTGATCACAGTGTTGAATGAATCCCACAGAGATTGTGACAAATCCACTGTACCAACATTTTAGTTAAAGTATAGGTCTGTATCTTTCATTAGCTCTTTTATTACATGTGAGACTTTCAGTTACCAAAGATTAATCGTGAGACTTGTCCATCTTGGCGGGGAGTCCAAAACAATCTTGGCGCGGACTAAGTAATGATCAGAAATACCCCTGGCAAAACAATTTGCCTCTGTAAAGTAATGGATGTCATTTGCGAGTATCAGTAGATAATCTATCTATGATTGAGTGTCATGGGCTCCCGAGTAGAATGTGTACTGGCGCACTAGTGGGTTAAGGTGCCTCCATATATCTAAGAGGCAGAGGGCTGAGAGGAAGTCTGCTAGTTTTGATTAGCTCATGTGGGTTCTGTCGGGGGGCTCCGGTCCATTTGCCCATTTACCATCATATTTAGGTCACATCCAATCAGGAGGAGTCCTGAGGGAAGATCTAGAATGAACTTGCTGATATCTGCTAGTGTCATTTTTTGCATAGCTGGTGGAAGTACACTGACAGCACGTTAATTGGTTTCCCCTCAAATATTCCAGCTATCCGCTGCAAATCTGCCCTGTGTCCACCCATGTTTTGTGTATTATGTACAAGTAGCTTTTGCGTATGAGTATACAAGGGGAAACGGCCATTACAACGCGGCCGTTTCCACGAATACATTAACCACGCATGCATTACAACGCATGCGTGGTTAACACGAAAGCCTTTACCACGCATACCTTTACTACGAGGTATGTAGTAAAGGCATATGTGGTAAAGGTTCAAAATAAACAAGGGGGGCTTGGGGGGGGTCTCCCCCCCAAATAAAAACCTCACCTGAAATCACGTCAGAATGTGCAGGCAATCGTCGTCGTTTAAGAGGAAACGGTAAGAAACTTCCGTTTCTTCTTAACGACGTACAACGTCACCACGCAAGAATTAGAGGAAAAAGTTATGCGTTGAAAAACCATTCCGTTGTAACGCATGCGTGGTAAAGGCATGCGTTGCAACGGAATGCGTTGTAAGAACATATAACCGTATACAAGTTCCTCTGGAGTCGGAGGTGAACCCCGCATGAGTTACCAACCCGTATCCCTATCTGTCCAACGCCTTACAGGTATTGCCAATCAGGTGCGTTTCTTGCAGTAATACTATCTCTCGCGCGTGGCGTTTCAAATATTGAAGCACTATTCTTCGCTTGAGTTTATCCCCAAACCTGTTTACATTCCAGTTGAGGAATTGGAGGGATTTCCCTTTTCTATTATCAGTCATGTGCTCTGTGGGTTAAGCATTCATCTGTACATTGGTCTAGTTTGTCAGTCTGTGCGCGTCTCCCAACTGTGCGCCATTCATCTAGCCATTCCCATGCTTCTTTGGTGTTACCTTCCACTTCTACTCTCACTTTGGCGGGAATTAGCATGGCGTATTTGAGCTCTTTCTCTCTCAGGGCCCTTTTGACTTCCAGGAAACTGTGGCATTGTCTTTGTATTTTGAGTGTGAAGTCAGGGAAGAATGTTATTTTGCTGTTTTTATAACTGACCAGCGGTGCACTACGAGCTGCCTGTAGGATTATGTCTCTATCTTGGAAATTAAATACACATGCCAATATGGGTCTAGGAGGTGCTCCCAGCTTTGGTACCCCTTCTCCCCCTGGCACTCTGTGTGCTCTTTCAATCGAAAAGTAGTTGGACAAGCCTCGGGCTGTAGATATTTCACAACTAGATCTTCTACAAACAGATCTGCAGCCGGGCCCTCCGCTCGTTCCGGCACTCCTAGGATACGGACATTATTTTGCCGTGCCCTGCCTTCGTAGTCATCGAGTTGGGTTTCCATCCTCTCACTCCTGACTTGGAGGTCCTTGATTTTTTTTTTTAACTGAGTAGTTTCTCTGACCAGTGAGTTGGTGGTGGTCTCTACTTCTTTGACTCTGATGTCCATATTACGGATATCCGCTCTGAACAGGGAGACTTTGGTGGAGGCAGAGTCTAGCCTGGATTCCAGTGAAATGGCTGACATTGTATCCTGTAAAGTCAGATCTGTTTGTCCTTCAGCCTGTTGCGTCTGTGCACAGGCAGTGTTCATTTCTTTTTCCTGTGCTTCTGACCCCTTTTGCCATGCAAATGTATCCAGTTTCGCCTGCAGCAAGGTCCAGACAGTTTTCCCTCCCATCATTGTTGCTCCCAGCAGGCCGTGAAGGGTGTACACAGGATAGCTGGATTCAGCTGGGTACTCTCCACCTCCTGCTCTGGGAACAAGGGCCCTGTCCGGCCTGTCGGGTTTCACCAGCCACCTCCCTGTGTGTGATTCTCTCTAGCGCTGTGGGTATATTTTACCTCTATGAGGCTATCTTGCCCTTTGTTTTTGTCTGGGATTTCCACTGGACGCACGGTTCCGGCCTGCTCCCAGTGTGGAGTCTTCAATTGTTCACTGCCTTCTGCAGGCGAGGCCAGAGAGTCAAGGCCACCGGGTCCCCCCTTCCCTGCAGCTGCTGTACCGGGCCCGAGGCCGGTCGAGTCCGCTGTAATCAGCACTGCCGTGTATGTGTCGCAGTTCGGTTAGTGTCCGCTGCCCCCTTGCATGTAATCTATTTCAGCGCTGTCTCTTTGCCTCTGTATTTTGCTGGGACCCAGCCTGATTGCGGCGTGGAGCCGTCTGAGGATCACCGCCTTCCGCGCTCTAGACCAGAGAGCTGGATCCCCGCCCATTGTAACCGCTGTACCGGGCGCGGGGTCGGTTGAGCTCATTTCTCACTCTCCGGTTCCACTGCAAACAGTGGCCGCCCGCACGTTAGATAACGGGGTCCCACCTGGGATCGTGCCTGACCAGCACCGGTGATGTCCCCCAGCATGCCTGCAGTTCGCCCGTCACTCGGCAGAGCCAGACCCGGCCCTCCCTGTCAGTCCAGCCGCACTGCTTGAGTTGGCCCGCCCCTCGGTCATGGCCGGGCTCATGCACCGCAGCTGCGGTCACATGTTGCTGACTTCATTGCCGCAGCTTGCACTCTTTTCGCTGGTGAGGACACTGCTTCTTACGGTTATTTGTCACTGGGCCGCTCCTCCCCGGGTGCAACACACGTCGCTCCCAGGCCTCACCGCTTGCCGATGTTCCGGTGCAAACAGCCGTTCCCCTGCACCGAAGCTCCACACCATTCAATTAAGGTATGTGCAGGAGGATTCAAGCACTTTTTAGATTAGTTTCAGCTCTTTCATATGGATTAATGTGCAGATGTTATAGGATGCTGAGTGTGGTGCGCCTGAGCCACGTCAGAGTGCGGCCATCTTACTTGGTGCCCTGTGATTATGCTCCTTAAGCCCGTTGCTTGGCGCACCCATTTAGAGTAAAGTCTGCAATTGATGCTTTCTTCAGCCCCGGCTGTAGTTCCAATTCTGTATAGTGGAATCTTTCCTTTTTGTGTATATGAATGCTTTGTTTCCAGTAATAAAATAAAATCAAATGTATTAATACATAGTTAATTATAACCATCACATAG
Organism: Lissotriton helveticus; assembly: GCF_964261635.1. Lineage (NCBI taxonomy): Eukaryota > Metazoa > Chordata > Amphibia > Caudata > Salamandridae > Lissotriton > Lissotriton helveticus. Next base: position 2,093,109,756 of record NC_136061.1, read on the forward strand.
ATAGATGCCATCTTACAAAATCAAAGAACATCTGTTATGCATTTAAAATTGATAGGTCATATGTTTAAAGTTAATGTAGACTTGTAAAATAAAATACGTAGTTCTCTTCCAGGGGCTCCTCATCAATAGTCATAAGCACTGAATAGTCACACCCACATGCAGGTGTCCTGGAGCACTTTAAAATGTATACATATATGTATAGCAAACTCTGTATTATAGCACCTTAGATATATGTTTGCAGCCTTAAAGGAGGTTAAAAATGGCCAGATTTCATTGAATTTTCATATTGAAAAGAAGCCAATTGCATAGAAATTTGTCACTATAAAAAAGTGTCCATAGAACATCTTACACACACCTTTTTTAAAGGAAAAAGAAAGAGAATATGAAGCATTGTTAGCTAATAGACTGCAGTGCAAAGCATTGTAGAAAAATGTTGTACTGTGCCTTTAAGAACCTCACAATACCCCCTCAGTTCATTTTTCCGGCTTCTGGAAACAGGAAACCTTATTTTTTCATTTTACTCTGAGCACAAGGTTTTTCACAACTCAGTCTTTGCACATTTCAAGAATTGATTGGGATTTTTCTTTCTTATATTGTGTAAATTCTTAAAGTTAGTAATGTGTTTAACCCAAATGTACAAAGAGAAACCTGAGGTCATGCTTATTCGGTAAAATGTTTCTCTTACAAAAGTAAAGATGTGTATGAATCACACAACCATCTTATGTAGTATTATTTTCACAGTGTTCTGTGGCCCAAGGTGGCTGTAAATAAGAGCCAAACCCCTACTTGCACATTCTGGGCATAAAAAAGAATTAAATGTTTTTAAGGTGCACAGTAGACTCCAGACATTTCCAATACAAAGTCCTCCTCTTCGGACTGAAGTCAGCTCCTCGAACATTTGAACAATGTATTGTCATTGCAATATATCTGAGACAACAACAAAATGATCTACCCTTACCTAGATGACTGGCTAATAAAAGGAAACCCCTTGAAAGAAACAAAAAGCCATTTTCAAGTATGCCTTCACACTCTAACAAAGTTAGGTGTTCAGGTAAAACCTCAGACAACATAAAACTTCCCCAGTTCAGAACATAAATTATCTGGGAGCTATAATAGATTAACAGCCTGAAAAAGTGTATCCTTCTGAGGAGAGACTGTTATTAATCCAACTGAAGTGTTGCATTCTATTGGAAACTCCTCATCCAACAGCCAGAATGCACCTGAAGCCTTTACAGCAATGTCCAGAAGACCAGTGGAACCAGTACTCGAAAAACTGGGAGAAGAAAATGACTCTTTCACAATCAGCAATCCATTCACTTCCATACCAGATCAAAATATCTGCTGTAAGGGACCTCTTTCCATCAGGATCTCCCAATTCAAACGGTAGATACAGATACATCTCTAATGTGTTGGGAAGTTCCCTCATGCAATTTAAGGGCCCAAGGTCTTTGGTCACATAAAGAGAAGACCTCCACATCTCCCTATTACAGTTGAGAGCACTTCATCTGGCTTTAAAATATTTACTTCCTGCAATCAAAACAACTTCTCTGCTTGTTCAGTCGGACAATATAATAACAATGTACTACTTGAACACGTAGGGAGGGATGCATTTGAGTCCCTATTCACAAGCTACATGAAATTACTTATTGCAAGGAACTTGACAATTAAAACTGTCCACCTCCCAGGTGCACAAAACATTGAAGCGGACACCCTCAGTCGAACCTTTTAAGAAAACTATGATGACGAAGTTGAGGAAGACATTTTACAAGAATGGGGATATCCTCAAATAGACTTATTTGCTGACATAAAAAGCAGAAAATGCCAAGACTATGCCTCCAGATATTACTAACAAGGACCAAGCGGTATGCTCTTTTGATAGACTTGTCAAAGAAATTTCAATATGCATTTCCACCAATTCCCCTCATTCCGACAGTTCTGGTCAAATGTTTCCAGTCCAAAACCAGGATGATCATGATTACATCGGAATGGCCTCATCAGTGGTGGATCTCAGACCTTCTTCACCTGTTTATTCACAGAGATTGCCTTGCAGACAGGATATCCTGTACAAATATGAGGGCCAAATCCTGCACCCTCAACCTTCATTACTGTTCCTGAGTTCCTTCAATATGGCCATCTAGGTCTTCCACAAGAGTGCATGTACATTCTACAAAAAGCAAAATTACCTTCCACAAGAAACTTTATACCTTTAAGTGGAAGAGAATTTGCATATGGTGCATTCAGAGCACACCACCCTGGACTCCCCCAGTTTTCCAATTCTCAGAAATGTGCAGGACTGTAAATGTTCCCTCTGAGTCTGTCCACAACGGAAGCACAAATTCATACTGGTTGGTTTTAGGACTACCACTTGTAATAGGGTCAAATGAACAGTATCTGACCATTGAACCCATCATTTAGTGTTAGTGAGCCATAAATCCGCACCTGCATAAAGGTTATGACCTTTGTGATGGAGAGTTTGGCCAAGCTCCCATGCGATCTCACTAACTCAGAGGAACAACCTACAGGATTTATTGCAGAGTCTCAGGCTGTATACATAACCAGTAGAGCTCCCGCACAACTTGTACATCTTGATGCCATACCAAGCTTTTAGCTAGGTATGTACTGACAAGAAGAGCAGTCTCCCTTTGTCCAAGGACTCATCAATTGCTATATTTCTTCCAGAAGTATAAATCTCTGGAAACTTGGCCAAGAAACGTTCAATGACAGGTCGAATTTTGAATAACCGGTCAAAGTCTGTGTGGTCCTGGTGAAATGCAGCAGAACTGTCATTGAAATGCAGCAAACGCTGCTTAATCAAAAACCTATCTCTGCTCATGACCAGCACGAAGCAAAGTGTTACGCAAACTGTATGAGTAGACCAGTAGGACTGTGCATCCGGTTTGTAGACTATTCCCATCTTCAAAGATTGGCCCAGAAATGTTTTCAGCTCCCCAAATGAAGTGGGAGTCCATAGATGTGCCCTAGATTGAGGCACCCAAGTGCCTCTATGCTTCCTCAAAAACTGATCAGCATACAAATTTGTTGGCTGCACAATTTCCTCAAGGAAGTCTCCATCCATAAAAAGATGGAAGTAGTCAATGGACAAACACTTTGCTGTATTTACCTTACATACTTCACTACTCAAACTTGGCCTGCAGAACATCTCCTTGTGGATGTCCAGAATTGCTTTAAGACTGAACGGTTCTAAGACGGAGGTTCTCATCCTGGGGAACAAGCCCGAGCACTGGGGAGCCAGCCATGGGCCTTTCTCTCTGGGACCTATGCCGACTCCCGTCCCCAAGGTTAGGAACTTAGGTTTCACCATCGACAGCAAGCTTTCTCTCGCTGCCCAGGTCTTGGGAGTCATCTCTGCCTGCTTTGCAACTCTCAAGTGGCTAAAGAAAAACCTTTGGCTCATTCCATCAGCTGCTCAGAGAACTGTCTTGCAGGCCTTGCTGATCTCCAGACTTGATTACGGTAATATACTCTATCTGGGTGCGGATAAGACCTTTGTCTGCCATCTCCAGCTCATTCAGAATGCGGCAGCTCACCTGCTTTTTCGGCTACCTCATCACACTTCTGTTTCCCCTTTGCTTCATCAACTCCATTGCTCAAAGTTAGTAAGCGTACCAAATTCAAGACCCTTTGCTATATGCTTAGAGCTCAGCACGGCTTAGCCCCCATGTACATAAGTAACCTTGTCAAGCCTTATTAGCCCTCTCGCAATCTAAGATCGTCCAATCTCTCCCTCTTCTCAATTCCCAGAGTGAAGCTGACCTGCATGGGTGGCTGCTCGTTTTCCTTCCTGGGACGAAAACTGTGGAATTCCCTTCCGCTGGAACAGAAAGCCTGTCAATCTCTTCTTGTTTTCCAGAAAAAAACTGAAGACTTTTCTTTTTAGCTCTAGTAAAAGAGAGAGGGACCCCGTAACCAAAGGGATAGGGTACCGAAAAGACTCTTAAGTCAAGCAAGAATTCCCTTTGGGACACCTTTAGTTAGTGACACAGCATTCAACAAATAACGAGGATCAATGACATTAACATAAAAATAAACATATGAGGCAATACAAAAACGAAACTATGAAAAGTCCTAAACAATTTATTTATACAATGCAAAAATAAAACATCATTGAGCACCAAATAAAACAACATCAGTTAAAATAATGGGGAAGAGCATAAATTAAGGAAACATTTAGTTCCTATTTTGCAAAGAAAGGAGGTATGTACGAAAAATTAAATTCAGCAAAAAATGTCAGAATTATTTTCAGAGCGTTATGATACACAATCCTCCTTCTATCATGCGACGCGTTTCGGTGGATCAGATGATTAGACCACCTTCATCAGGTATGTACATAGTTTCTTCCCCCAATTTTTTTTTCTGAAAGGTGAAAAAAGGCTTTTTCAGTTTCAGTTTTAAGAATGCACTGTCGGAAATAACCGTCTTTTTTTAGAAAACACAATAAAAAATAGCAATAAAAAAGTTAATTTAGTATAACATTTCAAATTAACCTCATTGTAATGCCTCAGACAGTTCACATTATAAACAAAACATACTGAACACCTATATAACTCAAACACATAAAAACATGCATCACATATCATTTTCATTATGTTGTATTTACATAATTTTACATTTCATCACAGATAAATACACAGAAACCTTAACACATTTCAATTTTGCCATTTTATAAATACCATCTAACAAATTAGAAAAGACCTTCCTTACAGAGATCTATGACAAAGGGTATATAGATTGTGTTCTATTATTTCATATTCCTGCCATTTTAGCTTATAACTCATGGTGACTCATTACTGCCAGGTAATGGCTTGGGCAACCACCTCACTCCTAGACAACTTCTCATAGAACCATTGAGGAGTGATAAATAGGTGTCTCCTGGGAATGATCAAAAAAGGGCAGTGTCAGCAGCCAAAAACAACTGTTTGATGGTTAACCTTAACCTACCTTAAAATTCTAAAAATTCAATTGCTTTTAATGGGAGTTTTCTACTTTAGTAGAACACCTTTTCACGCCCTATGGATCCACAGACCTCTCAGGCTAGGTGATCTGTTCACAAAAAACAAAGATACAAAGTATCACTTCATTAGTTACCTAAAGAGGAGCCTTACAGAATATAAAACAGCCTAAGCAAAACCCAGATTATAGAGTTAGCGACCGACCTTTATGGCTGCCAAAACGCAAGGTGATCAAGGACACTCTCCCGCTGCATACCAATCAGCCATCAATGTAAAACTAGGTCTTCACGGTAACACTAAAGAAAAATGGAAATGCCTGTGACTATCCACTTTATCCTGTGTAACAGACAAGATAAGAGAGAGTATATCTCCTATTTCACTTACATTAATATAAGTCACGCGTTGTTTACCGGACACACGGTACAGGCAGGGCACCGTACTTCCTCATTCGGACATTGCAGAGACATACAGTCGCCGTACAACGAGTGGTTCTCGTTTCGAGTATTTCTCGGATACCACCTTAGATAATAAAAAGATAAGCGGATGAGGAAGGAGTGGACCCAAGACTAATGGACTGAATGTTCTAGCCACAGAGAACGCGCACATGCTTACCGAAATCTTCAGAGACCCCGTCCTTCCGTGTGTCGATATCCTTCACCGTTCTGCGAGCTGCCACAGAACTAACCCGCTATATAAATACACATGTAAACGCGGGAAGACGTTGATAAGCGACAGCTGTGCGCGCTGTTCATTCACTCGCAATACAGCGAACATGAACATCAAAGACGGACTATATTTACCCTTGTAACCTATGTTTCTATATTTTAAAACCCTCCTTTCAATATGGCTGACACCGCCGTAAGCAGCCAATACAACTCAGGACAAATTCCTGATAATAGAAAAAGGGGGAGCGAGTAAACCCAGTCCTTTAAGGAAATCGAATATGGAGACTGTCGCCATATTAGTCTCTCACTCTAACTCGGGCAAACATAGGGACTAACGCCATATCAATCTCTCACTTTAACAGGAACAGCCCAATATTAATAAATACCGTTGATACAATGACCTATTACATTTAACAACAGTCCGCCCATCACAGGGCAAAATTCATATTAGGACCTGAATATCAGGCCAATATAATCCATATGTATAGGCAAGGACTCTAAATAAGGAAAAGAGTGTTGCTCTGATCTAATGAAGAGAAATGAATTCATATTAAAAAATTCCCATTGGGCACACTATTAAGTCTATACACAGTGTACATCTAATCATTGGACTATTTTTGATTCTACTGCCCAGAGCGACGAATCCAACACAGAATGACAGCTTAGATAACAAGAAAGCCCATATTGCATCTAACGGGCCCCAATGATTCTGTCCCATTCTTCTCTCAAATTTAAACCGTTTCTGACCGTATTAAAAAAAGAAATATACCATTGTTCCCTTTGTTTGCGAACAGTGGTGATGTTGCCACCCCTCTTACCAATTTTTACCCTCTCCAGGATAAACCATCTAAAATCACTTTCTCCATGGTTCTTTTCAAGGAAATGTGTCACAATAGGAGCTGTAATCTTTTTGGGTTTTATAGCTGATCGATGCTCTTGGAAGCGAATACGTGCTTCCCTGCCTGTCTCCCCAATGTAGCATAAGCCGCATGGGCACTGGAGAAGGTATATAATGTTTTTGCTTCTGCAGTTATTATGCGTTCTGCATTTCATGGTCATTCCATTAGTAGTAAACTCTGAGGCAACTACACATTGGGGGCATACATTACATGAACCACATCTTGTGTTCCCAATTACTCTGGTATTATCCAGTGTTCTTTGTGAGTCAATAGCACTATCCCTATATGTATGAACCAATAGATCGCGTAGGTTCTTGTTCTTTTTGAACGCATATAGGGGTCTCTCAAGGGATACTTCCTCGTCATGGTTCAAAATGTGCCAGTTCTTGTTAACAACGTTTTTTATCTGGTTGCTTAGACCAGAAAATTTAGTAACAAACACAATTTTATTTAGAGGGCCTTTTTCTTTCTTTGTTGTGTGGATCAGTGCCTCCCGGTCATAAAATCTCGCCCTTTTAAGTGAGTGGGATAATAGTTTTCTTGGATATCCACGATCTTTGAATTTAGCTTTAAGGGTTTCCGCATGTCTGTAAAAATCATTAATATCAGTACAGTTTCTCCGCAACCGAAGGAACTGGCTAAACGGAATACTCTCCTTCTGAGAGCTAGGATGAAAGCTTGAATAATGTAGGAGAGTATTTTTGGCCATAGGTTTGGTGTATAATTCAACTGCCAAAACACCATCTACATTCCCAATCGAGATATCCAAGAAATCAACTTTTTTGTTATTATAGATGATGTAAATCTTAAATTAGGGTCTCCCAAGTTAATCCAGCTTAGAAATTCTTCAAGGAGTGTAGTTGTTCCCTCCCAAATGTATAGATCCCAAAATATAGAAACATAGGTTACAAGGGTAAATATAGTCCGTCTTTGATGTTCATGTTCGCTGTATTGCGAGTGAATGAACAGCGCGCACAGCTGTCGCTTATCAACGTCTTCCCGCGTTTACATGTGTATTTATATAGCGGGTTAGTTCTGTGGCAGCTCGCAGAACGGTGAAGGATATCGACACACGGAAGGACGGTGTCTCTGAAGATTTCGGTAAGCATGTGCGCGTTCTCTGTGGCTAGAACATTCAGTCCATTAGTCTTGGGTCCACTCCTTCCTCATCCGCTTATCTTTTTATTATCTAAGGTGGTATCCGAGAAATACTCGAAACGAGAACCACTCGTTGTACGGCGACTGTATGTCTCTGCAATGTCCGAATGAGGAAGTACGTTGCCCTGCCTGTACCGTGTGTCCGTTAAACAACGCGTGACTTATATTAATGTAAGTGAAATAGGAGATATACTCTCTCTTATCTTGTCTGTTACACAGGTTAAAGTGGATAGTCACAGGCATTTCCATTTTTCTTTAGTGTTACCGTGAAGACCTAGTTTTACATTGATGGCTGATTGGTATGCAGCGGGAGAGTGTCCTTGATCACCTTGCGTATTGGCAGCCATAAAGGTCGGTCGCTAACTCTATAATCTGGGTTTTGCTTAGGCTGTTTTATATTCTGTAAGGCTCCTCTTTAGGTAACTAATGAAGTGATACTTTGTATCTTTGTTTTTTGTGAACAGATCACCTAGCCTGAGAGGTCTGTGGATCCATAGGGCGTGAAAAGGTGTTCTACTAAAGTAGAAAACTCCCATTAAAAGCAATTGAATTTTTAGAATTTTAAGGTAGGTTAAGTTTAACCATCAAACAGTTGTTTTTGGCTGCTGACACTGCCCTTTTTTGATCATTCCCAGGAGACACCTATTTATCACTCCTCAATGGTTCTATGAGAAGTTGTCTAGGAGTGAGGTGGTTGCCCAAGCCATTACCTGGCAGTAATGAGTCACCATGAGTTATAAGCTAAAATGGCAGGAATATGAAATAATAGAACACAATCTATATACCCTTTGTCATAGATCTCTGTAAGGAAGGTCTTTTCTAATTTGTTAGATGGTATTTATAAAATGGCAAAATTGAAATGTGTTAAGGTTTCTGTGTATTTATCTGTGATGAAATGTAAAATTATGTAAATACAACATAATGAAAATGATATGTGATGCATGTTTTTATGTGTTTGAGTTATATAGGTGTTCAGTATGTTTTGTTTATAATGTGAACTGTCTGAGGCATTACAATGAGGTTAATTTGAAATGTTATACTAAATTAACTTTTTGATTGCTATTTTTTATTGTGTTTTCTAAAAAAAGACGGTTATTACCGACAGTGCATTCTTAAAACTGAAACTGAAAAAGCCTTTTTTCACCTTTCAGAAAAAAAAATTTGGGGAAGAAACTATGTACATACCTGATGAAGGTGGTCTAATCATCTGATCCACCGAAACGCGTCGCATGATAGAAGGAGGATTGTGTATCATAACGCTCTGAAAATAATTCTGACATTTTTTGCTGAATTTAATTTTTCGTACATACCTCCTTTCTTTGCAAAATAGGAACTAAATGTTTCCTTAATTTATGCTCTTCCCCATTATTTTAACTGATGTTGTTTTATTTGGTGCTCAATGATGTTTTATTTTTGCATTGTATAAATAAATTGTTTAGGACTTTTCATAGTTTCGTTTTTGTATTGCCTCATATGTTTATTTTTATGTTAATGTCATTGATCCTCGTTATTTGTTGAATGCTGTGTCACTAACTAAAGGTGTCCCAAAGGGAATTCTTGCTTGACTTAAGAGACTTTTCTTTTTAGTCAGGCCTAATTGCCAACTGACCTCCATCAACCTCACTGCTCCCGCTTTTCAGCGCCGGGAAACTCTGTTGGGTAGCTGTGCGCTCTACAAATCCTCAAATAAAATAAATATAAATAAATATCTGCAAGTGAGCACTCTGTCTGTGCTCAGGCCCTTACTGCCTGTACTCTACACTGATCTACACTATCACTAGCTCTTCGCTCTACAGTTAGTGCTTGCAAAGGGACATCACAAATAGCAGGCCCATGTTCCTCTGAATCACTGGAAGATGAATTGTCATCGGAAGGATATCCAACTGAAAACTCACTTCCAGATCCTGCACCATGACCCTCTCGCTCTGATGCTGTCTCACTATCAGACCCTTCCTCAAACCTCTCCTCCATAATTCGAGTTAGTGCTTCAGAAGCAGTCACCAAACAAAATGCCATCTCTGTTTTCTAACTAAAACTTTCTGATCTAGGTTGAATACAGAGGTACTTGTAGAAATGATTGCTGTGTGTGTGCGCAGTGAAAATGTGTGCTATGAAGTGAAAGAGTCTAATGCTGTGAGAGTGTAGCACAGTGTGATCACAAGAACAGTCTCAAACTCGCACTTATCTGACACACAGAACTTTTCCAAAGATCCAACACTGACAAAAACATCCAGTGTTGCCAAAAAATTCTCCAACAAAGCTAATTGAAAAAGATTTTAAAAAACAGTTCATGTTGCAACACACAAAATAAGAAAAAAGCACTTTATGCTACATTGGTCCCCGATGCTTGGCAAAAATTTGTTGCAAGATGCACTCCTTGTGGGTAACTCACAATGAAGTTAGCCATTTGCACTATGTGCCCCTCTGCTTCCACTGACCACAGCCCACATCAGGTACTGATCAGTTCTTGGGTCATTCACATTTTACTTTCCCCAGCACAGCATAAATAATTGCAAAAATGGGTGAGCACACTTCAGCCATTTATCAGTTATTGTGCCATTCATTTAGTAAGTTTACTGAGCATAGCTGAATCCACTTCAGCCGCTAATCAGTTATTCAGCCACACACATTTTGCTTCCGACCCAATAGCTTAGGGCAATTCGTCTGCCCACCCTCCATGGCCTCCTAAAACACTATGGCCATACTAAAATGAAGGACTGAATAACTGATCACTGGCTGAAGTGACCTCACCATAGCCTCATGATCTAAGCTTTGCTGAGTGTAAATAAAATGTGAATGTCACACTGATCAGTGGCTGAACTGCTACGGGGGCCAAATCAGCCCCCTATGGAAAGGAAAATAATGAAATGTAATATATTGTCTCCTACGGGGATCCACCTGTGAGTGGTGAGGAACCAGAAAAGCCCCTGTAACATTTTTTAAAAAAGGCTGCCAAATTGCCCCTTCTCTGGCAATTCAGGCAGCTCCTTGGGGGCCAATCGCCCCCCCCCCCTCCCCAGGGAAGAGAAAACATATAAGTAAAATATGCGACCCCTGGGGGGGCTGGCCGCCCCACTTCTAAAATAATATCTCTAGTGTCTAGTGGTGCCTGCTCATGGGTCTTGGTGCATCTGCTATCCACAAGCAGGGATCAATTTGAGAAAGGCACTTCGGGAAAGGTGATACTCTTCCCCCTTCCATCAATATCAATAGCATATCAATTGTCCCACTTCACCCCCCTGACAATAGATACTCTCTCTCCAATACTAAATTCAATCAAAAGTGGATCCCCAACCGATCCTGCACCCTTTAACATCCTAAAGTTAGTTGCGCCTACCATTCTTCCTTACCTGGCAAAGCTGATTAATATCTCACTTACCTATGGCGTTGTTCCATCTAGCTGGAAAAAAGCAATTGTCAAAGCCCTTATTAAAAAATCGCATTTGGACCCACTAGATCTAGGCAATTTTCGGCCGATCTCCTTGCTCCCAGGCATTAGTAAAATAGCCGAGAAATATGTCAATCACCACCTTTCTGAATACCTCGAAACCAATGGTCTCCTGGAGCCGTCTCAGACGGGATTTAGGCCCGGCCAGAGCACAGAAACTGCGATGTTGGCGGTTGTCGAAGAGGCAAGAAAAATCATGGATTCAGGAGGATCAGTAGCAGTGATCCTCCTGGACCTGAGCGCTGCCTTCGACACCGTCAACCATTCGACACTGGTTCATAGGCTTAGAGATCTGGGAATTGTAGGAACGGCCCTGTCCTGGTTGGAATCCTTCCTTAACGATAGGTCCTTCCAGGTAGCAGATGGTAATTTCACTTCTAGGCCCACTGCCATCAGCTGTGGGGTCCCTCAGGGTTCGTCCCTGAGTCCGACCCTTTTTAATGTTTACATGTCCCCCCTTGAGAAGATCGTCACCCCATTTGGGATCAAGCTTTTAACCTACGCTGACGATACCCAATTGGTAGTCTCCTTAAGTCAGCAAGACCAATCCCTCACCAACCTTCACAACTGTCTTAGCGACATAACTAAATGGATGAACATCTCACATCTCAAACGTAATAATGACAAGACAGAGATAATGGTCCTAGGCAATCAGTAACTCTACCAACCTAAATCCCTGTGGCCGCCCTGTATGGGCACACCACCTAATCCGAAACAAGAAATCAAGAGTCTAGGAATCTGGCTGGATGAAGGCCTCAATTTCTCCACCCAAGCAAGAAAAACGGCTGGTGTGTGCCATGGCCTCCTACGGACCGCTAGAAAAATTCTGCCTTTACTTCCAACACAATCCCAAAAACTCTTGATTCACGGCCTTGTGTTGTCCCGCCTAGACTACGGCAATGCCCTCTATTTGGGGGCCCCTAAAAAAGTACTATCAAAACTTCAGACAGTACAAAATACTGCTGTACGCCTTCTCACAGGAACCCATCGTCGCTGTTCAGCCAAACCAGCCCTGAATGCCTTGCATTGGCTGCCTATTCAGGAGAGAATACAATTTAAGGCACTTTGCACGACATATAAAATTCTGCATGGTAAGGCTCCACCCATCTTAAAAAACCTTATCACCCCCTATACTACCAAGAGAACGCTACGTTCCTCACACTGCAACTTGGCATTCGTACCCAGAATCAAGAAAGCCCGCGCTGGAGGTCGACTCTTTGCATATAATGCCTCCAAGTTATGGAACGCATTGCCCCGAGGCATCAGAGCCCAGCCTAACCTACTCTCATTCCGCAGGGCACTCAAGACATGGCTGTTCCCGTAATGCTCCCCCTGCACCTGGTTTCTTGTCACTAGCGCTGGGACGCTTACGGGCAGCCATGCGCTTTACAAATCTGTAAAATAAATAAATAAATAAATGCTTCTCTCATATTTGAAAAGGCAGCCTGCAAGGGAAAAAAGCATTGGCCTAGCCAATAGGTCTCGCCTTTGGGACATTATAAGTGTTTAACCATGGAAAAGTTAATGTTGTTGCACCAAGGATATTGTGCTGCATAACTAAAGAGAAGGTCCCAAAAGCGAGACCTATTGGCTATGCCAATGCTTGTTTCATTTGTGTGGATGCCCCTGCTGCCTCCCCTCCCTCACCCCCCATCTCCCACTGCCCTGCACATGGCAAGGAACACAGGTTGTCTGATGACAGAAAGAGCAGGTTGCATATTGTAATCTGCTCTCTTTGGCATCAGACATCCTCCATTTCGATGCTCTGTTCTTCTGGAAATTGCAAGGTTACCAATTGTGACATAACACAATCTCCAGCAGTGACAGAGCACAGGCTTTACAGTATTCTTGTGGCAGACACCTTTTTTGCTGCTGCAAAAATAACACACATTTTTAGGTTTTGGGTAACAAATCCTGCTTTTTTTAGCTGCAAAATGTATCACCCAAAGCATCAAAATCATGGGGGCTTAGCAATGGAAGGACACTGATCAAGGGAAGCAGTACTTGTGCCATACTCCAGGGTAGGGACAAACCCATGAAAAGGAAGTGAAGCTTGCACTCCATGACCAAAGAGAAGCAAGGAAATGAGAGTGGTGATGAAGCCAACCAATAGTAAGCAAAGGGTAGGCTCTAAGCCCCCCTGTAAGCAAATGAAATGCCTTGCAAACGACAGGTAATGAGCTATCTCAGACAAGACCTAAAGAATAGGGTGTGGTGGAAGAGGGTGCAAAAGTGTGAAGGTGGCCGCCACACATTCGGAAAGGCATGAAACAACTGACAGTGCCCCTCAAACATTCAAGGTCTCTAAAGTGAAGGCAGGAGAGTGTTTAAGGAGGGTATGGATGTGTACTGCATGAGGAGGAACAGCCTTTACCACACAGCCTTTATCATGCAGGACCTTGACCACGTAGGTAAGCACCCTGCAGATAGGTAGTTTTACCTTTACCATGCAGGTAAATATATATTTTTTAAATAACATGCATTTTAAGTTACTTTTTTTTTTTTAAAAGATGATGCTAGAGTTTAGAAGTAAAGGGAAATAAGGGTACTTTTATGTTTCAGGGGTGAGCAGAGGCAAAGGCATACATACCAATAGACCTGACTTAAGCAGGAGACTCCCAATATTTGAACTCAAAATGGCTTAATTTTAGTGTCTCCCACCTAAAGTTGCCTCAGCTTCGTATAAACGAATAGGGAAAATATATTCCCCCATCATGTTTTTCAAAATCTCTATTCCCAGTTTGAAAGTGTTGGCATGTAGGAAAAGGGAGGTAAAGGAGATTTCAGTCTTCAGGGGTGGGTAGAGGTAAAGAGAGGTAAGTGTGATTTTAGGGTTCAGAGGTGACGAGAAGTAAAGGGAGGGAGGTAAGGATGATTTTAGGGTTCGGGGGTAGATAAAAGGTAGGGGTGATTACAGGGTTCAGAGGTGGGTAGAAGTAAAGAGAGGTATGGGTGATTTTAGTGTATTCTCAGCGATATTCACGTATTTTGCCGCTATCGCCGGATATTTTAGCGCTTTTGAGATAAACGTTGCTAACAGCACGTTATCTCTGCGATAATATCCAGCGATGCTTGGCGATAAAAAAAACTCGCTAAGCCCATTTAGCGATAAATATCACTAGTTGTTGGTAATATGCCCCCAGGTTTTCAAATTTTTAACCAGCTTGGTTGTGTTCTCCATAGTTCTGCACAGCGATTTGTGCTTGACCCAGGGACTCCCTTTAACCGGTCGTCAATGCTGCTCTACTGCACCTACCGTCTCCAGCGACCCAGAGCCCTCTGCCACACTCTCTGGACATTCATAGTGATCCTACACTACACATTACTTCTGAATTGTATATTGCCAGTACTCTTTTTCCCTTATTCCACATCAATAATCAAAGCAGTATTCTTATTTTTTACCTCATGGTTCTCCGTCCTGGGCCTGCACACAAACAGGAAGAGGCTCGATACACCGAGTGCAGGGGCGACGAGGGGCATTCCAGTGTGAGCAGCGCACTGTTCCTCTTGTGCCCCCTGCCGATCCAATTGAGAAAAAGATGTCCCATTGGCATTGGGCATTCGACATGGGCCCAGCCAAAATTGCCAAGTCAGGTCCTTTGTGAACCAGGAAACAAGCAACCCAAGACCCGTTTCAGGATATTTGTATGTCTTGAGTCGGGTGCAGCTTGGTTCCATTGGCACTGTGAGCACAGTACCCACATCTGGGCATACCCGTTGCAGGCCATAACAATGAAAAGTACAAACAAGTGATAGATGGAATACTTGTATTAATCTCAGCCACTGGGAACTGCCAAGCCAGGTCCTCTCTGAACCGGAACACAAGCAACACAAGGCCGGTTTCAGCCTATTTGGGCCTCTTCAGTCGCGTGCATCTTGGTTCCAGTGGCACAGTGCATGCATTTTGTGCCCTACAGTTCCCCTGTCTTTCATTACCATTCACAAGAGCAAATGTCACATCATCCAGGCACCAGAAAATAGTCCAAGGAGACTGAACTGAGCAAGTGAGCCTAGCCTCCTTAGGGCACCTTGGTGGCTCGTCTGGAGAAATTATTTAAAAAATACAGAGCAACATGGTACATTTTGCTTCATGATTTTAACATACGTTGGCTAAAAATCCATTTACGCAAGGTCATATGAGCTATTGTTTCTCAAAATATTTTGGTATTTTTTGTCACATTTTTCCATCCAACCTCTTCCAATTAGATTGTCAGTTATATCTTATATCTAGAGTTCGTCACGGAACGGGCATGGTAAACAAATCCCAATGTAGACATATCTTAGGGACAGGCCGTGGATAGCAAATTCTCCAGTTCAATTACATGGAGATTGTATGATCATACAGCAGACAGCTAACACCATTCTTATTGGCTTGGGACACACACAGCAGTAGTGATATTATTAAGTCGTGATGAAATGGCTCTAAGCAAGTCATGGAAGTCCTGCAAGTATACCAATTACCTTTGGAGACGCTAGGGGGTGTGCGGACAAGATGGCAGCATTGTAGTGAGACTCCGTCAGCCCCGCAGCCCCGATCCAGCAATTATTCTTAATTTGCAGGGCAATCTTGCTGTGTGACAGCATGGTTTGGCGAAAAGTCAGCTGAGGCGGCACGACCAGTTTGCAAAAGCCCCCCATCCACAGAAGACCAAGTTGGGCGCTATGTACGGATTGTGGCCTGCGCCGCACGGGTGGAGTGGCCGCGTGAGGAGAAGGCCCGCTGCCCGTCACGTGCGCCGAGAACGCAGGGTCCAGCTTCCGCTGCATGACACCCCAGAGCCACGGATGTGCCTCCTGACGAAGCGATAACGACGCTCGGAGGAAACTACATGGCATCGCAGAGGCCTACTCGCCGAGATATGATTGGCCGGGCCAAGTGAGGAGAGGGCCCACTGCCAGCCAAAGGGACCGTGCTACCACATCCGCGAGGGTCTAACCCCTGCTGAAAATTGCCCGAGAACCAAGGACGCATCATTAAATGTCAAGGAGGCGGCGCTGGGGGAAAATTTAATTGAGGGGCGGGCTCTGGGTGCTGTCGTTGTGGACTGCCCCTGGGGGGCCGTTAGCAGGGATCAGAGCATGCGGGGCTGGGGCCCCGGGCCTATTACACGCAGTGCTCCACTGACCCAATTCTGGACTGAAGGCCCTATCCAGACACCCAAGGCGAAGTGCGCTCCTACATACATCCACTGACTCTAACAAGGGCAGCGGACTGGGAAGAGGAGCCGCCCCCCTCCATCTAGCTGACCTGAGCCCACGCCTTAAGCAGCAGCTGTTCCGGCTGGCAAACTGGGGCATCTGCGGCAACGGTCTGCGCCGGGAAGCTACGTTGAGCGCCCATAGCCCTGCGGACATCCCAGTGCAGCACCGGGAGACCCGGATCAAGCCGCACCTGCTGCGGCATCCTGCGCTACCCACTGTGCGACTACCGACTCACCTCCCATGCTGCAGATTGCCGCAGGGCCTGCCCAACCTCCACCACATGCTCCAGGCACATCAGGCCCCAGGCGCCTCCTGGCCGGACCAGCCTGATTCCTGGCTTCCGTGGTGTGCAGGGCTGCGCGCTCCCCGGCCCTAGGGATAATCGATCAGCGTGAACTGCGGGCCTGCCCCTCCTCCAAAGACTGGTGCCTTCCAGAGGTAAATGTTAGAGCACTACATCACACCCATGTCTCTCTGGGAAGCTGCGGGTGGACAGCCTCTCAGCGCCCCTTTCTGCGCAAAATTCCTGTGCCTACATCGCGCAGACTGCTGCCGGGCACTCCCCACAGGTTGACAGGGTGCCTGGGAAGCCAACGTTCCTCTGCATTACCTACTCTTAACAGTCTGGCTGCCCCGAAGCTCACAGGCACCAGGAACTCCCACTGAAAGCCCTCAGAACTTGCAAGTGGGCGTTGGAGAACAAACCATATTGCCTGTCTAAGTTCCTCACTTGAGCCCACCAATTGACTGTGGCAGAGACGCAGTGGCAGCACGGTTGGGCGCCATTCCACTCATCAGAACACAAACGAGTGAAGAGCGAGCCCTAAGTCACCCAGGCCCCAATCCAAATTGCATGCCCCGCATCACTCGGGCACCGCCAATAGGTTCTGCATCACCTGGACAACACAAGGAGTCGCATGACCACCGCGCCTGGATGCCGAAGCGTGCACTGCAATCACCCTGGAGTAAATATACACTCCCTGGCACGTCGGAGCAGAATCAAAGCCCATCAGGTACTCAACACAGCCATGAAGCCACCAGAAGGCGCAGGTGTGACATGGCGCATAGAGCACCAGTTTGGCGTTCACCTGTGCCTCTGCCTCTCTGTCACGACAAACACAACCATGGAAAGCCGGACCCCAAGCAGCCCAACCTCACATTTGACACCCGCAGAACACCCAGGGAACATCCACACGACACGGAGCAAGACGGCGTTAGTCAATCAAATCAAGACACGGCCGAGGTAGATATGAAGACGCTGCTTAATACAATGAAAGCTAGTTTTACCTCAATCGAAGGGAAAATGGACTCCATGTGCACGAGAATGGACCAGATTACCCAAAAGATCGAAAAGCAAGATGGCAGAATAAAAGAGGTCGGAACGCGAATCTCCACTCTTGAAGATGATCATGCGCAGGTGGCTTGGCAACTTACTGACATTGACAAGTTGCTAAAGACTGCAATGAAAGGCTGTTCACTACCTGTTTCGGTCAAGAGACCTTTTAAAAAATGCTCATCGTGGAACGGCGCATCGAACACTGGCTCCTAAGCCTCCACCAGGTGCGCAGCCCCGGCCCATAGTCGCGAGACTACTCCCCTATTGCGACCGTGATGCTGCACTGCGAAAAGCGAGGGAGCTGAAAGACGTTATTTTCGAGATCAACGCTCTATGACTGTATCCCGAATTTACCCTCAATGTCCAGGTGGCGCGGAAGAAATTTGTGCCTATTAAAGAGAAGCTGCATCAAGTAGGAGGTGAGTATGCTATGCTCTATCCCGCTCATCTACGACTCACCTACGATGGCAAGCACTATATCTGCAACACTCCACCAAAGGCGGCGGACTTCTTTAAGAAGAGGGCGGAGCGCTCCCCCTCAAGCGGCAGAGAGGCCCACCGCTTCACGATAAGGACTCAGGTTAATCGGCGGTCTCTTGCTGACCATCCCTTGCAGGTTTGAATGTGAACACTGTAATCCTCACTGCACGCTTCGAGCAACAGGTAACGTTACATGTTGCCCTTATGTGGCCGCCCGAACTGGTATATCAAATATAGACAGATCCGCAGCATTGTTGGCGCATAGAAAACTCAGGGCAGCTGTCCCACCGAATAGGTGGGGTTTCTTAGATGCACTGGGAGGGATTAAGTGGTTGGGAATCGTGCATGGCAAGTTGGGGTCGCCGATGTGGGAGGGATGTTGGGGAACGAGGGCGGGCATTCCCAAGCTTGCAATGGATAATAGGATACGTGAGAACAGCTCAAACTTCGAAACAGGTACATGTACTTTATACACACATGCACACGGAACACTAGGCATTGGCGGGCGAGGGACAGAGGGACAGCACCGCTGCGCACATAGGACTCCTAACATGGAACGTCAGGGGATTGGGCGATCCTAGAAAAAATTAACACATCTTTGCCTATCTGGACAGGCACCATGTCAGCATAGCTATGCTGCAGGAAATGCACACCCTTCCTGTGCAGCAGCCCCAGTTTGCTTCCAGATGGGCCTCCCATAGATACTTCTCCTCTTACTGAGCCTTCTCGAGAGGCACCGCCATCCTAACTTAAAAAACGATGCCCTACATAGAGGAGGGCTCTACCCAGGCTGGCGTCAGCTTCAATCACACTGGTCTGTATCTACGGGCCCAATCTAGACAACGAGGATTACTTCATTATACTTCATTATGGGCGCGCATAGTGAACATAGGTTCGACTCATCTCATATGGGGGGGCGATTTTAATCTAACACTGCAGCCCACACAGGACCACTCCCACTCGTTGCCGCATCTCTGCTCCAAATGCCAACTACAGCAAATACTGGCGGACAACCGGCTAGTGGATGTCTGGCGCCATCACCTCCCCACGCAGCGTGAAGGCACATTCCACTCGGCAGTACATAACAACTGGTCTAGGCTGGACATGTGGCTTGCATCACGAGACATAGAAGTACATGCCCTTTCCACCCGAGTCACCTAGCACATACCTACTCAGATTTATTTTTATTTTTATTTTTATTGAACTTATATTGCGCACAGCTACCCGCAATGAGTTTCCCGGCGCCAGGGACAGACTAGAGAAGAAAGAGAAAACAAGCAATGGCTGAGAGAAAAAGCAGGAACTGAAGAATTTAGAACAGAAAAGTCTTTAATTTTTTACGGAAAACAAAAAGACTAGTTTCTGTTTTTAGCGCCAACGGGAGAGCATTCCACATCTTGGGTCCCAGATATGCAAATGAACGGCCTCCCATTTTTGTCAATCGGATCCTAGGAATCACAAGATTGTTGTTGTTAGAAGACCTAAGAGAACGGCCAGGCAGATATGGCTGGGCAAGATTGAGCAAGTAACTGGGAGCAGAACCCTGACGAATCTTAAATAGAAAACACAGAGTTTTAAAGACAACACGATCAGAAATTTTTAACCAATGAAGGTCGCGCAAAGCTTGCATTACGGACGTTCTCCGAGGAACATTGCGCAACAAACGCGCAGCTGAGTTCTGTACAACCTGGAGTTTATTGATTGTGGCTTTATCTGCTCCTAAATAGAGCACATTGCCATAGTCGATGCGAGACATCACAAGGGCCTGTAAGACAGTTCTTCGAGTGGACTCAGGCAACATCCATATGATCTTCTGCAACCAGCGTAGGGTATTAAAACAGATTGCAGTGACCTTTGTTGCCTGCTGCCTCATTGAGAGTTTGTCGTCAATCAGGACGCCGAGGTTACGGGCAACAGACACGGGGATAGGCAACGGACCCATGTCACTTGGCCAGTGTCTAGGGCCCCACAGATCTTTATGTTTACCCAATATAATCACCTCGGTCTTGTCTCCGTTGAGCTTTAGCAGATGCGCTTGCATCCAAGCTGCAACACGAGAAAGGCCAATTTTGAGGGCAGAAATGTCCTGAGTCCTGCTGCTAGACAAAGAGAACACAATCTGCGTATCGTCTGCATATGAGTATATAGACAGACCGGCGTCCTCTACGATGGAAGCAAGTGGTCTGATGTAAATATTGAACAACAAAGGGCTCAATATAGACCCTTGAGGGACGCCGTAGGCAGAGGAATGAATCTCAGATTCAGCTTTGTTCGAGAAAACCTGAAAAGTGCGCTCATTAAGAAAGGAGGCCACCCAGGCAAGCGCTGGTCCAGCAACACCGAGGGAGCAGAGAGACTCCAGTAAGATGGAATGAGACACGGTATCGAAAGCAGCGCTTAAATCAAGAAGAATAAGCGCAAAGGTCTCACCGCTATCGATACCGTGTCGGAGTCGCTCAGTCACCCCAGGGAGTGCGGATTCGGTGGAATAATTAGCGCGAAAGCCTGATTGGGATGGATGGAGATATCCCACGTTTTCAACAAACTCATTGAGCTGAGTGTTAACATGACGCTCCAATATTTTGGAGCAGGCTGGCAGCAGGGATATAGGCCTGAAGTTGGCAAGGTTTGTGATGTCAGCACCTGATTTTTTGAGCAGGGGGACGACCATGGCATGTTTCCAGTCCTGTTCTACCCGAGATTCAATGAGAGAGATGTTAAGTAGCCTCATTAAAAATCTCCGAGGTTCAAGGTCAAGTTGTTTCAGTATCTTCATAGGGACAGGGTCCCTCGGAGAACCTGACCTGATACTTTTCAGACAGGACAGGAAGGAAGAGTCATCAAATAATGTCCAGTTGTAAATGGACTCAGAAGGAGAAACGAAGGCATTGCAGGAGGAGCTAGGTTGAGAGAAATTGATTGGAGGTAAGAAGGAGGCCAGAGATTGGTAAATGCCCTCGACCTTAGATATAAAAAAGTCTGCAATGGCATTGCATTGTGTACCATCCAAAGCCGGCAACGCAGGAGTAGTATCAGCTCCTGTAAGTTTCTTAACAGTGGCAAAAAGAGTCCGAGGACAATTTTGCACTGAGGTGATTGTGGAGGCGATGTAAGAAGCCTTGGCACGCTTACAGTTTGCGTGGTAAAATTTTAGTTCTTCTTTGTAAATCACCTTAGAAGGAGCAGAGTAATACAGCCTCCACTTCCTCTCCAGGGCTTTACATTTAGCACGTTGAGTTTTGAGCTCCTCCGAGTACCAAGGTGCTGGTGGGCGCAAGGATCTACATTTGCTGCTAGACCGGGGAACGAGAGCCGACACTGCGTCTGTCAGCCAACCAACAATGGGAGCATTCAAATTCTGCTCAGAGTTGATAGAGGATGGAATAGTCTCAGTCAGACGCTGATTAAAAACGGCTACATCAAGCCTGTCCCAGCGATAAGATGATTTAATTTCCTCCACATAAACACTGGCCGAATATAGACCAGGTGGTAGCTCGAAATGTATCGCATAATGATCAGACCAGACGAGCGGACGCGCCGAGTGAGTGCAGTCAAATGACAGAGTGGAAATAATAGGATCTAAAAGGTGGCCGGCAAAATGAGTAGCTCCAGAATTACAAAGTTTGAGGTTAAAAACCTCAAGATCAGAAAGAAAAGATTTATTAAGGGGATTATTAACATCATCTAAATGGATGTTTAAATCACCAAGAATGGTGAAATTATTTGATTTTAGTAGTGTTGCTGATAGGCAATCAATGAGTGAGGTGATCCATGACGCAGCATTTCCGGGCGGCCGATAAATTAGCAGACCGGAAAGCGTCATTCGAGGATTAATCATAAGTTTGAACAATGCTGCCTCACTACCTGGAAGATGTAATGGTTCCAGTTTACATTGGTAAATAGATTTAAAAATGATTGCAATTCCACCACCTTTACCTGAGGGTCTATCCTGATGCAGCACCATATAGTTGGGCGGAATGGCAGCGGCTATGTCCGGACCCGAGCTGGCATGTATCCAAGTCTCTGTCAGGAACAGAGCATCAGGGGATTCCCAGTAATAAAATAGAAGATGTTTAATTTATTCTTTGGAAGCGATCTACTATTTAAGCTCCAGAAATGGAGCGGGGGAGGAGAAGAAGTATGACCCTTAGTAGGCTTCCTTTTTCCCCTATAATGTTTAACACTCTGTTGTGTCATTGAGAGCTGCATTTTGCCAGTAGAGAAGCCACAACCAGCACATAAAAAATAATGACGGGGTAAAATGCATAAGGTACAAGACGTGGGGATGCAGGGTCGCAGTGAAAGTAATGCCTAGGAAGAGTAATATACACGACCAGGCAGAACTTGCTTACCGGGGAGCATGATGGACAAAGGCAGCCCATCCTGCAGCCCGTCCTCAGCGCGGACGGGCGCAGACGGGCTGAATTCTGGCGTAACTCCGGCGGACTGACGGCGGACCCGCTGCGCGTTAGCATGGCCGCCTTTTGTAGGAGGTCTAGCGTCCTTGTGACGACTAGACCGTGTAAGGGGAGGCGTCCCACTCACCCCCAAGATGGCCGCCAAAGTCGACGTCACGAGGACCACGAGGAAAGAGCAAGGACCCGCCGAGGGCGGTGGTTTAAACCATTTAACGTGCAAGTAGTTGGGCTTTAAAAACAGGGGATACCGTGAAACCCAATAGAAATAATATATACCAAAAAACGGGCACTTTAAAACTTCGTCGCGATAGTTATTTAAGAATTGCACAAATGTGCTGCAGCCTTCAGTCGCAGCAGCGCGTTCTCCCTGCAGCCACTGCCCCCTTCAAATGAGCAAGAACGATTGCCTAATTTGCCCACCTTTTGAAGGAGGTCTAGCGTCCTTGTGACGACTAGACCGTGTAAGGGGAGGCGTCCCACTCACCCCCAAGATGGCCGCCAAAGTCGACGTCACGAGGACCACGAGGAAAGAGCAAGGACCCGCCGAGGGCGGTGGTTTAAACCATTTAACGTGCAAGTAGTTGGGCTTTAAAAACAGGGGATACCGTGAAACACAATAGAAATAATATATACCAAAAAACGGGCACTTTAAAACTTCGTCGCGATAGTTATTTAAGAATTGCACAAATGTGCTGCAGCCTTCAGTCGCAGCAGCGCGTTCTCCCTGCTGCCACTGCCCCCTTCAAATGAGCAAGGACGATTGCCTAATTTGCCCAGATCATTCCCCCGTGCTCATGCTGCTTAACCCACCGGGCCTGTCGCCCCAACCCAGGCTGTGGCGCTTTCAGCCCACAGCACTCCTCGACTCAGTGTTTAAGACGGAATTGTGAGAAACATTGGAAGAGTTCCTGCGGCTAAACATAGACTCAGTGCCCTCCCTGGCCACGTTATGGGAAGCGCTAAAGGTCACTGTTAGGGGCCAATGTATGGCCAAAACGGGGGGCATCCTCAAAGATATCTGCACCATCACTGCTAGTCTGGAACGCCAAATCAAGCAGCAGGAATCACACACTCACGCAGTGCACGACGGCCCCACCCTCGCCAAAACTCGCAAACTTCTCACAGAGTATCAAGCGGAGGCGGAAAGGGAATGTGTATTTCGTGGTAAATATTACACAGTGCGTAAATACGGAGAGGGTGAGCGCCCCGGCAAAGCGCTTGCAGAGCGCCTGTTAGATCTCAGTGCCGCATTTGATACTGTATCCCACCGGATTCTCCTAAATTGCCTGGAGGAGGCCGGTATCGGTGGCTCTGCCCTGAACTGTTTCAGATCGTTCCTTTCTGAAAGAACTTTCCAGGTGTCTGCTCCACCCTTCCTGTCCCGTGTTCAGTTTATTGGCCAGGGTGTGCCTCAGGGCTCTGCCCTGAGCCCCGTACTTTATAATCTGTACGTTCAGCCTCTGGCCGTGATAGCTAGGGACAGAGGCCTCCCCATTGTTTCCTACGCCGGCGACATGCAGTTGGTGGTTGTCCTCACTGACGATCCTATGCAGGACGCCCCTAAATTTAGGAGTGGGCTGGCTGCAGTCGCAGAGTGGATGACCACCAACTGCCGAACTTGGAAGCCATGGCGCCGAGTTAGTAAGACACGTGTCTCCCGAGACCCCAGAGAATGCCAATCCGAACTCATTGACACATCTCGGGATATGTATCGTAGTAACAGACATGGATTGCAGACACCCTCATTGTGAGGCGACCGACATCCATTCACCGTAATTGGACACACAAGCACTTCCTTCATTTAAACACAGCATTGAAAGGAAAAGTGCATAAACAGCGTAAATTGCACACAAGTTCTGCCCACAAGGTATTTGCCTAGTAAGGCTCAGACTTCTATTATCCAGCTAGAGACTGTGGTGACCGATAAAACCTGCAGACGGTTTGGCTTCTTTTCCCCCCTTCTTTTTTAAACAAGCGATTTGAGTACATAAACGTCTGATTCATCAAAGCCCATTTAGAGAACATAATTGCCTCTTGTGCATACAAGGAGGAGGCCTAATAATCCAACATGAGAAAGCAAGGTTTCAAATTATAAGATGTACATGGCATCCTGATGAAGGCTTCGGCAGAAACGCGCGTAGGAATTAATGTATAGAAAAGTCATGCCTTAAATCATCATTTTGTTCTAATTTTGAATAGCAATTTGCACATAGTAATGGATTCAGTGAATGTTTGATGAATTTCAGGATAAAAAACAAATTATTGCATCATTTGTTAAGATAAAGCTGGAATAACTATTCCTGGTAATCTTTTTGCAATAATTGACACTGGAGTTATTGCTATTTTATGACATTTAATATGACTAATTTATAAAATATCACAAAAAATAATAAAAAATACATATTTTTAGAAATGCATGTCTTAATTTTGTGTATGCTTTTCAGGTCCGATAAGATATTTTCGTGTTCCTAAATTGTTTTTGATTTCAAATTGACCACCAACTGCCTCCAGCTTAATGCGAATAAATCGGAGGTGTTGTTGGTGGGTAAAATCATCAAACTCTGGAGTGAGAATTGGTGGCTGGACACCCTTGGGAGTGCTCCTTCCCCCATGGTGGTGGTGAAGAATCTAAGGGTTTGGATGGATTCTACCCTCAGTTTTCCGAACCATACTAAGAGGATTTCTGGCACCTGCGTCGGTCTATTAGGAGAATTGAAACCCCTTTTAGGCTATTTTGATCCATCTACTAGACAATTGATTGTCCAGGCAGCTATTCTGTCTAGGCTTGATTATGCCAACTCGCTTTTTTAGGGGCAAATAAAGCCGAGATCATGCGCCTACAAAGGGTCCAAAATGCGGAGGCTAGAGCCCTGTTAGGACTTCCGAGAAGACACCCCACATCAGGCGCAATTCGGTACCTTCATTGGCTGCCTGTAGCCAGGCGTGTAGAATTTAAAGTTCTCTGCCTGGCTTTTAAAATCTTGAAATTCTCCTCCCCTAGTATTTTGACCAACGTACTGGTACCATACACACCTACGCGCCACTTGCGCTCTCTGGGGTCATGCCTTGCCGTTGTTCCGCGGGTAAAGAGCATGCGTGCTGGGGGACGCTCTTTCCGCTGTTTGTTGGCCAAACTGTGGAATTTCCTCTCCATGCACATCCACAGCCTGGATAATTATTTGACATTTAGGAAGGCTATAAAAACTCATCTTTTTCCTGCGGTTTAGGCTCTAGTGTTTGGTCTGCCTGTAGTAAGCGCCGAGGCGCCTCTTTGCTGAGGCAGCTGTTGCGCTATGCAAGTCGGTCTAACATAACATAACAGAGACCATTAGGCCACCAAAGACAGCGAATCATGTGTTAGTGATCCGAGACAGGGAGGGCAAGGCGCAGCTGAGTTTATCGGCGTCACTCCCCCACTAGCATGGACCTCATCCTATACATTCGGTTGCGGCAGAACGTCAAGCCGCCACACCTGGGTTCCCACTGCACCTAACGCTACAGGCCAGGGGTGTCATGTGCTGTGTCCCGTATTTATATGGCCACCATCGGGGCAGGATCCCATAACACCCTGAAAGCAAAGCAGGGATGGGAAACGGAATTAGGTCATCCAATTACAGAAGAAGTCTGGGCATACTGTTGCCACCGGCGGATTTAGGATCATACATTTCAAATTTCTCCATCGAATATACTATACCCCTGTGAAAATGCAGAAACTTCAATTGCGTGATAGTGATAAATGCGACCGCTGCAGACGGTAGGGGGCGGGGTTTTTACACATCGCATGGGAGTGCAGACCCATAGCAAACTTCTGGGCTGGGGTGGCAGCGGCCTTAGGGGACATGGCTGGGGGGCAGTTGAACTTACACCTGAAATGGGCCTCCTGGGATACCTCCCTGGGTACAAAGGCTACATCATGCGCTTCCTGGCCCTGGGCCTTCTTCATGCCAAGCGTAAAATTGCATGCAGATGGGGGGAGGGGCAGGGCGCCCAAATTTAAGGATTGGTTAGCTGACCTCACTTATTATCAGGAGCAAAACAATGTATATGTTGAGCTGCTTCCACCCTGCTCACAGCCTGTGACATCTGGGAACCCCTCACCTCCTACCTGCTGAGAGTGATGCCAGGAGACGTTGAAGATAACGCTGTGAACGCGTAGACTGGCTGTCAGATGGAGTCCGTTAGGCCCCCAATTAGCGGGGTCACCCTCTAGTATTCCTGTTGTGAAATTCTGTATACCTCTCCTTCCAATGCCAGATATAATGTATTTTGTCCTGCACCTTTAACCTCACATTCTTTGGTTTATGTACTGTATCGCCCTATCCATGCAGCGTAAATGCAATGCCCACCATGTACTGTACTTGTTTGTGTTGTAGTGCAAAAAATGGCAATAAACTAAGTTAAAAATAAAAGTATACCAATTACCTTAACCAGAAATAAGTTTCAAAAGCTTAACATGGGTTACTGCTCAGATATCAGTGTTATATATCTTTCACAAATGCATTTTATATTTTGGCTGAAATAGCAACCCCTTGTTTCCCAAAATACTGATATTTCACAATGAATTTTCAAAATTGTTATTTTTCAAAACATAATTTTTGTTATGAAATACGACATTGTTATGTTTATAATTATATTATATATGCATTGTTATTTTTTTATATAGACATGCACTTGCAGCTTCTACTAAGCACTCACCCGTACTAATGTACCACATGGACGGAATCAGAGCTATCGGACCCAAGGCATGTAACTTAAAGGCGAAATCTATTGGCTTTGTCATTTTTTGTTTTTTTTTACATATTGCAAAGCAGTTGAGCTGCTGTGCAACCTAGCTTAATGTAATATAAAAAAGCCCTATGATGCGACCAGTATTAATTACGCCCTAGCACTTTTTTCTTTTTTACTTTAGGCCATGTTGCACAGAAGCTCAACTGTTGTGCACCATAAAAAAACATTGACAAAGCGGATAGATTTTGCATAGGCAAAACCTATTGGCTTTGCCAATGCTTGTTAAGATATATGTACGTTATGTTATGTTATGTTTTGTTATGTTATCTTGTGTTGTGTTGTGTTGTGTCATGGTAGGTTATGTTATGTTACCGAGTACATAGAGAGCGCACATCCACCATATGGTCTCTTGGCGCTAGAGCTACAGAAGCAATATCCAGTTATGCACTCTGACAGATCAATCATAACTTACCCTAAAGAGCTGAGTTTCCTAAATTTGGAAAAGCAAGAAGCAGTCCAGATATCGGAAGGTAGAGTATTCCAACTACGAGGATAAAGTGCTGAGAAACTGGAGCCACCCGACGTCTTCTTCGTAAAGGAAGGAATAGATAGAAGATTCAAATAAGAGAATCCTAGATTCTGACCAGGTACATATTTGTGGAAGCGGGTTGAAATAAAGGCTCAGCTGCAACCCTGTAAGGGTTTGAAAACAGTGCAGCAGGCCTTGTAGACTGAGTGTTGCTCAATTGGAAGCCAGTGCAACTCCAGAAACAGGGGTGCAATATGCCACCTGTGGGGTAATTACTACAAGAGTCTTGCAGCCTGATTTTGAACTAATTGAAGCCTGCCAACTAGGCCCTTGGGAAGGCCCAAGTATAGTGAATTATCATAGTCAACTCTACAGATGACCAATGTGATGATTACTTGTTTTAAAGCCTCAAAGAAAGAAGTTTGCCAATTTTCAAATTTTCCAGAGTTGGAAATACCAGGCAGAGACTATCGCCCCTACCTGGGGGTTCATTGTCAATTTCGAGTCAATCACAACTCCAAGACATTTAACTGAATGTATTGGCATGGGAGGAGTGCCCATTGAGACAGGCCAGAAAGCAGCATTCCACAGATTGTTTTGTTTACTGATGATAAAAATGTCTTATCTGAATTTCATTTAAGTAGATTATTCATCCAATCCTGGATGAACACCATTGTATCCTGGAAGGAAGATTTGGATTCCGGTGAGTCCTCAGTGGAGAAGATCAGTTGCTTGTTATCTGCATAATTATACACTTTAACATGCATTTCAGTCAAAGCACTCACTAAAGGGTGAGGTACACCACAGGCTAACTTAACCTTCGGAGAGCAAAAGGAAGAGAGCATAACTGACTGTGCACCATCTGTGAGGAACGAGATAACCCACTCCAAAGTGGTACCTTCCAAGCCGGCCGCCCTGACATGGTCCACCGGAATCATGTGGTGGACCATGTCAAAGGCTGCTGAGAGATCGAGTACTACCAGGAACCTATGTAGTCCCTTTATCTGCATCCCTCTGCAAATCTTCCACCACTGATAAGATAATCAATTCAGTGGAATGAGCTGGCCGGAAACCTGCTTGATGAGAGTTAAAGAAGTTAGTGTCTTCTATAAAAGAGTAGATACATCCTATTACATGTGCCTCAAGTATTTTTACCCAGCGGCGTAGGAAGGGGGGTGCAGTGGGTGCGGGCCGCCCTGGGTGTCATTAATGAGGGGGGTGACAAAATGGCAAAAATATGTGTTTTTAAAATAAAAAATAAACATTTGGGCTCACAACACTTTAAAATAAAAAAATTATATTATTTAAAACGAGTTGTGCGCAGCAAAGAAAAAACAGAAAGGCAAAGTTTAAGTATCTTATTTTTCCTTCTTTGATAATTACAATGTGTGGGGGGTTGCAAGAAATTTTTCGCACTGGTTACCACCTGACCTTGCTACGCCACTGCTTTTGCCAAGTAAAGAAGAAGTGAAATAGGGTGATAATGTTTAATACAGAAGGATCCTCCCCGACCTTCTTCAACAGAGGTACCACTGTGGCTTCCTTGAAGGCAATGGGAACCATTCCACAACTCAAAGACTGATTTAAAAAAGCTAGAGTTAATTCAGGAAAATGGATTAACACAGTCCATAGGACCCACGAAGTACAAAGGTCATCAGGTGATCCTGATTTCACTTTGTTTAATAATCCCCGAAAACTATACTTACTGATAGCAGGCAGTTCAGACATTATCATGAGGTTATGGTCTTCCTCTGTTACCCCTCGTTCAGGCTGTCTCGCAGGAATGCTTGCTTTAATGGTCGAAATATTATTCCCAAATAAGGAATTAAGAGCTTGACAAAGACTCCGAGTC
Organism: Lissotriton helveticus; assembly: GCF_964261635.1. Classification (NCBI taxonomy): domain Eukaryota; kingdom Metazoa; phylum Chordata; class Amphibia; order Caudata; family Salamandridae; genus Lissotriton; species Lissotriton helveticus. Next base: position 2,093,139,441 of record NC_136061.1, read on the forward strand.
GGTGTGACAGTGATAGTCACTCTATCTGGATTGGATAGTTCATTCATAATTCTGAAGATTTATTTGTAGAATTTATAATCCTTCCTGAGAAAAAAGCAGCTTTAGCCTGAATAATTAGTCTTTTATAATGTTTTAGTTGGAGCGTTAATGCCGCCTTGTCATTCGGGGAATAGATCTTCCGCCACTTTTGTTCAGCTTGGCTCGATTTTAATTTATCTACTTTTAATTCATCAGAAAACCAGTTTGACGCCTTATGTTGCCGAGGTGGTTTGATTTTGTGAAGCAGGGCATGAACATCACTGGCCTGTGTTAACCACATAGCAATCTCTCCCTAAAATCTTTCAACATTAGGGAGGTCAGTGTCTGGCAGCGACATTGCAGGAGCACAACAAAAGTCTTCCATTTTGATACAAGCCCAGTATGTGGAGCGTTAATTAGCACAAAGGCAAGGTTTAGGAAGGGCCACATCTGAAAGTGCAAATTTGATTAAGGAGTGATTCAACCAGACACAAGGGAGGATTTTGATGTTGTAGACTGATAGATTAGAGGACCATACCTGATCCATGATATGTCCTTTCATGTGGATTAATGAGCGCACATGCTCTTGTTAGATTTAGACTGCTTAACAATTCTGTGAAGCCCGCAGAACGTTGGTCACCCAAATCGTCGTTTGTCCAAAAGTCAAAGTCTCCTAGCAATAGAATGTTTGCATGATCAATAACTAAGAAAGATATGTTATTCTCTGGGGCTTGCAGAAAATATGGCATGTACTCTAGAGGTCTATAAATCCGGACACAAGTTAAGGGATGGATTGGAGAGTACAGTCTCACTACGTGACTGTCTATCATTGGAATGATAAAAGATTCAAGTAAAGCAAACTTTAAGTGTTTCATAATAATAGCTGCTACACCACCTCCAGCTCTATCGGAGCCGCGATTAGATGGCAGGATGTAGTAAGCTTTGGCAGCGCTGCGAGGATATATAGGGTTGATGTAACATTTAGCCACGTTTCTGTTAAAAACAGACTAGCCGGGCTCTCAGATTCTAGCAAGAGGAAGATCTCCAGTTGGTGTTTTAGACCTAGTATTTATGTACAAAATCCTCAACTAATTGAAAGAAGGAGGAGGCGAACACCTACTAATAGGGCTAGAATAAGAAGTAATGTGGGAGGTTTTTCAGTTTTACAGCATTTTGGAATCAGTATTACAGTTCTCCAAAATATTGGGACCGCTGGAACTTATTATTGTATCAGTTAGTATCTCAAAATGGGATATAGCTGAGAGAGTGGCTAAACCAAGATGGTAACCTGGGGAGTACAGCTCTCTCAGCTCACTCGATGTGTAAATTACATTTTGCGCATGATAACTAGTCCCTAGCCCCTGCGGGCAGTGGACAGGCACAGACGGGCTTGCCTTAGGCGCGTCTGAATTCCCACTGCCATTTAAAGGACTTGGAGCTCTTACAGACACCATCCCCTATTACTTGATTGGTCCCCCTCTCCGGCAAACAACAAAAGACTATGACGTGAACCGGAGCATTTTAAACATTAAATCCCCGAAGTAAAATGCAAATTGCAGTGCTAAAAAACAGAGTAAAAATAGATCAGATTTGATTAAACAAATAAAATCAGATGCAACTAATATTATACAGAGCGCTAAAACTCAACTCAATTCCTGGCTGCCAAATTAAAGCTGGAAATGCCCAAATGTGTGTGTTCTAATTTAGAACTAAACAAAACATTTTTCTCCTCCCACTGCTTAAAATAATTTTCAGAAATGGGAAGCCTAAAAACAAAAGTGTAAACTGCAGCCCCTAATAAAAATGGTGATGGAGCCTTTAAACTGTGTTTTTAAAGTGAGTGGGTTTTAATTTGTGTTATAGAGCTCAGACCCAGCAGGCACTTACTTAATTCTTTGTTTGAGATGTATATGTGCAGTTATCCTCAAAAAGAGTATCTTTGGAGAGTCCGATATGAATCTCTGGAGGATAACCTCGCTGAGAAAAATAGTTTCAGGTAAGTAACCTTATCTTCTTGAGCAAATGATCTAACAGATGCCAGAGTATTAGCTTGTAATAAGTAGGAATCTCGTGCTTAATTTGAGCCAGTGGTTTCCAATGCTTATCACGGGCACTTAATTGCCGGCTCCAGCACTCCATTGTCAGCACCGGTACTTATGACAGACGGTGTTCGTCTAATTTAGAGATACGTACCACTAGAGTTGTTTCTTAATAAAACATACATTAGAATTGACTAATACCTACCACCCAAGCAATTGTTATAGCTTTGAGGCCCTGGAATTGTCTGAATTAGCACACTTGTAGGAGTGTGATCGTTAGTAGTTGTGTTAGTACAGTCATTTGGCATCGCTGACTGGACTAATGGGCGGTGCAAGCTGCAGTAATCTCCTGACGAGGGCCCTGGCAATTATATTTTTAACAAATTACGCACTGTAAGAAGCTAACTGGAGGAAGCCTTACCCACACATTCCGAAGGGAAGGCTGATCATTAGAAAGTCAGCCTTCACTTGAGAATACAAGTAGTAATGTGCACAGAAGTTAGGTAGAAACAACTATGTTGCTGCTTTACATGGAAAGTTATGAAACATTGATGCAGCTATTGATATACCTAATTAGACTCAAGTTTGCTTCCCGATAGCATAACCTTATAACCTTGTTCTTTTACAATCCATCTGGTTATGAGTTGTCATGACTGCCTCACTCTTCACATGTTTTACCTACAAAGAATTTCCACAATAAGTGAATATAGAAATATTTGGTTATAAAGCTTTGAAATGTATGGAACTGGATAAAATATGACCAAATAAATGATCCTGATGTAGCGTATAAGGACATTTGCTTCTATTTGCCCTCATAAAGTCCTCAGGGGCAGGAAGAATAAAAAATGTAGTTTCTGCCATTGAGGAGTGGTCAGACCAGTTTGGTGGGAGTCAAAGCCCTCTGAAAGAATAAGGATGAGTTTGAGAGACTGTGGGTCAGAGAGGGAATTCGTTTAGTAGGACTTGATCAATTGTAAATGTTTTTCTGCAGCCAAGTACCTGAAGATAATACATACAAGTTAACTATCTTTTTGTTTATATCACACAGATATGCATGCTTGCTAGATCTGACCATGTCCTGAGTGGTCTCCAACATTGCAATAATTAAATGAATTTAAGAAACTCGAACAGTTCTGCAAATTTAATTAGTTGCTGCACAGATATTTGCATTTTGGAAAACCTTCTGGAAAGGCTGCTTCTCCATAACGGGCTGACTTTAAAAACAAGAACTGCACTGGAAAGAAAGTAAATGAGGGAAAACCAAACCTCCATCCAACCAACTTCACTTAAATCAACTGCAACAGTGTTACATCATAGCCACCAATCTAGCAAAATACACAGTACGTCTAAAATTAACACCTGCTTTTGTCACCCAAAAAGGACTCATGCATTCCATAACTAAATGGTCTCTCAGAGGCTTTTTGGGAAAATCAAGGCCTCATCTCATCAAATTCAAATACCTCTTACTCAGTAGTTCCAGACCTTACCATGAAGCCTCTCCCCAAATTTTTGTATAAAACATTTTTGAAAGCCAGTCCCTCGCCTTACATATAGACTGTTGTTTTTCTCTGGTCTCCAGGGAGACCAACCTTACTCTTTGACCAGTCACACCAACCAAGTGCAGCCTCATTTCCTTTCAGGTTATCTTTCTAGACCTCTTCAACAAATTCTCCATCAAACCCCTGCTACCAAAATAACTACCATTCATCCTAATGTTAAAATAAGCTACTGTCATATCAACACCACCAATTAAGTGGGAACATTTGAGAAGAAACTGTTTGCATCTGCTTTCAAGCCTTCCTCAACAACATCTCTTCACTGGACCCCTTTCAGTTGAATCCCATTGTATGATACTAAAACAGCCATGGTAGCTGTTCAACCTCTTTAACCTGTCAGCCCTTTTTCTTACAATTACAAGATCCTTAAACACCACTTCCAATCTCTAACTTGGATGTCCTCACACTGCAAATAGTAGTTTGACTCCCACATCAACAACTCTCCCATTCAAATATACTGTGGTATGCTGCTCTTCTCTCCACTGGCTGCATCCATTTTTGGAGTTCATGATTTCTCCATTCTGGTCTTTGGTTTTGCAGCTTATTCAGGTAGCCGATTGGTGACATCTTCACACCAGGTTCGATTCCTCACTTCAGCCAACAACAATAGCTGTACATTGAACTCTCCCAGCATTTTTCACAACCACATTTAGTTGTGCGTAATGGACACTGTTTTCAGTCTTAATGTGTTTAAGACAAATTTTCCTGCCTGGACTCCTTCGTAGTTCTCTCAAACCTGCACACTTCATGCCTCAATCCAGTGTTTCTCAAACACCATATATTTTCTACCAAAAAGCTAAACAGTCTCAAGGTTATACTATATCAGTGGTGTCCAACAAAGGATCTAGGTGGACTACATCAATGCAAGATTTTCAGGATATGAACAAAAGAAAAGATTATATGAAGCAAATGTATATTGGATTAATGTGTGCGTTTCTTCTGAAAGGTAGCACAGATCCAGCACTTTTGGACCTAAGCCAGTTACTTCTGCACTAGACTGTCCCCTCTCTTTGAAGCACACATTAATTCTGGGAAATGCTCCTGTAACTTCACCACAAGTTGTATTCTGTACATGAGGCACCTCCGTTAATCTCCTGCCATCCCTTAAAGTTTCAGGCTCTGCAAAACTGGGACATTTGTCTCCTTTTGATCACAGCTCTTTGGGACCACATCTGATTAATCCTTACTGTGGTATATTGGCTACATGGCTAAGAAAACTGGTGTTTCAAAATTCTAATTCTGGTCAAAAAAGTACTACACAGTATAAGGAGGGATTTGTTAGAAGAGGAGTCACCGCAGCAATTTTTAATCAAAAGGGGAAACAACTTGTTTCACTGAGGTTCTGATAAGGGTTGTATAACTAGTGCTGGGCCATTGTGCATGAGGAGCTATTTATAAATAGTAGCCGACAAAGAATTTCTTAGACAATATTGACATGAATCAGAAGCTTGTAAGGCTGGTAATTGATGACAATTGCTTACTTGGGAAACAAGCAAATAAAACAAGTCTTAATAGTTCTGTGAGTGTAAGAAACAAAATTCCATATCATCAGCATTAAAGTGGTGATATTGATCATCATATTCCTGCTGAGAAGACCTTACTGTGCTTCTTTTAGCAATAGTAATATGGAAAATAGGAGAATACAGAATATTGTGGTCTATAGTGCTTAAGAAATTGTGTTTCTATGGGAAGAGGGTGAGGCCATATGATGAGAGTTCAGATGATTCTTTAAATAGGAGTGTTTTGTCTAACAATTTGTCATTGAAATCATTGAACAGTGATTGGTGATCAGATAAATGGTTTTGTTTAAAGACAAATAATGATAACAGGTGGTCTAAAGCCGGGGGGGCGTGGCTTGGTGGCCGATGGAGGAAGACGTGTGAGCGCTGAGCTCCACAGCGGCCTTCCCCCATTAATCCTGCCGTAACTGATCCTGGTGGCCCTGGCGCCCTGAGACTGCCCGTGTCTCCTCCTGTACTCCTGGGGGCCTGCCCGGAGGCGGCGGAGGCGAGCCCCTGGCTGCGTGGAGCCCGCACCGCACCGACGGATTGGTGGGCGGCGCCGGCCATATTGCGGCCTTGAAGATCAGCCGCATCCCCGGCCTCACGTACTCCGGCGGCCGACCTGCGGTGATACCTGGCCGGCCACTGGCTGCCGAGTGGCCTGGAGCCCTGGGTGCGGAGTTCACCGCAGCGACGGGATTCGACCCGCTTCCTTGTGGGGTGCCTGTGGGGACCCGTCGGGGGAGCCTACAAACGAGAGGACCTGGTGAGGTGCCCGGCCCGGGGGGGGCCCTGCTGCTGCCCGGCCGAGAGGCTCGCGCTTGGGGTCGGACTTCTTCCTGTGTGGCCCGCCAGGGACACGGCGACCGGCGCTGCCCCCTCCCGGCTTGATTTGGGGCCCCCGCTGTGCACCGCCTGTGGAGCGCAGGCTTGAGGTGCGGACCGTTACGGTGCAAGCCAGAGGAGGGGGATGCTGCGGGCCGAGGGCCCCGGGACTGGGGTGCATCCGGACCTTGAGGCTGCCGACCTGGGGGGGGACGCCCCTGCGCGACCCCTGGCCATCCTCCATTGAAGGACCCTACCACCACCGGCTGACGAACTGGTGATCAGCACCTGAGGACGCCCGGGGGCTCCTCTCTTGGGGCCCGGGCACGCTGATCCTTGACCCTCGTGCACTTGGGTCCCTGCACGGCCGCCCTGCCGCCATTTTGGACTGACGGAACTGCACGTCGCAGTTGGATTTGAGGGAGTGCTGCGGCAGGGGGGGCCCTTGGTGGCCGGCGGCCTACATTATATCGAGGGGGTCCCTGGCATCGTCGGAGAGTGGCTGGTTTTGGGGACCGGCGAGCCCGGAGGAAGTGCCGCACGTCAAGAGGCCCCGAGGATTGCGGACTGGCGAGCTGTACGCGGGGTAAGACGTTGACCCTGTTGCTGCGGGGGAGAGACGCGGCTGCCCTCATGGGGAAACGCCCCTTGAAGCCCCCCCCCGGAGGCTGCTGGGGGGCCTGTGGTTGATGGGGGCCCCATTTCGGACGCTGCCCCGGCGGCGGGTCTGCCGCAAAGTCAGCTGGAGCAGATCCTGAAGGCCATCGCTGATACCAGGGAGGCCCTGCATCGTGATATCGGGCAGGTGTCCACGAGCCTGGGCCTACTACGTGCAGACCACGGCAAATTGGCAGATCGGGTCAAGGAGACCGAAACCCGGATTGAAGCGCTGGAACCTTCGTCGAAAGCGGCTGGCGCCTTGCTGGGGGAGCTGCAGCAGAGGGTGCACCTGCTGGAACAGAGGGCGGAGGACGCAGAAGGGCGAAACCGCCGCAACAACATTCGCGTGGTGGGCCTGCCGGAGAAAATTGAGGGGACCGACATGCTGGGCTATCTGGAGGTCTGGCTACGGGACATGGTTGTCCCGGAGGGGCTGTCGCCGTTCTACACTCTAGAGCGGGCCCACCGCGTGCCGGCTCGCCCTCCGGCCGAGGGCCGACCTCCCCGCCCGGTGGTGGCGCGGTTGCTGCACTACAGAGATCGAGACCTCATTCTGCAAAGGGCGCGAGCTTTGGGGCCTTATAAAGTGGACAATGCCCAGGTCTCCATATATCCTGACTACTCCTGGGAGGTCCAGCGGCAGCGATCTACTTTTTTGGCGGTCAAGAAGGCGCTTCGGGAGGAGGGCGTCCGCTACTCTCTCCTGTTCCCAGCCCGCCTGCGGATCATGCTTGATGGCAAATCTTCCTTCTACGACAACCCCGATGATGTCTGGGACTGGCTGGAGCTCTACAGGACCGGTGCGGATGCACATCACGCGCCTGGGGAACAGCGGCGGGCGCCACCGCGGCCTAAACGGGGCAGGCGACGCAAGAAACGTCCGCCGAAGGTTCGGACACCTACGGTCTCACAGACTGAGCAGGAGCGCAGGGATGCCCTCCAGGCGGTCTCCGACATCTCCCAGGCGCTGGACTCCGCGACGGCTGTGGAGTCGGGGTCTCGAGGTGGCACTGGCGGGGGGACCTCGGAGGACTCGGTGACTGGGGACCCCGCACCTCCGCATGTCACACCTGGGACTGCAGATGGTCTGATGGACGAGTGAAGCTGCTGTTCTCCTGAACTGGTATCGTATGACCTGCTGTGTTCGTGCACTGGGATGGCGACATTGGCCTGCTGGGCCCGGGACTGGAGTTGGGCGGCCACCTCCTGTTGTGCTGATAGCTTTACTTGTGGAGGGGATGCGGGGGGCATGGGGCGCGTAGGGGAGGCCTCACGAACTCGGGGAAGTGAGCTGCTGGCGGTCTGGTGAGAGAGGCAACAGGCCGCCCCCTCACTTTATCCCGCACCTATTGTGGGACTCTGGTAGTTACCAGGGATTGTTGCTGTTGGGTGCTACCAATTTGGATGGGTTTCTGCTGTTGGGGACCTATTCTGGGGAGGGGTGGGACATGGGGCTGTTGGGATGTGTCGGGGTTCATTTCATGGGGAGTAGCCAGTGTGCGTGCGGAAGTTGCCTTCGTTGGGGTTGTGCTTGTTCTGAGGTATGGGGACCCTCCTTGACCTGAAGTGTGTGACCTGGAATGTGAGGGGTCTGAATTCCATGTTGAAACGCCACAGGGTCCATGCACATCTTGTCCGCAGGGGGGTGCAGATCGCCTTCCTGCAGGAAACTCACATTGATCGAAATGAGGGGCGGGCCCTGCAGCGCAGGTGGCGTGGGCATGTGTTTTGTACCACTTACTCGGCGTTTGCTCGGGGGGCTTTGATATGGGTTCGGGCGGGGGTTCCCTTTCAGCCTTTAGTGGAGATAATTGATCCTGAGGGAAGGTTTGTTGCTGTGCAGGGCCACCTAGATGGGAGGGACGTGACACTCTGCAGTGTCTACGCCCCGAACGTGGACCAGCTTGCCTTCTTTGCGCGACTGTCTGGGAAGCTGGCGACTGTCCTGGCTGGCACGGTCCTGCTTGGGGGGGATTTTAACTCTGTGTTGGACGTGGGACTGGATCGCTCTCACCCGCCACTGGCGCAGGCAGCGGCTCACAAGTTAGCGCAAGGTAGAAGAGATTGGCAGGGTAGCTGGGGCCTACTCGATGCATGGCGGACCCACCACCCGTCGGAAAGGGATTACTCCTTCTACTCCCCCCCGCACGATCTGCATGTTCGCTTAGACAGCATTCTGTGCTCACTGGACATCCAGAGCCTGATCCGCCATAGTGAGTATTTGACTAAAACGGTGTCTGACCACAACCCTTGCCTAGTGTCGGTACAGTGGATGCGACGACGCCAAGCTATTCCAATGTGGCGGTTGAACCCACTGACGCTGGAAGACCCGGTGTTTAAGGCAAGTGTGCGTAGTGGGGTGGAGGGGTATTTTGACACCAATGTGGACACAGCCTCCAGCAGAGCTGTGGAATGGGACGCATTTAAGGCGGTGGTTAGGGGCGTTTGCATCTCGGCCACCGCAGGTGTCCGCAAGACCCTGCTGCAGGATGTGGAGCGCAGTGAGGACCGATTGCGCGCGGAGGAACGGCGCAACCACACGGACCCCGAGGCTTGTGGCGCGGTTTCGGAGGCGCGAGAGGAGGTGGCGACGGCATTGGAAAAGCTGCGCTGCTTTGATTATAAGGAGTTCCTGGTCCGGGCTCACGCTGAGCGGGACAAAGTGGGTTCGTTGCTGGCGTGGTTGGCCAGTCCTGGGGCCCGTGGCTCCCCTATAGTGGCGCTCGCCACCCCGGAGGGGCGCATGGTCTACACGCAACTAGACATTAACGACCAATTCCTTCGGTATTATGAACACCTTTACGTGAGCAGGATGCCGGGCCTACCGGCAGGGCTGGAGGAGTTCCTGGTGTCGGCGCAGCTACCCAAGCTCGACCCGGAGCATGTGAAACAGCTGGGCGGAGACATCTCCGAGGGTGAGATCAGGGTGGCCATCAAACACATGGCTCGCCGAAAGACTCCGGGCACGGATGGACTCCCGATAGAATTTTATGCGGCCTACGCGGATGTGCTGGTCCCACGACTGCGGGCGGTTTACCGAGAGGCCTGGGACTTGGGGCGCTTACCGGCGTCTACTCGCGAGGCCTTGGTGATACCCTTACTGAAGAGAGGGGGTGATGCGAGCTGCCGCTCGGCGTACCGCCCGCTCTCCATGCTCACCACGGATTATAAGATCCTCAGCCGGGTTCTCGCGACGCGGCTATTGACCCACATGCGCTCCCTGGTGCATAGCGACCAAGCGGGCTTTATTCCTCAGCGCACCACTGCCACCTGTGTGCGCCGGCTGCTCAGGATCATGGGGGGTGAGGCCGCCAGCTTTCCGGATGCCGCAATCCTCTCAATTGACATCGAGAAGGCGTTCGACAGTGTCGAATGGCCGTACCTGCTCCGGGTCCTGGAGACATTTGGGCTGGGTGAACGCTTTGTGAAGTGGACTGCCTTGCTCTATGCTGCGGCCACGGCCCGGGTCAAAACGGGGTCCACCATTTCTGCCTCGTATGTGGTGGGTAGAGGAACTCGACAGGGGTGCTCTCTGTCACCCCTGTTATTTGCACTGGCCATAGAACCGCTGGCGGCGCATGCCCGGCTGGGACGGGCGTATGCAGGGCTCCCGCTGAGGGGCGACGCCCATTACATCTCTCTCTATGCGGACGATTGCCTGTTGTTCTTGGCAGACGCGGGCGATTCACTACACGGGGCCGAACAGCTCCTGTCGGACTTTGGTCGCCTCTCGGGGCTGCGAGTTAACTGGGGGAAATCTTGCCTCTTCCCGTTGACTCCGAGGGCCGCTGACACCCAGCTAGAGGGTGCCTTGCAGTGGGAGCACCATTGTCTCCCCTATTTGGGCACGCACATCTATCACTCGCCTGCGGCCCTCCTCGACGGCAACATCAACAGGGCAATTCGGAACCTACGGGGTTGCATGGGCTTCTGGCAGACGCTGCCGCTCTCGGTCGCGGGTCGAGTCGCGCTGCTGAAGATGGTAGCGCTTCCCCGATTGCTGTATCTGTTCCGCACTCTGCCGATCTACATACCCGTATCGGTTTTCAGCGGACTCCGTTCCCTGATGACGGGATTCATCTGGAGCTCGGGCAGGAGACGGGTTGCGCTGACCACGCTGATGCGCCCCAGGGCGGACGGAGGCCTTGCCGCCCCGGACTTCGAGTGGTACTATCTAGCAGCGCAGTTGCAGTGGCTGACCCAGGCAGTGGCTTTGGAGTTCCGTGGCCCGGAGGACGCGCCAGGAAAATTGTTCCCGAGGCATATCATCTCTTTTATAGTTCTGGGACAGAAACTGGACCTAGCTTTGCTCACTTTGGAGGAACGGACGATCCGCAGCTGCTGGCTTCGGGCGCACAAGCGCTCTGGTGCTGTTCGCCCTTACGCCCCAGACATCCCGCTCGGGATGTGCACTGCCCTCCCTCATGGTGGCGACTGGTCCGCCCTAGCAGTCTGGGAGGAACTTGGCCTGCATATGGTCGGCGACCTCTACAGGGACGGCTCGCTGCTCCCGTTTCAGGAGCTGCAGGACTCCTACGGTCTGCCGAGGGGTGGGTACCTGCTGCATGCTGCACTGGTGGCAGGTGTTCGCCGATATTGGAGGAGTGGGCTCACTGAACCCCCGACTTCGGAGTGCTGCCAGTATGTGGTGACGGCCGCTGGCACTTATAAGGCCGTCACGTGCCTTTACCGACGGCTGACATCTACGGCCTTGCGACCCTTGGACGGGCTACAAGCCAAATGGGAAGGGGACATCGGGCGTCCTATTCCTGACACGGTGTGGCCACAGCTACTGCGCAGAGCGTGGAAGGGCACAAGGAACGCCAGGTTCCAAATGGTCCAGTTTTTCACTCTACACCGAGCGTACCTAACACCGACGAAGCTCTCGCAGTATTTCGAGGGGGCTTCCTCGCTATGCCCCAGGTGCGGAACCGCGGATGCGGACTTCGCCCACATGTTCTGGACCTGCACCAAGCTAGCGGATTATTGGGAGGCGGTAGTGTCTTGCCTGAATGCTGTCACGGACCGGCAGATCGATCTTGACATGGGCACATGCCTTCTGTTGTGGTTCCCTCACACCCCTCGCAACCGAGTTACCAGCAAATTTTGCGACCTGGGTTTAATACTGGCTAAGCGGGAGATCTCCATGCATTGGAAGTCAATTCAAGGCCCCAGCTACCTGCGCTGGAAGACCACACTAGAGCGCTGGGCGAAAGCGGAGAGTACATTGCGGCTGCGACAGGCTAGGAGTCTTGACAATGACAAAGCGCTGGAGGTGGCCAGGGCGTGGGAGGCCTTGGTGGTGGCGCTTCAATTGCCGGATGACGACCAGAGCGAGGATGAGGGGGGGACCCCGGGGTAAGGGCGCCGAACTTGGGATTCTTCACACTCCCCAAGGTGCACACACTACTTACACTTACCGTTGGCTGATCTGGGGGTCGGGACTCTCCGTTGAGGGGGGCCTCTTAACCTCCATTGTGGTCCTTACTCAGGACGAGTGCTGATAACACATCATCGACTGGAAGAGAAGGGCATGACACACTGGCTACGGGGGGGGGAACTGTAGGAGGGGGGGGGTCAGTTGGGGACTGTTCATTCTAAACGGTGTAGTGTTGGAGTTGTGCTGCTTTATCGCATCGTTAACCGATGCCTGACTTGCTTTATTCTGTATTGTATCTCTCCACCTGCTTGCCAATAAAAACCGTTTTTGCAAAAAAAAACAGGTGGTCTAAAGCCACCACTTGACGCATTCTGTTAAAGCTCTTAATGTAATAAATTGGGTAGCTGGTTGACGGGCCTGTGAACCCTGCTCAAGCAGTAACCACATTCCTTGTCAGGGAAAAGCACAAGCAAACCCCAAATAAACCTGTGCTCAACCCCTTGGTAGTGTGGCACAGAGCAATCAGGCTTAACTTGGAGGAAATGTGTTGAGTTTTTGAGCAGTGTTTCAAACAGTAAAAATGTGAAAACACTAAATGAAAAGAATTCCACACCAGGTTAAAACCAGAAAGTTTAATTTAATGAATAAACCAAGACCAAAACGACAAAATTCCAATTAGCAGGACCAGAAATATTGAATTTGAGAGTTCTAGGTATAAATAGCACCAAAAAGCACCAGCTGTGGATATCTGGGCAAGTTGGACGGGACAAATCACAAGTTCAGGCCGACCATAATGGAGCGCGGGCTAACTACAAGGACCCAGTTGGGCCCGCTGAATTAAGCACCTTCAAATCCTGGTTTACGGGGCGTTGCGTAGATCCACGTCAAAGATGCGTCACACAGCCAAAGTGATGCCTCTGTTCCAAGATGCAGGGAGGCTGTGATGCGAGGGCATGCATAGTTTTCAAGAATCCCGTTGCAGGGGCTTGAGATGCGAAGTCTGGCTTTGAGGATGCAGCACGCAGTCCAGTCAAGTCGGTTCTGAAAAGCTATGAAGCTGCGTTGCGTAGTCCATCGTCGTCATTGAGGCTGCCATCGACTAGGAATGTGGTGGTCTGCGCTGAGAATGTTCGTGCAGTCGGGGTGAAGTTTTGGCAAAAAATGAAGTTTTGTGCCTGGCAAATTCTTTATTTTGCTATGTCTAAATGACAATTTAAAACTGCACACACAGGCTCTGCAATGGCAGGCCTGAGACATGTTTAAAGGGCTATGTAAGTAGGTGGCACAGTCAGTGCTGCAGACCCACTAGTAGCTTACAGGTCCTGGGCATAAGTAAATAAATAGGCCTATTGGCGTATGTGCCAATTGGCAATGTTACCATGTTTCAAGGCGGGATCACAAGCACTTTAGCGCTGGTTAGCAGAGGTAAAGTGCACTCCTAAGGCCAGCAAAAACAAATTCAGCAAAACATAGGAAAAAGAAGGCAAAAAGTTTGGGAGTGACCTTGCAGAGAGGGCCATGGCCAACACTTACTGGGTTTAGCTGAAGAGGAGTAGCTTTACATGCAGTGTAGAAAAGGGATAGCTGCATGGTTTGCCTATGTCAGCTGTAAAGGCTGCTTGTCTGAGAACCCTCTTTTTGGCGCTGAGTATGTCAGTATTACTACCCTCAGGGGTGCCATTAACTGAGTGAATTACATATACTCCATCCATATTAAAGAGTATCAGGTTAGTGGCCCTGAGCGTGTGGCATTAAAATTGCTTTTCTCCTAGCAAGTCAATATACTAGATATAGATTTCTGCTATTATGTCAGTTGCATTGTTAGGGAGTATGTAAGTAAGTAAAATGTGAGATGAACTTGAAAGGAAGAAGATTAGGATTCACATTATAGTAGTGATTTATTAGTGCTACTGCCAGGTTTTTCTTATGGGCAAAGGCTAGGCCTCCTCTATGACCTAGATTGCATTTGGCTCCTAACATATTAAAATGGTGAGGAGTCATATCTCATACAGGGTTTAATAATATGTCATTAAACGTATGGCCTGGTGATTTTTTGGTAAAAGTTAAAAACGTGATCTGTGTTTTAACAGTATACCAAGTATTTACAATCAATGTTGCATACATATTGTTTGAGTTAGTTTGTCAGAATGGAGCCTATTACTAATAGACTTACAATAAAAAGAATACTGTTTTAGTGGTTAGGGGTTGAACTAATGTGAAAAAAACTTTGCTATGGAAGACAGCACATACATAAGCACAAGAACTTAAAAATAAATCTTCCAAATCATTCACTGTCTTTGATGTCTGCTTGACATAATTGGCCATTTTTTAGTATGTTTCCACTTTTTTAACTGATTGAAAACAGCAAACTGATTTTGCTTGTGGTCTAAACTACAAATGAGCACAATTGTCGACTACAGCAGCATGTTCAATTCAGAAAGCCCCCTTCAATCTCTCCAGCGTACGACCGGAGTCTTTGCATCTTTGTAATGCTTTGTTTTCCTAAAATATGCCTCTTCTTGCAGAACGTTCTGTCTCTAGATGGCCAGGCCGTACGAATGGTGTATTGCCTGGTGAGACTTTGAGCAACCTTCTCCCTGCTGGTCCTGGTCTCTCTTCCACAGCACGTGCCCTCCCCGGTGTAACAGGGATCTTGCCCAACTCTGCAGAACTGGAGCTTGCTATAACCTCTGCCTCTGCTCCCATTGCACCACGCGTGATTCATATGCACCGGGTCAGTCCTGCGAGCACACACACTCTGAAACTGCACAGGTAATCGTTCTACTTTCTTTCATACACTGTACTTAATGTGGGAAGAGGATTTTTCGTAATATTCATCCTGCAGGTTTTTCATGTTGTTATATATCCCCACGAGCCAGACATGGAAAATTGTAATACCATAGATTGGGCACCAGGTTCCCACACCAGAAATGTTTGTCTCATCAATTGAGTGTCGATGTTATCAGCTTAGCATATTCGCCCTACACATATTTTCCTCTTCTACAATTTTTTCACTCCCCAACATACTAGATCCAGTGTCACACTGGGTGTCTTTCTCTCCACACCACTTTTCCTGATAGTGAGGCTGCAAGAATAGCTGCCGCAGAAACCAAGGTTAGGGCTGTTGTTGTCTACCACTCTAGTATGGACTTTGACTTTATTAATTAAGATGGGTAGAGAATCACTCACAAAACTAGGATGATGAAATCTGCCTTTTATCAGTTTCATTGACAGCTAAACATACTTTTTGGTTCAGTGTGAACGCTGAAACTATTTATTTTTGATTTTTAAAAACCTTTATTGAAAAGGAAATCACAACACAATACATGTTGTCATTGCAGCAGTGGGTGCACAAAAAGTGCGAAGGACCGACCCCGGACCTGTTTGTCGAGGACCTCGTTCTAACACATCTTAAGGCCAAGGGACTGAGAAACTACTTCACCATCGAAGGTGCGCACAGGGTCCCAGGGGGGCGGCCGAAGACCGGTGCGCCTCCGCGTCTGATGATTGCCAGGGTCCTGAACTTTAGGGACAGGGATGTCATCCTGCAGTCTGCCCGATTGGGACCCCCTCTATGCTATGAGAATGCTTCCCTCTCTTTCTTTCCTGATTTCACACAATTGGTGCAGAAGGAACGCAGGAATTTTCTCGCAGTAAAGAAGAAATAAAGTAGGCAATGATGTTCCCAGCATGCCTGAGCGTGGAGATTGAGGGATAAGCAGGGTTTTTGATAATCCTGAGGTGGCGTCTGTTTGGATTGACAGCCGTCCCCCCGGTTACTTGGAGACACGGGCCCGAAGCGGAGAGCAGGCATCACAGGAGTAAGAGTGAGATCCAGCACGTATGCTGTGGGACTGCACATGTGTGGCCAGGTAGTGGGGATACGGGCCGCCGATAGGTCGTTTAAAGATCCTGGGGTGATACTATGACTTTAATGTGTAAAGCAGCTTCAAGGACACTTTTGTTTGAGTTGGTATGGGTCGGGGGGGCGGAGTGCCGGCCTTCCTCCTCTTTACTACTTTTAGTCTGGTTTAGTGTGCGGGGTGACAGGCACTCTGCCAATTGGGGATGGTTGAAGGCCGTGAGCAGGGGTGCAGGGAGGGGGGGAGGTGGGTGGGGTTTGTATTGATTTTCTTTTTCATGTTAGTGAAGAATGTTTGCAATTTAGATCTTCACTTGTTCATGGTGACAATGCAGAGCAGGTGACATTTCCGCACAGGCATAATGGCCAGCAATAGACGAAGAGCGGGGTTCAGCGTATTGAGTTGGAATGTGAACGGACTGGGAGACAAAATGAAGAGGGGGATGGTAAATCAATTTATCAGAAGGCACACCCCGGAAGTGGTCCTTCTGCAAGAAACACATTTAGTTGGAAATACGTGCATGGCCTTACACAGAGGAGGGTATAAACTTGTAGCACACACGGAATTTACCTCAGGGTCTCGGGGGGTTGGTGTACTGGATAAACATTCATTTCCCCTTGCTATACTGGCTACGTGGTCAGACAAGCGGGGTAGATATGGGGGATATCAGGCCAATGGGAATGGAAAACAGCCACGTTCGTCTCGATATATGTCCCACCTGGCCTACAGGCAGACACATTCAAGGACCTGAGTTCTATTTCTTGTCATTGCCGCTGGGCCTCTTGGTGCTGGGGGGAGACTTCAATGCGATAATGGACAGGGTCATTGACCGACACTCGGCTCGTACGCTTAGGCCTGCACAAAGGTGGCTTCCTGATTATGTGGACACAATTGGCTTGTAGATAGCTGGCGGGCACATAGCCCTGGCAGAACCCAATACACACATGTGTCATGCGTGCACCAAAGCTTGTCGAGAATAGATTATGTGCTAGTCCCGGCCGCGCAGTCCCATACACTCCGGAAGGTACGTTACCTGGTTCGGGGCATCTCAGATCATTCCCCGGTGTGGCTCAAACTGGAATTTGAACAGGTTAATGCTGGTAGGGTAGCCCCAATTAACCCATGGTACTTGAAAGACCCGCTACAAAGAAAAGCATTGCCACAGCCACTGACCGATATTTCCACGAGAATCAGGGCACGGTTGACTCAGCGCAGTCCCTGTGGGAGGCATATAAAACTGTCATTCGGGGAGAGACCACCTTCTTGATCACAGGAAAAAAGAGGGAACAACAGGATGAACTGGAAAGAGCAGAAGATGATGTGTTAAGGTCGGAAGAGGAAGTGGCCCGAGTGGTAACGCCGGAGAGCCTTCACCTTTTGAAGCTACGGCAAGATGAGTTCAGCAGTCTGGCCAGGGAGAGAGCCAAGGCACAGAGTAGGGAGGTTCAGAGTAGGATTTATGAGCACGGAGATAAGGCAGGGAAGCTGATTGCTTGGTTGGATAGAAGGGAATGGGCATCGAGACTGTTGCCCGAGATAAGGGGTGAAGACTCCAGCGCCATCACGGACCTGCAGGCTATTGCAGATGCATTTGCAGATCACTATCGCGTGGTGTATACCACGGTGGGTAGATTCACAGAAGCAGAAAACAGGGAGGTGGTCAGCTAACCACGTTATCAGGTGAAAACAGGGACTATCTGGAGTCCCTGCTGACAGACGATGAAGTGGCGCAGGCCATCAGGAGCGTGCACTCGGTAAATGCTACAGGGCCCAATGGAAATACGTGCATGGCCTTACACAGAGGAGGGTATAAACTTGTAGCACACACGGAATTTACCTCAGGGTCTCGGGGGTTGGTGTACTGGTTAAACACTCATTTCCCCGTGCTATACTGGCTACGTGGTCAGACAAGCGGGGTAGATATGGGGGGATATCAGGCCAATGGGAAGGGAAAACAGCCACGTTCGTCTCGATATATGTCCCACCTGGCCTACAGGCAGACACATTCAAGGACCTGAGTTCTATTTCTTGTCATTGCCGCTGGGCCTCTTGGTGCTGGGGGGAGACTTCAATGCGATAATGGACAGGGTCATTGACCGACACTCGGCTCGTACGCTTGGGCCTGCACAAAGGTGGCTTCCTGATTATGTGGACACAATTGGCTTGTGTCATGCGTGCACCAAAGCTTGTCGAGAATAGATTATGTGCTAGTCCCGGCCGCGCAGTCCCATACACTCCGGAAGGTACGTCACCTGGTTCGGGGCATCTCAGATCATTCCCCGGTGTGGCTCAAACTGGAATTTGAACAGGTTAATGCTGGTAGGGTAGCCCCAATTAACCCATGGTACTTGAAAGACCCCGCTACAAAGAAAAGCATTGCCACAGCCACTGACAGATATTTCCACGAGAATCAGGGCACGGTTGACTCAGCGCAGTCCCTGTGGGAGGCATATAAAACTGTCATTCAGGGAGAGACCACCTCCATGATCGCAGGAAAAAAGAGGGAACGACAGGATGAACTGGAAAGAGCAGAAGATGATGTGTTAAGGTCGGAAGAGGAAGTGGCCCGAGCGGTAACGCCGGAGAGCCTTCACCTTTTGAAGCTACGGCAAGATGAGTTCAGCAGTCTGGCCAGGGAGAGAGCCAAGGCACAGAGTAGGGAGGTTCAGAGTAGGATTTATGAGCACGGAGATAAGGCGAGTAAGCTGATTGCTTGGTTGGATAGAAGGGAATGGGCATCGAGACTGGTGCCCGAGATAAGGGGTGGAGACTCCAGCGCCATCACGGACCCGCCGGCTATTGCAGATGCATTTGCAGATCACTATCGCGTGGTGTATACCACGGTGGGTAGATTCACAGAAGCAGAAAACAGGGAGGTGGTCAGCTAACCACGTTATCGGGTGAAAACAGGGACTATCTGGAGTCCCTGCTGACAGACGATGAAGTGGCGCAGGCCATCAGGAGTGTGCACTCGGGAAATGCTAGAGGGCCCAATGGCATTCCTATAGAACTAAATTGAGGTCCAATAAGCTTGCCTCATACATCCGCTCCATGTTCGAGGAGAGCAAGGAGAGGGGGCAACTCCTGTATGACCAAAGGGTAGCCAACATCGTGGTCATATATAAAGATGGCAAACCCAGGACTAGCTGCGCGTCCTACAGGCCCATTTCATTGCTAAACGTGGAGCCCAAGGTCCTTGTGAAATTGCTGGCGACAAGTCTGGCAAATGTCATCACCACTCTGATTCATCCAGATCATTCAGGCTTCATGCCCCATCATAACACAGCCCTCAATCTGCGTCGTTTGCATGGGGTACTGGGTAGGACCCCACGATTATGGAGCCGGTGGCCTTAGTATCGTTAGACGCCACTATGACGTTTGGTATGGTAGAGTGGTCCTATCTGTTTGCAGTGCTGGACAAATTGGGCTTCGGTCCGGAGTTCATGGGCTGGATACGTCTCCTGTATGCTGAACCAATGGCCTGGGTGGTGGTAAACAACCGCAAGTCCCCCGATTTTCGCCTGAGTAGGGGCACCCGGCAGGGTTGTCCCCTGTCCCCACTTCTTTTCGCACTGGCCTTGGAGCCACTGGTGGCATGAGTTAGACAGGACCGGTCTAATCGTGGAATGCGGTGGTCACTGGAGTGGGAAGATAAGATGGCGTCTACCTGCAGGCGGCTGCGACGGCACTGGCGGCTTTTCCTGTTGTCGGGCCGTTGCTGAATTTTTACTCGAGGCATCCACTGCACATCACGGCATATTAACAAGGCAACCTGTGATACGAGGGCTCTTGCGGCGTTGCGGTGCTGATAGATTTGGCAGCTCCAACAAGTGACGGACCTGTGGGTGGCTGTAGCTGCACTGGCGACTTTTTTTGTGCTGCCGGGCCGTTGTGGAACTTCTTCTCGAAGCATTCACGGGATATTCACGGGACCGTGAAGCGGGGGTCTCTGCAGGAGGTGATAGATTCGGCAGCTCCAACGAGTGACGAACTCAACGTGTGTTGATTGGAGCCATCAATCCTGAAGACGGCGTTTTTCCTCACAATGATGGCAGTAAACTAAGAGACTTGGGTTCCTTTACTAACACTGCAGCGCGTTTTGGACCAGACATTCGTTATTTCATTACAGACGCCGATTTTCAAGATTTTCTGCTTTTTGCTCATAATAATAAAAGCTGTTTTTTCGGTGACTGCGGTGCAGAGCGGACTACGACTCCCATCTCCCCTTGCTCCTTTGCTTTGTCCCTGCCTCCCTTTGGGAAAGTGCGGGAAGAAAAGGAAGTTTGTTGGTGAGTGGGCTTACGTTTTACTTTTTGCGGACTGGCCTCCTCCAGTGGCAGCTTCCCTCCATTTCTTATCCCTTCTGATTTCCACCGTGATTGAGGGTCCTGCTGGCTGCTTTGTTTTCCCCTCCGCCCCTCCCACTCAGTGGTCGACCGGCCGGGCTTGGCTCCGCCGGTCGAGCTTGTAACTGCACGCCCCAGGATCCTTAGGGGCGCAACGACGTGTGCAGGAATGCGCCAGGCGACGCATAAAGATCCAACAGGCCCCTCGTCCCGCGAGGGCTCGCGCAGGACGCGCCGGGCTAAGCCCCGGTCAAAGAGCGGGCCCTCTGTGGCCCTCAGAGGCCAGAGGAGGTCAGGTCGGGTCACTTCTCTTGGCTGGTCGCTTGGGACTAAAGACATGAACTAAGGTATGCCTAACTAGAGACCAACCATTTAGAGCCTACCAATCAATCAATCAATCAAAGCATTTATAAAGCGCACTACTCACCCGGGGGGGTCTCAAGGCGCTAGGGGAGGGGGGGTCCGCTACTGCTCGAACAGTCAGGTCTTGAGCTGCTTCCTGAAGGCAAGGTGGTCCTGGGTCAGGCGGAGGTGGGTCGGGAGGGAGTTCCAAGTCTTGGCGGGCAGGTAGGAAATTGACCTCTTCGGATGCGGGGGACGGCGGCAAGGGCGTGGCCGGTCGATCGAAGCTGGCGTGAGGGAGCGTAGAAGTTGAGGCGGCTGTTGAGGTATCCTGGGCCTTGGTTGTGTAGGGCTTTGTGTGCGTGGGTGAGGAGACGGAAGGTGATTCTCTTGTTGACCGGGAGCCAGTGCAGATCTCTCAGGTGTCCGGAGATGTGATTGCGACGGGGGATGTCCAGGATGAGTCGTGCTGAGGCGTTCTGAATCCGCTGGAGTCTCTTCTGGAGTTTGGCGGTGGTTCCGGCGTAGAGCGAGTTGCCGTAGTCCAGTCGGCTGGTGACGAGGGCCTGGGTGACCGTCTTCCTGGTCTCGGTGGGGATCCACCGGAAGATCTTACGTAGCATGCGCAGGATGTTGAAGCATGACGAGGAGACGGCGTTGGCTTGTCTGGTCATGGAGAGGGAGGAGTCCAGGATGAATCCCAGGTTGCGTGCGTGGTCTGTTGGTATGGGTGCGCTGCCCAGGGCGGGGGGCCACCAGGAGTTGTCCCAGGCAGAGGGTGAAGATCCCAGGATGAGGACTTCTGTCTTGTCCGAGTTCAGTTTCAGGCGGCTGTTCATCATCCACTTGGCTACGTCTGTCATCCCTTCGTGTAGGTTGGCTCTGGCGGTGGCGGGGTCGTTGGTGAGGGAGAGGATCAGCTGGGTGTCGTCGGCGTAGGAGATGATGTTGAGGTTGTGTTGGTGTGCGATGGCTGCGAGGGGGCTCATGTAGACGTTGAAGAGGGTTGGGCTGAGCGAGGAGCCTTGAGGAACGCCGCAGATGACTTTGGTGGCTTCTGATCTGAACGGGGGGAGGCGGACTCTCTGTGTCCTTCCGGCGAGGAACGAGACGATCCATTCCAGTGCCTTCTCCTGGATTCCGACGTTGCTGAGGCGCTGCACTAGGGTGCGGTGGCAGACAGTGTCGAAGGCCGCGGAGAGGTCTAGGAGGATGAGGGCCGCTGTTTCTCCGTTGTCGAGCAGGGCTCGGATGTCGTCGGTGGCTGCGATCAGGGCGGTCTCGGTGCTGTGGTTGGCCCGGAAGCCAGACTGCGAGAGGTCGAGGGATCCGTTGGTCTCGAGGAAGGCGGCCAGCTGCTTGTTGACGGTCTTCTTGATTACTTTTGCAGGGAACGGGAGCAGCGAGATGGGGCGGTAGTTCTTGAGGTCGGTGGGGTCGGCTGATGGCTTCTTAAGTAGAGCGCTGAGTTTGCCGTGCTTCCAGCTCTCCGGGAAGGTAGCGGTGTCGAAGGAGGTGTTGATGATGTCCCACAGGTGGGGCGCGATGACCAACGAATGTTCCTGTTTATTTTTTTTTATTTTTTTAATTATTTTTTTTTCGCAGCCCCTTAGTCTTCCTTAGTCTCTGGACATATCCATTGGTCTCACACAAGGTGTGTGCAGCTGGGTCATTAGCTCGTCGCATCATGAGCTCTAAAGGATCCGCCAAACAATCTGCCTCGCAAGGAGGGTCACTTAAGGGGACACTTGACCTTTATTTAACTAGGGTAACATCGGCTTTTGAGTCAATAGAACATAGCCTCCCTAAAGACACCATAGGTAGCAAACGATCCCCTCCAATCCTAATTGACTCGCCAAACTCTTTATTACGGAGGGGATTAAACGCTATTTGCAAAACCAGGTATATCCCCATTGAACAGGGAATTGAACAATCCAGTCTCACAACATGCCCCATGGGTATTGGAAGCCCTCAGATTAGGAATTTGCACCAACCTAATAAAAATCCACTGGAAATCCCAGTTGTAACAACAGATAAAAATTACCACTCAGGGGTTAGTACATCCTTATGTCCCCACCCAGAGCATAAAACGTAAAGGTATGAAATATAAGGGGAAACCATCGAAATACCGAAAAACAACCTTAAACCCCTCTTTGGTTACCGCCACCACCACCCCCGAGACACCTAAAGTGGGTCAAATATTGGAAACCCCTATATCCCTTTTACCATCTATTTTCTTGGCCCACTTTGAAGATTTAGTAAAAATCCTATTATCCCCGCTTATCGAAAGGTTAGAGAGAATTGGGGAAAAGCTCTCAACAATAGACAACAATACCAAGCCAACTAAGTCAAACAAGCAATCTCAGAGAATTGCTGCCTCAAAAATCTCTGACACGACTGCATACAGCATAACTGCCCAGAATAACCCTTTTGATCCTGTACTATCAGTTATTAAAAATAAGGAGGTAGCCAATGAACTGACAATGGCACATAGTTCTGTTCCCAGAGCTGGGCGGTCGAAAGTAGGTAAATGTTCTGTTGGGTTTGCCGGGAGTAATAGATCCATAAATTTACCACCAGAGGCAGCACCCTACGTATCTGTCCTCTCGGGGGTGCCCGTGCTCGCCACCGGGAAGATTGAAGGTCACCAGGATCTCAAAAACAAAGTCCAGTTCTGGCTGACAAAAAATAGACCACTTGCATCCAACATCAACGGGGCAATCCTAAATGTCAGAAGGGTGGGGTGGATAGGCTCCCGTCCTAAGAACATAGCGGGAGACCTGGTCATTGTCAACTTCCGGGACAACCGGGTTGTCCCTTATCTGCAAAGCTGGGAGCCACAAATAGGAGATGGGCCTATATCAACACTTGAACTGTGTGATTTCTACCCAAGAACTGCATACTCACCAAGCACTAGGTGGAGCGTAGAGGGATACCACCGGGAGGGTAGGAGGGGTCTTGAACCAACTAGATATCAGCAGTTACCCCCCTATAACTACTAGAACCTACTCCTTGGCCCAGATATGTTACTCTGATAGAACTAGGGTATTACTCCTATCAACTTTGTATTGTTTGATTGTAAGGAAATCTGATGTATTTTTATCTAAAATTTTATTGTTATTTTAATGTAAATGAATTTTGTATTTTGTATGCTTTTATGGTTAATAATCTTAACCGAATAAAGTACTTACTGAATGAATGAATGATAAGATCTCCGTGTACGCAGATGATGTCCTGCTCTATCTCACAAATCTGAGAGGGTCATTGAGCTGTTTTATGGAGGTGTTGGCAATTTTCGCCAGATATTCTGGCTTCACTATCAATTGGTCCAAATCGTTGCTATATGTCCTTCGGGGTGACCCACCGGTCATTCCTGGCTCTTGCCCGATTCAAATTGTTCTTGAAGGTTTCCGATACCTCAGCATCTACATAACACTGGACTCGAAACTCCGTTACGTCCGTAATCTGACTCCCCCCTTGTTGAGAGTCAGGAGCGACGTCGCTCGCTGGAAAGCCCTTCTGCTCTCTATGCTGGGTAGAGCGTTGCTTTTTAAGATGATGGCTTTGCCCTGATTCTTGTACATACTCCTAAACACAATGGATCTGGTCCCAGTGTCCTACTTTAGAGAAATTGAGAGTCTCCAGAGGCAGCTCCTCTGGGATGGCGAACCCCGTACAGCGTTTTCAAAGCTGACCCTCAATTGGTATGACGGAGGCATAGGGTTGCCCGACCTTAGGAAATATTACTGGGCGTCCCAATTGGTGCCCATCAGTCATGGAATATATGGGGAGCCAAGTGATCCTGGGTTTGCCATGGATAGGTGGCAGCTCCCAGGGCGGAATACACCAGGGCCTTATACGCAGGGCCCCGCAGGTTTCCGCTTACTGGCCCCACGGCGCATGCCGTACATGTATGGCATGCAGCCAACAGGCACCTGAGGTGGTAAGGCAAATTGACACTAGCCACTAGAGAAATTATGGAGCCTTTGGAAATCCAAAGGGTTTGACAAGTGGGATCTCACAAATAAAAGACGTCTGGGGGCGGGAACTGTCCACACTTTCAAATCACTCAAGCTACAATACAGTCTAAATGATAGTGAGTACTTATTTTACCTCCAGGTTCGGCATGCGCTACATTGCCAGACCCCTAGGGAAACGACACTTCCAGACGCTTCTCCTCTGGAAGACAGGGGGCTAGATGGACTCCTTCCAGAAAAGACCATATCTCTGATCTATAGGAAACTAATAAATAAAATGGACGATCCATTGCTTAATATCAAACGGAATTTGAATGAGGATGGCCTTGAATTGGACGGCGAAGTCTGGCAGGCGGCGGTTTCTTCCCCGTGTGTAGTGGCTATCCAAACAAGACTTCGGCTAGTACAGCTTAAAATATTGCATAGGACGTATGTTACAGGTCCCCGTCTAGTTCGAATGGGTCGTATGGAGAGCGGAGAGTGCAGGCGGGGCTGTGGGGAACTGGGGACATTTATCCACATACTGTGGCACTGCCAACACATACAACCACATAGGTGGGAGGTTCATCGCACGCTGCGGGCGGTCTTGGGGGTTGACTTGGAGCAGGAGGCTCGTAGATGCATCTTAAATGTCTGGGAACCAACAGACCTGAACACCCACAAAACGCAATGGGCAACCTTAGCATTCATGGTAGCCAAGCGTAACATTGCTCAAATGTGGAGAGCTAGCCAATCGCCTCGGATTCGGAAGTGGGTGGAAGATCTGGACTGGTGTATGTTTAGGGAGAAGTCAGTCTACATTGCCAAGGGATGTCCGGGGAAATGGAACAGGGTGTTGGAGGCCTGGAATGGCTACAGGGGGGATATCTGCACCCCACCAGAATTGGGAAATGTTGATGCGCTTGGATCCCCCTGATCTGCCTAATACTATAACTGTGTATCATTTGGAAATGTGCTATATGTCATTGTGGTATGTTGGAGACACCTGCTTGTAACCATTGGATGTGATTTGGTTGAATGTGCAATAAAAATAAATATTTTTTTTAAAAAGGCAAAAAAGAACTGAAGTGAAACAGACAACTTGACCAGTTGGAATTGGGTGCATCTGGTTGCCCCTGGCACTTAGGTTTGGAAGTTAGTCACTAAACCAACTCTCAATTCCTGAATTCTGGTGTGCTGGAGAGTACTGAGTGCTGTGTGTGCCGGCAGTAGAAACAGAACTAAAACTTGGTCTTTTATCTGTTTGAGCACACATATCTGTACAAAAGTATTTTTAAGAAATGTTTTGTTGCATATGTGATCTACTACATTGACCAAATCAATGGTAAAGTTTGAGTGCATTGGTGGTATATCTTAGTGAAATTCATGTAAAATATTTATAGATGGTCTTCCCCATCAGAAAAATATCACACATTTTTAGGTCTCGGCCTGATCCAGCGCATGCGCTGGTCTGGCCGAGGCGCATGCGCTGGTCTGGCCGAGACTTTTAGTAGCTGCTTTGAAAAGTGCTACTTTCCCGGCGACCAGCTTATTATCACGCGCACAAAAGCGTGTGCGGATGCGCGTAATAGCAAGCTGGTGGCCGGCAAGGTAGCACTTGCAGTGATGCGCGTGCGCACCACTCGCATCACCACTCGCGTTTTTTAAAATTTCATTTCACTGCCGCGCGGCTTTACTTTTACAGCCGCGCGGCCAATGCTTGTTATATGAAAGCTGCCGTAACCCTTGGTACATGCATTGCTTTGCCGAGCAAATATGCCACTCGTGTGAATATTGTGCCAATATTGTCAGTGCTGCTAATCATCAGCAGTCTGGTGATGCTCTCTCGCCGGTTTACATAATGTGATCAGTGGATGTCTCTCTGCCTTCTGTTCACGCGGTCGTCTTCTGGCCCTGTGTTCTGCTTTGCCCATACAGTGCGCCATTTTCTGGCTGCTTGCCACCATCCTGGCAGACAGATGGCGTCATACACTGCGAGAGAAGTGTGGGGGGCGCGGGGTCCACCCAAGGCTTCTTATTTGTATCTAACGCACCATAGCCAGGGAGGGGGATATAGCCATCCCAGGGTGCCCCTTTTTAAGTGCGAGCTGTTCAGATGTATACATTTCTGAGTTCTACTGGTGCTCGTTTTATTCTGCACACTGGTACTTAAGGCTTCCCTTTTCTTAATTAATTCAAATGAACGGATGTGGCCTGACATTTGACACGGTAACAGCTTTGGAGTAACTCCACAAACCCCACAGACTCCAATCCACCCCATAGAGCACCAGGCCGAAGGACTCACAAGCCTTTCCTCATATTAGATGAGAACCAGTTGCGTTACACAAGGACACATTTATTTCTAGGTAGGTAGGTGATTTGCCCAGAATTCCAGAAAGCACAGCCGACGCCTAGGCTCGAACCTGCTTCCACAGCTCCAAAGTCGCCACCCCTGGCCGTAAGGCCACAACTTCTCCCATTCATCCAGATATATAATGCAACAAGTAACATTATACCTTCAGGACTATTGGCTTTGTCAATGGTTGTAAGTTGCAGAAGATAAATAAGCAACAACTATCACTTTGTTGTATATAATATTATATAATATTGAAAATGCTACTCGTTCTTGTGGGTGAAGTTGTGGGTAAGGCTAGAGCAGCTAACCTTCAAGCTGAGAAAACAGGTGCGAGCCGAACTCCTGTAATTCAAACAAGCATTGGCTTAGCCAATAGGTCTCGCTTTTGGGACGTTATAAGTATTTACGTATGCAGCACAATATCCTCAGTGCAACAACATCAACTGTTGCATGGCTAAACACTTATAAGATCCCAAAGGCGAGACCTATTGGCTATGCCAATGCTTGTTTTGTTAATTACCAGCATAAATTGGATTGTTGTCAGGGCCTGATTTAGACTTTGATGGATAGGGATACTCCGTTACAAACATGATGGATACACCATCCGCCTTATATCTGATAGAGACTTCTAGCTGCAGATTCCTTACCTTTGAATTTCCCAGGCATCAGGAAGAATCCGGAAACTTTTGCTGAGCAATACCCCTTGCGTGCACTGTCGGGTGACTCCATTCAGCTCTGCGTGACATTGGTTATGACGTTCCGATGCCTATATACGTGCCACCTAGGCATGCGGACGTTCAGTTAAGCTCCGATCCAGGAAGAGCTACCCCTCTGTCGCTTTTCAAAGGGCTTTTTCTCTACTTTTTGTCGGATTCTGAAGATGTGTTTCTTTTGTGTGCAAGGATATCATTGAGGAAGACGGGGGTCAAGTCATGCAGTACCTGTCACCACATGATGTCGGTTACCAACCCCCACCTCGTCTGCCGCTGGTGTCTCGAGTGCGGCCATGATTTGAAGTCATGCTCGGAGTTCCGTACTATGGCTCAGAAGGCCTTGCCCATCCTAAGCAAAGGGTTGGGACGATTCAGGGGTCCCTCCCAGAGGAGGGGCTGGACAGTGGGGGGTACTCTCCCATGTTTTTTTTCCAGTTTCACACCAGAGCGGGAGCCAATGGCTTCCTGAACTGGTTTCCACAGGAGTATGCAAGGAGGGCACCAAATGTGCCCTTCAATGCAGTCTAGTGGTGCTGGTAAGCGCCCCACCCTGTCTCAATACACTAAGTTCTGTTTGGGAGGTGGTCACATCTCCCTGTGACAGGAACCCTATTGTCCAGTCTTCCCCTGCTCGAGCTTGGCTCAGCAGCAGGAGGGCAGAATCGTGTCTCTGGTTGGCAGCAGCCATTGTTTGCTGTCTAGGTCTTGACGACTGGTACCAGGAGCACTGAGGGCATGCCGTAGAAGCTTCACAGTGCAAAACAGTGTGGGAGGTATGATTCCAACATGTTTGATACTAATTACGACAGGTTTCGTTACAGCCAGTTTAGAGATAGCCATTGCATAATGATGCACGGCCACTCTATATATTGTAATGGCTGATGCACTTACAACCTGGAAGAATGGACTCCGAAGGTTGCAGGGGTGTCCTGCTCATGCAGGGGCACCCTCCCACTCATAACCAAGCACCCTGCCTTCAGGATTGACAGGCCTGCCTTAGTGTTGACTAACAGACTTAAAGTGTAGTGACCGCAGATATAAGGAAACGTGTATGTCGTAAGTGGTGCTAGCACCAGCTTACACCGGCTGCAATGTCAGGCCTCTAGTCACAATTTGAATGGTCTCCCATAGGTGGTATAGTACAAGCTTTAGCCCAGGGGGGACCTCTGGTGTACCTATGCCCTGGGTACCTTAGTGCCATATCAAGGGATTTTAAAGATTACAAGAGTAGCCAATCTGGAGTGTACCTAAGTACTCACCATGTCCAATTTAGGGAAGAAGCACAGAGACTGGGGTCCTAATTACCAAGATCCTTCAGACTAGTCAGGAACACACCAGGCAAAAAGTGAGGGTGACCATGTGGAAGGATCCTACCTTCCTACAACCATCCTGCTGGGCCATAGGGATTACCTGCGGTTCAAGGTGGGCCACAAGCACTTTCAGTTTACCCTGCTCCCCTTCTGCCTTACCAGTGCCCTGCGGGTGTTCACCAAGTTAATGCCGGTGGTCATAGCTCATCTGCGCAGGTTAGGGGTGTCGGTCTTCCCCTACCTGGATGACTGGCTGTTGAAGGCATCCTCGCCCCAGACTGTCGTCTCCCACCTTCCGACTGCGGCGAATCTCCTGCATTCACTTGTGTTCTCTATAAACGTGCCGAAGTCACACCTGATTCCTTCTAAGACGCTCCCTTACATCTGAGCTGATCTGAACACAGTGCAGTTTTGGGCCTATTCTCCCGAGCAGCGAGTCCAGGATATTCAGGTTATGATTCCGATGTTTCAGCCTCTATCCTGGATTTTCGGTGAGACTGACTCTGAGGCTGTTGGGCCTCATGGCCTCCTGCATCCTGTTGGTGAAGCATGACAGGTGGCATATTCGGGCTCTATAGTGGGACCTGAAGTTCCAGTGGGCACAGCATCAAGGAAATATCACCAACGTGGTCCAAATCTCGGAAGGAAATGCCAGAGATTTGCAGTGGTTGATGAACCGCTCATCAACCGCAAACCCCTCTCCCTTCCCCAACTAGAGCTCACAGTTGTTACAGACGCGACACTTCTGGGATGGGGCAGCCATCTTGGAGAGGTGGAGATCAGGGGACCCTACTTTCAGGTGGAGTCGGGGTTCCACAACAATTTGTTGGAGTTTCGAGCAATTCGGTTGTCATTGAAGACCTTTCTTCAGTCTGTCAAGGGGAAGTTAGTGCAGGTGTTCATGGACAACACCACCACCATGTGGTAGTGCAACAAACAGAGAAGGGTAGGGTTGTGGGCCTTTTGTCGAGAGGCCCTGCATCTCTGGACATGGCTGGAACAGCAGGGCATAACCCTGGTGGACCAACACCTGGCAGGTTCTCTGAACACCAGGGCGGACAAACCCTGGGAACCTCAAAGGTAAGGAATCTGCAGTTAGAAAGAGCCTCTACCAGATAATGCATTACTGAAGGTAAGTAACGTGATCTACAAGTGCCATAGGTTATAATGTACTTGTAATACAAATACAGTGTAATCATCTCCTAAGAATTGAAATATGATGCCAGATCCCACGAAGGGCTACGTATAGCTCTTTCTGAAAGGTAGGGTTTAAGATGTGACAGGAAGTATGGAGCCTTGCTCTGTTTGCGTTTAGTATGTTCGCTATGCCTGTGACACAATGCAACCAGGATAGGGGAAGTACCCTATAACCCCTATGTGTGTGTGGGCAGAGACCCGCACAATTTTAGACAAACAAAGTCCTGGGCACACGTTATTGGGTAAGTACAATGATTAGCAAAGTCTCTTGCATCAAGAATGTTGCCATACAAGGTCCACTCAAGTTATTTAGAATCTCTTCAATTTGTTTAATCTTTATCATTATAAAGAATAAACAAATTGAAGAGATTCTAAATAACTTGAGTGGACCTTGTATGGCAACATTCTTGATGACACAACCAGCCAAAGACCCAGGACTTTGTTTGGCTACGCATAACTTACAAGACTGGCCACATGCTAATTCCTACAAAATTCAACCATGTACTCTTTATGCCAAGATCATTTGCTTATTTATTTATTGTGATTCAAATTTTTGTACTCAATATTCCTTTTTACATTTTACATCTTAATTAGGTTATACATAATATAAGCACATTCCATTTTAATATACAACACTGTGCGGTTATTCTAACGCTTGCCTCACCCATTCAACTGTGGTAACAGGGGCACTGCTGAAGGGCCCTGACAAGCGAGAGACTGCTCCCACGAGTTGACTGTGCAATCTCCCCAGTGTTCTCGTTCAATCTGTGGAGGGAATTTGTCTCTCATCCCTATTGCATGTGCTGTCCTCATGGAACTCACAAAGTGTGCATCCTCAAGAATAAAACATTTTAAAAAAGAAATTTCAATAAAGCTTAAATCCTGCTACAGCCTGCATAGCCTCCCTCACTTAAAGGCTCCTAGAGGCATATTTTGGGCCAGATGTATGACATATTTTTGCATGCGCAAACGGGTTTGCGACACGTTTGCGCATGCAAGAATACCTAAGGGCCATGTACAAACCCTAATTAGCGAGTCGCAATTTATTTGCGACTCGCTAATTAGGATTTGAGACTCGCTATTAGGAAGGGGCGTTTCAAGGGCGTCCCTTCCTAATAGCGATTCTGAGCCCTATGTATGACTGTTTTGTGGCTGCAATGCAGCTGCAAAACAGTCGCAATTTACCACCTACTTCAAATAGGTAGTAAAGCATTTGCAAAGGGGACCCTTTCCCCTTTGGGAATGCATGGAAAAATATTTTTTAAGGGAAGGCAGTGGTCCAGGGACCACTGCCTGCCCTTAAAAAATTAAAGGAAAACGTTTCACTTTTTTTTTTTTAAAGGCATCCCGTTTTCCTTAAAGGAAAACAGGCTGCATTTGTTTTTAAAAACCTGCTTTATTTAAAAGCAGTCCCAGACATGGAGGTCTGCTGAGCCCAGCAGGCCACCATCCCTGGGAGGGCCAGCCATTCCCAATGGCGTTGCAAATTGCGAGTGGCTGATTAATATTCACAAGCCTCGCATTTTGCGACCCCATTGAGAATCGCTAACAGTGTCTCTAACACTGTTGTACATTTGCTTTTGCGACTCGCAATTTTTCACAATTTGCGAGTCTCAAAACGAAATGGTCGTACATCTGGCCCTTGGTCCTTCTGCCCAGACGTTGACCTTCCTGCTCCACGTACTCCATTCCCGCAGCCTGGCGGCTGTCCCAGACACCATAGAAGTGAGACAGTGCTCATGCCACGAGATAGTGAGGAAGAGTGAGAGTTCTCCAGTGGTTTATCATGGCAGCAATCACAGCCATTGAACCATTTGTGGTGGATGGTGCGCCATAGATACACGCGCCCAAATGGAAGGACTGAACAGAGAGGTTACAGTTCTACTTAGAAGGAGATTTCATATCTCGAGAAAGAACGTGTGCTTTGCTATTGCACCTGGGAGTGAAAGACATTCATAGAATCTATAAAATTATAGTAGAAGCAATGCCGAAAACATACAAAAACTGCTGAATGCCCTGAATGCTCATTTCGAGCCAATGGCCAATAAAGATTATGAGTGAATCTTCTTCCGGAAAGCCCATCAGGAGGCAGAAGAGTCCTAAAACATCCTTCATTGGTTGTTCAAAGAACTCGCTAGCACGTGCAGGTTTCAAGATGAGCAGGAAGAGATTCAGGCCCAGATCATACAAGAGTGTTAGTCCGCAAAAATGCGAGAAACAATTCTTCAGGAGTCAGGGAAGTCTCTATAAGACATTCTGACGATAGGAGGATCTAAAGAGTTGGCAAAAGCTTGAGTGTCATACATGGAAGCAACCCTCAATTGACACATCAAAACAGAACTGGTCAATGCCACGTAGACAGGTCCCGCGCCACAGGCTCCTTCCAGGAGAGGAGAAAAGAATGTAGATAATGTAGAGGATCCTGCCCCTAAGATGAGTGATTGTCTAGCCACCAAAGGCAAATGATGTTCAGCGTGTAGGAAGTACAACCACTTTCCAAAAGTGTGCAGGTCATCGAAAGTCGAGAAAGAAACGGCACAGATAGTTTTGAGGGAGCCAGAAAACAAAGAGGACATGTACGATGCCACTGAGAAATACTCGGTCCATTATGTCTTCGCCCGCTGTCATTCACCCCGGTGTCAAATCACCATAGGCAACCAACAGGTTACAGCTACCATAGACACAGGGACGTCCATTGAGCTCATGTCAGCGAATACATACAAAACCATGGACCACAGTCCCAAGCTGGAAAAAGCGTAAATTAAAGTTTTTGCCTATGAACAGAAATCCCCAATTCCACTCATAGGTTGTTTCAAGTCCAAAGTTTCACACCAAGGGGAAAGTGTGGATCGACCGTATATGTATCAGAACAGAGCCATGGCATGCTGGTGAGCTGTGCAACTGCTGAGGCATTAGGGCTGATTTCTTTTGCGTTGGAAGTATAGGAAGAGGAGCTCTCGGCAATACTGGAAGGGTTCAAATCCATTCTCACTGGTATTGGCTGCTTGAAGAATAAGGAGGTAAAAATTCATATAGATGGTCTATCCAACCAGTAGCCTTGCAACATCGCTGCATTTCATTCCACCTGAGACCGAAAGTGAAGGTAGAGCTAGAGAAGCTCGAAAGTACCGGCATCATTGAAAAGGTCACGGGTACCACTTCCTGGGTCTCCTCAATCGTAGTCGTTTAGAAGGCAAAACAGCCAGGGCTAGTTCACATATGTGAGATTATGAGGCTTCCCAACATTGTCATCAAACGCAAGAGGCCCCTGACCCCCACAGTAGATGACATACTAGGGGAATTGAGCGACACAAAATGGTTCTCGAAGGTGGATCTCAAGTCAGGGTATCATCAGCTACCACTGCACCCAGATTCAAGGCATATCACCACCTTCTCCACGCTTTTTGAGTTGCATCGATACCGCCACCTCAGGTAGGTGTTTCCAGTGCAGCAGAAGTTTTTTGGAATACCATAAGGGAGCTGCTCAGTTGCCTATCAGACATTATCAATGTAAGCGATGACGAGGAACGTGGTCTGGCGCCAATGGAGTGAGCATCGGTGCTCAAGAGCTCACACCTGCCACCATCAAGCTCCATCCTGAACCCCCTCTAGTGAAAAAGCGGACTTTGAATCCACAAAGAGCAGAGGAGTTTGTCAGAGGCGGCAACGCATTGATGCAGATGGAGCTGAAAATTAATTCACGGAACACGACCGCAAGGCTCTCTCAAGGTGGCGGCACCCAGCGGAGCCAAGTGAGGGTCCAGTGCTAGAACGGACCCCGGGGACTGGCAAGCTATCTGCAAGACCCGAAGAGTGAGGTGATTGTGCATATCTCCCTGGCTGTGAGTGGCAGCCAGAATGGCCAAAGGACAGTGGCGCCCGGACACAGTGGTCGGTGGCGAGCTGGGATCAGTGCACCAGTAGAGTGAACGCTGGCCTGGGCCCTGCCGGACAAGCGCCACAGGAGATGGTGCTGAATGACGTGCGCTCAGCAGTGAAAGATCAGACCCTGGGGGTCCCTCAAACATGCCCCGAGCAGATGAGTTTGGAGGGGGCTGCAGTGCACTGTAAACGGAGGTGTTGAGAAATAATCTGCGGAGGGCGGCCCTCCCAAGATGGCGGCATCCAGCGGAGCCTAATGAGAGTAGAGCTGTGGAACAGACCCAGGGTACTGGCGAGAGCGCTGGAGGACTGGGAGAGTGAGGCGATCCTGCATCACTTCCAAACTGCAAGCGCTAGCCAGGTCGGCCATCGGACAGTGGGGCCAATGCACAGTGGCAGGTGATGAGCTGCATTGAGAGGTGCAAGCAGCGAGAACACAAGCCTAGCTCCTGCAGGACGAGCCGCGCAGAGGGTGGTGTGGAACGCCTGGTGCACAGAAGCGGCTAGTGAATAGTGAGGTAGGCTTACCCCGCTCAATGAGGGCAGCGCTGCAGTGAATTGCGAAGAACACACACTCCTGAAAAGCGCGGGGCACTGGTTGGAGACTGGGCACGACAGAAGACTGGGGCCCAGAAGAAAATCAAGCACCAGCGCAGGGATACACCACATTACACAACAGTTATAGTTATAGTAGTAATATATTTATTGTTTGGTTAATTAAAACCTTTACAATTTCCATGTAAAAAAACATAATAGTCACAAAATTCATGTTCTAAAACCATTAAAATAAAACATATGGAGCTTTCATGAGTTATTGCTAACATTCACAGAGCAGCAACAGCAAAATGTATATTCTAAAACTAGTACGATAAAACATAAAACTTTCTTGTGTTATAATAACAAACACAGAGCAATTGTCAGTAAATGTTTACGCAGTGCATAAGTTTAAGAAAAGCAGGGTTCACTTCTCAAAGAAAAAGAGAGAAACTGTTCCATCGTCAACTGGTTGGTACCAGCAGTAAGAAAAAGATTTGCTGTCAGCTTTAAGGGGCCATGGAACGCAAAGATTAAACAGTCTGGTCACTTGACGCAAGAATTTTTGCCCCTGCCGCTTCCAAAAATTGAACAAGGCGACACGCTAGTTGTACATCTCCTCCACCAAAACATGCCTTCACAGCTTGTCTGCAGGTTCTGATCCGCTTACTTACAAACAGCGGCTTTAGTAATTGTCGCCGTTCTGTCTGTAGATTTCTGCATATGCATAGTAGGTGTAGTACACTTTCCTTGGCGTCAGCACATAGGCGGCATATTGACTGACCCTGAAGACGCTTCCATGGGGGAAGATGCGGTAAGGATCGTAAAATACGAAAGTGAAGATATTTTTCTTTCCTCTTTCTATTAAAGCCCATGACTAAGTATGGTTGTGGAGAGGATTTTTCATAGCTGTGAACCACAAACCATCCGTGGGTTCTTTCTGTGAGTGTCGCCTTGTCTTCTACTAGTGATAGCTTTTTCACTGTTTTGTTAACAATTTGTTTAAAACAAGGGTTGGACCCTGAGGCGGCCCAGAGCTCCTTAAGTCCCAAACGGTCTATTGATGCTATCAAGTAAGACCTTGCAGCACACTCCCTCTTTAGGTGTATTTCATTCCATAATTGTGAGTTCAGTGTGCCTGCTGCAGATTTTTTTATTCTATACCAAGTCTTAGCGTAGGCTCCTTTGCGGGCAAATTCTTGGCTGTGCATGCCGAATTCTAGCCTTATTTGGTGTGGCGAGACGTACTTTGGTAGATTAAATATTATTCTGGCAGCTCTAGAGACAGTTCTGTCCAAAGTCAATGCATCTCTTCCTCTCAGACACTCACTCTCATAAGTGATTGCCGGGATGAGTTTCGCCTGCCAGACTTGTAGCAGTGGAACAAGGCTTGGGCCGGCCGTTCTCTTTTTGATCGATTTTATGGCTACCGCGATCGAGTTGCCTCTTCTTTTAATTGCTTCTTTTTGTAGTTTAAAAGACCCCTTGTTGTCCATAATCACACCTAGGTATTTATACTGTTCAACTACTTTGATTGGAAAGTCTGCTATATGCCAGCTGTATTTATAAGTTTCCTTCTTTGGATGTATTCTCATAACCTGCGTTTTGTCATGGTTAATAGTTAGTCCATTAGATATAGAATATCGACTAGTTGTATCCAATAAACGTTGGAGACCATGGGGGTCTGACTGACCAGTACGAGATCGTCTGCGTACAAGAGGTTGGAAATTGAGAGACCTCCCAGCTTAGGTGGATGAGAGTTGCAGGAGTCCAGTTCTGATGAGAGGTCAGACATAAATAGGTTGAAAAGCGTAGGTGCCACAACGCACCCCTGTTTAAGTCCCATGGTTGTTGGAATTTTCCTGGACAAGTACTTTCCATCCCCTAGCTTTACTTGGACCCAAGTATTTGTATGAGGAGTATTAGCTGATTTAGGAGAGCAGATGGTATTTTCAGTTCCTTCAGTTTGTGCTAGAGTTTTCCTCGATCGATTTTGTCAAAAGCTGATGAATAATCGATGAAGCACATGAATAGAGGTGTTTTTGCTGTCTTAGCCCTGTCTATCAGTAGGGACAATGCAAGGATATTAGTAGTTGTTCCCATGCCCTTACAAAAGCCTGTTTGGTTGATTGGTATAATCGAGTGATCTTCGGCCCAGGCAGTTAGATCATCCAGAAGGAGGCCAGCGTAGTATTTTGCCTCGATGTCAATTAAGGCTACAAGCCTGTAAGTCGTTGCTGAGTTCTTATCCCCTTTTTTGTATATTGGGGATATAATTGAACCCCGCCATGAGTCCGGGATGATGAACCCTTCTGCTATCTGGCCGTACAGTGGCAGTAGAGCAGAGGCCCAGTATTCCGGGTCCAATTTGAATAAAATTGGTGGAATACCGTTAGGGCCCGGAGCGCCATCCCTCTTGCCTTTGGCTATCCTTTTCTTGATCTGTGTGGTTGTAAATGAAAGATGATCGTACTCAGTTGGAGTTTTTAAATGTGGGTAGGATACCTCTAGGATGTTGGAGATCTGCCTCCGTTGGGCATAAAAGTGTGTGTGTGCAGATGTAATGCCCAGGATTCTTATGACAAGTGGGAGTTTACTCTTTGCACATTCTGGTTGTCTAAGCTATTTATTGTTCGCCAAAATCTTGCGCTGTTATTCGTCTTGGAGTTGTGCAATAGCCTCGCCCACAGGTTAGCATCCTTTTCTCTTTTTACCTGCCAAATTTCTTTTTTCTTTTCTGCTTTTAGTTGAGATAACTCCCTCACTAAAATGGGGTCATGGCCTGTACGCCGAAGATTGCGTGTTAATTTATTTATTGCATTCTTGAGCTTCCAGAGGTTTGAGGTTTTGTAATTTAGAAATTGGGTCTCCTGACGGACTGGCACACTGTTCGTCATAGAAGCTGGGGTAGCATTTTTCCTATTCTTTGCTCCCAATGTTTTGGTTAGATGTTCCCAGTATGTTATCATATTTTCATTAACTTCTGACTGTTCCCGTTGGTCCCATATTGCCTTTGCTGTTGATAGTAGTTCCTCTGGATGATTAGTTTTAATTTTTAACCTCCTGAAGTTGTCTGTGTGGATGGACTCTGGGTCCTCTACTTGGATATCTAATGATGTTCTAGATAGTCTTGTAGAAATTTCTTGTGGTAAGTGATCGCTTTGATCATGGTCCCCAATCTGGAAACCTGAGATCCAACTGAAGAATAAAAGGGATACAAAAGTATAATCTATCAACGTGCTTGAGGTTGCGCTGTAGAATGTTGCCGCCGGTGGCTGGTCTCCAGCAAAGCGCCCGTTGAGAGCCACAAGGCTTAGATGTTCCAGCTCTTTAACATGGTTCTTAGCGTGTGATGTTTGTCGCTTACTGGCGCTCGGCTCCTGACAAGGAATATTCCAGGCAATGTGTTGCTCATCAAGGAGCTCGTCCCTATTCTGTGGCCCCAGCAAATGCATGTTAAATTCTACCGACATTAGTATATTTGTGGTTGATTCTTCTGTCAGTAATCTAAGGGCATATTATCAAGGAGGGGCGATACATTATCGCCGCTTTATCGGCAGGAAACTGCCGATAAAGCGGCGATAATGGGCTTGATAATATGCTCTATGAATTCCTATCGAAGCCCATGTTAGATGTCTTCACATCTAACATGGGCTTCGATAGGAATTCATAGAGCATATTATCAAGCCCATTATCGCCGCTAAAAGCGGCGATAATGTATCGCCCGTCCTTGATAATATGACCCCTAGTTATTTCTGCCCCTACTATTTTTGCTCCTTTAATTTTATCGCGCGGGTGTATGTAGATATTTAGGAGTAAAAGGTGTTGGTTGATATTTCCTTCCCTTATGTCCACTTTAAGAGCTTTGATTGCATTAGTTGGGGATGTGAAGGTATTTACGTCCTTAGTCAATGTTATGCTCTTTATTGAAGAATAAATTGTTAAACCCCCCTTTAGATGGCCAAATTTTGAACTTTTCACTGCTGGACTGTGATGGGCTTTAAAGCCAGATAAGTGAAAGGGTTCTTCTAACCATGTCTCTTGGAGTAGAATAAGGTTGAAGCCTTAAAAATAAACCAAAAGCTCTTTATCCGAGGTTTTGTTCCCCAGACCATTTATGTTCCAAGAGCAAATTCGTAAGTTAGTGTCCCCTGACTGTGTTTCTTTTGGCCTAAGTCAAGTGCTCTCGACTTGTCGGTTTATGTTCTTAGCTAGCCTTGACCAGTCTCCAGGCTCGAGTATTTGCTGATGGTTTTTCCTTTCAGATGGTCGAGCGTCCGTGCTACGGGCGCATTTCAATACATATTGCTGTTGTGTGCATGCTGAAATTGGAGCTAAGTGCCCTTGGTCTCTTTTACTTGGAATTAATGGATGTGGGTAGCCAGGCTTATGATCAAGTTGTATTTTTATCCCCCATACTTTCAGTTGTGTTTCCTCAGCTAAAAGCCTCCTTACTATTTCTTCTGAGACCCAGGACATCTTGGTTATTTCTCTTTCTGAAATCCCCTTGATACATTTAAATGCAATTCTTTCAAGATCGTTTGTATTTATATCTGCCAAATTGTCAATTGCTTGTAACAGTTGTATTATGTTCCCTCTGTTGAGGATGTCCCCTCTGCCTCTGGACTTATATTCGGGGATGAATAGAATCGAATTATTTTTGGGTTGTGATTGGTTAGCCATTATGGGTGTTGCCTGATTTACTGTCTCCTCTTCGGTGTGCTCAATTAAATGTGTATATGAAGTGCTCTTCGGTCTGACCTGGTTATGGTGAAAGATTTCCTTAAAATAGCTGCCTCTCCGGACCTTTCCAAGCTGGCATATACTGGTTCTCCACTTACCCGATTACTGTCCACATTCTGTGATGCTATGGGTGGCACTAATGGTTCACCCACAGTTTTATGCAGCTTTTGTTCTCGGACCCCTGATAGTGGGAAAGTTGATGAACTTGAATTACTTACTCCTGTTGTTTTCTTAGTGATGGAATTCCCTGATGATCTAATCTTAATAGAGGGTGCTGGATCTCGGGTACTTGCATTCTTTGTCGATTCTCCCTGCTCCGTTGAGGATAGCTCTGTCAGTTCATCCACTTTCTTTTCCGCTTTGGAGTCCTCTACTATTGGGGTCTTCGGGGCGCTCACTGCGACTCCCTCTGGGTGCAGTGCTCCAGTTGAATCACTTGTAGGGAGCCCTTTTTCCCCAATTTGTATGCTGCCTGTGCGAAAATACTCCATTATATTCTTTTTCTTTTTTCTTCCCTTTCTCCTCTGTTTACAACTTGGTTTGTGATCTTTGGGCCCCCCAACATCAGATTTATCTGAGACCTCTGATTCAGAATTTGTTATTAAGGGGCCCTCCGAAGGGTGAGCATAGCTGAGCTTATCGCCCATGAAGTGCTCTTTATTATTATGATTTCCAGGGTCCTCTCTCTTTTGTTCTTCTGGTTTTTTGGTAATGATTATCTGGCTGTCGCTTAAGTGATTTCCTAATCGGTTTTCATTTTGTAAACTATGTAGTAGTCCCTGTTCCTATCCTGTATTCACCTTTTCATTTTTGGTGTGGAATTCGCCCATCAAAGGGCTGTTAGTTTGAGCGACCAGAGATTGTTTACTGGAGGTTTTTGCTGTTTTCCGGATGTCTGCTAGGATGTCCTCCATGATCACTGGAAGAGTGGAAAGTTTGTCGACTATGGAGAAACAGGTGCAATGCGTTGGAGCCAGATACATATCTGCCTGGGCCCTTTTGATTAAGTTGTTCATGTCTACCAGTCTACTATCGATGTTTGAGATGTGAGTAGCCACTGAATTGAGGATGGAAAGTTGGGCATCCATCTTGTCTGAGTGATACTGCATTGACTTGACAGAAAGCTGCATGGTGTCCAGTAATGAGTCCCATAGCTTGCCTAAGTCAGGTTGATGATTCTCGTTATTGCTAGTTTTTAGAGTGGTAGTTGACTCAGCCTGCCAAGAGTCTGTAAGTAGGTAAGAGTTAGTAAACTCCTGTTGGTCCTGAGTCATATGAACTTGCTTTCCAGCTAAGACCATTGGGCCGTCTGCTGGTACCGGTCCTTTTTCTCCAGTTTTTTGGTAGGAGATACGAGAAGAAGCAGTGGCCAGTGAGTTAAGAGTTGGCAAAGAGACGTGGTTGAGGCTGTCGATAGTACACCAAAATGGGATATTCCAGCTACTATCCCTTTTTAACATACATTTGTCGATGCTCGGTTTTGGTGTATTATCCCTTATTAACATACTTTTGTCGGTGCTCGGCACAGCCTCCGCCCTACTGGGGCTAGTCCCGTGGTGGTAGATTTCCAAACCAATCTCTGGACGGGAGGGACTTCTGACCATTAGGCCCATGGGCATTTGGGGCTGTAGTTCCACACAAATGGTGTGATTCTCTTTTTTAGAGTAGATCGATTCATTTTTAGATGGTTTTAACCCCGTTGGATAAGCAGGAGCTCCTTCGCGCTCCTCGTCTTGCGTGATACATAGGGGGGTTATGCTCAGAGCAGTTGCAGGCGATTTTCCAGTATTTTGATAATTGTTGAAGTAAAACTCTTGATTATCGGAAATGGGGTTGAAGTTTCCCGAAAGAATGGTGACAATAGGTTCGAGAGGTGGATCTTTGTCGTGCTTGTACTTGGCTGATTCGGCTCCCTCTCCTGGTGGTAATGTCTGCGAGATCCCTAGCGCCGTGTCGGTTGCTTGGAGGCGATCGGTGAGCGTTTCTTTAAATGCCGTCCTCTCATTCTGGTCTTCTAGATATGGGGTACTTGTCGCTCTGGACTTATGACCGCTGCTGGTTTCTTTTTCATTTTTAACTTCTCTGTATCCACTGTTTAGAGCCGTCATGACAACCTCAAGTGCTTGAGGACCTGTTTTAGCTGGGCGCAAAGGGGAGGGGAGGTTGCTGAGGCTCTCATTTTTACTACAAAGAACTGACCCTGCATCCCTTAAAGAAGCAAATTTTGAGTATATTTTTGGTTGATGACTAGCCGCTTTAGGTTTTAAAAATTACACAACAGGGGGCAACAAACTGTTGCAGCAAACTGCAGGCCTGGGCTTCCTCAGCGCCAGATCCCAGAAAGCAGGAAGGAATGCAATATCCATCTACCCCATCAGTGAGCCCGCACCCAGGAGAGATTCTATAGGAGAAGAGCATGACAGCCTAAGGC
Source organism: Lissotriton helveticus (assembly GCF_964261635.1). Taxonomy (NCBI): domain Eukaryota; kingdom Metazoa; phylum Chordata; class Amphibia; order Caudata; family Salamandridae; genus Lissotriton; species Lissotriton helveticus. Next base: position 2,093,181,094 of record NC_136061.1, read on the forward strand.
AAGCTTAGGGAGCATGGTAATCCAGCAGAGCAGCAGCACGGCAGAACCAAATGAAGAGAGCAAAGTCCAGGTATGGAGGAGTGGCCTGGAGAGTAGACAAGGTTTTAATGAGGATCCCTTTGCAGAGTCCAAATAAGGAAGATTGGAATATTACATATAGCACGAGGGAGTGAAGGGCCTGAGCAACTGAGGAAGGAGGGAGGACTCCCTGCAGGATAAAAGCACAGACTCCGACCCAGCTGGCATACTAGCAGAGGGCCGAAAGGTCACTGAAGTACGAGTGCAGTAACCTGGACTTGGAACTGGGTTAGCCACGCTGAGCCCAAAGTACTGCGCTAGACAGCAAACCCCCCTCGTAGGGGGTAAACACCTGGGGATTATTGGGGAGGTCCCCCTAAGGAGCAGACTACACACACCTAGACTGCGAAAAGAGGAGAAGAGTGCAAGGCGCCGACACAGTCTATGGCTGGGACTCTAGGTGGGCAATGGGGAAAGTCACAAGAAAGTGCGGCAATGATGGATCACCAGCAAAGACCACGCTGGAAGGAGGTGAGGCCCTCACCCCCCAGAAGCCCTCGGAAGAAGCACCCACAAGCCTCAATGCTGCAAGATATCGTGCAAGTGAATACAGCCTCTAGCGAACGCCTAGCGGCGAAGATAGACTCAATAGGTACAGACTTGGGCATACTGCGTGATGATCACAAGCGGTTAGCAGAGAGAGTCACGGCAAATTAAAGACAACTATCAGAAACTTCTCCCGACATTTCAACAAAGAAAACAACAGCTGGTTAAATTAGAAACTAAGGTGAGTACCCTGGAACTTCGAGTGGAAGATTCTGAAAACAGATTCCGAAGGAACAACATTAGGATAGTGGGACTCCCTGAAAAAGTGGAAGGTACCAACATGGTAGATTACCTCGAGCATTGTATACGTACTGAGGTGGCACCTGAGGGTCTGTCGGTGTTGTACACATTTGTAATAGCCCACAGAGTACAGGCTAGTTACCCCACACCTGGAGTCCCCTCACCCCCGCGGGGTGGTGGCGAGACTTCACCACTACTGAGACAGAGATCATATCCTGGAGCAAACTCAGCAAAAAGGAGACCTTAAGGTGAACAATGTAGTAGTGAGAATCTTCCCGGATTTTTCCAGGGAAGTGCAGAAGCAAAGAGGAGCATTTCAAAGTGTGAAACAGAACCAGCTCGACTATAAATACACTATGCTTTATCCTGCCAGTCTGTGGGTGTTCACATCAGAAGGGATGGAGTTCTTCCATACCCCGCAAGAGGCCTGGAAATGGTTAGAGCGCTGCCGTGGCGAAACCCCGCCTTGGGAGATGAGGAGGCAGCAGAAGCGCAATGGCAGGCCACGAGGTAGAAGGATCAGCAGAGACGTGCTCTTGCCCACGCAGGAAGAGGTGCAATAGAGAGACAGAATGCAATGAAAGTGGTGAGTTTAATAAGCGGAAAAGAAACAGAAATGCTTCCCCGGTGAGTAGCGACGCACTAATAGAATCCGACTCTGAACAAGGATCAAGTATATCTGAGACACTGAGCACCGGAAGTCCGCAGGTAACACCACAAACAGCCGATGACATAATCTGAGAATCAATCGGGAATGACCAAAGGAGGGGCGGGCTGGAGGATGCTCAGAGTTAGCAGCCCTGGAGCAGAAATGCTGTGATCACGGAGGGGGCTGACCTGATGAGACTCCCGGTTTCCTCTGAGCTGGATGACGAACTCCAGAGCTGGAAGAGCAACGGGTCATCTCCTCCTGACAAACTTAGCAGCGAGGAAGCTGCGGATAGATTTGAACTAATAGTTTGGATGGGAGGTGAAAACCTACTTATCCTGGGGAATGGGAGTTGGGGATCTTGTTTGCAGTTACACATGTTTGAGACACTGAGTTACATCACTTGGGACTACTGCCTGCTCTTAAAAAATATTTTCGCACCCATTCACAAATGGGAAGGGGTCCTCTAGGGACCCCTTCCCGTTTGCGAGTGGTTTACCATCTGCTTGAAGTAGGTGGTAAACTGCAATTGTTTTGCAACCACAAATGTACATTGGTGTTAGACTCGCTATTAGGAAGGGACTCCCTTGGCACACCCCTTCCTAATACCGAGTTGCAAACCATATTTTGCGAGTTGCTAATAGGTTAGCCAGTCGCAAAATATGGCTTGGGTATGGGGCAGACCTATTTTGCCGTCGCAAATGGGACGAATTTCAGTTTGTGACAGCAAAAAACAGTTGTACATCTGCCCCACAGACATATAAATGCATGACATGGAACATCCGGGGAATGCATACCATGGCAAAGAGATATAAAGTACTATCCTACCCCAAAAGAAGCGGATTGCAAAGAGCTCTTCTGCAAGAAACGTACCTCACTCAGAAAGAGGGGATAGTGCAACAGAGGCGATGGAGAGGTCAGGCCTTCTTTACCACGTACTCCGCCTATGCCTGAGGGACCCGGATAGGGATACAAGCAGGGGTCCCATTTCAGGTGCTAGACTCCTTAGTGGACCCAGAGAGCCGAAACGTGGTGGCAAGAGGCTGCTTAGAAGGACACAAATTTAACATAATAAGAATATATGCCCTTAACACCAAACAACCTGCATTTTTTGCACGTTTGTCCCACCACTTGAACCCATACTTGAATACGACTGGTGGACAAGCTAGCAGCATTTGACTGCGAATAGGAGCCATCACCCCCCACAAGATCTCCATCACCTGACCAGCGGAGAGAGGAGGCTCAGCCTTGACAAGGCAGAGGCGAGATTACTGAACACCACCCCTGACATAGCTGATCAAACGATACTGAATAACGACAAGCCCCATGACGCACTCACCTAACCGTTAGAACGTTACCTGGAAGCGCTGCAACTCAAGGGGGAAGGGAGGGAGAGGGTGTTGAACTTCTAATTATTTAAGGGATGCCAGAATATTTGAATGCTAAGCATGTGATATGTTGATAATGATATATATGATGAGCCCATTTGGAAAACCACTAAAGTCTGGTTTAAAAAAAAATCTATGTAAGCGAAGACATTCTTGTATACGCCAAGTCATTAAAGGAGCACCATGACCACCTTCGGGGAGTGTTACAGAGGATCAAGGAAGCGGGACTCACCCTCCACTGAGGAAAATGTGACTTCCTAAAAAGAAAGATCAGTTTCTTTGGTTACACTTTCTCCAAGCACAGAGTCGCCTTGGATCCAGAGAAGGTGAAAGATGTGCAAGCAACTCCTGCACCCTGCAACATTTCGGAAGTGAGAAGTTTTCTTGGCATGGTGAACTTCTGTTGAAGATTCATCCCTGATCTCACAGGTCTTACAAAACCTTTTCGCATATTGACTAAGGCAACCACCCTGTGGCAATGGGGACCCGAACAATAGACAGCTTTCCAGCAAACCAAAGAAGCACTATCGGCGAATACCTCATTATCCTATTTTGATCCCAGGAAAGCCACCAATGTGGCGGTGGATGCAAGACCTCATAGCCTTGAAGCAGTACTACTACAAAGACAGAAGAATGAAAATTAGACCCCAGTTGCCTCAACAGTCGGTCTTTAACAGAAACGGAACACCGTTACTCACCAATGGAGCGTGAGGTAATGACAATACATTGGGCCTGTCAACATTTCCACAAATATGTGTATGTACACTTTTGTGTTGTTTCCACAGACCCTAAACCGCTGTTGCCTTTATTCAACGTCGAAGCCGCCCCCCGTTTCAAAAAGTGGCTGTCATAGCTGCAAAAATATGACTGTCAGGTAGAATTCCGCCCAGGCTTCTCCAACCCTGCGGACTACATCTCCCGTCATTCCCATGATGCCACCTCCGAAGAAGCAGAGGAAACGGAGGCGACGGAGGTATACGTGAGGTATGTCGTAGAACGATTTGGCCCACTTCCACTGGCTTTGGACACTCTGATAACAGCCATGCAGGGAGATGAATGCTTGCAAGTGGTGATTGCAGCTGTTCTTTCCAATGACTGAAGCATTTTGAAGACGCTATGGTCGCGAGGAATGCTGGAGGCACAAAAGATAACTGACTCTCTATTTTATGTCCCTCATGAACTGTCAATGGATGATCGAGGGTGCTTCCTTCGATGACCACGTTTGGTGATACCGTCAAGCCTCACTCCTCAGGTAGGGCACCTGGCCCACAATGGTCATCAAAGCATGGTCAAAACCAAGAGTAGTCTTAGAGCTAAGGTGTGGTTCCTGGGAATGGATGAAATGGTGGAAAAGGCAACCAAGTAGTGCCACTGGTTCCAGGGTCCCGGATCCCCAGAGCAACTCTCTCCAGTCATCATGGAAGAAGGCCCGAAATCCCCCTGGGAGCAGGCCAATTTGGATTTCAGTCATCTGCCTGACGGGCGATTTTTGATAGTCATTATTGATAACTGCACTAAATACCCGGAAGTGGATATTGTCAATTCTCAGACTGCGACGGAAGTCATCACCAAATTAGGAAAAGTTATTGCCACGCAATGAATCATAAATGTCATAAGGACTGATAATGGACCTCCATTTCATGGACAAGAATTCACAGACTATCTGAGGTCATTGAATTGCCATCATAACAAAGTGACTCTGAGGTGGCCGCAGGAAAACGCTGAAGTAGAGTGGTTTATGCGGACCCTCAACAAGGTAATCCACATAGCCCACCCGGAAAACCAATCGATAGAACAAGCCATTTACTGATTTCTGTGGGACTACCAATATACTCCCCATGTGACAATGAACTGTGCTCCAGGGTATGCCTGCATGTATTGTTGCAGATACCACCCACATCACCCCACCTGGGTTTCTGATCCCATAGATGACGTGGAAGTATTCAACAGGAGAAAGGCCACAAATGACAGATACAGTGCTTGTCGAAGGGCTTGTGTGTCCGAGGTTCGACTGGGTGATTCTGTCTATCTCAAAGACCGCTACCCAGGTGGCAAGTTCTGTCTCCTGCTTGAGCAACGCCCTTGGATTGTAGTGTCTCTCAAAGGTACAATGTTTGCAGAGTGGTGGAGAAAGGGGTCTGTGCCTCCGACCAGCTCTCAGGAATCCCGCTGTGTAGGACTTGAAGGAGGTACTAGGAGGGCTTCTTGGCCCCCAAGGTCCCTCAGGAGTAAAGTGGATTTCAACCCCCAACCAGTAGTGCGCCAGGAGGCGCGTTTGCAGAGTGGTGGAGAAAGGGAGCGTGGCCTCCGAAGACCTCTTAGCAATTCCGCTGTGGGGGACTTACTGGAGGTAACAGGAGTGGTAGTTGGCCCCCAAGGACATCCTTGGGGGGCCAACTACCCCTCCAATTACCTCCAGTGAGTTCCATACTGCAGGATTGCTGAGAGGTTGTTGGAGGCCACGCCCCTTCCTCCACCACTATGCAAACGCACCTCCTAGCGCACTACTAGTTGGGAGATTAAGTCCCCTTGGCTGTGAAGGGTCCTTTGGGGCCAACTAACTCCCATCTTACCTCCAGTAAGACTCACACAGCTGGATTGCTTAGAGGTCGTCAGAGGCCATGCCCCCTTTATCCACCTCTCTGCAAATGCGCCTTCTGGCACAGTACTGGGTGGGTGAAGAAGGTGGCTCCCCTTCCCTGGGCCAATTTAGGCCCCGGGAACCCCATCTCACGGGGCCAGGCATTTGTAGAATGGTGAGAGGGGCCGTTTCTGGCCCCGGGGACACCAGCCTACATTTATTTATTTTTCTAATTTGTTTTATAAATATAAGGGAGGGGCACACTCCATGGCTGATTTTGACCTGAGGACCCATCCCCCAGGTCATAATACTGGGTGCCCTGGTCCCACCCAGGATACCCAGTCATTTTCATTGGGGACCACGGGGGAGACTGAAGGCCCCCGCGGTCCCTGCCGACTCGCTGCGTCGTACAGGATGTAGAATCCAGCAATAGACCAAATTAAGGCCTATTACCAAATGTCTATAACAGGCAGTAAATACAACCTGTAACCCTAATAGGGTGAGCTAATCCACTCAGCTTACATAGCACATACATAGCCTCTCGACATTTGAGAGGGCTGGATCCTTTGGTCCTGAAGAAAGCCATCGGACTCTTTTGGGCAGTACAGGCTGAACGAAACATGTCGACCGACTACTGACCAGGTGCTTTGGACCTATAGTTATCCAAATAAGTACCGCCCACTTTTTTAACAATATCCCTCTCCTGTGAAAATAAAAACAACTACACAGAAGAGAAGATATTTTTTATATTTTTTTATTATTCCAACACTCTTCCCGCTCACGACTGTCGCACACCAGACAGTCTCCCTCCTGGTGGAGGATGATGAACACCTGGAGAACGGGACACTCTGGTGCCAAGACCCTATGATGATTCATCCCACTTAATCAAATAAGCAGAGAACCAAGATATACCGCTGCTGTGACAGTGTGACTGAGGGTCCTCATCAGAAAATTTACAAGAGACTCTGGAAAACTACCTAAGTGATTCATTCTTTTTGATTATTATTTAAGTGTTTGGGCATCACTCCATATGTTCACAAGGCGCTACTGACTGGACAGCCAGGTTCGTCTAGTGGGGAATTTTGCTCTTTCGGTCAAACAGGACTTTATTGTCTAAGCCAATTCACAGACCCACCTCCTAATAGGTACCGTGCTAGATTCTACTCAAAAGCAAGAAATCTGCAGTTGAAGTCTCTATCATACGAGCAAGGTACTTAACTTTGGTAACACTCTTTCTGGTAGAGACTCTATCTAACCGTAGATTCCTCACTGACCCTCCCATCCTCCCCATCTCAAGTCTAGGATTCTGCGCACTGGTCAAAGGTTTTTTGCTGTTGGGGCTTTGCGCCAAGGAACGCATACAGCCTCTAAAAGAACTGATGTCAGCATGTGGGAGTAGCACCTATATGGGCCCTCCATATCATTTCCAGAGCAGAACTGTGTCAGTGCAAATCCACACAGCCTACTCATTGGTGTGCAGAGATACTGGACAAACATTTTCAGATCCAGTCTGACACCTGGTGAGTACTCTGAAGGAGAGGAATCTGTGGTCAAATAGAGTCTGGACCAGAAAGAGAGTTACAAAAGGCAAGTAACTTTTCATTCCTTCCATCTCATGCCGTGTAGTGCATGTCCTATCAGACAACACAACCACCGTCAATTACCCCAACACACAAGGGAATGTGGGTTCTAGGAAACTTTGATAGTAGGTCAAACACTTCTGGTAATTGGATTTGAAAACCAGAGGTTTTTTCAGTGGCCACCAATTTGGCAGGTGAGCCAGATATGAGGGCAGATGCTTTGATTCGCCTGTCTGTGGATGATCCAAATATGAACTCCACCCTGAGATTATGAGTTTGGCCTTCTCCCAACTGGGCCATCACTGCTTCACCCACTTGAACACTGTCCTCAACACAAAATGTCTTCTTGTCTGCACCCTGCACTTCCCACTATACGGCTGTCTGGGCGACGCCTTCTAACTGAGATGATTTCATGGGATACATCAGGCTTCTCCAAGTAGCCCTTGCGCTATTGGTAGCTCTCAAGTTACCTGTTAGTAGCTTTACTGTGTGCAGCCCAGCTTGCTTGCTTTGTAAAATATATTTATGACATTTGAGTGACAAATCATGCAGCATCAGAAAGACTTATGACTCATAATATTTTCTTGGTGCCAGGGGTATTACAGCTATGGCTCTTATGCATTACCCATATAGTGTGACTCCACATTAATAAAGCCTGTTTTTTACATTGCTGGTGGCAACTTTGCCTGTGTCACTGAGGTGATCACTGCTGGTAATCTAGCATGGGGGTGGTCGCTAATGTCATCTTGTCCGTTATGGTCACTATTAGAGTAGTAATAACCATAGTAAGAACAGTAGCTCAGTATGATATTCAATGAACATAAATAGCTCTTATAACAAGAAAGGTTGGAGACCCCTGGGCTACATTTTCCATTTCCTCTGATTTTACACATCTTGAGGGTATTGCATCAAGTGAGCAAGGATGGCACACAGGTGATTGTTATTGCCATGGACTTGGTGAAGAGGATTTTTTATCCAGATCTCTTCGAACTCAGTGTTTGGCCTCCTTTCCCTCTTTTAGACAGGGCAGTTCTGCTTACACAACAGGGTGGCCGAGACGTCTCCAAGCTTGAAACTTGAGTGGTGCCTATTAGAAGTTTTACATTTTCTGCCAGAGGTGACGGACGTAATTATGGCTCATGGGAAACCAGCTGACAAGTCTATTTATCCTGAGCATTGGGACAAATTTGTCTGTTGGTTCCAAGCTGTAGGCTTGAACCTCTTGAGGCTCCCGTATCGGGTGTTCTGAACTTTGCGTTCTTCCTTTCTCAACAGAGCTTGACACTCTCAACTGTAAAAGAGTACTTGGTGTGATGTCTGCCTTCATAAGCTACTGTCGCCACTGTAACTCGATTCATATAGAGTTTTTTGTACATGTTTCAATACATGTCCGGTTTTTCTCCACAGTATGACTTAAATGTAATTTTGACCTTCCTCATGGCATTGCCGTTTGAACCAATGTATATATGTTCTGTTCACCTATTTACTCCCAAGACTGCCTCTCTTGGGCAATTACTTCAGGCACTAGGGGCCAGATAACGGATTAGGCATTTTGGATGTAGGTAGCTACATTTCAGATTCGATAATTTACCGAATCGGTATTTAAGAATTCGGTAAATTACCGAATTCCTAAATACTGATTCGGTAAATATAAATATATATATATATATATATATATATATATATATATATATATATATATATATATATATATATATATATATATATATATATATATATATATATATATATATATAATATATATATATTTATTTATTTATTTAAACAAGGTGCTTGCGCTTCCGAGGGGCACACACTGACATTTCAACCATCCGGTTTTCTGGCCTCCGTGCATGTGCTCAGTTCGTTATTCCACACCCCGACGCGTTTCGAGGCCACACCGCCTCTTAATCATGGGGTCAAAGTGAGGAGACATGCTTGGACGCACCCCTGCCAGCGATAGTTTTGTTCGCTTGACTCCGCCCTAAGTGGGCTGGCTTCACATTGCCTGATGGTTAATGTAGTCCTGTGGGGTGAGTGTAGTGATCCTTGAGTAGGCAGCAATCCTCTTCACCACATTATCCGAAGTTTAAAAATCCTTGAGTAGGATGAGTACTGTGCAACGAAGACGTCTTGATTATTGTGAAATGTAGAGCCTCACAGCAAAGTCTCGTACTTTACCACAGCTTCTCCGCGTTGCCAGAGATAAAATCATAAATGGACAGCAACTGGCAATCAATACACGTGGTTTAGGAGAAGTAAATGATTTGCAAATGAGAACGTGCAAATCATCTCACTCATGCATCATTCTGAATGGCGTGGTATTTTGTAGCACTAGTACCGACCCAGGTGTTACCAACACTGTGTAATTCTGAATGAGGCATAACATGCGCATGTAACTTCATAATTACAGGTATTTTAGCAAGGACAAAGTCCTCCAGGTAAGACCTATAGGATTTGTGCCTAGTAAAAAGAAAAATGCAGAAATAGCGCAGCTGGGAATCCCTAGTGCAAACCATACTATGATGTTTTAGACTGAGTGAAAATGTGTCAGAAGTAGTTGCAGGAACACGGCCGTTGAAGAGACGGGCACCGTTTACCAAGAAATGTTTCTATCAAAAAAGAGATATCTGAAAAATATTTCCGACTCTTTTTCTGTGCGTATAAATGTAAAAACAAAGGGGTGCTCGCCAAGAAAAGCCATAAAGGTACTACTAAGTGTTCCCTTAAGAAGTGAACGCATTTTTCTAAGGTTAGAAATCAATACGTATGCTAATAATATTTATTTAAGTTTCACTTTTATTTTTTTCAAACGGCCTTTTTTTCTAATAGGCTAAACCACCAATTGAGTGCATATTTGGTGTTCATTACAATGCTCATACCACGTTTCTGTTTTCATTATGTGCCCTCCGGTCGTGTGCTAGCCCAACCCCTTTTTCATAGTGCTTAAAAGGTGCACTTAACCAATGATGGCACTTTATACCAATAAGTGTTAATGATGCTGTTCTTCTTTCATAGGAAATGGACCTGAATATACAGCCAATAGTTTTATGCCGGGAAGATATCAGAGAAACTCTGGAAATCTGGGATTAACGCGGTGGAAGATGGTACCTGTGCCAAATAAACTCCCCGGGCATTTTCTGCAAGAGAGAAACTGCAAGCTGCTCGCCAGAGCGCCGGTGAAGGAAGTCAAGATGAGGAAATGCGTGATGTAGTGACACTGTTCATACTACAAAGACAACTTCAAAAACGCCTATAACCTGGGGGAAAATCACGATGGCGCTTGGCCTTGGAGTATAAATAATAGAGCACATTTTATACTAATTTGCCACTAACAAGCAATATCACGTTTGTAATTAGTATACTGCACAACAGGACGGTATTGTTGTCTCTTTTTAGCACAGTTCACGCAGAATGTTAATTAGCACAAGAGCTAAACACAATACAGGGTAATCATCATCTTATGTGATTAAAATACTTTTTTTTTAAATAAAGTCCATATTTTAAGTTAATATCTGTCAGTTCCAGCACACTTTTCAATACAGAACCCGAGTGTACTGGAATAAACCCCCACTGAACTAAAGTGATAAGGTCTGCCCTGCCGTGTGGTACAAGCCAAGCAAAAATGTACAAAGTTTCGAACTGAGACAAATATTCGACTAGGTTTATTATGTTCTCTGCTGTTTCTTATACAACTTTCATGACCCCAGGTAAGTGAAATCCTGAACAATAATTATTTTTAAACTTGCTGCGCTTTTGAATTCAGTGCAAACTTTACTCAATTAAACACAATCATACCTGAAGGGAATAAAGCACCCCAAGCTAGATGAGCCGCAAGACGAACATCCTTCGTTCAGTCTTCGAACCAAGGGGTTTTCATCGAACCACCAAGCTGCACACATTGGACACAATAAACACTTCTGGATCCAACCACCAACCATGACCACCAGTACTCAAACGCTCAAGAAATCATACACAACTATCTGTTTTTATCAATACTCTTGTGGAGAAGCTCAGAGCTGCACAAAAACACACGGACCGCAGCACAGCATTGGTGTATAACTCTGGCATTCTTGGTTTACAAATCCTTGCAACAAGAGGGATGTAGGCAGGACAAGTGCCATCCCTCATCTGGAGGGTTACATACACATGGATGATGTGTTGCTTGAAGTTGAGGGTCCGTTTCTACCTGAAAGGCAGGAGTAAAGGAGCCTGCTCTATTTGGGTTGAAGCAATTTGCAGGTCCTAGAATTAAAACAAGAGGAGGCTTATGGTCTTGTCTTTTGCTGCATTTTTTGTATGTAGCCTTTTATGTTTAAATTTCTTTTATTGATTTCAAAAGCATGAATAAACATACATGGCCAGCAGAAGCAGTACATACCGGAATGTAGCCCAACAATCAGACTACCTCTTTGGCCAGTAGATAAACAACCAAATACAAAGAAAAGCGCCTCCCTTCCCTCCTCCCTCCCCCTCCTCCAACCCTCAAGCAGGTCAAACCAAGGCAGAAGTTTCCTGAGCCTCTATAGGTAGTCGTCGAACCAGAATACTTAGGTGGTTGTGTGGCCATCCGATCGTCTAAGAGTGGGTGAATCTCCAAACTGCAGGACAAAATCCGCAGTCAACAGTGTGAGAAAAGGTTGCCAAAGGTCGCAGGAGGAGGCCCCCGGGCGTGTCAACGAGAGTGAAATCTTCTCCATTCCCAGAATTCCCCTGAGTCTATGGAGCCACCCCAGGTAAGTTGGAATCTTCTGAGTACCCCAGTGGGAGATGATCTCCTGTAGGGCCGCTCGTAGAGCTAGAGCCATCTCTCGGCCTCTTCTCGCTCTGAGTGGGAAGGTGAGTGAGTTAGGGAGACCCAGTAGGATGTACGCTGGTAGGCAGGGAATCTCAGTTTCGAAGTGCAAGTCGATGTCATCTAAGATTTGCTTCCAGTGGCCCGTCAGGGAGAGAAAGTCCCACAAGAGGTAAGTTAAAGTGCCAATCGAACCCCAAGCCCTCCAGCAGTAGGGGCTAATAGAGGGATTGTTTATGTTTTTGAGATTTTTATTGCGCACAACTACCCGAAGGTGTCTCGGCGCATATCGGACTGCCTGGGACGGATAGCTACCAGAAGACTCATTGATTGAATAACCAGGTTTTCAAGAGTTTACGGAAGATGGTAAGGGTGGGACTGGTTTTGATGGGCAAAGGAAGAGAGTTCCACAGCCTAGGGGTGGCTACTAAAAAACGTCTGTCTCCCCAGCTGGTGGTTCTGGTGCGTGGAACAGAAAGGAGGTGGGTACCAGCTGAGCGAAGAGCTCTTTCAGGAGCATAGATCCGAAAAGCCTCTTTGAGAAACCTGGGTCCAGAGTCATGGATGGCCTTATAGGCAATACAAAGTGCCTTAAACTTTATCCGATCTTGACTCTTAGCCAATGCAGATGACGTATGGCCAGAGAGGTGGGGCGACGGCTAGGGATGCCAAGCAGAATTCTGGCCACTGCATTTTGCACAGATTGTAATTTGTATAAGATCTGTTCTTGCGTGCCAAGAAAGAGGGCGTTGCCATAATCCATTTTAGAGAAAACAAGAGCGGTGATCAAGGTTTTCCCTGCCCCCAAAGGGAGATATGGCAACAGCTTTCTGATCTTCCTAAGCGTATAGAAAGACGATGAGACCACCGCATTCACGTGGTGTTTAAACAACAGCTTCTCATCGAACATAACACCGAGGTTTCTGACCTTGGCAACCGGAGTGGGGGGTGGTCCCATTTCAGTGGGCCACCAGATGGAAGACCATTCCGGAGCAAGGTTGCCAAAGGTCATAACCTCGGTTTTGTCCGAGTTTAACTTAAGCAATTGCTTGACATCCATGAGCTAATGGTCCTCATCCCTTCCTGAAATCTTGCGGCCACAGCTGGTCCATCTTTGTGTATCGCCAACACCAATTGGGTGTCATCCGCATGGGTGGTTAAGCGGAGACCCTGTGCTTTAATGACTCTCGCTAAATCCGCCACATATATATTAAATAATGTGGGGCTTAGAGAGAAGCCCTGCGGCACCCCGCACGGAAAGGTGAAGATGGGCGAGTAAAAGGTGGCCAGTTTCACTGCCTGGGTGCGATTAGCCAGAAACGAAGTAATGAGGTCCCTGGCAAGATGGGTCACCCCCAGGGCTGTGACACGGTCGATCAAGATGGAATGATCGACCGTGTCAAAGGCAGCGGATAGATCTAACAGTACAAGGACCGCTGCCCCGCCCTGGTCCATTATCGTCCTGATCTCGTCCGAGGCTTTTATCAAAGCCGTCTCGGTGCCATGGCCCTTCCTGAAGCCGAACTGGGTATCATCTAGAAGTTGATGGCAATCGATGAAACCCGACAGCTGTTTGTTCATAATAGCTTCAAATATTTTGGCCGGGAATGGAAGGCAAGCAATAGGTCTATAATTAGCTGAGTCCGCGGGTCCAGGGAAGGCTTTTTTAACAAAGGCTTGATGACCGCTTTTTTCCAAATTTCAGGATATATACCTGTTGAGAAGATGGAGTTGCATAGGACCGTGAGCGGAGAAGCAATAACCTCAGTTAAGGCACTCCGTATAGAAGGGGGACAGGGGTCTAAAGGAGACCCAGCTTTAATGGAGGTGATTAGCTTGCTAATCTGGTCAGTCGTGACTATGTGGAATTTAGGAAAGGTGGGAGTGAGTGAGGAGGACTGAGGAAAAAGATCAATGTGATCCAAACCTATAGGGGAGGAAAAAGATGAGTAGATGTTCATGACCTTGGTGAAAAAAAAAGTTGCAACGGCATTACAGAGGTCTTGGGATGGTTCACTGGGAGGCCCTATCGGGGGATTGGAAAGGGAATCTACGACTTGAAAAAGCCTTCTAGCAGAGTTTTGGGCAGACTCGATCTGAGCGAGAAAAAAAGCGCTTTTATGCTTAATGATGTCTTTCTTGTATAGCGCTAGCGCATCTTTATACGTTTGTTTATCTGAGATCCTATAATGCTTGCGCCAGCGCCTTTCTATATTCCTGCAATACTGGCGTTGTAGCCAAAGATCCTCTGTGAACCATTGGGCAGATGGCCTGGCCCGGTTGGGGGTAATGGTTTTAGCTGGGGCTACTTTATTAATGGCATCCAGAATCCACTCCTGATATCTAGTAGAGAGTAGCGTGGGGTGCGGTGATGGCTCATAAGAGGATTCAGCCAGAATATTGGACAAAAGAGGATAATCTATGTTTTTCCAAGCTCTGGTGGTAATGGGGGTGCGGGAGGTGTATTGCGGGGGATTGGAGTTATGCGCCAGGATAGTAAAGATAACTGCCGAGTGATCTGACCATACTACAGGGAGAACTGTAGTCAGTGAGATGTTAAAGTTGTTGGTGAACAAGCCATCCAGCGTGTGGCCTGCCTGATGGGTGGGGGCTTCTACCAACTGCTGTAGGCCTACAGCATGTAGGTCGGAAATCAGCTGGGTGGTGTCTTTATCCTCTAGGGCTTCCACATGAAAATTGAAGTCCCCCAAAATGGTATAATCAGAATGGCCCAGGGAAAGTTCTGTAAGATCATCAAGAGTCGAAAAGAAGCTGATGTGTGAGCCAGGGGGGCGGTATATAAGAATTCCCTTAAAGACTTGATTGTGGTTAAGTGTAATGGAGAACGTACAGGCTTCGCAATTTAGTCGGTGAATAGATTCGATTTTAGATTGAAAGATCCCTTTATGAATAAAAGCTAAGCCACCACCTCTCCCCGTAGTTCTGTCCTGTCTTGCCACACAGTAACCTTCAGGTGTGGCTGCACAGAAATCTGGGCCAGAGGCAGCATCTCCCCAAGTTTCAGTTATAAACAAAATGTCCAGCTCCTGACTCCCGATGAATTCTCTGATTTCTAAGCTATGTTTCAGGAGGGAGCAGGCGTTGATAAGCGCCAAGCGGAAATTTCGCTTAGGTAAGGGGCAGATGTCGAGAGCAGACGGAGTAGGACAAGGGAGAGTGTAATTACAACCAGGGCATGGGGCAGGGGCGGACACAAGGCAACTAGGGGGTGGCAGAATCCGGCAGCGCAAGTTAGTGGTGGATTTATTGAGTTCTCGTAACTGAGAAGAGGAATAGTAAATGGGGGTAGTGTGGGTATCAATGAGCCCGGGGCCAGGGGGAGTGGCCCTGGTCCCGGTCCAGGCCCGGACGGGCCCAGACGGGCTTGCCTCTGGCGCGCCTCCGGGGATTCCCTTTGTGGAGTCGGGGAGGGGTTAGGTACCAATACGTAACGATTTTTGTGGCAGTTTCAATAGCTGCTACATTACGGGCATAATGCCGGGCTCTATAATATACGTCCTACCATTCCTTTTCTGACAGTGGACGCCCCAACTCCCCCTCCCAGTGCAACTGACATGGGGATTTCCCAGTTACGTGGGTGTCCTGAACAAATTTATACAAGTCCGTCGTCAGGCGGGCGTCAGTGTGTCTTGTTAGGAGCCACTTCGCAAAAGGGGTAAGGTGTTGTTCCGCACCCTCACGAACCTCTGGGTTCATCACCCAGTGGCGTATCTGTATAAAGCGGAATTGCTCTGTTTCGAGAACATCCCGGTCCCTGCAGAAGTCAGAGAAAGACAGATGCCCCGTTTCAGCAAAGAAATACTCTATGGAGCACACGCCTTCCTTGGTCCAGTGTGTGAATCCCGTCGGGTCCAACCCTGGAGTGAAATCCGAATTGTGCACAATAGGGGTAATTGGTGACTGGAAGGTAGGCCCTCCCCGGGAAACGGCCACCCGGTCCCAGGCCAACAAAAGGGGATAGGTCGCCTTGGAAAGGTAGAGGTTCCGGGGCCCAGCAGAGTGAGTGAGAAAGGGAACACCCCACAGTGGCTGTCTGGCCAAGGATCTGTCCATATACAGCCAATGTTTCTCAAATTCTGGGCAGGACCATTCCACCAACACACGCAGCTGTACTGCCCTCCAGTACGCCTGTAAGTTAGGGACGCCTAAACCCCCGTTAAGAGGGTTCCTATAGATCAGTTCTCTACGCAGCTGGCATCACTGGTCTTGCCATATGAAGCACTCTTTGTCCTTTTGAAATGAAAAAATGACTCCCGACAGGGGTGCCAGTGGTAGCGTTTGGAACACGTAGATGATGTTGGGGAGAATTTCATTTTTATGGTGCCAGAGGGACTTTCACCATTGAGTGTGTGTTTAAATAGCAGATTGAAACACCAGCTCGAGATCTTTCACTTCCTAAATACTGAAAAACCAGCCTCAGACGCTGGATTGTGGACTGCGCCAACACCCTTGCCCGGGTGAAGAAACCCCCCCCCCCCCACAGAGACACCAGCAAGAGGTCATCCAAACAATAGGAGCTAAAGGGGGAAGAAATGATCAGGTCGCTCCCTACTCAACGTATTATCAATCAACAATGGGCCTGATCCCCAGACATTACACCCAGAACTATATATCCAGCAATAGAGGGGTCGCCATAAATTCTATAACTCCCTCCCGGACTTAACTAAGCCCCTAAGCTGTGGTGTGTCCAAGTTCTAAAATGTTTATACCATCATAATCCACCCAATGTGCTGGAAAAAAAGTGTGGAGAGGAAAGGAGACACCTCACGGTCGTAACACCAAGGGGACTGCTAGCTGGTACTTGTCAGCAAGTCCACTTATCATCATCGGTTACCACCTTTCCGTTTAAAGAAACGTGTGTGTGTATATTATTTAACAAACAACTCAAACCCATGAAATCAGGAAAAACTCAAGACCTAAGTGTCATAACATGCTAATAACATGTATGCCCAATGGACCCCGTGAGGATATAGACAGAGAATCCTCGCAACTAAAACTTGGTGAAGCTACCTAGCTATAACTTACTTTATTTGATGCTGCTAGCTTCCCAGATTAAAAATGGTTCCAATCAAACCATAATCAATTACGCCGACATGTTTCGTTGCCCATGAAGAATTTCAGGTAACTTCTTCAGGGCTGCTGGGGTTCCAAATTAGAATCTCATGGTAGGTTCACATCAAACCTATGATGGTATAAAAACAAGTGGAAAAAGCCAACTGTGAACACACTCTGCTTAACACTGATTTGGTGTGTTGTCACTCATAAAATCATATACTACCCACCATCTGGTTGCGTCCATCATATATACCTGCAACCATGCAT
This sequence comes from Lissotriton helveticus, assembly GCF_964261635.1. Classification (NCBI taxonomy): domain Eukaryota; kingdom Metazoa; phylum Chordata; class Amphibia; order Caudata; family Salamandridae; genus Lissotriton; species Lissotriton helveticus. The sequence goes on from NC_136061.1 coordinate 2,093,198,294, forward strand.
GAAAGGGACGGGAAATCTAATATGCATCAATGGATCGCGTTTCCCACAGTGAATGCCCAAAGGTCCTATCACCTAAAAATATTTTTTTTTAAAACAGTCATATTGTAGCAGTGTATATAACCAACTGTAATTATGCAGTCACTGATGTCCGCATCACATAGATAAAGGAAGGATATAATGTGTAAGTAGCCCCACTGTCATGATGTACATGTACGTGTTAAGCCCCTGTTTTTACTGGAAAGTGTACGCTCTTTCTCAGGTTGTCATGACACTCTCCTCACACAGATGCCAAAATAAAAATATTCCAAGGGGCCCCTTTATATTTTCCAAATGCACAGCGTCCCAAACTATCTACCAAACTGAGGCAGATTGTGCGAAAACACTGGTCCATTCTGGACACCGGGACCAGCAAGATGCCCCCGCCTTGCTTTGCTTTTAAAAGGGCTCCCAGTTTGAAAGATAAACTGGTACACGCTCGCACTGCATTAACTCCATCAACTTCTAATCTCCCCTCAGGTCATTACCCATGTGGAGGTTGTACTGTGTTTGGGCATTCACTGTGGGGAAACGCGATCCATTGATGCATATTAGATTTCCCGTCCCTTTCATGCATGGTTGCAGGTATATATGATGGACGCAACCAGATGGTGGGTAGTATATGATTTTATGAGTGACAACACACCAAATCAGTGTTAAGCAGAGTGTGTTCACAGTTGGCTTTTTCCACTTGTTTTTATACCATCATAGGTTTGATGTGAACCTACCATGAGATTCTAATTTGGAACCCCAGCAGCCCTGAAGAAGTTACCTGAAATTCTTCATGGGCAACGAAACATGTCGGCGTAATTGATTATGGTTTGATTGGAACAATTTTTAATCTGGGAAGCTAGCAGCATCAAATAAAGTAAGTTATAGCTAGGTAGCTTCACCAAGTTTTAGTTGCGAGGATTCTCTGTCTATATCCTCACGGGGTCCATTGGGCATACATGTTATTAGCATGTTATGACACTTAGGTCTTGAGTTTTTCCTGATTTCATGGGTTTGAATTGTTTGTTAAATAATATACACACACGCATTTCTTTAAACGGAAAGGTGGTAACCGATGATGATAAGTGAACTTGCTGACAAGTACCAGCTAGCAGTCCCCTTGGTGTTACGACCGTGAGGTGCCTCCTCTCCTCTCCACACTTTTTTCCAGAACATTGGGTGGATTATGATGGTATAAACATTTTAGAACTTGGACACACCACAGCTTAGGGGCTTAGTTAAGTCCGTGAGGGAGTTATAAAGATTATGGTGACCCCTCTATTGCTGGATATATAGTTCTGGGTGTAATGTCTGGTGATCAGGCCCATTGTTGATTGATAACACCAGCAAGAGGGCCAGCTGGTTCACCCCAGAACTACTAGCCTCCAAGCAAGCCTGCCAGAAACTAGAGAAGAAATGGCACAGTGAACAAACACCGGACAGCCACGCATCACACAAGGACGCCATCCGCAACCACCACCTCCTCATCAGGACGGCCAAGAGGACCTCCTTCAAAGACCACCTCGACAACAACGCACACAATAGCAAGGAGCTCTTCAACATTGTGAAGGAACTCTCCAACCCCAGCTCCAACATCAATTACATCCCGCCGTTGCAAGCCTTGTGCGACTCCCTCGCCACCTTCTTCCACCGCAAGATAGCAGACATCCACGACCGTTTCAACACCCAGACAGCCCCAACAGACAGCAACACAACAGACCCTCCATACACCATCGACCACGACCCCCTGGTAGCCTGGGCCAGCGTGAGTATCGATGACACCATCAAGACCATGCTCTCAATCCACTCCGGCTCTCCGTCAGACCTATTCCCGCACCACGTCTTCAACAGAGCAGGCAGCTGCATTGCACCCCACCTGCGCAATGTCATCATCTCTCCCTTGAGACCCTGACCTTCCCAGAGATCTGGAAACACGCCAAGATCAAAGCCCTACTCAAAAATCCTAAGGCAGACCCAAGAGACCTCAAGAACTTCCGGCCCATCTCTCTGCTCCCCTTCCCGGCCAAGGTCATCGAGAAAACCGTCAACAGACAGCTAACCCGATACCTCGAAGGAAACAGAATCCTGGACCCTTCCCAGTCAGGGTTCCGCAGCAACCACAGCACCGAGACTGCCCTCATCGCCGCCACCGATGACATCAGGACCCTGCTGGACAACGGCGAGATCGCAGCACTCATCCTCCTAGACCTCTCTGCCGCCTTTGACACCGCCTGCCACCGCACACTATGCGAATGCCTCCAAGACGCAGGGATCCGAGACAAGGCTCTGGATTGGACCACCTCCTTTCTCTCCGACAGAACCCAGAGCGTCCGCCTCACCCCATTCCGTTCCAAATCCTCCGAGATCATCTGCGGCGTACCCCAGGGATCCTTCATCAGCACGACGCTGTTCAACATTTACATGGCCCGCTCGCACACGTACCCCAACAGCACGACCTCAACATAATCTCCTACGCCGACGGCACTCAACTGATCCTCTCCCTCACCAAGGACCCCATCACCGCCAAAGCAAACCTCCACGAAGAAAAGAAGGCAGTCGCCGATTGGATGAAGACCAGCTGTCTGAAGCTGAACTCGGACAAGACGGAGCTCCTCATCCTCGGCTCCAACCTTTCAGCCTGGGACGACTCCTGGTGGCCGACGGCACTGGGGGCAGACCCGACACCCACCGACCACGCACGCAACCAGGGAATCATCCTTGACTCAACGCTCTCAATGACCAAGCAAGTCAACGCCGTTTCCTCCTCCTGCTTCAACACCCTCCGCATGCTCCGCATGATCTACAGATGGATCCCGACAGATACAAGAAAGAAAGTCAGCCAGGCCCTCGTCAGCAGCAGACTCGACTACGGAAATGCACTCTACGTGGGAGCCCTGACCAAGCTCATCAAACGACTACAATGCATCCAAAATGCCTCGGCACGACTGATCCTCGACGTACCATGCCACGGCTACATCACCCCCCACCTGAGAAACCTGCACTGGCTCCCCGTCAACAAGATGATATCCTTCAAGCTACTCACCCATGCACACAAGGCACTCCACAAGATTGGCCCAGCCTACCTCAACAGACGGCTCTCATTCTACATCCCCAACCTCCAACTACTCTCCGCCGACCTCTCATTCGTCACCGTCACGAGCATCCGAAGAACAACCACCAGTGGGAGATCCTTCTCCCACCTTGCCGCCAAAATATGGAACACCCTCCCACTGAGCCTACGATAGACCCAAGACCTGCTGACTTCAAGAGGATACTCAAGACCTGGCTGTTTAATCAGTAGTGGCCCCCCCTAGTGCCTTGAGACCCTCGCGGGTATGTAGTGTGCTTTACAAATGATTGATTGATTCATTGACACCCTCCTCCTCTCCGAAACATGGTTGACAACAGAATCTGCTCCTGACATTCTTGCAGCAATCCCAAACAATAACTATATCCTCCAGGCTAATAAACCTGCGGGTAAAATTGGAGGAGGGGGTCGCAGCAATAATTCAACAGAAGTACAAATTTACATCATTAGCACCTGTAGGCATCCCCTCAGTCAACAGCCTTCTATTAAAATTTGAATCTCACCATTCTCTTTCATATGTGTACTATGCTTCAGACCCCCACATCATTCTCCCACATTCCTCCAGCTGTTAGGTGATATAATTGCCGAATTGGTGGTTAACCATTCCCGAATTCTGAGTATTGGCGATTTTAACTTCTGGTCCTACGTCCACGAGAAAGTCCCTGCTCTATAGAATTCACTGAACTCTTAGAGGGCCTGAATTGCACTCAGCATGTAAAGGTAGCCATCCATAGCAAGGGGCACATTTTAGACCAGGTCTAGACCGCCAACTTAGAAATTCCTCATCTGCAGGTTTCCCCTTTTACATGGTCGGACCATCACTTCATTACCTTTGTCATTCCTAATGTCCGTCCAACTAACGCCCCTTGGCCAGAAACTGGGGTCGGGTGGACATCAAATAATTTTATTCCTTCTTAACTGCTTCAGCCCCCACTGCCCTAGACGAGTCTCCCATATTCAAGCAGAATACATTAATACTTTACTGAAATCGACCAGAGATAGTATAGCCCCCCTGAGGAAAATTAAAACAAGGAGGCCCCACGACGCCCAACGCTGGTTTTCCGCATCATATTAAAGAAACTTGCACTGAGACAAGCTGAACGCAAGTGGCGCCATGATTACTGCCCCGTCAAAAATGGCGCTTTTGTGTCTCTACTGAGAGACTATAAAACTGCTATTCTTAAGACCAAAACCGAATATTTCTCCCTTAAAATATTAAACTCAGCCAACAAAGCTAAGGACATTTTCTCTATTGTGGACAAACTTGCTTCATTGGATCGGGTCATGGCAAAACCTGTTCCATCACAAACTCTATGTAATTCTCTCAGTTCTTTCTTCATTGAGAAAATTGCCATTATTAAGGCCAGTATTCCTAAGCCCTCCCTACCCTTGACCCCTCCATGCTCTTACATAAACCCTGCTCATTTAGATGAAATCCCTTTTATTACTCAAGACACCTTTTTGCCCTACTTAAAAAGGTCTGGTCCGGCTCCCCTATAGATAGTTGCCCCCCCTCACATCCTTTGGGAAGCATTCCTATGCTGCCCGGATGCTGCCCGGACCCCCCTACTGCTTCTTAACAACTCCCTCACTCAAGGGATTGTTCTAGATTTATTCAAAAAAGCAGAAGTTGTTCCCATCCTTAAGAAACCCAGTTTAGACCCTCTGGTTCCTGGTAATTATCGCCCTATTTCTTTGTTGCCTTACTTAAGTAAGATTTTGGAAGCCCACGTCGCTAATTGTCTCAGTTATTTTGTAGAGCAGTCTTATTATCTGGACTCTCATCAAGCTGGGTTTAGACCTGAAAATTCAACTGAGTCTGTCATCTTGGCAGTCCTGGATGAACTGAGAGGGGAGCTGATCAGGGTTTTACTCGGGCCCTGGTGCTCCTCGACTTGGCGGCCGCTTTTGACACGGTCGACCATTACTTTTTGATCAACTGTGTCGGCTGCGCCGGGATCCAAGGTCTGCCTTTTAAGTGGATCACTTCCTTTCTCAACAATCGCTTCCAATCAGTTCACCTTGCAAATTCTTGTGCAGAACAAAGAAAATTGACCTGCGGGGTCACACAGGGCTCCTCCCTTTCACCCCTTTTTTTAATTTATACATTTGATTCTGGCTTAAAAGAGAGGTTATAGTTTTTAACTGTGCCGACGATCTTCAGCTGGTGTTTAACATTGATTCATCCGCATCATCTGCTGTGAGTTTTCAATCCACAATGAATTTCATCAGTGATTGGATAACCATAAATCAGCTCAAATTAAACCTTGACAAAATCGAGCTGATCCTTACTGGCCGGTCGGCTAACCCTTGGAACTCCAACTTCTGGCCTCTGTTACTGGGGAGTCTCCCACTCCCAGCTAGTTCTGTAAAAAGCCTGGGAATCGGGATCAGTAATGATCTAAGAAGGAAGGCTCAGATCTGCTCAGTGGTCTCCGCATGTTTTTTCCATCTCCGACGAATTCGAAAAATCATTAGATTCCTGTCCACAGAGGCCCTGACTCAAGTTGTGCTTGCCCTGGTAATTTTGCATATTGATTACGCCAATTCTCTGTATGCGGGTATACCAGCAAACCAATTGCATCGGCTGCAACTGGTTCAGACCAAGCGGCTAGGCTAATTTTTGGTCAGCCGAAACCCCAACACGTGAGACCATTGCTGAGAAGCCTCCAATGGCTTCCTTTGACCCAACACTGTCTAGTCAAGCTAGGCTGCACCATCTATAAAGCTCTTTTAGGATGTGGTTCTGCCTTTATTGCCTCAAAGTTACAGCGGTATATTCCTTCCCGCCACCTACGCTCTTCTAACAATAACTTGCTATCCCCCAATCCCTTCAAACGAAAGAAACATGGGGGCCTTAGATTTACGACCATGGCTCTTCAGTTCTCAAACCCTTTTCCCCTCGAATTGCGTATGGCAAGCTCTAACACCCAATTCAGGAAATTACTCAAGACTTGGCTCTTCTCCCAGGCATATAACTGAACTCACTATTTTGCGACTGCAACCATCCTCTCTTCAGCGCCAAGAAACCGCCTGGTGTACGAGCGCTTAACAAATCACTTTTAACATAACATAACATAACATGGCGGTGGTGTGGCACAGCTTCGAAAGAGAGTAGGGCCTCCATTTCCGGAGGCAGTCCCCCACATGCTGCAAGATCTGAGTATAATTTGTTGTGTTAGTGATCTGGAGATTGGCCGACAGCTTCAAGCCTAAATACGGGATCATACCCGTTGCCCATTGAATACTATAGGACTGCTGCCGAAAGGCCATGGTGTCCATGCAGAGTGGTGTGGCTCACTGGTTAGAGGCGGCAGACCCCGAAGCAGAAGTCGGCCCGGGACCAGGGTTCGATTCCCGACGCGGCAGGGTCATGGACCAGGGTCAACAGACTCGATAATTCTCGCCTCGGTGCCTACTCTAACCAGGGGTCGCACTCGGCAACTCTGGGCATTAGCTTGCCTAATCTCCACAACGGCCCCATCAACGCCAGGGATGCCTGGCTCCACCTTGGGGATTCCCAGCTCCACCTTGGGGATTCCCAGCAGGGACCATCCCACAGGGAAAGCCAGGACGGGTTCCTCAGCGGTATACAGCGCCAGGACGCCGGCTGGCAACAGTGCGCTTTACAAGTATACACATTACATTACATTACAGGCAGAGAGATAAGTTAAGAGCCTGTGACTTACGCACATTGATTTTGACACCAGAGCGAACCGGTCAAATTCGGCCAGCAAAGCAGGGAGAGAGTCTTAGGGGGGCCCCAACGTCGCCACCACATCGTCGGCATACAGACAGATCTTATGTCTGTCCCTCCCAAATTGCACCCCAGTGATGAGGGGATCGTCCCTGACCCGTTGGGCCATCGGCTCCATATATAGGGCAAACAGAAGGGGTGACAATGGGAACCTCTGTCATGTTCCCCGCTGGATGCGAAAGGGCTTGGAGAGGAGCCCATCCACCCATACCAAGGCCGTAGGGGTAGAGTAGCCGCTGAGCACCCATGTAATAAATACATGGCAGGCCAAAATGGGCTATGGTCTCCACAAGATAGGGCCAATGCACTCTATCGAATGCCTTCTCAGCGTCGACCGAGAGAAGCATCCGCTCGGCTGAAAAGTGCTCTGACCTATCTATAAGGTGGAGCAAGCGCTTCGTGTTGTCAGAGCATTGGCGCCCGGAAACAAAGCCGGATTGGTCTGGGTCTATGAGTCGGGGAAGGTGAAAGGAAAGACGCTGAGCCAAATCCCTGTAAAAAAGTTTAAGTCAACATTCAGGAGGGAAATTAGGTGGTAAGAAGCACACTGACGCTTCCCCTTACCCGGTTTAGGAATTACTGAAATTAGCGCTTCCAGCATTGAGGGTGGGAGAGGGCTACAGGTCCCGATGGAGTTACATACCCTCGTAAGCAGCGGGGCCAGAGTCGAGCAAAAGGTTTTAAAAAAGGCGGAAGAAAAGCCGTCTGGGCCTGGGGATTTATGAGGCTTTAATTTAAATATGGCTGATATGAACTCTTCCACCCGTTTAGGAGCTTCCAGCTCCTGAGCCTGACTCGGGACTAACTTGGCTGTAGCCACCCCAGCAAGATATTGAGCTGCACCATCCTCCTGGAGGTTCTGTGCCTCATAGAGAGTTGCATAAAAGTGCCGGAAGGTGTCTGCAATCTTCTGATCTGTAGACCCTTTCTGGCCAGCGTGGTCTACGACCCCAGCGATATGTGAGGCCTGTTTCTGTGCGCGTAGCCTATTGGCCAAGAGCCTCCCTCATCTATCCCCCACATAAAAGGCATGTCTAAGCCTAAGCGTACCGAATTCTGCCCTGTCAGCATCCAAGCCTGCTAACTGTGCTCTTGCGCCTTGAGCTGCTTCCAAACCCAGGGACCTCCGTTCTCTGGTGGATACGCTCTAGCTCAGTCACTGCTTTGGAAAGCTGCTCCCTTTTCACCCTCCTAAGCTTATTATACGTTGCAGAAATCCCAATGAGCTCTCCTCTAATTACCGCCTTTAAGCCATCGCACAGGGCCGCTACAGAGATGTCAGAGGTATCATTGATAGCTAAGTAGTCTGTGACAGCATTGGTGACCTGTTGGACCACAGAAGGGCGCTGTAGCATGGGTTCTCTAAGGCGCCACAGGCGGCGGGGGTATTGGCCATGAGAGTCAGTGACACCCGCACTGCCGAGTGCTCAGACAGAGGGAAAGGGAGGATCTCTATGTGGTGCGTCAAATGTGTGAGGGCTTCGGAGGTCAAGATATAGTCAATCCTGGTGTACGATTTGTGGGATTGTGAGTAGAAGGTGTATTCCCTAGACCCCGGATGATGTGTCCTCCAGATATCCGCCAACAAGCCTCTTCCTTTGTTGGTGATAGCCCGGACTGTCCCCATCGCTGGGAGGATCTAGCTATGTCATTGTCAAGAACTAAGTTAAAGTCTCCGCCTATTAATAGTGATCTGTCCAGGAGGCAAGTCAGTTCCTGAACTGCCTATCATCTGAACCCCTCTTACCCCTCATTGGGGACATAAACTGATGCCACTGTAAAGGTGTGAGGTCCTAGTGTGAAGGAGTACGCTAAAAGTTGATCTCGGCCTGATTATGCCCTATTTTGCCCTAGAACCCTGCAGCAACCAGAATCGCCACCCCTGCTGTTTTAGTGGACCGGGAGGAGAATAACCGATGAGGGAAGGCCCTAGAACGCAATATATGGGTATCCTGTAAAAGGAGGTGGGTTTCCTGAAGGAGACAGAAAAATGGGAGTGGAGTTTTCTAGGAAGGACAGAACAGCTCGCCTCTTAACAGGGCTGTTAAGGCCCTTGACGTTAAGTGACAGAATTCTAATGTCAACTGTCATTGAGGGAAATACCGAGCAGCACTTGGCATTCCGGGGCTACCAGGGTTACCCCCAGTCTGTTGCACAACACATCAGGACCTGCCAAACGGCTCGAGTGATCAACCCAGCCTGTATTCTGAACAAAATGCCTAAATGTAGAGGGCGGAAGAGAGGAACCCATTACCCCAAACAAAACAGAACTGGAACTGGAGAAGTCCATAATGGTCCTGAAGTGTGAACCCCATGGTGTGGCGTGAGATGTACAGCAGGGGTCTATCGCCGCCCCCTCCTCCCGCCAGACCCCAGCATCAGAGACCCAAAAGGACCCCTCAATGAAGCTGCCCCAAAGAGACCAAAGCCCTGTGCTCCTCAGTCCGCTGAGGCAGTCTTCAGCCAGGGATGCAATGACTGCCAAAGGTATGTGAAGTGCCCCCCCCCCCCACCCGCTGTCATTTGTCCATTCCATCACGGTGGTTCCTTGCTTCCCCCGGTGTCGGGGAGTTCTCCTCCTCCTCTGCCAGCTTAAGTAGGAGCAAGGCCTCCTGCAGAGAACGGATTTGATGAAGCTTGCCCTCCCATTTGAAAACAATACGGAATGGGTGACCCCAGGAGTATGAAATGCCTTTAGAGCTGAGGAATGCTGTGACAGGTTTAAACGCACATCATTTCTGCAGGGTGGAGGAAGCTAAGTCCTGAAATAGGAGGGGCCTAAAGATTGGAAGTCGAGAGGTTGTTTCGCTGCACTGCCCGCAGGATTTGTTCCTTGGGTTGGAAGTCGTGTACACAAGTTATTATGTCTGGTGGGGGTGCCGTCGCAGATCTTTTAGGCCCCACGTAGTGTGTCCGGTTCAATTTAATCTTTTGTTCCGGGGGGCGCATCTAGAATGTGACAGAAGAGACCCACCACAAAAGCTTCAATGTCCTCCCCCGTCGAGGCCCCGAGGGACTGCTCTAATCCAAAAAAATTTCCGGCGGGAGCGGTTTTCCAGGTCCTCCAAGTGGGCCTGGAGATCCAGGTGCTGTTCCTTAAGGTGGAGGACTTCCTGCTGGAGCTGGTGGACCTCTTTATCTCTTGTTTGCATTTGGGTCTCCAGGAAGTCCACTCTCTACCCAACTGAGTCTATATCTCTACGCATCTCCCGGTGTTCGAGAGTGGCCTCCTTCTTCATAGCGTGAAATTCTCCGGTTAGAGAAGCAAGGAGTCTCAAGGATACCGCGAGTGACCGGCCCGCTGGGGTCCCCCTGCTCGCCGTCTGCCGAGTGTGCCCCAGTCTGTGGTGCCGCCTCCGCCCCTCCGGCACTGGGCTTAACAAGAAGGTCCTTAACGTACCGCTCCTTCTTCGGTCTTGAGGTCCTCATGAGTGGAGAGTCCCACCACAGTTCCTGAAGTTAAGCAGTCAAAGTCCAGACAGGCCGGCCTAGAAAGCCTCTCCACAGCGCGTGGGCTCAACTAGCAGCTCGAGGCAGGCCAGAGGGTGCCAAGGGCTGCACGCAATAAGTGAGGGTGAGACCTCACAGCGACTCCCAGGCACACCTGGCTGCTCCGGGATCAAAAAGCTAGAGGGAAGCACCACTCGGGATCTCCGAGGTCCGATCCAGCCGCCGCTCAAGGGACCGCCCTTCACAGAACAGAGCCACCACCTCCAGCCGCTTGCCCATTGGATACTGGTCGTCCCTGGAAATGCCCTCCGCCACTATCCCAAATACAGTAAAGATCTTAGGAATGGGCAGTTCCCGGAGGGGGGTAGCACACCGGGCCGCCCCCACCTCGTGACTCCTGGGCTTGCATAGGGACTCCTCATGGGCCGCTCACCTCTTCACTCAGTGCAGCACTTACTTTATCTCCCCCGGGGGGCAAAACACCACCACCACAAGTCGTCCGATGAGCTTACAGCCCAGCGTGCCCGCCTCCTCTAGCCACTGCTTAGCTGCTTGTTTCTGCTCGTATTCATCTCTCGGATGTCAGGAAGAGGAGGGTTCAACCTCCCATGCCGCCGAGCCCACCGCCGGGCACTCCCACTGGCAGCAAGGGATCCGGTGAGCGCTCTAACTCAGCACCGGCAGCACTACGGCCCAACGGCCGGAGCATTCCTGCGCTGGCGGGCTCCACACAGTCACCAACTCCGGCCGATCCAATGCCAAGGCTGGGTAGGGATCTATGTCGCAGACCCGAGACCCCCGCTAATCTCCGGGCTCCGGTAATCAAGTCCCTCACCGTTGCCCTGGAAAAGGATGCCAATGCACCCCGGCCGTGAAGGGCCGCACCCACTCCCTTGTGGTCTGGGAGCCCAGGCCCCGCAGCGTGGAATCGGCAGGCGCCACTGCTCAGCCCTCACTGGGGCGTCCGCTCATCTCTCCGATGCCGGGGATCACAGGTCGGGATCAGGGGAGATCACAACGATCTCCGGCATTGACTGGGGGCAGCTGACAATGCTATGAGGCCGGGGCCCAGGCGAGAGGCCGAGGCCCAGACGAGAGGCCGGGGCGGCGAGCAGGCACGTCCTACTCGGCCGCCATCTTGGCCACGCCCCTGAATCTAGCCTTTTGAGGTCCCTACAGCCAGTGATGGATAACCCGCCGGCAGTGTGGACCTAATTAGCCCGATATGGTGGTGCACAAATGTAACACTTTGTAGCTGAGACTCATGATCCATTAGGCTGCAGCATGGTAGGTGGTATGATTGAGATGCCAGGGCTTCTACAGCTGTTCTGGAGTCAGCTTCAGCGAGAAAAGCTTTACCTTTGCACAGAATTATGAGTTTGCCTCAGACCATTTGTGTCTTTGAGGTGCTTATTCTGGAGCCGACAGTGGTGTTGTGTGGTAAAGCTGTAAAAATGTGTTACTGAGAATGTGAATACACATTGCAAATACTCTCTTGGGGCTTTTTTACCGAGTTGCTTTAACAGCAGTTAAAGCAAGTTAAATCTAAGCCTTGTTGCCAGATGTCTAGACTCTGCATTCTTCTTCACAGTAAGTAGAACTCCAGGGAAACAGCAGATCTTTGTTACAACTTTATCTTCTATTTTTGTTTTACAACCCACTCATGCTAAATCCTTATACTTCCCTGTTTCTCCCACTAGAAAGGGGTAAACAGAAAAAATCCCCAAAGTGAACCCATTTGACCGAGAACTGTTTAAGCCATTGAAAAAGAGCTGCCTCCTAAAAGCACAACATTGTATGTACAGCCTGCATTAACCATGCCTTCTGATTAGCCGAAATGTTATCATCACTGTGGACATGGTAGCCTTATATACAAATATTCAATTCCAGGATAGATTAGGTTATTGAACTACTATCTCTTAATGTTAGGCAAGACTAAAAGTGTTTCCATATTAAAATGCTCTTAGACACAGCCTTACTTATTTTGACAATTCATTATTTTTGTCCAATGGAAATTTTACACACATACCAATTGTTGCCTTGGTTTCCTGATTTGCACCATCTTGTGTGAATCTGCCTAAGAGTCACTGGTACGGAACAGTAGTCTGGGGGAAGGTGTGATGGAAGAATACAGTAAATATGCCCTATCCTGTGGCAGTTATATTGATATTTTAATATTATAGGGTGCTCCAATAAAACAGTTTAAAGAGTAATTCTCTAGCAAAGAATAGGAATGTAATTTGAGGTTGACTTAAATCAGCATCACATGCGATTTATCTTAGATGTACATGCCAAAAATTCTGCATGTTTTTATTTGCAAATAGTTCCCACACACGCTAACTGCAACCCTACGCCCTTTTGGGAATGCAATTTACGAAAAGAGCAATGGCACCAAACAGAGTTAATTATTTTAACATTATTGGTTGAAAAGATAAATAAAAAGTATCATAAATATGGGTAACCAACCCAGTATCCTGCTGTCACATCCTTAACTCTCCATATTAAGCCAATGTTTTGTCATTGCTTTTTTAACAAATTTTCAGTGAATTGCAGTCAGCCTTATCTGATCTTCATGTGGTTGGAAACACGTGCTAACACCACTCATGAGTTTTGAGGATTCGTTTACCTGTGGTTTACAAGGTTGTTCCTGAAGAGTGAGTGGGCACTTATTGTTCATTACTTCATTTTTCGAATTTTTGCTTTTTCTCTTTGTAGCAATTAATTTTTGATTATAATTCTCATCTTCACTTATTTTTTCATGCCGGTATTCGGGGAATACTTTCACCTGATGTAAACAATAAAGGAGACCGCCGCACTCCAGGGGTAGTCGAGTATATGCGAGTAATTCAAAGTTCAAATGGTTAGGGTGCTGAAGATGATCACCTCCTGTTCATAGAGGTGCGAATAGATAAAGAAACAGAAAAACCTTTCACCGTGAAAGGTTAAAATCTAGAGCACTCCATTGGCGATACAAATCGATAAATTAAAAAAATGGTAGAAGAAGCCAGTTGACTGTTCCCAGATGATCCCATATTTATTCAATCTTTGACATATTCATATTACGGCATATGAAAAGTATTCCATCAGGAAATTGATTCCAGTAGGGAACATCAATGATTCTTCAATGATCCATTAACATATAGTGAATACGTTGAAAATGTCTCCCTGATGCATTTCGAGCAGTAGCTCTTCTTCAGGGGGAATTGTCTAAGGAATATATAAAAGAAACCACATATATCGCAATACGAGGGGGAATGTATCAATAAGATACCCGGAGGGTATCTATAAGTATCAAGGGGTGTGGGGTGACAATCACATGCAGCTGAAGTGGCGATGGAATTAAGAAAGTAACATGGGAAAACGAGCGTGATACAAAAGCACATGAGTGGCACTCCTGAAACAGAGTGGAAGATGATAGTCGATGTAAAGTCCAAAGGGTTTATAAGTGCAGCACGTGTGATAAGGATCAGCTGATTGAACTAGTGAACAGCATAAAAACTGTAACGTAAAAAACATGAAAAAACATAATGTGACAAGTACTATCAGCTACCTGCTCGGGTACGAGCTCTGCATGATGAAAAAGAGGTGTGAAGGCTCGCGGAGCAAAAAAGAGTGAAAGAGATTCATGCGTTTGGTGCCTGGTTTAAATAATGGAAAGCACAGCATGCATGCCAAAATTCACCACCGGTGACTCGCCTGCATGGTGTAACTAATAAGTGTCAGCTCTAGGCAACGGGGTGTTGTGAGAATAAACTAACAGATTAAAAGCATCCACACAATTACATAGTGTAAGCATGCACTATCTCTTACCTCAACGCGATTAGCAGAGGTCACACAGGTGTACCGAGGTGCAAAGAGTGCCGTGGTAGCGACACCAACGCGGCTGGCCCTTACGGTGAAACCGGAAGTGTTTCAATAGGAGTTGTGACGGTGTAGATATAGAAAAAAGACTCCAAGGAACAGTCCGGTGTGCAGTGGGTGAGCAAATTAAACAAATAGACTAATAAAGTTCACAGAATGTGAACATGCATAGGTTAATAAACAAATAAAGTTACAAAAAAACAATTAGGAGTTGCAAGAGATATGTGAGAGCGTAAGAAGGATGAACTCCCAATACTGTGAAGCAACCAAAGATGAATAAGAAAATAAATAAAGAAATAGTCACAAAAATGTACAAACAAGTAAATGCAACAAAAAATCAAAAAGAACATACGAAAAGCTACATGTAAAAGAGAAACAGTGAAATATAACAAGAAAATTACTATAAAACTGCATGTGCAGTAAAGGTGCTGTATATCACAGGGACAGAGAGAAACAACAGACGAGGGTGGCAGACCAAGGTAAACAAGTAACATTATAGAAAATAACTAAATTCCAATCTCTCATTAAGCCCTTTCGGATACAGGGCATTCAAGTTATGCATCCAATAAAGTTCACGTTGTAGTAAAAACGGGAAACATCCTTTACAACAAAACTTTTACAACGCACTACCATTACGACGCAACTTTTACAACACAAACTATTACAACGCATAGCGCTTGGGGGTGCTCTAGGATAGGGAATAGGTTAATATACTATCCAATAACCTTCCCTAGTGTCCACGGGGACTGGAGTTGGAATAGTAAATTAAACTATTCACTATCCAGCGCCCAAAAGCATTATGCGTTGTAATGGTATGCGTTGTAAAACTTGCGATGTAAAGGTAGGCATTGTAAAAGTATGCGTTGTAACGTCATACATCCAGTAAAAACTTCTTAGATCTCGATAGCTTGCCTTGTTGATGATCCTAATTTGCAAGTAGGCACTTTGTGGTGGAAAATCCTTCAAAGTCATGGTGGTCCAACTCTGAAACTCTTCAGCAGTGCTTAATATCTGAGTATGCTGCATTTCCTACGATACTGAAGACCTACCTTTTCTGTTAATTATTGTATTTTGTTTAGGTTTTTATTTGGGCAGTGGGCTGTCTCTGTTTTATTAGTTTTATGGTGCCTCTGGTTACTGTGCGCCCTATAAATGAATAACAAAGTGCAGCTGCACAAATTAGTTAACACAATTCAAATACCTAATATACGATACCCACATAAACTCTTTAAATAATTGAAAAGTTGTAAAAAAATCCAATTTATATATAAAAAGGCACAAAGGGAAATGGAAAAATAATAAAGGTGAACCATATGTAATCATACCACACCTTTAGAATGAGCCTTTTGGTCATTTTTAAACATATTCAAGGTACTTTTTCCTTGTTTTGTTACATTATAATGAAGTAGCGCTTCCAATTATCAATTCCAAATGTTCACCTACATCATTCCAAGATGTCACTACTCTTAACAAGTTCCATAATAAACAATCCAACATATCTGGGATGGAACTGTAACCCCAACAAAACTCTCATTCAGTTAATGAAAATGTATATATTCTGCTGCAGTGGCATTTTTTAATTGAGACCTGAGCAATACAAAGAATATACCTCCCTCACGACCTAAATAACATTACTTTCTATTTCAAAATACATTTCATTATGGGCTATTGAACCAGAAAGACAATAACATATTACAACATGATCATTTCAACTTTTTTATTTATTTTTGCTATGTCTTAATTCATTTATCTTAGTTCATTTGTAATATTTGTATAAAAAAATACATATTCATATTATTTACAAAAAATTCTCGGGTACAAACAAATTTTCCTCAGTCATAATCTATTCATCCCCAGGTAGAGAACAACCCACACAAACCACTCACACACATATATACATTACATTCATTTTTTTGTCAACTCTTTTTTTATTGGCATTTGTATCATTTTCAACAATTCAGTTTACGCATCGTGCACATCAAATACATTCACCCCAATGTTCTGCTATCAGTACTCTGACAACACTATTTGCTATTAAGACGCTAATATAGTATGACATGTACGTCAGGCGACTGAGTTCCGGGCCGTCGTGCATGGCCATGGCTTGTGCGAGTCTTTGTGTCTCCTCTCCACTTGGAGTGCCAGTTCGTATAAACATAACTCAGTTGCAACCACAACATTTGCAAGAAACAGTAATAACGAGATGCAGCTGTATCACCTGTGTACAATACAAAACAGTCCCCCATTCCCCTTCCCGAGGTCCCCCTTCCTCCCCTTCAGTCAGTAAATGCGTGTTTATCCTCTCATCTTGTCGAACCGGCCTACCACGCCCCCCACTCCTCTGCCCTCCGCTCTTGGCGCCTATATGTTCCCCCTGTCTACTGCACCCTCCCAGCGTTCCGGCTGTGAGCTCCCGCCTGCGCGCTGGTGTCAGCACTGCTGCTGTCATTGCTACTGTTATTGGTGGTCGCTACACGCCCCTCTCCATGGTTATCCGGTCTGCCCTCTGTGCCCTCGGCTCCCTCCACAGCCGTGTCAGTCCCTGCTGCCTGTAGTGTGGTGGTTCAAAAGGGGGTGGTGATGGACGGAGCATCTGAATCAATCAAACACTCACACCCAGTCAAAAGATCTGGGTTTAATCCATCACCGTTCTTAAGCCCACTCTGCCACCCCAGTTCAGACATGGCTATATGCAAATCAGTCTGACCCTGTGCCTCATGGGAACAGTTCAGCCCGAACTGCCAAGCCATGTCTTCCCTGGACCGGAAACAAGCTTCCGAGGACCAGTTTCTGGCATTCCAGCCGTCTTCAGCCCGGCTTGCTTGAATCCAGTGGCAAAGTGAGCAAGGGACTCACGTCTGAGCATACCCTGCCACACTTATGGCGGCCAAAAGCGGTTCAAAAGGGGGTGGTGATGGACGGAGCATCTGAATCAATCAAACACTCACACCCAGTCAAAACATCTGGGTTTAATCCATCACCGTTCTTTAGCCCACTCTGCCACCCCAGTTCAGACATGGCTATATGCAAATCAGTCTGACCCTGTGCCTCATGGGAACAGTCCAGCCCGAACTGCCAAGCCATGTCTTCCCTGGACCGGAAACAAGCTTCCGAGGACCGGTTTCTGGCATTCCAGCCGTCTTCAGCCCGGCTTGCTTAAATCCAGTGGCAAAGTGAGCAAGGGACTCACGTCTGAGCATACCCTGCCACACTTATGGCGGCCAAAAGCGGTTCAAAAGGGGGTGGTGATGGACGGAGCATCTGAATCAATCAAACACTCACACCCAGTCAAAAGATCTGGGTTTAATCCATCACCGTTCTTTAGCCCACTCTGCCACCCCAGTTCAGACATGGCTATATGCAAATCAGTCTGACCCTGTGCCTCATGGGAACAGTCCAGCCCGAACTGCCAAGCCATGTCTTCCCTGGACCGGAAACAAGCTTCCGAGGACCGGTTTCTGGCATTCCAGCCGTCTTCAGCCCGACTTGCTTGAATCCAGTGGCAAAGTGAGCAAGGGACTCACGTCTGAGCATACCCTGCCAAACTTATGGCGGCCAAAAGCGGTTCAAAAGGGGGTGGTGATGGACGGAGCATCTGATTCAATCAAACACTCACACCCAGTCAAAAGATCTGGGTTTAATCCATCACCGTTCTTAAGCCCACTCTGCCACCCCAGTTCAGACATGACTATATGCAAATCAGTCTGACCCTGTGCCTCATGGGAACAGTCCAGCCCGGGACTGCCAAGCCATGTCTTCCCTGGACCGGAAACAAGCTTCCGAGGACCGGTTTCTGGCATTCCAGCCGTCTTCAGCCAGCTTGCTTGAATCCAGTGGCAAAGTGAGCAAGGGACTCACGTCTAAGCATACCCTGCCACACTTATGGCGGCCAAAAGCGGTTCAAAAGTGGGTGGTGATGGACGGAGCATCTGAATCAATCAAACACTCACACCCAGTCAAAAGATCTGGGTTTAATCCATCACCGTTCTTTAGCCCACTCTGCCACCCCAGTTCAAACATGGCTATATGCAAATCAGTCTGACCCTGTGCCTCATGGGAACAGTCCAGCCCGAACTGCCAAGCCATGTCTTCCCTGGACCGGAAACAAGCTTCCGAGGACCGGTTTCTGGCATTCCAGCCGTCTTCAGCCCGGCTTGCTTGAATCCAGTGGCAAAGTGAGCAAGGGTCTCATGTCTGAGCATACCCTGCCACACTTATGGCGGCCAAAAGCGGTTCAAAAGGGGGTGGTGATGGACCGAGCATCTGAATCAATCAAACACTCACACCCAGTCAAAAGATCTGGGTTTAATCCATCACCGTTCTTAAGCCCACTCTGCCACCCCAGTTCAGACATGGCTATATGCAAATCAGTCTGACCCTGTGCCTCATGGGAACAGTCCAGCCCGAACTGCCAAGCCATGTCTTCCCTGGCCCGAAACAAGCTTCCGAGGGCCGGTTTCTGGCATTCCAGCCGTCTTCAGCCCGGCTTGCTTGAATCCAGTGGCAAAGTGAGCAAGGGACTCACGTCTGAGCATACCCTGCCACACTTATGGCGGCCAAAAGCGGTTCAAAAGGGGGTGGTGATGGACGGAGCATCTGAATCAATCAAACACTCACACCTAGTCAAAAGATCTGGGTTTAATCCATCACCGTTCTTTAGCCCACTCTGCCACCTCAGTTCAGACATGGCTATATGCAAATCAGTCTGACCCTGTGCCTCATGGGAACAGTCCAGCCCAAACTGCCAAGCCATGTCTTCCCTGGACCGGAAACAAGCTTCCGAGGACCGGTTTCTGGCATTCCAGCCGTCTTCAGCCTGGCTTGCTTGAATCCAGTGGCAAAGTGAGCAAGGGACTCACGTCTGAGCATACCCTGCCACACTTATGGCGGCCAAAAGCGGTTCAAAAGGGGGTGGTGATGGACGGAGCATCTGAATCAATCAAACACTCACACCCAGTCAAAAGATCTGGGTTTAATCCATCACCGTTCTTGACGAGCATGCCCTCCCAACATTCCGCCATGGGCTCTTTGCGTAGTCCCACTGTTTCCTCTCTCCTAATTGTGGTCCACTCCGCACGGCCCCACGAGAGGAGAGACAGGGTCCACGCCTGCACACTGGGTGGTTCCCTCGCTTTCCATCGCTTTGTCAGTAGTCTCACCGCCGTGACCATTCCTAGGTCCAGGAATCAGGACAGCACTTTGGTAGCAGGAGACCGTTTGAAATGGTGTAAGAGAAATTCTGGCAAGTCACAAGGGATTTGGCGGCCAGTGCATTGCACGAGCCGGGCATGTATCTCCCTCCAGTAAGCGCTAAGCCTTGGACAGCGCCATAAAAGGTGAAGGAGGTCCGCAGCAAGCTTGCCGCATCGGGGGCAAGATGCGTCTGACCTATTAAAATATTTATTGATTAAAGCCGGGGTGAGGTAGGCCCTGTGGACTATATATACCTGGATTTGGCGAAAGCGCATGTTTCTGGGTATGCGCACCGGACTTTTGAGTATCCG
The DNA here is from genome assembly GCF_964261635.1 of Lissotriton helveticus. Taxonomy (NCBI): domain Eukaryota; kingdom Metazoa; phylum Chordata; class Amphibia; order Caudata; family Salamandridae; genus Lissotriton; species Lissotriton helveticus. Next base: position 2,093,217,981 of record NC_136061.1, read on the forward strand.
TTCCCATTCTTTGTCCGCCAGCGCCCTCCCCATATCCCACTCCCACTTCCCGCAAAGGGGGGCCAGTTCCAGCTCTGCGTGCAAACGTAGGGACGCGGCAAACCATTTAATGAGGTGCCTGCCCCTGCCCATGACATGGAGGTACTGTATCACCAGATGCTGCGCTGGCTCCTCCGTTATGTCACCCCACCTCATCGCCATCCGGGCTGTGAGCGATCTATGCATTAGGAAACCCCCAGGGGAGAGCTCAGCCTCTGCAACCAGTGACTCAAAGGGGATCAGGACTCCATCTTGGTATAGGTCGCCCAGTGTCTGTACCTCCGCCTCCTGCCACTGTTCGAGCATGCGACGTGTGAGTATGCCCTCGCCTCCCGTGGAGCCCTCCAGCGGCACTGCTGGCGCTTACGGAAGCACTTTCCTTGTGAGGTATAGTGCCCTACAGAAGCACTTGTATGCCAGGCCTGGCCCTGTATGCCAGCGGATGAAACAGCGCAGCGATCCTTTCCAAGGTGTAAGGCGGCTCACTTGTGGCAGTGTCCTCTCACCCCCTGTCCGCCATTCAGCGTGCAATCCATTGGAGCTGCGCTGCCAGATAGTACTGCTCAAAGCAAGGGGCAGCCAGGCCACTCTTGTGTGTGGGTAGAAACAGCTTCCCTAGGGCCAGTCGGTGTCGGGATGTGCCCCACACAAAATCGCGCAGGATCCCATTAAGCCTGTAGAAGAAAGCCGCGGACACGAACAGTGGCAGATTCGTAAAATAGTATAGAAGGCGAGGAAACATCACCATCTTGGTCAAAGCGACCCTGCCCGTGGTCGTCAGGGGAAGCGTGGACCAAAAGCCTATCTGTGCCTTGATCGCCGTAACCGCTCTGCCTAAGTTCCCGTCCATCAGGTCCGCTGGCCGCCGGTATATCTGGATCCCCAGGTATTTGAACGTGTCCGCGCGCCACTGCACTCTCGTGCCTTGCAGGATGTACTCCGGATCTTGCACCTCACTATTGAAAGCGTAGAGGCAAGACTTACCCGCGTTAACTCAGAGCCCCGAGAGGTCGGCAAATCGACTTAGCAGTGGGGTAAGTTGTTCCGGCATACTATTCACGTCCCTGACAAAGACCAATAGGTCGTCTGCATACAGGGACACCTGATGCATACCATCTCCTAGTGGAATCCCATCAGTCAGCAGTTGCCTCATGGCTGCCGCCAGAGGTTCAATGGCTAGCGCAAAGAGCAGCGGCGACAGAGGGCATCCCTGTCGGGTGCCCCTGCCTACCGCCACCTCCTCCGAGACGTAGGGTCCCAGTCGAACGCGGACCACGGGATTCCTATACAGAAGCCCCACCATCTCCAGGAATTCCCTGTCCAGCTCATACGCCTCCAACACCGCCCGGAGATATCCCCACTCGAGGCTATCAAAGGCCCTTTCCAGGTCCAGTATCAGGCACCCTGCTCTAGGCCACGCCGTCGCCACTCAAAAATACCTCCTAAGGTTCAGGGATGTGGACCTTGCCGGCACAAAACCATTTTGGTCCGGGTGGACCAGATGGGGGACTAATGGCGCCAGACGATCAGCGAGTATCTTGGCTAATATTTTATAGTCCGTATTGAGCATCACCAGCGGTCGATATGAGCCCAGGGACATGGGATCCCTATCAGGCTTGGGCAGGGACACCAAAAACGCTTCTCTCAGCGAGGACGGAAGTCGGCCCTCAGTTATCGACTCCCGATACATCCGGAGCAGCCATGGCGTCAGGACGTCTCTGTTCGCTTTGTAGTATTCAGCTGGCAGGCCGTCTGGCCCCGGCGTTTTCCCGGTCGCCAATGCTTGGATCGCGTCACCCACCTCCTCCAGCGTAAACGGGGCACCTAGCTCCTCCCTCTGGGCATCAGTGACTTTGGGCAACGTAACCAGCCCTAGGAAGTCAGCCACCGCATGTTCCCGGCCGGTGCCTCGGGCTTTGTAAAGGTCCCGGTAGTGCTCGGTGAACGCCTGGTGTATTTCACGCTGAGTATATACCACATAACCATCACCCAAGCGAATGGCGCTAATCGGCGCCTTGCGCTCCGTGGCCTGTATCAGACAGGCTAGCAAGCGACCTGCCCTGTCTGCTTTCGCATGTGTCCGGGCCATGTGCGCTGCATAATTTTGACACCTTAAACGTTCAATGAGGACCGCATGCTCGCCTCGTAGCTCCTCCAGTTTAAGCGCATGCCTACCCGCTCCCTCCCCCTCCCGCTCATACAGCTGTAGTTCGGACTCTATGCGGGATAGGGACGCAGATACCTGCGCTCGGATGTTCCACGTGGTCCCTATGCAGTGCCCCCTTATAGTTGCCTTATGGGCATCCCACTCCACCATAGGGTCGCTCGTGTGCCCCCGTTTTCCTCAAAGTAGGAGAGAATGGCGCTACCCAGGGATGATCTGAACTCCGCATACTCTAGCGCAGCCGCCTGCAGTCGCCATGTGGGCACCGGAGATCTATCGGCCACCCAGCTAATTTGGAACAACAAGGGGTTATGGTCCGAGTGCGTCCTGCCTAAATATTCCGACTTGGTTATGAGCAGGAGCAGGGACTGGGAGCCTAGTATCCTGTCTAGTCTAACATGTAGGCCATGCACAGTGAGTAGTAGGAGTATAGCTTGTCTGTGGGGTGTTGTGTACGCCAAAGGTCTTGAATGCCCCAGTGTGTTAGCCAATCTCTATGGGCCTGTGCCGATGAGGTCGCTGTCGCTGCGCGCATGGGCGGGTATGATCGGTCTAACTGCGTGTCCAGCACCATATTGTAGTCGCCTCCTATTAACCAAGGCAGGCCCGCATACTGCTGAAGGACGTGGTTTAAAGACACCAGGAAGGCAGGCTGCTCCGTATTAGGGGCATAAATATAGCCCAGCAATATTTCTTGCCCATTGAGCCTCCCCCTCACAAGTGTGTATCGCCTTCCGCGTCTACCTGCGTGTCTGTGTGCGCGAAGGGGACACCTGCCTTCACCCAGATCAGAGTGCCGCGCGCGTGCGCTGAGTAGGTCGTGACATAGATTTGTCCCCTCCATCGCCTGCGGAGCCTCTCCAACTCCACTCTGGACATGTGTGTTTCTTGGAGGAGTGCAATTCCCGTGTGGTGGCGCTGCATATACGCGAAAACAGAGTACCGACGTGATGGGGTGTGCATGCCTCGGATATTCCAAGTCATGATGTTAGTGCATGCCATGAGTGGTGTTGTGACGTGCTCGCCAGGGGGCATATCTTGTGAGGTTCGGGGGTGGGCCCTTGGTCGGGAGGCATTAATTGCCGCATCTGGAACATGTGAACTGAAACTAACGTCATAACTTTATGGGCGTACCCCCAACGGAGAATGCGTCCAGACTGATCAACCAAACTATTGCTTAGTGTATTGCGAACGCAATGTGTGTGCGCTTGGGGAACGCGCTGTCAGCAGTGTTATCCGGGGACTCCCTCGACAAGGCCCATCGCTGTTGAGATGTGGTTAGTTGTCCCCAATGGTAGAGTGTGTCGGCGTGTACGAGCCATCTGCAAGCGCCGACTCACGTGGGTGTGTAGTAACTCATGCCCTAGCGGGAAGCGTGGCTGTGTGTCTGCAGTGTGTTAGCAGGTTCAAATACTGTGTCGCCGCGTATGGGCGACCCCAGGATGGCAGCATTGCCCAGCGATGTGTGGCATCAGGTAGTCAAAAGATACAATGGAATTTTGCATAAAACACCAGTTTTGTAGTAGACCATCAGATGGTCGTCGGCTGTCACACTATGTAGTCCGCTGTCTGAGGAGTCACCACCGGCTGTGGAGCGTCGTCCGACATTATCGTGGATGGTGAGGAAGATCCGCTAGCCTCGGCAACGTTGTGCTGTCCATGTTCCGGCCTGCCATGTCCTGTCCCCGCTCCCTGCGTCGCAACCGCCTCCAGTGCCTCCTGCCGTATCTTCTCAGGGCTGGGTGCCGCCTGTCCAAGGCTCGCTCCCCGTCCGGCTCCCCCTCTTCCTCCTTCGCCTCCTGGAGCGCTGCACTTGCCATCCGCCGCCCTCCGGGGCCTACGGCCGCGTCCCCGACCACTGCCCGGTCTCCTCCAGCCAATCCTAGACTTCCGCCGGGGTGTCAAAGAAGCGCGTGCCCTCTTTCGCGACCACACGCAGCCGCGATGGGAAGAGCAGTGAATAGGGTAGTTCTAGATCCCTGAGCTGTTTCTTCACTGCCATGTAGGAGCCCCTTCTCTTCTGGTTCGCCGCGGTGTAGTCCGGGAAGAGCATTACGCGACTGTTGCCCACCTGCAGATCGCTCATCTTCTGAGTTTCTCGGAGTACCGCATCCCGGTCCCTGTAGTTGAGGAGCCTGAAGAGGAACGGGCGGGGTCTAGCTCCCGCCCTCCGGGCTTGTGCGGGCACCCTGTGCGCCCTTTCCACCACGAACTGCGGAGATAGCACTCCTGTCGGCAGGATTGTCCTCAGCCACGCCTCGGTGTATCGCTCAGGTGCTGTCCCTTCTTCTCCTTCCGGCAGGCCCACTACCCGGACTTTGTTGCGCCGAGAGCGCCCTTACGCGTCTTCAGCGCGGTCTTCTAGTTCGTGGACTCTATCAATCAGGTCTTGCAGAGCCGCGGCGTGACTACGCACCACCGGTTGTATCTCCTGAACCGCTTGGCGCTGTTCTGTGACGGTCTCCGCCAGCTTACGGTGGTCAGCGTGCAGCAGTGTGAAGTCAGATGTCACCTTATCTCTCCGTCCCTCTAGTGAAGACTTGGTTTGCTCCAGGGTCGATCCAATGCGCTCCACCGCCGCCAAAACTGTGTCCATCTTGGCCGCCAGTGTAGCAGCTGGGTCTAGGGCCATCCTCCGCTGATCCTGCGCCATGTCAGGCCCGGTCGCCTCCTGCTGTCGCAGCTGCGCCTTGTCCCTGAGTCTGCCCATAGCGATTTGCTGTGCCGTGGGCATCTACTCTCCCGGCCGCTCACTATCAGCCACCCCAGGTGGGTGCTATTCCCCAGGGAGTAGGGTCCGTTCCCCTTACCAGCCAACCGTCGCAGCCAGGGATCCAACAGCGGTCCACTCTGCAGTCCTACTCTCGGGTGTCTGTAGGCACGCCCACCTGCCGGTGTCCGCGCGTGCCGTCCGCAATTTGCCTCCCAGTCGCTTCTGACTGCAGTCACCGATGGGGTTTCGGGCTCATTCAGCTAGGCAGGGCAAGGAGACGCCGCCGGGGATCCACCAGTGGGCGTACCACGGTCAGACCAGCATCAAGGGCTTTGTCCACTGCGCAGCAGTTGAGGCCACACACGGGCAATTATGCATAGACTGCAGAACACCTCCACTGTAGGCAGCTGCGGTGGGCAGCCCGAGGCTGTTCCTAGGCCAGCTCACAACTCTGTATGTACTAGGCAAGCCTTGGGGCATCAGGCCGGGTAGGCCCCTCCTCTGCGTGGTCTCTGGCCGACAATGTTCGCAATCTGAGGGCTCAGCGCTGTAGATGAGGGGGAGGGGGGGCCCAGCTGGGGGGGGCCGTGTCTCTGGGGGGGCCCACAGCGCGAGGGCCCCAATGTGATGCCCGAGCAGCACCGTCTCCTAAGCTGCACAGGGCTGCGCCGATCTCACCCCCTCGCCAGACGCCTCCAGCTCCCGCAGCTCAACCCTTCTGCCGCGTCTGTAGTGGTGAGGCGCCTTGTACCTCCTCCTCTCAGAGCCAGACTCGCTCTCGGCTCCCCGCCGTCCAAGCTCCCCGACTTGCTCCGAGGGCCCCAGTAGCCTGCGGCTGCCACCCGCTGTTCTTTATCACCGCTCCCCGCAGGTAGCAAGGAGCGGGTCCCTCACTGCTCGGCATGCGTTCCCAGTCTCACCAGCGGGCGAGTCCGCGCTCCCGCTGCACAGTCCAGACGGCTGCAAGATGGCGGCTCGCCTTCCAGTCCCGTACAGTGGCGCCGCAGGGCTCCGTCTCCCGACTCACCGGCGACGTTGCGGGCTATCTGGCCGGTCTTCTCTCACCAGGGCTTCCACCACGCCTCTTCAGTTCTTCCCTTTGCCTCCGGTCACAGTCAGTTGCCACCCACGCCTCTCCGGGTCCCGGCCGATCTTCGCGCCTTTGCCCCGGCCGCCAGCTGCACCTTTCCCTCGGCGATTTCACGGCTCCCCGGTCTCGCCACACGGCTCCTGAAACACCGGTGGGGTCCCAGGCGACCCCACAACCTCTCCGCTGGTCGCCTGCACACTCTCTTCACACTGCCCGGGGGAATACAAGATCAGTTAGGGCCTCGCTAGCGGAGCTCTAGCAAGTTGCGCCCGCCCTGTTGCCCGGCTGGCCACGCCCCCCCATATATACATTACATTCGTAACCCATCCAGAACTACACAAGGCTATCCCAAGTTACACGTTTAGCTGGTTATAGTCTCAATGGCCCTATATTGGGCTACTGCTAATTAGTAGGCCTGAAACAGGACTCGGTCAATGCGCTTCGGTGGCATAAGAAGACACAGAGGCCACCTTCATCAGGACCCGCCAATTACCACACCAAGAGTTCTCAACACCCTGGGATTACCTGGAAAAACATGTGGAATAATCCATCGGTTAATAGCCCATGACAACACAATATCTCTATATACAGACATCATTTGGACCAACCTGTCAAAACACCACAATATAATCATACAAAGCGGGATGTAATACACAAGTGCCACCTAGTCCCACAAACAAGTGTCAACATATATGCAGACGATCTTTCTGTACTTATCCTGTCCAAGCCAACTAAGGCACAAGATGAGACAGAAGCTATTAGTAAGTGCCACCATGATTTGTCCAAAACAAAGTACAGTGATGAAAAAACAAATTGACTAGAGAATATTATCTAAACATATACCCTGTTATTTTCCTTGGATACTTACTGTAGTAGAATGTTCTAAGTGAAGCTCAAAACTCATCACTAATAGGTGGGATACCCCCCACACTATTTAAAGGTTCAAAAAGTCTGCCCCGATTCCTACCAAAGTAAGGGAAGGGAGATTATCTGTTACTATCAACTATTTGTGGAGTAAAAGCCCTTCAGCCCATCTCAAACCTCACACAGGCAGTTTCCTTACCAACAAATTGTATATATTCTCTGTTCTTTAATTCAAGAGTTTAATACTAGAAAAACCCACTGCTACACCTCAGTATATCTGCATAGAAAATTTAAGGTATTCTATTAGCCCAAGACAGTCTTATGAAAATGGTCCATGTATTTTAATTATCAGCAGGGAAGAGACAAAAATACCTTAACTCTGTAGAATTTTTTGCGTCACAGTGGTCTTCTCATTTTTCAAACGTAGATAGCTGTAATATTTTCACAGGGAGCCATAGACCCAGGACTTATCCTCCTTTTCTAGCTTCGTTTTAGCACTGCCAAAAAGGAGTGAAAAGGAGATACCATCTTACATCCCGTACATAAACCCCAATTACATGTAAAGATCATGGCTATAACGAGATAGGTGAGAGTAAGACCAATCTTTTTCTCCCGTTGGACAGTGGCTAGTGACTACCCTATGGTTGTTCGTGTGTATCTGCCACTCGTATGGTACAACCTGATCCTGACCCAATGCCTACCATCAAAATCTCTCAATTATAATGGCCTACGCAGTGGCTAAAATATTAAACAAATTCTCTCAAACGCATACTATCCCTCGGTACTGACACACCACTTCGGTCGTAGCACTAAATAACATTCTTAGGTTCCTAAAATTGATCTCCACTACAAACAATACCACTTTAATCAAAAATGCGGCGTTTCTGAACTGACATACCTTATCTTCCCCCAACTGAGTGCGGTACCTAAGTGTGACCAATTACGCACTAGTGCCAGCATTCTAGTTATTTAAAACTCAAGACACACTATACCTACTGCTAACACTCAGATAACATTGAGCGTCATTAAGTAAATATATGCCTAATCTTTATAGATGGTGAAAATCCCTACTCGCAACACAACACTCACCTGTAACAAGTGGCTTGTCAGTCACCCAGAATCGCGTGTGGCAGTGCTCCGCAGACGAATGTAAGAACTTGCAAACCCATGCGCCCAATATATACACAGAGTCAACGGGAAACAAGCCCCACGCGCAAATTGAAACCCGCTTAATTTAGACCTGATGCACAGGCCTTACAGCTTGCTTTAAACTGAAGAAGAGCTCAATATATATACACACACACATACATACATACATAAGAATCACACTGGAGACTATATTAAGTATTATTTTGTAATATTATTATGTTTACATAGATTATGAATTGCATTGACTGCTTTACCAGATCTCTATACTTTGTAATGCAAAAACAGAGTATTGCTTTATTTAAAGTTGATACGGCGAATGCATTTCGGCATGAAATATGCCTTCCTCAGTGCCCAAGTGTCCAGGAGGTATGTCGCAAACTGACTGATAGTCCTGCCTCCTTCATAAGTAAGTAAGTCCGCTCCGCCCCCAGTTATTAGCACACCTGTTGGAATTCACGATGCTCTGGCGAATATATATATATATATAATATATCACAAAAATATAGTTGCCCCACTGAGGATGTCGAACACAAAGGGGTAGGCACACTCTTGCCACAGGTGGTTTCACTTCAGCGTGCCCCGCTCGCTTCTCATTCAACAGCCAAACGCGTTCCAAGTATCAGCAACTCTTGATCACTGCCAATGTTTTTGCTTCCATTTCACGAACACAGCAAACTGTTTCAGGACGATATTTATTGGCTGCACAAGTTTTTCCCCTAAGGACTTCTGAAGTGGCCTTTTGGTTATTGTAGTCCAAACTGTTAACAGCCATACTTGTAGTCCCTTTAAATCCCGAGTGGGCATTGCTTGTGTTTGCTTTTCATTCCAGGCACAAACGGATAAACAAAAATGATAAAAAATCCCTCATGGGTGAGAGCGATGAGTTGGCCCCCACCAGGGGTCAGGATGGATCCGGAAACTTTTGCTGAGGGGTTTGCGCGCCACGTCTGGTGGCTACATTCGGCTCCGCTTGACATTGTCGCTGTCGGTAGCATCAGTTATGAAGTCTTTGTGCGTATATAGGCGCCACACATGCGCGCGGACATCAGTTATTTTCTTTCCAGTTGAGCGCCGATCTACCCCTCAGCCGCTTTTTGGCAGGCTTTTTCTCAACTTTTGTCGAACTTTTTGAGATACAACTTCGTGTGCGAGGGATGTCTGGTAGAAAGACAAGTTTTAAACCTTGCAGGACTTGCTCCAGCATAATGTCGGTCACCGATCCCCACCGCGTATGTCTGTGGTCTCTTGAACGTGACCACAATTCGAAGTCGTGTTCAGCCTGTTGGGCGATGGTCCCGAAGACCTTGAGGGAGCGAGCGATGAAGTTGCTCGCGGCCCGGCAGTCGACACCGTCAAGCGAGACTCAAGGCGGTCAAGGTCCCGCTCGAGGAGGAGGAGATTGCGGGACCGCTCACGCAGCCCTAAGTCCTCTTTCTCATTATTGAGGTCATCTGGACACTCAGGGAAGAGGCACAAGAAGAAGTTCAAGCAGATTTTGGCCTCACCTCAGTTGGTGTCCGTCGCCGAGAAAGGTAAGGAGCTGGAACCGAGCGCCCCCCACCCCCTTTCCGGGATACCGGAGCAACCCTCGTTCAAATAAAAGAGTTTTACGAGGCCATGCACCGAGTATTTGAGCAGAACAGCCCCGCTGGTGAGCCCTCGGGCCCCGTGGGGTCAGATGGGGCCCCATCAGGTTCGACGTCGTTGGCTCCAGCCATGGCGCCAGTGGGGCCTCATGGATCTGATCCCAGATCCGGGTCGACGCCGGTCGTGCCAACGCGACCTCCCGATGCCCGTCGGTGGAGCAAGCCCCATCCTCATCCCCGACGACACTGAGCTGGAACGGCATCGAGTAACACCGATTCCGACGTTGACAGAACCCAGGAGTTCTATGTTGTTCTATGTTGTCGCCTGAGCACTTTGTGGACGTGCTGAGCTCAGGAGAGGAATGGGGCAGTCTGGAGACCCACTAGAGAACAGGATATCTCTGAGGAGACAATGGAGTGGCATAGGGGAACTTGGGGAAGCCAGTGGTCTGGATACTTCCCCAGACACTGGTATGCTCTCTCCACCTACAGTGGCTACGTAGGAGAGGGGCATCCTATGCCATGGTGGTTAAGAGGGCAGCCAAGGTCCTTGGAGAGGAGTTGCCCTCAGGGCAGGTCAGGACTAATCTCCTGACCGAAGTACTTCAACCTGGGGCTTCCACCTCTGAACCACCTCTTAACCCCTATTGCCCTTTAATGAGGCACTTACGGACGTCCTCCTAGGAACATGGTCCAAGCCTAGCACAGGGGCTCTTGTGAATAGGACGATTGCACGCCACCATCGCCCAGCTCCGGCGACCCAAAGTTCCTCAGCCAACACCCCACCCCAGAAAGTTTGGTGGTGCAGGCCTCTACTTTCCAGGGCGCATTCCCTTCCTCACCTCCTGATAGGGAATCCAAGAGACTGAGCTAATTTGGACAGGAGATGTTTTCTTCCTCCAGTCTGACATTGCGGTCAGAGAATACCGCATGCTTATTGGGCTGTTTCTCCCACTCTCTTTTGGGAGACGGTTGCACAGGTGCTGCCACAAGTCCCGGAGGAGGCCCAGGCTGTGCCCAGGCTGTGCTCTCCCAAGCAGTCAAGGACGGGAGAGATGCAACAAAATTCGCCATATGGTGTGGATTAGATAAGAGCGAATTGCTGGGCAGGTTGATTTCAATGGCGGTGGCCTTGAGGCGCCACGCCTGGCTTTATACAACTGGCTTCTTGGGGGATGTCCAAGCCAATTCGATGGACAGGCACTTTGATGGAACCCGCTTTTTTTGGGAAAAGGCAGACTCTGCCCTGGTCAGATTCAAGGACTCTCGAGCTATTGCCAGGTCCGTGGGCCTCTCCTCCACTCCTCATGGCCAGTCTTCTTTTCGTGGAAGGGGTGTCCAGCTGTGTCAGCCCTATCCTAGCTACCATCACGCTCAGACTACCTAAGCTGTGCGTGTACGCAGTACATTCCGTCCTAGTGGTTGCAGCTCAACTGCGCAGGCTAGGGGTGTCAGTCTTCCCCTACCTCGACAACTAGCTGTTAAAGGCAGCCTCGCCCCAGACAGTTGTCTCCCACCTTCAGACTACGGAGAACCTCCTGCATTCACTGGGATTCTCTATAAACGTGCCGAAGTCACACCTGACTGCTTCTCAGATGCCCCCTTTCATTGGAGATGTTCTGGACACAGTGCAATTTCGGACTTATCCTCCCGAGCAGCGAGTCCAGGATATTCAGGCTATGATTCCGATATTTCAGCCTCTATCATGGATTTCGGTGAGATTGACTCTGAGGCTGCTGGGCCACATGGCCTCATGCATCCTTTTGGTGAGAGCTGCAAGATAGCGTATGGGGGCTCTGCAGTGAGACTTGAAGTTCCAATGGGCACAGCATCAGAGTAATCTCACCGAAATAGTTCAGATCTTGGAAGGAACTGCGAAGGATCTGCAGTGGTGGTTAATGAACCAAGATTGGGCCAATGGCAGACCACTCTCCCTTCCCCAACCAGATTTCACAGATGCGTCACTTATGGGATGGGGCGGCCACTTGGGAGAGATGGAGATCAGGGGTCACTGGTCTCCGGCGGAGACGGGGCTCCACATAAACTTGTTGGAGCTCCGAGCGATTCGCATGACATTGAAAGCATTACTTCCCTCTGTCAAGGGACAGCTGGTGCAGGTGTTCACAGACAACACCATCGTTATGTGGTACTGCAACAAGCAAGGAAGGGTGGGGTCGTGCACCCTATGTCGGGAGGCTTTGCATCTATGGACATGGCTGGAACAGCAGGGCATAACCCTGGTGGTTCAACACCTGGCAGGTTCTCAGAACGTCAGGGCAGACGATCTCAGCCGTCGATGCCTGCCAGATCACGAATGGCGTCACAAGTTGGAGGTGGCGCAAGGTCTCTTTCAGCAGTTGGGAGAACCTTAGTTAGATTTTTTCGCCTTCGAAGAGAACGCGCAATGTCAGCAGTGCTGAGCACTGGAGTTTCCAAGGTGGCTATCGCTCGGTGACGCACTTCGTCTCGACTGGAGCTCATGCCTGTTGTACGCCTTTCCACCCATACCACTCCTGCCCAGGGTTCTGAAGAAGATCACGAACGACCTGGCCCAAGTCATTCTTGTAGCTCCGGACTAGGCAAGGAGAGTCTGGTATCCAGAGCTTCTGAGAATGAGCCTCTGATCACGTTGCCCCTTCGGGAGGATCTTCTGTCGCAGCAGCAGGGGAGGGTTCTCCACCCGAACCTGTCAACTTTGCGCCTCCATGCGCGGAGACTGAGCGACGGCAATTGATTGCTTTTGAACTTTCGCCCAAAGTCTGTAATGTTATTCTGGTGGCAAGGCGGCCCTCCACTAAGTCTGTATACGCCTGCTGTTGGCAGAAATTTTTATTATGCTGTACAGAAAGGTCCATTGACCCGATTTCTGCTTCTTTTTCCACTGTCCTTTTATTCATACTAGCCCTTGCTCAGCAGGGCACTGCTTTGGGGACTCTCAGGGGTTACCTCTCTGCTCTGTCTGCTTTTTTGCGGCTGCCAGGCCAGCCTTCTCTCTTTAAATCTCCTGTTGTAAATAGATTTCTTAAAGGGCTGCCTCACTTGTTTCCACCCACGCCCTTTATTATGCCACAATGGGACCTTAATTTGGTCCTTACTTATCTAATGTGCGCTCCTTTCAAGCCTTTGCATAATTGTCCCCTCCGTCTGTTGTCCATCAAAACAACCTTCTTAGTGGTGATTACATCGGCCCGGAGGGTGAGTGAATTACAGGCGTTATCCAGCTCGCCTCCTTATCTTATGTCTTTTCCAGACAAAGTGGTGCTTTGCACCAGGCATCATTTTTGCCAAAGGTTGTGACCCCATGTCATCTGGGCCAATCCATTACTTTGCCCACCTTCTTTGCTCCCCCACATCCCTCAAAGGAAGAGGAACGTCTCCACTGTATGGACCCAAAAAGAGCGTTGTCGTTCTACCTTGACCGCATAAAAGGGTTCTGGGTGGATGACCAACACTTTGTAGGATATGTGGGAGCAAAGAAGGGAAAGGCAGTGCAGAAAAGAACCATCTCTCGCTGACTTGTTCTCTGCATTAAAATGTTTTGTTAGAAGTAAGTTTCATCCTTTGGTTACTACACACTTGCTTTTCTACATATAGTTAGCTCACAACTCATACCAATCGACCCCAAGATTCAAAACAAGAAACAATGTAGCCCAAGCAGAAAACACAATAACTGTCAAAGAGGAGGAGAGGCTTCACCTCTTGGATCCTAAGAGGGCGATTAGTTTCTATCTGGATGGAGCAAAGAACTTTGTGGGCAATGTTGGACGCATGAAGAGCAAGGGGGTGCACAACCGCACTTTATCCAGATGGATCATCTTGTGCATCAAGATCTGCTACGCTCTGGCTGGTAAGGAGCCTCCTGAAAGCATTAGAGCTCACTCCACCAGGGCTAAATCTTCTACTTCTGCCTTGTCCAGGGGTGTTCCTGTGTTGGACATCTGTAAGGCCGCAACTTGGGCCTCCCTCCACACTTTCGCGAAGCATTACTGCTTAGATTCGAAGTGAGGAGGGACGGCCATTTTGCGTGGTCTGTTTTGCAGGACTTTTTGGTATTGAAGGGTGGACACCCTCCTCCGGGAGTGGGACTGCTGTGGGATTCTATTCATAAGGTAAGGAATCCACAGGCAGATGTATCCATCAGAAGAACAAGTTACTTACTTTCGGTAACGCTTTTTCTGGTGGATACAGTATCTGCCTCTGGATTCATCACTGACCCACCCTCCTCCCCGTTGTCCACTTTTTTATACATTAAAAGAGGTAATGGTTAATATGGTTGTTTCATATTGTCATTTTGTATTGCCTCTAAATGCCTTTGTGTAGGCTTATAGGAAATGTTTGCTTTCTTTGCTTTCCTATTTCACTTTACACTGTGTGTATTTGTGTGAATACTGTGTACTATGTATACATTGTCTCTTTGGTTGGTCCGCCCGTTTGCCTCGGACACACGTAAAAATGGGTGGAACTGACGTCATCACGCCGATGTGGTCTTCTCATGGCTCCAGTGACGTCATGCGGAGTCGTGTGCGGAGCCAAGGCATTGTGACGACCTCGTCGGCGTGGAGAGCTAGGAAAAAGTTTCAGCGGAATGCTAGCGCAGGGGATATTCATAAGGTGAGGAATCCACAGGCAGATACTGTATCCACCAGAAAAAGTGTTACGGAAGGTAAGTAACTTGTTCTTCTCAACTGTAGATCCATAGCCAAACATGCAAAGGAAATAGCTGAAACAATTCGAAGTCATGAGACTGACATCACATTTCTAATGGAAACGTGGCCCAACAAATTTGCTACTCCAATATTAGGCCTACTCATACCTTGGAGTTCTCCATCATACAGCTGGACAGAGAAGGCTTTACAGGAGGCGGGATAGCAATCATTCACAAAAACAACTTTCACATCCACACGTTTAAAACAATAAAGTATTCTTTCTTCTAGGCTTTTTTCTCTCATTGAAGGGCTCAAAACCAACTATGGTTCACATAATCTATCATCAGATAGCTAACAAACAACTCTTCTCTGAACAATTAACAAACCTGATATTGTAGCACTACCTACTGGGCACGAATGTCTTATTCCTGGGGAACTTACACCTACATTGACATGAGAATGACGATGCTCTAATACAAAACTTAAATTATCTTATTGAAAGTAACGACCTACAACAGCTTTGCAAAGACCAGACTTACATAAAGGGATATGCTCTTGATATAATCATAATATAATGATGCAGTTTCACTTCACTCCATCTTGCCAGCAGACTGGTCTGACCACCATATTGTCCTATTTCAACTAAACTCAAGCACCAGAACACACCACACCCAAGCCCACATGCCTAAGTGCTGGATAGGGAACACTAAACAAATCTCCCTGACTGTTCTGGAAAACAATTTTGGTGCTCAGCTACAGCCACCTGAAGGAAAGAGCTCAGTAGAAGTTCTTACAAAGTACTATAAGACAAAATGATAAACATTCATGACCAAGTTGCCCCACTAAAACTTAAAAAGCTCAGAAGTATCCCAACAAGATCTTGGTTCACTAAAGAGCTAAAGAAAGAGAAGAGACAACTCAGATTAGAAGAGAAGATGGAGACACAACCAATCAACCTCTCACCTTACTTGCCTACTCTTAGGACGTAACAGATACAAAAAGCACATATTCTACAAAAAAGCTCGACTGACAAAGCTATAAATTGCCCCAAAGAACTCGACTACATCATAAAAGAACAAACCACCACACACTTACAGCTGATTTCATTCGAAATGCTGTGATAAACCTGCCACGTTCTTCTCACACAAAATCGCACATGTAGAACTATCACTGGACAACCCCCTTTGCTGACAATAGTCAGGTATTGTACAACCCTGCCAACTCCGATCAATCAAGGGCCCTGACTCCAAGAGTACGCAATGCAGTGACACATGTGAAATAAATGTCAGCATCTATCACAAGCACCTGAAAAAAACTGCACTATAGATGAACTACTGATCCCTTACAAAACACAATGGAATCAAGGTATCGGGCATGAAACCCACCTCTCACAGAGCAGATCCTCTTCTGTCAGTGATAGCAAAAATCCCCAGCCACGTCACTGCACCACTGTGGACTAAAAGAATTAACTTCTCACTTGGTAATTGAACAATGCATGACTGCCTTAAGCTAGAAAAAGTCACCTGCCACCCTGAAGAAACCAGGTGCAGACCCAGAAGATGTGAATAACTTCAGGCCAGTGACCAACCTACCATTCAAAGCTAAATCCCTTGAAAAATGTGTGTTGACACATCCTAACAAACACATTGAAATTCACAACCTTCTTGACTCTCTACAGTTAGGTTTCAGGAGAGGTTGCAGCACAGAAATGGCCACCATACCTATAGTTGACAACATCTTTAGGTCACGAGAAACAGACAACTCATGCCTTCTTATTCTCTTTGACTTTTCAGTGGCCTAAAGCAACGCATAGGTGTCTGGGACATAGTCCTGAAGTACTTTAACTCATACCTCCATCACAGATCTCAGCTAATGAAACTAGCACCCATAAAACAAGGAGTTTCCCAAAAGTCAATTTGATTTCCCCCAATCTTCATTCAGCGCAAGGATACCCTCCCGGGTGATAGTGCACTCTACAAATCTGCATAACATGAAACCACTCACTAAGATACTGAAACAGGCAAACGTTGCAGAACATCTATATGCAGATGACACAACTATATCTAAAACTCTCGGGACTAAATGACACCCTCCACCTAAATGAAACTCTATTAGATGTGGCTGTCCAGAAACCATTTAAAACTGAGTCCCAAAAAGACAGAACTCCTCCTAATTTCTCCGCAAGGAAAACCCCACCAATTCAGGAGTGGCTGAATAACATGTATGTCCTAAACTTCAAGGGGTCATTTACAGAGTCTGCAAAATCTATGGGGGCCCGTGAATATGAAGGCACACATTAACATCATGCCAAAAAATGCATTTACAACATAATACTCAAAAATAAAAAATAAACTTCATTCCAACTGATGACCTCAAGAATGCAGTTGGATGTATGGTCCTTTCATGATTGGACTATGGCAAGGCTGCTCTCACAGGCACTCTAAAAAACACCTGGCTTCTTTAAACGCCATGATAAATGCTTCAGAAAGGGTTAGTACAGGTCAGAGATGCTTTGATCACATCACCACCTCGCGGATGTGGCTGTCCATAGAAGCAAGAATCAATTTAAAGACAGCATGCATCACACACAAAGCCCTTCACACTGAGAGCCTGAAATACTTAGCCAATAAACTTTCAAGGGATGGACAAACATGGGATCCGAAAAGCACCAACTCACTGCTTCTAATGCAACAAGAAAGATCTCTTGCTCAATCTATCTCTGGGAACTCACCTAGAGTTTGGAACCTGCTACTACAGAAGTTACGCACCGACCCATCTTTTATGAGCTTCAAGAAAGTACTCAAAATTTTACTACTTAAGAGATATTGTATCTTGATCCCCAACTAAGGGAGCTCCCAGAGAACCAATATAATATGATAGAAACAATGAACACTGTGAATATGGACTCAATGTAAACCTCAGCACTGAAAACTAATTCTTATACTGTAGTAATCACTTGCTCACCTGCTCATTTGCCACACGGAGCTACTAGAGACTATCTCGCCGCCGGACACCATCTCGCACCTGGGGCCCTGACGCTGTGGTCTCGCCGCTCCACGCCATCGCAGCGGCTGGAGACTACAGCTCCCAGAGGGCAGTGCGACAACTTCCTGTGGTCCACTTCCTGACGCTGCGCGCCCGGAGGCGCTACTTAATCAGGGAGTCCCCTCCGCGTCGCGGACGCGCGCGGACGGCGCCGGGCGAAGCCCGGGCAAAGGGCGGGCCCTCTGAGGCCCTCAGAGGTCTAAGTGGTCGGGCGGCCTACCCCACTAACATTTCCCTCGTAAGGTCATTTCCCTATCTGGTTAATATAATGTGTGACCGCAATGTCATTAGTACAACTGCTGATGCACTCACTCAGGACATAGAGACCTCTGTATCATTGATATCATCCTTTGAGACACTGATAGATACCGCGTTTAATGAGATTGTTGAAACTGAAAGGAGGTTCTCTATGGGTCCAATGAATATTAACAAACTAAATGCCACGAGTTGTTTAAACGCCAACACTCATGTAATTCCGGAAGTTATTGTGGTTAAACCATCACATCCTGTTGTTACTGTGCCCATTGTTCTGGACGATGAAAATACTGTTACATACACAGCCTCAGATGTAGCTCCTGACCCTACCCCGTTATTAACATCTACAGAGGCTACTATTAAGGCGTCTGAGAACGTTGTAGCTAAGAGAAAGAGGGGCCCAGTAAAACTAACCCATAACAAAAGGAAGTAGCCACTAAGGAGCGTAAACCAACCAACACCACAAAGTATGTGGAATAGGGGGAAGAAACATAAGTTGATCCAACATAATGTATCTGTGCAGGAACAATCTCATCTGGGTGATGTCGTAGTCATAAATAATGAGGACTTAAATTCTATGTCAATTTCCACCCAGACTGAACTCCCCAATATAAACAGTTACCACTCCAAATCAGAGGGGAATCTCATTGAGACTATTGCAGATACTATTTTTAAACAGCTTGAAGGTCAAATGAACAAACAATTTAATAATATTTTTAGAAGACTTGACAGACTGGAAAACCTAATTAAAAATGATGATGCCAAGAGAAAAGGCATTGTGAGCTTGGACAAAATAAGAGTAGAACGTCTGCTAAAGGATTTGGAATCTACCACCCGTGTTCTTACTGGTGGTGATCATGGCAATAATATGGTTAAGGAACCACAGGCTGCTACTAATCTATCACCGTCTACTACATCTGCGGTCACCAAAAGCAAATTCTTTTTTTTTTGTGGGTAACAAGGACCCCCTGATGTGGATCGTGCTCCTGGGTCAGGGAAAACAATTTTTGTGCAAAGTTATCTACCCAGGCAGACAAATAAGACAAAAAGCTGGCTATTGTAAAGGACACATATTCATAAAATTCTAATTCATAAAATTAAAGCAATGGACTGAAATGATATCAAAAGATTGATTTGTAATATAATTATAAAAGATATATGGATACATATGATTCAATAAAAAAATGGTTACATGATATGAGTAAACATTACTTCATTGGACAGTGAATATAGAACAAACATATCAATGTACATAAAATAAGGGGTAGGGGGCTTTTTCTTAAAAATAATTTCTCCAAAAAAGTATATGGGGCTGTATGTCAACGCGTTTCGACAAAGTCATTTGTCTTCATCAGGACAGATCGGTATTCAGCCACTTTTTCTAAATAAAATAAATAAAACAAAATCATATATAAATCACAGTGCATTGCTAATACTACTATTTACATAGACAGAGACTAATTCAGTTAAAAGGAAACTTTTCCTTCTTTTTTTCTTCACATAGCCAGACTTATCATAGTATAACATTGATTTAAGGACACAAAGTTGGAAAACATTTACGTATTTAATAAACATCACAGTATTGTCAGTAACGGGATAAATCCCAAGAATAATTCTTCGATAGAAAAAAGCGTAACATTTTTAGGAAACCTGTATCCCTAAATATATCTATAGTTCTAGATTAGTATAGTAAACTATTGCCAAAGGTTATTTCCCATATATCCTGTCTGGATATATCACACCTATATGTAATTTTATATAGGCAAACAGCCTATTTCAAAGGGATAGGAAAGCAGCGAATTTTGGCTAAAAGTCAATTTTATTAGGGAGACAGAATTGTTGTGCCTATGCTAGAATATTATGGCATGATGTCTAATTTAAAAACCAAAAGTAAATAAACAGTGAGGATAAAGAAAATCTAATCCTTCTAGAATTTCAATTGTGTTTGACTGCAAGATCAGAGTCTACATCCGAATATTTACATTTAATTGCCAAATTTCCTTACCTAAAAAAAGAGAAGTTATGAACTATTAGGTTCGTGGTAGATGGGGCAGGTAAGGCACCTCTCCTTTTATATCTGGAGACGGTATGTGATAACTGTTTAAGGAGAGAAATACGTTGTGTAAGGTACTGTACCAAATTGTTAAGTGTTCTCAAATTTTCTCCATGTTTCAGTAAGGC
Source organism: Lissotriton helveticus (assembly GCF_964261635.1). NCBI lineage: Eukaryota > Metazoa > Chordata > Amphibia > Caudata > Salamandridae > Lissotriton > Lissotriton helveticus. The sequence continues at coordinate 2,093,237,713 of NC_136061.1, forward strand.
GTTCTTATTAGATGATATTCTTACCTGTTTAGACAGTAATCACTGCTTCCATCCTACTACTGCCTACAAATACTTTTCATCGTCTTTAAAAGTGAGGGAAACGGTTCCTCGTTGTTTTCTTTTAAAAGCCGGTGTTTAGTTTAGCTAGAAAGAAATGTTGTTTTATCTCGTTAGCTGCTCAAAGAATTATTTAAATGGTCTAAATAGAACCTCCTTTCTACTAATGTTTACCTTTCATGCGAAGTTCAGGGGAACACTGGGAAGGGCGGAGACCGTGGTATGGTTATTCTTCGTTAGTGTTTCAAACAACGGCTGTACCTCGGAAAGCAGCTATAGTTCGTGAAATAAAATTTAATCTTGTGTAAGAAAACTGCCCTAGGAGTAGCATAAAAAGTCTAAAATGCCGTCTTTCTACTGGTATTTACCTGTCATGCAGAGCTCAGAGAAAAGTAAGGCAAGGAGCGGTAAACGTAGTGTATCCCCGCCCTGCTGGCGTTTCAAAGGGCGGCTGTTGTTCAAAGGCGGCTGCAGATCGTAATAAATGCCTGTCGAACGGTACAAACTCAAATTCAGTTTTATGTTTGGATGCTGCGCTAGAAAATGAATGAGCGGTTTAAAATACCAACTTTTTACTAATGTTTTACCTGTAATACAGACTTCAGGGAAACGCGAGAAAAAAGGGGGCGGCAGACGTGGTGTCTCTTCGCTCCGCTTGCGTTTCAAAGGGCGGCTGTAGCTTAAAAGTGGCTGCAGTTCGTAATGGATGCCTGTTAAACGATACAAACACCCGCTGTTAAAATAAAGGGCGGGAGGAGGCCAAAAACACTCGGTTAAGATTGCATATAACGGGTGCGATCTCAAAAATACGGAAAAACATGCTAACAATAGGAGGATTCCACGGAGCTTTAGCGATAACTTACCGATATATAGAGCGCGAAGTACGAAACGTCTCTGCCTTCCTCAGTAGTTCATGTAGAAAAGGATGATTACCTGTAGTCCTTTTACTACTGTTATTTATATCCTAAACAGGCTCCGCCCTAACGTTGGCTCTGCCTTTATTTAAAGAGACGCTTTCTTTAAATAAATAGTGTCTAAGTACTGAATGAATATTATATCAAATACTCGGGGTCTATATTAAAGCAGCATCATACTGAAATTATATAGGAGGAGGGCGGGCAATGTCATTTTATAGGAAAACGGGCGGGCATTATCAGAGTGGAAAGAATATGTTTTCCATTCCATATGTTCATAGCAGTTATATGACACAGTGTTTCAGTGGTATCATATTATCGCGTTTTCCCACGGCAAGTCTTGATTTAATCCGTGGTCGAAAGTCCCAAGGGTGAAGATCCAAAAGACTTCCCTTTTTCTACGAATTTCATCTCCTCCTTGATTATGCTGCACGTGGATTTTTTCTAAGATACGCCATTTCAATTCTTCAGGTTTATGTTTGAATTCCATAAAATGGTTGACCAAAGGAGCTGTGATCTTCTTTGTTTTAATGGCTGACCTATGCTCGGTTAGCCTAGTCTTTATCATACGTGACGTCTCGCCCACATAACCAAGGTTACACGGGCATATGAGTAAATACACAACATTTTTAGTGTTGCACGTCCAAAACTCTCTTGCTTGAATCTTTATCTTATTGAAATCCATTGTGTCACCTGTTATGATGGTTTCACAAGATTGGCAGGAACCACAGCGTGAAGTGCCCTTGATGGCATTTACTCCATCAATCGATTTTTGAATAAAGGGAGTACTAATAGTGTTACCTTTATGACGGGAATGGACCACGTGATCCTTTAGGTTTTTGTTTCGCCTATGGGCAAACATGGGCTTTTGTAGTTTGTTTTGGCTGTCTATAACATTCAAAAGATGCCAGTTTGAATTTATAATCTGCCTAATCGTGGAATTCATGGTTGAATGTTTAGTAATGCAAACTAATTTCGGATCTACTTTCTGTTTTTGTGAGTTCAAAAGAGTGTCACGATCATAAAATCTCGCTCTTTTGTAAGCACCTCTAACTAGTCGACGAGGGTACCCTCTCTCAATAAACTTTTGTTTCATAATTTCAGCTTGAGTGTCGAAGTCCTTTATATTGGTACAGTTCCGCCTTACTCTCAAAAATTGAGAGAAGGGGATACTGTCCTTCTGACAGCGTGGATGGTAGCTCTTGAAGTGCAAGAGGGTGTTTCGAGCGGTAGGCTTAGTGAACAAGTCTACTTCGAGAGCACCCTCTTTGTTTTTAATATTTATATCTAGGAACTCAACTTTCGATTCATTAGTGTGTGCCGTAAACCGTAGATTTTCATCTGTAAGGTTCAGCCACAAAAGGAATTCATCCAAAGTCTGTTTCCCATCGGTCCAAATGAAAAAGATGTCGTCAATGTAGCGGTACCAATGGGAAACAGACTCGAAGAAAGGTGCTACCTCATTAAAAATGAATTTACTTTCAAACAGGATCATATAGATGTTAGCTATCGACGGAGCTATTGAAGCCCCCATGCTTACTCCTTTGACTTGTAAAAACAAATCCTTACCAAATTCAAAAAAGTTTTCTTTCAGGACTAAAGTCAGACAGTCTTTAATAAAAGGTTTAGAGCAGGGAATCTTGTGTAAATCAATAAAGCACATTGTGGCCTCAATTGCTTCTGCCTGTGGTATATTGCTATATAACGACTCTACGTCAAGAGTCACTAAAATGTCATTGTCTTCTTTGAAGGCTAAATTCTCAACTTTCGCAATAATATCACCAGTGTCTTTTACGTAAGATTGCGAAAGGGAGATGTAAGGGCGTAGGATCTGATCTAAGTATTTTGAAAGGGCTTCTAGCGGGGTCTCGATTGTAGAGACAATCGGACGATATGGTGGATTTTTTTGGTCCTTATGGATCTTAGGCAATCCATATATGCAGGATACCTTTCTATCAGAATTGTTTAGGAACTCATATTCCTTTTTATTTATTATGCCTTCATTCATGGCCTTAGTGGTTAACCTATTTATAGTTTTTACTATTCTCTCAGTGGGGTTAGTTTTCATTTTTTTATAAAAAATCGGGTCATTTAGCATTTTAGTCATATTTTCTTCATAGGTGTTACAATCCACTAGGACTATCCCTCCACCTTTATCGCTACTCTTAATAACAATGGTGTCATTGTTCTTGAAGCTTTCAAGAGATTGATGTTCTTCTCTTGAGATGTTATATTTAGGTTTTGGTATAAACCTTAAAGCTTGATCTAAACGTTTCAATACGACCTTTTCAAAAATACCCACTTCTGGGCCTACCTGCTGTAGAGAAGGAGTAAAGGTGGATGGTAGGGCTACAATATTATTTCTTGTATTATCTAATTCCAAAGGGTCAGTCTGTTGGAAAAATGTTTTTAATCTAACTTTTCGTAGAAAAGAATGAATGTCACGATACAATTCAAAAGTGTTCAAATTTGCATGAGGAACAAAAGACAAGCCTTTGGAAAGGAGTGACAGATCTGGGGCATTAAGGGTATGAGAGGATAGATTGAATATTGGGATTACATCCCGTTCCTCCAATATTGTTTGCTTCTCGTCTCTAGGTATTGCTGAGGTTCCTGGGGGAATTGATTGGATTGGTAATTGCCCCTTGAGTGATTCTGAAACCTCACTCTCTGACGGCCACCTCTCCCCCCTCGGTGACCTAAAAAAGGTCGACGAGAGTTTCTTTGGCCATTTCTAGGGTCAAAGGGTCTATCATCTTGATAACCCACATTGTCTTCTCCTTCTGATTCTGAATTAGAGGCTGAAGAATGAGAGAAGTTATTGATTCTATTTTGGAAGGTATGGTTATTTGTTCCCAATTGTGAGTCCGGTTTGTAAAAGCCTTCTACAATATAGGGATATGTTTTTTCTACAGAATAGAATCTTTTGTCTTTAACAAATTTATCTTCTTTCCTTTTTTTAAAAAAATTCAGAGAATGATAGTATATCTTTTTTAATTATCTCCAATTGTTTCTCTGCCTCTTCTGAGGTTGTGGATTTTTTCAATTTGTCTTCAAGTTCTTCTATTTCTTTCTTTATTTCAGCAACTAATTCTTTGGATGTGGAGATGATCAAGATCATGAGATCTCTTGAACATCGACTAGCGATCATGCTCCACTTCACTAAAAAGGTTTTCATATCTATAAAGAGACCTGGAATATTCCGAATTCTAAGGCCCATAGGGATTATGCCGTTCTTAAGGTAATTCAGCATAAATTCCCCATGGGCTTCTACTCTGATCAATTTCTTCTGAAGATTTAATAGCTTGTTGTAGTCACTGCTATTTTGTGGATTGCCTGTTTGGTTAGTACCAAAATCCACGTTAGTACCTACCAAGGTGGCGAAATCCTCATCAGAGAAACCGAACGTTTGAAGGTTAGACATTTTTATTCAGAAAATTAATCCTAAGAGGTCTATAAAGAAAAATGTTACGCCAATTCTTGAAGACAATGACAGTTAACCACTTATCGCACAATTCGAAAAAACATTCAGCAAAAAACAGGGGGATAGTTTCCAACAAACGAAGAATAAAGTAGAAGAAAAGGTCCCACACGGATATACCGTGGGTAATATTTTGTGGGTAACAAGGACCCCCTGATGTGGATCGTGCTCCTGGGTCAGGGAAAACAATTTTTGTGCAAAGGTATCTACCCAGGCAGACAAATAAGACAAAAAGCTGGCTATTGTAAAGGACACATATTCATAAAATTCTAATTCATAAAATTAAAGCAATGGACTGAAATGATATCAAAAGATTGATTTTTAATATAATTATAAAAGATATATGGATACATATGATTCAATAAAAAAATGGTTACATGATATGAGTAAACATTACTTCATTGGACAGTGAATATAGAACAAACATATCAATGTACATAAAATAAGGGGTAGGGGGCTTTTTCTTAAAAATAATTTCTCCAAAAAAGTATATGGGGCTGTATGTCAACGCGTTTCGACAAAGTCATTTGTCTTCATCAGGACAGATCGGTATTCAGCCACTTTTTCTAAATAAAATAAATAAAACAAAATCATATATAAATCACAGTGCATTGCTAATACTACTATTTACATAGACAGAGACTAATTCAGTTAAAAGGAAACTTTTCCTTCTTTTTTTCTTTTTTTCTTTTTTTCTTCACATAGCCAGACTTATCATAGTATAACATTGATTTAAGGACACAAAGTTGGAAAACATTTACGTATTTAATAAACATCACAGTATTGTCAGTAACGGGATAAATCCCAAGAATAATTCTTCGATAGAAAAAAGCGTAACATTTTTAGGAAACCTGTATCCCTAAATATATCTATAGTTCTAGATTAGTATAGTAAACTATTGCCAAAGGTTATTTCCCATATATCCTGTCTGGATATATCACACCTATATGTAATTTTATATAGGCAAACAGCCTATTTCAAAGGGATAGGAAAGCAGCGAATTTTGGCTAAAAGTCAATTTTATTAGGGAGACAGAATTGTTGAGTCACCAAAAGCAAAAGCATAAGAGGTAGTAACCCGCCTGACTCGTCAACCAAACCCCCTTTGCCTCCAAGTAACGTTACCAGCATTTCTGATTCCTCGACTAAATCTTCTGCTCCCTCTACCGCTGCAAATGGAACATTAATGAAAAACAATAAGAGTAATTTAGCGACATGCACTAATACAGTGCAGAAGGCCCCCTTGAATTCTAGCCAGCGCTATAATAAGATCTCACATGAAGACACTAGGCCTGTTAAACATCAAGGCCCTGCCTTACATCTTTTACCTGAGGCTTGTCCTTATGTTCTAGTTCTGGCCGGTATTCCACCCCTTAGGGAAGGACAAGGAGAATCGTGGGTTCAATTGCACAACAAGTGTATAGACTGGCTAACGAAGCATAAGGGGGTGGGTTATGACATTTCTAAAGAGATCTTATCTACAAGGCGAGTAACCTGGGTTGGTCCTCTTTTCAAAAACATTAATGGGGACTGTATTGTAATTAACTTTAGAAACCCGGGCACTGCAAAATTCTTGCTGAATAAAAACTTTGCTCGACATGGTACATCTACAGTGGTGACCCCCTTACCGCTAAATTACTTCTACCGTCCCCCACACAAAATGATGCAGCCCCCACCAGTTTTTCCGTTACATAATAGGTTTGCAATATTCCACGATCTGGAAACATTGGATTGACTGCCCTCCACTACCACTGAACCGGTTTCTGTGTGTTCTGCTATCGACCAGTCAGTGGAAATACTTCCTGAGGCATTTCTGTTAACACCAAAGACTTTTTTACTTAGTACACCATGTGAACAACAGGGGCATACTATAGTAAAACTTGTTTCAGGATCTGATCAGGGCCCTTGTTCGAGTCTAGATAATACTTTAAAAATTCTTAGCTGGAATATTGCCGGTCTGAAGGCCAAGATGGAAATCACTTCTTGGAAGGACTGGGTCAACTGTCATGATGTACTAATGTTCCAGGAAACCTGGTGTACCGATGACTTGTTATTTGAGGGGTACAGCTGCCATAATAGGACTGTCTTAGCCCCCCCGTTTGGTCGTCCAAGCGGTGGATTATCTATTTGGATAAAAATTACTGCGGAAGTTAAAGTTGATACACTACTAACCAAATGTCCCAGCTTCATGGCATTATCTTATACCCAGAGGACAAGGTTATGTCTGATCAATTTCTATAACAATGACTTTTTGTCCCAACCTAATCATAATTTTATTCTTTTATTTGATTTTATTGACGAAATTATGGATGGACAGAAATACGGGACATTTGATGGCATCTGCCTAGGAGGGGACTTTAATGCTCATATACATCCAAGAAATCCCCCATGCAAAAGAGGTACAGAACTGTCAAATCTTCTCGCAACTAGAGACCTTGTAAATTGTATGGAATATGTAGGTATGGAAAATAGTGCCGCCCCATTTCCTACTTTCATTGGCCATGGGGGCGGCACTACAATTGATTATGTTTTCGTTTCACCTCCTGTCGCTAATGCTCTAACAAGGGCTGAAGTGGTATGCAAAATTTATAGCGACCATTACCCGATTGTCATTCACCTATCACTTGTGAGGGGCAAGTGTTTACGAAACGAAATAGGTGCTAAAAACTTGAAGGTCTCAACTGATAAATTGAGGGTAATCTGGAAGGGCGCAGACAACAGGGGAATCCTAGCTGAAACTATTAAAAAACATCCAGTTCTGATCGAAAACTGTCTGAGTTCTGATGACTATGGGGTTAATATAATTACATCATTCTCTGAACTCTGCTCTGTAATAAAAGGTGAAATTTCCAGACCAGCTTCTAGTAAAGCTGAGGAAACACCTAGATGGTTTGATGCCCTTTGTTCAAAAGCAAACAGGAAGTTGAGAGCTGCCCTAAAAGCCGAACCTAGGGATATACCACAAATAAGGCTGCTCAGAGCAGAGTACAAATGTACCCTACGCACTAGATCAAATGAACTGCTTAAAACTCACTGGGGTTCCTTGGCACGCTCAGCCGAATTGAAAGATACTACTGGGTTTTGGAAGGAGGTAAAGGAGATAAGATCTATAGGCTCTAATTTAACGGAAATTAATTGTAACATCACCGGTCCTATCTGGGTTGAACATTTTGCTAAAATCTATGCAACACCAGACAACCCTCCTTTGACTCTACTCCCCCTAAACCCACTTAATATTTCTGTATCTGAGGTTGAGGATGCCATATCAGAAAGTGCTGGAAATAAAGCGCCCGGTCCTGATGGGCTCTCAATTGACCAGTTGAAGTGTGAGCCCGATTTTTGGGCGCCACTATTATGTAATGTTTTTAATAATTTAACAAACGGGCAAATTCCAGAAACATGGTCTTGCAGCATAATCGTTCCCATTTTTAAGAAGGGTGATAGGCTGGATCCGGGGTGTTACCGCCCCATTTCGTTAATTGATAACACTTTGAAAGTTTTGGGGCGGGTTATATTTAAAAGGATTAGAACTTGGGCAGATGAGAGTAAGATCCTACATCCCAGCCAGCTTGGTTTCCGCAGTAGCGTTGGAACGGTGGAACAATGCTTAAACCTGAGCCTGATTATGGCGAAATATAACACTGCTAAGAAATCCCCTTTATATTTTGGCTTTATGGATTTGAGTTCCGCTTTTGATTTTGTTAATCGTTCCCGCCTATGGTCCACCCTCCTTGAGTATGGTTTAGATGATTATTTGGTCCACTTTTTAGCTTTTTTACATCGTGATTTAAAAGCACGTGTGCGTATAAATCAATCTGGTGAAGTTTCAGACGATATCAGCATTGGTAGGGGGGTCAGACAAGGGTGTGCGCTGGCCCCCCTCCTGTTTATTTTGTATATTAATAATTTAAGCGGCTCTCTGAGTATTTTAACAAAAGATGTACCCTACGTAAATGGAGTCCCTATACCTACCCTTCTTTACGCTGATGATGCGATCCTGATGGGCCGCACTCCCAAGGCACTCCGCACTCTAATTTCAGGATTTGTTCTTTTTATGGCCGACTTAGGCCTGACAACTAATTTTAAAAAATCCTTAATCATGAGTTGTGGCCCTAAAAATTATAAAATTGCCGAGATTAAATCAGGGTCAAATGTTTTGAAAAGTACCAGTACTTTCCCCTATCTGGGGTTGCTATTCTCAAACACTGGTTCGTGGCATGCACATGTATCTTATGCTAGGAATAAGTTGGGTAAAGCCATAAATTGTGTTATCTCTTTGAGACAACCCAACTACGCAGACGTAATTACACCACTAGTTCTATCAAACCCAATGCATGCCAACTGGCACTTATGGCGCCGAGGTTTGGGGTTACACAAACTGCTCCCATATCCAAATGGAAGAAAATAGGTTCTGCCGGAAGGTGCTGGGCGGGGTCATTTGTTCCCCTAACTATGTGTGCCATAACGAATTAAACATCTCATACATAGAGGACTTTGTAAGATCCAGACCAGCACTCTTCTGGCTAAGGATATGGAATAACCCGGCTGCCATCCTGACCCGCGAAATAATTTTAGATTGCTTAAAATGCGATAGGGCACACTGTATACCATGGTTAAAAGCGGTAAAAGATTGCCTTGAAAGTGTAGGGCAGGGTTCTCTGTTTACTATACCAAGTTTAATAAATCGTTCCCATAAGACCATTATTCTTAGGGCACTATATGATTTGTATAGAGAGGAGCGGGAAAGGAAGAACTTGACTAAATGCACTGTTACAAAATATATGGGCTATTCTGAACCCCACATTAAACATCCTGGCCCACCATATAGGTACTTACGTCTGCACCTTGGCAGGTGGAATAGGGGTTTACTGTTTCGTTTCCGAGATGGGAGTATAGTAAATTTACTAAATTTCCCTTTGGGTTACAATAAACATCTAGAAACTCTAAATTGTCCATGTAACCCTAATATGAAACAGAGCCTTATGCATTTCTTGTTCTTTTGTGGTTTTTATAAAAAACTTTCCGTCCATTATTTAATGCCTTATTGTAGAAAACATGAATTGACTAATTTTAAATTAGCATTGAGGTCTTTTTTACTACTGGGATCAGATGAAGTTATATTCAGGGTGAGCTGCTTCCTTAAAGCTGCCGTCAGATCACGAGCCACTTTATATATTGAGGTAGAATAATTGCACACTGCACTTCTTTCTATGCGCTTTAGAGAATCTCTTAGTTGCATATTTTTAAATTGTGTATAAAGCTGTTTTTATAATATGAAGGGACAAATTTGCGTGTAGATGTGAAATTGAAATTTGATTATTTTGACTGTTCTTAGACTTGTTTTCCAGATGTCATTATTGTATCATATTGTTTTTATTGTATTTTGTTTGTACTTTTATGGATGTTTTTATTCCGAATAAAGATCATTTGACTTGACTTGACTACTGTAGTAATCTATCTTCTATGTTTATGATGTTGCATGCTCCCATCTGGTCATTCTTTCCATGGTAACAGAATGCCAATGTTGGAATATTCACTGTGTGCTCTGTGTTGGCAGTTTCCTGGGATCTAGTGGGACTAATGGTCAATTAAATACATTTGTCTCATCATTTGTGTGTGTTTGGAGTCACTTCAAGTTGGCGACGAGGACTGACCATTAGTGCCATTTACCCACGTGTGCTGAAGCTTCAAGTACCACTGGAAGTTATCGTGAAGTTTTCTATTTAATATCACTGATGGGATCTTGGATCTCAGAGGTAAGGAAACCTTGGAATATTGTAAAAGTGGACAGTTGAAGCGGAAATCAAACCAGGAACATGGTAAATAGCATTGTCAACAAAAGTGAAGAAAATCGACAGCTTGAATGAAAAGCGGTTAAGAAAATCAGTTTTACCTACAAAAATCGACTTGGAGACAGTGAATCACCTGTTGAGCTTCGTGATTATCTGCCTACAACTGTGAGTTATTTGGATGATAGTGTGGGCTTATCACTTTTAAAACTCCTTTAACTCACTGGCAGGTTGGTACGAGAATAACGGTCTCCGGCGAAGTTCACCCCTCAAGAGACTAAGCTTGAATGATGACGCAGTAGAATCCTCAAGCTGTTTGGTGATTGTTAATGTCGTCACAGCAGGACCGGAATGGATGCGTAGTCACAGATTGTTCTTTGGGCTTCATTATCAGGAAGTCTCAGGCGTCTTGTACATCTTAAGCGTTCACAGCGGTGTGGGAATTTGGGCTTTGTCTCTATTACCAGGAAGTGTACTCTGGTAGGAGGAGTGTTTTCAACAGTGAGGGTAGGACGAACGTTTTAATATTGAAGATAAAGCCGGAGGAGCATCTTCAATCGGAGGAGCGTCTTCAACATTGATGGTAGGAGGAGGAACGTCTTCAATATTGAAATTAAAGTCTCGGATTCAAGAAGCAAAGAGCGTTCTTGACATTGAGTGATTTTCAGACTCAGCAAGTAAAGACGATTGGTGCCAAGGGTTTACAGAGGCGGGGTACAATTGTCAGAGTGTCTTCAGAGTTGAAATATGATTTATTTATTTTCTGACGGGAAGTGTTTCTGAGTCATGTTACTGTTAGTGGGAAGAATTTAATTCTTATTTATAGTAACAGAAAGATTTTCTGTGATGTTGTGAGAACCATATGTGAAAACTAATGGTGTTTTCTCATTATTGCACAATTTATCACAATGAATACGTAAATATTGATGTTGTGTGAATGCATTTACTTTCAGTTTATACCTTTATGAGATTTAGTTTAATGAAATACAACTTGTAAGTGGGGGTTAACTGTACCAATCTCATTTGGATTTAGATTTAAAGAGCACATTACCTTAATAGAAGTTAAGTATTTAACTTATTGATAATATGCAGAATGTACAAGCACCCCCTCCATTTTTACAGACCCCAGGTGATCCACCTGTTGTGTGGAAAGTTAGGTTTCATGCGTTTTGAGAAATATTTGGGTGCAATTGGAGGTAGTAGATTTAGTGCACAAAGGAAAAAGTTTATTTTAGAACATAATTTGGGATTTGAAGGACAGGCTGTACTTGCGCATCTTCCTCCTATTGTAGTGGGGGAGGGAGAAGATGAGTTGGATGAATTTCAACAAGTTGTTCAAAGTTTACAAAAACAATTTGATGTAGAGAAAAGTTTGGTGGTAGCTAGACATACATTCTTTACTAGAGAACAGGAGAAAGAAGAGAGTACAGTTGCTTATGTGGCTGCATTGCGCATTCTTGCATCTGAGTGCGAGTTTGAACAGTTCACATCACAACTAATTCGGGATCAGATAGTGGTTCATACTAATAATGGAAAAGTACAAGAGAAGTTACTCACTCTAAAAAATCCATCATTGGATGAAACAATATCTATAATTAGGTGTATTGAACTTTCTCAAAAATCCAAGAGAGAATTGAAACCGAAAAATAATTTGGTCAATGTTGTGAGGGAAAATGAAGAGAAAAATGTGAAATCTCAAACCCAAATTAAGCCACATATCGTGGTTATAGGTTCTAAATTGGTACCCAACAAGTCTGAGAGAAGGAATGTTGTTTTAAAGAATTTATGTAAAAAGTGTGGATTGGCAGCTCATTTTTCAAATGTTTGTCCAGCAAAAAATACTGTTTGTCACAAATGTGGAAAACAAGGTCATTTTGCTCGGGTGTGTAATAACAAAGGTAATGTTAGTGTGGTTTGTGAGGAACAAGGTGAGAGTGAATCAGAGGTTGTGAGCTCTTTATCTGATTTGGTGGTGCTAGTAAAAGATGAATCAGAAGAATGCATTGATCCAATAGTGGAAATTTTAGTAGACAATAAACCACTTAATTTGTTAGCTGATTCAGGAGCACGTATAACAAAGATAACAGATGATTTATTTGAGAAAACTTGGGACAGTAAACCACTCAGTCCACCTAACAGGAGTCCAGTTTCCTATGAGGGTAGGAAAATTGAGTTTTCTGGGGTTTTTGAAACTTCTTTGGTTTTTAAAAATAAACACATTCAAGGTAAAGTGTATGTAGCAAAGAAAGGCCTTAATATATTAGGATGGTATCATCAAGGATTGTTTGGCATGACACTAAGACCAGGTACTCAAGAGCAGGTTTCAATAGTAGAAGATTCATTTCTTGAGAAATCATCTATATCATGGTTTTCTAAATTTCCAAAGGTTTTTGGAAATGTACTGGGATGTATTTCTGGATTCAAACATCTCATTAGAGTACAGGAAAGTGCTGTCCCTGTTAAGCACAAATTGCGTAATGTTCCATTTAGTGTGAGGGAAGATCTGGCAGCAGAGCTTAAGAAAATGTGTGTATCTGGAGTGATTGAACCGATTGAATCCTCCCTTTGGTTGTCTCCCTTGGTTGTAAGACGCAAACTAAATGGCAGTCTTAGGGTTTGCATTGACCTTCGTAGTGTGAACAATGAAATTTGGGTGGATTCCCATCCTCTTCCTCGTATTGATGATATATTATCAACGTTTGCTAGGGCAAAGGTTTTTTTGAAATTGACTTAGCTTCAGCTTATCATCAAGTTCAACTAGATCCATCATGCAAACATGTTACAGCATTTGTTTCACCTATAGGCACGTTCCAATTTAGAAGGAAGCCTTTTGGGTTAGCCTCAGCGGCGTCTGTCTTTCAACACATAATGGAGAAAGTTTTGGAGGGTGTTGATAATACAGTGGTTTACCAAGATGGCATCTTAGTGGCAGGTGACAATGAAGAATTACATGATCGGAATTTGTCAATGGTGTTAAAAAGGTTAGAAGTGAATGGTATTGTGGCAAACAAACAAAAATGTATTTTTGGTGTACAGTCTATCGAATATCTAGGGCATCAGATCTCGGGTGAAGGCATTATCCCTAGGGAAGGACTGGTTCAAGCAATTGTTGATGCTCCCAGTCCAACTGCTAAAGAAATGGTTTCATCATTCTTAGGAATGTGTGAATTTTATTCGAAATTCATTCCAAATTTTTCTATGAAGACTGTGAATATGAGAGAATTAATCAAGAAAAGAGCTATATTTAGATGGGATGAAATTTGTGAAAAAGTATTCATTGATTTAAAAAAAGAATTCGGATCATGTAAAATGCTCACACCATTTGATCCTAATTTAAAATGTACGGTATCAGTTGATGCAAGTTTGTATGGGTTGGGGGGCATGATTTCTCAGTTCAAACTAGGGAAAGAACAAACAGTGGGATTTGCGTCACGTTCATTACGTCCAAGTGAGAAAAATAACTCTGTCATAGAGCGTGAATTGCTTGCATGTTGTTGGGCCATTGAAAGATTTAAATGTTTTTTGTGGGGAAGAAGTTTTGATCTACTTATTGACCATAAGCCTCTGGTTCCTATTCTTCAAGGGAAAGTGCTAAAAGACCATACACCACGGATTGCAAGACTTAGTGCTAAGTTACTACAATATAGTTTTAAGGTGGCGCATATATCAGGTGGCAAAAATACACAAGCGGATCTTTTGTCTAGATTTCCTATTCCTGTTTCTGCTCTTGAGTTAAACAAAGACATGGATGAGGATTGTCTTATTGCAGCTATTGATGCTTGCTCAGTGGGATGTTTTACTGAACAAGAATGGTTTTCAGCTATGGAAGTAGATTCTACTCTTAAACAAGTCAAAAATTATATAGTCTCGGGTTGGCCTAAAGAGAAACATCTTGAAAAAGATTTACATCCTTTTTCGAAGATTGCTGATGAACTTACTGTGGAGGAAGGTGGTATGGTCATGAGAGGTGATAAGTTTGTTTCACCTGAGAAGTTGAGGAATCACATTATCAGGTTTGGGCATGAGGGGCACTTGGGCCAAACTAATACTAAGAAGAGGATTAAAATGTTTTATTGGTGGCCGTCCATGGATCGGCAAATCAATTCAGTAGTTGAAGATTGATTAACTTGTAATGCCAGTGATAAAGTAGTGAACATTGTATCTCCCCCTACACAAGAGGTTCCTAGGCCAGATGGTCCTTGGTTAAAGTTGGCATTAGACTTTGTAGGACCATTTAACATCTTGCCTAGTAAATATAAATTCGTTTTGGTAGTTGCTGATTATTTCACTGTGGACTAAAAGAATTAACTTCTTACTTAGTAATTGAACAATGCATGACTGCCTTAAGGGGGGCGTGGCTTGACCGCCGATGGCGGAGGTCGCCTGAGCGCTCGGCTCCGCGATCGAGCCGTCTTTTATCCTGCTTCCCGGGCAACACGGGCGCCCCGACCCCCACATCGGAGACCGCTGTGGGTCCGGACCCAGGAGGAGACGCCGGGGACCTGTAACAGAGCCCGCCCGGGGAGAACAAGTACCCGCGAGGAGCACGGAGCGGAGCTCAAGATGGCGCCCGCTTCCTCCCCGAGGTCCTGAGGCGGTCCGTGGACCTGAAGAGGCCGACGCCTCCGACGTCACTGTCTTTCTCCTTTCCCCCCTGGGGGGGTGAAGCCAACGCCGGCTGCCTGGGGGACCAAGGGCGCCTGGAGACTCACCGGGCGACGCCATCTGAAACCGCCGCTCTCCACCACGGAGCCCCGTGAGAGAGGGGGGGCGGAGGCTCGCAGCGCACCGCTCGACTTTACACGGACTTCCACCGTTTAGATCTCTGGCTCCAGCAGCGAGCGGACCTGAGTCCACCACATAGGGAGGGCATCGAGCCCCACCAGGGATTGGAGAGACGGCGTGGGCGGTGACACGGAGCTTGGGCTGGATCCCGGACGGCTGGCAGGGCCTACAACAGGTGACGGGGGTGACGCTACCTAGGGGAACTGACGGCCCCGGCGCTATATTGCTACCTAGCGGTGACCCCTACCCCCCCTCCCCCCTCTCCTCCGAGACAGGGGCTGCTGGCTCCCGCCCGACCTACCACCTCTGCGAACTGTGGGGAGAAGGGACGCATTGAGTACCTGCGCCACGAGGCGCCAGCGGAAGGCGCCATTGCATTCTGGCCCCGGTGCCCTCGCCGAGCCTGCGAAGCCTCACTGATACCCTCCTTGGTTTTCTGGACTTTCGGCGGATGGTCAGGCCTCCTTGGACGTCTGCCCGTCTCAGCGCAACTGGAGTCCGAGTGGCAGGGGTATACACGAGACGGTGCCGCGCCAACACGGACCCGTCGACGACGTCTAGGAGCACACCGCTTACCCTTCCCACGACTGGAGCCCGCCGAGACCTCCGTTGGAGACTGAGACCGCTATGGGGAAGCCGAGGGGTGCTAAGGGAGGTACTCAGACTGCCTCAGATGTGGAAGCGCCTGATATCGACGAACGTTTAAACCCGGAGGGGCCGGGGAGTCCGCACCTTCAGCAGCAGCTCGACAGGATATTGGTGGCGATCACTGATACACGGTCGGCCCTTCAACAGGATATTGCCCAAGTCGCGACGAGCCTGGGCTTGCTCAGGGCGGACCACGGCAAGCTCTCGGACAGAGTCAAAGAGGTGGAGAGCTCGGTGGTACTCTTGGAACCCGCACAAAAAACTTTGAACGCTACCATGAAGGACGCCCTGACCCGCATAGATGCACTGGAGAGGCGGGCAGAAGATGCGGAAGGGCGTAATAGGAGAAATAACATTCGGGTAGTAGGCCTACCAGAAAAAAATGGGGATGAGGACTTGGTGGCATATCTGGAGGATTGGCTAAGGACTGTGGTGGCGCCAGAGGGGCTTTCCTCCTTCTATACTTTGGAACGGGCGCACAGGGTACCAGCCAGACCGCCGCAACAGGGCGGGCCCCCACGTCCAGTGGTGGCGCGGCTCCTTCACTTCCGCGACAGGGATTTCCTCCTCAATGCCACCAGACGAAATGGGCCATTTCAGGTGGCGAACAGTCGAGTGAACATTTTTCCAGATTACACATACGAGACTCAGCGGAGACGGACCTCCTTTTTGGCGATCAAACGGGAACTGCGGAGTGAGAGCATCCAATATTCCTTACTGTTCCCAGCACGGCTCCGCATCATCCTAGACGGTACAACCAAGTTCTTTGATACCCCGGAGGACGCAAGCAATTGGCTTGAGTTGTACAGGGCTGGCAAAGATGGCTTTGGGACCTCCTCCCAGGCCACTTCTGAGATCACCCTACAACGGAAGACGAAACCGATCCGGAACCGCAGAGGTAGATCTGCTCGACCCTCAACGGTGGAGGCTGAGGCGGAGCGACGGGGGGCACTGGAGATGGTCTCCAGTATCTCTGGCTCCCAAGGTGGACCCATACTTGACATTTCGGAGCCTGGCGAAAGTGGTGACCGCTCGGACACGGAGGGCTCCGAGTCTGACAGCGTGAAACTCCCTGTGATCACTCCAGAAACGGCGGAAGGCCTACTTGATGGACAATGATGTTTTCGGGTGAGCCGGTTCTGGTTGGGGGGGGTGATGGGGAGGAGGGGGGTCTGGCTGTGGGAACTGTTGGGTAACTGTATGGTGGGTTGGGGTTGCACCCTCTTTCAAGCCCTCGTAACTTAGGGCTCGATCGCACTTAGGTAGCATTGGGTTGCGGAGACCCCCTATCGACGTTCGGCCCCCACTTTGCCCTTAAGGCACACCTGCGGTGGCTACCGTCAGGTTAGATTGGGGGGATTGTTCTGTGGGTATAGTTTGGATGGGAACTAGATGGAACTATTTGGAACCTGTTCTGGGGGGAGGGGGGGATGAATGTTTTGGGGATGTTACGTTGTTGTTGGGGGGTGCACTCGCCATCGGTGCGGAACTAACTAGGTGCTTGCCTGTGTTTGAGCAGTGTTGGGGGAGGCTGGAGGAGATACTATGGGAGAATGGCTGATCTGTCCACTTTGAAATGCATCACTTGGAATGTGCGGGGCCTACACTCTATGTCCAGACGCCACAAAGTCCACGCTTACCTGGTACGCAGGGGCGTACAGATTGCACTGCTGCAGGAGACACACCTCACCAAATCAGAGGGACTGGCGCTACAGCGTAGATGGAGAGGGCAGGTATACAACACCACATACTCAGCTTATGCTAGAGGCGCGCTGATCTGGGTACGGGCCGGGGTCCCCTTGCAGGTGCATAGATGTACAGTGGACCCGGAGGGGAGATACGTGGCGATTGCTGGCAGGCTGGGGGGAAGGGAGCTGAACATTTGCTGCATTTATGCGCCTAATACGGACCAACTTGCCTTTCTGACCGCTCTGTCGGGCTCCCTGGCCCTCTACCTGTCGGGACCTCTTTTGATGGGGGGGGACTTCAACTCGGTGATGGACGTCGACCTTGATAGATCTCATCCTCCCCTCCCGGACTCACCAACCCACCGAGTGACCAGGGGTAGGAGGGATTGGCAGACTAAGTGGGGACTGACGGACATCTGGCGAGCCCAGCACCCCCACGCCCGGGATTACTCCCACTTCTCCGGCCTGCACGAGTTGCATGTGCGGTTGGACGGATTGCTGGGGTCGACGGAGCTGGTTTCCTCTGCCGTAAGGTCTGAGTATCTGACAAGGACCGTCTCCGACCACAATCCTCTATTGGCTGCTTTTCGGTGGCTTCCGAGCACCCCCTGTGTGCCGACTTGGAGGCTGCGCCCCGAGCTATTAGAAGATCTGGTGTTCCGGTGTGACCCAGAGGACAGGATCACTGAGTACATTGCGGAGAACGAGGGCACAGCTGGGGCGAGACCCACGGAATGGGACGCATTTAAAGTGGTGGTTAGGGGCTATTGCATAACGCAGAAGGTGGGGGTGCGACGGGTCCTCTTAGAGGACCTGGCCAAGGCTGATCAGAAACTCCGTGACATGGAGCTCCTCCGCCCCGGCCATCCGGAGCTCCAACAACAGACCTCGGCGGCGAGGGAGGCGGTAGCTGTGGAAGCTGAGCGGCTGCGAAGCTTTGACCACAAGGCTTACCTGACTAGGTCGTTAGCTGAAGGTGATAAATCGGGGGCGCTTCTAGCTTGGCTGGCTAACCCTACGAGGCGTACTTCACCCATGGTGGCTATGCGGACTGCAGAGGGCGTGGAGGTTTATACCCAACCAGAGATCCTTGGTTGCTTTCGGCGCTACTATGAGGTATTATACCGCAGTAGATTGCCACTTGACGCTACTCCTATTGACGAATTCTTGCAGGACTTGCCGATCCCCGCCCTGGAGTCTGAACAGGCGAAGGACTTAGGGAGAGATGTGGAGCTGGGGGAGATCCGCAGCGCCATAAAAAAGATGGCGCAAAACAAGACGCCAGGCCTAGATGGACTCCCGGTGGAGTTTTACTCCACTTACGTAGACCTCCTGGCCCCACGGCTGTTGGTGGTTTACAAGGAGGCGAAGCACCTGGGGCGCCTGCCTGGCTCGATGCAAGAGGCCCTAGTGGTCCCCCTGCTCAAGCCCGATAGGGAGGGCGGTGAGCCGGCGGCTTACAGGCCGCTATCGATGCTTACAGTCGATTATAACATTTTGAGCAGCATCTTAGCCTCGAGATTGCTGGGTCACATGGGCTCCTTGGTGCATGCTGACCAGGCGGGTTTCATCCCCAAGCGTAATACTACGATGAATATCCGCCGCTTGTTTCGCCTGCTGGAGGGAGACCACGCTGAGGCCCCTTGTCCCATGATCCTCTTGATTGATCTGGAAAAGGCCTTTGACAGCTTAGAATGGGACTACCTCCGCAGAGTACTTGGCCGCTTTGGCCTGGGGGAGGGGTTCCTGCGATGGACCACGGTGCTGTACGCCTCAGCGGTGGCTAGAGTTCGGTCGGGCCCGCTGATTTCCCACCAATATCCGGTGGAAAGAGGCACGAGACAGGGATGCTCGCTATCCCCGCTGCTGTTTGACCTCGCGGTAGAACCTTTGGCGCTATCGGTTCGTACTGGGGCCTATTACAGGGGGTTGTGGGCCTTGTCGGGACAACAACACATTTCCCTCTATGCCGACGACCTACTGCTTTTCCTTGAGGATGCTGGTGCAGCCTTGGCCGGGGCCGATGCAGTACTCACTGCCTTCGGCAAGGTATCAGGCCTCAGAGTGAATTGGGCGAAGACTTGCCTGTTCCCGGTCCGCAGAGGTGAGCCCCAACCGGACACTCCCAGAGCGATCAGATGGGAGCCCAACTGCTTTAAATATCTAGGGGTGTACGTTTATCATAGCCCTGCTGACATCCTTGAGGGCAACGTCTCCAGATGCATCCGGGCGCTGAAGGGTAGTATGTCCTTTTGGGCCTCCCTGCCGCTGTCGGTGGCGGGACGAATTGCATTGTTGAAGATGGTGGCGCTTCCTCGGCTATTATATTACTTCAGGACACTTCCGATCTGGATCCCACCGACTGTCTTTCGGGACCTGGATTCCTTGATCGTGGCGTTTCTCTGGGGATCGGGCCGCCGCAGAGTGGCGCTCAAGACCCTGATGAGACCGAAAGCGGAGGGGGGGCTGGCCGTGCCTGACTTTGAAACATATTACATGGCTGCCCAACTGCAGACTTACACTCAGGAAATAGCGCGGGAGTTTCGGGGCCCGGAGGAGACACGGGGGCGTGGCATACCCAGACACGTTCTATCCTATATCGCACTGCAACAACGATTAGCTCTGAGGGACCTCACTCAAGAAGAACGCACTATACGATCGTGCTGGAACCGGGTACACCGCGGGTTGGGAGTGGCACGCCCTTGTGCCCCAGAGATCACTGCACTACCGCATGGCGGCGACTGGTCGCAGCTGCGGGTTTGGTAAGACGCGGGCATACAGCTCATGGGCGACCTTTATGAGGATGGAGTGCTTTTGCCTTTTCAGGCGCTTTTGGAACGCTTTGACATCCCCCGGGGCGACTTCTTGCTTCACGCGGCGGTCACGAGGCCTCTTCAGGCTCACTGGAAGAATGGTCCTGAAGAACCGCAGTTATCAGCGGCGTGTCAATACGTCATGATGACGCCGGGGACGGTCAAGGCAGTAACGTGCTTGTATTCCAGGATGATCGCCGAGAGGCTGTCCCCCCTGGACACGCTCAGGACCCGATGGGAGGTGGACATAGGGAAGGACATCCCGGAGACCACATGGGCCCAGCTAATACGCCGGGCATGGAAGAGCACGCGTAATGCTCGATTCCAATTGGTCCACTTTTATATACTGCATCGGGCCTACTTGACCCCGGAGAAGATACAGAAATACTTCGCCTCGGACACGACGGCCTGCCCTAGGTGCCGGACGCTCGGGGCTGACCTCATTCACATGTTATGGTCCTGCTCCGCGTTGACCTTATATTGGACGTTTGTAGGGGACACGCTTAACAGAGTGACTGAAAGGTCCCTGCAGTTTGACGCCGCGGTGGGGATTCTGCACTGGTTCCCGCACACCCCCAAGAATAAGCTTTCTAGTAAGTTTATCGATTTGGGGCTGCTCCTGGCGAAGCAGGAAATAACCAGACATTTAAAGGCACGGGTTGGTCCCACAGGCACTAGATGGCGCAATGAACTTCTTAAATGGGCGGGGAGCGAGAGCACCTTGCGATATCAGCTGGCGAGGCGGCAACAGAACGAGCAGGCGCTAGAAGCGGCTCGGGCGTGGGAGGCATTGGTGCAGGCACTGCGCGATCACGACACGCACACTGACACTGATAGTGTTGATGGTGACTAGCCTCTATCCCTGTA
Source organism: Lissotriton helveticus (assembly GCF_964261635.1). NCBI lineage: Eukaryota > Metazoa > Chordata > Amphibia > Caudata > Salamandridae > Lissotriton > Lissotriton helveticus. Next base: position 2,093,258,754 of record NC_136061.1, read on the forward strand.
GAGTAACGAAGACGTGGTGTTCCCGTCAGAAAGGATACTGTCTCTTGCCACACGCTCTTCAAACGTACACTAGACCACCGATGGCGGGATGGGAGGGGGGAGGGAGATAGAGGGTGGGGGAGCGTCATCTGCTCCCGTTAACATTGGAGATTTATAGCTCGGAAGATTTGGAAATTGGCCCGCTGGGGGGGTTTGTTCATTTGGGGGGGAGTTTTTTCGGGTTGTTTAGAAAAGCGGAAGACTACATTCCATCTTCACCTGTCCGGCATTGACAGACCGTTGAACCCTACTGCAATGATTAGCTGTAAACGCCGCCCGACCTCCGGGATGTGGGCTGAATGGCCGTGTATGAGTGCTGTTCCACTGTTGATTCTTACACTACGGTTCACTAAACGGGTGACTAACTTGTAACTGTAACGGATTCCTGCAATAAAAATATATTTACAAAAAAAAATGCATGACTGCCTTAAGCTAGAAAAAGTCACCTGCCACCCTGAAGAAACCAGGTGCAGACCCAGAAGATGTGAATAACTTCAGGCCAGTGACCAACCTACCATTCCAAGCTAAATCCCTTGAAAAATGTGTGTTGACACATCCTAACAAACACATTGAAATTCACAACCTTCTTGACTCTCTACAGTTAGGTTTCAGGAGAGGTTGCAGCACAGAAATGGCCACCATACCTATAGTTGACAACATCTTTAGCTCACGAGAAACAGACAACTCATGCCTTCTTATTCTCTTTGACTTTTCAGTGGCCTAAAGCAACGCATAGGTGTCGGGGACATAGTCCTGAAGTACTTTAACTCATACCTCCATCAAAGATCTCAGCTAATGAAACTAGCACCCATAAAACAAGGAGTTTCCCAAAAGTCAATTTGATTTCCCCCATCTTCATTCAGCGCAAGGATACCCTCCCGGGTGATAGTGCACTCTACAAATCTGCATAACATGAAACCACTCACTGAGATACTAAAACAGGCAAACGTTGCAGAACATCTATATGCAGATGACACAACTATATCTAAAACTCTTGGGACTAAATGACACCCTCCACCTAAATGAAACTCTATTAGATGTGGCTGTCCAGAAACCATTTAAAACTGAGTCCCAAAAAGACAGAACTCCTCCTAATTTCTCCGCAAGGAAAACCCCACGAATTCAGGAGTGGCTGAATAACATTTATGTCCTAAACATCAAGGGGTCATTTACAGAGTCTGCAAAATCTCTGGGGGCCCCGTGAATATGAAGGCACACATTAACATCATGCCAAAAAAATGCATTTACAACATAATACTCAAAAATTTAAAAAAAACCTTCATTCCAACTGATGACCTCAAGAATGCAGTTGGATGTATGGTCCTTTCATTATTGGACTATGGCAAGGCTGCTCTCACAGGCACTCTAAAAAAACACCTGGCTTCTTTAAACGCCATGATAAATGCTTCAGAAAGGGTTAGTACAGGTCAGAGATGCTTTGATCACATCACCACCTCGCGGAAGTGGCTGTCCATAGAAGCAAGAATCAATTTAAAGACAGCATGCATCACACACAAAGCCATTCACACTGAGAGCCTGAAATACTTAGCCAATAAACTTTCAAGGGATGGACAAACACGGGATCCGAAAAGCACCAACTCACTGCTTCTAATGCAACAGGAAAGATCTCTTGCTCAATCTATCTCTGGGAACTCACCTAGAGTTTGGAACCTGCTACTACAGAAGTTACGCACCGACCCATCTTTTATGAGCTTCAAGAAAGTACTCAAAATATTACTACTTAAGAGATATTGTATCTTGATCCCCAACTAAGGGAGCTCCCAGAGAACCAATATATTATGATAGAAACAATGAACACTGTGAATATGGACTCAATGTAAACCTCAGCACTGAAAACTAATTCTTATACTGTAGTAATCTATCTTCTATATTTATGATGTTGCATGCTCCCATCTGGTCATTCCTTTCCATGGTAACAGAATGCCAATGTTGGAATATTCACTGTGTGCTCTGTGTTGGCAGTTTCCTGGGATTTGGTGGGACTAATGGTCAATTAAATACATTTGTCTCATCATTTGTGTGTGTTTGGAGTCACTTCAAGTTGGCGACGAGGACTGACCATTAGTGCCATTTATCCACGTGTGCTGAAGCTTCAAGTACCACTGGAAGTTATCGTGAAGTTTTCTATTTAATATCACTGATGGGATCTTGGATCTCAGAGGTAAGGAAACCTTGGAATATTGTAAAAGTGGACAGTTGAAGCGGAAATCAAACCAGGAACATGGTAAATAGCATTGTCAACAAAAGTGAAGAAAATCGACAGCTTGAATGAAAATCGGTTAAGAAAATCAGTTTTACCTACAAAAATCGACTTGGAGACAGTGAATCACCCGTTGAGCTTCGTGATTATCTGTCTACAACTGTGAGTTATTTGGATGAGAGTGTGCGCTTATCACTTTTAAAACCCCTTTAACTCACTGGCAGGTTGGTACGAGAATAACGGTCTCCGGCGAAGTTCACCCCTCAAGAGACTAAGCTTGAATCATGACGCAGTAGAATCCTCAAGCTGTTTGGTGATTGTTAATGTCGTCACAGCAGGATCGGAATGGATGCGTAGTCACAGATTGTTCTTTGGTCTTCATTATCAGGAAGTCTCAGGTGTCTTGTACATCTTAAGCGTTCACAGCGGTGTGGGAATTTGGGCTTTGTCTCTATTACCAGGAAGTGTACTCTGGTAGGAGGAGTGTTTTCAACAGTGAGGGTAGGACGAACGTTTTAATATTGAAGATAAAGCCGGAGGAGCGTCTTCAATCGGAGGAGCGTCTTCAACATTGATGGTAGGAGGAACGTCTTCAATATTGAAATTAAAGTCCCGGATTCAAGAAGCAAAGAGCGTTCTTGACATTGAGCGATTTTCAGACTCAGCAAGTAAAGACGATTGGTGCCAAGGGTTTACAGAGGCGGGGTACAATTGTCAGAGTGTCTTCAGAGTTGAAATATGATTTATTTATTTTCTGACAGGAAGTGTTTCTGAGTCATGTTACTGTTAGTGGGAAGAATTTAATTCTTATTTATAGTAACAGAAAGATTTTCTTTGATGTTGTGAGAACCATATGTGAAAACTAATGGTGTTTTCTCATTATTGCACAATTTATCACAATGAATACGTAAATATTGATGTTGTGTGAATGCATTTACTTTCAGTTGATAACTTTATGAGATTTAGTTTAATGAAATACAACTTGTAAGAGGGGGTTAACTGTACCAATCTCATTTAGATTTAGATTTAAAGAGCACATTACCTTAATAGAAGTTAAGTATTTAACCTATTGATAATATGCAGAATGTACAAGCACCCCCTCCATTTTTACAGACCCCAGGTGATCCACCTGTTGTGTGGAAAGTTTGGTTTCGTGCGTTTTGAGAAATATTTGGGTGCAATTGGAGGTAGTAGATTTAGTGCACAAAGGAAAAAGTTTCTTTTAGAACATAATTTGGGATTTGAAGGACAGGCTGTACTTGAGCATCTTCCTCCTATTGTAGTGGGGGAGGGAGAAGATGAGTTGGATGAATTTCAACAAGTTGTTCAAAGTTTACAATAACAATTTGATGTAGAGAAAAGTTTGGTGGTAGCTAGACATACATTCTTTACTAGAGAACAGGAGAAAGAAGAGAGTACAGTTGCTTATGTGGCTGCATTGCGCATTCTTGCATCTGAGTGCGAGTTTGAACAGTTCACATCACAACTAATTCGGGATCAGATAGTGGTTCATACTAATAATGGAAAAGTACAAGAGAAGTTACTCACTCTAAAAAATCCATCATTGGATGAAACAATATCTATAATTAGGTGTATTGAACTTTCTCAAAAATCCAAGAGAGAATTGAAACCGGAAAATAATTTGGTCAATGTTGTAAGGGAAAATGACGAGAAAAATGTGAAATCTCAAACCCAAATTAAGCCACATATCGTGGTTATAGGTTCTAAATTGGTACCCAACAAGTCTGAGAGAAGGAATGTTGTTTTAAAGAATTTATGCAAAAAGTGTGGATTTGCAGCTCATTTTTCAAATGTTTGTCCAGCAAAAAATACTGTTTGTCACAAATGTGGAAAACAAGGTCATTTTGCTCGGGTGTGTAATAACAAAGGTAATGTTAGTGTGGTTTGTGGGGAACAAGGTGAGAGTGAATCAGAGGTTGTGAGCTCTTTATCTGATTTGGTGGTGGTAGTAAAAGATGAATCAGAAGAATGCATTGATCCAATAGTGGAAATTTTAGTAGACAATAAACCACTTAATTTGTTAGCTGATTCAGGAGCACGTATAACAATGATAACAGATGATTTGTTTGAGAAAACTTGGGACAGTAAACCACTCAGTCCACCTAACAGGAGTCCAGTTTCCTATGAGGGTAGGAAAATTGAGTTTTCTGGGGTTTTTGAAACTTCTTTGGTTTTTAAAAATAAACACATTCAAGGTAAAGTGTATGTAGCAAAGAAAGGCCTTAATATATTAGGATGGTATCAACAAGGATTGTTTGGCATGACACTAAGACCAGGTACTAAAGAGCAGGTTTCAATAGTAGAAGATTCATTTCTTGAGAAATCATCTATATCATGGTTTTCTAAATTTCCAAAGGTTTTTGGAAATGTACGGGGATGTATTTCTGGATTCAAACATCTCATTAGAGTACAGGAAAGTGCTGTCCCTTTTAAGCACAAATTGCGTAATGTACCATTTAGTGTGAGGGAAGATCTCCCTTTGTTGTAAGACGCAAACTAAATGGCAGTCTTAGGGTTTGCATTGACCTTCGTAGTGTCAACAATGACATTTGGGTGGATTTCCATCCTCTTCCTCGTATTGATGATATATTATCAACGTTTGCTAGGGCAAAGGTTTTTTTGAAAATTGACTTAGCTTCAGCTTATCATCAAGTTCAACTAGATCCATCATGCAAACATGTTACAGCATTTGTTTCACCTATAGGCACGTTCCAATTTAGAAGGAAGCCGTTTGGGTTAGCCTCGGCGGCGTCTGTCTTTCAACGCATAATGGAGAAAGTTTTGGAGGGTGTTGATAATACAGTGGTTTACCAAGATGACATCTTAGTGGCAGGTGACAATGAAGAATTACATGATCGGAATTTGTCAATGGTGTTAAAAAGGTTGGAAGTGAATGGTATTGTGGCAAACAAACAAAAATGTATTTTTGGTGTACATTCTATCGAATATCTAGGGCATCAGATCTCGGGTGAAGGCATTATCCCTAGGGAAGGACTGGTTCAAGCAATTGTTGATGCTCCCAGTCCAACTGCTAAAGAAATGGTTTCATCATTCTTAGGAATGTGTGAATTTTATTCGAAATTCATTCCAAATTTTTCTATGAAGACTGTTAATATGAGAGAATTAATCAAGAAAAGAGCTATATTTAGATGGGAGGAAATTTGTGAAAAAGTATTCATTGATTTTAAAAAAGAATTGGGATCATGTAAAATGCTCACACCATCTGATCCTAATTTAAAATGTATGGTATCAGTTGATGCAAGTTTGTATGGGTTGGGGGGCATGATTTCTCAGTTCAAACTAGGGAAAGAACAAACAGTGGGATTTGCGTCACGTTCATTACGTCCAAGTGAGAAAAATAACTCTGTCATAGAGCGTGAATTGCTTGCATGTTGTTGGGCCATTGAAAGATTTAAATGTTTTTTGTCGGGAAGAAGTTTTGATCTACTTACTGACCATAAGCCTCTGGTTCCTATTCTTCAAGGGAAAGTGATAAAAGACCATACACCACGGATTGCAAGACTTAGTGCTAAGTTATTACAATATAGTTTTAAGGTGGCGCATATATCAGGTGGCAAAAATATACAAGCGGATCTTTTGTCTAGATTTCCTATTCCGATTTCTGCTCATGAGTTAAACAAAGACATGGATGAGGATTGTCTTATTGCAGCTATTGATGCTTGCTCAGTGGGATGTTTTACTGAACAAGAATGTTTTTCAGCTATGTAAGTAGATTCTACTCTTAAACAAGTCAAAAATTATATAGTCTCGGGTTGGCCTAAAGAGAAACATCTTGAAAAAGATTGACATCCTTTTTCGAAGATTGCTGATGAACTTACTGTGGAGGAAGGTGGTATGGTCATGAGAGGTGATAAGTTTGTTCCACCTGAGAAGTTGAGGAATCACATTATCAGGTTTGGGCATGAGGGGCACTTGGGCCAAACTAATACTAAGAAGAGGATTAAAATGTTTTATTAGTGGCCGTCCATGGATCGGAAATCAATTCAGGAGTTGAAGATTGATTAACTTGTAATGCCAGTGATAAAGTAGTGAACATTGTATCTCCCCCTACACAAGAGGTTCCTAGGCCAGATGGTCCTTGGTTAAAGTTGGCATTAGACTTTGTAGGACCATTTAACATCTTGCCTAGTAAATATAAATTAGTTTTGGTAGTTGCTGATTATTTCAGTAAGTGGTGGGAAGTACATTTTATGCCTGATCCTAATTCAATGGAAGTCATCAAAAGAATTCAAAGTCTGTTTGCAAGGGAAGGATTTCCAAAGGAAATTGTGTCGGACAATGGAGTAAAATTTACTTCTAGAGAAATGGTAAATTTTTTATCTCAATCAGGAATTAATTCTAGAAGAGTGGCATTATATCACCCACAGGCAAATGGTTTTATTGAGAGGACTAACCGTATTTTGGTAGAATATATTCAGTGGGCAGTGTCATCTACAATTGATATTAAAGAAGCAGTCCAAAGTATGTTATGGGCTCATCGAACTACACCAAGTATTATAACTGGTTCAAGCCCCTTTAAATTATTGAGAGGGCGGGAAGCATCATTCCATTTATGTCCTGCATGGATGAAAAAATGGGGTTCTTTACTTAAAAAGAAAACAAGTGAATCTATTACTCAGTCTGAATTTTGTAGTGGAAGAGAGGAGGCAAGTGGAAAAGATGGTTGCAGTAGTCAGCTTAAGGTAAATAAGGTCAAGGTTTTTGATTCCAAAATCAAAGTCGGTGATTGGGTCAAAATTAAATCACCCCATAATGTGCCTAAAGGATTATCTAAATTCAGTTCTCCAGTGAAAGTGGATGCTGTGGTTAAGTGTGCTGTGAGGGTCAATGGGAAGAACTGGTGGAATCTTTCATGCATCTATAAATTACCTGAGAAGGTTGTTTCACAAAGGGATGTTGGTCAATCTGAAAATGAAATTGATGACAAAGGAAGTTCAAACAGTAATTGTAAGTTAGAATATGTTCCTCCGAGGAGGAGTAGTAGGATTCGGATTTTACCTACATGGATGGATCTTTGATTTGTATTTCTTTGAGTTGTTATTTAAATATGTTCCTCTGAGGAGGAGTATCAGGACCTGAGTTTTATCTTTGAAATGTACGTATCACTTATATGTTTTATTTTTTCCTTTTCACACTTATTTTCTTGTATATTACTTATACATTTTTAGTTTCAGTTTACAGTTTTATAGATTTATGCTTGTTTATTTCCATTATTTAGCTTTTGTAAAGAAGGGAGATATTGTAGTAATCTATCTTCTATGTTTATGGTTTTACATGCTCCCATCTGGTCATTCCTTTCCATGGTAACAGAATGCCAATGTTGGAATATTCACTGTGTGCTCTGTGGTGGCAGTTTCCTGGGAGCTGTTAGGACTAATGGTCAATTAAATACATTTGTCTCATCATTTGTGTATATTTGGAGTCACTTCATATACCCACAACTCCGTAACTGGGAATATCTTCTACAACTCTACTCGTGGTTGGTGAACCAACCTCGAACAACTTTTGGCACACTGTTCTGAAATACGGGATTGAGTACCTTGGCAGGTGTAAAGGATGTGATTCTTTTGCATCATATTTTTTTTTTTTTTTAAACTTTATTTGTCATTTTCAGAAGCATCATACACAAACCATTAGCAATGGAAACAATACACCCCATCTTGCAGTACAAAAACACCCTGAATGACAGCTTTCGGCGTAGGAACAAGTGCAAAGTCCAAAGGGATTGGGGATATCCACAACAGTTTATCACAGCCAGTAAATAGCCCCGGATGCAATAACAAGCCCAACCGGCCCCCACAGATAGTGTTCAGCAGCAGCGCATAAGTTGTACCAACAGCACAGGCTAACCCACTCCCTCCGGGTACAGTTGGTTGTCTAGCTGCGCCTGGTGGTCAGCTGCAAGTTTAGCAATGTATGCGCGGTACGGCCCCCATATGTCTAAGGGTCTAGACGATGCAGGGATGGTGGAGGAGTACTCTACGCAGTTGACATTGCAGGAGGCCAAGCTCTTCAACCAATATTTCACCGTCGGGCTTCTTGCGGAGCACCAAAGTAAGGCCACCTCGCGCTTAGCTAGCAAGAAGCCCAGCGTCGCAAGCCTGCGAACCGCTGGTGGGAAGTTCGTCACGAAGCCTAACAAAGCAATTTCAGGGGTCGGAGTTAGGGGGACGCCTAGTATTTTACCAAATGTGCTGTGTACCTGTATCCAGTAGTCTTGCAGTCGGGGGCAGGTCCATGATAGGTGAGCAAAATCAGCCTCTGTAGTTTTACATTTCGGGCACATAGGGGATCGGGAGGGGTCTATTCTGTGGGCCAGAGCAGGGGTGTGGTACATACGCCTCAGGAATTTGAAATGAATGAGCTTGTGCCGGGTGTTCAACGATACTGTTTTTGTTACAGCACAGCACCGAGCCCATTCCTCATCCGTGATCTGTTTCCCCAAATCTCTTTCCCAAGCCAGGCGGACTTTCTCGTCTGCTGCAGGAGCAGCCGCTAAGCTAAGTCTGTATATCTTAGTAACCATGTGTGTCCCCGATGGATGTTGAATAACTGCGGTCAGGGGCTGCGCCTCCTCTGGAGCCAGTGGGAAGGTGGGAAATGTGGCTCGCAGTAAGGAACGCAGTCGGGACAGTACAAAGGAGTCCATAAAAGTACGGTCCTGGAACCGGGGGTCCTCCGTCAAACTAAAAGCATGTCCGTCTGGGAATAGGTCCCCCACCGTGTGTAGTCCGAACTTAGAGAGTGTAGTACGCACCACCGCCTCACCAGTGATCGGAAGCCAGTGTGCATTAGGGAGGGGGAGGAGTGGGGAGTATAGTATATCAAGTTTAAGTAACCTCCGGATTTTCTCCCAGGCCCAGCATGTGGACGATACCGTTTGGATATCCTGGGGGTCGCGGGGGAACCCTCTCGGGAGCAGTGTAGCCAAGGAGTGAGGCAACACCAGGTCTGTTTCCGGCTTCAAGAACAGTATGCGCGCATCTGGGTGGAACCAAGGGTATGCGAAGGAACCCTGTGCTGCCAAAAAATATCGATAAAAATCGGGCACTCCCAGGCCACCTCTTTCGTAGGGCAGGGTCAGAACGTGCCACGCAACTCGAGGGGTTTTGTTGCCCCATATCAACCGCAGCAGCAATGTTCGCAGCTGCGTGAAAAAAAATGTTGTCAGAGGTATTGGGATATTATTAAATAAGTACAAAAACCGAGGTAGCACCACCATTTTCACTATGGCAATGCGTCCCACCATTGAGAGCGGCAGCCTGAGCCACTTGGTAATGTTGTCCTCCAAAAAATCCAGCGCTCTGCCATAGTTGAGCCGGATAATGTCCACCGTGTTAAGATGGACGTGTATACCCAAGTATTTCACCGATTCGTCGCACCACTCCAAGGGGTACTCGCATTCCCAGGGCGTAGTGGCGGCGGTCAGTGGGAAAATGAGGGATTTGCGCCAATTCATGCGCAGGCCGGAGTATGTGCCAAACCGCGTGATTTCCGCTAATAATGGTGCCAAGTTTTCGGCCGGAGCCCGGACATAGAGTATTAGATCGTCCGCATACAATGAGGCGAGCAGAGGACCCGTGCGAAACTGTAGGCCCCGGAAGCTGTGGTTGTCCTGGAATTGACGGACCAAGGGGTCCATCGCTAAAATGAACAACAAGGGGGACAGGGGGCACCCTTGTCTCGTGCCTCTGGACAGGGAGAATGCCTCCGTAAGGGTGCCATTTAGGCGTATACGAGCCGTTGGCTTAGTATACAGCAACGCCACTGTGGAGACAAAAACCTCCGGCATGCCCATCCGTCTCATAATGGAGAGGAAAAAGGGCCACTCCAGGGAGTCAAACGCCTTCTCAGCGTCTAAAAGCACTGCGGCTGCCGGAGTGTCGGGGTCTACCCGGTGAAGCACTGCGAATAAGGTGCGCAGATTCAGCGAGGTGGATCGATGCGGCACGAACCCCGATTGAGCTGGGGATATGATGAATTCCATTAAAAGGGCCAGCCGCGTGGCCACTACTTTCGCCAAGATTTTATAGTCAGTATTCAATAGCGAAAGGGGCCTATAGGAGCCACAGAGGGCAGGGTCCTTTCCGGGTTTCGGGAGCAAGATGATAACCGCCTCCCTAAACGTGGGGGGCAATACACCCGTCTCCAGAGCCTCAGCATAGACCTCTAATAACTCCGGCACCAGTTCCTCCTTGTAGGCCTTGTAAAAATCTGCCGAGAAGCCATCGAGACCTGGAGCCGCCGAGCCTCGTAAAGCGTCTATGGCTTCCACTACCGAGTCGGATGTTATCGGGTGTGCAAGGAACTCTTGCATGTGTCTTTCCAGAAAGACCAATGCAATTTCGTCAAGGTAGGAGCCTTGAGCGCGCAGGTCGTTGGCAATGGATGAGGCGTAGAGGGTAGTGTAGTAGGAGAAGAAGGTGTGGGATATTTCGGGGGTGGTATGCCGCCGCGTACCATCCGGGGCCGTTATTTCCGTGATGTATTGCGCCTGTCGTGGCGGGCGTAGTAGGTGTGCTAGCAGCCTCCCGGGTCTGTCTCCCTCCCCATACTGCCGTGCCGAGTGCTGCGTGGTCAGAAAATGTAGCTCTCTATCGGCCGTTTCCCGAAACTCCAGCAGCAGGGAAAGGCGGCGCGTGTCAAGTGTCTCAGAAGGGGCTCGGAGCTGGTCCTCCTCCACTTGTCTGATGTCTTTCTCCAGGCGTGTAAGCGTGGTTCTAATAGAGCGCAGAACTCCCACATGAGTGGCAATGCATACCCCCCTTATAGTGGCCTTAAACCCCTCCCACAAGGTAGCGTGTGTGTCCACTGACCCCGTGTACAGCTCAAAATAGTCCATGATAGCAGTTCGGAGTGTTTCGGTGAACACCGTGTCAGCAAGGGCCTTACCAGGGAACCGCCAGTGCCGTTCAAAGCCGCCAGGTCGTGGTATATCTAGCTGTAACGCCACTGGGGAGTGGTCCGAAAGTGTACGCGGCAGTGTGGTGTGTGATGTCACCCATTCAGCCACCCCGGGGGAGAGCAGCCAGTAATCTAGTCTAGTCCAAGTGTTATGGAAGCTGGAATGGTGTGTATACTCCGTGGGATTCCCGTGTAGGCTAGCTTCGATGTCTACGAGGGAGTAGTCCTCACAGATTTCAACCATGACCGGTCTGGAGTGTTTCTTAGTGTCTGCAGCGGTGGAAGTCCCGTCCCGTGTGGGGTTAAGGAGTAAATTAAAGTCCCCCCCGACAAGTAAGTGGCCAGTGGCTGCCGTGGTCAGTTTCGTCTGTAAGTTGTGAAAGAAGGCAGGGGTGTCAACATTGGGGCCATACACGTTTACCAGGGTAACCGTCTGATGAAACAGTGAGCCTGTCACCAACAAGTATCTGCCCTCCGGGTCTTCCACCGTGGAGTGTAGCATGAAGGGTATTCGCTTATGCACCAAGATGGCCACCCCCCTGGAGTATCTGCTAAAGTCAGAGAAAAAGCGGTGTGATCCCCAGCTCCTCGCCAGCAGCCGGGACCCCGTAGGACTCAGGTGCGTCTCCTGAAGAAACGCAATATCGATTGTATGTCTGCCGAGGTAGTTGAAGACCTGCCTGCACTTCCTTCTGTCGTTTAGGCCCCTGACATTCCAGGACATCAGGGTAATCCGGGATAAGTCATCCCGCCTAGGCTGTCTGGTCATAAGAGATCGTGTCTATATGTGCAATCCAGGGTGAGCCAGGGGCTACTGAGACGTGCGATGGAATGTGGTGTGTGTCTGCCATCTGTGCGCAGAATGATTTCAAACTAACTAACAAACTTACCCTACCCCCTCCCCCCACCCAGCCTCCAAACAACCCAGGGAGGCATATCCCTATGAACCAAGCAGCGAGCCAAACAAAACACAGGGTTGCAAAATACAATGAAAGAGTATAGCTCAGCTGCATTAAGAAAAAGAGTAGTGAGACAACAGTGGCATCCGCCATGGGGAGTGGCAACGCCACGCCGGTCGGGGAGTAAACGATATCGGATGATCTGCGCACGAGCGACCAAACCAGTTCGTGCGCCGGTAACAAGAGCAAAAAAAAAAAAAAAAAAAATTTTTCAGCCCAAAATGTCTAGATAAAATGTTCAGCCATTGCCCGTCTCGGCAAACAAATCAACGCTGGTTTGGGAGGCATGTCCGAGCGGGGAAGCAGGCGGGTGGGACCCAGACCGAGAGGGGCCCTCGTCACGTCGCTTGTAATGGTGGCAAAATTCCTGGGCCTCCGTGGGTGTTTCAAAGATGCGGGGCCTGCCATCAATGTCCACTTTGAGTCTAGCTGGGTAGAGCATTCCGTAGCGCAGACCAAGATTCCGAAGTGTGGCCTTAACCCCGTTGAACTTTTTTCGCGCTTCCTGGACTGTGAAGGTGAAATCAGGAAAGAAGGAAAGCGTGTTGCCCTGCCATGTCACCTCACCACGGTCCCTTGCCGCCCGGAGGACTGTGTCGCGGTCTCTGAAGTTCATGAGGCGGGCTACGATGGGGCGTGGTGGGAGACCTGTTTTGGGCCGGGGCCCCAGCGATCTGTGGGCACGTTCCACCACAAAGCCCTGAGTGAAGGATTCTCGGCCAAAGAGATCAATGAGCAATTGTTCAACAAACGTGTCCATCCGGCCAGTTTGCGTCGTCTCCGCCAGGCCAGTAATGCGCACGTTGTTTCTTCGTCCCCGGGCTTCAAGATCCTCATTTTTGATGGCCACCTCCTTGAGGATCCTCTCCACTCTCTCCAGCCTCTTCAGGGATTTCGCTGCGCCATCTTCTACATCGGAAATCCTGGATTCGGCTAGGTCCAGCCGTCGGTCGTGTGCCTGGAGTTTGGAGCCCATGTCGTCCATGCGGCGCTCCAGACTGTCAAAGCGCCCGTCCAGCGCCTTGAAACCTGCCCTCATCTCTGTCATCATGGCTGTCATGAGGGAGGTGGTATCTTCCCGGTCCTCACCCCCAGTCGCCTCCATTCGGGCCTCCAGTGGGGGGTCGGTGACGGGTAGGGAGGCCCCAGCAAAGTTCAGTTTGCGCTGATTGAGGTCGCGCTTTCCCATTGTGGTCGCGCCGCAGGGCCACCCGGCCCAGGTCTTCGTGCGTCTTCTCGTCCCCTCGCACCGGCGCTGTCAGAAATGGCTATGTGGCCGTGCCGGGCAATGGGTCTTGTACCCTCTGTAGTGGCTGAGTAGGGCTCTGTCTGGTTCGGGTCACCCGCAGCAGTGGATGGCGTCCTGTGAGGTGTGGGTCAGGCGACCACGGGGCAATTCCTCCAGGCGCCCTCGTGGTCCGGTAGGACAGGCTGTGAGTCCTTGTAGTCCCCTCCCTAATGTACCGGGGGGGGTAGAGGGGGCAAGCCGCGCCGCAGACGCGAGGACGGGCAATGCTGGCGCCAGCGGCACCCAGAGCGGCCCCACAGGCCAACCGCCAAGCAATCCGCCCCCCGCGCCGTGCCTACGTCTCCGCCACAGACCCAATGGAGCACCCGGCTTTAGCCCGCCCCCAAGGCCGCAAAGGCCCGAGAGCGGATCCGGCGCGCAGCGCCGCCCTACGGTAGCCGGGCAGCAGCGGGCCCGCCGCGGAGCCGAGCCCCCAGCCCTCGGAGCACAGAAATCGCAGCGGCCGGTCCCTGCAGGCCACCCAGGCGCCCCCCGCGCTGCTCGCCCTACCTCCGCACTGAGCCGCCGCCTCTCCTCGCGCTCCGCCCGGCCGCAGGTCGGGTCACCGTATCTCCGGATCCGCTGCCGCCACCGTTCTGGAAGTTGCACCCGTCGTGCTGTAAAGGATGTAGCGCAGGATCGAGGGTGTGGGTGCACTGTAGGATCTGGGGTTACCACATATTGCGAGCGCTAACTCCCCGGACCGGCGGAGCTTCAACAAGAGGCGGCCATCTTGGTCTCCTCCTTGGCCACCCTTTTGCATCATATTTAACAGAGGCGTTAACTTCAATGCAGGGAGCACGAAGCAGGGCTATTCAATATGAAGAGCTCTGTTACTGACATATGCGAGTGTTCTTGTTGGGCAAAAAACAATATAATCTTTTTGTTTAACTAAGTCTTTAACTCCAATAGGGGTGCATAATGACGTCAATTCTATTTTTGATGTAAAGTGCTCTGATACTCTCAGGACATTTATATGGTAGACAAAACTAGGAAAATAGATAAAAATAAATAAATATATAAACGTGGAGTTAAAGTACATTAAACATTGCTTATCTATATATACTTACCTGTCAACAATTCTGTTTTCGATATTTAAGCCTTGAAATTGTGGTGGGCCAAACACTTTTAGAAGATGCAGTCAAAAAGCAATCCCCCCTCAGGCTTAGACTGATTTAACAACTTGTTCACACCCGTATTTATAGATGCTTCCAACTGAGTCCTGTCTTCAGCCGAGACCATAAAATAGCTACCCCACAGTGGTAAGCATGCCTACTCCCTTTTGCTGTGTATTATCCTACATAAAGTTCACTAACAAATGTTGCAAACCTATCTCTCTACTGACTTGCCCCAGCAGTTCCACATATGTCCGCTATAAAGAAGTTAGCTCGCAACTGACATGCGTTGTTGCTTTCCTCAAAGACTCCCTGTCCAACTGTGCCATTAAGTAGTGTGCCCTTTCAAGTTCAATAATTTCAATTTGCCCTTATCGCAGGGATTCTGCTGATAAAGCAGAACTGTGTCTTGGGATGTCAGGATGTCGGAATGTAGGGACTGAGTCTTTCTATAACATCAGTATCTGTCGGCTCAAATCCTTTCTAACTCACAGTGTCTTACCTGAACTCCTAACCTTCCCAGAATGTCAGGTGATTTTGCTAACTAGAATATGACCCTCTAGTCTCCAAGAGAACTGTGGAAACAGATCCTCACTTTTCATCACTCACTCATGCATGCCCTTAGTTAACAACAGAAAGACACAAATACAATTTACAATGCATTTATTGAAACGATCATAGTCAATTATGAAGTATTAATGCTGCAATTATTAGGCAGATACAACTTAGCAGTGTAATTATCATTACTATCAGGCTGTATAACATAACTATCCCCACCATGGCAAATTATTAATCTAGGCCTACCCTTATTGTGTGAGTACAGCGATATATAATGGATCTCTGAGATTGCAAACAGACCCCATACCTGATGTATGTTGTTAGGTGGTCCGCATCATGAGTGTAAACTCAGTTTACGAAAGGCTGCATGTCAGGCTCTACGGGCATTCTTTCGAGGACCGATCTCTTGCTGGAATTATCCTCTCTGCCCCCAAGGGAACGAGACAGTTTATATAGTAAGAACTACTGTATTGGAAGGCTGCAGCTGTGCTACCGAGTTATGTCTAAAATGTTAGGAGTTGTTGCTGACAAGGCAAATAAAACAGTGCACCATGTTGTTATGTATTCTAGGCAACCTTGGACAAATATGTACAGACTGAATCCAAAGAAGAATCACTGAATAACAAACAACATGTACAGCGTATTCCTAAAATAATGTCACAAAAACAAATGGGTTATGTACAGCTGTGCAAAGTAGAGGCAGCCAAAAACATCTAATACACAAAACTAAGGGAGAACCAAACGGGGCCCAGAAGGGAAATCACTACCCCGCTCCTTGGTTGGGAGAGTAACTTAGAAACTAACAAAATAATAAAAGGCATAAGCTTAGCAAATTCAATGCAATGCTAATAAGCATAATATTAATTTTTTTAGGCATAATATTAATGGGACATGAATATTTTTAAAAGGGGGCCAAATTAGGTTGGGTCGGGCACCCAAGATTTCTTCCAGAAGGTCAATGTTCAGTGAATACAGAACAAATTCAATTTTCACAGACAATTATTCCTCAATAGCCCCATTCAAAAGCTCCAAAGAACAGACATTGTCCTCATTATTAGCTGATGCTGAGGAAGTGGTCTGTTGTCCTGCATCCATGTTATTAGAGCCGTACTACGGAAATCCTGGTGCTGAAGCACCCCTCTCCCCAGTAGGGAGCAGCTCAAACCATGCATCTTGAAGCAGCTGCAGTTCATGGGACAACTCTGAAAATGGGTCATTACCAGACTTATGAACAGGTTCATGTCAACAGAAACAGGCAATAACAGTGCAAGGCAAACATCAAGTGCCAACTAGAAGGAACACCATAGACAATCAAACTTGGGATGTACACCAGGTGGGTCGGAATGACAATGACCAGTCAGTGTTTCAGTTCCTGGAGCAGAGGGATTCCAAAGAATCATATCATGCGCTTGCGTAACAGCTGAACCAGTGGTAGTTCCATTACCAGTGGGTTTTGAAACAGAAGATCCATTGTGGAGTAGCAAAAATAGAAGCAAAATGCTGCAAATGAGGACTAGCACAAGGGTATGCCCCCGAAAACACTGGAAAACAGGGAACAAGGCCGGTATCACGCCAAACATTTTTTGGAAGGTACTGACTAAGCCAGTCCTGATTATTTTTAGAAAGTGTGCTTTACCTGCAGTATTGGAAGCATAAAATATGTAATGTACAATTTCGCTGAAATGCAGTGGAAGATTTGTGTTTAAAAGCACTGTATTTTGCTGGATGTCTTTGCAACCTGCAGTTCAAAGGTTTCTCAGGCAGATTTTAATGCCACGTCTTTTTGAAATAATAAGGCTTTGAGTCTGCAATCTGCCTTCAAAGTTAGAATTGAAGGCCATAACAACGAACAGTGGCGGGGAAAGCATGTTATTCCAGCAGGTCGGGAAACAGAAAGTACATACATGGTTCCAGCCTTCATTCCACAACGGTTTTGGTCACCCAATGTTAAATAACTGCCATTGGAAAGGACAGTAATGAGGGAGAGAATTGAAGAGGTTGGTATTCCTTTTGGAAAACATGCCAAATTCGCTGCTGAAGTATTAAATGATCCATGAATAGTAATGTGTTTACAGACAAGTGAGTGGCTGACAGAAGAGTTGCATTAATTTCCATTAAGGAATACCTCTCTGCCCGCCGGTTCAAACCAATAATCAAAAATAAATTACTACAATTTGTGAATTAAGCTTGCTCCCAGGGCTTCTTATCTACCTATCAAGCAAAGTTTCATACAACATGTAAACTGGGATGTTTATATTGGAAAAGATATTACGCCATCAGGTATGTCTGGGGTGGGCATGCCATGATAGAACTTTTAATTTGTTGACAAATGTCACAAAAAAGGACATATTTCTTGGCCTGTTTATATATAAACCATGCCACCAATAACTTTGCTATAGTAACAAAGGGGCAGATATATCAGAATTCCTATTTGCGATTCTCAAATAGCGATCTTTTGAGAATCGCTATTTGAGAATTGCAAAATGGTATGTATATAAAAAATCGCAATTTTTTTGCGATTTCTTAAAATTCCTTAATGCTAATCGCAATTAAGGAATAATTTCCCCCTTTTTCTATGGGCCAGGAGGCCCATAGGAATGAATGTGAAGTTATTCTCAATTTGCGATTCGCAATTTGAGAATCGCAAATTGAGAATAATTTCAAGGGTGCAATAGTGTCATAAGGACACCCTGATGCACCCCTGAAATTGACATGTGTGCGCATATGGCGCACATACATGCCCTAAGGGCATGTATGTGCACCATATGGCACCTTCACAAATGCCATAAAGTGCATTTGTGAAAGAAATCGCAAATTACCACCAACTTGAAGTTGGTGGTAATTTGCGATTTCTTAAGGAGAAATCGCAATAATTGAATGCTTGATGCATAGCATTTAAGCAATCGCGATTTGCGATTCCTTAAATGCTTACGCAAAATGAAGGAATCGCAAATTTTGCCATTCCTCAATTTTGCTATGCAATTTCCTTCATACATACTCTTTAGCGAATTTTTTGTCGCAAACGCTGCTTTTTGGCGAATCGCAGCGTTTGCGACTAAAAATTGCTTTGATACATCTGCCCCAAAATTGTGGCCGCCACAGCTGCAAGTACAGAAGCAACACCTTCATGCGCAGCTATCACTAAGGCTAGATTGAGATCTTGGTTGGGAATCAAATGATCAGCCACCCCTGGAATCACAACAAAGGGAACATTTTGTTCAGCTTAAATGATATGTATTTCTAGCTGTAAAGCACCTAGGCAAAGGTGTGCCGTTGCATGTGGCTTTAACAGCAGGCAGTATATTGTCAACTACCCTTGTATGTGAAAGAGCAATTACAGCAACTGTTGCAGTCGAAACTACGGCTTTGTCTGCTTCATCTGCTGAAAAATTCCCTACAACATATGTTCCTACACACTGATGACTCAATGTATGAATGACATGAGCCTGTGGCAACCTATCTTTCAGGTCTGCCTACTTCACCCAAAGAGATTAATGTTTTATAGTGTTGTCTTTAGAATTTTGTAATCCATTCTGGCACCAATAATGCAAATTGTCATTAATAGACTGGACACAATAATATGAATCACACACTATAAGTGTGGGGAATTCAGTATCTGTATGATAGAGTGCAAGAAGCAAAGCTTTTTGTTCAGCCAACAGTGCAGTGCAGTCCCCTAAGGACTGTGTGTGAGTTTATTGTGGTTGGAATTTTCCCTCCAACATCACACCAAGAACGTTGGCGCACACTGCCGGATATTGGTGCTTGGTCCCTATAGCTGGCTGGGCTGAACCATCAGCTTAAATAATATATTTATACTGTTCAAGAGGCAAATCATTGCTGGGCATGGGATAGGCCTGCTCATATTGAAGAAATGTTTGTGTCTGCCAAGACAAGTCAAAGACGAAGTTTACCTCTGTAGATGTTAAGGATGCTGCCCATTGTATCTATCTAGGATGAAGGGTTTTAGCATTTGGAACATTAGTTTTAGTGACAGCCTCTAAATTTGGAATGGGAGTAACGACAATAATGTGTTTCTCTAGTGCAAGTGGTCGTTCTTTAAGTATAGCTATCTGCACCACAGTCAGTATTTTTTCAGTGCATATCAGCACAATTTCACCTTCATTAAAGGTTATATGTAAAGCCAATGGCACCTGCGGCTATACGGATGACCAGGTTTATATTATTTACACGTCTTTGTAAGTGTTGTGTAGCAAGCAAGTCAGATTATAGTGATCTGGCTGTGTCTGTATGTTCTGGTGTCCAATGTGAACTGGAAAAATCAGGATGAATTGAATTACATTATGATTTAATCCGCTGTGCTTAATAAGGTATGTTAGTTCTGCCAAAATTAAGGAACCCTAATAGGGATTGTCGATTCCGAGGTGTTTGGTTGTTGTAGCAGCAACACTTTTCTAGGAAGTGTGGTGCAAGGCTTTTTTCCTCATGGGTAAATTTGTATCCTAAAAATAGGAGACTCAGAAATGCTATATTAGATTTCTAAAAGTTGAACTTGTAGCCATTTTCAGTAAATCCCAATATTATACAATGTACTCTAGCCTAATGTGTGTTTAACTCATCATTCATCAGATAGATATCATCTACATAGGACAATGTGACAACTCTCTTTTTTCTACCCCCTCAGGATTCGCAATGGCTCAGTGTATGAAGGAAACTGGCAGAGAGTGGGCCACAGCGACCTGGGAGGTGAATGGGAGGAGTGGGGAGGAAATCCCATCAGATACCCTACTAGGGAGGCAGTTTATAGGGATAGCTGGAGAGGAGTCCCGACTACAAATAGGTATAGCTGCCTTGAGATGGTTGATTGACCATCACCGTCAAAGGGGCTCCTGCCTGGCTGTCAGGTGCAAGTCGACCAAATTCTCCCAGCGGTCATTCCCCCCGTTAATGAATCGAATTCCTTAAAACTTATTTTTGGGAACGTAGCGGGTCTGCAACCTAAGGTCGAAGATGGCAGCGCTCTGAAATTCTTGGGGGAGCACAATATAATGTGCCTCCAAGAAACATGGTCCACGACCGAACTACATCTGATAGGTTATAAAACCTACTTTTCCTCAGCAGTAGCGGGAACAATGGGCAGACCGAAAGGAGGATTGACTATTTTCATAGCCAACACTTTCTCAGGACTTAAAATAACTGGGGTAAAGTTGGATGTAAATTACCAACTTCTTTCCCTTTCCTTTGGTAACAAAGAGACTATCCTCCTTCTTAATTTTTATAATAATCTTTCGGAAGGGCAGGTCCTGGAGGTCTTGCTCATTGTGCGGGAGAAGCTCTCCCAGTTGATGCTGGATCATGGAGATAAAGCAACAGCAACTATCATTTGGGGCGGGGATTTTAACCTGCATCCCTGCTCACGCAGTAGTAGTAATCTCTGTGGGTTGGCGGATGAACATGACTGCCCTATAATCCATTTTAATCACTCTAACATAGGGCTGTACCTGAATGAAATTCTCTCAGCAATGGGGCTCATTATAGTTAATAAAGTAGATCCAATCTCACATCAGTTGAGAGCTAAATTCCTTGGGAGGGGCCACGAAACGACAGTTGACTATGTTCTAACATCGAACATTTTGGCTGATAGAATCGAGAAATTTGAATCCTAGTCAACACACTAAGTGACCATTCTGCCCTTAGTTTTGAACTATATCTTACACATACTCAATCCCCCTCACTGACTATATTAAGAGCGCTAAGTCAGAACAATCTGCATTTAGGTAGGGTAAACGGATACTCCCTTAGATGGGAGAAGGTAGTCCCTGGGGATACCACCGAAATGGTGATAAAAGCAGCCTTTCCATCATTCCTCAAATGCCTAGACCTAGCAGTCCCAGAGGAGGAAGTTCTGAGCAACTTTGCTGTAATTATAGAAAAAATTAACGATCAACTAACAGTAAAAAAAAAGCATCAAGATAGACCAAGGAAAGTAGGGTGGTTTAATCATAGCTGCACTTTAGCCCATACAAAATTAAAAACAGCACTAAAAAAATCTAAGAGAGATAGACAGGAAATTAGTAAGCTCAGAATAGAGTATAATATGGTGCGGAAAAAGAGGAAGGGCGAATTAAAACAAGCCTTGTGGGACCAACTCCAGAAAAGCTCTCTAGAGAAAAACAGTGAGGCTTTTTGGAGAGTGGTAAAATCTCCCTTCCTAGCAGATGACAATAATCTCCCAAAAATAGAGGTAGCCATTGAGGAATCGGTCTGGGTGGCTCATTTTTCTGCAATTTTTCAGAAAGACCCCACAGCAACAGGGACTTACGCATCTTCCATCAGTAGCCTCCCTGAGGTAACCTACCATATTTTGTTAGAATTTGACATGCACGAGGTGCTTCAGGCGTTGAATGCTAGCAAGAATAGGAAAGCCCCAGGACCTGACGGGGTCCCCGTAGACCTTTTCAAATATAATACGGAACTGTGGGTCCCAATACTAACTAGGGTGTTTAAGCCAGCAATGGCAAAGGGTCTGTTGGATTCTTGGACCAAATCCATCATGGTCCCTATATTTAAAAAAGGAAACCGGCAGGAGGTATCCTGCTATCGCCCGATCTCACTGCTGGATTCGTTGGGCAAGGTAGTGGGTAGAGTTGTCCTCGAGCGTCTCCAGCAGTGGGCGGGTGATGGTGGGGTACTCTCCGATCTTCAATACGGGTTTCGGGAGGGTTTTGGCACCACCGAACAGGCTCTGAATCTATCAATGTTGTTGGGCAAATATGTATACGCAAAGCAGGGCAGGTTATACATGGTTTATGTTGACTTGTCCGCTGCTTTTGATTGTGTCTGTCACGCTAAGCTCTGGTCTGTTCTGTCACAAATGGGTGTCGATGCTCCGCTTGTAGATTTTTTAAGGGAGTTATATTCAAAAGCCTCGGCAAAAGTCCGGTTTGGAGTAAAAGGCGAATTATCTGCGTCGTTCGGGGTAGAGCGTGGAGTCCGTCAAGGTTGTGTCCTGGCCCCCTTTCTGTTTTCATTATATACACATGGTTTGAAGGTGGCCATGTTGGAGGGGGGCCAGGATCTACCGCTAGTAAGAACACGTCGGATTCCCGCTCTGCTCTATGCGGACGACGACGTATTATTGGCCCGAACCCCACGTGAATTACAGAAGGCTCTGGACAGATACGCAGATTACATGGGGAGCTTAGACTTGCATATAAACATAAAAAAGACCTATGTAATGTAGCAGGCACAGGGAAAAAAGGGGTTAAAGATATTTTCCTCTGTAAACAAAAGCTTGAAACAACGGCCCACTATCCCTATTTAGGTATCATGATTGATGACAAACTGAATTGGAAATCTGCAGTTGAATCAAGAAAACATCTCTTTATGAGAGCCATCATAGCCCTCATTAATTTTTCCAAAATGTTAGTTAAAAGGTCACCGGTAGAACTGCTAAAAATCTACAATGCGAAATGCCTGGAAATAGCCCTGTATGGTGCGGGAGTGTGGGGGCTTGCTAATATTAACGCTCTACAAGTGGCAGAGTTTTTAGTAGCAGCACCTAAATCGGCTTCTATGTTTGCATGCCATATGGAATTGGGGGTTCCGCATTTGGCGGACCTGTTAAGAATTCAACTACTTTTACTTTGGCGAAGAATTTGGTTATCTGAAAAAAATGTACTCACTAAGCAAATCATGGGTGATTGTATGTCCCTAGACCACTCATTGAAGATCAGTTGGCTCTCTTATGTGAGAAAGTTTTTGACTGACATGGGTCTAGGGTCTTACTACACTTCTCCTGAGACGATCTGTGAAAAAACAAGGAAGGATCTGAAAGCAAGGGAGCTGGGTCACTTAGAAGAATTAAGAATTGCCAATGAAGCGTCAAAAGTCTCTGTTCAGCATTCAATTGCTGTACAGATTACCTTGTCAATTCAACCCTATTTAACTTATGATCTGAAGGTTTTCGAACGACTTCTCTTGACAAGATTTAGGCTAAATATTTTTCATCGCCTAGTTGTTTTCCCAGTAAGAAACAGCTGGGATTCAATTCTTATACCCTGCCCTTGCGATGAAATCTCAGCACAGACACCTATACACACTATCTTGTTTTACAAGTTTTATCATGGCTATCGTAAGCTATGGCTGATACCTCTGCTAAAATCGTGGGGTATCAGACGATGTCGCCCAGCCATGCTGCGATTGCAGTTTTTAGACACTGAATATACTTGTAACCTCATCGTCAATTTTTTAAAATGTATTTTTAAACATAGAATACATTTGTGAAGAGCTTTTTCTATTCATGTAACGGTTGAATTTTAGATTGCTATGTATTGACAGTAGAATCTGACCCCCAAATGCTCCTATGGTTAATTGCATTCAAAATGATCTCTTATGAATTGTACTTTTTTATATTGTTTTGACAATGTCTAAAAAATCATGTTTCATATCTGTGATGTTGCTTTTATGGTTTTCTATTTTTGCAAAACCGAATAAAGAATATTCATTCATTCATTCATAATATATTTATACTGTTCAAGAGGCAAATCATTGCTGGGCATAGGATAGGCCTGCTCATATTGAAGAAATGTTTGTGTCTGCTAAGACAAGTCAAAGACGAAGTTTACCTCTGTAGATGTTAACGATGCTGCCCATTGTATCTATCTAGGATGAAGGGTTTTAGCATTTGGAACATTAGTTTTAGTGACAGCCTCTAAATTTGGAATGGGAGTAACGACAATAATCTGTTTCTCTAGTGCAAGTGGTCGTTCTTTAAGTATAGCTATCTGCACCACAGTCAGTATTTTTTCAGTGGATATCAGCACAATTTCGCCTTCATTAAAGGTTATATGTAAAGCCAATGGCACCTGCGGCTATACGGATGACCAGGTTTGTATTATTTACATGTGTTTGTAAGTGTTGTGTAGCAAGCAAGTCAGATTATAGTGATCTGGCTGTGTCTGTATGTTCTGGTGTCCAATGTGAACTGGAAAAATCAGGATGAATTGAATTACATTATGATTTAATCCGCTGTGCTTAATAAGGTATGTTAGTTCTGCCAAAATTAAGGAACCCTAATAGGGATTGTCGATTCCGAGGTGTTTGGTTGTTGTAGCAGCAACACTTTTCTAGGAAGTGTGGTGCAAGGCTTTTTTCCTCATGGGTAAATTTGTATCCTAAAAGTAGGAGACTCAGAAATGCTATATTAGATTTCTAAAAGTTGAACTTGTAGCCATTTTCAGTAAATCCCAATATTATACAATGTACTCTAGCCTAATGTGTGTTTAACTCATCATTCATCAGATAGATATCATCTACATAGGACAATGTGACAACTCTCTTTTTTCTACCCCCTCAGGATTCGCAATGGCTCAGTGTATGAAGGAAACTGGCAGAGAGTGGGCCACAGCGACCTGGGAGGTGAGTGGGAGGAGTGGGGAGGAAATCCCATCAGATACCCTATTAGGTAGGCAGTTTATAGGGATAGCTGGAGAGGAGTCCCGACTACAAATAGGTATAGCTGCCTTGAGATGGTTGATTGACCATCACCGTCAAAGGGGCTCCTGCCTGGCTGTCAGGTGCAAGTCGACCAAATTCTCCCAGCGGTCATTCCCCCGGTTAATAAATCGAATTCCTTAAAACTTATTTTTGGGAACGTAGCGGGTCTTCAACCTAAGGTCGAAGATGGCAGCGCTCTGAAATTCTTGGGGAAGCACAATATAATGTGCCTCCAAGAAACATGATCCACGACCGAACTACATCTGATAGGTTATAAAACCTACTTTTCCTCAGCAGTAGCGGGAACAATGGGCAGACCGAAAGGAGGATTGATTATTTTCATAGCCAACACTATCTCAGGACTTAAAATAACTGGGGTAAAGTTGGATGTAAATTACCAACTTCTTTCCCTTTCCTTGGGTAACAAAGAGACTATCCTCCTTCTTAATTTTTATAATAATCTTTCGGAAGGGCAGGTCCTGGAGGTCTTGCTCAACGTGCAGGAGAAGCTCTCCCAGTTGATGCTGGATCATGGAGATAGAGCAACAGCAACTATCATTTGGGGCGGGGATTTTAACCTGCATCCCTGCTCACGCAGTAGTAGTAATCTCTGTTGGTTGGCAGATGAACATGACTGCCCTATAATCCATTTTAATCACTCTAACATAGGGCTGTACCTGAATGAAATTCTCTCAGCAATGGGGCTCATTATAGTTAATAAAGTAGATCCAATCTCACATCAGTTGAGAGCTACATTCCATGGGAGGGGCCACGAAACGACAGTTGACTATGTTCTAACATCGAACATTTTGGCTGATAGAATCAAAAAATTTGAACTCCTAGTCAACACACCAAGTGACCATTCTGCCCTTAGTTTTGAACTATATCTTACACATACTCAATCCCCCTCACTGACTATATTAAGAGCGCTAAGTCAGAACAATCTGCATTTAGATAGGATAAACGGATACTCCCTTAGATGGGAGAAGGTAGTCCCTGGGGATACCACCGAAATGGTGATAAAAGCAGCCTTTCCATCATTCCTCAAATGCCTAGACCTAGCAGTCCCAGAGGAGGAAGTTCTGAGCAACTTTGCTGTAATTATAGAAAAAATTAACGATCAACTAACAGTAAAAAAAAAAGCATCAAGATAGACCAAGGAAAGTAGGGTGGTTTAATCATAGCTACACTGTAGCCCATACAAAATTAAAAACAGCACTAAAAAAATCTAAGAGAGATAGACAGGAAATTAGTAAGCTCAGAATAGAGTATAATATGGTGCGGAAAAAGAGGAAGGGCGAATTAAAACAAGCCTTGTGGGACCAACTCCAGAAAAGCTCTCTAGAGAAAAACAGTGAGGCTTTTTGGAGAGTGGTAAAATCTCCCTTCCTAGCAGATGACAATAATCTCCCAAAAATAGAGGTAGCCATTGAGGAATCGGTCTGTGTGGCTCATTTTTCTGCAATTTTTCAGAAAGACCCCACAGCAACAGGGACTTACGCATCTTCCATCAGTAGCCTCCCTGAGGTAACCTACCATATTTTGTTAGAATTTGACATGCACGAGGTGCTTCGGGCGTTGAATGCTAGCAAGAATAGGAAAGCCCCAGGACCTGACGGGGTCCCCGTAGACCTTTTCAAATATAATACGGAACTGTGGGTCCCAATACTAACTAGGGTGTTTAAGCCAGCAATGGCAAAGGGCCTGTTGGATTCTTGGACCAAATCCATCATGGTCCCTATATTTAAAAAAGGAAACCGGCAGGAGGTATCCTGCTATCGCCCGATCTCACTGCTGGATTCGTTGGGCAAGGTAGTGGGTAGAGTTGTCCTCGAGCGTCTACAGCAGTGGGCGGGTGATGGTAGGGTGCTCTCCGATCTTCAATACGGGTTTCGGGAGGGTTTTGGCACCACCGAACAGGCTCTGAATCTATCAATGTTGTTGGGCAAATATGTATACGCAAAGCAGGGCAGGTTATACATGGTTTATGTTGACTTGTCCGCTGCTTTTGATTGTGTCTGTCACGCTAAGCTCTGGTCTGTTCTGTCACAAATGGGTGTCGATGCTCCGCTTGTAGATTTTTTAAGGGAGTTATATTCAAAAGCCTCGTCAAAAGTCCGGTTTGGAGTAAAAGGCGAATTATCTGCGTCATTCGGGGTAGAGCGTGGAGTCCGTCAAGGTGTGTCCTGGCCCCCTTTCTGTTTTCATTATATACACATGGTTTGAAGGTGGCCATGTTGGAGGGGGGCCAGGATCTACCGCTAGTAAGAACACTTCAGATTCCCGCTCTGCTCTACGCGGACGACGACGTAATATTGGCCCGAACCCCACGTGAATTACAGAAGGCTCTGGACAGATACGCAGATTACATGGGGAGCTTAGACTTGCATATAATCATAAAAAAGACCTATGTAATGGTAGAAGGCACAGGGAAAAAAGGGGTTAAAGATATTTTCCTCTGTAAACAAAAGCTTGAAACAATGGCCCACTATCCCTATTTAGGCATCATGATTGATGACAAACTGAATTGGAAATCTGCAGTTGAATCAAGAAAACATCTCTTTATGAGAGCCATCATAGCCCTCATTAATTTTTCCAAAATGTTAGTTAAAAGGTCACCGGTAGAACTGCTAAAAAATCTACAATGCGAAATGCCTGGCAATAGCCCTGTATGGGGCGGGAGTGTGGGGGCTTGCTAATATTAACGCTCTACAAGTGGCAGAGAATATATTTCTGAGATTTTTAGAAGCAGCACCTAAATCGGCTTCTATGTTTGCATGCCATATGGAATTGGGGGTTCCGCATTTGGCGGACCTGTTAAGAATTCAACCACTTTTACTTTGGCAAAGAATTTGGTTATCTGAAAAAAATGTACTCACTAAGCAATCATGGGTGATTGTATGTCCCTAGACCACTCATTGAAGATCAGTTGGCTCTCTTATGTGAGAAAGTTTTTGACTGACATGGGTCTAGGGTCTTACTACACTTCTCCTGAGACGATCTGTGAAATAACAAGGAAGGATCTGAAAGCAAGGGCGCTGGGTCACTTAGAAGAATTAAGAATTGCCAATGAAGCGTCAAAAGCCTCTGTTCAGCATTCAATTGCTGTACAGATTACCTTGTCAATTCAACCCTATTTAACTTATGATCTGAAGGTTTTCGAACTACTTCTCTTGACAAGATTTATGCTAAATATTTTTCATCGCCTAGTTGTTTTCCCAGTAAGAAACAGCTGGGATTCAATTCTTATACCCTGCCCTTGCGATTAAATCTCAGCACAGACACCTATACACACTATCTTGTTTTGCAAGTTTTATCATGGCCATCGTAAGCTATGGCTGATACCTCTGCTAAAATCGTGGGGTATCAGACGATGTCGCCCAGCCATGCTGCGATTGCAGTTTTTAGACACTGAATATACTTGTAACCTCATCGTCAATTTTTTTAAATGTATTTTTAAACATAGAATACATTTGTGAAGAGCTTTTTCTATTCATGTAACGGTTGAATTTTAGATTGCTATGTATTGACAGTAGAATCTGACCCCCTAATGCTCCTATGGTTAATTGCATTCAAAATGATCTGTTATGAATTGTACTTTTTTATATTGTTTTGACAATGTCTAAAAAATCATGTTTCATATCTGTGATGTTGCTTTTATGGTTTTCTATTTTTGCAAAACCGAATAAAGAATATTCATTCATTCATTCATAATATATTTATACTGTTCAAGAGGCAAATCATTGCTGGGCATGGGATAGGCCTGCTCATATTGAAGAAATGTTTGTGTCTGCTAAGACAAGTCAAAGACGAAGTTTACCTCCGTAGATGTTAACGATGCTGCCCATTGTATCTATCTAGGATGAAGGGTTTTAGCATTTGGAACATTAGTTTTAGTGACAGCCTCTAAATTTGGAATGGGAGTAACGACAATAATGTGTTTCTCTAGTGCAAGTGGTTGTTCTTTAAGTATAGCTATCTGCACCACAGTCAGTATTTTTTCAGTGGATATCAGCACAATTTCGCCTTCCTTAAAGGTTATATGTAAAGCCAATGGCACCTGCGGCTATACGGATGACCAGGTTTGTATTATTTACATGTGTTTGTAAGTGTTGTGTAGCAAGCAAGTCAGATTATAGTGATCTGGCTGTGTCTGTATGTTCTGGTGTCCAATGTGAACTGGAAAAATCAGGCTGAATTGAATTACATTATGATTTAATCCGCTGTGCTTAATAAGGTATGTTAGTTCTGCCAAAATTAAGGAACCCTAATAGGGATTGTCGATTCCGAGGTGTTTGGTTGTTGTCGCAGCAACACTTTTCTAGGAAGTGTGGTGCAAGGCTTTTTTCCTCATGGGTAAATGTGTATCCTAAAAATAGGAGACTCAGAAATGCTATATAAGAAATTCTAAAAGTTGAACTTGAAGCCATTTTCAGTAAATCCCAATATTATCCAATGTACTCTAGCCTAATGTGTGTTTAACTCATCATTCATCAGATAGATATCATCTACATAGGAAAATGTGCCTGGGTCAATATTATGTAGAATTGACACAATGCAGACAACAAACAGTCCTGGACTGTTCTCATATCCCATTGGGACTCGAGTAAAGCTACGCTGAAAGGCTAGCACAGAGAAGGCAGTCCAATCTTTGATTTCAGTCGCTATATTCTGTCAGAAAAAAACATTGGCAATTTTCAACGTGGTTTTAAATCTTTTACGGACTATATTATTTATGAGTGCCATACTGTGTGTGTTTTATTGTTAGAGATGATATGGCATCTAGCTACTAGTCCTCCCTCCTCCCTTTTGGAGAACTAATTTAATTTGTCATAAAAATTAACAAGCAACAATCATTCAAGGGCATGGTCTTATATAGACCACCTAGCTCCAAAAACGTTCCCCCTCAGGAAATAGCTAGCCTCTTGCGGCATTTTATTTCAGATTCTAATTACACAGTGTTGGATGATTTTAACTATCACCTATAGGATATTACCAACCCTGAGACTACAGTACTACTGCAAACTTTTTCAGCGCTAGGACTAGATCACACAGTTTGAGAACCAACACATCAGGCGGGTCATACCCTGGTGGGATTTTTTCTAATAACCCAGACATAATTAATGTAAAGACATCTCAAGTTGTATGGTCTGACGATAGAGCAGTTTTCTTTGAATTATCCCTATCACAAATTGTCACTAATGTAAATAAAATGCCATCCACATTTCAGTCAAGAGTGTGGTGAAATGTGCAGCCTGAACACTTAAATGAAGTATTGGAGAAGACATCTCCTGTCTCAGATAGCAGCTACACAGTATAATAAATGGTTGGAGAACGCATCAAATCAAGTAACCCCTGTCAAAACAGGTAAAATAAAGCGACAAAGTCCTTCAGCGCCTTGGTTTTTAATGGAAATGTAAACAAGAATGTAGAAAACAAGAAAGAAAATGAAGAACGGCCTATAATGAGGAAGAAAAGAGAAAATATAAACAATCAATAGCTGTATAAAAAAACCTTATTTTGACAAACCAAGGCATTATATTTTACTAAGAAGATTGCGGAAACTAAAGACTCCACTAAGGAACTCTTCAGGACAATTACAGAATTAACTAGCTATGGCAACAAAAAATATTTCGACTGCCAATCAATCTTTTTGTGATGATTTGGCCAAACACTTTTCAGAAAAGGTAGAAACTATTTATAATAAATTCTCTAAATCTAATCCTAAACAGGTTCCCATTATATCACCTGGCACTATGAACAGTCAGTCATTGGAGGCAATAAAACTCCTCACAGAACTTACTGCTCCATCAAATGAGGATACGATAAACACTGAAAAACGCTACCTCAGGTTCCCTTTACGACCCCTGCTCACCTAACATACTTAAATTGGTAGGATGCTAGTTTCCGGTCCAGGGAAGACATGGTTTGGCAGTTCGGGCTGTACAGTTCCCATGAGGCACAGGGTCAGACTGATTTGCATATGGCCATGTCTGAACTGGGGTGGTGGAGTGAGCTAAAGAATGATGATGGATTAAACCCAGATCAGGTAGCTGGGGGTGAGTGTTTGTTTTGCTCAAACGCTCCGTCCATCATCCCCTTTGGTATCGCTTTGTTCGCCCTAAGTTGGCAAGGTATGCCCAGACGTGGGTCCCTTGCTAACTTTGCCACTGGATTCAAGCTAGCCTGGCTGATGATGGCTGAAATGCCAGAAACCGATCCCAAGATGCTTGTTTCCGGTCCAGGGAAGACATGGCTTGGCAGTTCGGGCTGGACTGTTCCCATGAGGCACAGGGTCAGATTGATTTGCATATGGCCATGTCTGAACTGGGGTGGTGGGGTGAGCTAACGAATGATGATGGATTAAACCTAGATCAGGTGACTGGGGGTGAGTGTTTGTTTTGCTCAAACGCTCCGTCCATCATCCCCTTTGGTATATACTTAAATTGATAGCAGAAGTCTCTGCACCCAAACGAACGCTTATTTTTCAAGTCATGTGTAAAACAGGCACTTTCCCAAATATTTGGAAGAAAGCAATACTGGTCCCCTTACTAAAAAAAAGCCTCATTGGACCAAAAGGATCCAATAAAATATTGTCCAGTCTCCGTCTTCCACTACCATCCAAAATAGGCAAACCTTTTTTGAAAGATCACCTGATAACTTTCATTGAATCCAACAAATTGCTGGACACACCCAATTCAGCTTTCGGAAAGGACATAACATTGAGACAGCGTTGATCAGGGCAATCAAAGAGACCAGGGAGATTCTAGATCAAGGAAAAGGGGCAGCTCTCGTTCTACTTGATCTCTCGGCTGCCTTTAATACAGTCAGACATGAATTACTGTTAGCACGGCTCGGCTAGCAACATGCTGTGTAACAGATCTAGCATGGGACTCACTAAAATCCTATTTAATGGATCAGGAACATGTAGTAAAACTGGAGAACTATGTCTCTCACTCTGTCTCCATTCCATGTGGAGTTACGCAGGGGTCCTCACTGAGCCCTACCCTTTTTAATATCTATGTTTCCTCATTAAGGAATCTGATAAGAAGCTTTGGGTCCTCTCTGACATTCTATGCCAAAGATACTCAAATTGTCTTCTCTATAGGAAAGAACGAAATAGGCATAGAGTCTTGATTTCATGATTGCATGCTGGCTATCCATAACTGGATGGACAGTAATTGACTAAATTTAAATGCAGGTAAAACAGAAGTCCTACTTTTTGGACCACAGTCATCTTTTTGGGGTCCGACAGTCTGGCCAGCTATTATGGCCCCAATCCCTCCCCATTCCCCCACCCCCGGTGGAAAAGGCTCTAAACCTGGGGGTGATGATCGATTACAGACTCAACTTTACTGATTAGGTAAATAAATGTATTTCTTCTACCTTTTACACTCTCTTAATAATGAAAAGGGTTTTGCCCTTATACCACATAATCTACATAAGACACTAGTCACGTCGCTAATTCTGTTCAAGATTGACTCTTGCAATAGCCTGCTTCTGACGACTCACAAGTTTAATATCAATAAACTTCAGGTTTTCCAGAATCCAGCCGACAGACTTCTGTTAAAAATTCCCAGAAACTGCTCAGTGTCTCAAGAATTAAAAAGTTTGCACTGGCTTCCTGTTAAACAGAGAATAACTTTTAAGGTAATAAAATATGTCTAGTTTATAAAGCATTCCATAATCATGGCCCGAATCCCTGAACCAGAGCTTCAAACTATATCTCCTTGTCAGAAATCTTCAATCAGTTTCTGCTAATTTATTAATACTACCAAGGTACAAACAAGTATGATGGGGGGGACCATAGTGCTGGAAGCATCTAAAGCATGGAACCCACTGCCTCTCCATAACAAGCATTTGCAATGCAGTAGGTCTCGAATTAGGAAAGTTTGAGCTAATGGTATTGTAAATTACAATTTTTTTATCAATGTGTTGGTTTTGAAACTAGCGAAATTAATAGCTTTGTCATTTACAATGCCAATAGTTATAACTTTCGCATATGTGACACCTATAGCATTTGTAATGCGATATCTGTTGTATTTACGTGACTTAGATGTATTGATATTACAAATAACAATGGCTTTTAATTTTTTTAAATAATTAATACTTAAATAAAAGTTATTGTCATTTATAATGGCAATAGCTTAATCTTTTGTAAATAACTTTAGTGAAGATTATGTTCAGTGTATTTTATTGTGACGAAAATCCAAGAACAGAAGTGAAATATTAACATATTTTTGTGACATTTGTAATAAAGCTTGAAACATTGATAGAACATATTTGAACGAGTTGTTGTTGAATGGTTGCACAGATTGATGCTGTGGTGGCGCTGAGTGATGTTGTGGTGGCGATGAGTGATGCTGTGGCGTTCAGTGATGCTGTGGTAGCGCATAGTGATTTTGTGGTGCCCCTGAGTGATGCTGTGGTGGTGCTGAGTGATGCTGTGGTGATGCGATAGATAGATAGAGTGAGTGCGATAGATAGATAGAGGGCAGGCTATTGATAGAGGGAGGGCGATAGACAGAGTGAGGGTGATAGATAGATAGATAGATAGATAGATAGATAGATAGATAGATAGATAGATAGATAGATAGATAGATAGATAGATAGAGTGAGGGCAAAAGATAGGTAGAGTGAGGGCGATAGATAGAGGGCGGGCGATAGATAGAGGGAGGGCGATAGATAGATAGATAGATAGATAGATAGATAGATAGATAGATAGATAGATAGATAGATAGATAGATAGATAGATAGATAGATAGATAGATAGATAGATAGATAGTGTGATGGTGATAGAGTGAGTGTGAAAGATAGACAGAGTGAGGGCAATAGATAGATAGATAGAGTGAGGGCAATAGATTGAGTGAGGGTGATAGAGTAAGGGCGATAGATCAATAGAGTGAGGGCGATAGATAGATAGATTGATAGAGTGAGGGGCAATAGATAGATTGATAGATTGAGGGTATAGATAGAGTGAGGGCGATAGATAGAGTGAGGGCGATAGAGTGAGGGCAATGGATAGAGTGAGGGCGATAGATAGAAAGATAGATAGAGTGAGGGCGATAGATAGATAGATAGATAGATAGATAGATAGATAGATAGATAGATAGATAGATAGATAGATAGATAGATATATAGATAGATAGATAGATAGATAGATAGTAATTATGTGGTGTGTAATTATGTGGCACTGAGTGGTATTTGGAGTGTATGTTGCGTTGAGCGCAGTGTAAATATGTAGCATCACATGACACATTCCCCCTTTAAACCTCAGCCTCTTTGATCACCCTCTTTGTGTTGCAGTTTAATGAGAGAATGAAGAGCTTTATCCTGAATCATAGGATATTACGCTGAGGTGGTGACCAGCTGCAAGCCCCATCAAAAATGAATGAAGAGAGCGCTAGGGTCAGCTCAGGCCATGGAGGACTGTTTTGATAAAAATAAAGAGTAAACAGATCATGCTCTTCTCGCGACCCTGCTGCCGGAAGTTCTTCAACCAGGACAGCACGTCATGTGGGCAGAAAGCACTGCTGTGGAGAGCTATTTAAAAACAAGATAGTGAAAGCAAGAGTGCTGGGCTGATATAGACCATGCGCACTGCCCCTCTCCTAACGCAGGCACAAACAGCTCCTATCCACAGTTCGTGACTTGCTGTTCACACGTGCAGGGGAGGGAGGGGGGAGTCTAGAAGAGGGGCGGGAGGAAGGAAGAGA
Organism: Lissotriton helveticus; assembly: GCF_964261635.1. Taxonomy (NCBI): domain Eukaryota; kingdom Metazoa; phylum Chordata; class Amphibia; order Caudata; family Salamandridae; genus Lissotriton; species Lissotriton helveticus. Next base: position 2,093,293,055 of record NC_136061.1, read on the forward strand.
AAGGAGAGGCAGGAATTGAGATAAACATAAAATTAAAGTTGAAAAAATAAGGTAGTACAGTGTGTATTCTTTGAAAAGTACATGTGTTTGCTGTACCCAGTGAAATTGGTTATTTTTTTATTTTCTTTTTTAGTGTTAGCGTAGCAAGGTAAATTAAGGCGGATGTCTGTGGCTATCTTTTTCCTCTCTTGTTGTTGTCTTGGTTTTATTTACTTGCAACACAATATATTTCCGAACTATTTATCAACCAGGATGGCTCTGTCTAGATTGCCCCTGTGCGCATGCAGTCTGTTTCCAGCAGAGAGGAAGGAGCTAAAGAGGCAGGATGCACCCGCTGTTTCTGAAAATGAGGTGTCACTGAAAGAGGATGACTCGGCGGCCTTGTGGCACAGTGGCGCCTGTTGTCTGTTCTAAGGCTAAAAGTTGCTAATTATTATTAAGCATTGTAGCTGTGGAACTAAAACAGTGACACCGAAAAGTGCATTTAAAGAGTTTAAAACATTATTATTGTTCCAAAATCAAGATCAAGCACACAGTTGCTTTAATCTTAATTACATTTTTTTGTATTAAAAACTGTCACAGAGGAGTATTTATTTTACGGCGAAGGAACATGCAAGGTTTTTAAGTGCTCTAATGATGCTATCGGGTGTGAGGACGCAAAGTAAATGTGCGTAGTGGACGGGTGGAAGCGTTTTTGTTGTGTGTGAGGCGGATCTAAGTAAGGACAAAGGAGTAAGATTTCTTATGGACATTGGGCCATGTTATTTCTATGTGCATAAATTTGCAAACGAGTTAGGACAGCTGCCGTGTTTTAAAAAAAATTAAATTAAATGCCAGGACTGAAGAAGCTCCCTCAGACCCGGACGAACAGTGATTAATTTAACCGAAAGTTAAATTAATGCGAGGTGAGAAGAAAGAAAGCGAAGACAGCAGCCAGGCAAACGGGGGTGGGAGGAGGGAGCGAGATAACACAGCGGCCGTGTGCACCAAAAAAAATTAAATTAAATGCCTGGACTAAAGGAGGAGTATGAAAAAATAGGAGGGGAGTTAAGACAGCAAGTGTTACGAAGTGAAACTAAATGTGAACTACGAAGTTAAATGAAATGCGAAGAAATACGGTGAAGACAGCGGGCAGGCAAACAGGCGGGGGAGCTAGGGGTGAGAGGGGGGAGCAAGATAGCACAGCGGCCGTGCGAAGAAATACAGTGAAGACAGTGGGCAAGCAAACGGGCAGGGTACTGAGGGGGAGAGTAGGAAGAAAACAAATAGCAGTTGTGCACGATAGCGCTTGTGCTCGTTCTGGCAAGCTGGTGGCCAGGAAGTACCCAGTAAGTAGTTACTTAATGTCTCGCCAGGGCAGCGCATGCGCTGGCTCAGGCAAGACCTAAAAACAGCATCCAGTCTTCTAGCTGTCAGGAAAGCGGTAAAGTCCTGGCTGTTCAGATACCACTAATCCTTGCGGACCTATAACACGCCTAGCCTGAATTGAATAGTGCTTAGACGCCTCAGGGCAGTAATGCGCTATAGAAATATTTTTAACAAAACATATTTGGTATTACAAACATGCATATATGATTATTTAAGTGTCTTTAGTCCAAGAATAAACAATATGAATGATCCGGTGTTCAGACAGGAAAAAGAGGATTATTTATTTGAGACAAAGGGTTCAATTACTCCCAGGTACTCTAACTATGAGAGTATTTCTCTAATAGGTGCTTTAGCATCCCGTTTTATTGGGTATTGTGGCTGCACTTGTGGATAGACTGTATGGGAATTACATTATAAGAAGAGTCGTTACCCCAGCCAACATGATTGCGACAGAAAGTTGGGGCTAGTGCAAGAGGCCATTCTGTGGCATAGGCTTGTTTGCCATCATCATGGGCAAGCACAGAAAATGATGGTAGTATTACATCCTTACCTTGTGGGGATGGTCATACAAACTCCGGGGGGCACATGACCTCCGCTAAGAGAATGTCGTATGATAGTGTACAATTTTCCCAGAATGTAACCTGAATAGCATGCTGTATGTTACCCTCTATTTGTATATCCAAAGCATATAATCTATCCGTATGGGCTATGTGCCTGTCTGGGGTTTCAACTGTAACATATTGATCAGTTGCTTTCACTGCCAGAAACTTCTTGCACTTTGTTCCTTGCCTGACAGACCATGGAGATTCTCCCTGGGAATCATTGATTCTAATACAGTTTAATTTATTATAATTTCAGTGATATATATTTATAAAATAATTGGAGGATACTACTTGAGTCATCAGGTTTATGGTGATAATTTAAGAGGTGAGCATTTGGTTTGTCCCCTTACAAGTCTCCTTATAGTATAGCTAGAGACCGAAAATTATAGGTTTTTATAGCTAATAAACATCAATTTATCGTTACAGCTATATTATATACTCTTCAAACTCCATGAACCAATTTATTTGATTATATGTTGAATCCCATGTTGGAATACAAGTAATTAAAGGACATAATCAACATAGTTTGGGTAAGTTACTAATAGGTACAATAGTTAAGATTTCACATATAGAAGAATGTAGGTAATAAATATTATTTTACCTTTACAGTGACAGCTTGATATTGATTGAGTGCGTGCACAGTGACGTTCTCGATCCAGTAGATATACATATTGAAGTGAGGAAAGTGAACTGAATAGATCTGGTAAGGGGCTACTAAATGCTACCATGTGTATATAAATGTTGGCACAAAGACGTTATGGCCAATCAGATAGTAAAATGGAGTATATTCATAGATAAAAACATACCTCTTTTCCCTATAAACTCCAGCATTTTAGAACAGAGACATAGAGAGTAGGTAATGAAAATAAGATCCCGCGATATCACTAAATTTTATACAATACAACCTTGAAAAGATGACTGAAAATATGAGTTAGAACTCATATCTAGTTAATAAAATTAGCATTTATATCAAACTGATGATTGACATTTATGTCATGTACATAAACCCAAATAGGAAAAACTAAGAACTGATATACATCTGTGTAGTATAAACCTTATGGACAAATAATATCACTCTTGAGGTGTTATAAGAGTCTGTATGTTATATGTTCAGAAGTTTTGTATTAAAAAATATGGATGGCAGTTTATGGCGGAACTGCCACCTTTGAACCTTGTTGACCCTGTAAATAGGGGAGGGTGAAAGACTTTTTTAGACGTCTCAATGTTATTATTGTAATGTGCAGTTGTACCATAGACCATTATAAATTGAAGTAAAATATTTTTCCATTCTAGTAAACCACTGGTGTGAAAACCCTGAGGAAGGCTTTTGCCGAAACGCGTTGGTGATAGTAAAAATCTGTAACCAGTGTCTTCTCAAAATCAGTGCATATGTGGTGTCTGACAATCAACAACTGTGATCAGTTTATTTGAAATTGACATAAGTTTTGTGTCTAATTGAACATCATTTAGATATATTGTACTAGATCAACTGTGACTGCTTTTGTTTAATAGCTGAAGGCATTTATACATCACAGGTATATCATACCTTATGACAACTTGTGGTTTAAATGTATATAGAAAAGGATTTAGGATGTGTATTTTATGGAAAAAATCATTGATTGCATGTATGTATGCTTTTTATAATATTTGAAATAATTTATAAGAAGAAAAAAAGAAGTGAAATAAAAAAGATATATTTTTGTATCACAGTAGTATTGGTTGTATAATTCGATCATAAACCTATGGTCCAACTGCTACACAGTGCCCGGTGCAATTTGGTTTTCCAAATAAGATTCTCCCTGGGATGGACTGAGTCTCTTGGGCTGTTGGAGATTGTGTTGGAAATTAGGACCTGTTTGCAGTGTCCCCCACTTTTTACTCCATTTGAGACCCCTGAATGCTGCCCTTCTGACTCCAAGAGTGCCTTGGGCTCTGGTGGGCAAGCCCAGGGCCAGGGCTATGTTGAAAACACTAGTGAAAACACTCACATGCGTTAGGGTTCACTATATATTTAGGTATACTTACAATTGGCATGACCTACCCTATATGTCCTTACTAGATAATAGGGCAGGGGGATTAAATCGACCTATATGTCCCTAGTATATAATACGCCTTGGCAGTTTAGAGGCCAGCAGCCCTTTCTGTACTTACATGTGTGCAAAGCTGAGCGCTTGAGGTCATTTTAAAAGCAGCCCTGTGTTGCAGCACTGCTCTTAAAGTAAATTTACAGAAAACTTGACTTCGGTGGTAGGGGCACTTGAAAAGTGATAATCTAGAATATTTTTGCATATTCCGAACCCCCAAGGTCTCTCCTAGGTGTCCCAGGGGTGGGGGGTCATGTAAGTATATGAAGGGCCCTTATAAAAGATGTTTTATATGCCCTGGGGATAGAGAAATTGCACATTTCACTTCGCCATTGTAATAAAGTGCCTCCCAAAATCGACTTTGGTGCTATGAGCCCTGAGGAGTGTAGATCTATATTGGTGTTTCATATTCAGAACCTCCAAGGTCTCCTCTAGGAGTCCTTGGTGGGGGGTCATATAACTATAAGCAGGGCCCTTATAAAAGATGTTTTATAAAAGATGTTTTATAAGTCTTGGTGTTGGACACATTGCACATTTCATTTCCGCATTGTAGATCCCCTGCCACGCATACATATTGGTACAAATTAAATGAAAACATCATTCAAGGATTTAGGAGAATGGTATTGATAAATCCAACAATTGTTGAATTTATCCTAAAATGTACAGAGAAGAAGTTATAAAACTTTCTTGTCTGTAACCTAAAATGCAGCCTTCCTGCAGTCATCCCTGATTGGTCAGAGTTCACAGGATTAGCAAGGCTGCTTTGATGATGTGATCAGTGGCTCACCCAGGGAGAGGTTACCTGTTGAAGAGAGCTCTGCTACGCGGGAATGCCACAACAGGGGGGAGGGGCCATAAAGCATTCATGTTCAAAGGAAGAATAAGAAAGGCAGGGAATGCCAGGTCTATCTACCCCATCCCCTCTGACCCAGCCAGATAGCAGGATTAAGGAAGGAATCTTCAGATGTTAGGGGGAGGAGAGCTATGGAAATGACTCACACGGCGGTTGGTTTAACTCGTTTTTAATCCTCTACTGAGATTTCAGCCATGTTGAATTATTGACTGAATTTGTGTTTTTAAATGCTTTACATACCTGGCTCCTAAGTTAAGGCTGCCTGCTCATACCCAGGGTTGAACTTGGGAAAACTTTATTGAGACCTATAGTGAGCCCTAGACCATGTTAGTGGCCTTATATCCAGCGGTAGATGCATATTTACCATTACTAATAAACCATTTTCCAACACAAGGTCAATAGTGTCGCCGGACTCCATAGCTTGGTAAGCTAATTTGAGGTTCTTAATCACTGGTCCTTATAAGTCTAGTAGTTTATCTTGGAGGGCCTACCATGCTTGGTTAATACCTTTTTGGGGTTTTCTTTACAAACAGAAGCATTTTAGGGACTACTTCTGGCATGACCACCACCTTCCATGCTAAGGTCCAACAGAGCCACTCCACCCTGAGGCAGTTTCTGGCATCTTTATTGAATGGTTTGCAGTGTCTCTTACCTGGACATATTCTGCCACCTCCGGTGCATTGACCCACTGTAATGAGCGAGGGTGAACAATGTCATTGGGGTCAAAGGACAAGCAACCGAAGTGGGAAGGCAATGACATATCGGACCAGCCATCAGTGGATTTTTGTTTTCTCTTGGACCCTAATGAGGGCCCGGCCAAAGGATCAGAGGGTATGAAATTCCGTATCAGTATCCATACCTGTCGTAGTATGCCTTCGCTCTTATGCCTCAGTGCATATCATTTCAGTTGTTGCATAATAGGGTTTAAGGCCACTACTGTCAGATCTACTATCACCTTAAAGGATACTCGTTGTGTAGCTGCACAGGAACAGAGATGCTAGCTCCCGAATCCTCCTTGGGCAACAAATCAGAGCTCAAAATAATCAAGCCTCCAACCTGTTACCTCAGGGGGGAAGGGGGAAATTGGATAAAATAATAAACAACAAGAAAATACTTTCTTGGCTGGTTCCTCTCGTCATCCGACCGGCAGACCGCTACTAATTTGAAACATGCGGAGAAAGATCACAATTAACCTTAGTTCTAACCATACCCTTTCTACTTCTACTCTCACGCCTCTATTCCTCACCTACCATTTACTTCCAAGAGTCTTGCCCTCTCTTCTATCTTTTCTTTCTTTTCTGGCGTTGTAGGACTGAATCATTTGGTATGTTATTCCCTGCAATGCACAATAGGGTTAAATTTCATTAGTTCTCTAACTCTTAAACTATACTGGGTCTTATTATGACGTTGTCTGCCTTCACTCACTTGTTCTCTGTCCTCCAGTGCCTTTATCCTAATTGCCTTTATTTCTCAGCTGTCTATTTTTTTCTTTTCTGTGAAATAACAACACACAATCTCTTATTATTAATTTAATAACCTACTCTACCTTAATTTAAGTATTGTTTACTGGTTCTGACTTACTGCGTTTTATTTCTATTCTTCTTTAGCTTGTCGCTAGCTTCCTGCTGTATTCTTGACTAAATACTTGTTTTTGTCTCTTTTAGGAATTTCTCAAAATTGGTTCCAGTCTTGTGACCCCTTTTAACTGGGAGGTCTAACTACAAGTCTTATCAGGTAAGTAACACTCTATGCACATTTACATTTTCGTTCTCTCTACATTATTGTAAATTCGTTTCACTTATCTCCTCATTTTTCCTTTTAGGTTTTCTCACGCAGAGTTTCCTGTTGCCGGTTGATTTTCAGGCTGCGTCGTCTCAGGCTGGAAAAGCGGCTGCCTCAGCTGAACTAAGGTTCGCAGCCGCCTCAGCTGTCGAAGGTTAGTTTCCGACTTTCTTTTTTACGGTACCCTGAGTCTCTCTCACTCTAACACGGGCACAAGGGATTATCAAAGATTACTAGGGTAAGCAAAACGAGCTCTCGACGTCCTCTCCTCACCGAGTCATGGCGTAGGTGAAGTGCGCTGATTCCTGAGAGCACGCGCCTCACCTGGACACGGCATTCTATTAAGAGAAACACTAGACCGCAAATTTAAACTCCAGCCCTCCGGCCATGTTGGAGTTCCGCTTGCGCACGTATTCCGGCCATGAACCCCCTATCGGGTTCTTTTGGGTACAATTATGCAGTTGGTGCGAGATGGTAGCTACCTGTGGGCTAAGGGTCCTGACAGTACCCCCCAACAAGGTAGATCCTCTCCATCTTGGTTTCGCAGGGAATCGTTGATGAAAGATTTTGACCAATCTTGGAGCATGAACATCCTCATCCCTCTCCCAAGATCGTTCTTCGGGACCATAACCTTTCCATTCTACGAGGTAGTATAATTGTCCCTTAGAGTATTTTGAATCGAGTATTTCTTTGACTTCATACTCAGCCCCAGTTTCGAAGTTTAAGGACTTTGGTGGCAACATCTTTCGAAATTGGTTGGCGCCTTCTTTAGTAATGAGACATGAAAAACTGGGTGAATTCTAAGTCTTGATGGTAAAATGAGTCGATAAGTCACTGGATTGATCTTTTTCTCTATTGGATAAGGACCGATATATCGGGGCTGAAACTTTCGATTTCCTTTCAGTCTCAGATTCTTAGTATTCAACCAGACCTTATCTCCTATCTCCAAGATGGGACCCTCACGTCTTTTCTTGTCTGCATAGTTCTTATATTACTCCTTCGCTATCCTCAAACTTTTCATTGCTTTTTGATGAATCGACTCTAGATGGGACACTACATCTTTTACTGCACGAACTGAGATATCAACTTGTCTGAGGGTCGTGTTTGGATGTCTTCCATAAGTCATATAGAAGGGAGAAAAGCCTGTGAAAACGTTCTTAGCATTATTGTAAGCAAACTCTGCTGCCCATAAATACTCGGACCAGTATCCATCCTGTTTCAAAAGGAACAGCCTTAAATATTGTTCCAATTCCTGGTTCACTCTCTCTGTTTGACCATCGGTCTCAGGATGGTAAATGGTGGAGAACCTCACCTCTGTCCCTAAGATTTCTATAGAAGATTTCCAAAAGTGAGAAATGAATTGTGGACCTCGGTCTGAAATCACAATCTTAGGGATTCCATGTGTCTTTACTATTTCTGTACTAAAGTGAGTAGTTAACTGTTCAGCTGAAGGTAGACCTCGTAAAGCTGTGAAATGTGCCATTTTTGAAAAAGAATCTACGACTACTAGAATGGTGTTGTATCCCTGACTGAGTGGTAAGTCAGTGATGAGATCTAATGTGATTGTGTGCCAAGGATAGGGTGGTATGGGCAAAGGCTGTAACAGCCCTTTCGGAGCCTGCCGTTCAGATTTTCCCTGAGCACAGATCTCGCAAGTCTTGGCATAATCCTCTATATCCTTGGCCATTCCCGGCCACCAGTAGTGCTGTTTGTTCAGTTCCTTGGTTTTCGCTTCTCCTTTGTGTCCTGCCAGTTTTGCGTCATGACACTCTTGCATAATTTGTTGCTGTAACTCCTTAGTGGGAATATATAAGTTGTCCAGGTAATATGAAAGTTGCCGAATGATTTTTCTACCTTCCTCTCCTTTTACCCACTCTTCCATAGCTTCTGTACTCATCAGTTCCGAAATACTGGTTTCAAGGTTAATTGAGGTGGTCACACCTATTATTTTTTCTTTTGGAATGATCGATTGGTTTTCCAGTGGCAACTTCTGACCTTCGGTATCAATTCTGGACAAGGCGTCTGCTTTTCCGTTCTGTGTACCTGGCCGATAGGTAATTACAAAATCATAATCGGCGAAGTACAGGGACCATCGCAACTGTCTTGGGGTCAGCGTTCTGGCGGTCTTTAAGAATTTTAAATTTCGATGGTCCGTAAACACCGTTATCTGGTGCTGGGCTACCATGAGATGATGTCTCCATTCCTTAAAAGCGTCTTTAATCGCCAACAACTCCTTCTCAGTGATGGTATAGTTGCATTCTGCTGGGGACAGTTTTCTCGATCTGTAGGCAACTGGATGCAGTTGCCCTGTAACTTTGTTATGTTGGGACAAGACTCTCCCCACTGCTTGGTCCGAGGCGTCAGTTTCTACATAAAAGGGTTGGGTAGGATCAGCATGTTGAAGAATTTGAGCCGAGGTCAAGTCTTACTTCAACAGATTGAAGGCCTCTTCAGCTTCTTTGGTCCATTCAAAGTGAATTACTTTTTTGAGCAACTTTGTGAGTGGCAGAATCTTGTGAGAAAATTCGCTGATGAACCTTCGGTAGAAGTTTGCGAATCCAATAAAACTTTGAACTTCCTTAACGCTCACTGGAGACTTCCAATTGATTACTGCTTCTATCTTCCGCTGGTCCATGAGTATGCCAGTTGGGGAGATAATGAAGCCCAAAAATTCCACCTGTGTAACGTTGAAAGCGCATTTTTCTAACTTGACAAACAGCCTGTTTTCTCTCAATTTCTGTAAGACCCCTCGGACCTGATCTTGGTGTCTCTCTCTGTTGGCGGAATAAATCAGAATGTCATCTATATAAACGATGGCACATTGATAGATATATTCTTTCAGTGCGTCATTAATGAAATGTTGAAAGGCCGCCGGGGCTTTGCAAAGGCCGTAGGGCATAACTTGGTATTTGAACAATCCAAATCGCGTTCTAAAGGCCGTCTTCCATTCGTCTCCTTCTCGCATTCTGACCAGATGGTATGCCCCCCTCAAATCAAGCTTTGTGTATATCTGTGCCCCTTTCACTTGGTCCAATAACACTGATATAAGAGGCAATGGATACCTGTTCTTTTTGGTGATTCTGTTGATTGCTCTATAATCGATACAAGTCCTCAAATCCCCTTCTTTCTTTGGCACAACAAATAAAGGCGACGAGACTGGAGATTGCGAGGGTCGAATGAAGCCATTGGCAAGGTACTTGTCCAGATACTCTTTGAGATGGCAATGTTCCTTTTCGGTTAATGCATACACTCGACTGCAGGGCAGATTAGAGCCAGGTTCTATTTCTATTTTGCAGTCGTAGATTCTGTGCGGGGGTTGTTGCTCTGCTTCCACCTCGTCTAACACATCTTTGAATTCTGCATCCTCCTCAGGAATCTCTGGCGCATTAATTACACATATTGATCCTCCATTGTAGCACAGTGAGTGAGCCTGACTGGCTTCTTGTATTCTCTCGTTGTTTTCAAAACAATTGTCTATACAATACTTGGAATCCATCTTGATAGTTCGATTACTCCAGTTTATTGTCGGATTGTGCTCAGTGAGCCAAGGCAGACCTAGGATTAATTCAAACTGGGGAGCATCAATCAGGTTAAACTGGATTTTTTCTTCGTGACCATTATTTGAAACTAAATGAATCACTTCGGTATGACTAATTATGGGACCGGAAGATAAATTCGTACCATCCACCGCTCTCACGGGTTCACTCTTGTTCTTCTTAATGGCTTGTATTCCCACCTTCTGTGCAAATTTAAGATCACAGAAATTCCCCGTGGCTCCAGAGTCTATCATTACTGAAACTCCAGTTAGGACTAAATGTCTGAATCTAACTTCCATTGATAAACTCTAAATGAGGAGCCGCCTACTGTAAGGTGTTGGCCACTCTATGCTCTTATGGAGTTTTCTCTTGACTCACACCCACCTGTTCAACTCCTCCAACAGGTGGTGCTATTTGTTTTCCTTCGGCTTGTAGCTTGTCTTAGGTTTCTTAGGGCAATTTCTGACAAAATGACCTCCCGCTCCACAATACATACACAAATTACTAGACCGTCTCTTCTCTTTTTCTTCTTTCGACAGAGGTCCACGTGTAGTTCCGATTTGCATAGGTTCCACCCCTGATGATCCTTCATTGCTTCTGCTATTCTCCGATCTAACACGATCAAATCTTGGAACCGTTGGCCTGAATTCCTTTCTCCTTTCTCCTTTTCTTTCTCCCTGTCGAAAGTCTATTTCTAACACAAGATCCATTAATGCGGAAATCTCAGTGGGTCTGTTAGGAATTCCAGCCAGGGCGTCTTTCAAATCATCCTTTAACCCGCGGTAGAACACTGCGGCTCGCTTGCTCTCTGGCCAGTCAGTTTCCACCACGAGTTTGTTAAATTGTGCTAAATACGAAACCAGATCTCTATTTCCTTGTTTCAAGTCCAGCAATTCGTTATCGAAAACTTGAGATATTCTTCTTCTATCAAAGATTCGCAGAAATTCTTGTTTAAATTCCTCATCATTTCTCAATATCGGATCATCTCTGGTTATGAGCGGCAACGACCAGGCTGCTGCGTCCCCACTTAGATAGGATAAAGCAACGCCACCTTGGATTGCGCATCAGGGAAAATTGAAGGGCGGCACATGTAATGAAGTGAGCAGTGAGTTATGAATATTTGCGCCTTTTGTGGGTCCCCACTAAATCGCTCCGGGGCTGCCAAGGGTATCACTGGGGACAATGAATGGATCACTTGAGTGGTCATTCTATTTGCACCCTCCACTAGAGAATTCTGAGCATCCTGTCCAGAACTAAAGGGTTGTCTAACCTCTGCACTAACTCTGCCGTTTCTTTTCTGGAATTCACTATCTCCAACTTAAGATTCTGATTCTCCTCTCTAACTGCACTTAGCTCTTTCTGTATTGTGTCTAAGATTACTCCTAACCCTTGCAAGTCTATTCCCTCTGCCATCTCTGTTCGGGTGCAAGGTGCAACTTGAGCACTTCACTCTGTCAGATCTACTATCACCTTAAAGGATACTTGTTGTATAGCTGCACAGGAACAGAGATGCTAGCTCCCGAATCCTCCTTGGGCAACAACTTAGAGCTCAAAATAATCAAGCCTCCAACCTGTTACCTCAGGCGGGAAGGGGGAAATTGGATAAAATAATAAACAACAAGAAGAGACTTTCTTGGCTGGGTCCTCTCGTCAGTCCGACCGGCAGACCGCTACTAATTTGAAACCTGCGGAGAAAGATCACAATTAACCTTAGTTCTAACCCTACCCTTTCTACTTCTACTCTCACCCCTCTATTCCTCACCTACCATTTACTTCCAAGAGTCTTGCCCTCTCTTCTATCTTTTCTTTCTTTTCTGGCGTTGTAGGACTGAATCATTTGGTATGTTATTCCCTGCAATGCACAATGAGGTTAAATTTCATTAGTTCTCTAACTCTTAAACTATACTGGGTCTTATTATGACGTTGTCTGCCTTCACTCACTTGTTCTCTGTCCTCCAGTGCCTTTATCCTAATTGCCTTTATTTCTCAGCTGTCTATTTTTTTCTTTTCTGTGAAATAACAACACACAATCTCTTATTATTAATTTAATAACCTACTCTACCTTAATTTAAGTATTGTTTACTGGTTCTGACGTTTTATTTCTATTCTTATTTAGCTTGTCGCTAGCTTCCTGCTGTATTCTTGACTAAATACTTGTTTTTGTCTCTTTTAGGAATTTCTCAAAATTGGTTCCAGTCTTGTGACCCCTTTTAACTGGGAGGTCTAACTACAAGTCTTATCAGGTAAGTAACACTCTATGCACATTTACATTTTCGTTATCTCTACATTATTGTAAATTAGTTTCACTTATCTCCTCATTTTTCCTTTTAGGTTTTCCAACGCGGAGTTTCCTGTTGCCGGTTGATTTTCAGGCTGCGTTGTCTCAGGCTGGAAAAGCGGCTGCCTCAGCTGAACTAAGGTTCGCAGCTGCCTCAGCTGTCGAAGGTTAGTTTCTGACTTTCTTTTCTACGGTACACTGAGTCTCTCTCACTCTAACACGGGCACAAGGAGAGGGGTTGACCTAACGGCTAAGGCGCTCGACCTCGGACCTGGGAATCTGGGTTCGAGTCTCGGTAACGACACCAAAAACCTCCTGTGATTCTGGGCAAATCACTTAATCTCCCCGTGCCTAAAAAAAATTAAAGTGTATTCTCATGTAACGTAACTGGTGCTATGTAAAGCGCTCTGATACCTGATTCGGTTTGGGTCTAGTTCGCGCTATATAAAACTCTGCAACAAACAACAACAAGGGATTATCAAAGATTACTAGGGTAAGCGAAACGAGTTGTAATATAATCACTCGAACGCTATTTTTACAAGAAAGAATTTCCTCTGAACACGGAGCTCTCGACGTCCTCTCCTCACCGAGTCATGGCGCAGGTGAAGTGCGCTGATTCCTGAGAGCGTGCGCCTCACCTGGACTCGGCATTCTATTAAGAGAAACACTAGACCGCAAACTTAAACTCCAGCCCTCCGACCATGTTGGAGTTCCGCTTGCGCACGTATTCCGACCATGAACCACCTATCGGGTTCTTTTGGGTACAATTATGCAGTTGGTGCGAGATGGTAGCTACCTGTGGGCTAAGGGTCCTGACAACTACCAGCATACTATTTGCAGACTGCTGGACTGAATTGTCCATCGCTTCCACAATGTCCTCTTCCAATTAATCATTGGCAACCACCTCCTCAAAAAATTGGTAATACTCAACTCAGTCAGGATTGAGTGTGACATTTTATCTGATTCTCGAGCCAACCAAACGAAATAAGGGGGGTCAACCAACAATACTTACACATAGCAACAGTGCTATAAGTTATAACTACAGTTCTAAGGTGGAAGGAGAAGCCCTGTCCCTGGGAAGTCCTCCTCCTCAATAATTATTCTTGCCCTACATTTCAAATGTGTAAGGCATCTGAGAGCTCAGCGTCCTTATAATATGCCATTATTTTTCTACCAAAAACACCGAATCAATGTGGCTGACACCGGTGTCCACGCTCCGATCTTTGCTCACTCGCCACTTCTTGGGCTAGAGTGCACATGTGTATCACACATGGACTGGGGACTGCGTGCCGAGCTCCCACCAGTGTTGCCAGATTTGGCTAAATCACACACAAATAAGCGATAATTTTCCTATTTATACAGGAAATACCTCTGCTGGCGAGGTGCACAAATTTGGGCTCTATTATGCCAGGTGTGCACAAAATTCCTGCATGCAGTGACGCCACCAATCAAAAATTTGCATAGCTCCCAAACTCAGCAGAGCTGGGCAGTCAATCATTCATAGAGCAAAAGCGCTACATATGGCGGCCCTGCTTCATGCTGCTGGCCTGCCCCAAGAGTGACTGGACCAATGAAGTCATCAGGATCTGATAGAGACTTCTAGCTGCAGATTCCTTACCTTTTAATTTCCCAGGCGCCAGGCTGGATCCGGAAAGTTTGCTGAGCAATACTCCTTGCGTGCGACGTCAGGTGGCTCCATTCAGCTCCGTGTGTCGTTGATGACGTCGGTAGCGTCGGTTATGACATCCCAGTTCTTTTCTTTCTGTGGCAGTTAAACGCTGATCCGGGAAGAGCTACCCCTCTGCCACTTTTTGACAGGATTTTTCTCTACTTTTGTCAAAATTTGTGAAAACTTTGTGTGTGAGGGATGTCGGGTAGGATGACAGGTTTTAAACCATGTGGGACTTGTTCCTGCACAATGTCGGTGACTGATCCCCACTGCCTTTGTCTGTGGTGTCTTGAACGCGACCACGATTCGAAGTTGTGTTCAGACTGCCTGGCGACGGCTCCAAACACCTTGAGGGAGCGGGCATTAAAGTTGCTCGCTGCCTGGCATTCAACACCATCGAGCGAGGCTCCGGGGAGGTCACGATCCCGTTCGAAGAGGAGGTCGAGGGATCGCCCTCGGAACCCTAAGTCCTTTTCCTACCATTCAATGACATCTGAACACTCGTGAAGAGGCACAAGAAGTAGAAGTCCAAGCGGACTTCGAGTTCACATCTATAGCTGTTCGTCGTCAAGAGAGGTAAGGAGCACCGACGCTCTAGGCACGGTTCTGCGGAGCCGGAGCCAGAGTTGACTTTGCGCCTCCCTCCATTTCCGGGAGCCGGTGCAACTCCCGCTCAAATTAAGAAATTTTACGAGGCCATGCGCCAAGTATTTGAGCGGAAAGACCCCGTTGGTGAGCCCTCGGGCCCCGCAAGGTCGGAGGGGGCCCATCGGGTTCAACGTCGTCGGCTTCGGCCACGGCGCTGGTGGGGCCTCAGGGGTCCGGTCTCGGTTCAATGCCGTTCGTACCAACGCAACCTTCCCCGACGTCGAACCCGAAATCGGTGCCAGCGGGGTTGCCACGGCTCGTACGACGCCGATTCCAACGTTGACAGAACCCAGGGGTTCAATGTTGCTGCCTGAGCACTTTGTGGACGTGCTAGGCTCAGGGGAGAAATGGGAGGAGTCTGGAGACCCTCTAGAGAACCGGGATGTCTCTGAGGAGACAATGGACTGGTATGGGGAACTTGGGGAAGCCAATGATCTGGATACTTTCCCAGACTCTGGAATGCTCTCTCCACCTGCAGTGGCTACGGAGAGGGGGTGTCCTGTGCTATGGTGGATAAGAATGCAGCTGAGGTCTGTAGTTGCCCTCAGTGCAGGTCAGGGCTAACCTCCTGACCGAAGTGCTTCAACTTGGGGATTCCACCTCTGAATCCCTTTTGCCCTTTAATAAGGCACTTACGGACGTCCTACTAGGAACTTGGTCCAAACCTAGCACAGGGGCTCCTGTGAACAGGACGATTGCACGCCGTCATCGCCCAGCACAAGACGAGCCAAAGTTCCTCAGCCAACAGCCCACCCCAGGTGGTGCAGGGATCTACTTCCCAGGGTGCGCATTCCATTCTGCTCCTCCGGATAGGGAATCCAAGAGACTGGACTCTTTAGGGAAGAAGTTGTTTTCTTCCTCCAGTCTGGCATTGCGGTCAGTGAATACCGCATGCTTATTGGGCTGTTTCTCCAATTCCCTTTGGGAGACAGTTGTGCATGTGCTGCCACAGGTCCCGGCGGAGTTATGAAATACAGTTGGTCCTTCAAGCATTAAATTTTAAAATAATGATAAATATAGACCAGTATCAGTGCTATATTGTACAGAAAATGCCCAGCCGGACATTTAATTTAATGATTCAGGGTAATAAGTACTGATCAAAAACAAGGCGATCGAGTAGGCCACAGTCCTGTATCCTTCAAGAAAAAACACAAAAAAACAATAGGCATTTACAAATAAACATACAGTTTTCAGGCAAAACAAGGTAAAGCTTTAAGCCAATATGAATAGTTAAGACAAGCTTTTAGGTCAACAGCCATTGAACTACTTTTAACAAATCAGTTTAAGGTGCAAGCTGTTAAGGGAGTCGAGGATGTTTCGATCCATACTAGATACCTGGATCATCATCAGGACGAGGGTTTTTTTGCAAGCCTGAGATAGTGAACTGCCTGCGGAGAAAATAGGAACGGGGAAGGAGGCAGGAGACAGTGTTAGAGTATTGGAGGAAGATATAAAGAATATAGAGGAGCTCCTGGTGATACACACACTATAAGTGGAGTGGTGGTACTCATACTGTGAGCGGAGTAGTGGTGGGTCAGTTGCCAAGGATTGATGGCAACATTTGCAATGAAGGCAGATGCGGTGTTGGTGGGTGGCAAATGATGAAAACTTCTGTAATCAGAGACATGATGGTTACCGTCTGTTCCAAGCATTCAATGGAGCTAGTTGGATTCTGAGTGATAATTTAAAGTGCTTCCTACTTTCTGATTCCAACAACGGTCTTCTGCCCATTTCGGATCTTCGGACCGTCAATCTCTTCCTCAAAAAGGAGAAACTCTAAATGCTCACATTGGCTCAAGTCTTGTCTGCTTAGACCAAGGAGACTAGATGGTAGCGTTGGACCTGCAGGATGCCTATTTTCACATTCCAATCCTGCCAGGCCACGGTGTTACTTTCAGTTCAAGGTAGGCCACGAGCACTCTCAGTTTACCGTGCTCCGCTTCGGCCTTACCAGTGCCCCTCGGGTGTTCACCAAGGTGATGGCGGTGGTTGCGGCTCAACTGCGCAGGTTAGGGGTTTTCACTATCTCAATAACTGGCTGTTGAAGGTGTCCTCGCCCCAGGCAGTCGGCCCCCACCTTCAGACTACAGCAGACATCCTGCATTTGCTGGGGTCCTCTATAAACATGCCAAAGTCACACCTGACTCCTTCTCAGGCGCTCCCTTTGATCGGAGCTGTTCTGGACACAGTGCAGTTTCGGGCTAATCCTCCCGAGCAGCGAGTCCAGGATATCCAGAGTATGATTCTGATATTTCAGCCACTATCCTGGATTTCGGTTGACAGTGAGGCTGTTGGGCCTCATGGCCTCCTGCATCCTGTTGGTAAGACGCATACGCAGTGGGACTTGAAGTTCCAATAGGCACAGCATCAGGGAAATCTCACCGACTTGGTTCAGATCTCAGAAGGAACTGCGAAGGATCTGCAGTGGTGGTAACGAACCGAGATTGGTTCAAAGGCAGAACTCTCTCCATTCTTCCCCAACCGGATTTCACAATCCTGATGGATGCGTCACTTCTGGGATGGGGCGGCCACTTGGTAGAGATGGAGATCAGGAAACACTGGTCTTCGGCGGAGATGGGGCTCCACATAAACGTGTTAGAGCTACGAGCGATTTGCTTGGCATTGAAAGCATTTCTTCCCTCTGTCAAGGAGAAGTTGGTGCAGGTGTTCACGGACAACACCCCCACCATGTGGTACTGCAACAAGCAAGGTGGGGTGGGGTCATGGACCCTTTGTCGAGAGGCCTTGCATCTCTGATGCAGCTGGAACATCAGGGCATAACGCTGATGGTTCAACACCTGGCCGGTTCTCTGAATGCCAGAGCAGACGATCTCAGCAAACGATGCCTAGTGGATCACAAATGGAGTCTTCAGTCGGAGGTGGCGCAAGGTCTCTTTCAGCAGTGGGGAGAACCTTGGTTAGATTTGTTCACATCTGAAGAGAACGTGCAATGTCAGCTGTACTGTGCGCTGGAGTTTCCAAGGCAGCCATCGCTCTGCAACGGGTTTCGTTGCGAGTGGAGCTCAGGCCTGTTGTACGCCTTTCCGCCCATACCACTCCTGGCCAGGGTTCTGAAGAAGATCAGGAGCGACCGGGCCCAAGTCATCCTTGTGGTGCCGGACTGGGCAAGGAGAGTCTGGTATCCAGAGCTTCTGAGCATGGGTGTCCATCCTCTGATCAGGCTGCCCCAATGGGAGGATCTTCTGTTGCATCAGCAAGGGAGGGTTCTCCACCCGAACCTGTCAACTCTGCGCTTCCATGCGTGGAGATTGAGAAGCTGCAATTGATGGCTTTTGACCTGCCTCCCGAAGTCTGTGATGTTATTCTTGTGGCCAGGCGGTCCTCCATTAAGTCGGTATACACCTGCCGTTGGCAGAAATTTCTGCTTCTCTTTCTACTGTACTTTTATTCATTCTGAAACTTGCCCAGCGGGGCTCTGCTTTGGGAACTTTTAAGGGTTATCTTTCTGCTCTGTGTGATTTTTTTACAGCTGCCAGACCAACCTTCTCTCTTTAAATCTCCTATTGTAAATAGATTTTTAAAAGGGCTGGTTCACTTGTTTCCACCCACACCTTTTAGTATGCCACAATGGGACCTTAATTTGGTCTCCATGTATTTGATGTGTGCTCCTTTTGAGCCTTTGCACAATTGTCCCCTCCAGCTGTTGATCATCAAAACAGCCGTCTTAGTGGCGATTACATAGGCCCGGAAGGTGAGTGAGTTACAGGTGTTATCCAGCTCGCCTCCCTATTTTATGTCCTTTCAGGACAAGGTGGTGCTTCGCACCAGGGCATCTTTTTTACCAAAGGTTGTGACCCCATTCCATCTGGGTCAGTCCATCACTTTGCCCACCTTCTTTGCTCCCCCACATCCTTCTAAGGAAGAGGAGCATCTCCACCGACTGCACCCAAAAAGAGTTTTGTCGTTCTACCTTGACCGTACAAGAGAGTTCCGGGTGGATGACCAACTCTCTGTGTCATATGTAGGAGCAAAGAAGGGAAAGGCAGTGCAGAAAAGAACCATCTCTCACTGGGTTGTTCTCTGCATTACGCCTTGGCAAAGAAACAGCTCCCTGAGTGATTAAGAGTCCATTCCACCAGGGGAAAGGCTGCGAATATGGCTTTGGCACGGGGTGTCCCAGTCCAACACATCTGTAAGCCAGCGACATGGGCATCATTGCAAACGTTCTCAAAACATTATTGCCTTGACAGTCATATGCCCAGGGACGGGTACTTTGCCCGCTCAGTCCTGCAAGACTTTTTAGTCTAGTCCATGGGTACTCACAAACTTTCTCTCGGGGGCCAAATTTACAGTGTAGTTTGTGTCCGAGGGCCGCACCGGTGGGGGCGGGGTCAGTGGGGGAGGGGGCAGGGCTAGAGCAACAAAAAAAACTGTGAATATGAGGTTAAACACAGGTCCCTACAGCGGACGGCATCGTCCACTGAGCCACCAGACCCGGCATACACACATCTCTCTATCTCTTTCTCTCTCACCCTATTTCTCCCTCTGTCTCACTCAGACTGTCTTACTCCCTCTTACTCCCTCTCTTTCCCTCTCTCTTTCCCTGACTCCCTCTGTCTCACTCACTCTGACTGTCTCACTCCCTCTCTCTCTCTGTCTCCCTCTCTCTCTCTGTCTCCCTCTCTCTCTGTCTCCCTCTCTCTCTCTGTCTCCCTCTCTCTCTGTCTCCCTCTCTCTCTCTGTCTGCCTCTCTCTCCTTCCCTCTCTGTCTCCCTCTCTCTCCTTCCCTCTCTGTCTCCCTCACTCTGTCTCCCTCACTCTGTCTCCCTCCTCACTCTGTCTCCCTCCTCACTCTGTCTCCCTCCTCACTCTGTCGCCCTCCTCCCTCTGTCGCCCTCCCCTCCCTCCTCCCTCCCTCTGTCTGTCACCCTCCTCCCTCCCTACTTCATCCCTCTGTCTGTCTACCTCCCTCTGTCTGTCTTCCTCCCTCTGTCTGTCTCCCTCCCTCTGTCTGTCTCCGTCTGTCTCCCTCCCTCTGTCTCCCTCCCTCTCCCTTTGTCTGTCTCCCTTTCTCTGTCTCCCTCTATCTGTCTCCCTTTCCCTCCCTCCCTCGCTCTCCCTCTGTCTGCCTCCCTTTACCTCCCTCCTTTCCCTCCCTCCCTCCCTCTCCCTCTGTCTACCTCCCTTTCCTTTCCTCCCTTCCCTCCCTCCCTTGCTCTCCCTCTGTCTGCCTCCCTTTCCCTCCCTCCCCCTCTCTCTTTCCCTCCCTCGCTGTCCCTCCCCCCTCGCTTTCCCTCTGTCTGCCTCCCTTTCCCTCCCTCCCTCCCTCTCTCCCTCTCTTTCCCTCCTTCGCTCTCCAGCCCCCTCCCTTTCCCTACCTCCCTGTCTCCCTCCCTCCACCTCCCTCCCTCGCTCTCCCTCTGTCTGCCTCCCTTTCCCTCCCTCCCTCGCTCTCCCTCTGTCTGCCTCCCTCCTTTCCCTTCCTCCCTCGCTCTCTCTCTGTCTGCCTCCCTTTCCCTGACTCCCGCGCTCTCCCTCTCTCTGCCTCCCTTTCCATCCCTCCCTCTCCCTCCCTCTGTCTGTCTCCCTTTCCCTCCCTCCCCCTTTCGCTCTTCCTCGCTCTCCCTCCCTTGCTCTCCCTCCCTTTCTCTCCCTCCCTCGCTCTCCCTCTCTCTGCCTCCCATTCCCTCCCTCCCTCCCTCGCTCTCCCTCCCTCTCCCTCTCCCTCCCTTTCCCTCCCTCCTTCCCTCGCTCGCCCTCTTTCTCCCTCCCTTTCCCTCCCTCCCTAGCTCTCCTTCTCTCTGCCTCCGTTTCCCTCCCTTGCTCTCCCTCCCTCTCTTTTGTCATATAGATAGGCTTTGCCTTCACACTATGTTAAGTTAGCATGAGCTTATTAGAAGTTTAAACGCCATTTTACCTTTCTGCTGCTTCTGCACACTGCACATATTGTTATTAGAGCTTTGAGCCTAGTAGAATAATTTGCTTCACACGAGAATAATATGTTTTCCTATTGTATCAGCTTTGCTTGGTAAGCTATGTCTGAACAGTGAGTGCCGAGGCCTTCAAGGTTATTTCAACACAGTGGTTGTTGTGAGGTCTGATCTGCGCACGTTCTAGACATAACACATATGCAGCTGCGGCCAACTCTGGCTTTAGGCTCGTTAAATAATGCACTGTGCAGAGCATGCACACACACTTGATGAATATTCGCATGCAGAGAGCTGGTACAAGATGATGTGATCCCTTTCCACTAAGATCAAAGGTATGGGGCCGCCCTTCTAAAACCCAAAGAGACCTTCTTTAGATATAATATAATATACTAGCAAGGGAGGGTAAGACTTAGGTGCCATTTAGCCTTCTTCCCTTTAGCATTTTAACATGCTTTCTCCCTTTGTATTTTATGGACTAGTAACTATGCTGATAACCTTGTTGCTTATAATATGTTTGCTTGTATTAGCTAAGATACTGCGCCTGAGAACACGGCATTAACAATAAACATTTCAAACTTGCACGTGTCTTCATTTATTCCTCGTTTTGGATTGGTATGTTAGTATAACGAAAGAGTGTTCATGTGTTCCACGTTACCTGAGGTGTTCTAAGTCCATGTTCTGGGTTGTCTAATCATTGGGGGTATGGAAGGACCAATGAGACACTGATTGCTAGTCTGATAGGGGATTTTGGATACTGAGGTGAGTTTTGGTACACCCTAATTCACTCAGATTCTAAGTCTCTATGCACAGTTCTGTATAAGAGCAGAATCCCTGCGACATGGCGCCCAATCGTTCGTGACACTTGAGTAGTGCTTATATCAGTCCTTAACCCCCTTCACTATTGTTTCCGGAAGACAGTGGTGTCGGACAAACCTACCTATAGTTACATAGGTCTTATCAAGCTTGAATGTTTTCTAACGGTTTCCTTTTGAATTACTACCCAGTCGTGCTACGTAGTTTTTTGTTGTACCAATTTCTCACTGTGTCACTATGGCTGCCGTTGATATTCCGCAGCATAGTCGGATTGCGGTTCGCAATCATTTGCATGCTTATAATGTCACCGTTGATGGCATGGCAGTTATCATGGTTGTGAGTGCGGAAACGGCATACCCATATGAAATTTTCTATTTGTGGGTGATCTTCCCTGCTGTGAACGCAAATACTAATGTGTTCGACATGTACACTCCCACTGTCGTGCCACAGGAATATGTTCAGTATCGAACACAGCAAGTTCCGATTAATGCTTGGCAGCACCGAGTTTGGTTTAATGGCGCCCTACCCCACACTTTGTTAGGCTCAAGGTTACTCCGCATCCTCGACATGGAGTGGTTCCTGTTGCAGACTTTCGGCTGCTGCATACAGTCGCTATTAGTGTAATTCGGTCGTTAGTGCAGTACATTATCCGCAACCTCCAGGGAGGGGCCCCAGGTGCTGCGGGGCTTCCAGCCAGACCGAGCGGTATGATGCTTAGTCCTGTGATGGTAAACGCAGTGATGGGCAAGCGCCCCCAGAATAAGGATGATTTTCCTTTCTGGCTTGCCGAAAAGTTTAACCAGCTGGAAGCAAAATTTCCTAACACGACTCCTGTTGAAAAACACAGGATTCTGACAATTAGTATGCCAAAAGACTTGATACCAGAAGCTGGTGACTGTGAGTCTTGGGGTAAGATTTTTGCGGCAGTGTATACGTGGTGCTTCGGCACTCCGTCAATGACTGTCCTTCCAACGGTCATTAAGCGTGTTCAAGATGAGCACGGACCCGAGGCAGCAGTTGAATTGGGTATGCGCCTATGCGGCAGTTTTGACGTAGTTTCCGATCTCGTACTTGCTAACGTCAAGGGAGATGCGGTAAGCTTTCAGGTGTCTAATGCTTTGCTGGCTGTTCCTGATGCCGATAAACCCCGTCAGTTACCAAGAATTATTGTGGCGGCTTATAAAACCGTGGGCCGCAATAGTTTAGGTGTCAAGTCATTCTCTGTCAAAGAGAAAAAGCAACCCCAAGGGCAGAAGTCCGAAACGGATGAACAGCCCAAGGCTAAAAAGCAAAATTGGCCCAAAAATAAAAAACTGTGTAAACAACATCAACAGAAACAGGAGTCCCGTCCTGCATCTCCAGTGCCTGCGCCCACAGAACGTGTTTATGACTTGCGCGATGGCGTGACAATAAAATCACCTGATCGTTTTCAGGTTTCTGAACAACGCTCTCCTCGTTCTTTTCAGGACTCATCGGCCTCATCGACCGGTGGTGGAGGAGGCGGCAGAGGTCGGGGTGGCCAGCAGGGACGTGACCAGCCCCGCCTGAAAGACGGTAAAGTCAAGCAGGACGATACAACACCGAAAAGACCTCAGTTTCAGAAAAAGAAAGTTGCCGCTTTAACAGCGAGATATGCCACAGATAGTGAGAACGCAGATTCGGAATCTGACATGGGCTCTGACCCTGCTGGACAGCGCGGCGGAGATTACCATAGTGCGAGAGGCCCTGCGTCTACTACTGAAGGTGACAGCGACTGACCAGTATGTTATTGTGGAGACCGCTGATACCAGAGTAGCTCCCCCTAATAGACTTCTTAACATAGTCCTTTTAGTTGAAGGTGACATACAACGTACCATAAAAGGTTTTTTTTCGGAAAATCTTACGACCACCTATGACATTTTGTTAGCGGAGGCTGACTGGCCCCCACCGTTTGTGCTCGCAGCTCAGAGAGGGGAGGAGGTAATCCTCCCTAGTTTCGCGCACACTGTCTCAAAGGAGCATGCGCTTAATTTTGCAGAAGAGTGGGCTAAAGCCCTTGCGCCGGCTCTGTACCGTACTCACTGTGGTTGGGATAAATGTTCCCCACACCACAAGATTCCCTTACGGTCTATGCCACAGCCTCAACCTCAATATCCCATTGACGCTAAGCTAAGGCTTCCGTTGTGGAAATCCTTGAACAATTGGAATATCAAGGTGTAATTGAAACTTGTGTGTCACCGATGAATAACCCTTTTTTTACTGTGACCAAGCCAGACGGCTCGTTCCGTTTGGTATTGGATTACCGGCATTTGAACTCGCATTGTCGTACCTGTGCAGTACAGAATACCAACGGCTCTGCTTTAGTGGATGGTCTTGTGCGTAAACGGTTTGAAACCACACTTGACATTTTCAATGTTTTTTTTGCCCACAATTTAGATGGTCTTAGTTCCCAATGGACCAGTTTTACAAGTGGCGGCAAACAACGCCAATACAAATGTTTGCCAATGGGCTATAAGAATAGTCCAGTCGTGTTTGCTGCCCGCATTGTCTCTCTCTTAGAGAGAGTGGACACGGATGCGTGTTTGTATGTGGATGACATATATTTCACAGACAACGAGCTTTGGGTGCATCTGTGTCGCGTTGACCGCATAATTTGTAACTTTGCGGACTTTGGTTACAAATTCAACTTTGCAAAGTCTCACATTGCAGAGTACACAGTGTTGTTCCTGGGTTATGAGCTCAACAATGAAGGTCGAGGATTGGCTCCTCACTTCTTGGAGAAATGCGCACAACTGTGCGCTCCTACAACTCTGAAAAAATTACAGTCCTTGCTGGGATTTTTGAATTTCGGGCGTACATATATTCCTGAATATGCCCAGCGTATCAAGCCTTTGTACGCTTTGATATAACCTACTTTTACCAAATCGTGCTGGCTGCCAGAACACTCAGCTATTTTGCAATCTTTGCAGGCTGACCTTCTAGAATCTAAATTCTTACTGACTCGTGATAACCACACCAACCTGGTGATAAGAATCATCCCTGGGGCGGTGGGTTTCACTTACCTTACTTTTAACGAAGGAGACACAGTACCTATTGCTTACAAGTCACACTTGTACACTTCGGCTGAAATGCAGTTTTCCTCTGTGGAAAAAGTTTTGCCAGCAGTGCAGATGCCGATTCTTAAAGAACGTGCGCTCTCGCAGGGAAAACGCATGTTGGTTGTTACCCCGTATCCTGCATTAGAGGCAGTGACGAAAGCCAGTGTACCAAATTCTAAAGCTTTGCACCCACGGTGGATGCAATGGGCAGCATACTTGACATCTCCGGATGTCACATTAATTTTTGATGCCTCCCTACAGTCGCAAGAGTTTTTGCAGTATGAATTTGTTCATCCTGCGCCTTTGGCCTTTGGAGGATTTCCATTGCATCATATACACTGATGGTTCAGCGCAAGTTGCGCATGGGTCTAAGCACGCATACGTTTCAGCTTGCGCCATTGTGGTAGGTGCCATGGTGAATGATGAGTTCAAGTCCAGAGTCGTGCACACGCAGACTTTAGGGGACTGCACCGCACAATTGGCTGAGCTTCGTGCTCTGATGCTTGCATTGGAGTACGCTGATCCTAGTGTGACAACTCTTATTGTAAGTGATTCTTACTACTGTGTCCAGTCTTACAATGAAAACCTGTTCTTATGGATTCAGAATGATTTTCGTGATTCCAAGGGTAGCACAGTAAAACATAAAATGATCTGGGTCCGAGTGGCTGAGCTTAAAGAGCAGTTGCCACTCGTGTTTGTAATTCACACTCTCGGTCATCAGCGCGTGGGAGTTCATGCTGTCGGCAATTCGTTGGCCGATGAGGCCGCCAAATCAGCCGTATCGTCATATTTGGTTGCAGCAGTTACACATTCCAAAAGTAAGATTGATGATGACAGCTTGGCAGCCATTGCTGCAACTGAGAAGGGAAGTAAATATCCTAAGAGGTTCCCTTCAAAGTATTCATACCACTTAAGTCCTGATAAAGTTCCTTATGTGAAAATACCTCACGTTGGTGAGAGGTTAATTCCCAGCGCGGACCGCAGACACACACTGATTACAGCGGCCCATGAAGGTGTGGCATCTGCGCATGCGGGCGTTTCGGCTACTGTGGCTCAGTTACAACAGCGTTTCCAATGGCGGGGACTGTACAAACAGACGCGTGATTATGTCCTTCAATGTGACATTTGCCAGCAGATTAAACCTTCAACTGCTGCGCGTCCGCCCCAGACACAGTTGTTCATTTCTAATAAACCACTTGGTTGTGTTTACTTAGATCACTGCGGTCCTTTTTCTTCTGATACTGCGTATAAGTATATCTTAGTAGCAGTTGATTCATGCACACGCTTTGTGTGGGTGTGGCCACACCGCAGCGCTGATTCACGAACTGTCATAAGAGACTTGTGTATCTTTGTAGGGATTTTTGCCTGTGGTACCTTCCATTCGGACCAGGGTCCGGCTATCGCCTCTAAGGCGTATAAGGATGCCATGACTTCGTTGGGGGTCCAAGTCACGTTTTCGTCTCCATACAGGCCTGAGGGTAATAGTGTTGTGGAACAAATGAACCGAGATTTAAAGCAGTCTTTGACAGCTAGAGTTATAGGTACTGGCAGGCACTGGCTGGCCCAACTCAATAGCGTGCAGCGTGCTCTAAATAATCACCCTAGAACATGGGTACTCACAAACTTTCTCTCGGGGGCCAAATTTACAGTGTGGTTTGTGGCCAAGGGCCGCACCGGTGGAGGCGGGGGTCAGTGGGGGAGGGGGAAGGGGCTAGAAAGAAAAAAACTGTGACCATGAAGTTGAACACAGGCCACGACAGCTGACGCGTTGATCCACTGAGCCAACAGACCAGCATACACACACATCTCTCTTTCTCTCTCTCTCTCTCTCTCTCCCTAACTCTCCCACCCTCTGTCTCCCTCCTTCTATCTCTCTCTCTCGCTCCCTCCTTCTCTCTCTCTCTCTCTGTTCCCCTCTGTCTCTCTGCCTCTGTCTCTCTCTGTCTTACCTCTCTTTCTCTCTCTATCTCCCTCCCTCTCTTTCCTTCCCTCTCTCCGTCTCCCTCCATCTGTCTCCCTCTATCTGTGTCCCACTGTCCATCTCCCTCTGTCTCCCTCCCTCCGTCTGCCCTCTGTCTGTCTCCCACCCTCCCTCTGTTTGTCTCCATCCCTCCCTCTGTCTCCCTCCCTCCCTCCCTCCCTCCCTCTGTCTCCCTTCCTCCCTCTGTCTGTCTCCCTCCCTCCCTCTGTCTGTCTCCCTCCCTACGTCTGTCTCACTCTGTCTTTCTGTCTACCTCCCTCTGTCTGTCTCCCTCCCTCCCTGTCTGTCTCCCTCCCTCCCTCTGTCTGTCTCCCTCCCTCTGTCTGTCTCCCTCTGTCTTTCTGTCTCCCTCCCTCTGTCTGTCTGTCTCTGTCTGTCTGTCTGTCTCTGTCTGTCTGTCTGTCTCAGTCTCCCTCTGTCTGTCTCCCTCTGTCTCCCTCCCTCTCTCCCTCTTTCTCCCTCCCTCTGTCTGTCTCCCACCCTCCCTCTGTCTGTTTCCATCCCTCCCTCTATCTCCCTCCCTCCCTCCCTCTGTTTCCCTCCCTCCCTGTCTGTCTCCCTCCCACTGTCTGTCTCACTCTGTCTTTCTGTCTACCTCCCTCTGTCTGTCTCCCTCCCTCCCTCTGCCTGTCTCCCTCCCTCTGTCTGTCTCCCTCTGTCTTTCTGTCTCCCTCCCTCTGTCTGTCTGTCTCCCTCCTTCTGTCTGTCTCCCTCCCTCTGCCTGTCTGTCTGTCTATGTCTCCCTCTCTCTCTCCCTCTGTCTCCCTCCCTCTGTCTATTTCTCTCTGTCTGTCTCCCTCTATCCCTCTGCCTCCCTGTCTCCCGACCTCCCTCTGTCTTCCTCCCTCTGTCTCCCTCACTCCCTCCCACTGTCTCCCTCCCTCCCTATCTCTCTGTCTCCCTCCCTCCCTCTGTCTCCCTCCCTCCTTCCCTCTGTCTGTCTCCCTCCCTCCGTCTCCCTCTGTCTTTCTGTCTCCCTCCCTCTGTCTGTCTGTCTCCCTCCCTCTGTTTGTCTCCCTCCCTCTGTCTGTCTCCATCTCTCCCTCTGTCTCCCTCTGTCTGTCTCCCTCTGCCTCCCTCCCTCTGTCTGTCTCCCTCTGTCTGTCTCCATCCCTCCCTCTGTCTGTCTCCCTCTGTCTGTCTCCCTCCCTCTGTCTATTGCCCTCTGTCTGTCTCCCTCCCTCAGTCTGTCTCCCTCCCTCTGTCTCTCCCTCCCTTTGTCTGTCTCCCTCTGTCTGTCTCCCTCTCTCCCTCTGTCTGTCTCCCTCTGTCTGTCTCTCTCAGTCTGTCTCCATCCCTTCCTATGTCTGTCTCCCTCTCTCCCTCTGTCTCTCTCTGTCTGTCTCTCTCTCTGTCTGTCTCTCTCTCTGTCTGTCTCTATCGCTGTCTGTCTCTATCGCTGTCTGTCTCTATCGCTGTCTGTTTCTGCCTCTATCTGTCTCTGGCTGTCCCTGTCTCTGACCCTATCTAGCTCCATCTGTCCCTGTCTCTATCTGTCTCTGCCTCTATCTGTCTCTATATGTCTTTATCTGTCTCTATCTCTATCTGTCTCACCTCACCCAGCTCTCACTCCCTGCTGCCCTCTGTCACCTCACCCAGCTCCCACTCCCTGCTGCCCTCTGTCACCTCACCCGGCTCTCATTCCCTGCTCTGCCCTCCACCTCCCTCACCCGGCTCTCACTCCCTGCTCTGCCCTCTACCTCCCTCACTCGGCTCTCACTCCCTGCTCTGCCCTCCCCCTCCCTCACCCAGGCTCTCACTCCCTGCTCTGCCCTCCACCTCCCTCACCCGGGCTCTCACTCCCTGCTGCCCTCCACCTCCCTCACCCAGGCTCTCACTACCTGCTGCCCTCCACCTCCCTCACCCGGGCTCTCACTCCGTGCTCTGCCCTTCCACCTCACAGGGCTCTCACTCCCTGCTCTGCCCTCCACCTCCCTCACCCGGGCTCTTACTCCCTGCTCTGCCCTCCACCTCCCTCACCCAGGCTCTCACTCCCTGCTCTGCCCTCCACCTCCCTCACCCGGGCTCTTACTCCCTGCTCTGCCCTCCCACCTCCCTCACCTGGCTCTCAATCCGTGCTGCCGTCCACCTCCCTCACCCGGCTCTCACTCCCTGCTATGCCCTCCACCTCCCTCACCCGGGCTCTCACTCCCTGCTCTGCCCTCCACCTCCCTCACCGGGCTCTCACTCCCTGCTCTGCCCTCCACCTCCCTCACCCAGGCTGTCACTCCCTGCTCTGCCCTTCACCTCCCTCACCCGGCTCTCACTCCCTGCTCTGCCCTCCACCTCCCTCACCCAGGCTCTCACTCCCTGCTCTGCCCTCCACCTCCCTCACCCGGGCTCTCACTCTCTGCTGCCCTCCACCTCCCTCACCCAGGCTCTCACTCCCTGCGGCCCTCCACCTCCCTCACCCGGGCTCTCACTCCCTGCTCTGCCCTCCCACCTCACCGGGCTCTCACTCCCTGCTCTGCCCTCCACCTCCCTCACCCGGGCTCTCACTCCCTGCTCTGCCCTCCACCTCCCTCACCCAGGCTCTCACTCCCTGCTGCCCTCCACCTCCCTCACCCGGCTCTCACTCCCTGCTCTGCCCTCCCACCTCACCCGGCTCTCAGTTCCTGCTCTGCCCTCCCACCTCCCTTACCTGGCTCTCACTCCCTGCTCTGCCCTCCCACCTCACCAGGCTCTCAGTTCCTGCTGTCCTCCCCCTCCCACCCCCTCTCCTCTGTGCTTCAGCCTGGCTGACACAGCCTCCCGGGCACCCCAGTACTTAACAGGTCTTTAAACGACCATTTGTTTGTTAATGAGGCTTTGTTCACCTCTTAGCGCCCCTGCAGCTCCACTCTTGACTGTGGCTGGAATCGCCCGGGCCCCCACAGAGCAGTGTCTCTGATTCGCACTGCTGCTCCCCGAGGTGTTTGCTGAAGATAAAAAAAAAACACACAAAGGTGCGATGTCTCAAGCTCCGCGCGGGCCGCCACTGAAGGCTTGCCGGGCCGCTACTGGCCCGCGGGCCGTACTTTGAGTACCCCTGCCCTAGAAGATCTCTGGGTGGGCGGACCCCATACGAGATGCTCTTTGGTATCAAGATGTTTGTACCGGACCTTGACGGTCTAGACCAGCCGGCTGTTGCTGCCTCCTTTGACGTAGATGGACATTGCAATGTTTTACAGAATCTACAAGAGACGAGAGACAGTCTTGCAAAGGAACATTTGCCCTCCACCTCGGATGATGCGTTGCAGATCCCGGTAGTTGGCTGGCTAGCCCAAGTTGGAGAACTGGTTCGAGAGAAGATCGAAAACAAGAAAGAATTTGGTCCCTCTTATCGTGCTCCAGTTCCAGTGCTTGGAGTGAAGGGCACAAGAACAGTCATTTTACCACCACTTCCAGGTCGTAAGGAAAACAGGTATATCTCCATTGACAATGTCAAGAGACACAAAGTGGCCGATTCTTCTTAGTATGACACCGGCAGTCTCATGTCCTTTGATTTTGAGAAATTCTGTTTTGGCCCCGGCTTCTAATCCAGTGCCTGATGTTGCCCTCGAGATGCCTGCAACTTCTAGTCCTTTATTGAGTACACTGCCTGGTATTTAACTTGATGAAACTGACTACACTTACCCAACTGACTTATCAATTCCTGATTTGCAAACTCGCTTGGCTACAAAATCCAGATTTTCCTTTGACACTGATTCACCAACATCGAAGAAACCTTCTAAGGTCTCTGATTTGGCTAAATTGTTTAAAAAACATTTTTTTATTCCCCCTTGGACCTACATTTGGTTGGTGCTTTTTTCAATTTACCTTTTTATGTCAATTGGCTTTGTAGTGTATTTTTTTCGACTTGTCAATGGACACTATGTCGAGGAGAGAACATGCATTCGACATATCAATGGAACATTGGCTTCCCATTCCTCATCACACAGATTGAAGAGAGACTTGGCTTTAGTTAACATCACTGCTTGGCCTGTTTAGATGGGATTGTATGGGATGCTGTTCGTTTTCAAATTCATGGGCCCACTGAGGTTATAAATGTCCCTAATGTGCTTAGAGTTTCTATGGGGGATGTAATTAAACAAAATATTTGTTCTGATGATTGGGATGTTCAGGCCGTTGAAGCTTTGTTTTCTGATTTGAAATATTATGCTGCCTTTGTTGCTGAAGATTTGTATTTAGAATCTGCTAATTACGGTGATTTATATTGTTACCAACATTTTGGCAATCACTACCTGCATAAAACTAATACCAGGAGGAACACTGTAAATTATACACAATGGGAGCATTGTCCAGCTCCTATACAAGGCGCTTCTGCTTCCTTTTTGAAAAGGTTCTCTTATTTTACTGATTTTGCATCAGTCGAATCCCAATGCATTTTATTTTAAAATGACCGAAAAGTCCACATCCAAAGTTAGACTTACCGATACTAAATTATTGTATTCGAAGTCCTTTCTTAGACCAGTTAGCTGTAGGTGGCTACGAGTTGTGGAAGGATACAATTGACCTTAAATCAGTTTGGGGTTCTAAAAGCTGGCAAGTACAAGGCCGTGAGGCTTTGCACTGTGCATGCCTCATCCCGAACCACATATTGTTCTTGAATTCTACAATTTCACAGACAACATGCTTTGGATTGGCTACTACTAAAAAATGTAATGCTCCTTCTTTTCCTGATTTAAAAGAATATTCCGGTTGGAATAATGCCACTAAATTTTTGATCAGAGAGTTACAAACTCTGTTTCTAAATTCTTCTTTTAACATATCCAGTTTGGATCCTAAGGGTTGGTTGCTCTGGCACAGAAGTGCTGATTCTTGCCAGCATCGTTTTCTGGGTTTGGCTCAAGGCTTTACACAGGTCAGGGTGGATCCCCGTTTTGAAAGTGGCCATTCTGTTACTACCTATTCTGTAGGCAAATTATGTCAGAATTGGCTCAAACATTCCACTTTGACGTCGGTTAAACTACATTTATCTAAACTGACTGACGATGTTGATCTGAATGATTTTATAAAGGGCCCGGCTAACGGCAGATCTAAAAGATGGATGAATGCTATTTACAACGAAGTCTGGAAAACGTCCCAGATTGAGGCGGCTACCCGCATTAGAGCTATAGATCAGGCTAATTTGGAGAAAGTGCTAGCAGTTGTAGATAACAGCATTAATACGCTTTCTTCCCGCATTTACACATTAGACAATATAGTATCATCTGTTGTTGATATTGTCCTGGATGAAGTGTCTGTTTTGTACCATGGTCAAAATCAATTGCGTTCCATTATGCAGTTTGCATGGACTTTGCGAACCTCAAAAGCTGGCAAAGTGCCATGGCATTGCATGAACCCGTCATCATTGTTTGCCCCGTTTAATTTAACTGACAAGCAGCGTTTACTGTCAATGAAAGATGCCTCCTTTTCTATGTTACACATTGAAAGGTTAGAACCATTACCGTTTTCTGTGGCAGAGGCCTATTCAGCAACGTGGCTTATCCACAGGTTAATAACACTCCCGTTTCCTCTGTTCAAGTTCGATGGATGTATGAAGTACTTTGCAATTGGTAGATATGAACCTCTTGGAAGTGCTTATCTCCATAAAGCTTGGTAGCTTCCGTTTACCCATAGATGCCTTAGGGAGGGTAAAGAAGATTATTTGAATGGTGAAAATTGCACTGAAACACCAGATCACTCATTAATGTGCAGACATATCCAATTGCATGGCTCTTGTAACCAGAATGAGCCGAATTTGGCTTGTATTTTGAAAGGTACACCTGTGCCTGCGATTGTGCCCACATTCACATTACTGGCTAACGGGAGTTATTTACTTTTAAACAATAAAGATTGCTGTGGGCTATTAAAAGGAATTGCTTATGTAGTTACCGTCAGTGAGCGTGTGGTTTGCTGTAAGAATGTAATGTATCCACCCCCGCATGGGAAGCTTGATGTTTCCATCTGGCCCACGATTCCGACCTTGAAAGCAGAGTTCAACAAGATGAGTCGCATAAGAGCTCTATTGTCCCAGAAAGAAGTTGCCCTCACATCTGCTCGTGAGACATTCGTCCTTCACGTGGCTAACACCCGCACAGAGGTGCATGCTTCATTAAATACTGACTTGCCTTTGCATTTCGGTGAATTAATTCACACAATCTTTAATGCATCCTCCACAACGGGGCTGGCCCACTTTTTTAAAGTTATAAGCAGTGGCCTTGTGACTTCCTTTCAAACTATATTAGGTGTCTTCCCTGCTTTCTTTCATTCGATCTTTTCCAGCCTATTTGGTGGATTTCCCTTACTACTGGCTCTGGCTGCAGGCGTTCTTTTGCTGTTTTGTTTAATTCAAAATGGATGCACGTCCTGTGTTACGAGACGAGCTGTCACGTCTGGCGCTGTTTCGCGACCGAATGCTTGAGTACTATGGAGCGCTTACAACCTTAAGTGCATCTTATGGATTATCGTTTCAATTTTCCTATTTTACATGTGTCCAGCCTGTCTTTCATTGCCTGAGTTGCGATTTCGACTGGGCCCTGGATTTGTGTCTCTGCAATACATTGTCTCCCGATGTGGATTATAATCAGTTTATGAGCCCCTTAGTTGCTCATGAATTGCTTTGTTCTGACGGAGGGATTATGGCCTTTGCAGCGATGCATGGAATACTGGGTCGTTGGAATGTGTTCCAAGATTTCTTGGCACACAGCTTCATTGAGAGCCCACCGAGTTGTCCTCTGATGGTGCTGGAGGTTCCAGTAATTGAAGAGCATGTATGTTCTTTCCCACTGTTAAATTGGATGGCTGAATTGTTTTCGGATGAGAACAGTGACTTCCTATTGGAGGCTGTTGCTGCATATTTTGCATATTCAATGTTAGGATGAGCAGTATCATCGCTTCACTCTCCCATAACCGAGGTCATTTATTGGACATCGAACATTTTTTTTTATTATTATTATTTTTTTCTGGCCTCTATGAAAAATGTCTTTGCCCCAGGCCTATTGACTTCGCAACGGCCAATGACTAAATTTACTTTAAAAAGACCAAATTTTTTCCTTTTTAATCTTTTTTTACCTTGCGCAAATTTGAGCTGACTGTCGTTCTTGAACTCTGGATTCCTGAAATTTGCCCCTTATCTTATCTTATCTTATCCGTGCTCGGATCAAGGGAGGCTGTCATATAGATAGGCTTTGCCTTCACACTGTGTTAAGTTAGCATGAGCTTATTAGAAGTTTAAACGCCATTTTACCTTTCTGCTGCTTCTGCACACGGCACATATTGTTATTAGAGCTTTGAGCCTAGTAGAATATTTTGCTTCACACGAGAATAAAATGTTTTCCTATTGTATCAGCTTTGCTTGGTAAGCTATGTCTGAACAGTGAGTGCAGAGGCCTTCAAGGTTATTTCAAAACATTGGTTGTTGTGAGGTCTGATCTGCGCACGTTCTAGACATAACACATATGCAGCTGCAGCCAACTCTGGCTTTAGGCTCGTTAAATAATGCACTGTGCAGAGCATGCACACACACTTGATGAATATTCGCATGCAGAGAGCTGGTACAAGATGATGTGATCCCTTTCCACTAAGATCAAAGGTATGGGGCCGCCCTTCTAAAACCCAAAGAGACCTTCTTTAGATATAATATAATATACTAGCAAGGGAGGGTAAGACTTAGGTGCCATTTAGCCTTCTTCCCTTTAGCATTTTAACATGCTTTCTCCCTTTGTATTTTATGGACTAGTAACTATGCTGATAACCTTGTTGCTTATAATATGTTTGATTGTATTAGCTAAGATACTGCGCCTGAGAACACGGCATTAGAAATAAACATTTCAAACTTGCACATGTCTTCATTTACTCCTCGTTTTGGATTGGTATTTTAGTATAACGAAAGAGTATTCATGTGTTCCACGTTACCTGAGGTGTTCTAAGTCCATGTTCTGGGTTGTCTAATCATTGGGGGTATGGAAGAACCAATGAGACACTGATTGCTAGCCTGGTAGGGGATTTTGGAAACTGAGGTGAGTTTTGGTACACCCTAATTTATTGATGTTCTAAGTCTCTATGCACAGTTCTGTGTAAGAGGAGAATCCCTGCGACACTTTCCCTCCCTCCCTCGCTCTCCCTCTGTCTGCCTCCCTTTCCCACCCTCCCTCACTCTCCCTCCCTCTCGCTCCCTTTCCCTCCCTCCCTCGCTCTCCCTCTGTCTCCCTCACTTTCCCTCCCTCCCTCGCTCTCCCTCTCTCTGCCTCCCTTTCCCTCCCTTGCTCTATCTCCCTCTCCCTCCCTTCCCCTCCCTCCCTCGCTCTCCCTCTGTCTGCGTCCCTTTCCCTCCCTCCCTCGCTCTCCCTCTGTCCGTCTCCCTTTCCCTCTCTTGCTCTCCCTCCCTTTCCTTCCTCCCTCGCTCTCCCTTCCTCGCCCTCCCTCTCCCTCCCTTTCACTCCCTCCCTTTCACTCCCTCCCTCGCTCTCCCTCTGTCTCCCTCCCTTTCCCTCCCTCCCTCTCCCTCTGTCTCCCTCCCTCTACCTCCCTATGTCACCCTCTTCATCTCACCCTGCCTGTGTGTGCCCGGGCTGAGACAGCTTCCGGGCACACACACACACACACACAGCCGCACCCGAGCACTTCACAGGTCTTTAAAATACCCTTTGTATGTTAATGAGGCTTTTGTATTTCATCTGCCCCTGCAGCTCCACTCTGACTATCACTGGAATGCCCAGGCCCCCACAGAGCAGCAGAGTCTCGGCGCGCGGTGTTTGCAGACACTCTATAATTATTTTTTTTTAAACACGGGTAAATTGTCTGCAACGTTCCGCGGGCCACCAGGGAAGGCTTGCCGGGCGGCTGGAGGCCCGCGGGCCATACTATGAGTACCCGTGGTCTAGTTCATGAGTCCGCAACCCACCGCCGGGATGGTATGGCTTGGGTATCTAATTCAAAGGTAAGGAATCTACAGCTAGAAGTCTGTCAGATGAACAAGTTACTTACCTTCGGTAACGCATTATCTGGTAGAGGCGCTATCTAGCTGCAGATTCCTTACAGCCCCATCCATGCCTCCCCGCTCTGCAGACTGATGTAGTAGATCTAGGGATCCTCCCCTTTCAAGGCCCTAGTTTTGCATACGTTTTTGTCAGTCACTTCGTGGCTCTGCGCTTTTGGCACCGCGACATCATAACCAACGCTACCAACGTCATCGACAACCCACGGAGCATGGAGCAGAATGGAGTCGCGCGATGTCGCACGCAAGTTGTATTGCGCAGCAAAAGATTACAGATCTAGCCTGACACCTGGGAAATTCAAAGGTAAGGAATCTGCAGCTAGATAGAGTCTCTACTAGATAATGCGTTACCAACGGTAAGTGACTTGTTCGACAGGCCTGTTATGTTTTTTAGGTTGAGCCTGGGCAGTGCATGTGCTGCTACGAGGCATGCAGTAGTGGTGTATGACTTTGAAGCCCCACCAACTCTCCGGCCATATTTTTATTTGACTTCTGTCTTCCTTTGTAAACGCTGGCTTCCGAGTCGTTATTAGGCTTGTTAGTCCTTCCTTGGTACCGCCTTGTCTGCATATGTAACCTACCGTGGCGACTGGCCCTTTTACTTCTGTTGTGACACGGTATGTTTTATTTAGTCTGTAAGCACTATTTTCTTTAATGAGTTTCTCCTACTGCAGGCAGGGCGTGCTTTCCTCGCCACGCACGCTTTCACTTTCAAGCAGCCCTGGACAATGGTGCCTGCTTCTTTGAAGTAAAATAGGTCTTGCATTTACAAGAGTTTGAACTATTGCCGTTGTAAATGACAATAGCTTAAACTCTCATAAATGAGAGACCTATTTCATTGTAAATACTTGTTTTATGGATTGCCTCGTGGTTTGAATAGACCTCGGCTGTCTTGCGAGTCAAACACGGTTACTGGTGTGCATGCCTACCAGCCTGCTGCCATGCTGAGAGCCTGTGCGTGTCCTGTCCGATAAAACAATAGTAAGATAAAGCTGGTAGTCAATAATATGGCCCAGAGAGAGCTTTGTTTTGTCTAGTGATAACTTTGCCTCATTATAAAACAATGCAGCAGGTCAATGTGGCTGCTACAAAGATCACTCGCCAAATTTTCCAAAGAAAAATATTCCACGTATTTTCACATTTGAAGATTCTGTATAGGCCTGGCCATTATACTTTATTATAACTTTACATAAAATCCCTAGCATTCATTTTCAACATGGCTTTTCTGACTTTGTTTATTCTAATAATCAGTCAGGTATCATAAAGTATGTACTCATTATTTATTTTATTTATTTATTAGCGACTTGTAAAGCGCCTGGTGACCCAAGGGCATCCCCGCGCTATGAAAAATTTGTAACCTGCTGAGAAGGAAAGGGGCGGAGGGCTTATTTGGGAAACAGAAGGGTTTTGAGTTTTTTTCTGAAAGTCAGATAGCTGGGCTCCAGTCTGAGGGAACGGGGGAGGGAGTTCCATCCGGCGGAGGCTTTTACAGAGAAACGTCGACCTCCAGTGCGCGTCCTCTTAAATTTAGGGATGTTGGCAAGGTGCTCGTTCTCGGACCGGAGAGCTCTGGATGCTTTGTAAGGAGTGACCAGGCCGCTAAGGATCGCAGGTCCCGAGCCATTAATCAATTTATAGGCTTTAAATTCCACCCTTTGGCGGACCGGGAGCCAGTGTAGAGCCCTGATAGCGGGCTTGGCAGACTCTCTGGGGGGTACGTTCATGAGTAGGCGGGCTGCTGCGTTCTGGGATCGTTGCAGTCTCGCCACGGTGGCTTCCGGCGTTCCTAGATAGACCGTGTTACTATAGTCCAGCCGTGACAGTATAAGGCCCTGGACTAATAGTTTCCTGGATACGGGAGGAAGCAAGGGGAGGATTCCGCGGATAGTCCGCATGAGCCCAAGACAGGTCATTAGGGGAAAATACTAGCTTTTGG
Source organism: Lissotriton helveticus (assembly GCF_964261635.1). Taxonomy (NCBI): domain Eukaryota; kingdom Metazoa; phylum Chordata; class Amphibia; order Caudata; family Salamandridae; genus Lissotriton; species Lissotriton helveticus. The sequence continues at coordinate 2,093,330,532 of NC_136061.1, forward strand.
CAATTTTTCTTCTGACTAGTACAGTAAATTACAAGTTATGTCAGTACAAATCCAACCTACCTGTAACATGCAGATCCCGGATTTGTACTGTATTTGGATTGCTCAGTGGGTTACTGCGCTTGTCACTGAGATACTTACTAGCAGTTACTAAGCTAAAATCCTTCCAATATAGCACAGTGAAGAATGAACGGGCATCAAGGAGCTGTATACAAACTAACGGGCATCAAGGAGCTGTATACAAACTAAAAGTCACAGCTTTCAACCCAGCTTTCAACCTTTATTTCCCTCAAGCTTTCATTACTCCAATGTTGCTAAAAAGGGTTCATTTGGGTAATAATAGTCTTATCAGCACTAGCAACTACTAGCAACTACTACATTAGGTTTAAAATCTCGGATTTTCTTCTTCGGATCAGGTACTCTTTTTTATTTTTCTTTATTTTAAATATATTTTTATTGCAGATATTCATTTACAGATATACATCGGTCATCAGCTGTACCATCATCATATGTAACGACTAGTCTATATTATTCTAGTTACACAGCCATTGAGCCCACAACCCTAAGGTCGGGCGGCAAATATCAATCCCGTTACGTGCATGTGTACCGTGCATTGCTAGCCATGACCGGTTAATAAAACGGCTTGTATCTGCTTTTCTTTTATAACCTGTATCCCAACCAACCCCAATTAAACTGCTCCTGAGGTCCAACAGCAAGCCATCAATCTCGGGACTTATAAAAGTTTTAATGAATCTTGAAAAAATCACCACTGGGTATGTCGAAACGGTCCGAAATTGCCTGGAAAGGCAGCAACGCCCCATCCTCGTACAGATTGCCTAATATTTGTATCCCTGCCTCCTCCCTATTTTGCAATTGCGACCAATCCCCACCATGTGGTAATGCTGTGAGCATTCCCAGCGGTATTTCAGGGGCATAGGGGTGATTTACTCTACGCTGTGCGCGGTTCCAACACAACCGAATTGTACGTTCTTCTTGTGTGAGGTCGCGCAGGGCCAGTCTCTGCCGCATTGCGATGTAGGAGAGTACGTGTCTAGGTATTCCCAATCCTCGCCCTTCCTCAGGTCCCCGGAATTCCCGTGCTATTTCCTGAGTATAGACCTGTAGTTGGGCTGCTAAGTAGTACACTTCGAAGTCAGGTACAGCCAGCCCCCCTTCCGCCTTAGGTCTCATCAAAGTCGTAAGCACCACTCTGCTACGGCCCGATCCCCAGAGGAAAGACACGATCAGTGACTTCAAGTTCCGGAAGACAGCGGAAGGCATCCAAATCGGAAGCGTCCTAAAATAGTACAGGAGCCTGGGGAGCGCCACCATCTTAAGTAGTGCAATCCGTCCCGCCACCGACAGTGGGAGGGTGGCCCAAAAGGACATGCTGCCCTTCAGCGCTCTGACACTACGGTAGATATTCCCTTCCAGTACATCAGTTGGGTTGTGATATATGTAGACCCCCAGGTATTTCAAGCAATTGGGTTCCCATCTAATTGCCCTGGGTGCGGTAGGTTGGGGTTCCCCCTTACGGACTGGTAATAGGCATGTTTTGGACCAGTTTACCCTGAGGCCTGATATTTCACCAAAGGGAGTCAATACGGCATCGGCACCAGCCAAGGCCCCATCAGCATCCTCAAGGAAGAGCAACAGGGCATCGGCGTAAAGGGAAATAAATTGTTGCCCCGTTAGGGTCCTCAGCCGTCTGTAGTGGGCCCCTGTGCAGATTGACAGCGCAAGGGGCTCTACCGCCAATGCAAAAAGCAATGGCGACAACGAGCATCCCTGTCTCGTTCCTCTCTCCACCGGATAATGTGGGGAGATTAGCGCCTTACTCTCACCTTCGCTGAAGCGTATAGCACTGCAGTCCATCGCAGATAGCCCTCTCCTATCCCATAACAACTGAGCGCCTTACGAAGGTACTCCCATTCTAGACTATCAAACGCTTTTTCCAAGTCGATCGATAATATCATGGGGTGAGGGGCCTCCTCGTGGTCCTCCTCCAACAGGTGAACTAGGCGGCGTATATTCATGGTGGTGTTACGTTTGGGTATGAACCCCGCCTGATCCTTATGCACTAGGGTGCCCATGTGGTCCAGTAGTCTGGACGCCAGGATGCTACTCAAGATTTTATAATCTACTGTGAGCATCGATACCGGTCTGTACGCCGCCGGGTCACCGCTCTCTTTGTCCGGTTTAAGCAGGGGGATCACCAACGCTTCGCGCATTGTGCTCGAGAGATACCCCAGTCGTTTCGCCTCTTTATACACTATCAGTAGTCGTGGAGCCAACGAATCTATATAAGCAGCGTAGAATTCAAAGGGTAGTCCGTCTAGTCCTGGGGTTTTGTTGCACGCCATATGTTTTATGGCACTACAGATTTCCCCTATTTCTATGTCTTTGCCCAAGTCCTGCGCCTGTTCGGGTCCTAGTTTCGGGATGGGTAGCTCCCTTAAAAACTCATCTATGGGGTGGTGTCCACCATCAACCTGCTCTGATAGAGAGTTTCATAATAGCATGTATAACTGTGGAGAATTTCGGGTTGGGTATAGCCCTCCACACCCTCAGCGTTGCGCATGGAGACTGTGGGTGAGCCTCGCTTCATGGGGTTGGCAAGCCAAGCCAGCAACGTTCCCGACTTGTCTCCTTCCACGAGATATCGCGTTACATATGCCTTATGGTCGAAACTGTGCAGTCTCTCCATTTCTACCGCCACCGCTTCTTTCGCCGCAGCGGTCTGCTGTTGCAGCTCCGGGTGACCGGGCCGCAAGAGCTCCAGGTCGCGGAGTTTACGATCCGCTTTATCGAGGTCATCCAGTAGTACCCTGCGCACCCCCACCTTCTTAGCTATACAATAGCCTCTTACAACTACTTTAAAGGCATCCCACTCTGTTGCCCTCTCTCCAGTCGTGCCTTCATTCTCAGTGAAATAGTTAGTGATCCTTTCCCCCAGGTCCCTTCGGAATATTGGGTCTTCTAACATTTCGGGGCGCAGTCTCCAAGTTGGAACACAGGAGGCGCCCGGAAACCACCTGAGGTCGGCCAGTAGCGGGTTGTGGTCAGAGATCGTCCTCGCCAGATATTCGGTTCTCGTGACCGCGGGTATCATTTAGGCGGAACACAAGATCACATCCAACCTCACGTGTAATTCGTGCATGCCCGAGAAATGAGAGTAATCTCGGGTGTGCGGGTGTTGGGCTCGCCAGATGCCTGTCAATCTCCATTTTGTTTGCCATTCCAGTCTACCCTTGGCTATACGGCATGTTGGGGAATCTGCTAGTGGGGGATGCGACCTATCTAGGGCTATATCCACCACCGAGTTAAAGCCACCTCCCATCAGTAGTGGTCCCACTAGATAGTGGGCCAGGGAACCCGACAATGTCGCGAAGAAGGCCAATTGGTCCACATTGGGTGCGTAAATGCTGCAGATATTTACGTCCCTACCTCCCAGTTTACCCGCTATGGCCACAAACCGCTCTTCCGGATCTATTGTGTGTTTTGTCACCTGGAGAGGGACTCCAGCTCTTATCCAAATCAGCGCGCCTCTAGCATAAGCTGAGTATCTAGTATTGTATAGTTGCCCCCTCCATCTGCGCTGCAATGCCAACCCCTCTGCTTTCCTGAGGTATGTTTCCTGTAATAACGCTATTTGCACTCCCCTGCGCACTAAGTAAGCATGTACCTTGTGACGCCTCGTCATAGTATGAAGCCTGCGCACATTCCAGGTAATACATTTTAAATTTGACAGTTCAACCATAGTCCCACAATGCTCTGTTTCTTCTCCTCCGCTCGAGCTCTATTTGGGCCAAATATAGTAGTTGCCCTGCACCGATGGCGTACCCTCCCCCCAATGAAATAACATCCCCAATTCCCCCCTCCTCCCCCACCCCCCCCAGAACAGGACCCAAAGACCATGATCTAGTTCCCATCCAAACTGTCCCCAAAGAAAAGTAGAGTATCCTTTCGGTAGCCACCGCAGGCTTGCCTTAAGGGCAATGTGGGGGTCGATCACCGGCAGGAAGCCGCCTTCTGCTCAAGCTTCCTATATGCGATCGAGCCCAAATAGCACAGGGCCAATGTAGGGCTTACCCCTCAACCCATCTGTCGGCAGGCTATCAATCTCCCCCCTGTTAAACACCGCCCCCACTCCCATTGTCCATTCCTTTGTGGAATCAGCTCACCCGGTGTCATCCTTGCCCGTCTAGCAGTCCTTCCGCTGTCTCCGGGGTGATCGTTGGCAGGGGTACACTGTCAGTCTCTGAGTCCTCCGTGTCCGTGCGGTCTTCCCCTCTGCCAGGCTCCGTGTCCTCCGTTATGTGCACCTCCTGTGAGCCCGACATACTGGACACCACTTCCAAAACCCCTCGTCGTTCCGTTGTTGTCTCCAGAGCTGAAGGCCGCCCAAGCCTACTGCGACCATTTCGGATCCTCCTAGATCTCCGCCGCAGCCTCTCCTCTGGTACTGTTGGAAAAGGTGATCTAGGGCCGTCCTTACCGGCTCTATATAGTTCCAGCCAGCTGCACGCTTCATCAGGGGTGTCAAAAAATGTTGTCTTGCCGTCCAGTATTATTCGGAGCCTCGCTGGGAACAGTAAGGAGTACTGTATGCTCTCGCTTCTCAGCTCTCGCTTTATCGCTAGGAATGAGGCTCTCTTGCGTTGAGTTTCATAGGTATAATCCGGGAAGATGTTGACCCTGCTGTTCTCCATCTGGAAGGGGCCGTTCAGTCGGGCATTGTTAAGCAGTAAGTCTCTGTCCCGGTAGTGTAACAAACGCAACCACCGGGTGCGGGGGCGGCCCTGCTGCGGCGGCCTGGATGGAACTCTATGCGCCCGCTCCAGGGTATAGAATGAGGATAATCCCTCTGGCACCACCGCCATCCGGAGCCACTCTTCCAGGTAACAAACCATGTCTCCACCTTCAATTTTTTCTGGCAGCCCCACTATTCGGATGTTGTTCCGTCTATTACGCCCTTCAGCGTCCTCCGCCCTCTTCTCCAGTGCATCAATCCGGCCCAAGACATCTTTCATGGCGGCCGACAGTGATTTTTGTGCTGGTTCCAGAGTGCCAATCGAGCACTCCACTTCCTTAACCCTGTCCGAGAGCTTACCATGGCCGTCCCTGAGTAGTCCCAGGCTCGTCGCGACTTGTGCTATGTCCTGTTGGAGCGCCGACCTTGTGTCCGTTATCGCCATCAGGATCTTGTCTAGTTGGTGTAGAAGGTGCGGGTCTCGTGGCGACTCTGGGTTCAGTTGGTCGCCTTTGTCCGGCAACTCCGCATCAGATGTAGCCTGCGCGTTGCCCTTGGCTCCCTTAGGTTTCCCCATGGTGTCCGTGGTGGTAAATATTGATCTAGGCCAGCGAAGGGCAATCTGGAAAACAGCAACCAAGCCTTGAGAAGCCCCACTTCAGTTCGTTAAGAGTCTCACCTCGATCAGTACCCTCCTCGGCCTTCCTCCAATCTGGTCTCGGTAAAGCGGCGCGGTGGGGGATCCACCACCAGGTCACACCACTCGTGCTCCGGAGACGACAGGCCAGGGCAGCACCAACCGAAGCCACCCCGCCCCCAGCCACCTCCGGCCTTCACGGCTCGTTCACCGGATCCCCCGGGGGCTGCAGACCGGTGAGCGGCGGAAAACCTCTGCGGAGCGTTCCTATGACAGACCGCGCCGCCGGGAGTCCAGGCGCAGGTTATCTTCAGCCCTTCGTGGACCGGACTCCCCGGACTCGTTGCTGGTCGTCCCCGACCAGCAACGTCTCTCCCGGGACCACGACCCCCCGCTCCACCTCCAGCTCTACCGCTAGCTCTGCAGGCACTCTCCGTCCTCTCCGTGGGCCCTCACAGGCCCCAGGGGCAGGCCGACCTTTCTCTCCGTTCTGTTTGGTTTCCAGCCCTCTGTTTCGGACCCAAAAGTCTGGCAGCGCGTCCACAGTGGCCCCAGCGCACCTCCCGGGTCCCGGGTCCCGGGTCCCGGGTCACACCTTCAATGGGGCTGCCAGCAATTGCCCATGTGCTGTTTCGGGCAAGGCTCGCAGCCGGGATCTCAGCGCCAGCTCCGCCACTCGGGCGCCTCAGCAATCATCCCCCTGGGGGACCACAAGGAGAGTTCTCCGGTCTCCGGCCGCCCCACAGTGCCCAGCGGGGCGGGACAACTCGACCAGATCTCGGACCAGCAGAGGCCGGGGTCCCCAGGGGCTCGGCGGGGCTCCGGTCGGCCCCCCCGCCTCTCACCTCTCTCCTCAGCGCAACTTCCAGTGCTCCAGGGGCCGGGCCGGGCAGAACCTCCGACGGGCGCCGCGCGGCCGGCGTGCTCCGGAGCCGCCGCGCGGGAAAGCTGCAAACGCTGTCGGCCCCCCAGGCAGCCGGTATCTCCTGCGCCCACAATGAGGGGGGGGAGGATACACTCAAGTCCCCAGCGTCCCAAGTCCGCAGGGCGCCTCCGATCAATCCACTCGGAGCGGGCGCCATTTTGTCTCCGGCACGAACCGAGCCGTCGGAACTCTCCCGGCTCCGCTCGCCTCACCCAGGCTCCGCCGAAATCCGCCGATGTTACCTCTTAGCCCAGTGCCCCTTTCCAAACAGTTGCTCATGGGTTGGGGAGCCTCTAGTGCCCGGCTTGCAGGATTAAAGGCGGCTCGATCGCGGAGCCGAACGCTCAGGCGACCTCCGTCATCGGCGCTCTAGCCACGCCCCTCGGATCAGGTACTCTTATCATAGAATGCCTACAAATATGGATGATATGTGACTCCTACACATTGTAACACTCATTGCCTATGTAAAAACCTCTTATACATTGATTTACACACTTGTATGATTAATTGTTTCTGTGTAATGGTTGTGTGTTGTAAAGCACTCAACACCATGCATTAGGAAGAATGGCGCTTTATAAGAAATTGAATAAAATATTGAATTAGTAAGTAGTGTTTCCATCATTAGTCTAATTACTCATGCATACATACAGCTGACATTCTAAAAGTGTATGCATATCTTTTACATACAGGTAATGAATAAAGTAAAATATGTGCCTCCAAATCATATTGTGGTTTGAGTACTTTTGAAGTGATAACAAGCTGAGTGTCTTTATTTCCCTCCATTACATAGATCTAGGTGTTAAGCTCCAGATAGCAGTCAGCCACGATGGTACTCCAACAAAAGGAGGGCTGATAGCGCTTTAACTGTGGTCGTTGTTTTGGGTGAAGTGAGATTAAGAAACCCCTTTCATGTTGCTGCTCTAAAAGTAAAACAGCATAGGTGCCAAGGTTTTAGTTTGCTATGTGTGAAATTTTCAGAATTTCTGTGTAATTATGAGTGACATTTCAATGACTATGAGTGACACTTTCTCACAAGCAAAGTCAATCAATGAAGAATAGAGGAACATATAAATATCAAAAATGTATACCCATTTGAGCAACGAAAAACACTCAGAAGAACTTAAAACTGCTGCAAAGCACCAGAAATGGAAGGGCACTAACCGGAGACACACTGGTGACTGCAGTTTTTTTATAGACTTTTGAATTAACTTTAAAATGTTGTCTGAATGCTACTTTTGCATAATTTGAGTGTTTCACCTTTGGGCTGTTTTTTGTGCTGATACTGCTCTGTGTTGGGCTGAATTTGGGCTTGTACTTGGACAGCTTTGGCCTTGGGACGGGTTTAAAAATCTGACAACACGGTCTCTTACTCCACTGGTCATAAGGAGAGCAGAAGGAAGCCGAAAGGCCCGTCTGTACGAAACAAAATATGTCCCTGTAAGCTATTTGCTGCACAGAGCGAGCAGTACAGGAATGTAATCAAAACAAATATATCACACACCAGAAGGAACAAGAAGCAATTGATGATTCGCTCCTCTATCCATACACAGCAATGTCGTTTTTAGGTCGATCCTAGCGGCAGTGCGCATGCACTGCTCACTCTGCAAAACTGCTGTAGTAGAGTATGGGAGAGAAGCCGCACTCACTCTCTGCCCATATTTTTGATTGGCTTGAGTTAATGTCTTTTCTAAATGCTGCCTTCGAATTTGTTAATAGGCTTGTTAGTCCCTCCTTAGTAGGCCTTGTCTTCATTTGTAACCTCCCATGCCTACTGGTCCCTTTACTTCGGTTGTTACACAGGACCTGTTATTTAGTCTGTAAGCACTATTTACTTTATTGAGTTTCTGTAACTGCAGGCTGGACATGCGCTGCTTCAGCTGAAACAACTTGTGTTTTTTTAAGCAGCACGGCTGCCCCCGTAATACGGATCCCCGCTTTCAATCACTTTAACCCGGCATTATCTTGTGTCTGTTTCAAACACCACCCCCTCACCCCCAAGTGGAATGGATTTAGAACTGATTAACAAATTAAATCGGGTGAATTCCAGGTAAGGGCTGAAGATGACAACAGCTTATCTGTGTTACATGTCATCTGCACTAAGCCACCTGAAGGGTTGTTTTCAAAGTCTATTTATTAACAACAACAACACCAATACCACCACCACCAAAAATACCATCACCACCAGTACCACCACCATCAATACCACCACCAATTGCACCACCAATACCCCCACCACCTTCATCACCTCCAATACCAGTACCACCAATACCAATACCACCACCACCACCAATACCACCACCAATACCACCATCACCAATACCACCACCACCAATACCACTACCACCAATTCCACCAATCCCAACCCCACCAATACCACCACTACCACTACCACTACCACCACCACCACCACTACCACCACCACCACAACCAATACCACCAACACCAATACCAATACCACCACCACCAATACCAATACCACCACCACCAATACCACCACCAATACCACCACCACCAATACTACCACCACCACTAATATGACCACCACCAATCCAATACCACCACCAACACCAATACCACCACCAATACCTCGAATACCACCAATACCAACAATACCACCAATACCAATACTAATACCACCAATACCAATACCACCACCCTTACCCACACCACCACCACCAATAACGCCACAAATACCGCCACCAATACCACCACCATCATTATCAGCACCACCAATACCAATACCACCACCACCAATACCATCAATATCACTACCACCAATACCACCATCACCATCACCACTACCAATACCACCACCACCACCACCAATACCATCAATACCACCACCACCAATACCACCATCACCAATACTAATACCACCAATACCAATACCACCACCATTACCCATACCACCAACACCAATAACGCCACCAATACCACCAATACCACCACCACCATCATTATCAGCACCACCAATACCAATACCGCCACCACCACCAATACCATCAATACCGCCACCACCAATACCACCACCACCATCACCACTACCAATACCAATACCACCACCACCAATATCATCAATACCACCACCACCAATACCACCACCACCAATACCACCATCACCAATACTAATACCACCAATACCAATACCACCACCATTACCCATACCACCACCACCAATAACGCCACCAATACCACCACCAATACCACCACCACCAATACCACCACCACCAATACCACCACCATCATTATCAGCACCACCAATACCATCAATACCACCACCACCAATACCACCAGCAATACCAATCCCACCACCACCAATACCATCAATACCACCACCACCAATACCACCATCACCAATACCACCACCACCAATACCACTCCCACAAATTCCACCAATACCATCCCACCAATACCACCACCTCCACTACCAATACCAACGCCAATACCAATACCACCACCACCAATACCACCCCTACCAATACCATCACTACCAATACCATCACCACTAATATCACCTCCACACATACCAGCAACTATACCAATACCACCAATACCAATACCAATACCAATACCACCATCAATACCAATACCGCCACCAATACCACCACCAATACCACTAATGCCACCACCAATACCACCACCAATATCCCACCAAAACTACCACCAATACCACCACCACCACCACCAATATCAACAATACCACCACCAATTGCACCACCAATACCACCACCACCACCACCAATACCAACAATACCACCACCAAGCCACCACCAATACCCCCACCACTTCCATCACCACCAATACCACCACCACCACCACCACTACTACCATCACCAATACCCCCACCACCACCAATACCACCACCAAATACCACCACTAATACCACCACTATCACCCCCTCCAATAAGACCACTACCAATACAACCATCATCAATACCACTACCAATACCACCACCAATACCAACACCACCAATACCAATACTACCACCACAACCACCCGCAATACCACCACCAATACCACCACCACCACCACCAATACCCCACCACCAATACCACCACCACCAATACCTCTAATACTAACAATACCAACAATACCATCACCAATGCCAGTACAACCACCACCAGTACCACCACCACCAATACTGCAACCAATACCAACACCACCAATGCCACCACCACCAATACCAGCACCACTAATACCACCGCCATCACCAATACCACCACCACCACTAATACCACCACCAATACCAATACCACTAATATCACCACCACCAATCCAATACCACCACCAACACCGCCACCACCAATACTACCAATACCACCACCAATACCAACAATTTCTGTAACTGCAGGCTGGACATGCGCTGCTTCAGCTGAAACAACTTGTGTTTTTTTAAGCAGCACGGCTGCCCCCGTAATACGGATCCCCGCTTTCAATCACTTTAACCCGGCATTATCTTGTGTCTGTTTCAAACACCACCCCCTCACCCCCAAGTGGAATGGATTTAGAACTGATTAACAAATTAAATCGGGTGAATTCCAGGTAAGGGCTGAAGATGACAACAGCTTATCTGTGTTACATGTCATCTGCACTAAGCCACCTGAAGGGTTGTTTTCAAAGTCTATTTATTAACAACAACAACACCAATACCACCACCATCAAAAATACCATCACCACCAGTACCACCACCATCAATACCACCACCAATTGCACCACCAATACCCCCACCACCTTCATCACCTCCAATACCAGTACCACCAATACCAATACCACCACCACCACCAATACCACCACCAATACCACCATCACCAATACCACCACCACCAATACCACTACCACCAATTCCACCAATCCCAACCCCACCAATACCACCACTACCACTACCACTACCACCACCACCACCACTACCACCACCACCACAACCAATACCACCAACACCAATACCAATACCACCACCACCAATACCAATACCAATACCACCACCACCAATACCACCACCAATACCACCACCACCAATACTACCACCACCACTAATATGACCACCACCAATCCAATACCACCACCAACACCAATACCACCACCAATACCTCGAATACCACCAATACCAACAATACCACCAATACCAATACTAATACCACCAATACCAATACCACCACCCTTACCCACACCACCACCACCAATAACGCCACAAATACCGCCACCAATACCACCACCATCATTATCAGCACCACCAATACCAATACCACCACCACCAATACCATCAATACCACTACCACCAATACCACCATCACCATCACCACTACCAATACCACCACCACCACCACCAATACCATCAATACCACCACCACCAATACCACCATCACCAATACTAATACCACCAATACCAATAACACCACCATTACCCATACCACCAACACCAATAACGCCACCAATACCACCACCACCATCATTATCAGCACCACCAATACCAATACCGCCACCACCACCAATACCATCAATACCGCCACCACCAATACCACCACCACCATCACCACTACCAATACCAATACCACCACCACCAATATCATCAATACCACCACCACCAATACCACCACCACCAATAACACCATCACCAATACTAATACCACCAATACCAATACCACCACCATTACCCATACCACCACCACCAATAACGCCACCAATACCACCACCAATACCACCACCACCAATACCACCACCACCAATACCACCACCATCATTATCAGCACCACCAATACCATCAATACCACCACCACCAATACCACCACCAATACCAATACCACCACCACCAATACCATCAATACCACCATCACCAATACCACCACCACCAATACCACTCCCACAAATTCCACCAATACCATCCCACCAATACCACCACCTCCACTACCAATACCACCGCCAATACCAATACCACCACCACCAATACCACCCCTACCAATACCATCACTACCAATACCATCACCACTAATATCACCTCCACACATACCAGCAACTATACCAATACCACCAATACCAATACCAATACCACCATCAATACCAATACCGCCACCAATACCACCACCAATACCACTAATACCACCACCAATACCACCACCAATATCCCACCAAAAATACCACCAATACCACCACCACCACCACCACCACCACCAATATCAACAATACCACCACCAATTGCACCACCAATACCACCACCACCACCACCAATACCAACAATACCACCACCAAGCCACCACCAATACCCCCACCACTTCCATCACCACCAATACCACCACCACCACCACCACTACTACCATCACCAATACCCCCACCACCACCAATACCACCACCAAATACCACCACTAATACCACCACTATCACCCCCTCCAATAAGACCACTACCAATACAACCATCATCAATACCACTACCAATACCACCACCAATACCAACACCACCAATACCAATACTACCACCACAACCACCCGCAATACCACCACCAATACCACCACCACCACCACCAATACCCCACCACCAATACCACCACCACCAATACCTCTAATACTAACAATACCAACAATACCATCACCAATGCCAGTACAACCACCACCAGTACCACCACCACCAATACTGCAACCAATACCAACACCACCAATGCCACCACCACCAATACCAGCACCACTAATACCACCGCCATCACCAATACCACCACCACCACTAATACCACCACCAATACCAATACCACTAATATCACCACCACCAATCCAATACCACCACCAACACCGCCACCACCAATACTACCAATACCACCACCAATACCAACAATACCACCAATACCAACACCACTAATACCAATACCACCACCATTACCCATACCACCACCAATGCCGCCACCAATACCACCACCAATACCATCACCACCAATACCACCACCATAAATACCACCACCTCCATCACCACGAATACCACCACCACCACTACTACCATCACATATACCACCACCACCAATACTACTACCAATACCTCCATCAATACCAATACCACCACCAATACTAATACCACAAATACCACCACGAATACCACCACTATCACCACCTCCAATACCAACAATACCACCACTACCAATACCACTATCACTACCACCACCAACACCACCACCATCAATGCCACCTCCACCACCAATACCACCACCAATACCACCACTAATACCACCAATACTACCACCACAACCACCACCAATACCACCACCAAAACCACCACCAATACCCCGCCACCAATACCACCACCACCAATACCACCACCACCAATACCACCACCAATAGCTCGAATACCAACAATACCACCACCAATACCACCACCAGCAATACTGCCACCAATGCCAACACCACCAATACCACCACCACCAATACCAGAACCACCAATACCACCGCCACCACCACTAATACCACCACCAATACTACCACAGCCACTAATATCACCACCACTAATCCAACATCATCAAGTACACCAATACCACCACCACCAATATTACCAATACCACCACCAATACCTCCAATACCACCAATACAAACAATACCACCAATACCAATAACACCACCATTACCCATACCACCACGACCAATACTGCCATCAATACCACTACCAATACCACCACCACAATATCAGCACCACCAATACCAGTACCACCAATACCAATACCACCACCACCAACACCACCACAACCAATACTACCACCACCAATACCACTACCTCCAATTCCACCAATACCACCCCCACCAATACCACCACACCAATACCACCACCACCACTACCAATACCACCACCACCACTACCAATACCAACACCACCAATACCACCACCACCAATGCCACCACCAATATCACCACCACCAATACCACCACCACCACTAATATCACTACCACCAATACAATACCACCACCAACACCAATACCACCACCACCAATACTACCAATGCCACCACCAATACCTCCAATACCAATACCACCAATACCACCACCATTACCCATACCACCACCACCAATACCACCAATAATACCGCCACCAATACCACCACCACCAATACCACCACCACCACCAATACTACCACATCAATATCAGCACCACCAATACCAATACCACCACCACCACCACCAATACCATCAATACCACCACCACCAATACCACCACCAGCAATACCACCCCCACCACCAATACCATCAATACCACCACCACCAATACCACCATCACCAATACCACCACCACCAATACCACCACCACCAATTCCACCAATACCACTTCCACCAATACCATCCCACCAATACCACCACCATCACTACCACTACCACCAATACCAATACCACCACCACCACCAATACCAATTCCACCACCACCCCCAATACCACCACCACCACCAATACCATCACCACCACCAATACCATCACCACCAATACCATCACCACTAATACCACCTCCACACATACCACCACCAATACTAATACCAATACCACCATCAATACCAATACCACCACCAATACCACCACCAATACCACCACCAATACCACCACCAATATCCCACCAAATTACCACCAATACCACCACCACCACCGATACCAACAATACCACCACCAATTGCACCACCAATGCCCCCACCACCACCACCAATATCAATAATGCCACCGCCAATACCAGCAGCACCAATACCACCACCCCGCCAATACCACAACCTCAGTGCCTCTCGCTCACTGGTAATAGCAGGGCCACTGCACGAGGCCGGAGCTGCAGCCAAGACCATCCCTCCCTCCATGCTTGCCGTAAAGCACAGCCGGCCCTGCACCAGGAAGCCAGGGCCCTACTACATCTGTGTGTTTTTTATTAGGCCAAAGATAACGATGACCTTACATAATGCCACACTGCACACTAAAATTACGGAGAGGGCAGGAAATAGGCCCCAACTCTTCCTCCTGAACCCACGACAGTATAATCACATAGTGAAAGGTGTTGGACTGCTTTGTAAGTGTTTATAGCTCGGATCATTTGTAACTCTCACTTCGCATTTTGTGTCTGTGTAATTTACAACACTTACACATCTTCTTCACTGCACTATTTATCACTACTTTGAAGACGTTGCATGCCGGTCTCTTCCTCTGATATTTACAATCTAACAAGAGGTCAAGAAGGCCCTTTATTCGCATTTGCAAGAGTTTAAGCTATTAGTATTGTAAATGACAATGCCTTTTATTTATGTTTTAAAACCCAAAACATAAATGAAAGGCATTGTCATTTACAATGCCAATAGCTCAAACTTGTGTGAATGCGAGACCTATTGCATTACAAATGCTTGTTATTTTATTGTTCACTTATTGGCTACTGCTGGTTTCCAGTAAAGAAATGAGTAACACAACCTGAGCCAATGGTCCTGCCATAGAATGTATGTTGGTTATTCTTTGGCAGCAGCACAGATGAGAGTAGGTTGACCAACCGTCTGTAAATTCCACGGACAGTCCGTAAATTGGATCTCATGTCTGTTGTCCGTGATGGCCCCTTTTACGGACGCCTTTTGTCCGTAATTTTAGGCATTGCAGGGAACATCACTGTTCCTCTGCACGTAGCCTCAATTCCCTGATGGGGCCACCTCGCCCTCCGCCTCGGAGCACAAGAGCAGCCCCACCCACCCATTGCCATTCTGTATGTAGCTGATTGCCACATACAGAATGACAATGGGCAGTCTGGGCTGCAAAGCATGTGTTGGGCCGTACCCAGCCTCGGTCTAGGGCAGGGCAGAATGTCAGATGGAAGATGGTGGAACAAGTTAAAAAGAAGGGGCTAGGGGGCGTGGCTAGCAGCCAACATGGCAGCAGCGTAGCGTGAGAGCTCCTGAAGGCACTGTGGCCTAATCATTAATCCGGCGCATTCATCCGCAACATTGCTCACCTGAAGCGGCAGCACTCGGGTCCGGGTTGGAAGCGGCACCACCCGATACGATTTTGAGGCACAGCGGAGACTGGACACGGCCTGAATCACCACTGGCGCACTTAGGCCTGTGCCCCGACGGGAAGCAGCGGACTGGCGTGAATTTCCGGCCCAGGCGGAAGTGAGACTGGGCCGGCCTGCTTGTGGAGGCGCTCCCCGGCGCCCAACCTACAACACGATACCACCCGCTGGAGGAACCGGCGCAGAGAGACAACCTTCTGAGGCGCCACCCAGGAGTGCGACTGCCAGAAACGCCTGCCGGCATCTGATTATTGCAGCTGAAGGGAAGCGGCGATTGCGGAGGCAGGCAGAGGACGGAGGGACCGGCTGCACGCTGCGGATCAGTGAGGCACCCCGGGGAGACAGCGATCTGCTCGGGGCGGCGGCGGTTAGCAGAGCACGGCCGCTACGGGTAAGAAAGACTTCCTTCACCCCCTGAGAAGATACGGCTGCACGCAATTAGACCCGGATAGTGGCGGTAGAAGCAGGTGCCCCCCGGGGGCCCGGCAAGCACAACGTGGACCTGGGGAAAAACACCGGAGGGGCTGGCAACGTTTATCCTGTGATACTGTGAAAGGCGATCAGGCCATATTGGGGGTAGAGAGGTGGTGACACTAAGCGGCAGGGACCCTGGTGGGGTCCCGGAAGACCCGGTGACGCTAACACAGCGCATGCCCCGTCAGTAGTGCTACAAACACCCAGCAGACCACCCCGCCAGGCGTTGCAACATCTACCCTGATCCGGCCCGGTGAACCCAGCAACAAGATCCATAGGACACTCCATACTCGAGGCACTCTCGGAGGCAGACGGCGATGGGACAGGCTGTGCACTAAGCATGGCGGTATAGCGACCAGCATTCACTAGGATCACTTTGGCGACACACCGGATGGAAATGTCCCGAGAACTACCTAGTGCCGGTGCATAGCGAGACTGTTGAGGGGCGAATAACACAGCAACAAGCGGTTTAAAGGAAAGTTCCCCACAGATACTCGACATCGCGGGACATACTCCGACCCGCTGTTCCCCGACCCGCACGCAACGGACAAAGAACCTCACAAAAACGAGCCGCGACGCAGGGAGGGACGGAACCGGTCTCCGCAGGCTCAAAACATGGCGGGCAAAGGCACCAGGAGTGGATCCACGCAGGCCAGGTTGGACAAGTTTGCCTACAGCCAACATGCACCATCGCAGACCGGTGGGCGAAACTCCACGGATGCTTCCCAAGAAACGGATGTAACCAAGAAAGTAACGTTGGAAGACATTATGAGGACCCTCTCGGAAGTCAAATCTACAGTGGGCTCCATCTCCTCTGAGGTCACGCTGCTACGAGCAGATTTCCAAAAAATGACTGAAAGAGTATCCCAGGTGGAGGTGGTCACGAAATCTCTTGTGGAGGACACATCGGAACTCCAAATGGCCATGGAGCGTATGGAGAAAGTCACCAGACTTCTACAAGATAAGCTGGACGACCAAGAGGGGCGTTCTCGAAGAAATAATGTACGCATCCTCGGACTTCCGGAAACAGAGGGGAAGGGAGCAATGGACCTCTACATTGAAGATCTTATAAAATCCAAACTACAACCAAAAGGACTGTCCCACTTCTTTTCCGTGGAAAGAGCACACAGGGTCCCGGGCGGAACACCCAAACCGGGAGCCACACCACGGCCTGTGCTAGCTAGGCTCTTCAATTTTAGAGACAGGGATGCAATCCTACAAGCAGCGAGAGTCTCTCCACCTGTTAAGATTCAAAACGCAACTCTGGCCTTCTTCCCGGACTACACGGCGGATGTGGCCAGACGCCGCAAGTCATTCACGGAGGTGAAAAAAGCGCTGCGGGACAGGGAATTGCCATACTCAATGCTGTTTCCTGCCAAGTTACGGATTGTTGCCAATAGGAAAACATGGTTTTTCGATAAACCGGAAGCGGCGCAAGACTGGCTAGATGGTTGGAGACAGGTGGGGCAACAACACCATCCGCGCAGAGATCGACCTAACCAACGTACCGGCAAACAACTGAGCAACCAAGCCAGCCAATCGGCCTGTCACGGTGGCACGGAAGAAACTGAGTCTGACACTGCACAAGATCTACTCGACTCTGGACAACCAGCTCCGATCTGAGGATTGCCTATATATGTGAGGCACTGAGTGTGACGCGAAGGACCTTGGACCTGATGCAGCTGAGTAAGGTGGGCACAGTTAGTGTCTGTAGGGAACTCACCAACCCCACGAGCAAGTAAGATAGTTTGGGAAGGACTAAAGCACTCTGCAATGTTGGGGACACGGGCGGGGGTTTGTCCGTGGAGCAGGGGAGCAGGGAGGGGGGATGGGGATAAAGTTATGTTGTTCACGTTTCTGTTTCTAGTCATCATTCAGTCCACACGCTACACTACCACTCCAGATATCGGCACACTCCTACGCACCATCTTGACACGCAACGTCGGCATTGACCCTGACGGCACAGCACAAGTGACACTATCCCACCGCTTTAATGGCCAGAACACTTCATGCTACACCCGACGCGACTAACCCTACGACTATGGAGGTGCCCCCACTGTGCCTGTTAACCTGGAACGTCAGAGGCCTAGGGGACAAAATCAAAAGGGGATTGGTCCTGCAAGCTATTAAGCGACAGAGCCCAGATTTAGTGCTACTCCAAGAAACACACCTAGCAGGGACAACGTGTAAAGCGCTTGACAGGCGCGGCTATGTAATGGCGATACATGCAGACTTTACTACCGGTTCCAGGGGGACCGGGATCCTAATGAAAAAGACGTCACCCTTTATCATTACACACCGCGCGGCGGACGATCAGGGTTGCTTTGCAGCTATACATGGCCAATGGGAGGGTAGGCCGCTAAATGTAGTCTCCGTCTACATACCCCCGGCACTTCACTCCATAGCATTGCCTGCCCTAGGCAAATTCCTTCTAGACCTCCCTGAAGGGGATACGATAATAGGGGGGGACCTAAATGCAATAGTGAACCCTACGATGGATACCTTTCCCACCAGAGACCGCTTAAGAGGGAATGCCTCACTACCTGATTTTTTAGAAGCCTTGGGAGTCACGGATTTGTGGCGACACCTACACCCGGCGGCAAAACAATACACCTTTTACTCCGCAGTACATAACAGCCTCCCACGCATAGACTACTTCTTGTTCTTGGGGGTTGGGCTGGAATCTGTGGACAAAATAGATATCCTGCCCAGGGGTATTTCTGACCACTCACCAATCACTTTATCTCTCACCACCAGAGACAGAAAATGCGCTAGGGTCTACCCGCTATACCGAAATTACTTAAAAGTTCCCAAGATCCGGAAGAAGCTCAAACTAGCAACTACGCACTACTTCAAAGAAAACGCTGGTACAGTGACCTCACCATCAGTCCTGTGGGAAGCATACAAAACGGTCCTCAGAGGCGCCGCAATAGCAGCAATAACGGGTCACAAACGGGATTCCCGACGAGAACTCACAGAGATAGAACTGACACTCAACGACGCGAACACTGCTCACATGGCGAATCCCACCACGGACACAGCACATACATTGCAATTACGGCAGCAACAGTACCAGGCCCATCTCAAAGCGACAGTTCAGGGATACATCGCAAACACTGCACACCGAATTTATGACGTGGGCGACAAAGCAGGGAGAATGCTGGCATGGTTGGATAGGAGAAGGGAGGGTGCGAGGGGCATTCAGAGGCTTCACACCAATGACGGCCAGGTATTAACACACCCGGAGAAAATTATGCACACCTTAGCGAGTCACTTCCAAGATATATACACTCCGGACCACGCCGTCACGGCGCAGACGGCATCGGTCTCGCTAGCTGCAATCGACATTCCCAGTATATCGCACGAAGATATGTAAAACCTAGAGGCAGACCCGACGGGGGAGGAAATTCAGTTGTCGATTCAGGCATTGCAATCAGGCAAAGCGCTGGGTCCTAATGGACTACCCGTGGAATGGTACAAAGCAATGGCCTCTGAGCTCAGTAGACCCCTACTAGACATGTATATGGAGAGCCGAGAAAGGGCGGAGTTACCGCTTGATCAACGCACGGCCACGATTATAGCCATACCGAAGCCGGGAAGACCCCCAACTGACTGTGCCTCCTATCGTCCGATATCCCTGCTTAATGTGGAGGCCAAGGTACTAGCCAAACTGCTGGCCAACCGCTTGATGCCACACCTGCACACCCTGATCCACCCTGACCAGTCGGGCTTTATGCCCCACAGGAGTACAGCGCTGAATCTCCGGAGGGTTCATGGATTACTGGCTCGTTCGCACCTCCTCTCGGAGAAGGCAGTAATACTCTCCCTCTACGCCAAAATGGCCTTTGACCTAGTTGAATGGGAATATCTCTTTGTAGTGCTTGCACGTATGGCTTTGGACCGAAATACATAGCATGGATATGACTACTTTACACGAAACCGGTTGCGCGGGTGGTGGCCAACGGCCACATCTCGCTGACATTCCCGTTGGGCAGGGGGACTAGGCAGGGATGCCCCTTGTCACCCTTACTCTTTGCGCTAGTACTCGAACCCTTGGCAATCCTGCTTCGGACAACGCCCTTATTCAGAGGGATTCAGTGGGAGGAAGGTTGGGAGGATAAAATATCACTATATGCGGACGACATGCTCGTTTATATGGTCGACCCAGATGTCGGAATTCCAGCCCTACTGGAACTCTGCAATACGCACGGGAAGTCTTCAGGCTATACCCTGAACTGGTCAAAATCGGTGATATACACACTGAAGGGTCCGGCGCCGAGGCTACAGGCGGATTGCCCTTTGGCAACGGCGACGACCTCCTTTAAGTACCTGGGCATTGTCGTCACGCAGGATGAAGCAGCCTTCTTTAATAATAACTTGACGCCACATATGGAACGCCTACGTGCAGACGTTAGGCACTGGGCAACTCTACCCCTGACCCTCCTCGGGAGGGCAGCCTTATATAAAATGATGGCTCTCCCCAGGTTCCTCTATGTATTGGAAAACACCCCACATCTCGTCCCACCACGATATTTCAAACAGATTGCGGCATTGGTCTCCAATCTACTCTGGACTAATGGCCCGGCACGTATTGCATACGACAAACTGGTTAAAAGTTGGTACGAGGGGGGGATTGCGTTGCCCAACATTCAACTATATTACTGGGCAGCTCAGCTTAAAATAATCAACCAATGGATACACGCCCCGAGAGACGACCCAGCATATCGGGCTGACTGGTCACAGCTGGGATCGGACTGTATGCTCTCAGTGCTCTATAATAAACCGCAGCTTGCTCATCTGATCGGTCCAAAGCGGCACACAGCGACCCTGTGGCACATAGCGCAGGCACGACTGGGCTGGAAAGGAAAAATCACTAAAATGACACCTCTATGGGATACTAAATCGCTGGGGACCCTTAGATTGTATAAAGGGTTTGCGCAATGGGATTGAATAGGCATTTCCACGGTAGGGGACCTTTGGGACAAAGACACGATAATATCGTTTCCACAGCTCCAGCAGCAATATGGCCTTCGATCCACTGAAACATACAGATACGTACAAATCAGACACGCACTACTCAGAGCGATCCCAGCGGGCACTGACATACCGGAATCCTCACCACTGGAGGATAGACTACTGACGGAATTTATGCAACATAGAGCGACCTCCCTCACATACAAAAAACTAATCAACAACTGGGAGGACCCCACACTGAAACTCAAGGAAAAATGGGAAGGAGAGATAGGAGGGACGGACGAATCAGAATGGAATGAGGCACTAGCCTCCCCGAGAGAGGTGGGAATTTCGGCAAAGTTCAGGTTGGTGCAACTCAAAATATTGCACCGAATCTACTATACTAGAACGCTGCTCCACAAAATACATAGAGCACCACATCCCTTCTGCTTGCGGGGCTGCGGGGAGGAGGGTACACTGTTTCATACATTGTGGGACTGCCCGCATATACAGGAATTCTGGAGGCAAATAATGCGTACAATCTCCCAAACACTTAAGATCTCAATTTTGCCTGAACCACGCAAATGCCTCCTAAACATCTGGGATCCCAACGACCTAGACAGGCACGGTCTAATTTGGGCTACATTGGCTATGACCGTGGCTAAACGAGATATCGCGCAGAAATGGGGGGCCCCGGAGCTACCCACTGTGAACAGATGGGCTAAAAATATGGATGTACTGATGGTTACGGAGAGGGCGGTGTATGTCCTTCGAGCTTCCCCCCGTAAGTGGAACAAGGTATGGGCAGCATGGAATGTCTATAGAGGAGAGATATGTGAACCTTTGCATGAGGGAGATGACCTGGACTCCGAGGGGGAAGAGGAGTGATGGATGGGACTGGGAATGACAGCCTGAACGGACCAAATGTCATGTCGCTCTGAAACAATGTAATTGGGCGGTGCCGGGGGGACATGGAGACTTGCTGATGGAGAGAGGGGTGTGGCAATATACTTGACAATGATGACTTATGTTTGGGGGGGGAATTTTCTTAGGTTCAATAACAAGGGGGCTCATGTTAAGCAGCGTACAACGAGAGACACTTTGATAAACTCCGATGACTAATATTTAGACATGTAAAAATGATTACGTTAGAATTAATATGGGTAGGTAAGGTCACTGACGGACGTTGTCTGAAATATAATGTATACTGCAGTGATTTTAATATGTAAAAGAGAATATATGATTGAATGTAACAGATTAATGCTTGATATGCCTACTTGTTAATAAAGATTTAAAAAAATAAAAAAGAAGGGGCTAGAGTTCTTTTACAGTCTCATGATTTTAGAACTAATGCATTTTCAACATTATATTCAACAAAGCTATGGTTGTTTTTTTTTTTCTTTTTATGCAACTAACAACCATTGACAAAGCCAATAGTTCTGGGTTGTTGTAGGTGTTACGTTACTTGTGTTATATATTTGGATGCAATGACAGAAGAGGCAAAATACCAGTCAGGTGGCACACTATACTAAGCACAAATTTTTAGCTTAGGTGTTTTAAGCCATGTCCATAATTACATCTAACAATCCCCTTTTTCATCCCGCTTAAAGCCCTGGAAACAACACCATGTCACAGTCACCTCACATCCTGGCACTTTGCATCATGCATGACTCATGACTTCCACTTTTTCAGATTGCCTATGTGCAGGGGCATGGTGAACCCTACCCCCGCCCCACCCCTTGCTTTGGGAACTGCAGCAGGGGTCCTTGATGGGCCTTGATGGGCCTCTTCTGCCTGCAACTCTGCAGGCAAAGGCTCAGCTCATAATTAATATGAAAAGGTGGCCGAGTGAGTAAGTGAAGGGATGGATGGATGGCTGGGTGGATTAATGAAAGGGTGAATGGATGAATGGAAGGGTTAATGGATGAATGAAAGGGTTCATGGATGGATAATGGGAGAAAGGATAAATAGATGGATGAGTGAGTGGAAGGCTGGATGAGAGAAAAGGTAAATAGATGGGTGTATGGGTGGAAGGGTAGATGGATGGGTAAAAGGGTGGATGGATAAGTGAAAGGCTGGATGGATGAGTGAAAGGGTGGATGATGGGGGGTAAATAGGGTGGATGGATGAGTGAAATGATGCATGGATTGATGAACTGAAAGTGAAAGGGGGAAAAGATGGATGGATGAGTGAAAGGGTGGATGTAAGGATGGATGAGTGAGTGAAAGGGAGGGTAGATAGACAAAAGAATGGATAGATGAGTGAAAGGATGGATGGATGAGAGAAAGGATGGATGAGTGATAGGGTCAATGGATGTATTCACGAGTGGATCAATCAATCAATCAATCAGAGTACTTGTAAAGCGCGCTACTTACCTGTGAGCGTCTCAAGGCGCTGAGGGGAGGGGGTGCCGCTACTGCTCGAAGAGCCAGGTCTTGAGGAGTCTTCTGAAGGCGAGTAGGTCTTGGGTCTGCCGTAGGTGGGTAGGCAGGGTGTTCCAGGTCTTGGAGGCGAGATAGGAGAAGAATCTGCTGCCGGAGGTTGTTCGTTGGATGCGGGGAACAGCGGCGAGGGCGAGGCTGGGGGAGCGGAGTTGGCGGGTGGGGGTGTAGAAGCGGAGTTTGCTGTTCAGGTAGGCTGGTCCGGCGTTGTGGAGTGCTTTGTGTGTGTGGGTGAGGAGCTTGAAGGTGATCCTCTTGTATACGGGGAGCCAGTGTAGGTCTCTCAGGTGGGGGGTGATGTGGCTGTGGCGGGGGACGTTGACGATCAGTCGGGCGGAGGCGTTTGGATGCGTTGTAGTCATCGTAGGTGTTTGGCTGGGATTCCTGCGTAGAGTGCATTGCCGTAGTCCAGTCTGCTGCTGACGAGGACCTGGGTCACCGTTCTTCTTGTTTCGGTCAGGATCCACTTGTAGATCCTGTGGAGCATGCGGAGGGTGTTGTAGCAGGAGGAGGAGCCTGCTTTGACCTGTTTAGACATGGAGAGGAAGGAGTCGAGGATGAATCCTAGGTTGCGTGCATGGTCGGTGGGTGTTGGTGCTGTTCCCAGTGTGGTCGGCCACCAGGAGTCGTCCCAGGCTGAGGGAGTGGGTCCAAGGATGAATACCTCCGTCTTGTCTGAGTTCAGCTTCAGACGGCTGTTCCTCATCCAGTCGGCGATGGCCTTCATTCCCTCGTGGAGGTTGGTTTTGGTGGTATGCGGGTCCTTGGTGAGGGAGAGGATGAGCTGGGTGTCGTCAGCGTAGGAGATAAAATTGAGGTTGTGTTGGCGGGCCACTTGTGCGAGGGGGGCCATGTAGATGTTGAACAGCGTTGGGCTGAGGGATGAGCCCTGGGGGTCGCTGCAGATGATGTCGGCGGCCTCGGATCGGCAGGGCGGGAGGCGGACGCTCTGGATTCTGCCGGAGAGGAAGGACGTGGTCCAGTCAAGGGCCTTCTCTTGGATTCTGGCTTCTAGGAGGCGTGTCTTTAGAGTGCGAAGGCAGACCGTGTCGAAGGCAGCCGACAGGTACAGGAGGATGAGGGCTGTTGTTTCGCCGTTGTCTAGTTGGCGCCTGATGTCGTCTGTGGCGGCGAATAGGGCTGTCTCGGTGCTGTGGTTTCGTCTAAACGCGGACTGGGACGGGTCCAAGATTATTTTGTCTTCCAGGTGGCGGGCCAGTTGCATGTTGACGATTTTCTCGATGACCTTCGCCGGGAACGGGAGCAGATGGATGAATAGATGGGTGGGTGGGTTGGTAGATGGATTGAAGGAAGGATGGCTAAGTGAAAGGGTCGATAGAGAGAGAAAGGGAGGATGGATGGATGACTGAAAGGGTGAATGGGTGATAAGATTAGTGACTGCGTGGGTGGATGAGTAAGTGAAAGGATGGCTGGATGGGTGAAAGGGTAAATGGATGGATGGGTGGAAGAGTAGATGGATGAGTGTACGAATGGATAGGGTGAAAGGGTGGATGGTGAGTGAAATGATGGATGGAAGGAAACATGATGGCTAGGTTTGCAAATGGATTAATATGTTTTGATATATGGGATTACTATTCCGCAACCTCCTGTGATGTGTCTGTAAAACTTACCTTTTGCCCTGAAGTTTTGTCCTGAATTTTGACCTGCTGTCTTGAATTTTTGTCCTGAATTTTGACCCTTTATCCTGAATTTTTACACTCACCGTCCTGAATTTGCAACCATGCCAGTTGGTCACCTAGATGGGAGGTGGGCAGTCATCAAACTACATGGATTTTTTGTTCTGGCTTGACAGTGCAACTGACATCTGACCTTTTAACCTACACCCATATTATTTTACAGACCTTTGCTTCCTCACACATCTATTCGCAAGCTATTTATCGTAATGCTTACACAGCATTTTTTTTTAGGAGCCGACATATTGTCATTGCCAATGCTTGTTTGTTTAATGTTATTTCCATGATCTCGGGGAGGGTAGTACCTCTTCTATTTCCATTGTGTCGCTCCAATTTAGCGGAAGCTGTAGTCTAGTTCCTGAGCCCCTGCCGGTGGCTGCACTTCAGACATTATACAGCCGCGCGCTGAGGGGGAGACGGCGGAGCTTGTCCACCATGGCTGTCGCTCTGGTTTTGCGGAACGTCAGGACTGCTCTCTGGGGTCCAATTCTTCGTCCGAGTGCTGCGGTCCAGGCGCTCGTGCACACTGCACCTCCTCGGACACGCGCGCGAGGCTCTCGACCGAAGGCTGCGGAGAGCGAAAGTATCGACTGGGAGCTGGAAGAAGAGGCCGACGACGGTCCGGACATGCAAGAGGTGGCAAGGTATCACAGGGGCTGTTCAGGGGAGTTGTGGGCTGGTGCGGGCATAAGAATCAGGTGGTTCTATGCGGGGAAACACATGAATGTGTCCTTGTAACTGGTGCTGATGTACAGCGCTGGTAGAGTTGGCGCTATATAAAACAGAAACAAAATCAACCTGTTGTGGCCAGTCAGGTAAGTGGTAAAATGCAAGTAGTAGAATGTTGCCACTGTTGGGTGGGATGGCAGATACAGCTGTGAGGAAGGTGGTCCGCTCTAGAATGTGTGCCCTTGATTTGAGATCCACGCACTCCACCTCTGTCACAGGGCAGCGGCCAAGCTTGGGAATGGTTTTGCGTATTTGGCTTGTAGTTGCAAGCTGGCTGTCTCTGTTGATTTCCAATTCTGAGGCTTGAGTCAGGGGCGTAACACAAGCCCACGCAGCCCCCCCGGTGCGGGGTGGCCCCGAGCTGCAGGGGGCCCCCTCGGCACCGTACTCGGGTCTGAGAGCGCCATATTAGATACAGAGTGGGGGCCCCTTCATGTACCTGAAAGGGGGGCCCCCTCAACTTTCGTTACGCCAGTGGCTTGAGTCTCATTACGTAGTGTTCTTTGATCCCATTCATAGTCTCAGTTATGTTTATTTATTGATTTGTGTGTGATACGTTGTTACAGTGGTGTGCTCTGACGTGGTCAGAGGTAGTGATCGACCGCGGAGCAGGTAACAACAGGCATGAGTGTCCAGTAATATCAATAGCTTTCTTGGTCCTAGTCTTGGGCGAGTCCTTCGTGAAAATTCTTCTCGAGCTTTAGGAGGTGGCTGTCCCACGTGTCAACACTCAGCTCCTTGTGAAAGTCTGAATCGTATGAAGAAAGAAGTAGCCATTGCTATCCTTAGCATACAAGTAAGCATGCCTGATTAGAGCGAAATACTCATTTTTTAAGCTAGACGTTTATCCTAAAACAGTGGGAACGAATTCTAATTAGGTGGCAAAGCAGTCTGTGCACCATTTGTTATGGATAGTTACAATTCTGTCTTGTGATGAGAATGAATCAAAAAGTATACTATTCAAGATTCTGCTAGGTGAGCACATTGGTCACAAACTGGAGACATTGCTGTGTTGAGTGATTTTGTGGTCACCCTTTCATGGTTTGATTGTGACACTGGAAGTACAGTGGGCCTCCGGTAGTTGTTAAAGATCCTTGTGCCTTTCCATGTTCTGCAAGATCACAGACAGGAGGGAGAGCAGGCTCATTTGTAGTATTTCCAGCAGCAGCGCAGGGGTGTGGAATTTAATAAAATATCTACTTGTCCATAGGGCAGGCTGCTTAATAAATCTACTTGTCCTGTAACAAAATCCAATTGTCCTATTTGTGCCATGTAATGCGGCAACAAATTACGCAGCAATCTCATTAAATAAGAGTTCTGATATTGCCACTCTGATTATGCCAGGGTTCATACCATAGTAGTGTTTGAATACTAGCAATTCCCTTATGCTGCTATGTTTCTGAAGGTCTACATATGGAGCCTGAAGGTAGTGGTAAGCAATAGTTCCACGGTTGGAATGCCATTTTTAGTCTGTGCAAACCTACTAACGTTCATGTTTTCAGGGTTTTCACCAATTCTTCTCTAATCATTTCCCATACTGAGAACAGTTGGAAATTTACTACTGACAGTGGCAGACTTAAAACTTCTCCCAGGGTTGGGAAAAAAGTGGTTGGAGGAAAAGTGAACTTGAAAACATTCAGATTTTCACGTAAGCAAATCTACACCTGCATATTTGCTCATGCTAAAATGCAGTTCACAAATATTTTCTGGGAGTACTATTTCTTGGCCTACTTCTGTAAATTCTTGTGAATTCATGGAAACTGTACATATGCACTTAATGCAAGAATATATACCATGGGTGCACTTTTGAGACTTTCTTTAATAATTGGGCCTCTAATTAGGCCTGGCGTTAACCATGACCTTTTTGTTTCGTTTTTTATTCTGTCTCGCTCCGTCTGTCTATCAGCTGGCGTTTCTGTAAGTGACAGTATTTTACTCTTTTAGAAGAAGCATATTGGCACACAAAGTAGTTTTGTTCAGTGCCCAGAACCGCTGTGGCAATGTGTGCTGAGACCAACATTTTTTGTTTTGCTTTTGCCAATGCTTGTTAGAATGGTGAGTACCCAGCAGCTCCCACACTGTTAAGGTTTTACAAAAACCATGCCTAAACAAGTCACGCCTTGACAAAACCAAAAGGCTGACCACCAATTTCAGACCCACTAGCTTTGCCAATGCTTGTTTGTTCTTGTTTTCCATGTTCATATTTAAACTGGTTACGCTGATATTCCATTCTGAATATTTTTGGGAAATACTAACATACATCAACATGTTACTAAATGATGCTGCAAAGATACGGTACCTAAAATCTTACAGTAGTTTAGCTAAATGTTTTCTTTTCTTACCTGCATTTTTTTTGTGAACGTTTTATTTTGAAAGCAAAGAATCATCACTCTTGCTTTGGAGCTTCTGCAAATATTTGCAAATAATCAGAGAGCATTCTGGGTGCATTATACAGAGCCTCATATTATTAAACTTTGAAAATGTGTGTACACTTTTATACTGGAACCACTGTCAGTAGTGCAGGCTGAGCTTAAAACATTTACTTTTAGTGCTCACCCTAATAATAAAGGCTTTGCGTTAATTAACCATATAATACATGTTTGAACAGCATTAGCACACATATTACATATAACACACACTTTACCTTAATTGTAGAGAATGCCCTTCCCTGAGCCACAATGTGGTACTGTAAACTGGCAGCCAAAGGGTTTGTGCTGCAGGAGTTGGGCCTACTTGTCCCAAGGACAAAATGCACATTAAAACTTGTTGCCCTTGACCCCAAACAATATGTCCCGGGCGTCGGGCTATCGTAATTCCATATCCCTGCCAGCAGTATTTTTTAACACAATCCTTGGCAATTTGTCAACCTTCAGAGTGGTTCTCAGTCTCTTGTGCTGGATGCAGTGTGGCATGTGTTGTTGACTTTACTGCTGGGAATAGGCAGGAGCTGTAGTCAATGCATCCTATTGTTTCCCCCTCTCTCTTCCTTTTGCTTGATCTGTAGGGTGTTTGCTGGATTTTCTGTTCATCTCTGCAGTCAGTATGTGAAGGATTGGTCCTACCTAGCAATGGTGATATGCAAGATAAGTCCTCAGAAGGTGCCTGTTCTTTTAGCATCCAGGAGGAGACGTAGTCACAGCTTTAGCCAGAGTATAAAAATATTCTGCCAAGCCGGGAGCTCCAAGAAGGAAAAGGTGCTGATCCAAGGAAGAAGGCCTTGCTACTCTCACTTTTCTCTATGATAATCTGTGCCTTTCTCCCTTCAAGTGTTTGCTTGTGCCTGGGAACCTCTTTTATGCACGCGCTCAGTCCAGCTTGATGGCAGTGGGGTAAAATGTTGCCTTCCTCATACGAGAGTTGGTGTGAGGACGTTTTTGCTCTTGGGATAAATTGTTGCCAAAATCAGCTCCACTTTGGTGATTACTTCTTCTTAGGATATTAAGCGTGCTACTCTTATCTCCGGATACATGGGAGACCTAACTTTCACTAGCAAGAGCTGTTGTCCTCTCAGGCGCAGCAGAAGCCAGCACTGACTTTTTCCCAAGGCATGTGAAGTGAAAGTGATTGGTCCCCTTAACATACACCCTGATCAGTGGGAAGATAGTCTTTAACGGTAGCACACACTCATTGGAGCCAAACTGTCCCTTATATGCGGGCCTTTGTTTTAACACCACAGTGGCCTACGGGCAAACTGACAATATTTTACAGTGAGTGATTTCATCATCACAATTTGATACCGTTTTTGGAGGACTTCATTTTAAAGTTGCAATGGCGGTTGAGTTACAGTAAGTTCTTCAGCCGATTCCCACAGAGGGCTGTCATTACTACTTGAGTGTGATTGTTCTTTAGAAGTAAGTACCCATCTGTCAAATGCAACTGGGGTATTCCATACTCTCTGGTATTCCTCACTCTCTAGTATTTCTCTAGCCAAACAATGCCAGATGACACTGACTTTCCAAATCCAACTTTGTCAATTATCTCCCATCAATGTATGCCAAGAGGATGTCTGCAAATTGCATATCTCTACCCTGATATCTCAGTCCATGCCCAATTGTTTCAAATGAAACAGATCCTAATTAAATAAGACCACATGTCCAAGGTGACAATAACGGGCCACTCCCCCTTCTGGACTTTGTTGAGGAGCCTCAAGTCCAAGCACAGTCTAACAGCCCTATAGTTTGAGATTTTTTAGAGGACTGCAATTGGTGTTATTGAGGGAATAGAACCTTTGACTTTCAGTAATCCCCACTGGCTCCATCTTTTCTAGCACAGACTCAACTTTGGCTCGACATTAGAACTGCATTCGACAACGTAGCAGAGCTATTATTTATGGCAGCAACATGGAGGTTTTCCTCTGTAAGCCATCCTGTTCTATTGAAGTTGCAATGGTATTTCTTGAAGATTTGTTTTGATTGACATAAGCACATTCTCGGTGCACACTGAATCATTTCAAAGACCATTTCAGTAGCCAATATTGTAGCATTAACTTGGATGTATCCATAGTGCACTTGGGAAACGTCCCTCTCAACAGCAGAAGTGCAGCACCTCCGTATGGAAAAAAATGTGCTTGTTTTGTGAAACTGCCCTCATGACACTGACAGACTAGTCAGTGTCAATGAGCATAGTTTTTTTTTTAGTTTTTTTTTTTTTTTAGGTTTTTATTGAAGAAGACAAGAGAATTTACATAAATCGGGTGTCATACACAGAATAAAATTCAACGATAGGTGAGCGAGTATACCAAGGCATAGAAATCAATTCACAGAAGTATGTAGCTGTATCAACGATATATACATTAAGGAGGAGAAACGATCACCAATCTGACAAAACAGCCTGCAAAGTTCGCCCACCCATGATTCAGGATAGTGAAGACCAAATTAGACACTCAACTAAGTAAGAAAATCGATACAGGATAAGCGACCCATCTCTTGTGAAAGAAGAGAGAAAAAGAAGGCCATAGAACTAAACAAAGGTAAAATATCAAACCCCCACCCCATTCCCCCCACCCTGCACCCCTGCAATGGCTACGGCCCATCCCCACTAGCAGTGTGCCTGTCGCCCCGGAACTAGACCTAAAAGTAGGAAAAAGGAGTGGAGGAGGGAATATCAAACCGGCCCCCGGTCTCCCTTACCCCCCGCCAGCAGCAACCCACCCCACACATCTCCAGAATAATAGAATGCAACGAGTAAAATCCAACGGGGGGAAGCTTGTAAGAACCACCCCACTCCCGCGCCATTATGAGATACAAATCCCGTGTCAAAAGAAGTCATTTTTCAAACCCATCCAGTAAAAGTAATAGTCAACCCTGGCCGCTACGATTCTTCATGCGAGCCCTGTCCACTCGAACCGCCATCTCAATAGCAGAATCAAAATATAGAAAAAGTTCAGTCAGTACGGAAGGATTGAAACCAGGATAGCGGTACACGAAATCCAAAAGTCAAACGGAGTTCACTGCCCACCAGACATAGGTCGCCAGAGCGTGTTTGAACCATCTGGGAGAAAAAGGGCGAGGTATCAGTCAAACAGTCACTGGAGAACTCACTGTGAAATATAAGATTGTCCATATCCATCTTGGGCGGTATCGGCGTAGGGCAGGATGCACCTTTGATAGTCCCGGGCTCGCATGCTGCCGTTCGGGAGACGAAGAAGACAAAGTCTGACTGCAGCGCGGGGCCCTCTATAACAGTCGGAGCTTGCTCCGCGGGTAAAGCAGCTTGTTCCAGAACCAACAAAGGGTCGGAGTCCGGTCTCTGGCAGATGATATTAACCGCTACGACCATCCTCTGGACGATGGCGGTGACTTGTGAATGGAGCTCCCCAATGGCGGCCATTACAGTATGCAGCGACGGTATACATTCCACCTGCTCCATCGCCCCTCACGTAGCGACCGAGCAGGTCTCTGAACCCCGGAGGTCGACTACTCCGGGGCACCAGGCACAGGCAAAGCCGATGACAACTGTGGGCACTCTCAAAAGCGCGATCTCAACACCGTCGCCGCCAGCGAGGAACCAAGCCCATCGACCCCGGGAGCTCAACGGGGCCTCCGGGCAGCGGATCCCCGACCACAGCAAACGATGCGTCACGCCGCCATAGCTGCGAGATAAAACTGCCACCGATCCACCATCCAAAACGGACAAGAAACACTCCACTTCGGGAGACCGGACGCCACCCAAGTCCCGCGGCCGATGTTATTCAACTCCAACCCGGCTGGGTTAGAAATCGAGTCCCCGGCTTCAACTCTGGGTTAGGCCGAGAATGGAACACAGCGTATCTTCGTTATTCAAGCAGCTAGAAATTCCGGGATTGCTCCTTTAGAGTCAGGAACACTTCAGCTGCACGGGAGTCCGGCGAGAACTCAGGATAATCGTCAGGATTTGTGAGCAACTGGCGGAGGTCGGCGGAGCCGGGAGCTTAATATCGTCAAGGAGCATAGTTGTCTTGAGATGTGACTGGCGGTTTTTAGTGTCTGTTTCTGCACTAGTAGCACAAGATCCTCTTCAATTCCATTCTTTGAGCACCTAGAAATGCTTTGATTTACCACCGCTCCTCACTTCTCGTTCTCTGGCATCCCATGCTCTGGTTATATTAGTGCTGTTTTATGGTTAATCACAGACTGATACCCATATGGTGGACCATTCCTCAAGTGTATATATTGTCGATGATGAAGCATGTCACACACTTCGGAGTGTGAGTGAGGGCAATTTTCCCAAAACACTTGTATTTCTTTCTGTCTTGTGGTGTTATACTTTTTTTGAGTCTCTCCTCCCCTCTTTGTGTGTATAAACGTGATTTAGGGGGTTCGGGGGTGGTAGAGTTGTTGATACGGTTGACCCTCTCCCCTTACTTGTGGTTAGTTATATATATAGTCATTCCCATTTCTTTGTCCAGACTTATTCTTTACTCCGGTCACCAACCAGTCAACAGCATCCAAAGTCAGGACATTTTCCATCTGCATTTCCTAGGCATTCAGGAGCTTATAAAGCCTCTCTGTCGAAGACCATTGTGGAATACAAAATATTTAAGCTTTGGTATTCTGAAGTACCTCAAGTTTGCAAATGACCACCCATTGGTATTAAAAGATTACTTCAGCATTTGGGCTGAACAGGGTTTGAGATGCAAGCGTGGATGCAGGCCTGGTCACGTTTTGATAGGACTACAGGAGTAGGCTTGTAACAGTGGTTTGAGTGCAGGTGATGCTGTGGTCAGCTGCAGACCTGGATTATGGGACTCACGGTGGGTAGTTATCAGGGGTGTGGAATTTAATAAAACTATCTACTTGTCCTGGGGCAGGTTTCTTCATATATCTACTTGTCTTGTTACAAATTCCACTTGTCCCTTTTGTGCCATATAATGTGGCAACAAATTATAGTGGCAATATCATTAAATAAGAGATCTGATACATCCTTTCTGATTATGGCAGTGCTCATACCATATTAGGGTTTAAATACTAGCAATTCCCTTATTTTGCCATGTTTACGCAGAGCTACATACTGGGGTTGAAGATAGTGGTAAGCAATAGTTCCAGGCTTGGAATGCTGTTTGAGTATGTGCAACCTACTAACTTGCATGTTTAAAGGGTTTTCACCAACTCTTCTCTAATCTTTTGCCATACTGAGAGAGGTTGGACATTTACTCCTGACAAGGGCAGATGTAAAACTTCTTCCAGGGCAGGTAAACATGTGGTTAGAGGGAAAGGGAACTTGCAAATACTCCCCAGATGTTCGTATTAGGAAATCTACCCATACATATTTGCATATGCTAAAATGCAGTTCACAATATTTTCTAGGAGTACTAATTCTTTGTCTACTTCTGTAAATTCTTGTAAATTCAGGAAAGCCGTAATGTGCACTTAATTCAAAGACATATACCATGGGTGCACATTTGAGACTTTCTTTAATAATTGGACCCCTAATTAGGTCTGACGTTAACCATGACCTTTTGTGGTCATTACAATTCTGCCTGTCTGTCTCTTTCTGCCTTATTGGCTTGCTTCACTGTGAGTGACAATATTCTGCTCTTTCACAAGGAGCATATCTGCACATAAAGGAGTTTTGTTCAGTGCCACGAACTACTGTGGCAGTGTGTGCTGTTTGAGACCAATAACAATTTTTGCTTTTGCCAAAAGGCTGACCACCAATTTTAGACCTGCTGGATTTACTAATGCTTCTTTGGTTTTGTTTCGCATAATCTTATTGAAACTGGTTGCGCTGATTTTCCAAAGTGAGTATTTTGGGGAAAGACTAGCTTACATCAACACATTTTACTAAATGATGCTGCAATGAAATGGTGCCTAAAATTTACAATAGTTTAGCTAAATGTTTTCTTACTTACATTTTTTGTGAACATTTTATTTTGAAATCAAAGAATCCTCAATCATGCTTTCAAGCTTCTGCAAATATTTGCATCTTATCAGAGAGCATTTTGGGAGCATTATACATAGCCTCATATTGCTAAACATTAAAAACGTGTGTACACATTTTTATACTGGAACCACTGTCAGTAGTGCAGTCTGAGCTTACAACATTTAGAGTTAGGGATTAGCAAGAGGATGCAGAATCAACACGTTTTAATTGTAATCTAATTTACTTGGTAGCAATCAAGGACGTTCTTGGCTAAAAGAACAGCGTTCATGCACTGAAGACCTGAATAGTCCCCACCCACTAATTGCCATTCAGTGCTACCACCTTTGCTGTGAATCTACAACTTTTTAAATGTTCTCCTCTTACGCCCTTCGTATCACTTAGTACAACTTAAGTAACTCATGTGGGGCATGAAAATGGGTGTGATGTTTGTAATTTACAAGACTTTTATTTATTGCTTCTAGTATTCTAAATCCTGTTCTTAACTTAATTGTCCCACCTCACAACTGTATTTGAACTAGTATTGCAGAGGTTCTGATTTGGAACAACTCCAAACTTCTGCAGGCCCCTGGGTGTGTGTGTGCCAGACTCTGGTGCGAACCAAGACTCCTGTCCTGGCAGGCTCTGTTGTAAAGAGACTCCAAAAAGCCTCTGGAGTTAGCAAGATCCTAAGGAGGTTCTGTTTTGTTTCAGGGTGCAGGGTGACCATGGGGCATTGGCTCCTCAGAGGTGCAGCTCAGTGGGAAATCTAGAATAGGCATTTTTAGGATCAGAATTTATGCACCTCTTTTGTTGTATTTTTGATATTTAGGCTGTTGAAGCGACAAAAGCGGGCAATTCTGTTCCAGAAAATGAAGCGTGAGATGGAGCCTCGTGTGCCAACTGAAAGAACTCTCACCTGGGAGGCCATTGAGCAGATCAGGTAAGAGATGTTAAGGCCTATCAAACGTGGGTGGTTTTGAAGTGTCCATCTACTCTGAACACTTGTCACACTACCAACTGTCAGTAGGCATTCTTGAAGAGTATTTAAACCAGTGGTTCTTTAACCTTTTGACATCTGGGGACCCCCACTTATTCATTGTTGGAACCTGGGGACCCCCAATCAGTCATATTGGAATCGGGGGACTCCTACTGAGTAATTACAGAAAGCAAGCACGCTAAGCCATTTGTTTGTAATTGAGAACTGTGATGCAAACGAAGATTTAAAGACGAGCAAAACAAATCAGAACACTTTACTTATGGAGGTGCAAATGACAAATATTTACAGAAACTCTATTTCTAAACATTGTTGTTTTTACACTATATAGTTTTATCAGTAAAACCGCATGTCAGAGGGAAATTTCGTGGCCATTTCATTGTAAAATCTGCTGATTCCAAATGACAGTGTACTACCACTTCATTTTTTAACTTTGTATTTTTTTAAGTGATAGGATTTTAAACATGATTGAAGAAACATGCCTACCACTGCCCTGATTAGTTATTCAACTAAGTGGCAAGTTGGGGGTCCTGTATATCCTATATGTGGCCAGATTGGTATTGTACATATAACAAAAGTTTAGTCTATTAAATCAGACAAAAGATTGTTTTTGTACAGCTGACATACTTTATTTGCATATTTGAAGGTGTTCTCATGTGTGATAATGAAGAAAATGGTGGCTCAATTATTTAAAATATTTGCTAGGAGCACATCATTTGAAACCAGTTTATAGTCAAGAATATTACAATGAGGTCATTTTAATGATTTTTTTTTTGTAGGCCTGGTTTGTCACTTTATAGTTTTTTTTTTTGTGGACATTTTTATTGAAAATACAAACACATTGAACAAACATATCAAAAATATAAACGACTTCCGACTTCAAAATATACAATTAAAAAAATATCAAATACGCAGCACAAAAACAATTAAATGCAAAATTATACCAAAACAATTGAAATACAGCAACAAATCACACAAAATATAAATCACATAAAGCAATTACCACAATATATCCAGATGAAGAAAAGAGACTGAGTTCCAGTATTTGAAGTGAGAGTTACACCGGCCTGTGACACAGTACGACACACCAGGTGTCTGTGGTGCATCACTCCTGCGTGCGTAAACATGAGTAGGGAGGAATACAGGACCAGGTGAGTGACATAGGCAGCTAGTATGCTGGTCATTCAATGGCTTGAGAGGCCGTCGGGGAAGTAGCAGCCTGCGAAGCAAGTAATGTTCGCTGCCAGTGCGTGCGATAAAAACACCAGATGTCTCGGGGTCTGGAGGTTGGGGGCTGAAGCGTAGCGAATATTTCAGATTGGATGCTACAATATGCCAGGCTACGAAGCCAGGCAGATTTAGTTGGTCGAGCCCTTGCCCCCATAAGGCAGCAATCTCCCGTTTGGCCAAAAGTAACGCTATCGCCGCAAAGCGACTATAACAAAGTTTAATGCGAGTAACCAATCCTAACAGACCTATTTCAGGGGTGGGTACCAGAGAGTGTCTATAATTTGCGCCAGCGTTGCAAAGACCTCCTACCAGTAAGCTAAAATTGGAGGGCAAGCCCAGGACATATGTGCAAAAACAGCATCCAAAACATTACACTTAGGGCAATTTGTGGGTGTAGTGGGGTCAAACTTTGCCCGTTGGCTAGGGGTTACGTAAAGTCTATGGACAAACTTAAAATGAAGCAATTTAGGCCTATGGTTGGAAGACACTCTATGGGTTTGCTCGAGACAGAAGGCTCTCTCCTTGTCTGTCAGCGAATGTCCAAGATCGCCCCCACACCTCTGTCGAGTCCTCCCCGTGCCTTCCCACCCGGAGCTTCAAACACGCCTTATACAGTTTTGTGACCAGGTGCGATCCAGTTTTGTCCGCAATGAGCAGGGTAAGCGGGGGAAAGTCTTCGTATGGTGCGGGGAAGGCAGAGAAAGTGGCCGGAAGGGTCCTCTGAAGCCGGGCAACGTTTAAGGAGTCTACGCCAGTCAGTCCGTGGAGTTGAAATGAAATGAAATGAAAATGATTTTTGTAGAGCGCACATAGTTGCCCTGAGGCGTCCAAGCGCTAAGACTGTGAGTGTTAACTGGGGGGGACATAGAAATGGGGAGAGCTTTATTTATTAAATAGGAACGTTATTAGTTGTTTCCGAAAAGATGTCAGTTCCGGATTGGACCTTAGATGAAGAGGGAGAGCGTTCCATAACTTAGCAACATTGAAGGAGAAGGAACGACCCCCAGCTCTGGTTCTTCTGACCGTGGGCACTACAGCCAAGAAAGCATTGGCTGAGCGTAATTGTCTTCTGGGATGGTATGGGGTGATTAGAGGGATGTTAATTGCTGGACCCGTCTCCCAGAAAGCCTGATGGGCAATGCATAGGGACTTAAAACTAATTCTGTCCTTAACGGGAAGCCAGTGCAGTTTCTTCAGGCCAGGTTTGGCAGACATCCTGCTTGGGATTTGCAGTAGCGTGCGCGCAGCGCAATTTTGAATTATCTGCAATTTTCGCAGGGTAAAGTCCGGAGCTCCTAAATAGAGGGCATTTCCAAAATCCAAACGTGATTGGATTAAACCTTGTATCACCATTTGTCTGGCTATAAAAGGTAGAAGGGGAAGAATTTTCTTGAGAGTTCTGAGTAAGCCGAAGCAGGTCGCGGCTAGCCTAGTGGCCTGGTTGAGGAAAAGTCAGCCCATAACACACCTGATGCCCAGGCTGCTGGCGCAGGACGCCTCTTAGTTCCCATCTTGAACAATTACCGAATAAAGAGACGGGCGCTGGAAGCAGAAATACAAGAATAGAGTTTTATTGCTCATGAGGAGAGCCTGTCATTTCGAACACTCGCATAGTGTCTTCAGGAGGTGCTCTAACAAGTTTCTCTGAGGCTTCGTCTTTTATACACAGGTTTATGGCACACAGACATCCTTCATTACAATCAAGACATTGTGGAGTATGAAGATATTCCAACACGTGGCTACAGTAGGGGCCCTTATCCTCCATACAATAGGAGGGGGCTGTCACGCAGCTGAGTGTTCTGCTGATTCCTTTAGAATGTGTGCGCCTGATCGAATCTCAGGGGGTGGGGAGGTCATGATCAATAGTGGCTCCTATCAAGAGAGGCGAGTGCATACAGTAGTGGGCAATAAACTGTATCCTCAGGCTAAGGGATGACCAGCGGTTCGTGCAAACAATCGGGCTCATAGGAAGGGGTCATCAAAGGAGAGATTTTCGTGAAAGGAAGGATCGGTGTGGACAATCGAGCGTAGAGGAAGGGTTTATCAAAAGAGGGGTATTCATGGAAGGAAAGGAGGTGTTGGTCAGGCGCGGGGTGTGATTCCCAGTGACAGTCATGCAGAAGGAGAAGGGTTCATGACTTGTGCATGTGAGAGTGGGGGCGGTCGGGGTGCATGGGGGATGCTTGCAGGGTCAGGGAAGGGCGCTGATGATTGATCGCGAACAGGGAGACCATGGCACCTAAAATGGCTGTTGTATATATGTGTGCATGGGTCTATGCTGGCGGGATAACACAGTCAGTGTTTTGCAATATCCATTCTGCTTACGACAAGAGGTACAGTGAACACAAATGAACGCCGCTTATGTGTATATACATTGCCAATTTCAACATGGTAGTCAAATGTCAGGGGCTTATCAAGCCAGATACCCAGACTCTTGATGGCGATTTTAGGTACAGGAGGCGAGCCTAAATTGGAGGGCCAAATCGAGCTGATTGATGCTGGGGCTGTCCTACCCAGTAGCATGAGCTCTGTCTTGTCCCCATTGAGTTTGAGACAAGACAGTCATCCAGCTTTTTACCTCCTCCAGGCAACCTACCAGGTCCACTTTGGTGGAATAGTCATTTTCCTGTGCCAGCGAGACCACCAGCTGAGTGTCGTCCGCATAGGTAACGATCTTAATACCATACGGTCGGAAGATCTCAGCCAGCGGTCTCATATAGACGTTAAATAACGTCGGGCTCAGGGACGAGCCCTGTGGGACTCCACAGCCAAGGGGTCTACTGGAGGAAATACTATTTCCTTCATATACCTGGAAGGTTCTGCCACTGAGAAATGACTTGAGCCATTCCAGCACCCTACCTGATATTCCAGTGTCATGTAGACGCTGCAGTAAGATTTTGTGATTTACAGTGTCAAAAGCAGCGCTTAGATCGAGGAGGATGACTGCCACCGATCCTCCTCGATCCAAGATTTTCCTGGTTTCCTCCATGACTGCCAACATGGCGGTCTCTGTTCCATGTTTGGGGCGAAAGCCCGTCTGCGACGGGGCAAGCAGGTGATTGCTCTCAAGGAAGTTTGTTATGAGGCCGTTTATATATTTTTCGACAATTTTGCTAGCCCACGGGAGCAGGGAAATGGGGCGGTAGTTGCCTAAGTTGTTAATATCCATATTGGCTTTCTTTGCAAGTGCCCGCACCATAGCCTGTTTCCACGCAGGTGGTACCGTGCTAGTGGCAATTGAGGTGTTCAGTACTTCTAGCAGGGTGGAAAGAATGGTCCGGGTAACGGTGACCAATATGCGTGGGGGGGCAGGGTCACTAGGGGATCCCGATTTCACTTGCGTCATTAGAGTAGCAAGTGATTCTGATTGTAATAGGGGAAACTCATCTAGCGAGGGTGATTGACTACACATAGTGCTCTGTACAGAAGTCGTCGGGGTATTCATTGGGCAATTTAAATCACTGTCCGAAGAGAAGGATGAATAAATGAGATCAATTTTATGAAAAAAGAGATCTGCTAAATCGTCACAGCGAGCTTGTGAATTGTTGCTAATTGACAGGGATTGAGGGAGTTTGGTGAGGGTTTTTACAATCTGATAGA
Organism: Lissotriton helveticus; assembly: GCF_964261635.1. Taxonomy (NCBI): domain Eukaryota; kingdom Metazoa; phylum Chordata; class Amphibia; order Caudata; family Salamandridae; genus Lissotriton; species Lissotriton helveticus. The sequence goes on from NC_136061.1 coordinate 2,093,371,282, forward strand.
TCTCTTTTGAGTTGGAGTTGGATTCCGTGATTTTTTGTGTATAATACACAGCTTGTGCATTCTATCTCTTTTTTTATCATTTCTGATAGAACTCGGCGTACCCCAGGTGCCATTTTCTTTCTAATCTCTTGCACTGGCATTTTTTCTCCCGGAGCTCCGTCGAGTACCAGGGAGCAGTGGGTCTGGATCTTTTTAATATGGTTTTTTGATAGGCAATATTAAGTGATAGTGTTATCCAGTTGTTAAATTTGGCATATGCTATTAGGGGGTCTTGAGTAGTTGAGGGCTTTGTGGTTTCTAACTTATTTACCCACTGGTCTAGTGAAAGTCTAGACCAGTTCTGTGCTTCCCGTAGTCCTGGTGTAAGTACTGGAGTGTTATGAGTTTCCCACCTAAAAGGGACTAACCAATGGTCCGTCCATGGGAGGGCCATCGGAGTTTCAACCACCAAATTAGGGCAGTTGCTAAACACCGGGTCTTACAGATGGCCTTTAGCATGTGTGGGTGATAGGACACGCTGGTCCATCTGCAACGTGGAAAGATCTGCAATTAGCTTTTGCGCCACGGAGTTAGTTGTATCATCAAGGTGAGTGTTTAGGTCGCCTAGGAACGTAAAGTTGGAAGGGGAAGAGGCCAGATCCGCAACACCCGAGGGCAAAGATGTATAAAACTGTTTTGCAGGCCCTGGTGGGCGGTAAATTAGTGCCCCTGAAAAACTCATGTTTGGAGAGAACTCTAGGCAAAAAGACATGCTTTCGCAGTCTGGAAAAGGATTCGGGGAACATCGACAGGTATAGTGAGCTCTAAATATAATAGCCAGGCCACGCCCTATCCCATGAGGGCGATCCAATCTAGCTATTTGGTAGTCCTGCGGCAAGGCTTGCACTATATCAGGGTCTGAGTGCGGGGTGAGCCACGTTTCAGTTAAAAAGACTGCATCTGGTTGAAGGTCGTCGAGCAATATAGATATTTCTGTCTGATGCTTAGGAAGGTATCTGCAGTTAAGGAGAAACATTTTATAGGTCTGTTGGCTCTTGGCCAGGGGTAGAGGTTTGAGTTGGGCGTTACATTGTTGGCACAGAGTAGGCAGGTTTAAGGGATGACAAAGATGACGACATGACTTCCTAACCTGTGTTCTCAACCTATGCAGCTCCACCGCGCTATATGTATTGTGATGCACTGTAAGGGGAGCAGGGGTTGTGGCCCCTGGCCCCGTCCGGTCGCGGGTGGGCGCAGACGGGCTTGCCTTTGGCGCACCCGCTGCGCCGGCGGAAAGTAGTAGCCATGTTATACAAAGTAGGGGAGGGAGGGGCGGGAGTCAGGCAGCAGCTAGAGCGCTACCCCTTCTTACCCCCAAGATGGCGTCCGCCCCTCTCTCTCACCAGCCTCGAGTTGGCTGTGCAGGGAATGGAGGTCGGGAATGGCGCAAATGAGGTAGGGCCAAAGAATAAAGTGCACAGTGCAATTTTAAGTAGTCTTCATGTCAGCTAGTTTTCATGCTCGGCTATCTGGGAACAGGGATCCAGAGGTGTCCAGCCACAGTTTAGAGAGAGTGGCCAAGACCCCCCCCATCCCCCTGTCAGTGGTGAGAAGTAAGAACGGATTGTGAGCCAGCGGGAGGGCGGGAGAGTAAAGAGGGCCAGCTCCAAATAACAGATTAAGTTTGCGCCAAGCCCAACATGTGGTAGCCAGAGGTAGAATGTCTTGCATATCAAGGTGAATTCCCTTTGGGAGCAGAGACGGAAGAGGAGTTGGAGCGGCTAATTCCTTATATGTTTTGGTATAGGGAATACAGGCATCCGGGTGGAACCAATGATGTGCAAATTGAGCCTGCGCTACCAATAAATGCAGTTGATGGTCTGGAACCGCAAACCCCTGCGCATACGAAAGTGTAAGAGTGTCCCATGCGACCCTAGGTCTACGACCAGCCCATATCAGCCGGATGAGGAGGCCACGTAACTGAGCAAAAAAAGCATTGGTGAGAGGAATGGGTATGGTCTGAAAAAAACAGAGAAAACAGGGCAATAGCTTCTTTATAAGTGTGATACGGCCCACCATGGATAGGGGTAGTTGTATCCATCGCTCCACTTCCGTAGTGAGGTGTTCTATAGCCGGCCCATAGTTGAGTTGTATAACCTGGCCTTTGTCTCTATGGAGATGCACCCCAAGATATTTCGTAGTCTCCCGGGCTGCCTATAAGGGATGCTCCGACCCGTCTGTCGCCGTCGGATCCGTAATGGGAAATAGCACTGATTTTCCCCAGTTAATCTTGAGTCCAAACACAGAGCCAAATCGGTCAATCTCATCGATTAAGGGCTGTAAGTTAGTTTGGGGATGGTGGATGAAAAGCAAAACTTCATCTGCGTATAGAGACACTAAGAGCGGTCCAGCAGGGAATTGCAGGCTGCAAAACAAGTGCTTTTCTTGAAGGTGGCGGACCAGGGGGTCCATTGCTATGATAAATAAGAGCTGGGACAAGGGACAACCGTCACGTGTGCCACGTGTAATGGAAATGGGATGGGACAAGGAGCCATTACCCCGGACGCGGCCAGTCGGAGAAGAATACAGCAGAGCAATCAGAGCGATAAAGTAAAAAGGTAGGCCAAGTTTACGCAAAGACGCCATAAGGAAGGGACTCTCAAGGGAATGTAGGGCCTTCTCTGTGTCTAGTAATGCAACTGCCGCAGGTGTAGTGGGTTCAATGCGGTTGATAACCGAGAATATCGTGCAGAGATTTAGTCCAGTGGAGCAATGCGGTATAAATCCGGACTGTACTGGGGACAAAATTTGATCCATGAACAAGGAAAGGCGCGTGGAAAGCGTTTTAGAAAGGATATTATTATCGCAATTGGGGAGGGAAATGGGCCAGTAGGACGAGCAATGCGTGGCTTGAGTAGAAGGAAGATGGCCGCCTTGCGCATTGTGGGGGGAAAGACTCCTGATTTCAGTGCCTCACCAAACACCTCCAGGAGTTGGGGCGCCAGGCTGTCCTTGTAGGCTTTACAAAGGGCTTCAGAGAGTCCATCAAGGTGCGGCGCTTTTGAGCCGGAGAGTGCATCTATGGCAAGCGAGCTTTCCTCAACCGTAAAGGGGTCTGCTAAAAAATCAGCATGGCATTTAGTGAGACATACCATAGCCACTTCCTCCAGATAGAACAGGTGCTGTATAAACATGTAGGGAAGCGTAGTGGAGTAAAGGGACCGATAGTAGGCCACCAGCTCTGCCACAATGTCCGCGTCAGAAGTGGTAGACATACTGCCCGCACGCTCAATGGACGTGATATGGCCAGTTCCCTTCAGGGGGGGGGGCGAGCCAGCGTCTTGCCAGGGCGTTTGCCCTCGCCGTAGTGCCGCGTCAGATGGTATTTACCAAGCAGGTAGGCCTCCCTGTCAGTGTGATCATTGAAGTCCAGCAAGAGGGCATTGCACTTAGCCTCTACATGCGGATCTAGTGAAGATTCGTCCAGGAACGTCAATTCGGCATCTATTGTATCCAGGCTATCACACACGGCCCGCAAAACCCTGGCCTGTTTGGAAATGGTAACTCCCCGAATAAATGCCTTAAAGGTGTTGAGTGGAGTGGAGTATTGGGCCACCGACCCAGTATTGAGAGCAAAGTACTCCATAATGGCTTCCTGGACCTCTGAGCGTAAGACCTCAACCAGCAGGGCCGAGGCTGGAAAAGACCATCTCCATTCCCACCCAGCCGAATGTGGAATGTTCAGGTGCAAAAGTACAGGGGAATGGTCTGATAAGGTACGGGGCTGTACGTCCATATCCTCCACCTTTCGACATCCTGCAGCAGTAGCAAAGACCTAGTCAATACGAGTTTGTATTGAGTGGGATGCTGAGTAGAAAGTGTAGCCGCGGGCCAATGGTTGATGCCTACGCCAGACGTTGCGGAGATCCAAAGAATGGATCAGGTCATTAAATACCGCAATGGAGCGAACCTGAGGGTTTGAGGAGTCTAGAGCATGATTGAGCCAGAGGTTGAAGTCCCCACCTAAAAAGAGGATGTCGCAATCGTGGCGGTTCAACAGGGTATGCAGATTACCAAAAAAGACAGGATCATCAGTATTCGGGGCGTAGATATTAAGGAGGAGGACCGTTTGGCCCAGGAGTGTTCCCTTTGTTAGTAAATACCGTCCTTGCGGATCTTCCGCATTATCCTGGAGTGTAAAAGGGAGAGAGCTGGGAATTAAAGTGCAGACCCCCCCGGGAATATGTACTGTAGCTGGCGAACAACCTGTTGGATCCCCAAGAGGAAGCAAAGGGAGGGGAACCGTGGGGAGGGAGGTGGGTCTCTTGTAAAAAGACTATCTTTGCCTTTTGCCGTATTTAGGCTAAATGATGAGTAGGTGTGCGTCTGTTTGATCAATACTCGTACAGAATTTGCAGCACTTAGTGGCATTTACAGAGGAAGCCCAGCATGCAGTGATGGCAGCAATAGGGAGAGTGCCATACCTAAACTGTAGGAACAGAGTGCGGGCGCTTACTGTTTTAATGTAATCCAAGAACCTTAGGTACAGCTTTATGCATTAAACATTTAGTCAGCGTTCCTCTACAGCTAGCTTGTTCAATCTGAGAGAGCATGCCTTCTCCCAATATCTCTGTTTAACCATTGGATCAGCATTTATCTGGATCGTCCCAAAACCCTGTTAATCCTAGCTCAGTCTGTGAACTTCTCAGATTCTTTAGCCCTTTAGTCTTCTGCACTACGTGCTTGCACGGCATACCATCACTAAGGCCAGACATGCAGCTGTATCTTTGCAATTCGCTAGTGGTCCATATACGGACTCAATATAGCAGCGTTCGTAAAGCTGTAAGATCAGAGACAGGATGTATTCAAAGGTCCAATGTTAGGGACAACAGGGGTGTCCCTTTCCCTACCCCGGTGATACCTCTGAGGAAATTATTCTCCTTTACACCCAAAGTGTTCAGATTGCACTTTCCCCAGAGTTCTCATACAGGCCTACTCCCCATTACCTGAATTGTGTAGATGTCAACCACAGGATTGACTGGGAACCACTGTGCCTTTTTAGCTATTCTTATAATTGCTCCCGTTATGTGGCTTGTGAACTTTTGGTTATCTGAGGGAGCCATTATCCTGATTCTGCCAATCTAACACCTAAGAAATTGATCTCAACAACCCTTTCCAATATCTCGTCGTTCAATGTGACCACGCCATTCTGCCGTCTTATTTTTTTTTTTTTTGTGTGTGTATACCATCCGCTGTCGCAGTGGAGCATCCTTATGATGTTTCCTATCAATGTATTCTCCATGCCAATGCCTTTCCGAGGGTAAAAGAGTTTGGCATAACTCGTGTAGAAATGCCACTTACAGAATATGGAGATTTCTATACTCGGGGAGCACCGCTGTGAATTCCCCAGCGACTGCCATAAACCATGGGTATACCAATAGAACAACAGCCCTCTGTAATTTGAGGGCTGAATGGGATAGATTGGAGGGAGAGGTTTTGACACTTGGCCTCTGGGGGCCTGATCATTGCCCCACTAAAGATTCAAATCTACATTCCATGGCAACAGGCCTACAATTTAGAGGAGTAATTGCAAACACAACAGTGATGGACAGAATGTGGATCAATGTCACACATTCACCCCAGTTCAAAGATCTGGGCCCAAATCCATCGTTTTTCCACTCCACACCACCCTGGGTTAGACAATGGCGATATGCAAATCAGCGCTGACCCTGTGCCCCATGGGAACAGTCCAGTCCGAACTACAAAAGCCATGTCCTTCCCAGAACGGAAACAAGCATCCGAGGACCGGCCCGGTTTCAAGGTAACACCTCTCATCAGCCCGGCTAGCTTGATTCCAGTGGTGTGGAGTGCCTGGGACTCACGTCTGAGCATCCCCAGTACACTTAGAGCGGTAATTGCAAACACAACAGTGATGGACAGAATGTGGATCAATGTCACACATTCACCCCAGTTCAAAGATCTGGGCCCAAATCCATCGTTTTTCCACTCCACACCACCCTGGGTTAGACAATGGCGATATGCAAATCAGCGCTGACCCTGTGCCCCATGGGAACAGTCCAGTCCGAACTACAAAAGCCATGTCCTTCCCAGAACGGAAACAAGCATCCGAGAACGATGGATTTGGGCCCAGATCTTTGGACTGGGGTGAATGTGTGACATTGATCCACATTCTGTCCATCATTGTTGTTTTTGCAATTACCGCTCTAAGTGTACTGGGGATGCTCAGACGTGAGTCCCAGGCACTACACACCACTGGAGTCAAGCTAGCCGGGCTGACGAGAGGTGTTACCTCGAAACCGGGCCGGTCCTCGGATGCTTGATTCCGTTCTGGGAAGGACATGGCTTTTGTAGTTCGGACTGGACTGTTCCCATGGGGCACAGGGTCAGCGCTGATTTGCATATCTCCATTGTCTAATCCAGGGTGGTGTGTGGTGCAAAAAAACGATGGATTTGGGCCCAGATCTTTGGACTGGGGTGAATGTGTGACATTGATCCACATTCTGTCCATCATTGTTGTTTTTGCAATTACCGCTCTAAGTGTACTGGGGATGCTCAGACGTGAGTCCCAGGCACTACACACCACTGGAGTCAAGCTAGCCGGGCTGACGAGAGGTGTTACCTCGAAACCGGGCCGGTCCTCGGATGCTTGATTCCGTTCTGGGAAGGACATGGCTTTTGTAGTTCGGACTGGACTGTTCCCATGGGGCACAGGGTCAGCGCTGATTTGCATATCGCCATTGTCTAACCCAGGGTGGTGTGTGGTGCAAAAAAACGATGGATTTGGGCCCAGATCTTTGGACTGGGGTGAATGTGTGACATTGATCCACATTCTGTCCATCATTGTTGTTTTTGCAATTACCGCTCTAAGTGTACTGGGGATGCTCAGACGTGAGTCCCAGGCACTACACACCACTGGAGTCAAGCTAGCCGGGCTGACGAGAGGTGTTACCTCGAAACCGGGCCGGTCCTCGGATGCTTGATTCCGTTCTGGGAAGGACATGGCTTTTGTAGTTCGGACTGGACTGTTCCCATGGGGCACAGGGTCAGTGCTGATTTGCATATCGCCATTGTCTAACCCAGGGTGGTGTGTGGTGCAAAAAAACGATGGATTTGGGCCCAGATCTTTGGACTGGGGTGAATGTGTGACATTGATCCACATTCTGTCCATCATTGTTGTTTTTGCAATTACTACAATTTAGAGGAGACATCTATAGTTCAAGGGCAAACCCCTTAAACCACCCCTAACTTCAGACACACAACAGTATAACCACTGGTGACATCCTTCAGCCAAGGGTGAGAAACCTGTGAAAGGAGAACCCGCACTGCGTCGTGCATATTGTCAGAGTACTGTTGTGGGGAAGCAGCCTTTACAATGAGGTTTTTACCTCGTTGTGCCTTTTCCACACATCTTTTAGCACGCATATTTTTACAGTGAATATGCATTTACAACGCACGCCAATACCACCCATTTAAGGTAAATTGTGGGTGTGGGGGTCTCCCCCCACAAATACATTGTTTTCAAAATTAAAAACAATACATGGTATTGGCATGCGTTGTAAATGCATATTCACGGTAAAAACATACGTGGCAAAGGCATGCAAAGTAATTACCTGCGTTGTACCATCCTACAACCCTGTTGTGCACATAGAGGTTTACTGCCCTCGAAGGGGACCACTTGTCCTTTCTGAATAGTGTCTGGCCTGGGCCGAGGACCTACTGAAAGTGTGGCGACCTGACGTGTGCACTCCAAGGGCCCATCCGTGGGCCTCCTGTTCTCCCGGCGATCTCGGGGACATCACAGATCTCCTGCGTGGGACCTACACCATCTACTTGTGACATCTGAGAGTGGTGCCCTCTCAAGTGCCCACATTGGCTACTGCATCCCAATGGGTAGCGCGTTATGAATGTGGTTCTAAGACTTGTGCCTGTAGACCGGACTGTCTATTGCGGAGCCGCAGAACTCTTGCCCGCATCTAAGGCATGTGGTTCCTATACTGCAGGGACCCTGAGACTCATAAGTGTCTAGTTGGTGGTGAGAGGATTCACTGGTTGTGGGATCACGCGTGGCCCGTTTCATAGATCAGGTCGTATCTCTCTTGTGCGTCATGCCGACTGCATGCTCATTGCTTCACTATTGAATTACAAAAAAAAATCACAAAAATAATAATTTAAAGTACAACACTTGAAATGCACCTTTAATCTACATATACTACCTTCTTTATGCATATACATACCTTCCGTGTACTTGTGTATCTAGATATTTACTTTTCTTTCAAATCAGCATATCCAATTCACTCCCTATTTCTCACCGTATACCGCTCTCAATATATACTCTACCTCAACTCTGACTCATCTCAAACCTTATCCTTCTACTCTTTCCAATGCAATACCCTATTTATTTCTCACCCTATACCTCAATCAATATATCCTCTACATCCACTCTCATTCATCCCAAACCCCATACCACTACTATGATCCCCAAAATAACCCTTTCTCGACTCTTCCCCACTCTACGCCTACTTGCATCATCTCATACCTCTTTACTATTCAGATCTCACAAACAAACCTTTTCAAACCCTTCCCTCTGACTGTTTCCCCTCCACCTCCCTTTTACTCATCCAAGGCCGCCTCCTACTGCTATGAGTGCCAAAAAACCCTCTAAATCCTTACCTCTTCTATCCGTCCTCTATCCTTTCAATCCAAATAACAGATTAACATATCCACCACTCAAATTACTTTCATATTTCACTGTTCTAATCCTTTATGGGTTCCAGAGTAGCGTGCTACTCCCTGAAAAAGCTCTTCAACACCTTATCAGGGGTGGCAAGCGCTATATAAATGTAAACCTTTTTCCATCATCTATCCCTCCACTTTCCTTCTCAATCCAAATAACTGACTAACATATGCACCACTTAAATTACTTTCATATTACTCTATACTAATTCACTTCTAATACTTTGAATTCCGGAATAGCATAATACTCATAGAAAAAGCGCTTTGATGCTTTGTCCGGGTAGTAAGCTCTCTATTAATGTAATTACAATACAATACATTGGTTGTTACTGCAGCGAACTCGGCTGAGTTTCCCGAACAACTCTTTATGGGTAGTTCTTGTATTCTAAATCTTGTTCTTGTTAAAAAAAACTCTTCTTGGGTTCTGTTTAATAATAATTCCTTCTTTATTCGGATGCAAAAGCATCCATAAAAGATACCGTCATACAGTCCCACAATAAAACAAAATGCATGTCTTTAAACAACCACCGTTACACACGGGTTAAAACATCACCCTCTTTTAAAAACAATACAAATCATTACAATTCTAAAATTCTAGGGCTATTCTCACCATCATGCTAGGATTGGCTTCATGGGTGTAGTCTATTCAGAGATTTGTCCAACCTAGAGAGCCTAGATCTATAGGCTCCCCGCAAAAAGCTTATCACTGTGCAGAGGGTATAAATGTTTGGTAGCAGCTGCAGGTGCATAAGTGCCACTTTAGCTTGCCTGAACTTCAGGCTCTTTACCAGGGGTCTAAAGAATCTTTTCCTTCGCAATGAGAACAAGTTGCAGAGTAAAACAAAGTAGAGTGTGGCCTGTGGGGATCTAAGATCGCACCCACATGGAACCCTTTGGGTTAGGGCAAAAAAACTGCCGGGTATGCAAAAAGATGGTGGAGTTGGTTGAATCTAAAACTCTTGATTAAAAATCTATTGTGAGCACTGGTTAATGCTAAAAGGAATGGTTCCATGCCCAACACAGATTTTAACATTATATAAGCCCTCATTGTGGATTTCTTAAGCTCATTGTTTTCACGCTGCACATTGGAAAAGTTGTGGAATAGATCTTTCATGATGTTGGTATCCCTAGTGCTTAAAGTGTCCTGTGCAGAGAAAATGTCTGGCCTTCCCATTGCCTGACAAGACTCCTAAACTTAGCGTAGCCAAGGGATTTTATTTTCATGTTCCAAGGCTAAACAGTGTGATAGGATCAAATGAGTTCATAGATGGGTGAATGTTTGAATAAATGAGTACACTGATGGAAGGCTGAATTGCTGAGTGCCTGAATGGATTAAATGGTTAGATTCATGCACATTACATCAATCCTGAAGGCTAAGGTTTCAGACAGCAGTAGTAATAAACTTATAAGTGCATTTTCTCATTTATTCATACATGCTCATCCATCCAACCATTGACATATGACATTCACCAGCTCGCCAATCTACGAAAACAAACTTGCTAATCACTCAATCACTTTAATGTAAAAAATAGCCAGGCCTATTGACTGAGCCAGTCTTTGTTAATTTAACATTTGCTGATGAGGAATTGAATGTGACAGTGCCATATGACATATGGATAGGGGGAACCATACAATCTGGTTTATCATTTTGAGATTTACTAATTTATCTTTCTTTTCCATGTTGGATCTAGGCACTTAAACCAGGAATTTCCAGAAGAGTGGTCAATCCCCCATTTGGCCGAAGGGTTTAATGTGGACACTGATGTGATCAGAAGAATTTTGAGAAGCAAGTTTTCTCCTCCGTTGACTGTAAAATTGAAGCAAGATGAAAAGGTTGCCATGAAAACTAAAAGCAGAATGATTTCTCAAGCCTCTTCAAAAGTTGCAAAAACTTTCAATATTGCATCTGAAAATCCTCCGCTGGTAGAAATACAACCTGGAATGGAGAAGCTGCAGAGGATTCCCGGCATGCATATCAGCAAGGATAACTCACGTTCAGAGGTGTTGCAACTAAAAGCCTCCACATCCATGGAAATAATGGGAACACCAACAAATTTTACACAAGAGAGATTAAGATGGACAAAGGAAAGGCTGCCTAGCATGAGCAAACCACCACACTTGGTGAATCCTGGTACTGTACCTTTAGCTCCATCATCCATTTCAACCTTCATCAGTGATTGTGAGACAAATGAACGGTCAGCTTATCATCAAGAACAAGATGAAGAGTGGGATGGGGAGCTCTTAAGTGAACAGGAACTCGAGTCTATATTAGAAAGTGGATACAAATCAAACATGAAAGTTGTGCAAAAGGGTCGAGAGTTTTTTGACAGTGATGGGAAATTTTTGTATAGAATATGACACGTTTATACACGCCAAAGAACTGTAGAAGGAATATATCATTGAAGCAACCTGATGCATAATGCATATTGGAACTTATCATCCCTCAATCATGGCATGTCTAAATGACGGTGTCAATGCAGCTGTAGCCGACATTGTTTCAGTTCATCTTTTATAATGTCCTTGTTTACTCACCCAAAGGGAAACGAAAAAACGTCAAAAAATATATATTAAAAAATGATTGGAAAAGTTATTTTGTACATCTGCATAACCATTATCTGAAAGATATTTTTACAATCTGAATATAAAAATTGCTTCAAAGTTTGCAGAATTAAGAAAATATATCAGGGGGATAAAGCACAGCCATATTAATATCCCATCACTAGTAACGGAATGTAAGTGACTCGTATTATAATGACAAATTGCTACCCTAGGGGCAATGCTGCCACAGTGTTACATTATTAGTACAATCATATAGAGAGCAGTAATGAGTATAACTGAAGTAGTAATAGCATGATATTACAGCAGCGATATCTGTAACAATACCAAAAATGCAGTGCATTAGTATGGAAGTGTCACTTCAAATCATACAAAATTGAATTCAAGAAGAATATACGGGCATGATTGGTAATGAATCCAAAAGAATATCTACTTCCGCATAAACTGGAACTTGAGCATAAAATAGTACTGCAGTTCATAAAATCGAAAAGAGGTATGTTTGGTCCGTAAAGGACATCCGCAGCTATGTTTTTTACTCTAATTTCATCATCACACCTACATGTTTGACATTGAGAGGTATCCTAACGGGAATTTGGTTTTGTTTACTCACTTAGTTTAAGTATTATCAAGTATTCATGTTGACTTACAATCTCCACTTGAATAGTACGTTTTCATTCATTATGGCCAGAGTCTACAGCGCCAGTGTGGTATACTGTCATTGTATGAGCAAAACTTTTCAAAGTCATAGCTGCAAGGCTTGTTCAACTTTGAGTTTTCTTGACTTTTTTTTTTGTGTCCACGGTGCAGCCATTTAATAGAAATATTTGAACCTGATGTTTCGTTGTCAAAAATATTATGCACTTCAAAAAATTTGTAAGAATTGTTGGAGATCCTAGTTTTTCCTAAATCCTGTGATTTTGTTTTTCTGAGAAGTAATCGATCACTTTAATAAAGTTTTGATAATAATGATTCCAACAAAGTATATCAAGCATTGGCAAAGCCAGTAGGTCTGGGTCAATTGAGGTGAACGTGTCCTTTACATGTTAGAGCGTCTTCTCCTACTATCATCTATTGCGTGCAAGAACTAAATCAGCCTTCAATCGAGTAATTATGAATAACCTATTTGTTAAAAGTTCCTGGTTGTTCATTGGAGTTTTCCAAGGTCTGTTGCATGCATGTTAATACTGGCAACCAAATTTACTTTTTTTCTTTCTGAAGGCAATGGCCGATTGGGGCAGCATTTGTGCTTGCCTACAGCTAAGGCACCTTCAAGAGGTTCTCTCCTTGGAAACTTGCATTTTGTAAGGAAGGTAAAACACAACCAGAATAAAAGGGAACTCGCACTATGCTACACTTCCATTATAAAGGTCATGGAATCTGTGAAAGGTGCCAGAATTGGATAGACTAGTCACCACCACTCCTCCCCTATAAGTCTGTGCTTCAAAGGTCAAAGAAAGTCCTTCCTAAACACTAGATTGTCATAAAAACGACATTTCAGCTGAACAAATGGTTTAGTGTCAGTAAGTACATGGACAATGTACTCTCTCGCGCGCTCTATCTATACAATGCGCGGATGTAGTGATTGCTATATAAAGTCAGCCGTGTAATTTTCAAGAAATGTATGTGGTATGTAAAACAAGTAAATTCCGTCATGGTGTTGTAAGGCTGCCACTGAGAGGGATGATTTGGCAGTGGCACTGCGATCCCCTGGGGCTGAATTCTATTATTAAGGGGAGGGGTCATGCAGCCCCCTCCTTAAAACTTAATATGTTGCAGGGACCCCATCCCCTGGGGCTGAATTGTATGGGGAATAGGGAATGCAACTTGTACCTTTTTAATTTATCATTTATGCAAAACCTTCAAATCATTAGAACTTGTGCTCCTCCTTACACAGTGTATTCAGCTCGGTAGCCACCCTACATTGTGTAACTTGTTCGCCATGCACCACTTATACCCTTCTATATTATATCAGATATACCATGTAAAATAATATTACTTACAATAAGAGTTATGCCATCGCAAAGCATATGTTTTATTGAGTTATAGTTATTGTAGTGTGGCTACCGAGTTGAATACACAGAGTATCAAGGTGCGCAAATTATAATAATTTAAAGGTGTTACCTGGGGGCTATGCCTAGTGTCGAGGATCACTAAAAGAATGATACCTCTCATCATAAGGGGTTAATCACCAACACATTTGTATTCCTTCATACGTTAATAGTGCCAATGTCATAATAATGGTCATCTTGTTTTGGCATTCTTGGTTGAATTGTGACATACAGGCAGCTGTCCTTGCATATTAAGAGCAGGACCGGCCTATTGTTAGCCATCCCTGACATAATGGTGCCTGTGACCGTGGGGTGTAGGCAGGCCGGAATAACAAGCGGGGAGGCCGGATATAGTGGGCTATGTCTGAACCGGATTTATTGTCAAAGTACAAGATATCGGTAAAGTACAAAAGGGACTGAAACGGAGACACACAGGAAGGAGATGTCCGAAGAGACGCTTGGCAAGATGGTGGGTGCTGGTCTTCTTCTGAAGCGCTCTCGTCGTCTGGCCGCTCGAGATGGTGGTCCCTCGGAGGTTTGGGAAGAAGAGAGAGAGAGAGGGGCAGTTAGTCCGGCTAACACGAAGCAGACGTTGCTTTCTACCGACACCAGGGGGTGTGGGAGAGAAAAGGAAAGTGAGGAAGGTAGGGGTGGAATCAAGAATATGAAAGAGAAAGATTAGGAGGGCGGAAGGGTGATAGACAACACTGGTGCTATCTACAATATATCTACAGTGACGGGTGCAAGGTGTGGTTGTGAATACTATATACACTACTACTATGCGTTCCAGCAAGGGTTCGGTACTCGCATGCCCCGCCGTAACTCTCCTCTGAGTTACAGCCGCTCTCCAGCCTCCTCCAACGGACTCCACCAGTCCTCGGTCCAGACTTCGTCTCCTTCTCCGTCACCGCTCTCCTCCTCCGGTTCTTCGCACGCAGTCTCCTGCCACGAGTCCGCTGGCTTGAACACTCGGTCTTCCTTGGTTCTGGCTTTTCTGTGCTCCACCTCTGGATGGTGGGAGGTACTTCCGGGGTCGCTGGACAGTCCTTCTGGGAGTCCGCCCGTCACGATTGGTTCCTGTAATGAAGGAGAGTGGGGTGGAGTCCGGGTTGACATGGACGCCACAGAGTCGGGTGTCGAGGCTCGGGATCTTGAGGGACGATGCGGCTTTGCCGAGGTAGGGTTGGCGGCTCTTTCACATCCCCTTCCCCTAGCTGTCCTTCTTGATCGGGGTGGAGGGAAAGGGTAGCGGGAAAGATAATCGGCATTGCCCTGGTCCGTGTCTTTCCGATGCATAGTCCTGAATCTAAAGGGCTGAAGGGATAAGAACCAGCGCAAGACGCGGTCATTGTGTCCCTTGTTACGGGCCATCCACTCCAGCGGGGCATGGTCGGTGTACAGGGTAAAGTCCCGTCCGTCCAGGTAGTAGCGGAGGCTTTCCACCGCCCATTTGATGGCCAGAGCCTCTTTTTCTACCACGGCGTAGTTCTTCTCTCGGGGAAACAGTTTTCTGCTCAAGAAGAGGATGGGTCGTTCCTCTCCGTTGTGATCCTTTTGCGACAGTACGGCCCATAAACCCTGGTCCGAAGCGTCTGTCTGAAGGATGAAGGGTTGGGAATAGTCTGGGCTGATGAGCACAGGACCAGACATCAGGGTTTGTTTAAGGGTGTTGAATGCGTGCAGCAAAGAGGGGTCAGGCCGCCTTAGTGCTTCTTCTGTCTTTGTGGCCTTCTTCAGGAGATCGGTTAGGGGGGCTGCAGTCTGAGAAAAGTTAGGGACGAATCTCCTATAGTACCCCAGGAGGCCTAAAAACGCGCGGAGTTCTTTCCTTGTTTGGGGAAAGGGGGTGGCCTGTATGGCGGAGATCTTATTGTTTTGTGGACGGATAAACCCCTCGCCCAACAGAGAACCCAGGTATTTGACTGACTGCGCCGCTAAGGTGGTTTTTGCTGGATTGATGGTGAAGCCATAGGAACCCAGGGAGGAGATGACGTCTTGTAGGTGGCATAAGTGGTGGTCCCAATCATCACTGTAGATGATTATATCATCCAAATAGGCCCCTGCGTACTGGGAATGAGGTCGCAACACCTGGTTCATGGCCCTTTGGAACGTGGCGGGGGCGCCGTGGAGGCCGAAGGGCAACACGGTGAATTGATATAGGCCTTCGGGCGTAGAAAACGCCGTTTTCTTTTTGTCCTCCTCTCTCAAAGGGATCTGCCAATATCCCTTGCAGAGATCGAGCGTGCTAATATATTTGGCCTTCCCTATGCGTTCAATCATTTCATCAACGCGGGGTAAGGGGTAGGTATCAAAGGAAGAGATCTTATTGACCTCGCGGAAATCAATACAAAACCTGACCGACCCGTCCGGTTTAGGCACCAACACAATCGGTGAGTTCCAACAACTAACAGAGGGTTCTATGATCCCCATACGTAACATCTGGGTTATCTCCTCCTTGATAACGGGTCTACGGGCTTCAGGGACCCGGTAGGGTCGTTGGCGTACCGTTTTCCCGGGCTCTGTGAGGATGGCATGTTCAATGACAGTCGTATGCCCAGGGTAGGAGGAGAACACTCGTTGCATCGGTTTCAGGGAGGTTCGGAGGGCCTGTTTTTACTTCTCCCCTAAATCGGTATCAATACAGACCTCGTAGGAGAGGACGGTTTCGGGTACTGTGTTGGTGAGAACAGGACGAGGGCCTACCCATTCCTTCAAAAGGTTCACGTGATACATCTGGGTGACTCGCCGGGTTGGGTCTACTTCTATCTCATAGGTAACCGGCGTCACCAGCCGAAGAATCGAAAAGGGGCCTTGCCATTGAGCCAGCAATTTATGGTCTGAGGAGGGCATTAGGAGGAGTACCAGGTCACCGGGGTTAAAGGACCGGGGTTTCGAGCCCTTATCGTATTGCCGTTTCTGGGTTGCTTGTGCGGACACCAGGTTCTGCCGCACAATGTCTCGGATTTGACCCAGATAGGTTCTAAGGTTTTCCACGTACTCCGGGAGGGGCCGGGTTCGGCCTCCCAGGCCTCTCTGGCCATATCCAACAGGGTACGCGGGGGTCGCCCATATGGAAGCTCATTGGGCGAATATCCTGTGCTGCTCTGGGCTTTGCAACGGATTGCAAACAGAGCCAGGGGTAGCATCTCTTCCCACCTCTTGCTCTCAAGGGCCAACAGCTTTTTGAGGGTAGTCTTTAGGGTGGCGTTATACCGCTCAACAAGCCCATCCGTTTGGTTATGGTATGCGGACGTTCTGATCTGCTTAATGCCTAATTGGGAACATATCTGTCTCATGAGGGCTGATACAAAAGGGGTCCCCTGATCCGTCAGGATCTCCCTGGGGAAGCCTACCCTAGAAAAGATCGATATTAGTGCCTTGGCTATGTTCTGGGTAGTGGGTTGTCGTAGGGGTATTGCCTCCGGAAAACGGGTGGCGTAGTCAACCAGGACCAACGCATACCGACACCCGCTTCTGGAGGGCAACATGGGGCCTATAATATCCATCCCCACCCGGCTGAAGGGAACGTCGATAAGGGGCAGGGGTTGAAGAGGCACTCTGGGGGGCCGATATCTGCTGTTTTTCTGACAGACCGGGCAGGTCCGGCAGTACTGTTTTACCTGCTGGTAGACGCCTGGCCAATAGAATTTTTCCAGGATTGCCTGCCCGGTCTTCTCGTCGCTAAAGTGGCCCCCCAATAGGTGACTGTGGGCGAGGAACAACACCTTATCACGGAAGGGCCCCGGGATTATTAGCTGGGGTGCTTGTTGGGCCCCCCCTTCCTGTACAAAAGTCCGTTCTTTTTGTAGAAGTAGGGACCTACTTGAAGGGGGTCTTCGTTATCCAGGGCACGTCCCCATGCATCCTGTAGGACGGGATCCTCCTGTTGTGCGGCGCGGAACTCTCCGTCCGTTTCCCAGGGATGTTCCTCCACACGAACGGGGAATACGGTGGCATAGTTCCTCTTCTCCTTTTGGGTTTTTGTTTTGTGCGGTCTAGCCGTTCCTTCTGTGTAGGGCTGTCCGTGAGAAAACGGGGCTTCCGACCACCACTTCTCCAAGGAGTCGGTGGTGTCTTGGAGGAGACGAGGAAGACCGGGGTAGTCGCTACCCAGTATCACTTGCTCCGGAAGAGTGGGCACGAGTCCCACGGTTAGGGTGCTTCCGTGGTCCCTGGGGTGTTGGACCCTGATCCGGGCGGTAGGGTACAGTTTAGTGTCACCATGGACGCACTGGATGGCTACTGTGCTGGTCACTGGTCCCACCGGGTTGGGGAGTTCCTGGGGTCGGAGCACACTCTGCCTGCAGCCCGTATCAGCAAGGGCTAGTACCGGAAGTCCATCAACTTTCACAGGGCAATGGTATTTGGGAGGGGTGGTTTCCGCAGGGAGACAGACGAAGTTCCGGGCGAGACCCACTTCCATCGGTTCCTCCTTCTGGGGACACACTCTGGCGATGTGTCCATAACCCCCGCAATGATGACACTGAGGTCCGGGTGGGGTTGGGCGAGGCAAAACTGGATACGGGAACAGGGGATCAGGTTCTGGTTTCCTGGGCAGGAGAGGCCTCGGACCCCGGTGGAGGTTATGGGTTGGAGGACGGTGGGTGTGCTCGTCTTTGGGTTTCTGAAAATCCTAGGCCCGACTGTAAGCACTGGCGATTTCTATCGCGTTTTCCAGGGTGAGGCGGGCGTGTTGACGAACCCATTTTTGGGTGGCCGGATGCAGAGATGCCAAGAACTGTTCCAAGTATATTTTGGAGAGGCTGTCCTCCTTTGAGGCCGTGGCGGATCGCAGCCAGCGATCGGCCAGGTTTCTGATACGAAAAGACAGAGCCCAGGGTGTTTCTTGGGGCCCTTCTTTGGCTTGGTGTAGCCTTACCCTTACCCTATAGGTCTCGTCATCTATGCCAAGGCGTTCTAGGATGCACGTTTTTATGTCCGCATAAGGAGTCTGTCCCTGGATATTGGCCTGTTGGTAGGCCGCTTGTAACTCGCCGGTCAGAAGAGGACCTAGGTAGTGACCCCAACGGTCAAGGGGCCAGGCAGCGGCCTGTGCCAAACGCTCAAAATTGGTAAAAATGAAGTCCGGGTCCTCTCCTGGTACATACTTCTGGAGGACCACCGAAGGAAGAGTCGTGATTGGTCTTTGTTGGCCCAGTACGTCAGTGAGCTTGCCCATGGCTTGGTCTTGAGCTGCGCCTTGGCCTTTAAGGACATCGTGCAACTGTCCGCGGTCGTCCTCGGCCGTCTTGAGCAACTGTTCCATCGTCTTCCCCAACTGCTCCTGTGTCTCCGCTAATTTCGTGACAGCGGCCTCCATGCTTCCGGACGATCCCACTTCTGACACCAACTGTGACCGTGGGGTGTAGGCAGGCCGGAATAACAAGCGGGGAGGCCGGATATAGTGGGCTATGTCTGAGCCGGATTTATTGTCAAAGTACAAGATATCGGTAAAGTACAAAAGGGACTGAAACGGAGACACACAGGAAGGAGATGTCCGAAGAGACGCTTGGCAAGATGGTGGGTGCTGGTCTTCTTCTGAAGCGCTCTCGTCGTCTGGCCGCTCGGGATGGTGGTCCCTCGGAGGTTTGGGAAGAAGAGAGAGAGAGGGGCAGTTAGTCCGGCTAACACGAAGCAGACATTGCTTTCTACCGACACCAGGGGGCGTGGGAGAGAAAAGGAACATGAGGAAGGTAGGGGTGGGATCAAGAATCGGAAAGAGGAAGATTAGGAGGGCGGAAGGGTGATAGTGTGACGGGTGAGGGCCGGGGTCTTTTGTACAGGCGTGCTCGTGATAGACAACACTGGTGCTATCTACAATATATCTACAGTGACGGGTGCAAGGTGTGGTTGTGAATACTATATACACTACTACTATGCGTTCCAGCAAGGGTTTGGTACTCACATGCCCCGCCGTAACTCTCCTCTGAGTTACGGCCGCTCTCCAGCCTCCTCCAACGGACTCCACCAGTCCTCAGTCCAGACTTCGTCTCCTTCTCCGTCACCACTCTCCTCCTCCGGTTCTTCGCACACTGTCTCCTGCCACGAGTCCGCTGGCTTGAACACTCGGTATTCCTTGGTTCCGGCTTTTCTGTGCTCCACCTCTGGATGGTGGGAGGTACTTCCGGGGTCGCTGGACAGTCCTTCTGGGAGTCCGCCCGTCACGATTGGTTCCTGTAATGAAGGAGAGAGGGGTGGAGTCCGGGTTGACATGGACGCCACAGAGTCGGGTGTCGAGGCTCGGGATCTTGAGGGACGATGCAGCTTTGCCGAGGTAGGGTTGGCGGCTCTTTCACAGTGCCCCACCCACATAATATTAGCCGTAACAGGTACGGGGGGGCATCTTGGCCCCTTTGGTGTTCAGCCTTGGTATGTTGGGGTTTCTAATAGAACAGTGGGCTTTTGTGGCATATTACAGACATTTTTCGTATTATTTGGAGTTTTTTTTGTAATACCTGGGCATTTGAAGCACAATAGGATATCTCTTTATTATCGAGAAAAAAAAAAGATGCTTCAAATATATCAGTGGGGTGTTAAATGTCTGAGTAATCCTAACGTTTGACACATTCTTCTGGTAGCTCATTTTTCTAAAATGTGTTCACCAAGAATATGTGACGTTATCCTGCAATCAATTACCAGGCATACCTTCACCCCGCATTTTTTTATAATACAATTACTGTGACCCTGCAAAATATCATAACGCAAACTTTTACAACGACTATGCCTTTACCACGCATGCCATTACAACGCAAAGGCATGCGTGGTAAAGGTATACTCATTGTAAAAGTTTTAAAGGTAAGTGAGAGTACCCTACCCTACCCTACAGCCTAATGTAGTACCCCTACACAATCCTCACTCGACACCCAGTCTTTTTCCTACATTTACACTACCCCGCAAGACCCCTCAACATTACTATAAACCACTACTCTGCACTACACAACTCTACCCTAAAACACTACCACCAGTCCGGTCCCTATACTGTATACTTGATTGATTTTATTATTGGCTGTTCGATTATTTAAAACCATTACAGTAAAAAGCTAAAATTAAAACCAAAACTCCCTTACCCTCCCACCCATTCCCTCATCACCCCCTCCCCTGCCCCCTGTGAGATTTAAAACCCCATTTCCACCAGTGAAACTTGTGTTCCATGGAACTTTCTGCTTTCAGTACAGGAGCTTAATTTTAATGTGGCGATGTTCCAGTCCAAGTACTTGAGGTGGCGGACAAGGTCTTCTTTGCCCATGGGTGTTACAGGGAAACCTTGTTGGCGCATTAATCTGACTCCGACTTTCATGGGCTTGAAGAAAATCAATTATACTCTGGCGTCTAATGCTTGACCAATCTGGTAAGTACATTTTGCCGCTCTAGCCAGGTGGTGTGTTTTTATTTCTGAAAAGCACCAGTCTGATGCTTCCTTGAAAGTTCTAATGCCAAGGGCTCTGAAAATGGGAAAAAGCAGCCTCTGTCGCTCGCTGGCGAGGTTGGGGCAGCAGCATAGTAAGTGAAGCCAGGATTCCCGTTGGTAATTGCATAGGGGGCATGAAATGGCTCTGTCTGTCCGTGCCCATGCTGGGTTGAAGTCCCCAATTCTAAGTGCCGTCAGCCTCCTAAAAAGGATTTTCTTTTGTGCCTGGGCCCCTAGTGCTTCCGTTGGGTATGGTTGGGCTTTCCTCAAGGTGTAAGATTCCTCCAATACCTTCGTAAAGGTGTTATGTCTGAGTGCGTTTAGATGCTTTTCATACAAAATTGAACGGACCTGCCATCTCATGATGTTTGACCAAGCCTTAAGTGGGATATCTGTTAGGGACAGACTGTTGGAATCTATGTTTAGGGTCTCTATTGCTTTACCCAGCTTGGTGTACCGGGGGAGTCCTCTTCTCTGAAAATTGTTATAAGATGATGTTTGAGAGAGTTGTGCGGTGCTGTGAGCACTCTGATGTAGTATTTTATTAGATCTCCCTGTAGGGCCAGTTCTGGTCTGCTGAGGCCTAATTCCAGCCGTAATCTTGTGTTCCTTGCATTCCTAGGTACTTGCAGCACAATCTTGTGGGCTTTGACCTGCGCTGCTGCTATAGGTTTATCTAAAACTCCTGGAAATGCCAAGTGACCGCAGTTAACGTCCGGGATTAGTTTTGCCCTGAGGACCTTCATCATGGGGTCTGCTGTATTGCCAGTCAAGCTTTGACTCAGGCGTCTCATTGATAAAATTACGCTGTTGATTTTAGCAGTTAGATGTTTTGAATGAGCTGCCGATGTTGCCCTCTTGTTTAACCAAACACCAAGATAGTTATAGGTTATGGTGGTCCCAATTTGGTGATCTCCCAACTTCCAGACTGCTTGTTTTTTATGCGGGTATCTGCCAAATGTAATTATCTTTGTTTTGCCTTGATTAACTGTGAGGTGATTCTCCTTGTTGTACTCCCCCAGCTCTTTAAGTGCTCTTTGGAGGCCCACTCTTGTGTGGTCCATCACTACGGTATCATCTGCGTATTGTAGAATTGCCATTCTCGCCGTGCCCAGTCTCAGTAGAACTAGACTTGCCCCTTTCAGGGCTCCCCCCCCATATCTGCAGTATAAAGATTAAATAATAGGGGGCCAGGACGCAGCCCTGCTTCAGTCCGTTGTTGGTTTCGACTTTTGCTGACAGAGCTGTGGGGTTTAATTTGACTTGTACTACCCAGGTCCCCTCGTGAAGGGATATGATGGCTTTCAGTAGCTTGGGAGGTACCCCCAGGATAGCAGTTTCCCCCCGAGTTTGCCCCTATGGACTTTATTAAAAGCTGTGCTGTAATCAATTAAACAGTAAAACGGAGGGTGCCTGAATTTCACGGCATGTTTTGTGAGGTAGGCCAGGGCCATGATGTTATATGTTGTTGCACTTTTTCTTTTTACTGAAGCCAGTCTGATGGAGTGGTAATATTTAGTTGTTATTAGCCCAGTCCTCTAGATTGCTCAATAGTAGTTTGGCAAAAGCTTTGGCTTCTACATCCAGCAGGGCCACTAGGCTGTAATTTGCGGGGTTGGAGTGATCGCCTTTCTTGTGAATACGGAAAAGGATAGAGCCTTTCCATGAGTGTGGTATTATCGCAGTTGCATATGAAAAGTTGTATAAGGGGGTGAGGACTGTGGATAACAATGTTTGAGCTGTTTTAAAAGCCATGGCTGGAATGCTGTTTGGGCCTGGCGCCCCGTCATTACTCATTTTCCTAATCTCCATCGTTATTTCAGCTTCCGTAAATCCATCGTCCTCAAGCCTCCTTTGTCCTGCGTTTTCTGTGTTCCTGGGGAGAGTGGCTATGTAGGAGCCTGTTTCCCAGATGTTCTTCAAAGGATCTTGCTCAGTAGCTGGTGTACCTTTGGTATATAATCCCCTTACGTACTCTTCCTACTTGTTGCTTGCAATATTGTTCTTGTAAAGTAAAGTCCACATTTGTAAAGCGCACAATCACCCGTAAGGGTCTCTAGGCGCTGGGGGCCGTCGGGAAGATTAAGCGAGCTATTGCCCAGAGTCACATGGTGCTGGGCTAATCTACCGCCGGAGCCGGGGATCGAACCGTGATCCCCAGATTCCAGCGTCAGTCGCCCTGGCCGCGGCGCCACACCTCTCCCCTCTTGTTGCTCCTAGGTTGAGCGCTCAGGCGATTGATGTACCTCCATAATTTAGCATTGTTCTTTTCCTTTAGCAGGGCAAATACCGTGATCCATTTTTGTTCCATCTCTTTCCTCTTCTGCTCACCTACTTTCCTCCTGAAGGCGGCTCTTAGTGCTACTATGGAGGCCCCCTCTGCCGATGTTCCTCTTTTCTTCCTTCTTCTGAGTGCCTTCATTAGCGCTCCTTTATATTGTCTCAGGCTCTTCAATGTTTGTTGGTTCTTTAAGGAGTGAGCCTTATGACAGGGTTTTTTTTACGGTGATTTTTGCCCAGCTTCCGCCACAGGTTTTCTGTCAGTTCCTCCCAGAGACCAATCACCTCTGAGTCGGTCTCCCGTAATCCTCGAGCCTCAACGAAAATACCCACTCCTGCATTTTCCCTTCGAGAGAGGTTGGCCATTTTATTCTTTTAATATCTCTGAAACGATCGTCCCCTGTGGTTTCTCCCATCATTTTCTGGAGGTCTGTTGCTTTCATACCTAAGTTGAATCTTGCGCATAGAGGTCTGTGGTCACTCACCCCTCTATCATCGACCTGGAAATCTTCCAGCCTCTCTGCCGTTTTCTTATTGATTTAAGATATAATCAATGGTAGATATATTCCGGAACAATAGTTTGGAGCACCACGAGGGTGATCGTAATTTCATCAGGAAGTGGGTTGAGTGAAGTTTAACATTTTTAAGAAGACCAAGCAATGGGCCTGCCTTTTGCTGTTTGTTTTGTTTTCCCGAGGCACTTTCCAAACCTCTCAAGTTAAAGTCTCCTGCGATGATTACATTGTAGTGCTCATATTTTATTAATATATCTTCCAACGTGTTGGTAAGAGATGTCATACTGGCAGCAGTCAGTGCCGGGTTGATATAGCAGTTTGAGCAACAGATTAAACGGCAGGTGACCCTCCCTTAACCCAGCGACTGTCATTGCTTGCAGGTTTGGGGAGTTTACTTTTATTTCTGTGGGCTTAAGTTTTCTCGCGTGGCTTATGAAGATAGAAAGACCCCCCGATGGACGTCCGAAGATGTTTTTTTTTTTTTGTTGCATTAAACCAATGTTCATGAAAGGCCACTATGGGTGTTGAAGTCATTGACCAAGCTTCTTGACAGCAAATAATGTCCCCTTTTGCAAAAATAGTCCTGTACTTCCTTGGTCGCTGCTTTTAAAGGCATGCGTGGGAAATGCACACGCGTTGTAAAAAAAATGCGAAGTGAAGGTATGCAGGGTCAAAGTTTGCGTAAATTATTTTCGTTGATTACCGTTCACTAACAGAGTTAAAGACTACACCATCACTGAAAAGAAACTTCTAGCCATTAAGAGAGCATTTAAAGAATGGAGGCCTTTCTTTTTGGGGACCAGCCACAATATAGAAGTGTATATACAGCACAGAAATTTGCAGTTCCTGAAATCGGCTAGAGCACTTATTCCTAGACAACTTAGATAGACATTGTTCTTTTCTGATTAAGATTGTGTTACGGATCAGGCCCTAATAATGATAAAGCAGAGGCTCTATCTCTACAGAATCAATTTGAAAGTGTCATGAGTTGTCTATAGGACCCACTGTAGTTCTCCCCTATGTTAGTCTAACTGTCGTGTGTAGACCGCTTTTACTGTGCACACGTTACGAAGTTACACGTTTCTTTTTGTGCCACATTATTATTTTAGAAATGGGCTGCACATATTTTTGTTTATTATTCGGCTTTTCTGCTGGGGTCCAGTCTGAACATTTTGTACAAGGTAGAATAACACTGTCTCATGTTTTGCTCTGTGGTCAGTCACAAACACACTTAATGCATAGCGCGCCAGAATTGTGCAATCCGAGATGCAGACCAGCTATTGGCAAATGCCAGGTATGGGCCCAGCTATAATCTCAGAGATCTCGGATATATCAAAGTGCTCATGTAGTGAGGTTATGCTTAGGCAAATATATCATTCACCACGGTAGGGCTTTTCATTGTGTACTCTCTACTGATATTGCTGATCACATTACTGAGTAGCATATGTTTCCATAGTGCAGCACAATTGCTTCAGGATAGGGCACAATAGTTTCAATAAATATTGTAAACTTTCTTTGTGTCTTTCCGTTGTATAGTATGACATGTATGAGTGACAGAAAGGAAGGTGATGACCTGTTACCACAGTTCCCTGCAGGTTAGGCACTATGATCTAGTCAGGATTCGGCCGATAGGTACTGACATGGTATGGTGTCTAAGTCCCTACATATTGACGTTCTGATCCCAGGCATAGTTCTGTTTCTAAAACAGAATCCCTACAACAGATGATTCTCAGATTCCCTTTCATCGGGCCACAGGGAATGCACGGATTAATGGGCCCAGCTGTGCTGTTTGAGGCCTTTTATACTTGATGATCCGGGGCCCGACGAGCAGTCAAAGGCTCCCTCGGGGGTGAGGGTGGAGTGTGAATACAGGTTTGTTACCATGACTCTCTGGTGTTAGGAGTTTCTTATGTGATTGCTTTTGTCCTACTTTCATGTTGGACATTGTTTCATGCTTTGCCTTCGCAACAAGTTTACATTGTACATGCTTTGCCTCACACCATGTTTACATTTGTTATTACTCACTGCTCTGCATTCCTTCACCCTCGTAACTCAGAGTGCACAGCAGTGTTAATAAATAAATGTCCAGTCAAATACTTACTTTTCTAGTAAAAATAAATATTTTATTTTTAAGTCTAAACAATGAAAGCAATGTTACGACCTATATGAACAGTAACATATTTCCTCTTGAGGTTGGGGCTCTAGTGTTTTGCTGCCGAATAACTGTCCCCTCCGCTCTTTGTAATGTGGTATGGGTTATTCATTATTCATTGGGGGCCACATCCAGGGAATGTTCACTAGTAGGCCTTAACTCAGGAGTCCACTCTGACGAAAATAATCAAGTTTCTTGGCAATGCAGCATCCTTAGCAGCGAGTGCCCTGGGGTCAGCTAGGTCTGTAACCGGTCTTACCCGCTCCAGCAGTGTAGAATCGGGCAGTGTCTCAGAGGATGCCCTGTCCACAGGCACTCCCAATGCTCCGAACCTTTTCAGAGAGCCAGGCAGCACCCTGCATGCAGACTCTGCTCTGAGCTTACGCAGCCAGCTGCGATTGGAGGCACTCTGGTCCCCAACGGAGAGAAAGGGGTTGGATTCCAATGCTCCCGGTCAGGGTCCCAATGGTGTGGTGATACACCCATGGTGTCCTCCTCTGTTGACTGGGGCAATTCCGATTCTGTCTTGAATCTGCACATGGGTAATGACCCAATTGTTGCAGCAGCAGTCTCATCACACTGGGAGAGCACTCTGCTGAGCTCACAACTGAACCTCGGTCCCTTCAACGCTTTGCTATTCCTCACAAGCCACACTGGTCTTGGCAAGCAGACAGACGCTGGTGCTCCAGAGCAGGTGGTTATAATTTCCTTGGGTGATGTCCCTTCACCCAGCATGGAGACTAGCAAGCCTTGGTGCCCAGTCCTCGTCACAGGATAAAGTCTTGCAGAGCTTCCCCTCCTCACACAGCCCGTCTGGCTGCTTGGCAGATGACAAATCTTTGGGGTCTCAACCTCCCCTTCTTATAACCTGTTTCCAGGCACCAAATGTAAATTAGTATCTGGGTCTTTGAAGTTTTATGTTGGGGTTCTGCTTCTTTGGAAATACACTTCTCGCCTCCTTCCTCTTGAAAGACTGTCTGTCACTGCAGCAGAGATTCCAAAGCTGATTGACCCACAGCACAGGTCATGGGAGTGACTAGAGTTCACACCTGGATGTCAGCCACGGTGATATGTTCATTACATTCACCATGAATGAGCTGCACAACCCTTCATCCTTCATGTATCGTACTTGTTTTCAGGTACACATATACCCAACGCATGCATTCACCGTGCACGAACTACAAAGCACGACATCTATCATGTGGGGTGCTCCTAGCATGTATACATATACCGAATACATGCACTCGCCCACTACTGCTCCATCCCTGCACTGTGCTACTCCTAGGCACACATACATCCAGTGCAAAGTCACCACTCCTGCGCTGAGCAGCACTTTACTTCCAACTGATGTAGGCTAAAGGTGAGTTAAACACACAGCTGTGGAGCTTTAAAAGGTTGAGTGAGACAGTGACACAGGTTAACAAGCATTTGCAATGCAATAGGTCTCGCATTTGCGAGAGGTTAAGCTATTGGCATTGTAAATGACAATGCCTTATAATTATCTGTTTTGATAATTAACACATAAAAGGCATTTTCATTTACAATGCCAATAGCTCAAACACTTATAAATGCGAGACTTTAAATGCTACAAGCTGCTTGGAACGGGATGGGCTGCTTGGAAAGTTTAAGCGCGCTTGGCAAGCTGAAAGTTGCAAGAAAGTATGTTATGCCCACAATAGGAAAAACGCATTAAAGAAAATAGTGCTCAGTGACTAAATAAGACCTACTGTGTAACAACAGAAGTAAAAGGGCCAGTCCTCCTGGGAAGTTACAAATGAAGATAAGGCGGAACCAAGGAGGGACTAACAAGCCTTTTAAGGAATCAGAAGTTAGCATTTACAAAGGGCAATGACAAAAATGAGTGGAGAGTGGGTGGGGCGTCAAGCCCATACTCCAATACAGCATGCTTCGCAGCACACGCGCTGCCCAGGCTCAACCTAAAAAGGAGCTGTTCGCTCCTATGGATTACTATACTATATGCTGCCACCACCGCTCTCATCCTGCTTAACTCCTGGTGAAAGCAGAAGCCTTCTACCAGTATAGACTTACGGCCACATGCATCATTGTAGGATTTTGCACTTTCTGAATCAATGCCGTTTTGCTTTTTTTTTTTTTGCACTCGCAATTTGTTGATGCATTGCAAGGGTGCAGAGGGGGGTCCAAAGGACCCCCCTGCACCCCTGAAATGTATTTTAAAGTGCATGTTTCACACACACATGTCCTAAGGACATGTGTGTCTGTAACATGAAAGATTAAAAAATGCATTTTTAAAGATTTGATGCATGTGCCCGATAGTGCTCTGGGGACCCCTCCCAGTCCAATAAGATCGCAATCTGTGAGACATGCCTATGTCATGATGCACAGGCATCATCAGTGTTCAAAAAAATCCGCATTGGGGATCCGGACAACAGTACAGTTGGGCATACAGGGTAGGGTTGCACGTCCATTATTCTGCAGAGGGCTTTTCCGTCCCAACAACGATCTCCCCACTAATCTCTCTCCTAAGATTTCAAATGATCATTCTATTGCCTTAATTAATGTCAAATAATTGTTTGACAAATGTACGTATAGAAATTAACGGCCACATGCATCATTGTAGGATTTTGCACTTCCTAAATTGCGAAAATTAAGGAATCGCAATTTAGGAATTGCAAAATCCTATGCATCAAGAAATCCTAAAAGTTTTTAGGATTTCTTAATTTTCGGAAATTGCGATTCCTTAATTGCGAATCGCAATTAAGGAATGGCATTACATTGATTCCTATGGGCCTAGAGGCCCATAGGAATCAATGCCGTTTTCGATTTTTTTTTTTGCACTCACAATTTGTTGATGCATTGCAAGGGTGCAGAGGGGGGTCCAAAGGACCCCCCCCCCCTGCACCCCTGAAATGTATTTTAAAGTGCATGTTTCACACACACATGTCCTAAGGACATGTGTGTCTGTAACATGAATGTTTAAAAAGTGCATTTCTTTGCTTTTTTAAAGATTTTCGCAAATTAAC
The DNA here is from genome assembly GCF_964261635.1 of Lissotriton helveticus. Lineage (NCBI taxonomy): Eukaryota > Metazoa > Chordata > Amphibia > Caudata > Salamandridae > Lissotriton > Lissotriton helveticus. Next base: position 2,093,399,976 of record NC_136061.1, read on the forward strand.
ACGAGGGTCAACCTCGTGTTAATTTGCACTTCCTATTTCAAAATTCGCAATTTTTTAAAAATTGATGCATTGCATTTAAGGAATCGCACAAATGCGATTCCTTAAATGCATTCGCATTTTTAGGAAATGCAAAAAATAGTGAATTTTGAAACTCTGTTTCATGCATCCCAAAAACGTATTTAGGAAGCGCAAACGGCCGAATTTACCGATTCGCACCGTTTGCACTTCCTAAATAGGTTGATGCATGTGCCCGTAAGTTTATAGATAAGACTTGATTAAAGAAACAACAAGATAAACATGGAAGAGATGGATCAAGGGAAAACTATTTTCAATCATTTTAGCTGAAACAGCAGGCTTTGCAATAGTTTCATGATTCAAAAACTGCTGAACACACTGAAATTGCTAAGAATTTAGGGGCATATTATCAACGGCCATCGTTAATTATCGCTGGCTGCGCTTAGCGATAGATTTTTTATCGCAGGAAATTATCGCCATGCTAGCGCTGTATCAACAACGCATAGCGCAATGGCAATAATTATTCCTGCAATAGAGGTGTTTTCCATGAAACGTCGCTGGTTTTCCAGCGACGTTCCATGGAAAACGGAGATAACCTTGCTGATACGACCCTGTGGTCGTATCCACATAATCCACCCCCTTTGTTGTGAATAGGTAAGTCAAGATTTTAGCCAATGTTAGTTTTCGCCAAAAACTAACGTCTGCTAAAATCCTGAGGACCACCTTGTAAGTATCGCAATGTGCATTTCGCGATAATTTACAAGGTAGTCCGTCAAGGGTACACCCAGTGACACCCACTTTGCATCTCATTAGAGATGTAAAGCGAGGCGTCTGCAAAACGGTTGCTAACATGCGCTAATGCATGTTAGCACCAGCTTGCAAATAGGGCGTTAAGATTATCTCTGCTTTTTTGGCTTTTACAGCCAAAAAAGCGGAGATAAGGCCCTTGTTAATATGCCCCTGAGCAACAGTGAGGGGATGTTTAGAGTAGTCCAGTCAAATTGCCGATGCCAAGAGTTAAGTGCAAACATTCTACTTGTGCGCAGATCAAGAGTTCCCATGGGACACCTGTAGGTTTGCCAGTCCATATGTTGAACAGCATCTTATATATCGAACCTTGGAACAAGAAATGGATTTGAGTAATGAAGGATGGCACTGTAAGAGCTTAGGATTAATTCCCTTCCCAAGACAGTGACGGTTCGCACTGTGGACCCTCTTGTCCCACAACTGTCTGCAGGACAAGAATCGAGGCATCTCACCCCTTTAAGTGTTACTACCCTGCATGCCTGTTGCTGAATATTAGCTGGACTGCCATAGCTAGGCTCCCATGTCTACCCCAGAGTGATTTTTTAATGCTCTCACAGCACCTTCGTGGCCGGGAGTTCTCAGATTGTGGAAGAGGGAACCTGCATCCACACCAGAGAGACTCAACCAGTCCTCCAGTACCCTCCCACATGGACTCATCCTTGCTGACAGGGCTCTTTTGTACTCCTCACTTCCCTGGTCTACCTCCAATGGCCTAGTGAGTGAGTATTTTATCTTATTGTGTTGTCCTCATCTTTGTGGTGTCCTTCGCAAAGCCAGAATATACCTTTATGCCTTCCATTGAGGCTGTCTCTGGGGTTAGATTTTTGATTTGAGACTGCCTCCTTGATTTCTTGGTACTAGACCTCCTTTGTTTAATATTAATTTCTACAAGCTAATCCAATAGTTTGTATACTCTGAATATCTGTAGATTAAAACCATTGACAGCAAAGCCCTTTTGGTCAGTCTACGCTGGGTAACATAAATTTAGTGAGCCCACTGATATAATTTTCTTCTTTGACTTAGCACAACTGGTTTGGTACAATGGGAGCTTAACCTTCAGCATGATTATGTGATAATTTCAACAGAAGCAGGAACAGTCCGAAGACTCGGGCTGAACCCCTAAGATAGAAGAAAGTGGTGCAGATATGGCCCTGAGATGATCAGGGATTAAGTGGCAACTATGTAATACTTGTTGACTGAAGTAAAACATATGTGCCCCTGTTCAGATCTTTCAACTCATTACCTTGTATAGAATGAGCTAGATCGAAGCAGAGGATTAAAGGATCCGCCTTAAAATTCTTTATCAATGCTCAATAAACAGTATGATATAAGCAATTAGCCTTTCCAAAGCAGCAGAGCAAAAGGTGGACTTTGCATTGAGATCTGACAGAAAGCAATCCTTCAAATTCTTTGCCGATATGTTATTCAGTAATGAATAAATTCATACTATTGCCTGCATCTGACTGGAAAAAAGGCTGCCATATCTTGGACCATGAAATAGCCATTAGCATTCTCAAATTTTACATCAGCCACATCTGGGGCACGATATGGAAGTTTGATGTCTCCAGCGATCAATGTCAATGGTCTAAGCCATTTCAGTGAGCTGGAGGTTGCAGTAAATACAACTTTTGTAGATACTGATTGAGCTTATAAAGAATGCCCAGCATATTGCCCCTTGCAGACGCTTATTTATATTAAAAAGCTGGTCTTTGATATTCTGGATTCAAAACATGGCTGCCAGGATGTCACAGGTATCCACTGGGAGAGGAAGATATTTGCTTTTAAGATCTACACAAAACAATATCAAGAGGCCACCAGAAGAGAACTCGCCCCAATTAATGCTTAAAAGCAAGAACACAATAAGCGCAATACCCTTATTTATTTACCAGCATTTTTACCCATGTTTAATGGCGACCGATTCCTTTTTGTCTTAGTCAAAAATCCCTGGAAATCAGTATCATCTAATTATGATCCAAGACCAGCAATGTTCTAGATCATCAATGAAGGATATCCATAATAAGTTGCGAAAAGATGGTTACAATTTTCCCACAATTGATTGGAACTATTCTTTATTGGGGCAGAAACATGTAAAGCAACAATCACCCGTGAGCATGATCTAGAATCCTCTACAATGAGAGTATGATTATTTAGAAAAAAAATCTTGTGTTTCCCTGAGGGAAACACACAGCTTGCCGAGGTCAGGATCCCCATTTGGATTTCATAATCAGTGGTAGGTATTTTGCTCTTTGCTTGCTATGGCTATACCTCGTTTATGACCGTGTTTACTGACGGAAGCTAAATCATTACATTTGTAATACACCCCCTTTCTCAAGCGGCCTCTTGGTACTGGCTGACTCATCAAAATAGTTGGCCACTCGACCAGGGCTCCAGAGGCATTATGTCAAGCTCACTCATAAAGGATTTCTCTTGCCAAGCTCTCAAATGTCACTACTTTAAATTTACTAGCCGGTTCTACATTTATGAAACCTTTTTATGCATGTGGCTAAATAATGTAGCAGAGTTGCATGCAGTCTCTTCCCTTTTTAAAAAAAAAATTTTTTATTGATTTTTTCAACTTTTATGCAAGGAAATGATCATTCTTCAATACAAACATAAAAAAGGTGAATGGACAAGTGGGGTCAGAGAACACATCAAAGATACAATACGAATTATAGCAGCAAAAAGCAAAAAAAAAGAGAAATAAAACATCTTAAGCTAAGAGAAATGCGCAGTAGCTATCAAATCTTTATAACTTAAATCCAGTCAGTAACAGCAGCCCAAATCTTTGCTCCCATTGCCCTCTTCCTTCTCCCCTTGGTCTTATAGATGGCTACTTCAAGGTTATACATCGCCAGAAGTCTTGCCCGCCATCTAATAAATGACGGACGATCAGAGGTAATCCAATCCTTCGTGATACAAGCACGCACAACCGCCATGCATATAAACACAAAAGGAGTCATTGCTTTAGATCTTGTTTGTGCGGCATTGCCTGAATTAACCCCTGTCATCACCAGTTCTCCAGTGATACACACTGGCAATCCCATTAATAAAGCTAAGAAACGCTCGATAGACGAAAAAAGGTCAGCCAATTTAGGGCATGCATAAAAAATATGAACAGCACCTGCCGCAAATTAGCCACACCTATTGCATTTAGTTCCGGCTGCTGTCCCCCATTTGGAGATTTTCCTAGGGGTATAATACATGTTGTAAATGGCCATATAATGTGCGTGCATCCTACCCGTCAGCAAGACTTCGTTTGTCAAACAAAAGGAGCTACTAAGATCAATTCCCTCTAAGTTGAACATCCTTGCCCACTTCTCTTGACATTGCTCTATATCATCTGGTAGTACCCCTATCAAGTCAGAATAAAAAAGACCAATGGGCGTTGTTTTTCCCCATCTTCTCAAATAAAGGGAATTTGCTAAATTGATGCTCTAAGCCCAGGCCTAGCGTATTCATAAAGCTGCGAATTTGCAAATATTTTAAAAAGTCATGTTTTGCCAGGCCATATTGTGCTTGTAACTCTGTGAAAGCGGGCAGTTGACCATCCGAACATAGATCTCCTAAGCGATGTATTCCCTTCTGACGCCATCTAAATGCAGTTTGGTCTCGAAAGATCAAAGGGAGTGCACCAGCAGCTTCAAATGGAGTATAAGCGTTCAAATCCGGGAGACCCAAATGCCGCTTGACCTGCCTCCACACAGAATTTTAAATTTGCTTTTCCTAAAGTAACTTGGTTCCAGTACTTTAACCAAGCAGCCATTGGCCTCTTCCCCCAACCCAAACTCAAAAATCGAGGGGCTATGACAGGGCAAACACCTAGCCCTATCCCCCACAACCAAAGGGCAAATAAATTGCAAAACAGCCACCCAATAGTAAAGCAGAAAAGACGGAATACCCCAACCACCACGAATTCTAGGCAGCACCATCTTTTTATACACCCTTCTCTGCCTTTTATAACCCCACAACAATCTGGAACTTATTCTCTCAAGTCTTTTAAAGCATGATTCTGGAAACTCGAGTGGAATAGTTCTGAACATATACAAAAGTTTGGGCAGCACAAGCATCTTTAAAACATTCGACCTCCCGTGCAGAGATAGTTGTAAATGGTCTAAACTCTCGAGCATTGAATTCACTTTATTAAGTACAGGGTTCATATTTATTTCAGGGACCTTATCAATTGGTGAAGATATCTTAATTCCCAAGTAGGTGGCTTCCGAGACAATAGTTATACCATCAGGAGGATTGCCACCAATACTTAAGGTCTGTGTCTTGGATAAATTTAACTTGTACCCCAAAAAGAGCCCAAACTTTGATGCCAATCCGTCAATTATTGGCAGTGCGGATAGTCAAATCGCTGGTAATGATGACAATATCGTCCGCATAAGCCAGAGCTCTATACTCAGTATCACACAATTTAACTGGTTTAATGTCGATGGATTGGTTTAATTTAGACAAAAAAAGCTGAATATATAAGGCAAATAATAAGGGCGAACAGAGGCAACCTTGTCGTGTACCTCGGCTGATTGCGAACAAACCCAATTCTCGACCTGCCAAGCGTATGCAAGCAGTTGGGAGTTGATACAAAGACTTCAAAGCCTGAAGCATTCCAGATACAAACCCCTTCAGCCGTAAAACCTCCCACATGTATGGCCAAGACACCCTGTTGGGTGATTCCAATTGTAGTCTTTGTGGCTTCTGCCCAATCCATCAGAGCTGTAACACGCCGAACATGATCAGCAGTATCCCGGCCGGGAATAAACCCATGCTGAAATTGTGAGACCAGTATTGAAATTATCCTCGATAGGCGCTCAGCTAGAATTTTAGAATATATTTTACTGTTGACTTTAATTAACGAAATAGGCCTATAAGATGATGGTGAGACGGGGGGGGTTATCTTTTTTTAGAAATATCGTAATGATAGATTTCCGCCAAGACAGTGGGGCAATTCCCCTTTGTGCGGTCAAAAAAGTCACCAACATTTGTTCCTTCAAGACCGACCGAAAAGTTCTAAAAAATTCAAGCGGAATCCCATCCGGTCCCACCGCCTTACCGACAGCCAGAGATATTATTGCTGCCTCCACTTCCTCCCAGGTAATGTCAGCATCTAACTCTTCCTTTTGATCAGCAGTTAGCTTAGAGATCATACTATCTCCACAAAACTCTGCTACTTTCCCTTCTATTTCCAGAGCATCCTCATTCATTCATGTAGAATTTGGCAAAAACCTCTAATACTTCCGCAGACTTTGTATAACATGCAGTCTCTTCCCTAACGGCATGGCTTCACAGTCACAATAATGAAGACGAGAGCTCCTTAGTTGCAAAAAAATGTTCTACTACCACATAAATTAGTGGTATAGGTTATGGTAAATCGGAGATTACGGCCCCCATCTAATCTATACTGTCACTCACTAAAACATAGTGTGCACAACTCAGTTGTTTGGGAGCTGTGAAAATGTATCTATGTTATAGTCCCTTTCTGGTGTAATGTAAAATATGAGTCTTTGATTCCGCCAACGTGCGCATTTGTATTACAAATTAGAGGATAGAGACCCATTCCTGTCCACGTCAGAAGGGCTTCCATATGCTGAAAGTAAGCAAACCCATTTAGTTAATTCATGATGCATTATGAATACACTGACTAGGAAGTTTAACAAGGCACAAGGTATTGAGATTTTTTATGTGTGCACAGGATCTAGCTATACTTTTTTGCTGTAGGGTTCCCCTATAGTTATTAAGGGGTTACGAGGTTCTACCCTTCCTAGGTAGCACCATACGCACTGTTGCAACCCATACACACTGCGTAAATTTGCAGTGCACCATCACTTCCTTAATACTAAAACCCTTAAATCTCCAGAATTAACAAGGCACTATTGTTTGGGTAGATTGAGAGAAATCCAATTAATGATTTATTGATCGGCAATTGGTTTACATTACCCATTACAAGCAAACATATCACAGAATATGGCCCAAAAAAAGGAACAAGATGAGTGCCGACAATAAACCATTGCATACAGCGACAAGGAGATATCTATTCCGTCAAACAGTGTGGGGTGAATGTGTTCCTCTATCTGTAGGATACAACTGTCTCTTTGTGCCATGTCACGGAGGAATTTCATCAACAGCGCAAATAGACCTATAGGGATCAATCAATCAATCAGGGGTTGTAAAGCACAGCTACTCACCTGTGAGGGTCTCAAGGCAGTGTGGGGTGAGGGTGGGTGCAGCAGATCAGACTAAGTGCTGAGTTCATCTGAAGAGCCAGGTCCTGAGATCCTTCCTGAACTGCGTCAGCAAGGGTGATTTCCTGAGGTGGATGGGCAAAGTGTTGCATGTCTTGGAGGCGAGGTAGCAGAAGGACATTTCTCTGGTACTGATCTCGCGGATTTGTAGAACGGTTACCCGGTAAAGCTGGGCAGAGGGGAGATGTCTGTTGGGTACATGGAATGTAAGGGGGTGATTCAGGCATACAGGTCCGCCGTTGTGAAGGGCCTTGTATGCGTGGGTGAGGAGTTTGAAGGTTATTCTTCTGCCGACTGGGAGCCAGTGGAGGTCGCAGGGGTCTTGAGTGATGTGGCTACGATGAGGGATGTTGAGGATTAGCCTTGCTGAGGTCTTCTGGACATTCTGGAGTCCTCGGAGGAGTTTCTGGTTGACGCCGGTATAGAGTGTGCCGCCGTAGTCGAGTCTGCTGTTGATAAGGGCATGGGTGACTGTCTTCCTGGATTCGGTGGGGATCCATCTGAAGGTCTTTCAAAGCAGGTGGAATGTGTTGAAGCAGGCCGAGGAGACGGTGTTTATCTGGTGTTCCATTGTGAGCGAGTAGTCCAGTACGATGCCGAGGTTTTGTGCGTGGTTCTTTGGGGTAGGGTGACTTTCTAGGGCCACCAGGACTCATTCCAACCAGAGGGGGAGGCTCGCAGGATGAGGACTTCTGTCTTTTCTGAGTTGAGCTTCGGACAGCTGTCCTTCATCCAGGTGGTGACGGCTTTCTTTTCTTCTTAGAAATTGTTTCTCACAACTGTGGGTTCTTTGGTGAGAGAGAGGATCAGCTGGGTGGCGTCGGCGTAGGAGACAATGTTGAGCCCGTGGTTCCTGATGATGGCTGTGTGTGGTGTTATGTAGATGCTGAAGAGGATGGGGCTGAGGGAGGGGGCCTGGGGTACTCCGCAGCTGATCTCTGTCGATTTCGAGAGGTACAGTGGAGTGGTGTGGCTCACTGGTTAGAGGCGGCAGACCCGGAAGCAGAGGACGGCCCGGGACCAGGGTTCAATTCCCGACGAGGCAGGGTCGTGGACCAGGGTCAGCGGACTCGATAATTCTCACCTCGGTGCCTACTCTAACCAGGGATCACACTCGGCAACTCTGGACATTAGCTTGCCTCATCTCCACAACGGCCCCCCACATACACCGGGGATGCCTGGCTTCACCTTGGAGATACCCAGTAGGGACCATCTCACAGGGAAAGCCAGGACGGGTTCCCCAGCGGTCTACAGCGCGGAGATACCCCATGTGGGGTGATTCATGCGCTTTACAAGACAAGACATCATTACATTACAGTGGGAGTCTAATCCGTTGTGTTCTGCTGCTGAGGAATAGATCCATTAAACAGCAAAGGAATCCCTGTCTAAAGCATCTATGATTGATGAGATGGCTCGCCAGCAGTAAGCGGGGACACACTGGAGGCGGAAAGATGTATGGCGGAATTCGGCGATGCCCTTACACTGCTTCAGGGGGAAAACTCCTGTTCTTAATGGTCTTTTTGCAGACTTTTTCCAAACAAACTGCCAAACACATAATACCAACAATAACAGGAGACATTGGATACTTTCCCTGTCCACATGAGCATACTACAAGGTTTTCCCCTTTCCCCGCTGTTTGTGGTGGCTATTAAAACCCTTACTCTGTGGTTCCATGTGGATACCCTGGTGAGGGGTTTCAGGTGGCCCCCTGAGGGTCTCTAACAGGTTCTTGCTTTATGCGGGTGACCTGCAGGGGTACCACAATGAACCTCAAGAGTCAGAGGTTAGGGTCCATTAGATACTGTGGATCTTCAGTGAGTTTTCCCTCCTTAGGGTGATCCTAGCCAAATAAGTGGTTTTCCACGATTAAAGAGATGAGGAATATGCAATGGGCCTCTGAAATGCAGATCTCCAGTGAAGGGTTTAAATACCTAGATGTGCATATTGCACAATACATAGACGAGGCATGGGAATGTACCATTCTTGATCAACCGTCTCGACTCAGCAGAAACCTAACTTTTTGGTCCGCCCCACCTTTACCCGTTCTGGTTAGAGTAGCTACAAGTCACCATTTGATGGTGGTATAGGGAGAGCCGCGGCTCAGGCAGCAGCACACCCAGCAGTGACAAAAATGGTGGCATGCTCCCCAATCTGATCCAGAATGGTGGGCCATTTTAAAGACTCACTTCTTGCATTACCTATATGAGGTAAGGAGACAAAACACTTTCCTTCAATGACTATGGGGTACTGGAGCTCAGGCTCAAGACCCTTGGAGACCTGGGATGGTGGGCCGTTTGACATGGGAAGCCCTACTGCGAATGGAGACTATACTGTGAGAAACTGCTGCCTTAGCGGGTGTTCGGGAATGGAACAAAATAGTTTTTTCTAGATTGGGTGATATAATTTCCAGTGCTCAGATGTGCTCTTTTTTAGTCTTCAAGAGCCATGACACGCACAAACAACATTTCCTTCAGCTACCTAGAGCTCAACAATGCTCTACACTGAGACATCAAAGGATTGATAATCTGTATGATCTTAACCTACTGCAAGGTAAGCTCTTAATGGGGATATGAGCCAGAAAAAAATTGTTCTTCACCGTTCCTTGATCACTAGTACTCCTAACACCTATGGCTTGCTTAAATCGGCTTTGAGAGAGATATGGTGTAGAATACAGTGAGCCTCCGGCCCCCTTCCACGCCAACCCACCCCAAGAGCTTTCTATAGCTGCTCAATTTAGAGTGATTCATTTGAGGCTCATTCACCTGGTTTGCTTTGCTCATCTCAAACTCTGCTGATTTGGAAAGACTCCATCACCTACCTGATTACATGTGATGTAGGGAGCGCGCTGGTGACTTTCTCCACACTACAGGGCCGTGCCAGGTGCTGCAGTGCTTCTGATGGTCTGTAATGCCTCACTTCGGAGGGTGCTGGGTGGCCTTAACAACTAGACCCCATACTAATTATCCTACACATAATGACGATATGTAGGCTATCAGATATAAGGCATCCCTATAGATAGCCCTACTAGTGGCCAAAGAGTGGAGAAGAATGGACAAATGAGCATCCTCAAGGCTTCATAATTAATGTGGAAACGGTGGCCAAATATGAGTTTTTGCCTGAAAAAGCTAGAGATGCCCCGTGCTTGAGCTCTTGGTTCAAATGCCCTGAGGATAGCTCAAAGCTATTGAACTTCAGACCAATTGAGCCTGAGGAGCTGACTTTGCCATGTGCTGCTGTACAGTCAGGGTAGCCATTGGACGCGACCTCCACATCCTTATTAGTAAGAGGAGTACCTGAAGTAGGAAACTGATCAACAGATCACTGGCTTCTGGACAGAATCATGGGTGATGCAAACATGCTGTGGTGGTTCAACTATTCAGAAAATTGTTGCTGGATCCCGCTAAACCAAATAATTTCCATCAGATTTCGCTACTACCTTTATTCTCTAAATTCACAGAGAAGTTTGTTAACTGGCAGCTCTCGGGCTATATAAACAGCCATAACTTACTACTCATGGCGCAATCATGTTTTCGTTTAGGTTTTCGTTCATCATACAGTACAGAGTCTGCCTTGTTGTTGGCGACAGAGTTCTGGATGCTGCAGTTCAGCGGCACTGTTATTATTAGATCTTAGTGCCTCATATACACTGTCCCCATAACATCCTGTTGGAGAGACTCTGGAACTGTGGAATGGGCGATAAAGCACTGAGCTGTTCTTGCAGGGGCATACTTTTCAGGTATCACAAAAACCATACCAGTCAGTGGTGCTTCCAGTGAATCAAGGAGTGCCACAGGGCTCGTCTTGGAGTCCAACATTGTTCAATGTGTACACGCCACCACTTGCGGAGGTCATCGACCAGTATGGGTTTACCATTGTCGAATATGCGGATGACACGCAGCTTATCATCACGTTGTCACAGAACTCTTCCATTGCCTGGTCCTTGTGTCTCTGCCTTACAGAAGTTGCCAGGTGGATGGACTGGAACGTTCTTAAGCTCAATGGTGGAAAGACCAAGGTGCTGACCTTGGGCTCTCAATCAAACATCTGGTCCACTGCTTGGTGGTCCATGAAGCTGGGTCCGCTACCTGAACCAAGCCCCAAGGTTAAGAACTGGGTCTTTGGCTGGACAGAAAGCAGTGTTTTGACAGCCAAATTACTGCATTAGCAGGAAAATGTTCTGAAATTCTAAAGATGTTGAGAAAAATTCTCTGCCTTCTGCCAGAGCCTGCAAGAAAAATAGTAGTTCAGCCTCTGATTGTGTCACGGCTTAATTCCTGCAATGTGCTGTATCTGAGGGTTACACAGGGCTGGATTAAGAGACTCCAAGAGTACAGAATGCTGCTGCGAATCTTCTCTTGCACCTCCCATGGTGCACCTCGATGGGGTCCACACTTAAGAAGGTGCACTGGTTGCCGGAGAGGCATAGATCTTCTTTTAAAGCCTTGTGCTATAATCACAAGGCACTTGCAAAAAAAAGGACCACAGTACCTCTGGTCAGACCATATATACCAGCGAGAAATCTAAGATCAGCTGGGCAGAGGTTGGTGTTTGTTCCCAACATAAACACAGCATGTTCAGGTGGCAGTTATTTCAGTCACCTCGCACCGAAGTTGTTGAACTCTACCACTGACTTTTTGTCCGATTCAGACGGAGTGTGTTTTTAGGAAAAACTTGGTACTTTAGTGTGGGAGCCAGGGGAGTTTAATTGCTGCATTTGGGGCTGCGGATACCTGTACCTAGCGCTGGGACACCTCTTTTAAGGTAGCTACGCGCTTTATAAAATGCGTTTTTGTTATTATTATAATTGGGTCTGTGGGTAGGCAACTGAATGGTTCTGTAGATGCCAGTTTATGAGGTTCATGGTTGTACGCAAAAGCATACTATGATATGGGGAAAATGGGAGGTATATAAGGGCATTACTTTGGAACCACAGGAAAATGGTGGTAGCAATGGGGCATGTGAGCTACTCAATGCTCAACATGACACAAGACATTAGGCGCACATATCTGGCTATGGGCCATAAACTGACTGTTTTGTATGCTAAGACTTCTGTACCTAGTACTTGTGGTGAAGCGATTTGAGACCGATATAAATGTAAACAAAGATGTTTTCAACACATACTAAAAAAAGCCATTAAAAACTTCTTTCATTAAAAAAATCTAAAACATATTGTAAAGTTAGTTGTCTGCCAGTACCCTTGGCAAGGTGTGTTGTCAAAATGCAAACCATAGTCCCTGTTTATAGTGATAAAGACAGTTTCGGGCATCCCCCAACTGCACAGTTGAAGTAGGAAATGATCCTACCAGAAACTTCCCAGCATTCATGCTAGCCATCCTTGCCTAATATTCTTCTCAAGCAAGGGCTGGGCATAGCACAGTAGGTGCAGAAGCTGATTGAAGTGGGATGGTGACAAAAGCTCAGACTCAAACTCTGTCATATCTCATCAGCAAGTTTATTATATTTGTAATTGCCTCTGTCACATCAAGAGCCAGGTCACAAACATTGGAATAGCTGTAGAGTGACCTATAGATCGCAGAGCTACCTATAAATGGCAACAAAATTCTTTTTTTTATTGAGTTTTCAGTAAATGAACAGGTACCTTAAGAACTACTACCAGCAAACAGTTTTATAAGTGCCAAATATTATTGTTTTTTTTTCAGTTTTAATTCAAAACCATAGTTGTACTTGAACTGTTTTTTAGCGATTTCTTTGTTTTTAACATATTCAGTGTATGTATGTACAGATATCACTTGAAAAACACAGTTGAAAAAGTAATTTATGGTTCTGGCTCAAAAGCATGATAGCAGTGAAATTTAGCCAACCATGGTTATCAACACACACCATAGCCCATGCTGCCTGCCGAGTTGTTATCTTTATATATTTTGTTATTTGGCCTATTTTGAAACTGATGTTATGAACACGGCGAACGGCGCAATTTATGGCGTGTGTTGAGTGCATTAATACCCTTAACTGGCGAGTTCCAGTGGTTTGATACATTTGAGCCAGAACCAAGACTCATGTTCTAACAGTTCTTCAGTGATTGTTGCCATTGCATGTGAGCATCCCCTGCTGCGTAAGCCATGCCCAGTGGGGGTTGGGCATACAACCTGGAATCCAAACTGCTATGGGCCCTCAACAGCCGGAGATGAATTGCAACCCCACTGCACAAGGCCTTTGGCTGTGAGCAGTGGGTGTTAGGAGCAGGGCTTGGCCTATGGCTAGGCATGTCATACAAACCCCTGTGGGCACCCAACAGCTGGAGATGAGTGCAAACCCCATTGTGTAAGACATTTGGTCTTGTGCATTTGGGGTTGGGCGAAGGTACTAGCCTGTGGCCAGTCACTGAAAACGACCCACCATTGGCACATTGCCCCCACTAAGCACAGCCCGAGACTGTGTGCAACAGGGACTGGCAGCCGGGTCAGGTCGCAGGCCAATCTAGGTGGCGAACATGTGCGCAGCCGGGGCACAAAGTATTGGTAAAATTCAGCACCTGAAATGGATGCTCATGATTTTTCTGTGACTGGAAAGCCGTTTTCTGCTTTTTTTTTCTGGTGTACATTTTGTTTTCTTTGTATCTAAGTACCCCTGACCACTGCCCTAGGGTCGTTCACTTTGAAGTAATAGTAACACATACGCATAAGTATTCAATTCCAGTCTTTATTGGAGCATCCACCATCCAGCTAGACTGGTGACCAACTGAATAAGAACCCCCAGCCTAGAAAGTGGGATGCCATCAGTTAGATGAAGCTCAACCAATGAATACATACAATAACAATAAGGTAAGTCATGCCTACCGTAAAGAAACTTGGTTAAGAAAATGGAATAAATAAGCTCAACCAATGAATACATACAGTATCAACAATAATGTAAGTCATGCCTGTGGTAAAGACACTTGGTTAGGAACATGGAATAAAGACAACTTAGAATGCTCATTGTAAAATATTAACTACCACATACCCCCCTTCCCTATACTAAAAGCAATGAATACATAAAGAATCAATACATAATATAATCATCAATTTGTTTTTGGTAACTTGGTATTTCTCTTTCTTTGCTCTAAAATCTCAGGTATTTCGCTAACTTTTTTTAAGACAGTCATCTGAAACATTTCTTGTAACTGATTCACCTCGAAAGTCAGGTACATCAGTTACATTGACATACTTTTGCAAATGAGAATTCGTTTTTGCTAATCTAGAAATAAACCACTATGTACCATTGTCCAATAAAGCTGAAGTTTTTCCAAACTTGACAATTTTCCTATAGTGGCCGCCAATACTGGGCCCTAGACGAAGGAGAACACCCGACACACCCAGTACTACACGCATTTCTACTCATGGGAGCAGGTAGACATTTAGTCACCTGGCTCTACAAAGCTGTCAGGAAACTACTTCTGCAACCGCTGCAAACATTACGTCAAACATGGGAAGAGGACGTGGGACGGGTATTTCACGACAAGGAATGGGAAGAGGGCGCTTGAATTCACGAAAAAGGTGTCCTGGAACTCCCGGTTCAAGAACATTCAATTTAATATTCTACATCGAGCATACCTAACACCGCAACGTCTCCATTGTTTTTGTCCTGACACGCACTTCGCATGTCGCCGTTGTCAAACCCCAGAGGCAGATTTTAGGCACATGTTTTGGGATTGCCCCACGATACATTACTGGCATACAATTCACAGGGCTCTTTGAGCAACAACAAATCTTACGGGCATATACACTTGGGAGGCGTGTGCCCTCAGTTTATTCCGAAGGTGGAAAACTGAGAAGGTACATCACAAGCCCCCCTTTTAGCGAAGCGGGGATTGGCAATGTATTGGTGAGCCCCGTCAGAGCCACCCGAGGCAGCCTGGGTAGGGGCAGCTAAAAAGTGGGGCAAGGCAGAAGAAGAGGTACTGAGGGAGGAGGAGGTCAAAGGAACACGAAAACATCCCATATCATTGGAATGGGCACAACTGGTACACCAATACACCCACGAGACAACACAAGCGAATTCGCCTAGGACCTCCCAGGCACAGTCCCCACGCTCACCTCCCCTGGGATCCAATGGCCCACTCGCCGGATCAAACGTAAGCATGTAACGCAGACACTATGGGAAGGAACTACCTAGAAGCCCCAAACACCAAACTACATCGAAGGAATACGCCGAGAACAAAACCCCCCTAGCTCCCTCACCAGCCCGTATACATCAACACTTCATGTAAAGACAGTATAGCTGGCATGCTACAGGACATGCCAGAGCCTAGCGTTGCAGATTTACACCCGCTTTCCCAGTTTTACCCCCACATGTTCGGACCATCAAAAGTACATCAGTAGTTTAGGAACCAACACCAACACACGAAAACACAGGCACCTTACGTTACACGTCATTATACAGCGATGCTGATGTGGGAGCGAAGTAGTAACTCCTGGGTAGTGGCCATCCATCAGGTCACGCCGCAATATGAGAGCCACTACAGATGGGACATCGTACCAGTATGATGCATATAACAAACGTTGTTGTATAGTATATACCGTGCCTAACCCGCAAGGCCTCTGAATGCTTAACGGTGCATTGTAAGATGTAGTATTATTGCATGTGTACATCGATATACATGACTTGTATCACTCTAACCTGTGTATTTTTTTAAATGTTTAAATTCAATAAAAAAATTCAACAAACAAAAACTTGACAATTTTCCTTACATCAGAAAATGTAGAACAACCTTTTTGAACATGAATGTTTGTTATTGTTTTCTTTTTTTAAACTCGTTTGAAACTTTTTTATTTCCTTATTAGTTTTGACTTTATCGTACATCTGTTTGAGATTACAAGTATCTTCATTGGGAAATAATCAAACAGGATTAAGTTGTTGTCTGGGACTTCTCCCTTTAAGTAATATAAAAGGTGAAAACTAGGTGGTGCAATGAGGGGTACAGTGATTAGACCATAAAAGATTGGCATTATGTTGAGAGCCAACTGGATGCCGTCTACTAATGTTCTGTTAAATCTCTCCATTAAACCATTCATATTTGGAGAGTATAAAATTGTCTTAAGTTGTCAAATGCCTACACTCTTAAAATAGTCACTTATGGTAGCAGAGGGAAGTAGAGTACCATAGTCAGATACAATAAAATCTGGAAAACCCTCTTTCCTGAAAACTTTCAGTAAAAAATCAATAACAACTCCAGTATTAGATTGAGGAATCCACTTTAATTCCACCCATTTTGAAAAATAATTAATAAGAACCAAAATATATGTTTTTCCAAACTCAAATCCTTCGTCCTAAAAGATCCATATCTAATTTGGTCCAAGGTTTACTCGGTAACGTGGTTTGAACATGATCAATTTGTTGAGTCTTCAAGACTTTGTCAGACTTAATACATAAAGGACAGTTTTCCACAAACCTAACAATGTCAGTGCCGATGTATGATCACTCAAAAAACTTGCAGACCTTTTTAATGGTACTAGACTGACCTATGTGGCCTAAATGAGCAATTGAAATCAGTTTGTCCCCAATACCTCGAGGTGGAACAAAACACCCTCCTTTTATAATTACATCATTTTCAACCAGTAAGTAATCTCTGACCTTCCAGAAAACTTGAAATTCTTTTGACAAATGTTTTTCTAAAAGCCAACCTTCTAAAATATAACCATTAAGTGATTCAAACGTGCCATCTTTAGACATGGCTAACAACCATTCTTCTTTAGGCAACACTTCACCAGCTGAAAGAACTACATCTTCAAGAACACGTTCTTCTTGTGTTAGTGCACTAGAGGATGATAAAACATCATCTGATAGACGAGAAAGACAATCCGCTTGAACATTCTGTGTCCCTGGTATGTATGTCACAGTGAAATTATATTAATAAAGTTTGGATAAATTCTAACCAACCTGGATGATGCTTTACCCATACCATGTTTTGAAAGTAAAGAAATTAGTGGCTTACGGTCAGTCTTAAGATGAAAATGTTTTCCCCATAAACACATTTTGAAATGTTCCACTGACCAATACCATCCCAATGCCTCACGTTCAATGGTGGAATACCTAGACTCGTTTGTAGTAAGTGGTCTGTAAGCAAATGAGATGGTGCGTTCAACACCATCCTTATTTCGCCTCAGAACTGCTTCAAGACCAGTAGCACTGGCATCCACAATAACCACATTGGTAGCATCATCAGAAAAGGAGCACAACGGTTTAGAGTTGATAATCGCTTCCTTAAGACCAATAAATGTTAAGGAATGTTCTTCCAAGCACTCAAACTTGATTCCTTTTTTAAGTAAAGATGTGAAAGGAAGAACATCAGGATTTTATTTTTACAAATCTAGCATAGTATTTGCATAAACCCAAAAAAGATTTGCGATGATCCATCCTTTTGGGAATTTGTGTATTCTGAATATAATTCAACAAATCTTTCTTAGGATAAATGCCAGATATAGAGATCGTGTGACCTAAATATTCTATTTCATGTGTGAAGAATTTACATTTATGAAGACGAATAGTCATCCCTTTTTCTTTCAAAATAGTTAACACCCTACTTAGTATGTCAGAATGTTAATCCTCTGTTTTAGAATAAACCAAGATGTCGTCCTGGAAAGCAACAACTCCATCAATATCTCTAAAAAGACAAAACATACATTTTTGAAAAACCGATGCAGTGGCCGCTAATCCAAAAGGCATCCTGACATATCTAAATGCCCCATCAGGTGTAATGAATGAGACAATATGTCTTGATTCAGGTTTTAACGCAACCTGATGATAGATAGGCTGATTTGATGTCAATTGCAGAAAAAACATTGGCACTATCCAATTTTGCTAATAATTCATGCACTTTAGGCAAAAGATAGCAATCCATCGAAATGTGTATGTTTAGAGACCTCAAATCTGAGCAGAGCCTAAGTTCTCCATTTTTTTTAGCAAGCAATCGGAGAAACCAACTCTAATAAATTAACATGTTCAATTATTCCTTCTTTGCACGTCTTTCAACAATTGAGACAACTCTGCTCGAACTGATAATGGAACACACCTCAATTTATGTTGTACAGGTACAGCATCCTTTTTTAATTGAATATGTAAAAAACATTTAACCGTTTCAAGTTCTTTCCAAAAAAAGACTTATGTTCTCCTAGAATACTTTCTAATTTGTTATATTTAGCCATAACACTTTGCACAAACTTTGTGTCTTCAGCAAAACACACCTGTATCTTCACATTAGGATGAAGAGAGATACTAAACTTCCCTTGGTGTCTCCATCCGAATACCTGCAAACCATCCACAGCGACGTAATGATCTCACACATGGGTGGTACATAAGGTTCTGCACTCACTTCACCATGAGAAACATCAGAAATAAATTAAATGCACTTATTGAGCGTTACAGTTATTGGAAACTGATTCACTGACTTGCGGATCATGCAAACATCATTCTTCTTATCAGTTTCTTTTACAGACTGACGTTCTCTAATATACAACACAACTTCTTGTTCAAACTCATCCTCCATACAGCATTCATGAACACGTGAAACTCTTTGCGCCTTACTTAAACATTTCCAAAAGGCCCAATTTTTCCACACGTAAAACATTCTTTACCCTTGGCTGGGCATTTCTTAAATTGAGCCAAAATGCATTTCTGAACCACAACGATTACAAGAAAATGTAGTGCTTGCATTACTAAGAGGTGTAAATGGTTTCAACATTTTAGTTTTGGCAGTTCCAATAGAAAATGCAGGTACCCCAACTGTAGGGCTGTCAACATTAATAGTTTTAAAAGAATTAATAGAACATTCAACTCCTTTAGCAATGTCTATTTTTTCTTCTAATGCAGGGTCACGTTGGCGCAAAAGCTGTTCTTCAGTCTTTTTGTTAGAGCAAAGAATAATCAATTGATCTCTAATACAAGTGTCTACTTCAGCACTAAATGCGCAGTCTGCAGTATGAACCCTCGAGGAAGAAACATAAGCATCCACAGACTCCTCAAGTAATTGATGATGTGTATTGAAATGAAACCTTTATATGGTTCTTCACAGAATCTTTTTTGTAATCTAACGCTTCTGAATAACAGTCAATCCCCTGCTTCTACTCCATTTGGTGGTGCCATAGCAGGTAATTGTTCGAAAATGTCTTCAGCATCAGTGCCCATTAAACTTAGTAGTAAAGTTTTTTTTTTTTCTTAGGGGTGGAAATATTCCTCCATTCATTTCCAAAAGATAATTGTTAAAAAGTGTAAGCCATTTGTCTTTCATGCTGGTAATTATTATTATTAGCCATAGTAGACTGATTGGACAGAAAATCTGTAAAAATGCGGAAAAAAGAAAGAATATATTATCAAACATTTACAGGAAATCCCAAAACGCTGCCAATGCTGCTGGAAGAGGAAAGGGCAATAACAAACTTCCCATGTGACACATAGAGTGTAAGCTACAAAGGACGTAAAAGCCTTTAAAGTACTCAAAATTTCCCCAAAATATGGCCGTCATGCGATTCAGTGCACAAGACATGAAACAATATAATGGTGGAGAAGGAAAGGAAGGAAAGGTGAGCAGGGTTTGAAAGGGAAGTGCTCGCACAAGCTCACTGCTTTGGCACAAAGCGAATTCCAAAGAATGTCAGATAAAATTACACGGAGAAGGCAGATTAACATTAATAAAAGGCATCCATGCATAGAGATATGCACCTCACTTGCGTTCAAGTTCGGGCATTTGTATAGCGCACTGCTCACCCAGAGGGTCTCAAGGCGCTTGGGGAAGGGTTCATTATTTGTCGAATAGCCAGGTTTTAAGTTCTTTTCTGAAGGAGATGTGGTTTTGAGTAAGGCGGAGGTGAGTGGGGAGTGAGTTCCAGGTCTTGGCAGCAAGGAAGGAGAAGGATCTGCCACCCATGGTGGATTTTCGGATGCGCGGGACAGCGGCGAGGGCTAGATTGGACGATCTTAGTTGGCGGGTGGGTTTGTAGAAGGACAGTCGAGTGTTGAGGCATTCGGGTCCTAGATTGTAGAGGGCCTTGTGTGCGTGGGTGAGAAGGTGGAATGTAATTCTTTTGTTGACGGGAAGCCAGTGGAGGTCTTTTAGGTGTCCGGTGATGTGATCTTGGCGAGGGATGTCTAATATGAGTCTCGCTGATGCGTTTTGGATGCGTTGGAGTTTTTCTGTAATTTTGCTGTGATTCCGGCGTATAGTGTGTTACCATAATCCAGTCGACTCGTGACCAGTGCGTGGGTGACAGTCTTTCTTGTATCGCGGGGGATCCAACGGAAGATCTTTTTGAGAATGCGAAGGACGTTGAAGCAGGAGGATGAGACTGCGTTGACTTGTCTGGACATCGAGAGAGAGGAGTCTAGGATGAAGCCAAGGTTACGTGCATGGTCTGTGGGTGTGGGAGCTGTGCCCAGGGCGGAAGGCCACCAAGAGTCGTCCCAGGCAGAGGGGGAAGATCCTAGGATGAGCACCTCCGTTTTGTCTGAGTTGAGTTTTAGGCGGCTATGTTTCATCCATTCGGCTACTTCTTTCATGCCTTTGTGAAGATTGGTTTTGGTGGTGTTAGGGTCTTTGGTGAGGGAAAGGATTAGCTGGGTGTCGTCGGCGTAAGAGATGATGTTACGGTTGTGTTGACGCGCGATGGAGGCGAGTGGACTCATGTAAACGTTGAAGAGGGTGGGACTGAGTGAAGATCCTTGTGGTACGCCACAGATGACTTCAGTGGCCTCAGAGTTGAATGGGGGAAGTCGGACTCTTTGAGTTCTCCCAGCGAGGAATGAGGTGATCCAGTCCAAGGCTTTTCCTTGTATGCCGATGTTGCTTAGGTGTTGTATAAGGGTGCTGTGGCAGACTGTGCCGAAAGCGGCGGAGAGGTCGAGTAGAATGAGGGCCACTGTTTCAGCGTTGTCCAGTAGTGTTCGGATGTCGTCAGTCGCTGCAATGAGGGCGGTTTCGGTGCTGTGTTTGGCTCGAAACCCGGATTGAGATGGATCGAGGGAGTTGTTGGATTCAAGGAAGGCGGCGAGCTGGCTGTTGACGGCTTTCTCGATGACTTTGGCCGGGAATGGGAGGAGGGATATGGGTCGTAGTTTTTAAGTTCCGAGGGGTCTGCTGTGGGTTTCTTCAGGAGGGCTCTGTTCGGCGTGTTTCCAGCTTTCTGGAAAGGTGGCAGAGTTGAACGAGCAGTTGATGACATCACGGAGATGGGGTGCGATGATGGAGTCCGCTTTGTTGAAGATGTGGTGGGGGCAGGGGTCGGTTGGTGAGCCAGAGTGGATTGAGTTCATTAGGCGGATGGTGTCTTCAGTGGTGATTGGGTTCCAGGCGCTAAGGTTGTTAGTTGGCGGAGTAGGATCTGAGGGGGGTGGGGAGGGTTGAACGCTGGGAGTATTCTCGAAGCTGTTGTGGATGTCGGCGATTTTGTTGTAGAAGAAGGAGGATAACGCATCGCAGAGGTCTTGGGAGGGAGTAATGTCGTTAGATGCTGCGGTGGGGTTGGTGAATTCTTTGACGATGTTGAAAAGTTCCTTGCTGTTGTGAGTGTTGTTGTCGAGACGATCCTTGAGTGCTGATTTCTTGGCGGATCTAATCAGTTGGTGGTGTTTGCGGGTGGCTGCCTTGAGGGTGGACATGTTGTCGGTGGTTGGGTTTTTTCTCCATGTTTTCTCCAGGGTGCGGCATAGCTTCTTGGATTTTTTAAGGTCATCATTGAACCAGGGAGCCTTTTTGCTGGTTGATTTGATCTGGTGCTTTTTCAGGGGTGCTAATTCGTCGGCACTGTGGGTGATCCATTGCTTGAGATTGTTGGCCGCTTGGTTTGGGTCCAATGAGAAGGTGGGAGGGTTTTGGTTGAGTGATGTGAGGAGTTGGTCGGAGGTGATTTTGTTCCAGTTTCTCCGAGGAATAGGTTGTGGGTGGTTGTGGGTCAGGGTGGTTTTGTAGCTGAAGTGAACACAGCTGTGGTCCGTCCAGTGGAGAGCTGTGGTGCGATCGAAGGAGATGTGCTTGCTGGAGGTGAAGATGGGGTCGAGCGTGTGTCCGGCTACGTGGGTGGGGGTGTCCACAAGTTGCTTGAGTCCGAGATTGGCCAGGTTGTCCAGAAGGGTGGTGGTGTTGTTCTCGTGTTTGTTTTCAAGGTGGTAGTTGAAGTCTCCTAAGAGAATGTAGTTCACGGAGGCGAGGGCATGTGGGCTGACGAAGTCTGTGATGACATCGCTGAATTGAGTGCGGGTACCTGGAGGTCTGTAAATGAGGGTGCCTCTGAGTGTGGTCCTAGGGTCGGTGTGGATCTGGAAGTGGAGATGTTCGGCGGTTGCAAGATTATCGTCGGAGCTGGTCGTGATTTTGATGGTGTTCTTATGGATGATGGCGATGCCTCCTCCTGTTTGATTGGTGCGGTATTTACGGGTAATCTTGTAAGCGTCTGTTTTTCAAGTGTATGGCTATGGCGATGTCGGGTGCTGATGTGTTCATCCATGTTTCTGTAAGGTAGGCGATGTCCGGTGACGCAGTGTCGAGTAGGTCCCAGAGTTCCGTTGCGTGTCTGTGGACTGAGCGGGTGTTGAGCAGGATGCACTTCAGGTGGTTGGAGTTGGAGCTGTGTATGGAGGAAGTGGATTTGGTGAGGGTCCTGAAGCAGTTGAACTTGCAGGGGAGGCAGGCGAAAGGGCCATGGGTACGTCCTGGGGTGGCTTCGCAGCATTGTGGTGCGCGTCCGGGGTTGAGGGCGTGGAGAGTTGCGGCATCATATGTGACTCTAGTGGGCTGGATGCGGCGGGGACCAGGGGGACAGGCGCTGGGCGCAGTCCAGGCGCGGACGGGCGTAGACGGGCTTACCTTTGGCGCGACCGCTGCGCGTGACCGCTGCGCACGAAAGCATCTGTCATATGTGGATGGTAGAGGGGGAGGGGCGAGGGTGGGTCAGCTGGGAGGCGGGAGCGGGGGTGGAGACTCGGGTAGGGAGCCACAACAACAGTGCAGTAAACAAAATGGACGCAGGCCAAAAGCCAAATAGGATTGGGGCGCAATCGGTAACAACGCGGTGCAAGTGGCAGTGGAGCCGGCACAACCAGGCAGCAATCAGCAGTACACTCGGCGCAGCACTGCTCAAGATTCTATCAGGCGTTTTTCAATTAAAGAGCTACGATCCAAAAAGCGCTTCTAAATTAATTAATTATTTGTTAATCAAGCGCTACGATGTACTTGTGGTACCTCGTGCAGGCAGGCGAAGGCAGCAGACAGCAGTGTAGGAGTCTGGCAGCTCGGGGAGCAGCATGAGGGAGCGACCTCCTCTACAGAGTGCAGGATGGTCACAGCGCTACAGCGGGGGGAGCGGGGCTAACGCTATCAGTGGGAGGGCGGGGCAGCTGGGAGGCGGGAGCGGGGGTGGAGACTCGGGTAGGGAGCCACAACAACAACAGTGCAGTAAACAAAATGGACGCAGGCCAAAAGCCAAATAGGATTGGGGCGCAATCGGTAACAACGCGGTGCAAGTGGCAGTGGAGCCGGCACAACCAGGCAGCAATCAGCTGTACACTCGGCGCAGCACTGCTCAAGATTCTATCAGGCGTTTTTCAATTAAAGAGCTACGATCCAAAAAGCGCTTCTAAATTAATTAATTATTTGTTAATCAAGCGCTACGATGTACTTGCGGTACTTCGTGCAGGCAGGCGAAGGCAGCAGACAGCAGTGTAGGAGTCTGGCAGCTCGGGGAGCAGCGTGAGGGAGCGACCGCCTCTACAGAGTGCAGGATGGTCACGTTGTGCCACCAGTTCCAAAACGTCCAATAAAAACAGCCTCGAACATTTCTTTTTTGGGGGGGAATAACACATGCCCTGTATTTAATTGGATACAAGGGGTCGGCTTTTTTAGTCCTTCTCATTCCTAGGACCTTCGCTCTGGAATTCAATGCCACATACATTGCGGTCTGAGTCGAATTACATCACATTCAGAAAAGCCTTAAAAACATGGCTCTTTAACATCTAGTTTCTGTAACCGCATTGCTATTGGGATCTGCCGCGCCGGGAAACCCTTTGTTGGGTAGCTGTGCGCATTACAAATGTAAACAAATAAATAAATATAATTAACCTTTTATTATGAATACAGTCAAATGTTGAAGATCCTCTGGTGGTGGTCAGGTATATTTCTTTTTTAGTTTTCAAATCTTTTTTATTGAGGAAACAAATAATACAAATGATACAAAAATACAAATAATGCAGAAATACAAAAATACACAAATGCACAAAATACAAAAGAAAGGCAGCAACAAGTACACAATAAAGATCAATTACTGGTTCACAGTAAGTACAAAAGCAAATTAAGGCGCATGGATGGCATAACGTAAAGTGGGAGACAGAAGATAATGTGTGGTTGGACACATATCAAATTGAAGGCAGGTGATGTTTGTCTAGCAAATACTAATACTTGAGTATTCAAAAGGTGCGTGCAGTGGGTTCTATATGTACTCTTGATAAATGGAAGTATTCGTCTCACCATCTATATAGAAAGTATTGGAACCGTGCAATAAGGGAAGGAGGGAGTGAAGGTGTGAGGGAAGGGGGGGGATCAGGCAGCAACAACATGGCATTTAAAGAATAAGAGGACAGCGAGCTCACATAACAGGCACAGATGTTCAGTGTGTTGTCAGTATGTTGTACAGGCGTAAAGCGAGGCAAATTGTCTAAGGCGGATCGTAACATAGTTCTAACGAATCGAGTAGGCTTCACAGTTTGGTATGGGGTTTTTGCCAAGGGGATGAATGGAGGGCTTCATTATCAGCTCCCCTCGGGGACGCCAACCATTCCTGCCACATTTTGAAAGATACATCTGAAGTACTCTTCCATTTGCTGGGTACTACCTTGCATGCAAGTGTCATCATGAGGTCCAGTAGGTGTCTGTCATGGTCTCTTGCTATGTTCGTATCAATCGCCCCTAGCAGGACATACGCAAATTCCCTGAGTGGTTTATAGTGGAAGGTATGGTGGATATGATTATAGATGTTATCCCAGAACTTTTGCAGCAATGGGCAGTAAAAGAGCATGTGCGCAATGTTGCCCACTTCTGACTTGCAGTTCCAACAGAGCGGGTTCTCTAAGAGTTTGAGTTTGAAGAGTTTTTCTGGAGTCCAATACGGCCTATTTATCAACATAAATTTAGTCTGCGACAATATCGGTGATATTTTATAGTAGAAAGGTGTGAGGTGGATTTTATCCTAGTCAAAAGTCACCTTGGAGGAGTTAGGTTCGTTTTCCCAGTCCCGTTCACATTTTCTATGTGTTTTCTGAGGCATAGGAGACAGAATCTTATAAATTTTAGAAACCATATGATCATTGGCCCAGTGACATGAGTTGTGTTAGCTTATGGCAGATTGTAGGATTCCTTGGTTGAATGGCTCTGTCAGATACGAGTGCTTTGAGGCGTAGGAATTTGTAAAAGTCGAGGGGTTGGACATTGAATCGGTTTTGTAAGGTGGCAAAGGTTAGGGGTGTGGATCCCTCAAAAACGTCTTGCAACAAGTTCACTCCTTTCTTGGACCAATCTTCCCAGAAGAGGAGTTGGCCTTCATCTTTTATCGCCGGGTTAAGCCAAAACGATGTAAGATTGGATTTGGAGAACTTTATTTTTGCCTTACAGTGTCTCTCTAGGTTGAGGAGAGCCCTTTTAGTATTAAGAAATACATACTTAGAATGGGGAAAGGCGTGGCGTCCATAGTCATTATAGCGGGCAGCGGTACGTTATTAATGATTGATTTTTCAACTTGGATCTATACAGGAGTGTATTCCTGAGAGCTGTGAAACCAATTTTCTCCCTGTTTGCATAAGTAGGCTGTCTGATAGCATCTAAAGTTTGGTAAGCCTACACCTCCTCTATCCTTCGGCAGCTGGAGTTTACGTAAGGATATTCTTGGTTTTTTATTTTGCCATAGAAATACATTAAAAATCTTGTGTATATTAGAGAGGAAATCCTCTGACAATATCATGGGTAGCATACTTATTAAATAATTTATGAGTGGCGTGATCATCATCTTTAAAGTTTCTACTCTGCCCCACCAGGATAGGAATTTCGGGGACCACCCGTCTAATAGTGAGGAGATCTTCTTATATAAGGCAAGTTTGTTAGTTTTAAGAGTACTGATTAAATCTTTCTCAAAGTCAATGCCAAGATATTTAAAGCTCTTTGATTGCCAGTACAGTCCAGAGTCGCCCAGAATGTTTTTTCCACCTAAGGTGTTAAGCAGTTT
This sequence comes from Lissotriton helveticus, assembly GCF_964261635.1. Classification (NCBI taxonomy): domain Eukaryota; kingdom Metazoa; phylum Chordata; class Amphibia; order Caudata; family Salamandridae; genus Lissotriton; species Lissotriton helveticus. The sequence continues at coordinate 2,093,426,233 of NC_136061.1, forward strand.
TACCTCCGTCTTGTCTTTATTAAGTTTATATCCTGAGACTTCTGCAAACTCTGCAATGGAAGACATTAGAGACGGGATCGCTATCTCTGCATTTTCGGAGACCACCAAGACGTCATCAGCGTAAGCCGAAATTTTGACTGTGACATCACCAAAATCTATACCTTTAATTAGATCATTGTTTCTTAAAGAGTACAAGAAGGGTTCGATCGCCAGAAGAAATAGCCATGGGGAGAGGGGACAGCCCTGTCTTGTGCCTTGTTTCAGCCCAAAGGAGTCCGAGAGGCAGCCTCCCGCTCTTACTCTTGCTGATGGGTTAGCATAAAAGGCCATCACCATACGGATGAAGCCTGTTCCCAAGTCAAATTTGTGTAGGGTGGCTTCTAGGTAGGCCCAGTCGACCTTATCAAAGGCCTTCTCGGCATCTAGGAGCACGGCGAAGATACCGCAGCAAACCAGTGTGGATGCTTGTTAGACCTGTCTGCTTCTGAGAGTCCCCTCACACTATGATTTATTTTGTTCCCCCGTGCCTCCTAAAATTTGTCGCTTTTTCTTTGTCTACCAGGACCTTTTTTTGTGTTGTCCCATGGGGCTAGATGCTCTTTGATGCCCAGTTGCTCCCCAAGTTCCTGGCACCTATGTACAAGGCGCCTGACGGAACCGGTGGCATAACCAACTGGGGTTGTCAACCCTAAAATGGTGGACACCATTGTCCCCTATGAGAGTGACTCCCATTGGAGCCCCTCTGACCTCTGACCCTTTGAAGGTTTTGGCGCACTTTGTGTAACCTGCAAACCTGACAGGAATCCCCTCAGGAGTTACAAGTACACAAAATGGCTGCCTTAGGAAGCCCAGTACGGTGGCTCCTAATGACCAAAAAGATACCCTGAAAGGGCCATGTCAGTGACATAGCCAGGGAAGGTTCTAGAACCTTCTGGCTCGTGCTGGCATCCTAGGGCACTGGCTATAAAAGGCCCAGTCCCTGGCGGCCATGTTGGAGAAGAATGATCAAAGAACACCAGAAGAAGAGGATTTGACCCCAGATTGACACCTGCCCTGTTAACCCCCTGAGGCAGCTGATAGTTCAGGCAGAAGAGCAGCAGAGGTTGCTGGCGTGGACCCTGACTGGCGTTCCAGTCAGAAGCGTGAGCAGTGTCCTCTAGCCTTCAGCGCCTGGTCAGCGAGTGCCCAATTGCCCCTCAGAGACTTTGGCCATAGTTAGAGCCTCCCCGCCCCCCCAGTGGTGAGATCGCAACCGCAACTCTTAAAGTGCCACCTTCAACTTAAGTGCCTCCTGGCGGGCGTTCGGACGTCTCCGAACCCACCACCGTCGACGCGCTGTTTGTGGATAGAAGGTGAGGTGCTGCGCTGGGGCGGGGAAAGGTTGGCCTTCATTTGGGCAAGATTATTGTCTCTGCCCTGCCCGAGTGACTTGGGAGCTGGTGTGTGGGCGGGAACCCCCCCGTGAGTGAGCTCGGAGGGAGGATCGCGGAGCCCCTGGAACCCACCCCTTCGCCCTTGGGAGAAGGGCCATACTGACTGGAGCGCTTACCGGCGCCGCCGAAGTGAGGTGGGCCATCTCTACCCCTGAAGTTGCCGTGTTGTTGTGGAACTGTGATGCGGTCTCATGTTGAACTGTGCGCGCAGGTGTTTTGGCCCCTCCTACAGCCCGTTCGACGGTCCCAAGACTCGTGAACTGGAGCCGCCTTCGGAAACCCCGCCTGCGCTGACAGAAGCGCACAGACTCCTCCGGCAGCAGTAGCATTGAACCGGCTGACCGCGGAGTGTAATTGCCGTAGTCATTTTATGCCTTTATCTTCCATATATACGCGCAATGAGTTGTGAGTGCAACTAAGGGATTATCACGCGTATCTTGTGCCCAGAGAGCCCGAACCCGTGAACACTTCAAAAACTGTAAGAGCACGCATTCCGCATTGAATGACAAACGTAATGTGTTTACCCTGAAAGTGATTAATTGGTGGCAGCGATACCAGAATGACCCTGTGATATTTATGTGAAACGATCAGTATCTAACCTGCTAGGAAACTGTCCAGTCATTGCTGATATTTATTCCAGTCATTGCTGATATTTATTCCAGTCATTGCTGATATTTATTCCAGTCATTGCTGATATTTATTCCAGTCATTGCTGATATTTATTCTAATGTATTGAATCCTGATATTTATCCAGTATATTTATTTATTAGAGTCCAACTATTTATTCCTGAGAAACCAGTACACAGCTAATCAAACCCATGTAAGAAATGTGAATGTGATTACCTAAGTGAACTTCCTTCAAACCCAGAGAACTTTTACATAAACGAAACGTATTTTTCTATAACAGTGGTGTGGTGTCCTTCTTTTTGTGTGGTGTGCAGGGAGTTATTATTGGGTCAGAGCCGGCTTAACACTACAGCCTTCACTTGCCTCGTCACTTGAGCCAAGCTACCCCCTTTGTGCTGGGCTTGCCCATCGCAGGTCCAACATAAAATTGGTGGCAGCAGGTGGGATTGCGAGCCGTGCTTGTTTTGAACCCCATAATAATTCAGTGTGCACCACAGGTACACACCCGGAGTTTTCTCCTAGCGGCCCTCAAATTCAACGTTTTGCTTTTTCCAAATTCTTTCCTCGAGGTGGGTGGAAGTGACCCTCAAAGTTCTTATCCTGGTCACCTACTTCGGGGTGGTGGTCCACACTTTTCACTGACAAGATGGAATTCAAAATGTCAGAGCTGGAGACCTATACTGTGGCCCAGCTCAAGGATTTCTGTCAGGAGAGGGGAGTGTTTGTCAGGCGAGGGGCCAAAAGAGAGGAGCTCCGTACTAGTCTGCGAGCATGGGTGGAAGCACACACGGAGGGAACGGTGGAGGAGGAGGAATCGGACAGAGGTACTGTCATTGATAGGACTGCGGAATGTCCCCCGGGGGTGGGTGAGATGTCAATCAGCCCCAAGGCAACCTCACGGGAGGGCAGCAGTGTGTCATCGAGAGGGTTGTCAGCAACCGAGTTAGCTGACAGGAGAGAGGAAAGACTGTTAAGGTGGGAAATAGCAAAAATGGAGTTGGAAGAAAGGAGGGAGGGGAGGAGGTTGGAACATGAGTCCAAGCTGGAGATGGAAAGGAAAAGGATGGAACACGAGTTCAAGCTACGAGAACTCGAATTCCAGGCCCCTAACATCACTCCGAAGGGTGTCGAGTCAAAGGAATTTGCCAGGGAGCCCAGGCCCCATTTACCCAAGGACGTAGTCGCCAGTTATACCGCTGGAGATGACATAGCCAAGTGGCTGGCAGCCTATGAGGTCTCCTTAAGAGCCCATGGGATCCATGAGAAGCATTGGGGTGGTGGATTATACCGGTACATGCCTCCGACAGGTAGGGATGCCCTATTGGCCCTAGACCGGGAGGAACAGGTTAATTACCCCGCCATGAAGGTGGCGCTCATCAGGAAGTTTGGGTTGACCCCCGAGAAATACTGGCAAAGGTTTAGGAGCAGCCACAAGCTGAGCTCACAAAATTGGGTTGACTTCCTGGATTTTGCCAAGAAAGCCCTGGAAGGGTGGGTCCAAGGTAGTGAGGTGGAGGACTATCAAGGGTTGTATGACTTAATCCTCAAGGAGCATCTACTCGAGAAATGTCTTCCCGAGCTGAGGCAACACCTGGTAGACAGCAAACGTACTTGCCCCCGTAAGCTTGCTGAGGAGGCGGACATTTGGGCGAGTACCCGAGTGTCCACGAAGGGGACTGGAGGAGATTCTCAGAAGTCCGGACAGGGCGCTCCCCAGAGGAAAGAGGGGGGAGATAATAAGAAAGAGTTCTCCAAAGGTCCCCAAAATAACTTTAAGGGGAAAAACACCTTTTCCAACTCTAAGGCTAACCCGCAGAAGAACCCTAACCCTGGCCAGAGTCAGCAGCCAAGGGTTGTCCATTGCTTTGAGTGCGGTGGTATTGGACATTACAAAGGAGACCCGAAATGCCCAAAGAGACCACCCCCTCCCACTGGAGGAAAGGCCCCGGGAGTCGCTAGTGTAGCGCTCGGGGAGGAGATGTCCTTAAGTAAGGGAAGGGAGTGGGCGGGAGTCACCTTAGTGTCCCTGGGTGATCGGGAGATGGTTAAAAAAATCCAGGTGCCCGCGAATACTACCAAGTATGGGCAGTGGATCACCATCAATGGCCATAGAGGGGAAGCTCTGAGAGATACAGGAGCCAGTATGACTATGGTAAGGAGTCATCTGGTGTCCTCGGAGCAGGTGATGCCAGGTGTACTTCATCCAGCCGCAATGGCTGACGGCAGAATGGGACACTATCCTGTGGCCGAGGTTCCCTTTGAGTGGGGAGGGGTTGCAGGTCCACTTCGAGTCGCCGTAAGCCCCGCCGTGCCAGTCGATTGTTTGCTGGGCAATGATATGGAGCACAATGCTTGGAAGGAGGTGGAATACCGGGCTCATTCTGAGATGCTGGGTACACCTGATTGGGCCTGTGTGAGTACCAGGTCGGCGACTGCTCGAGAGGAGAGGTCGCAGGGGTCGGAGTCTGGAACAATGGCCCGCCCCGTAGCTGCTGATGAGGGAGCATGTCGAGGACAGGAGGAGCCTGCCTCGACGTCCGTGCCCCGTGAGGCGGATAGGCCACCTGCGGAGGTGGACCCGGAGTCCACGGAGGAGGACATGGTTCCGTTGGAGAACTTACCTATCCCCGCTGATTGGCGAGTGGAGGGAGGTCCGTCCAGGGAGGAACTGAGCAAGGGACAAAGGGAATGTCCCTCCCTCGAGGGTCTGAGGCAACAGGCTGAAGCCCAAGCAGCGGGTAACGAGTCTGGGAACTATCATGTTTACTGGGAGGATGGCCTTCTCTACAGTGAACCCAGAGCGCCAGTGCACGGATTGTCACGGGCCCTGGTAGTCCCACAGTGTTACCGAGCCTTCCTGTTAGAGTTGGCTCATGAGATTCCCTTGGCAGGACACTTGGGTCAGGACAAGACCTTTGCCAGGCTTGTCCCCCACTTTTATTGGCCTCGAATGAGGGTGGCGTCCGACGCATACTGTCGGTCGTGTGTGTCATGCCAAGCCAGTGGGAAAACAGGGATGAAGCTGAAAGCTCCCCTGGAACCACTTCCCGTCGTTGGCACCCCCTTTGAAAGTGTGAGCATCGACATTGCTGGGCCCCTAGATTCACCAACAACCTCCGGTCACAGGTTTATCCTGGTACTGGTGGATCATGCCACAAGGTATCCAGCAATGGGCAGTAAAAGAGCATGTGCGCAATGTTGCCCACTTCTGACTTGCAGTTCCAACAGAGCGGGTTCTCTAAGAGTTTGAGTTTGAAGAGTTTTTCTGGAGTCCAATACGGCCTATTTATCAACATAAATTTAGTCTGCGACAATATCGGTGATATTTTATAGTAGAAAGGTGTGAGGTGGATTTTATCCTAGTCAAAAGTCACCTTGGAGGAGTTAGGTTCGTTTTCCCAGTCCCGTTCACATTTTCTATGTGTTTTCTGAGGCATAGGAGACAGAATCTTATAAATTTTAGAAACCATATGATCATTGGCCCAGTGACATGAGTTGTGTTAGCTTATGGCAGATTGTAGGATTCCTTGGTTGAATGGCTCTGTCAGATACGAGTGCTTTGAGGCGTAGGAATTTGTAAAAGTCGAGGGGTTGGACATTGAATCGGTTTTGTAAGGTGACAAAGGTTAGGGGTGTGGATCCCTCAAAAACGTCTTGCAACAAGTTCACTCCTTTCTTGGACCAATCTTCCCAGAAGAGGAGTTGGCCTTCATCTTTTATCGCCGGGTTAAGCCAAAACGATGTAAGATTGGATTTGGAGAACTTTATTTTTGCCTTACAATGTCTCTCTAGGTTGAGGAGAGCCCTTTTAGTATTAAGAAATACATACTTAGAATGGGGAAAGGCCGTGGCGTCCAGTCATTATAGCGGGCAGCGGTACGTGAATAATGATTGATAACTTGGATCTATACAGGAGTGTATTCCTGAGAGCTGTGAAACCAATTTTCTCCCTGTTTGCATAAGTAGGCTGTCTGATAGCATCTAAAGTTTGGTAAGCCTACACCTCCTCTATCCTTCGGCAGCTGGAGTTTACGTAAGGATATTCTTGGTTTTTTATTTTGCCATAGAAATACATTAAAAATCTTGTGTATTTTAGAGAGGAAATCCTCTGACAATATCATGGGTAGCATACTTATTAAATAATTTATGAGTGGCGTGATCATCATCTTTAAAGTTTCTACTCTGCCCCACCAGGATAGGAATTTCGGGGACCACCCGTCTAATAGTGAGGAGATCTTCTTATATAAGGCAAGTTCGTTAGTTTTAAGAGTACTGATTAAATCTTTCTCGAAGTCAATGCCAAGATATTTAAAGCTCTTTGATTGCCAGTACAGTCCAGAGTCGCCCAGAATGTTTTTTCCACCTAAGGTGTTAAGCAGTTTTACCTCCGTCTTGTCTTTATTAAGTTTATATCCTGAGACTTCTGCGAACTCTGCAATGGAAGACATTAGAGACGGGATCGCTATCTCTGCATTTTCGGAGACCACCAAGACGTCATCAGCGTAAGCCGAAATTTTGACTGTGACATCACCAAAATCTATACCTTTAATTAGATCATTGTTTCTTAAAGAGTACAAGAAGGGTTTGATCGCCAGAAGAAATAGCCATGGGGAGAGGGGACAGCCCTGTCTTGTGCCTTGTTTCAGCCCAAAGGAGTCCGAGAGGCAGCCTCCCGCTCTTACTCTTGCCGATAGGTTAGCATAAAAGGCCATCACCATACGGATGAAGCCTGTTCCCAAGTCAAATTTGTGTAGGGTGGCTTCTAGGTAGGCCCAGTCGACCTTATCAAAGGCCTTCTCGGCATCTAGGGTCACGGCCACCGTGGGGAAGTCAGTCAGTTTAGCTTTTTCTAGAATATGTGTTGTCGCTGGACAATCTGTTTTTGAGGAACCCCACCTGCGATGGAAGGATCAGCTGGAGCAACACTTTTTGGATTCTTTTGGCCAAGATCATTGCATAGATCTTAGAGTCGAGATTAATCAGGCTTATTGGCCTGTAGTTTTTCGGGGACGCGGGGTCTTTCCCATCCTTTGGTATAACGGTTATAATGGCCTCCGCCGGGGTTCCGTGGATCTGTCCACTTGAGGCAAACTGCTCGAACATTTCTATCGCACCAAGCCACTTGCCTTATATACACCAGAAACTGCAACTGTGCCGATCATGCATAAAATAAGGAAAACTGCACACTGCCAGTAAATAGAGGTAGAAACAGCCTCTTGTCTATCAGTGGGGATAAAGTCAGCATCTCCTTTAATGAAGAGCATGGCGAAGATACCGCAGCAAACCAGTGTGGATGCTTGTTAGACCTGTCTGCTTCTGAGAGTCCCCTCACACTATGATTTATTTTGTTCCCCCGTGCCTCCTAAAATTTGTCGCTTTTTCTTTGTCTACCAGGACCTTTTTTTGTGTTGTCCCATGGGGCTAGATGCTCTTTGATGCCCAGTTGCTCCCCAAGTTCCTGGCACCTATGTACAAGGCGCCTGACGGAACCGGTGGCATAACCAACTGGGGTTGTCAACCCTAAAATGGTGGACACCATTGTCCCCTATGAGAGTGACTCCCATTGGAGCCCCTCTGACCTCTGACCCTTTGAAGGTTTTGGCGCACTTTGTGTAACCTGCAAACCTGACAGGAATCCCCTCAGGAGTTACAAGTACACAAAATGGCTGCCTTAGGAAGCCCAGTACGGTGGCTCCTAATGACCAAAAAGATACCCTGAAAGGGCCATGTCAGTGACATAGCCAGGGAAGGTTCTAGAACCTTCTGGCTCGTGCTGGCATCCTAGGGCACTGGCTATAAAAGTCCCAGTCCCTGGCGGCCATGTTGGATAAGAATGATCAAAGAACACCAGAAGAAGAGGACTTGACCCCAGATTGACACCTGCCCTGTTAACCCCCTGAGGCAGCTGATAGTTCAGGCAGAAGAGCAGCAGAGGTTGCTGGCGTGGACCCTGACTGGCGTTCCAGTCAGAAGCGTGAGCAGTGTCCTCTAGCCTTCAGCGCCTGGTCAGCGAGTGCCCAATTGCCCCTCAGAGACTTTGGCCATAGTTAGAGCCTCCCCGCCCCCCCAGTGGTGAGATCGCAACCGCAACTCTTAAAGTGCCACCTTCAACTTAAGTGCCTCCTGGCGGGCGTTCGGACGTCTCCGAACCCACCGCCGTCGACGCGCTGTTTGTGGATGTGAGGTGCTGCGCTGGGGCGGGGAAAGGCTGGCCTTCATTTGGGCGAGATTACTGTCTCTGCCCTGCCCGAGTGACTTGGGAGCTGGTGTGTGGGCGGGAACCCCCCCGTGAGTGAGCTCGGAGGGAGGATCCCGGAGCCCCTGGAATCCCCCCTTCGCCCTTGGGAGAAGTGCCATACTGACTGGAGCGCTTACCGGCGCCGCCGAAGTGAGGTGGGCCGTCTCTACCCCTGAAGTTGCCGTGTTGTTGTGGAACTGTGATGCGGTCTCATTTTGAACTGTGCGCGCAGGTGTTTTGGCCCCTCCTACAGCCCGTTCGACGGTCCCAAGACTCGTGAACTGGAGCCGCCTTCGGAAACCCCGCCTGCGCTGACAGAAGCGCACAGACTCCTCCGGCAGCAGTAGCATTGAACCGGCTGACCGCGGAGTGTAATTGCCGTAGTCATTTTATGCCTTTATCTTCCAGATATACGCGCAATGAGTTGTGAGTGCAACTAAGGGATTATCACGCGTATCTTGTGCCCAGAGAGCCCGAACCCGTGAACACTTCAAAAACTGTAAGAGCACGGATTCCGCATTGAATGACAAACGTAATGTGTTTACCCTGAAAGTGATTAATTGGTGGCAGCGACCCTGTGATATTTATGTGAAACGATCAGTATCTAACCTGCTAGGAAACTGTCCAGTCATTGCTGATATTTATTCCAGTCATTGCTGATATTTATTCCAGTCATTGCTGATATTTATTCCAGTCATTGCTGATATTTATTCCAGTCATTGCTGATATTTATTCTAATGTATTGAATCCTGATATTTATCCAGTATATTTATTTATTAGAGTCCAACTATTTATTCCTGAGAAACCAGTACACAGCTAATCAAACCCATGTAAGAAATGTGAATGTGATTACCTAAGTGAACTTCCTTCAAACCCAGAGAACTTTTACATAAACGAAACGTATTTTTCTATAACAGTGGTGTGGTGTCCTTCTTTTTGTGTGGTGTGCAGGGAGTTATTATTGGGTCAGAGCCGGCTTAACACTACAGCCTTCACTTGCCTCGTCACTTGAGCCAAGCTACCCCCTTTGTGCTGGGCATGCCCATCGCAGGTCCAACATAAAATTGGTGGCAGCGGGTGGGATTGCGAGCCGTGCTTGTTTTGAACCCCATAATAATTCAGTGTGCACCACAGGTACACACCCGGAGTTTTCTCCTAGCGGCCCTCAAATTCAACGTTTTGCTTTTTCCAAATTCTTTCCTCGAGGTGGGTGGAAGTGACCCTCAAAGTTCTTATCCTGGTCACCTACTTCGGGGTGGTGGTCCACACTTTTCACTGACAAGATGGAATTCAAAATGTCAGAGCTGGAGACCTATACTGTGGCCCAGCTCAAGGATTTCTGTCAGGAGAGGGGAGTGTTTGTCAGGTGAGGGGCCAAAAGAGAGGAGCTCCGTACTAGTCTGCGGGCATGGGTGGAAGCACACACGGAGGGAACGGTGGAGGAGGAGGAATCGGACAGAGGTACTGTCATTGATAGGACTGCGGAATGTCCCCCGGGGGTGGGTGAGATGTCAATCAGCCCCAAGG